>NW_028274821.1:79860939-81240939 GCF_037043125.1 Eumetopias jubatus | reverse complement strand
GATGTTGTCACAACATTTTTGTGTGTTAGCATTTTGTGTGAACCAAAAATGAGAAAGATCAGAACTATCCTTCAGTAGGAAGTGCTTGAATAAACTATATGCCAACCAATCAATGAAATACTATGCAACCATTAAAAAGAACAAGGATTATGGAGCACCTAGGTGGCTGAGTTGGTTGAGTGTCCGAACTCATGATCTCAGCTCAGCTCTTGATGTCAGGGTTGTGAGTTCAAGCCCTGTGTTGGCTCCATGCTGAGCATGGAGACTACTTTAAAAAAGAGAGAGAACAAGGATTATTCATTATAGCCAATAAGTAGAAACAAGCCAAATGTCCATCAACTCGTGGATAAGCAAAATGTGGAATAATATCCATACAATGGAATATCATTCAACTGTAAAAAGCAATGAAGTTTTGAGACATGCTACAACATGGATGAAACTTGAAAACATGCTGAGTGAAATAAGTCAGACACAAGAGGCCTCACATAATAAATTCCATTTATATGAAATGTCTAGAATAGGCAAATCCACAGAGACAGAAAATTAAGTAGTTATCAGGGGTTGCAAAGGGAATGGAAAATTCTAACTATTGGTCTATGCCATTGGTATAATGGGTTTGCTAGCAGGTCTGTATTCTAATTCTAACTATTGATCCATACTATTAGTATAATGGGATTGCTAATAGGTACTAGGTTTCTTTGGGGGATGATGAAATTATTCTAGAATTAGTAGTGATGGGTGCACAACCTTGTGAACATACAAAATCCCTTGAATTGTACACTTTATTTGATTTTTAAAAAGATTTTATTTATTTATTTATTTGAGAGAGAGATAAGAGTACAAGCAGGGAAAGTGGCAGAGGGAAAGGGGGAAGCAGACCCCCTGTTGAGCAGGGAGCCTGACATGGGGCTCGATCCCAGGACCCTGAGGTCATGACCTGAGCCTAAGTCAGATGCCTAACTGACTGAGCCACCCAGGAGCTCTGAATTGTACACTTTAAAAGAGTAAACTTTATGGTATGTGAGTTATATCTCGATAGAAAAAGGAATGAAGAAGATCTATATTGACATGACCTATTATTCATTGAAAAAAGCAAAGTGCAGAGCACTATCTAAAACATAGCACTTTGGTGGAAGTCTTGTTTTCTATCTTCAGTGTTTTAGATTGTGAGGCTTCCCCAGGAAGTGTCGGTCCTGCCCTCACTCTTCTGTAAGCTCAGGCATGAGAGCACCCTCTTTCTCTGGGCTGTAGAGCCCATTGGATGCTGGGGGCTGCGATCATGTATCAGGACTTTTATGTAACATATAATTATTCCCATCGTTTCAGATAACAGAACTGAGAGGTGAGAGAGACGAGTGGCTTGCCAAGGTTATACAGCAGGGAATGTGGCTCCACCAGCAATCAAACCCAAGCCTGTATGACTCCAGAGGAGGTGAATCAGAGGCTTGGGTGCCCAGAAGCTAGTTTATTTGTTCTCCAGAGGCCAACTGGCCAGGGGCGTGGAGGCTGCTTTTCTACAGAGAACATAGCTTACAAGAATGCTGGTTTATGTATTTACCTGGAGAGGTCCTTTATTTTCCTTTATTTGAGGATTGTAGGAAGGGGATCTCAGAGACTTATCTTGCCCCAGGCTAGTCCCTTATTGCTTGATGGGAATATTTCAGTAGTTCCTAACTGGCCCACTCATGCCCCTTTACAAAGCTGCCCTTGCTGTTGTTTCTAACTAGAGAACTCTTCCTGGCACCAGCCACTCAAAGAACTCCTACTTACCTGTCAAAACCCAGCTCATATGTCCCTTCTGTTGTTTTCTTCTTATCAACAACATTTATAGATGCCATTACTGGCATCTGTAGAATAATACCAATAATATTAATAGCAGTTATCATTTGGAGAGCCCCACTGTGCACTAGGCAATTTTGACCATTGACATGTCTGTTCCTTTCAGTTCTCATGGGAATTATGCAATAAAAATATAATTATTTACATCTCTTTCAGGTGAAGAAACCTAGAGAGGTTAGGAAATTTGCCCAGAATCACACAACCAGGATGTGAAGAAACAGGTCTTTCTCACTCCAAAGTTCATACTTTCCCCTTACCCCACATCCTATCTCCTATACTAGTCACCTTGAATTGCAAATGCTGTTTGTTACTGTTTCAGCATTGCCCTGTGAGCCCTAGAAGGCAAGTAGTCAGTCAGTCTGATTTCAGCACCGTGACCCTACTGCCCAGTGTGGGACCTGCTCCCAAGTGGCTGATCCTAAGAGTCGAATAGGAGTGAATTGTTCCATTTGCTGGGACCCAGCCTGGAAAGTAAACGCAGCATGTTTGTCCTATCCCTGCAGATGGGACAGCCTCGCTATCTCTCCTGAAGAGGTGATAAAGGGGCAGGTCTTGCCTCCTTGAGGACTTGCAGATGTTTCCTGAGGCCATGAGAGCACTTTCTGCTTCTTGCCAGTTCGTGTGAGCTGCTAGGAAAGCCGGCTTCATGGCTCTGCTAGTGTGAACGTCAACAACCAACTCTAGCCAGCACTCTGGAAATCACACTGAAATATTAAGGCCAGGAGGGGCCCATGGAGGATCGAGGCACCATCCCCCGCTGGCTGCGTTTTTGCCACAGCCCACAAGAGGCTTCACCGTAGGGACCGCAGGACCTGGTGTGTGGGACCTCCAGCTTTGTAGTTAGCTCCGGCTTTGAACGCCATCTCCACCACTTACTTACTAAATCTGTGGCCTTGGAGCAAGTTTCTCAAACTTTCTAAACCTCAATTTCTTCATTTTTACCTGGGAATGATTGCCTCCTTTTAAAAGTTACGGTTAAAAAGAGATAATGCACATCAAACCCTTACCACCAAGCCCAGTACAGTGCCTGTGTCCAATGATAGGGATGTTAATGATGGTAATAACAATGAAAATAATTGTTATTATTGAATAATAACAATAAGAATAGTTGTTATTTTTGAAAACCCATATGAGATATTTGTTGTTTGCAGCCAAGAATCCTGTCTGATATAGTTAATGTTATTACTTGGGGAGCAGAGGAGTTCTCTAGAAGGACAGGCCAGTGGGGCCGGATGGGTGGTTTCCCCTGGTCCAGGACAAGAGTTGAGTGAGACAGTAGTCTTCCATCTTGTAGGGTGAGCATGTGCAGTTCTGCCAGGATCCCAGCTCCTAGAGTAACCTGAGAAGGGAGTGGCCTAGTCAAGACTCAGATCCCCATTCTCCCAAACCCCAGGCAGCAAACAATCATTCTTCCGTCCTGACCACCTAATGGGGCATTGAGCAATTAGCAGTTATTAAAATCATGGACTATATTTTGGAGAAAATGAATAATTTTATAGTGAACCACATTGAAAAATTAGAAAGTATTTTCCCACGGATTATTTTATTTACATATCTAAGCACCCAAATACCCACAAAACAGAGATGTGCTTTATTTAAATTGGATTTAAAATTTTCCTTGAGCTCTTCCAGTTTTCAGGTATAGGCCTCTAGGGAAGAAATTGATAGACCTGTGCAGTTTGGATTTCTCGTATTTTCACCAGACATTCCTTCGTACGTGTTTTTCCATGTCTTGACAAGATTTGTATTTGTCATTTGTAAGGCTTGTCATAATGTTCATTCAAGTGGATGGGCCAGTTTGTCCTTCCACCTGTCATTTGGCACTGGGGTAGTTCCAGCTTTTTGCTGTTATATATAATACTATCAACCTTTATGAAAACAAGCTTTTAAAACAATCTTTGGAAGTATTTCCTTATGACACATTCCTAGAAGCACACTGAAGGACCAAAGGGTGGGAATAGGTTTTCTTGGCCTTGTTGCTTAAGGTTAGATCATTCCTGAGGAAAGACAAAACCAAATTGCAGAGATTGCCCACGTGTTCTCTCCTGGTCTGAAATGGGAAAGAAATACAGCTGCAGCGCCAACGAGACGACAAGACAATTTGCTGAGCCAGATAGAACTTTCTGGAAGGGGCTAGACTTTTCCATGAGAACATCCTCGACTGATATCCAGTCCTCTGACTGTCCACTTATTTGGGGCCACCCCACCCTTCCACAAGAATCGTACACCAGCCATTGGTGCAGAGCTGGGTGCTTTGCAAATCTCCTACGAGTTCCCAAGAGTTAGATGCCTGTGGTGGGTGCAATAAATGTTTTACATGAACAAGGCAACGTAGCCTGGTGGAGTGAGTGCTGGCCCGACTGTGGAGCCAGAAGACCTGGATGCAGGCAGGGCCCTGCCATCCACCTGCCGACTCCACAGGCCCTCCCTCCCGTGTGCACCTGGAGGACAGATCACCAAAATTACCCACACTTTGATATATTCCTTTCACTCAGGACTTTGACTTTTGCTAAAATACAAGACTCCCCGGGAGAGGGCGGGCGTAGTGCCCTTTATATCCCAGGGTGAACGATTTTGTCATCGCTGACCCCGAGAAGAGGTCGGACTGGAGAAGAAGGTGAAGGGTCCCCTACAAGACTCTGAAAGCCAGGGAAGGAGCCCCGTGAAGGTGGTGAAGCTCAGAGTCTAGCCTTTCACAGAAACTTTTAGAACAGGGTCCTCTGGTTGCCTCTGACCTGTGGCTGCTCCAGGAGCGCAGAGTTCCCTGGGGGAGCAGCAGAGAGCCCTCCTGAGGTCATTGCCTAGGCAGAAACCCGGGGTGGAGGTCTGCTGTTGAACTGGAGAGCTCAGTCGGAGCAGGTGCCAGGCAGGTACCCCAGTGACCCCAGCCCAACCACGCGTGTGTGAGCACCTGGCCCCCCTCCTTCATGGGGCTCCTTCCCTGGCTTTCAGAGTCTTGTCGGGGACCCTGAGAGAAACCATCACGGCGCTGCTATGATTTCTGCTTTGCTGTGGCTCTGCTCCTTGGGGACTGGGATCATGCCGTGGTTTATTCTTTGGCCAAGCACGGCACGGTAGGTTGTGGTGCAGACCACAGGCTCCTCTCAGATTTTATCTCCTTCCCTCTTCCCCTCATTCACTATGCCTTCCCCATGCTGGCTCTTCTCTTCCTCCGACAGTCAGCTTGTTTCTGTCCTAGAGATGGATGTGCATGCGCTGTTCTTCCTCCTTGCCCTCCTTCAGGCCTCACCTCTTTTCCAAGAGGTCATGCTGCCCCCGAGTCGCAGTCTATCCCGTCTCTAGCATGTGTTCTTCCTAGCAGTGCCATTTCCTGAAATCATCCGATTTCCTCTGACTCCCTAACCGGAAAGGAAGCTCCAAGAGGGTGGTCTCAAAGATCCTTGTGCTCTCTGCTCGGAGCAGAGAACCATGTAGGTACATGTAAGGGAATCCAACCAAGAATCCCCAGCCGAGCTGCCCTTGCTCTTCCTTCATTTGGTTTTATCATTTTTCTCTTGGGCGGGATCTGGGCACGGGCCTGGCGGGGGAGAGAGCTTGGCTGGCCTGTGTGCAGATCGGGGCTCCTGCCTGACTCGGTGCCATCTGGGCCGCCTCCTACCCAGGTCTGCAGGAGGAGCAGACGGGACTCAGTGGACGGCAGCTCACAGGGGCCGAATCTAGTTCCATATGAAGAAGGCTCTGGAACAGAGCTGATGGGAGACAGAAAGGTCATTCCGCTGCTTACCTGGGCTACCTCCACCCCTTCTGGCCCACTCACCACCTTCGGCCTCCTTGGGGCCTGCCTCCCAACCGGCAACCTGGGGGAGCTCACTGGCTCTTGGAACTTTTCCCAGCACAGGCACTGGGCACCCTGCCTTGCTAAGGAGACTGGACCAGATGCTCCCTGTGGTCCATTTATTCTCCAATTCCAGGGGCTTGTGGAGAGCTGTTTATCTCTAAGCCACGGCCTGGGGACTGCAGGGCCTTCAGGCAGGAGAAGGTGACAGCCTGGGCGAAGATGCTAATGGTGTGCCGAGGTTAAAGCTCAGTGGCCCACGACACCAGCACCCTGCTCAGTGACCACATCCGCCCCACCTGCTGCTTGCTCTGCACTCAAAGCTGATCATCTGAGTCAGGAATGCAGCATCTAGAAGAAAAATGAGTTCCAGGCCTGGTTCTGCTGTCAAGTTAGGGTGTGAGCTCGACTACATCCTTTTCTTCTCTGAGATTGGTGTTTCTTTCTGGAAAGAAACAAGAATGTTTGGATTCGACCTAGATGCTTTTAAGGCTCTCTCTCCCAACCCTAACATTCTAAGACTCTGCCACTGAGCCTCAGATGTGAAAAACAGGCTCACCCAGGTTCACAACTCTTCAGCAAGTCACCTTTTTTAGTTGACAGCCTGGCAAGCAGCCAAGACCCCTGACCTCCATCATCAGCTGGTCAAGACTTTGCAGATTGTCTGTGTTTATTCACAGCTCTGGCTGGGCAGATGACATCCGTATGTGATCTGTCCGCAGGCAGAGCCCAAGGTGTCCATCAGAAGAGAGCTGAGCTGAAGCTAATCCAGAGTCACCCTGGAGGCGGCCCACCAGTGCCACTGAGGGGTCTGCTCCTCCAGAGGGCAGGACCGGGACTTCGTGTTCTGTCTTTGGCAGTGTCTTTTGTGGCTTTTATGCTGTGACTACGCTGGGTGTGGCAGCCCTGGGCAGGCCTCCCTAGGATCCTGAACCGGGAGTGGGAAAGGAGTGTCCTGAAAAGGAGCACTTTTGTGATGCCCTCTGCTAATTTCACGATGTTCTATAGTTTCACTCAGCTTTCCAGAACCGCATCTGAATTAATCTTAAGTACAACCACCTAGAAAGAACAGGGAAGCCTGGCTCTGAGTTCCGGGACCATTCTCTGTCCTGAGCCAGTTCTTTCTTTTACCCTGTGGGGTTCCTATAGGAATGAGAGGCTCAGAAAGCCCAGTATCTGAGTAAGCATTTCCCTAGAATCTTCCCAGAGCTAACTCCGGGTTGGGAACTGGGGATTAAAAATGAATCATTAACTTTTTAATGTTCTATGCAATATACTTATCTACACAAACACAGGGCATAGATTCTCGGAGGAGCAGACTTTTCAGGAGGCATAAGTCTCTCAGATCACCACCAAAGGGACTGAGACACTGGCTTAAAGGAATGTGTTTTTCATGCTTAAAAAATAAATACTAAAATTTAAAAAAATGAGTCACACATGGTCCCTGCTCCTAAGGAGTTTTGATAAACCCTTTTGCCCCTCTGAGCCCGCTTCTGCAAAATGGGGTTAACAATCCCTGTCTAAGTTTGCTAGATTTAGTAAATGAAAGGATACCTAGTTAAATTTGAATTTCAGATAATGAATACTATTTTAGCATAAGTATGTCCCGTGTAATATCTGGGACATACTTACCCTACAATATTATTCACTGTTTATCTGAAATTCAAATGCAACTGGCATCTCGTATTTTACTGGACAACCTACCCTGCACACACTAGTTCAGGAATTGTTTGAGGGAAAAAAGGAATAATATGTGAATTAATAATGTATGAAAGTGTTTAACAGTTTATAAAGTTCTGCATCCACAAGAAGATTTGGATTACATTACTTGGATGGGAAAGGGTCTCTTCAGGCCTAGGAGTCTTTTCTCACTGTGGAGATCCCAACGCATGAGCAGAAAGACCCAATGCTGCATCCCAAATGAACACTTTTTATTCCAGGGCAGTGGATCCTAAACCGAGGGCACAGGATGGAGCACACGTGAGGAAGGCTTGAGGGTGGTGCTTCACAGAAAACTCAAAACAGGACCCCACGGGATGTAATCCGCACCTGCAATCTCTGGCTGTATCCTCAGAAGTGGGGCCTGAATACTGTCTGGGCTGCTCACACTCCCCCTGAAGGTTTCAAAGGGACAGGAATGGGCAGGATTTAGGGGCCTTGGAAACCAGTGTCCTAGCAGGGGCAGGAGGAGTGAGCGTGTTTGACTTGGACATCTGTGCACCTAGGAGACATAAGCCATATGAGTCCCAGGCTTTCTGGAAGGCGCCCCTCCCATCCAAGGTGGCATTCTGCTTTGGTAAAGGGCCCCACACAGACGTTCCTTTTGTTACCCTGTGAGAGGCAGAGCACAAATAGCAGAGCGATTGTTCAAAATGCAAAGTCTGGAAAAGCCCTTAGAATCCCCAGTCCTCCCTCCTTCCATCTTCCGGATGGGGGAACCAGGCTGGACAGGTGACTCATCCAAAGCCGTGTAGTAAGTTAGGGGCAGGACTAGGCCTGGAGCTCACACCTGCCGCTCCCCAGCTCACAGTTAGAGTCACTTCAGCCCATCCCCTCGGATTCCTTCTGTTTGGGTGGGACTTTGGAGCAGCCATGGTCCTCGAATACTCCGGAAACCTTGGCTTCCCACGGAGGCGAGGCCAGTTCTTTAATAATAGTGATGGCACTCTGCGTGGGGGCAGTGCTTTCTAGTTTGCAGAATACTTTCGCGTCATTTACGTCCCCTGCCCTCGACTTCTACCTTCCTCCACCCTCTGTTTTCTGTGCTGGCCTCCCAGAGAGGTGGTTTGTGTGGTGCTGAGGGCAAGGCCTCAGGAGCCCAAGTGCTTAAGACTGAAGCCTGCCATGGGATGGTGCTGCCTTCAGTGAGTTCCACCGCAGGGCTTAGCTGTGCCTCAGTCTCCTCGTCCGCCAAGCGGAGGTGATCATCGGAGTATCTAGTCCTCGAGTTCTCGGGTGAGGACTCCGTGCGTAATTTCGTGCTCGGGACAGCCCCCCGCATGTCGTTAGGGCTTCACAGACACCAGCACGTTCCACCACTGCTGGTAGCCTGGCCCGCATTTGTTATTTCACAACTGTGATCTATGATGTCAAAGCCCTTCTCCTCGTTCCTGTTGCTCCTTGGAGACCGCGCTCACACTGCCCTCCCTTCGGAAGACTCCTTTGATGCCCTTCCCCGCAGCGCAGTTAGCCAGGGTCTGACTTACCTGCCGCGACCCTTCCTGGGTTGCGGTCAGGCTCCCTGACCGAGCAGGAGATCTCCCTGGGCATCTTTAGCTGTGACACCACGCCTGGGGGGCAGGCGAATCTATCTGCTTCCTTGATGTTCGTTCGGTGACTGTATGAGTCATCCATCGATCCCCCAATCTAGACATCAATCTTGATGTCTTTCTTTCCCTCACCCCACACCCAAACCAAGAGTAAGTCTTGACAAGTCCGCGTCTAAACTGGATCCTGAATGTTCCTCGAGGCGTTGGGCCGCAGTATGTCTTCTCACCCCTGGGCAACTCAGCCTTCTCACTGCTCCCGAGATTCACCTTCATGCCCCTCCTTAACCCTCTCCGTTGCCTTGCTGTTGTTCATCAAAGAAAATCCCTTCTGCGGCATGGCACAGAGCTCTGCCTAGCTAGCTCCTACCTCGTCCACTTCCCCTCCACTCCTTAAACTTCTCTGCCCTGCTCTCCTTCCCCGCCTCATGTCCTGCACTCGCTGCTCCTTCTTGCTTTCTGCGCAGCCAGAAATCTTCTCTTGATTTCAAGTTGAAGGTCACATCCTCCAAGAGGCTTTCCCTGACCAAACTGAGGGGACGTCTCCCAGTTATTCTGTGTCCCAGCACACTTTTAATCTCGTTTGTACTGCCAATTATTTATCTGTGAATAAATATTTACCCATTTATTTGTTAACTATCTCACTTGCTATATTGCATACATTTTTTAAGATTTTATTTATTTATTTGAGAGAGAGAGAGAGAGAAGCAGGCTCCCCGCTGAGCAGGGAGCCCGACGTGGGGCTCGATCCCAGGACCCTGAAATCCTGACCAGAGCGGAAGGCAGACGCTTAGCCAACTGAGCCACCCAGGTGCCCCTCACTTGCTGTATTGTAAGCATCATGAGTGCAGGGTACTGTTTGTGTGTGTGTGTCTTGTTCACTAGGGTATCTCTAGACCAGTGTTTAATACATTTCTGCTGAATGAATGAAGGAATCCTCCTAGCAACATGATGAGTAGACGAGGCATTATAGGTTCACTGGGCAATGACAAAAGCGTAGAGAGGTTGATTCTTGCCCTAGGTAACATAGGCTGGAAGTAGTGCGGCCAAGCCTCCTAGGTCATGGACTTTTCCCACTAGGCCATTCCACTGTGAAGGGAGATAGACTCTGCCCTGGGAACCCAGCTGGGCTGATTCATAGACTAATGCTCTAACATGGGACCAGATGGCAGAGATTCCAAGATTCCGATCTCTAAAGAAGTAGCACTGCCAGTATGTGGCTAAGGATTACATCCAATTCCAAATTCTGGGCTGCACTTGGGGCACTGCACACATGCAACAAACACCCAGTGATTGTAAGAAAAGTGATTTCCTTTGAGAAAGGAAATCAGATCCACAGGCCCAAGAGCAGGCTTGATCTTCCAGGACTCTCTTTAGAGCCGTTCTAATTTAGGCCTGATGGAATGGGAAAGATGTTGTTTCTAGCTCCCTCACAACAGTGTGGCCTAATTTGGAAGATTTTGCCATTCCTGAGGTCCTGACTACTGCCTGAGAGCAGACCCCGATTATTGTCATCATTTAAAATACTGCAAACTGGCAGGAAGGCACCATTTCTGTGATTCCAGGAGGTAAGTGGCTGGCCAGAGACTCTGGTGACATAAAGAGCTCTGGACCAGAAGTCAGAAGGTCAGTGCTATGGATGGGAAGGCCCTGGCATTTCCAGCCAGCAAACTCTGGGTCCCTTGCTGGCTCTTGGCTGCCCCTCTGTAAGGAATGGCTCGGGTCTTATGGTGGCCTGAGGGTCATAGGGTGTGGTTCTGACCCCGGCTCTGTAACGAATGTGCAGGGAGGGACATTTTAAGGCCTTTTTCCTTCTCTGGATCTTGTTGTACCATCTGTACAAGGCCAGGGTTGGAAGGCCTGATTCCTCAGCCCCTTCCCACTCTGATATTTGTTCTCGCTGTGAAACATTGGCTCCTCCAGGACAGGGCTTCCTTATCATCCAGTCCTCAGAAACCAGCATGAAATTGACATAGCTATTTCAGAATAGTTCAACAAAGAGCATCTTTTTTTAAATAAATAAATTAATTAATTAATTATTTTTAAAGTAATCTCTGTGCCCAACATGGGGCTCAAACACACGACTCTGAGATCAAGAGTCTCATGCTTTTCTGAGTGAGCCAGCAGGGTGTCCCCTCAACAAAGAGCATCTTAATTCTAAAGGCCTGGATTTTTTAGGGGTGCCCGAGGAGTCAAGTGCCCACTCCTGCCACTCTGCCAGTCCCAGATGCTAGGTACCCACCCCAATGACAGGTGCCCCCTCTAATGAAGGGGGGGACTTCAAGAGGGGTGAGGTCATGGAAGCAGGTCAGTGAACATGACTCCTCTGAGAGTCTAGAATTTCTGGACGTTGAACCCCAAGGACATTCTACTCTCCCTGCACTTGACCCACTATGTGAGAAGACAAGGTTTAGGAAAATCAGACGTGTTCCTGTGTTATTTGAGTGTTTACTCGGGGGGCAGGCTTTGGCTGAACACTTCCTATACATTGTTTTGTTTGACCTTGAGCCCTATAAGATAGATATTGTGATCCTCATTCTACAGAGGAGGAAGTTGAGACACAGAGCTAAAGTGACTTGTCCAGACTCTTAACTCTAGGAAACACACTGAGGGTTGCTGAAGGGGAGGTGGGTGGGGGATGGGGTAACTCGGTGATGGACTTTAAGGAGGGCACGGGATGTGATGAGCCCTGGGTGTGTTATATGCAACTGATGAATTATTGAACACTACATCTGAAACTAATGATGTACTCTATGTTGGCTAATTGAATCTAAATTAAAAAAAAAATAAAGTGACTTGTCCAAGGTTATACATCTAGAAAGACCAGCATTGTACCCAGCACCCTACCACTGCACTAATGTCTCTCCTAATAATAGCAATACAAAATAATCAAAGTTGAGGAAGTTCAGTAAGCATTGGAAGTCACTGAACTTGAGGATTTAACAAATGCCTATTAATTCTAGTTCTTCCATTTATTGGCGTGGTGACCTTGGGCAAGCCATTTGACTTCTTTAAGTGACAGTATACTGACCTATGTGGAGATGATCACTCCCACTTTGCAGTAGAAGGACTAAAAAAAAAAAAAAAAGATAATGTACGTGAAGTGGTCAGCATTGAAGCCTGGCATAAAAGTGCTCCATAAATGTTAGTCACTAATATAATATTATCACTACTCTGTTACTACCATCTTCCCTCCAGAGTGACTGCAAATTTCAAGGGAGATAACGATAGTGAAAGTTCTGTGTTCTGCAGTCAGTGGTCCTCTTTATTACAATTACAGCAATCTAAGGGAAAGAGTTATTTAGGAAGTTTTGGCCCCATTCCTTCCCCAAATGGCTCACATTCTTTGCTCTCTGGCCAACACTGATGACGAGTGAGGGTTTGACTTGGTGCCCACTCTGAATGACGTCCTTCAGTAGATCTCCAAGAACTGCAGCAAATGCTTTTCTGAGCTTATTTTTAGCATCTTCTAGAAGGACTCTGAAGCAGGATTTCAACATTTAGCCTCATTGTTTGGAGAAGGTGCTTTGCAATTAATGGAGTTTGTGACTTAGGGCTTTCTCTCTCTTACTATCCTAATTGAGATACCATGGAGGCAGATCAATGATGTCGCTGGCAGACATATGTCCAGATCCAAGTGAATTCTGTTGCTGGTTATTCCTGATTGAAGTGCTATGTGTTCATTGAAAATAAAAATTTGGAAAATGCGGGAGCACCTGGTTGGCTAAGTCAGTAGAGCATGTGACTCTTGATCTCAGGGTTGGGAGTTCAAGCCCCACACTGGATGTAGAGAATACTTAAAAATAAAATCATAAGGGGCACCCAGGTGGCACAGTTGGCTAAGCATCTGACTCCTAGTTCCAGCTCAGGTCATGGTCTCAGGGGCATGAGATTCAGCCCCATATCGGGCTCCACACTGAATGCAGAGTCTGCTTGAGATTCCCTCCACCTCTGCCCCTGCCCCCCGTCAAATAAATAAATATTTTTTAAAAATAAAATCTTACAAAAATTTGGAAAATGCAAAACAATATGAGGAGAAAATCTTACTGACAATGCAATCATTCAGAGACAAAGATTATTCCTATATTGGTGTATTTCCTTTTGGTCTTTTATACATATATTCTTTTTTTTTTAAGATTTATTTATTTATTTGAGAGAGTGAGAATGAGCGAGAGAGAGAGTACATGAGAGGGGGGAGGGTCAGAGGAAGAAGCAAACTCCCCACTGAGCAGGGAGCCCGATGCGGGGACTCGATCCCAGGACTCCAGGATCATGACCTGAGCCGAAGGCAGTCGCTTAACCAATTGAGCCACCCAGGCGCCCTATACATATATTCTTTTACATAATTTGGATCATAGTATAAATAGTTCCCTATTTAAAAAAAATTTTTTTAAAGTAGACTCCACACTATGTGGGCTTGAACTCAGGGCCCTGAGATCAAGATCTGAGCTGAGATTGAGTCAGACCCTTAAGTGACTGAGCCATCTGGGCACCCCATCCCCTATTTTTTATAAGACTATTTTTAGAGCAGTTTTAGGTTCATAGCAAAATGGAGAGGAAGATACAGAAATTTCCCATATACCCTCTGCCCCCAAACGTGCTCAGCCTCCCCTACTATCAACATCCTCCACCAGAGTGGTACATTTGTTACAATGAACTAACCTACATTGACACATCATAGTCATCCTAAATCAGTAGTTTACATTGTGGTTCATTCTTGGTGTTACATTTTATGAATTTAGACAAATGTCTAATGACATGTATCCATCATTATAATATATAATACTGTCTCCATAGATTTGCCCTTTTCAGAATGTCATAGAGCTGGAATCGTACAGTATGCTGTCCTCTCAGATTTGCTTCTTTCACTCGGCAATATGCATTTACGTTTCCTTCATATCTTTTCATGGCTTGATAGCTTTTTTTTTTTTCTAGTGCTGAATAATATTCTGTTGTCTGGATATACCACAGTTTATCCATTCACCTACTGAAGGACATCATGGCTGCTTCCAAGTTTTGGCAATTATGAACAAAGCTTGCTATAAAGATCTGTCTGCAGGCTTTTGTCTGGACATATGTTTTCAGTTCCTTTGGGTAAATACCAAGGAGCACAATTGCTGGATCATATGTAAGAATATATTTCATTTCATAAGAAACCACCAAACTGTCTTCTGAAGTGGCTGAACCATTTTGCATTCCCATCAGTAATGAATGAGAGTTCCTGTTGCTCCACACCCTCACCAGCATTTGGTGTTGTCAATGTCCAGGTTTTGGCCATTCTAAGAGGTGTATACTGGTAGGCTATTTTTTTCACTATTTTATATTGTAAGAATTTCCTTCATGCATATCATTTTTTAAATAGATGTATAGTGGCCCAAGCAGGGAGGTCATACAGCACAAAATACTTAACCTGTCCCTTACTGTTACCTGTTCAGATTTTTCTAATTTTCACTATTATCAATAACACTCTGATGAACATTTTTGTATGTAAATATTTACATCTGATTATTTATTTCCCTTGGCTATATTCTTTTTTTTTTGAGTTAAATCATCAGTTATTTATTATCACCCAGACAAATAAGAAAAGCAATTGCTTGGTAGATTTCAAGTATTCACAGTTTTTTATTTATTTTATTTTATTTTATTATGTTCAGTTAGCCACCGTAAAGTACATCATTAGTTTTTGAAGTAGTGTTCAATGATTCACTAGTTGTGTATAACACCCAGTGCTCAGCACAACAAAAAAAGATTTTATTTATTCGACAGAGAGAGAGAGCACAAGCAGGGGGAGTGGCAGGCAGAGGGAGAGGGAGATGCGGCTCCCTGCTGAGCAGGGAGCCTGATTCGGGGCTCTCCATCCCAGGATCCTGGGATCATAACCTGAGCCGAAGGCAGACGCCTAACTGACTGAGCCACCCAGGTGCCCCTCCCTTAGATATATTCTAAAAAGTGGAAATAATTAGTCAAAGAGTACAGACAATTTTTAAGATTTCCTGGAAAATTTCTATTACTTTATATTTCTTATTAACAGACTGAGGCACTCCCTCATTAGCAAATATTATCAGTTTCTAAAAATTCATCCCAACTCGGGTTAAAAAAAAGTAACTCTTTGTGTCAATTTGCAAATCTTTGATTACTTCAGTTGAATATACAGCATTTCATGTTTTTAGCCATTTTTACTTCCCTCTGTGAGTTTTCTGTTAGTGTCTTTTGCCGGGCAGACTGTTAATAGTGGCCCCAATAATCCTAAAGTTGTCTGCAGATGATGCCAAATCTTGCATTTAGCCACATCTGATAGGAGGCCAGGCTCTGGCAGGATTAGAAATTGTCCATGTCAGCATTGCTGTTTCAATGAAACCAGAAAGGGGAAAGGTTCCATGTTTTATTGGAATCTGGGAGATGAAGTTATTTTGCTGAGCTGCATCTATTATTTTATTATGTTTTCTCTTCTTTTCATACTCCCAAAGATTCTCTTTTCTTAAATTCTGCTCTTATAGGAGGGTAAAATTTCATGTGTATGTGTCCTTTTTTTCAGTATGTGTTCATTGACCTCTTACTATGTGCGACACATAGTGGCCACATCAGGGGATGGAGGAGTGTCAAGAACAGCCTGGGCTTTGGAGCTGGGTAGATCTTGGGCAAATCCCTTCACCTCTCAGAGGCTCAGCTTCCTGTTCTTTCAAGTATGAGGACAGCCCTATCTTTGGGGAATAAATATGTTATGAATGCAAAACCCCTAGGACAGTGTTTGCCACTTGGTAAGACTCCATTTAGTTGAACAAACAGTTCCTTTTTTTTTTTTTTAAGATTTATTTATTTATTTGAGAGAGAAAGAGAGAGAGAGCATGCAGGGCAGGGGGTGAGCAGAGGGAGAGGGAGAGAGAGATGCGGGGCTCTATCCTACGACCCCGAGACCACGACCTGAGCCGAAACCAAGAGTCAGCTTGCTCAACCCACTGTACCACCCAGGTGCCCCTCCACCAACAATCCTTGAGCCACTCTTGCGTATATGACATTGTGCTGGGTACGGAGTATACAAAGAAGAATCAGGTGGGGCACTTTAAAGCATCTCCATTGCCTACAGAAGAAAGTTCAGGCTGCTCATCTGCTCTGACAAGGTCCTCTCTGACCCCAGCTGTTCTGTGGCCCCTCATTATTAAGTCTAGCGGCCCTATGTTGTCATGGGCGGGTTGTCAGCTCTCCTTAGAGCCCAGGGTCTTAGCCACAGTTCTGGAGCAACAGGAAAAGTGCCACATAGCATCACAGCTGTAATTGTCTCCCCTCTTTTCTTCTTAACATTGTATCATAGCATTTTCCCTTTACAGCGTAATTGTTAAGGGAACTACTGGAGCTGGCAAACTCAGTTTGATTTCTGGGTCTATCACTTACTAAGTGACCTTGGGCAAGTGGCTTAACCTCTCTGTGCCCTAGTTTCCTTATCTGTAAAATAAGGATAATAATAGTGCTTACTTCCTGGGGTTCTTTGTTGGATTAAACAAAATATTTTATGTGTAGCTTTTAGTGTAAAGTCTAGCACACAGAAAGAACTCAATGACCTATTTTGAATATTTGACTATACTGTCTTCAGAGCCACCCTTACAATGACTTTATATGATTAAATTGAACAGATGTAATAATACCTTTGTCTAATACTGGATATTTAAGGTGTTTCTGATTTTAAAATTTTTTTTATTCATTTGAGAGAGAGCAAGCGAGGGAAAGAGAAAGAGAGAGAGAGAGAGAGAACATGAGGGGGGAGGGGCAGAGGAAGAGGGAGAAGCAGACTCGCCGCTGAGCAGGGAGCTGGACCCAGGCTGGATCCCATGACCCTGGGGATCATGACCTGAGCTGAAGGCAGATGCTTAACCAACTGAACCACCCACGCGCCCCTGGTGCTTCTGACTTTTAAACACAAAATATTATTCCTAAGAAATGGAAAAAAATGTTATCTTATGGTTTAGAGATAGAGGCAGAGCAAAAATATTAAAGAATTAAATGGTGAATGAATTGACATTTATACACTTAAATTATCTTTCAAAATAATTCAACATTTTCTAGACATAGTACAGGGTAATTAACCTATTTTAGAAGCCCTGGGCATATCCCTGTCAGGGAGTGACTGAGTGCTGGCCTGGATCACTTTGGTAAGGACTTCTAGTCTTTCTCTGTGATTCTCCAGGCCAAGAAGCTGCATCAGCTTTTCTCCCCGCCTGCCAGAGAATCTCTGATCTAGCACATCTTAGGACCAGCCCAGCATTTTTCAGCTATCACTTGCAGATAGCTGGTAGGGCAACTGTCAGGTCATGTCACCTGATGGGGAAGCTATGACACAGAGGAACTTGTGATCCTTCAGCCTGCAAGGCTCAAAGTTAGCATTGCTATAATGGAAAAATGAACCTATACAGGTGAAGCACCTTCTGTATACTAGGCTCTGTGAAAACATTCTCTTCAATCTTCAGCTCAAATAAGTGAGACAGAATTTATTGACCCCACTTTATAGATGAGAAAACTGAGTCTCAGAGAGGTAAAAGATTTCCTCCAAGGTCATACATCTGGCAAAGTCATGAGCCAGATCTGTCTGACTCTAAAGTTATGAGCTCTTTCCATGGCACCACAGGATCTCTTTTCAATTTAATTCAATTTTATCAGCATGGATTAGTGCTCACACGTATTACCCCTGCTAGGCACTAAGAACAGAGAGAACAGCCTAATGGGAGAGACAGACACATAAATTGCAAGTTCTAGTATTAAGGCTGATGCATGCCTGTGAGAAGTAGAAAAGCCGGGTGGGCAGTTCCATTTATCCTGTTGTATATATTTCTGGAAGCCATTCTTAATCCTTTTAGGAAGAGGCAGGGGAGAGGTAGATTGATAGATTGGGGCTATAATCAATGAATAAACCCCAGGGCCGTGGGCAAATGGGAAGGGAGTGTTTAATTCCCACTCAGAGATCCAGGGAAGTTTCTTAGAGGATATGGTATTTTGGTTGGGGTTTGAAAGGCTAGGAAGAATCAGCAGGAGAACATGGGGAAGGGGCTGACCTGTCTACCTCCTTCCCCGAGGGAAGTAAAAACAGAATCTTGATTTCCACTTGCTAAATGTTGGTCTGAAACCAGAACACCTACACACACCCCTCTCATTTTGCAGTCCTCTTCCATACATAGACACACCTACCAACACACACCCATATATGCTCACAAATGAAAAGAAACAAACCCTGCAGAAAATACACATAAAACATACACCAGTACACGTGCAGATACTTAAAACACGCAATACACAAAAATAGACACTAACTTTCATAAACTCACACAAATACATATCATACTTATACACACCCACAAAGATGTTTATGCTCTCATCCACAAGCGTGTACATATCCTCTCCCCACCTACTACTCAGGCAGGTGAATAAATGCATTTTTAAATTAACATATACCCAAGTTCACATACAAATCTCATCCTGCTTTTCTGGTTGGAGGCCAGTGACTAATGGGAAACCATGCACAAAGGCAAGCATCACGTAGGAGAGGCCAGGAATGGGTTGGCGTCGGGGCTGGGATTAAGCCCTGTCAGATGACAAACCCGTCCCCCCTGGCTCTCCCTAGAAGCTGCAGCGCCTGAGCAGGCTCTGGATCCTGGGCAGATGGTGCGAGGCTGCGCGTCGGAATTCCAGCTTTATACAGGGTTTGGTGTCACCGGGGGCCAAGCTCTGCTATCAGACCCACCCCAGTCCTTGCTGAAGGCAGGCGGCTGGGGACACTTCAGGGCTGTGGCGTGGGGCTTGTCCAAACCCAGTACACTGCGAGTAGTTAGCATTAAGGAGGGTTTTACTGCGGGCCGGGGACTGGGTTAAGCTCTTTCAGTACGTGACTGAATTCTCACATCATCTCTGTGACAGGAGGTGTGGGGGTGTTCGTGTCTATTATGCCCATTTTAGAGGTGAGAAAACTGCGCTCAGGCCACAAAACCACTCAGCAGGAAACAGGACGCTGAGGTCCAAACCCCGTTGGAGCCTATTCTCCTCTGGGGATGGGTTGGGGGTGCGGGGTCAGAGTAAATTGTGCACGTGATTCTGTCTCCACTATACAGGAAGCTCGCACCTTCGGCTCCGGGCGGGTCTCTAGTACCCCCGTCCTGCCTGGCACAGCGCCGGGGCCTACAGCAGGTGTCTGGTCCGGGCGTGGGTCTTGGCTCAGTGGGGCCTTCAGGATGGGCCTCAGTTTCCCCATCCCTGAAATGGGAACGGCAGTGCAGACCTCGCAGGGCCAAGGCCAGGTTTTCTCGGGCAGCACAAGCAATGCTGAGCTCTACATGCTCGCTGCCGCCGCCCTCGCCCATTGCGGGGGTTCCAGCCCAGTCTCCACCCGAGCCCGGGTGCGGCGCCGGCGCCCCATTGTTCAAGAGGGCGGGGAAGCTCCCGAGAGCGGATTCCCCGCCCCGGGTCGCGCTAGCCGCCCAGTGGAGCAGACGACTTGGCCCGGCGTTTGCCGCGCGGAGCGCGTCCTTTGTCTGCTCCGCGTCGCCCGATGCCCGCGGCCCGCGCCCCACTCCTTGGGCAGACAAAGCCGGGGCTGCCGCGAGCCCGAAGGGCTGGAGAGGGGCTCGTACCACCCTCCTCCCGCCTTAACACCGCCCCCTCCCCTCGGCGCCCTCTGATTGGTCCGCGGAGCTACAAAGAGGCCGGGAAGCGGGAGGGTCACGTGGGCCAGCGTGGCCTTCTATTGGCCGGGCGAGGCTGCCAATCGGGGAGGGCGGGCTGTCCGCGCTCTGCCGGGTCGCTCCCTCCGCGCTGGGGCCCGCCCGCGGGGCCGGCCGCCTGTCAGAGGGAGGTGGCGATGGTGCGCCCGGTGGCGGTGGCGGCTGCGGCGGCTTCCCTAGTCCGAGTGCAGGGAGGAGAAGATGACTGACCGACCGACTGAATGACTGAATGAATGAATGGCGGAGCCGAGCGCGCCATGAGGAGCCTGCCGAGCCTGGGCGCCCTCGCCCTGTTGTGCTGCGCCGCCGCCGCCGCCGCCGCCGCCTCAACAACCTCGGCGGGGAATGTCACCGGTGGCGGCGGGGCCGCGGGGCAGGTGGACGCGTCTCCGGGCCCGGGGCTAGGGGGCGAGCCCAGTCGCCCTTTCTCTAAGGCGACGACTCCCACGGCCCAGGCCCCGAGGACCGGAGCGCCGCGCACTACTGTCCACCAGCCCCTGGCTGCGTCCTCGTCAGCCCAATCCCCGGAGACCACCCCTCCTCGGGCGACGGCCGGACCCAACACGACCACCTTCCAGGCGCCGCTCAGCCCCTCGCCGACCGCCCCTCCGGCGGTGGACCGTACTCCGACCACCCCTCGCGCGACAACCAGACCCGCGCCGACCACCCTCTCGACGAGCACTGGCCCGGCGCCGACCACCCCCGTTGCGACCACCATCCCGGCGCCCACCACTCGGCTGAGCCCGACCCCCGAGCTCCCCGGCGGCAGCAGCGTCCCGCCCACCCCACCTGCCACCGAGGCCCCCTCTCCCCCTCCCCCAGGTGAGTCCCCGCGCCCCTCGCCGGCTGCACCCAGCCCCGCGACTGCCTCCAGGGTTGGGCTAGTGCCCGGAATTGATCATTCTTCGCCCCAAAGTTTCCCCGGATTTCGACTCCCAAGGGGGAGGTCCGAGCTCCAGCTCGCCCGCACCCCCTTCCCCAATCTGGAAAGTCTTTTGTCCCCCCCTGGGCTGGGCTTCCCCGGGAGGGGGGCGGCTGCGGTGTGGAAGGCATCGCATCTCTTTCCAAACGGGGCTTTCTGGCCTTTGTCAGAGACCCTGAATGGGCGCAAACTTTTGGGTTCGGTTCGTTCACCCTGCCTCTCCGCCTGGGTTATTTCGGGAAGTTTGAAAGCCAGAACCTTCAACCAATGGGTCAAAAACTGAGTATAAGGGATTCCTTCCAAAGCTTCTGTTTCCTTGTTAATTTCTCCGTGTGTGTGTGTGTGTGTGTGTGTGTGTGTGTGTGTGTGTGTGTATAATGTGCATATAGATATAATGTGTATTATATATGTATATATATGATGTGCACGTGACAGGTGGAAGAGGTAGTGAGGATTTTGTTTACCACAGTAGGACAGACCAGCCGAGGCAAAAAAAAAAAAAAAAAAAAAAGACATTGTAATCCATGTTTCCATGTTTTCCCTGCAAATAAGTGAATTCAGTAGGTCATTTGGGACAGGTGTGTATCTAGGTTGAGCATGCCTATAAATTAGGTTAAATCCCTTCCTTGCACCATTTTTTTCTTTCTCAATTACAAGGTCAATATGTTTGGACAAATACACAATTTAAGCAGGGATGCCCATTTTTTCCCCTTTAAGTTAGAATGTTCAGTTTGGAGGATGCTGATAAATGCTAGTATCTGTTTTGAGTCCACATAGAAAATAGGCTCTTCTTCCTGCTGATTGAAGTCTTCAAGCAAAGTTAAAGACAACTCCTATTCTTGTCTCCTTTTAATCTAAAGTGGGCCTGGAACTAAACAAATAAAAACTACCTTGTCAAGACATTAGACAAGAGTTTCTGAATTCCTTTGCCAAAGTTGGGCTGGAGATTTGTCCAAACTATTTGCCAAGCTGTACTTACATTAATGGATCTCTGACCTAATTCTTAGGCTCAGTGATTTGCTGTAGAGTCAGGTATGGACTTTGGACTATAATTGAATTTGTAGAGTTTTCCCACATGATTATGAGTCTTAATACAGTTTTGAATCTTGGGTTGGAGCATGGCATTAACATCAGTAGGAATGCAGATTATTCCAACCATAAAAAGCTAAGTTTGCATCTCTTCTAGCTTGAAGGAGTCTATTAACTAGCTGGATTTTAACTGTAACCTTTTTTGGCTTTGGTATAGAGAGATTGACATATTACTAAGAGACAGGAAGCATAGTGGTTGAGAGTATGGACTCTGGAGTCCATTCTTAGGTTTGAATCCTAGCTCTGCCCCTTATTAACCCTGTAATCTTGAGCAGGTCACTTAACCTCTGTCAACTGTGAAATGAAGATAATAATAGTACTTACTTCATAGGATTGCTGTGAAGATTAACTAAGTTAATACATTTATGGTGCTTAGAACAGTCCCCGGTCCAGAATAAGCACTTTGCGTGTGTTAGTTATCCTTATGACTACAATTTTTTTGAGAAACCTAGTAGTAATGTGATGATTTCTTAGTTGTTGTTGTTGTAGTAAAATATAATAGAAAAAGAATGAATTAAATTTTCCAGAGTTTGAAGCACACAGTGGCATTTAAGAAGTAGCAAGATCACTCATTTTGAATGGTTAGTATATGATAAATAAGTCCATGTAATTGATATTATTTTAACTTTATTATTTTTGTATTGTTATTTTTAAATCACAAAGTTAACCTTTACTTCCAAAAAAATACAAGCAACCAGAAGTCTACAAAGGAAAAAATGAAGGTCACTCCGTTACTGCTTCCTAGTTCCAGTTAGTGCCTAGAGCTTACTACTGTTAACAGTTTGATCTCTTTTCAGACATTTTTCTGGACGTATATGAACATACATACATACACAGTTTTTTAAAAAAATAGTTTTTAAAACTCAAAATACTTCTACACATACTGTTCTACAACTTGCTGTATTCACTTAACTATATATTGGGAATTTTTTTTCCACGTCCATACTTAAGATCTACCTTATTCTTCTTTTAACAGTTGCATTTTTTGGTATAAGAATAATATAATTTTTTAAACCAATTCCTTATTTATGGACATTTAGATTGCTCCTGGGATGCAGTTTAAAAAGCACAGAGAAGAATGTGTTCTTGTTAAGCCGATCATGGACATATTCTCCAATACTTCAGCTGGAGTTTCAAAGAATCCAATTTCAAGTGAAGTAAAGCTGGATTGATTAAAATGTGCCATCTGAACTGTTCAAGGCTTTAGTAACTTCCGTGGACTAACATATACCTATGTCTATCACGGTCTTTGGGTGACAAAAGTTTTAGAAGGGTGTCCAACTTTGGTAGCTCTTCTGTGTCTTAAATTTAACACAGTTCTTACTTTTTTTGTGTGAATTCACTATGGATTGCCTATGTCTAGTTCTTAGCAGCTGAACTGAAATGAACTTTGTGGACCTGTTGATACGTAGTTTTGGCTTTATAGTGTGATGTAATCAAGGATGGCCTATTTATCTGAGCATGGGTTCCAGTCTACTTCAAACAGTACACAAATTTCTTTGACAGAAGGAAAGCTTCTAGCTGATCTTGAGAGACCTAGTTTGACTTGCAGAGTTGGATTCTCTGGCATTTGGGAAGATGGTTGTACTGGGTATTTTATTTTAATGTTCCTGTAAGGACTGAATGCCATTGATAATATGTGATTAGATGGGTCTTCTAGCTGCTCTTTGATTTAATAAGAATTTCTGTCATAGAGGTCTAGCTGAGAGCTCTTGCCTGCCCCTCAATTAGGGCCCTCTTTTGTTTATAAGGACACCGATCTGCAAACTGAAACTAATTGCCCAGCAAACAGGCACTTTCCTCCCACAGACTTGGCAAAACATTTGGCTGATTGGTTGGCTGGGTAGGACATTTTAAGAAGAGTTAAGGAAGAGGCTCTGATGCCAGAGCATGGTGGTTACCGGCAGTAAGAGACTAAGGTGATGACAAGTGTTCGATTTTTTAAACTATCGGCCTTTAGGGCTAGATCGGACTTAAGCCACTACCTCCTAGCGTGGCTCTACATTTTAAGAAATACTTCCAAGAGTTAGCTGAAATCTTTCTCTCTGTTGTTAACACCTACTGGTTCTGGTTCTGCCCTTTGGAGCCATGTGGAACAAGTCTGATCTCTCTGTGCCATGATAATTCTTCAGGGGTTTGGGGATAGTGATCGTGTTCCCTCTGAGTCTGGACTAAATAACTTTAGCTCCCTCAACTGTTCTTTATGTGACATGGTTTCACATTCCCTCACTGTCCTCTTCTGGACTTTTTCAGTCTTTCTGCGTCTCTCCCAAAGTGTGGAGCACAGAGCTCAACATAATGCTCCAGATATGCTCTAACTAGCTTGCGGTGGAGAGGGCAGTTACCTCGTTCCTTCTGGATGCTATGCTACTGTTGATGTAGTTAGTTCCTAATCACAGTAGTGTTTTTGGCAGCCACATTATGTTGTTGACTCATTGAGTCCATTAAGATAGCTAAGCTGTTTAAAAAAAAAAAAAAACAAAACACGTACTAGATGAGTGTTTCTTCATTCTGGACTGGGAAATTCTTGTTATTTTCTAAAGTATGAACCGAGACATTTGATGTATTGTGTTAGATTCAAGCCAGCCTTTTAGATCCGAAGTCTGTTAGCATACCCCACCCAGTTTATTCACATGCACCCACAGGGTGTTCCTATAGACAGAGTCTAAGGACAAGTTAGAGCAGGTTATTCTTACCTCATAGAGGAGAGTAAATTTATGGATGATAAAATAGTTTGGAAGGGAAGGAGTAATAGTTTAGTTCTCAAGGGTCTCTTCTAGCTTAAAAGTTCTGTGATGATTTGGTATGCATGATTCAGGGTACATTAATGCCCCCAAAGAGCTTTAATCATTTATTTATGATCTAAATTAAGAGAATAGGCTTTGTTTAAGCAAACCTTAGAATTTAGAGCTTGAAAATTCTGACTAGTATAACATGTAAATAAAATATCATGAATGGATTTTGTTTGAAAGGAACATTCTGGGAAAGCAGGGCCCTTCTAACTGTACCAGGTAATGTTTTCTTTTTTCCTTTTTTTTAAAAATTTTATTATGTTATGTTAATCACCATACATTACATCATTAGTTTTTGATGTAGTGTTCCATGATTCATTGTTTGCGTATAACACCAGTGCTATACGTGCCCTCTTTAATACCCATCACCAGGCTAACCCATCCCCCCACCCCCTCCCCTCTAGAACCCTCAGTTTGTTTCTCAGAGTCCATGGTCTCTCATGGTTCGTCTCCCCCTTCGATTTCCCCCCCTTCATTTTTCCCTTCCTACTATCTTTTTTTTTTTAACATATAATGTAATTATATGTTTGTAACATATAATGTATTATTTGTTTCAGAGGTACAGATCTGTGATTCAACAGTCTTACACAATTCACAGTGCTCACCATAGCACATACCCTCCCCTATGTCTATCACCCAGCCACCCCCCATCCTTCCCACCCCCCACCACTCCAGCAACCCTCAGTTTGTTTCCTGAGATTAAGAATTCCTCATACCGGGTAATGTTTTCTTCATCCTAAAATCCTCTGCTCTAGGTACAGAGTGTTATTTAAGAAGGTATTAGTTTTAGGGACATAGAAGTTGTTCAGGCTCCAGAGATAATGTAGGTCCACTATCTTTTATCCAAAACCTGTGGGGCTGGATGTGTTTCAGAATTTAAGTTTTTTTTCTGGATTTTAGGAAGTTAATAAATGTACCCCAATGAAGTCTGGGGCAGCATCCTATGATCAAATACATGAAGATATTTGCAGCAAAATGCATGTAT
This sequence comes from Eumetopias jubatus, assembly GCF_037043125.1. Lineage (NCBI taxonomy): Eukaryota > Metazoa > Chordata > Mammalia > Carnivora > Otariidae > Eumetopias > Eumetopias jubatus. Next base: position 81,215,550 of record NW_028274821.1, on the reverse strand, counting down.
ATTTACAGTGAGTGGGATTAATAAAGATTGTAAATAGCCTTGCATATGTTTGGGTCAGGTTTTGCTGCCAGATGAGTTACAGAAAGAATTTTGGTTTTTGGATCTCCTGGTACTTGGCATCAGGTCTGAAGGCTTATGGACCACTGTAACAGTAATTGCAAACACATACCGTACTTACTATGTTCCAGGCAGTGTTCTGAGCACCTTACGTATATCAACTTACTTAATCCTCACAACAGTTAGGTACAATTGAGTTAGATACTATTATTATCCTCATCTTACAGATAAGGAAACTGGGGCTCACAGAAGCCCAGCTATGGCAGAACCTAGATTCAAACTTAGTCATTCTGATTCCAGAATCCATATTATTGACATTTAAGGAAATAGTTACATAGAAGAGAAGGAAACCATTTTGCTAAAAATTATTGGTCCTTGGATACTAATCTGAGAAAATTTCTACTGTTCTACTGAGTGAAGTTACTCCCTTCACTCTATTGTATGCTATTCATTCACCTCTTTGAATTTTCTGTTTTACAGTGTTTTACAACTGTGGTTTTAAATTGTAGTTCTATAAAGTATTCATCTGTTCATTCAGTCATTCACAAATATTTCTTGAATATCTCCTAGGCCAGACACTGTGGTAGGTCTGGGGTTACACTAATGACATGGGACTTACATTCTCTTTAGAACTCTGAGTCTCTTAATTCTTATTTACTAAATACTTGACTAATATTTTTATTATGAATCTTTAAATTTTGACATATTAAATATTTTACTCACATTATTTATTGTTTAGCTCTTCCTACTGGAATAAATGCAAACTCTGTAAAGGCCAAAAAAAAATAAATTGTAGTTCTAATTCTTCCTTTGATTAGATTTTAATATGGTCTATGATAGAGAAGTTTACAGTCTTTTTAGGGCCAGGCCCAGGGACTTCTCAAATTTACTGTATCTTATTTCTGGCCTAAGTGCCTAGCTTTATGGAGAAATTCCTTAGTCTGATTTGTTTTTGGAATAGCATAGTTAAACTCCATAACATTAGTTTCAAATCTTCTGAATTATGACCCCAGGAAGCCTTCTGGCTAATTGAAAATTTACACATTGAAATAATCTGACTAGGTCTTTTTATCTTGATTTTTTTTTAAGACCCATTAAATTAAAGTGTGCATTACTTTTCATCTCAACATTTCTAAACATGTATATATTAACTTCCAGACGTCCTGGCACCCTTATGAAAAGAATGGAAAAAAAGTATCGCGGTACTGTTTTTACTGATGGGTAAATTATGGGTAGAGAGATTACTGCTCTAGGGCACTTAATAGATCAGAAGAGAATAGAAATATAAGATCTTGTTTAGCTGAAAGACAGTGTTAGATGATATTTTTAGTTATAAAGAGCTTTAATTCATGCTTTTTGCCTTGATCTTGATTTTTGTTTATTTACCATAGATGGGATATAAAAATCTTTATTACTAATGTTGAGATTATGTTACAGGCACCTCTTCTGTGGTCACTGTCTCTCTTCAAGTATGTATTTTGGTTTATCTGTTTTTCACTGGAAACAACTACCCAGACTACACTAGTAACTTTGAAGGGAGATTTTTGAAAATTGTGATGAAAAAGATAATGTTTGGACACATATGTGTTTGGATCACAGTAAAGGTTTATTCAAAAAAATTATCCTTGTAGATGTCTCTTCTAAGTACATGTGATAAATTTGTGTCAAAATAATCCCTGTGGTAATGCTACTGTTTCACAGATAAGCATTATTGTCAAAAAAACCTTTCCCCATTATTTTTTCTTCATTAAGAAAACAAAACAAAACAAAACCTTTCCTCTGTTCTCCTTGCTCATTTTTTCACTTTAAATTCCTCTATATATCCCTCTCACTCTTGTCTTTTATTCTTAGCCCCATCCATTCTTTCATGTTCTTTAAGGAATCAAATTATCCTCTCTATTTAACAATTTACCACTTTGTCCTCCTTCAGTGCCTCCTCGAAGCCCAATTTTTCCAAGAAGTCTTTCTGGAGGAACAAAAGATGTCCTTGAAGATGGCCTGGTAACAGGGTGCACTCTGAACAAAACCTGTCTGTCTTTCTCTGCGTCTTTGACTTTTTCCCTATGGATTTGTTTTTAGTCTATTTAATTTAGATTATTAAGCCCATTTGAGAAGAAGTGTCATAATTTATATAGTATTCAGGACATGGTCTTAGTTCTCTCATTATGAAAATAATGAGAGAAAAGTTTTTTCTTTTTGCTCTGGGCTCTTTTTTTATTGCCCAGATTTTGTCTGTCTGCCTGTTTTTCTTTCTTTCTCTCTCTCTCTCTTTCTTTCTTTCTTTCTTTCTTTCTTTCTTTCTTTCTTTCTTTCTTTCTTTCTTTCTTTCTTTCTTTCTTTCTTTCTTTCTTCTTTCTTTCTCTTTCTTTCTTTCTTTCTCTTTCTTTCTTTCTTTCTTTCTTTCTTTCTTTCTTTCTTTTGAGGAACAATACAGAAAAAAACTGTCATAACAGAAGTTTTCTGCTTCAAAAAAATTAAGTACTTTGAATAAGTAGCAAATTTATTTTTCTATTTATAAATAAGTTGTTTTTATTGGGTAGGTGGATTTGGGTTGCATACCAATATAAAAGGTTTAATTTGATTGAGAAACAAATGTTTGATCTTTTGAATGACAATTTCCTTTGTAGAAATCTAATTAAAGTTAATAGTGAACAGAATGCTTCTAATAAGTAACAAGTATGCAGCACTTTACAGTTTACAAGGTGCTCTTAGAGTCTCCGAGACTGTGACATCCATATTTTGTTGAGTTCTGGGAATTATATGAGTGAATAAAGGCTTAACTTCTTTCCTCTGTTAGTACTTTTATTGGTGAATATTGAGCAAACCTTTACAGGTTTTTGGTGGGTTTCACATTTGATATTTTGTATTTCAAACTGTTGCCTTTTAGGTTTACTTTGTTGAATATAAATCTTTGATTTTTGCTGCCCATGATTGCAGGATGGAAAAATGATATTTGAAGATGAGGATTTCTTTATATTTTCTTTGCCAGGCACTCTGTGGGGCTGACTGTTAAGGAAAGAGCCCACTAGTCATTGAAAGTAAGTGTGATGGAGATGACAAGGTGAACTACAGAACTTGATTGGGAAGGCTCATGTAAATATCCTTTTTTTCAGATTGATATATTATTTACTTTTTTTCTAGTGTAGAAATCTGTTTGGAATTATCTTAATATACTATTTCAGGTGTATTGCCTCAAATCAGTGTGTTAGTAGCACAGAGACTTGATACTATCACTTCTCATTCAAATCTAATATTTGACACTTTGGCCAGAATAGTAACAATGTTAGCTGAGCACATATTATTACATGCCTAGTTGCCTATCAGGATTTTTTTCCATATATCATGTCATGTAGCTCTTCGACAATGCAATAGTTCGGTATTATTATCCTTACTTTCTGGATGGCAAATACAGAGATTCAGAAAGGTAAAATAGCTTATTCAAACACATCAGGCTTATAAAGTTCATGAGGGCAGGGATTTCTGTTTGTTTTGTTCACAATTATGTCCCCAGTGTCCAGCCCAAAACAGATTCTCAATAAATATTTAACAATTAAATGAGTGAAGAAGAGGGAAATGGTTTGTTGCTATACTATACTCACAGTGTATTCTTGGGGAAAATAATGTAATCTCATGGCCTTTTTCCTCAGTTTAGAAATGAACTTTTCTCCTTCTTTTACCCTTTACTCACAGGAATAGTATGAAACTTACTTAGGGCAAGTGGGGTTCTTTGAGATCTAGCAAATTCTTTGAGATCTAGCAATTAATCATTTAGTTTTTCTTACCTAACTTTGTTCCTTTTGTTTATCTTAGTAAAGGAAGAACAGTAGTAGGCAAATGAACATCTGAAGACTTTTGTGGAAAGAGTAGCTAAGTTGGAGAAGCTGAGCGTTTGTCTAAAGCCATGGGACCCAATGTTCTTTATCAGTTCTCTCACCAGTTCTGTGATCTTGGGCAAGGAATTTCATCTGTAAAACGAGAGAGGTAGACTAGATTTGTGGTTTTTAAACTGTATTGTTCGGCGGGACCTGTGGTTCCTCAAATGTGTTTGGGAGCCAGTATAGGGACTGAGGAGGCCAAGTGGGTCCACTTCTGGGCCCTCCTCCCAACCCTCACCTCTCACCCCTACATCATGGTCCACACTTGAATCAGCTCCACTCTCATTTGGTTTATATACTGGCTTTGTTCTTTTAGTAAAGATTTTTGAAATAGGAATTCTTCTACTCTAAACTTCTGTGATAAAGAAATTATGGTAATCTCTGAACTATTATGCAGCCATTAAAATGCTTACATTATGTTTAGTAGCAATATACGTAGGAAAAGAAAAATATACCAAAATGTGAAGTGGCTAAAGCTAAGTAATGGGATTATGGGTCATTTAAATTACCTCTGTGTTTTTCTGAATTTTCCAAGTTTTTTTTTTAATGAATATATCCAATTTTAATTTTAAAGTCATAAAAATAAATGAATAAAATGGAAAAAAATGAATAAAAAGTTGTGATAAGCTTGGTAAGCTTTTATTTATGTGAGATCAAATCAGGTGATATCACCAGGGCTAGCTTAATTTTTAATTCTTGACATCGACTCAGCAATTTTGATCTGCATCAGAGATATTTGCTCTCATTGAGTTGCAGTTCTGGAGAAAATAGATTACTGAAGACAATACTCAAGAAAGGAAATGATTCCTGAGGCCTGACAAATCTTAAACATAGGGTAGGATCAACATATCTTAAGATTTGATACCTCTAGGGGTCATTTAGCTGAGATCTTAGCAAAAGCTGAAAACGGAGCTGGGTCTTTATCCATATCATTCTGTTTCGGAGATGTAAAACAGGCAACTAAAGTAGTTTAGTGAAATATATCTTGTTTAAATTGTGCAAAATTTGAATTCATAGCATTGTTCACAGATTTTACCAATAGAAGAGCTTTGATTATTTCTTCCTTTAAAGATACAGAGCCTCCAGAATTTGGTTTCATTCTGTCCATATGTTTTGCAATTAGATCAGATGGGATTGCTTTTATACTGGTAATATAACAGCTGTTCTATATGATATCCTTGCCAGGGAGACAGTTAAGCTCTGAGGGAAGGGGGAATTTATTCAGTTAGGAAAAGGAATGTATTCTGCCTAGTCATAAGGAAAATGATAGAGGTAGGAATATTTTCAATCTGGCTGGAGAATATTAAATAACCCTGCTTAGTAAATTGTAGACTCTAGATAACTCATTTTTGTAACTTTTGTTTCAGTCTTAGATGCTTCCTAGAAACTGGCATATTACCAGGAATCTTACTAGACTTTTATTATTTATTTATTTATTTAATTTTTAAAAAAGATTTTATTTATTTATTTGACAGAGAGAGACACAGCAAGAGAGGGAACACAAGCAGGGGGAGTGGGAGAGGGAGAAGCAGGCTTCCCGCGGAGCAGGGCGCCTCATGCTGGCTAGATCCCAGGACCCTGGGATCATGACCTGAGCCGAAGGCAGACACTTAACGACTGAGCCACCCAGGTGCCCCTAGACTTTTATTATTTATTTTGAAAAACCGAGTGCTTTTACTTGATGTATGTGAGCAAAAACAAGAAATTAGAGTAGCATTGTTAATTATAAGGAGAACATCATATTCTCTAGTTCCTTTTGATTTTGGAAATGGTTTTTAAAGGTGTAATCCTTAAAAAATATTCTAGGGAAAGTTTAGATGTTGTCGTCTCTGAAGGAGATTGGATGAACTGAGTAGCTTTTAGGTTCTCTTCAGTCTCATCTATAATTTTTGGGATGTTATGTTCAGTTTGGGAAGCATTAATGGAAATAATAAGGAAAAAGAAAGGATGCTTGGTATTTCAACCAACTTATCCTGTTTTATTTGTGGATTGAAGTTTGATTAGAGGAAGGCATTGGACTTTTTCTGCTGTAGGTTTCTTGTTTGATTTTATAGTCATTATAATCCTACATTATATTTTTACTTATTCATTCTGTATGAACTGCATTAACAATATAGCCCCACCATCCATTGATGTTGTGTGGGTTAATGAATAGTTTTAAAGTGTACCAAAAACACAAAGCAATCTAGCTGTTGGGTATTATTATACTGAATTGTTGGTATTGCCTGCAAACCTATCCTGTTCAACTGGTTTTAGTTTCTAAGTTAGTTTGTTGCTTCAACTTGTCCACAAAGGCAGGGCTGAATGGTTTAGCTAATCAGTAGAATAGCAGTCAGAACTAAATTCCAGTCTGTCTTTCTATTCACTTTGTATGTTCCTGAGCACGTTTTTTTAAATGGCTCTGTGACTTAGTTTCTCTAGCTATAAAATGAAGCCTATTCCCTTCTTCCAAGGTTTTTGAGAAGTCTCACTTCTCAAAGTGGGCTTTTCTCAAATGCAGTGGTTTATAGAATTCAAACAGTTTTCTGGTATTCTTTCCTGATTACACGGTTCATACTAGCTTATATTATAATGTGAACAAGATAGCTTTTGACTAAAGAGAACAAAGAAATAAACAGATGCATTTTATGTGGCTTCTTTATGTAAAATATATTTTTATACTATTTTATAATTAACATATTTGTATAATTTATAGACCATAATGGTATTTTCCAAAGTTTGGGATGCTTCAGTATTATTTTTCTTCACATACTACCTTGAGAACATAAAATAATCTTTATCTAATATTAAACTTATAAAATAAATGAGTTGCTCTTTTGTAGATCTTTAATATTAGTTTTGGTTGAGCTATTTAGAAGGGATTCACTTAACCATTTTTATGATTATAAAAATAATATATATTCATTTTAGAAAATGTAAAGAAGTGTAAAGACAAAAACCAAACCCAGATAACTATAAAGTTAACATTTAATGGTAACTACAGAATTTTTTACATCTGTATTTACTTTATCCCCTTCTTTGCCATTGAGATAATTCTATATGGATGTATTGCTCTGGTACTGCTCTTAAACATATTTCAAATATTTTAACTTTTTAAAAAGAGACATCTTTCAAATGAAGTTGAAAATAGTAGAATTGGTGATATTACTCTATTAGATGCTTCCTAATAGTTACAGAAAAAAATAACTAAACCATAAAGCTTTTTATCATTGACTGAGTTTAATATTTAATTACTGCATACATTGCTCCATTTCTCACAAATGGATCTCACAAACGAGATCACTGATTTTTTATGAAAACAGATGTGTGAGTTGGGTTTAGCATTCTTCTGAAGTCAAGTATATGACAAATTAAAATGGGAAATAATTCACCACATTTAAATTTGTCATATTACCAAAAAGAATGTGAATCTATTTTGAATGGAGATCTTAGATTCTATATGACGCTTTACTTGAGTACTTTACTTGGTACTTCTTGTCAGAACCAAACTAGCGACTATTTCTCATGTGTCTGTTCCAGCCCAAGCATGACTTTTGTTGGGTTCAAGTGGCCCTCAAAAGCCCAAAGCAGTCTGGAACAAGCCAGGCATTTGATATTTTCAATTCTGTGATGAGGGAAGTCAAAGTGCCCATCTGCCTGGCTCAATATTGCCAAAAAAGGCCTGGGTGCTGTGCTAAAGAGTATGACAAAAAAATGGCTCTGGCCTCCAGGAAACTGATATCTACCTCACATAATGATCTCTGTTCTCTGAATTTTGTGAAGAAAGGCCTGTAACGTTTAAATCAAAATAGGAATGAACCATAGTGTTATTGAGAGGATTAAATTAATGCATGTCAAAAACTTGATTTAGTAGTGCTTAATAATCAGCACATAGTAAACATTCAAAGTTGGCTATCATTATTATTAATATTGTTTTTATTATCTATTCAAAATGTTTAAAAAACAGCAGAGAGAACTTTGTCAATTCTAGATTAACAAATTTACCAGCTTCCCTGACATGGTCTGTAGACTGGCAAGACATTGGTAATCAGGAAGATTTGCACATTGTCACAGATCAACCTTTTCTAACAGGTGGTTCTAAGGTACAGGACCAATAAGCTTGAAGCAAAAGGCTACCTCCTGTCCTATCAGAGTGGCCTAGGTCGAGCCAGAATTATCCTGTGCCATGTTGCCACATACACAGTAACGGTACCACTCAGAACTGAGCTGAATGGAAGCTGTTTTCAAAAAGCAAATGCAAAGATGGGACCCTAGGGAATCCCTGAAACAGCCATTGTCCAGTCCTGGCAGATGTTTAATCCTCTGGGATCTTTTGTAGGTATTGAGCCCTAGCCACAAATGACAGAGTAAAGTGAAAATAAGACTGGGGCCTGTAGAAAGACATGACTGCTCAATTTTATATTGCTTGCACGTTGATATTTTTGAAAGCATGCCAAATACAACATGCACATACACAGTACAAGTCACATAATCTCCCTGGGCTTCTCTGTCGTCATCTGTAACGTGAGTATAACAGTGCCAACGTAATAGGGTTCTTGAGTGTTGACCTAGAATTCAAACCCAGCTCTGTCTGACTTAAAAGTCTGTGCTGGTTTTTGCTTTTGATTGAACTATGCTGCATTGCCAAAGCAGATGGGAGTAGCAGAAATGAAATAAAGCATTCAGTGGATAAGAACACATTTTGGGTTCTGTTTTTGTCACCTTCCCTAGCATCCCCCAGCAAGCCCATACATTGTCCTTTTCAGCACTCATTCTGAATTGCACAGTGACTCTGGTTTGATTTCAGTAGGCTACTGGGAAAATCAAAATTAGATCAGAGAGTCTTTCTTGGAGGTAGATATGGGTGTGGAGTAAGGGTGGAGAGAGGAAGTAATGATGGAAATTAGATGAGACTAAACAGGTAGACAACCATGATAAATGGAAAGCAGAACTGAACACTAACTGTAAGACTGTCTAATCAGCACCAGAAGGATTAGTGCTAACAGAGACAATGTAATGCTTATTAACATTTGGCAAGAAATACCACATACTGCAAAAATGGTAGTATTGATTGTTTTTGACTTGACAATAAAGCCTTTCATCTTTAACTTAATATGTACTCTAGGTCAAGATGCTGGTGCAAAACAATATGTTGTAAAAAGTAGCAGGTGATATTTGATTATATAAAAGTCAGAGAAGAATCTTAGACTTGCAAATGTGGTTCAAAGTTCTACTGGTCACCTGAGGATGCAGTCCTCCTTCCCATTTTGTAAACTTCCCTCCTCACCCAAAGGTTAATTTTCTCTCAGATCAGACAAAGGAGAAGCTATTATTTCAAGTATAGACCTAGCCCCGTCTGATCCAGTTGCAAGACATATTGACAAACGATGTATATGCACACTTTTGGACAGTTTGTATTTATCAGAAAGAAATAGGGTGCCTGGGTGGCTCAGTCATCAAGCATCTGCCTTTGGCTCAGGTCATGATCCCTGGATCCTGGGATGGAGCCCCGTATTGGGCTCCCTGCTCCGCGGGAAGCCTGCTTCTCCCTCTCCCACTCCCCCTGCTTGTGTTCCTGCTCTCGCTGTGTCTCTCTCTGTCAAATAAATAAATAAAATCTTTAAAAAAAAAAAGAAAGAAAGAAATCGCTTCAGTTTGTATGACATCAAGACTCAGTAATAGCAATGTATATTACTACATCCTACAGTGTACAAGTACAGTGGTCAGGTTGAGCTATACAACTGGCTGTGGAGGATATATATACAATGCAAAACCTGGTTATATCATTCTCCTAGTTAATTTAATATGATGTTTATACTTAAATATAATTCTCCTATTTAATCACCATAAGTGATCCCAGCCCATCGCTCAAGTTTCTTAATATGACATGTAACTTCTCCATAATCTGTCTTTGTCCTCATTTCCTACCACCCCTCTCCTTGTGCTTTAAACGCCAGCAGAATCAAATTGCTTACATTTTCTCCCAAATACCATGCTTATTATGATCATCATTGTTATTAATAAAGCAATCATGTGTGGAGGTCTTGTTCTGTATCAGATATTAAGAGCTTTAAATGAGTTCTCATGGCCTTATTTAATTCTCAAAAGAACCTAATAAGAAATACGCACTACTATCCCCACTTTGCTAAGCAGGAATCAAGGCTTTGAGAGTTTGAATACACTGAGCAAGGTCTCATAGCTAGTAAAATACAGAACCTTGATTCAGGTTCAACTCTATCTAGCTTCAGAGCCTCCTCTCTGAATCACTAAGCTAACTACCTGGCCTCCTGTTATTTTGCTTATACCATTCCCTCTGCCTGGATTCTCCTGTTCAGTTTTAATAAAGGCCTTAATTATAAGCAATAAAAACCAATGCTTGCTGATTTAATCAGAAGTGGAATTTATTAAAAGGATATGGCAGATTTCACAGAATCTCCAGGGGAACCAAATTCAGGATGTGGAACTAAAGATAATGCTCAGTCGTGCCCCAGGGAGGTCCACTGAATATGCCACTGACACCACCACTGAGTTAGATGCTGTTGTTTGCACCCTTGACACTAACATTAGGTACTGGGTATGTTGTAATAGCAAGTACTGTTGCCACTTGTCAGACTGTAACCATCTCATCTACCAGAGAAGGGGCCTCATGCTCATTCCTTTGAATCTTTAGTTGCTAATTCCAAGTGGAGGGTGGATATGATTGTTGGAGCCTCAAACACTTGCTCAAGCCCTGGATGCAGGCGGGGGTGGGGAGCGGGGAAAACAATAATCTGGCATTATGAACCTTTGTGGTGGGAGAGCCAGGCTTCTTTCCCCAGATAGGAAGGAGCAGATACTAAAATAGTGGGAAATTATACAATGATACTAGCTGCCAAAAACAATGACAGATGTCTACCACATCCCTTTCTTTCACCTGAGAAATCTATTTGTCCTTGAAAAACATCATCCGTGTGGCCTGCTATACTATTGTACCTTATATATTCTAGTATTACTATATATATCATATCTTATGATTACTTGCTTTTTAAAGATTCTTGTTTTAAGTTTTAAGTATTACTCGTTTAGGTAAATGATTCCTCTATATCTTGTTGTCAAGTAGCTTATAGGCTGTTTTACTGATGTCTATACTCTCTAGCATCTACTTAGGATAGTGTTGAGCACATAGTAAGTACTCAATAAATATCTGAACTGAACGGAAGGGTAATCCTCCTGCCCACCATCACCAGAATGTAGGTTCCATAAGGGCAGAGATTTTTGTCTTTGTCTCTCTTTCTCTTCTTTTTTTAACCACTGTATCTCCAGAACCTAGATTAAGTCCTAACATGTAGTAGGTCCTCAGTAAATCTTTTTACAACAAATGAATAATCCTAAATAATAAATTATTTATTTCTGGGAATAACACTGTCAGAAAGACCTTTGAATGTGAATGGCAGAGTCAAAGCACTCTGGCATAATTTCCAACTAGACCACATACAATGTGTGGCCAGAAATGGCCTTATTCATCTCTGGTTACCCCTTCCTCCCATTTAGAAGCATGACCTGAGAAGGGTAATTTGGAATTCTTTCCCAGACCTACCACAATAGTCACTAGCCACAAAAAGGGCCTAAAGAACCATACCTGCTTGACATGAAACCTTTTTTTGTCCCCTTTTGTATAACCAGGTCTATCCTGAGATTGCATCTATTCTGGGAAGAAAGGGCTTTTGGGCAAACTGTCTTGTATCTTGTATTGAAAAGTATAATAACCTAGGGCAGTTAGTATTTCACTTTGAAGAACTGAGGAAATGAAGGCCTATAATTGTGGAATGATTCGTACAAGGGCAGTGGAGTAGTGGAGATGTACTGCAGACCAGAGTTCTGTGGCTTTTAGAGGTTAGCTTTTTGGAGGGAACAAAAGGACAATTAAGTCAAGCTGAAAGAGAACTTGTGTTCAAGCTAAATTAAGAATTATCATTATTATTATTATGAGTAGTAACTTTCACCTGGGGCCAGACTGCCTCGATTTGAACCATTTTCTCTACCACTTACTGTGTGACTTTGGGCTGTAACTCAATTCTCCCATCTGTAAAATGGGCCTAAGAATGGCACCTACCTCACCCCATTCTTATAAGGTTTAAGTGCTAACATATGTGAAATACTTAGAATGCCTGCATAGGTAGGCCTTCTATACATTAGCTCTTCTTTTTATTAGTATACTTTGAACACCTATTTACTTTCACTGCTTTCAATCTGTTTAATTCTTCACTACCCCTAATCCTTTCAATTCTGAATTAGTAGTATTACCCTGTTTTACAGAAAACCTGTGTCTGAAATGAGATTCAGTTGTTTGCCCAATAGTCACTAGGTGAAAAGTACTGGTTAGTTGGGATTTTAACCCAAATCTGTCTTATGTTTCAAGCTCTTTCTACTGGGGCAAAATAACAATCTAAAAGTAGATTGAGTTTCTTATGCTCTATTATATTCTTCCAACCACTCCTTTTAGTTTTAATGCATTTTTTTTCCCCTGCTGCCTTCACTCTCTTCTGATTTGTAGTCATTGTCTTTCTGTCCATACCATAGATCTGTTTACTGCTTTCATTGGTTTCCTCCTGATGCTTCGGACTTTTAGCAGAAACTATGCTCTGTACCTGGAAAGATCAAAGCATTTCCTCGCATACTATGACTGTCCACTTAAATTTCACTTTTCCTCTTTTGTTAGCCTAATTGATCTGTTCAGTGGACTGGTTTCCAGAAGAGAGAAGTTAGATATCTGTTATGAGTCAGGCAGGGAATTTTATACATTAGCTAGGACAGCATTGAAGGGCAAATGGCATACATCCAAAAGCTAAGGGCCATTTCAGCCAGTGTAAGGGTTTGTCCGATATAGAGACAGTATCAAATAATGATATTGAGTTGCTACAAAAGTTTGCCTCCTCGTAAATTACTTTTCTGTGTATTAATCATTGTTTAACTGGTCCGTAAAGCTTGGACTCCAGACATTTGGGGCAAAAAAAAGTATGATTTCTTAAATTTACTGTTTTAGAGAGTTATTTTGCTTAGTATGTGATCTTATTAACAACAAGCCTTTTGACAGCTTATTGGAAGGATTTCTCTTGCTAAATTTATTTCAGCTGATAATCATATAATTGATCACTTGTTTAAAAATACACTTAAAGTCAATGATTAAGTAGTCTTCAGGGACTAAAGCCACAGATGTCAGGAAGCTACCGTTTTCTATTTCCTTATTGCTTAACCAATCTGCAATGGTACCTTCCTCTTGTTTTCCCCTTTCTTCTTCTCCTCCCTCATCCCTTCTCCCCCTTCTCTCTTTTTTTTTAGCCAGAAAAGATTTCAGGCCCCTTTTTCACCTGATTTTTTCTTTAAGTTTATTTATTTATTTAAGTAATCTGTGTACCCAATGTGGGACTTGAACTAATGACCCTAAGATCAAGAGTCACAAGCTCTTCCTACTGAGTCAGCCAAGTGCCCCCACGTGATTTTTTTTTTTTTTTTTGGTCTCATAATACCCAAACTGGCCTTCAACTGTGTTTTCCTAGGACAGCTCAGCTTAAAACTTTGCATTCATTTTTACTTAAGGACTAGGGAAGAGGGTATGCTTTTGCCTGTAAGTTTACATTGGGCTTTCCATGTTAACAAAATAAAATTCTTTTATTCATGTATTAGATTGTTGTTAATCACCTGCTGTGCACCTAGTGCTGGGCTAGATAGATGCTGGAGAGACAAATAACACGTGGTTTCTGCCCTTGAGCACCTAGTGGAGGGTACAGAAGACCAGACTGCAGAGTGGTAAGTTCTATCATAGTGGTGTGCACACATGACAGAAACAAAGAGGGACTCCTTGCCCGGATATTTGATGGGGATGGGGGCAGAATGTCAGAGCAGCCTTTCTGGAGGAAGCTTGGTCTGAGCTGAAATAAGAATTACAAGGTGGAGGAGGAGGACCCTCTGGGAAAAAGGAGCAGCATGTGAAAAAGCACGGAGGTGAGAGAGCACATGCATGGAGCGCCCGGGTGGCTCAGTCGTTGAACGTCTGCCTTCGGCTCAGGTCATGATCCCAGCGTCCTGGGATCGAGCCCCGCATCGGGCTCCCTGCTCCGCGGGAAGCCTGCTTCTCCCTCTCCCTCTCCCACTCCCCCTGCCTGTGTTCCCTCTCTCGCTGTGTCTCTCTCTGTCAAATAAATAAATCTTTAAAAAAAAAAGAGAGCACATGCATGGCCTGTTTGGGGACCTGCAATTCTGAATGGCTCCATTCGGGGAGGACAGGGTAGATGAGGGCAAGAGGAACTGGTGAGATTTGAGTCTGGACTGGCTGGCAGCCATCGAATAAAAAAGTGTTTTGTATATTATGCTCAGATGGATTCTAAAAGTAATGAAGAAGTATAAGCCCCCAGGTGACATGGTAGGGTTTGTGTTTTGGATCAGCCTGGAAACTGCAGTGTACTCCTAAAAGACTAAGTGATCCCCAGCAAAGATAATTAGAGGCCACTGACTCTCTCTCTAAATCTTTTCCAGCATTAATTTTGAATTAAAGGGTTTACACACTAAGATAAAGTAATAATAGAAGGGTGACATGAATTAGTTTTTCTATGCCCTCTTATTAAGAAAACATTTTGCCTGTTGGTATAACACACAGACTTAGATGACTAAAATTAGAGACTAAAATTAAAGCCGGCAATTGGTGCTGGGCCTCTTAAGGGATCTGGTGTTAGGTTGAACAACCCCAAGAGCCTTCTGTATGCCAGGCACTGTGCTAGAGCTGAGGGTGGAATTGTGAATGACTGAGGCATCTACAGTCTGGTGGAGGGACAGACTTGTATGCAAATACTTTAGGATACTTGTGTATTAGGCTCCTTTACCTACATTTTCACTTGCCATCTTACGTCATACCTTTGAAGTATGGATGAGGAAACCGAAGATAAGAGAGGTATTTTTTTTTGGCCAACTTCATCGAAATATAATTGACCAATAACATCATGTGAGTTTAAAGTATACAATGTGATGATTTGATATACATATATATTGCAAAATGTTTTACCACTATAAGGTTAGTTAACACATTCTTCTCCTCATGTAAGTATCATTTTGGCGGTGGTGTTATGGTGAGAATATTAAAGTTCTACTAAGAGAAGTATTTAACTTAGTCAAGGTCATTTGATGATGAATGGTAAATAGCTACAATTCAATATTCAATCTACCTAATTCCCCAATTTTTCCATTTCCCTTCCCCCCACGGTATATACTGCTTCCCTGTCAAGGCAGTGCATATGTATTTTTGAGCCTGATGTAGTTTTCTTCCCTTCTCTTAATTCTTTCCAACACAACCCAAACCAATATTGCTGAGCCACGAAGGATCCAGTCATTGGTGGTTAAAAGTGCAGGCTTTAGGGGCGCCTGGCTGGCTCAGTCAGAAGAGCATGCGACTCTTCATTGTGGGGTCATAAGTTCAAGCCCCAGGTTGGGTGCAGAGATTACTAAAAAAAATAAATAAATAAACTTTATGACTTTAAAGCCTGCTCTTTTTTTTAAATGTCTGGATTTAAATCCCAGCTCCGTCACTAGCCTAAGCCCACTTCATAGAGTCATGAGTACTTTTACAATAT
The DNA here is from genome assembly GCF_037043125.1 of Eumetopias jubatus. Lineage (NCBI taxonomy): Eukaryota > Metazoa > Chordata > Mammalia > Carnivora > Otariidae > Eumetopias > Eumetopias jubatus. The sequence continues at coordinate 81,200,039 of NW_028274821.1, read as the reverse complement.
AATGTTGCTAAATAAAGCATTTAAAACAATGAAAGCACAGGGAAAGACTTCGATAAAGACTTCTGTTCGTTGTTAAAATCATCTTTGGAATAGCAACCCATCTATTTTCCAAACATTCAGGAAATTTTATTAAAATGAATTTAAATCAACCTATCTTATTCAAATTAATCTTAAAGAAATTTTACCTAGCATGCATATTTGAAATATGACTTCTTGTTCAGGGGATCAATGAATGGCCTTGCTATCAAAAAACAAAAACCTAAGAAAACATGCTTGTGAAAGTAGCATAAAGACACTTAAAAACTGTTTTATTATTGAAAATTTTGAAAATATACAAAAGTTAACAGAATAGTGTAATGACCTCTCTCATTCCTATCGCCCACCCAGAGAACCATCTAGGCCAATCCTGCCTTCTCCATACCTGCATCCATTTACTTTGCCTCTGTATTATTTTGAAATAAAATCCAGACATAGTATCATTTCCTCCATGAATATTTCAGCATGTATTTCTAAAATACAAGGCTTCTCTTACTTTTCTTAAATAGTCACAATGCTGTTATCAGATATAGTCAACAAAATGCTTTCTTTATGATTGAGAGGGAGATCCTTTTTTCCTTTTAAGCTAAATCTAGAGACTTGATTAATCATTTTTTTGGGAGAAGTAATGAAAATTGGTAGATTTTTTTGGTGGTTGTTTCTGACATTGCTAAATACTTCATATAGCCCAGCTGAAGATGAAAACTAACAACAGAAGGACTACTTGAATTGTTTGGATAGAATTGGGTACAGACGATTATCCAGTTTTTACATGTGAGTAAACTTGACTGAAAGAAACGATTTGTCAATGGTCATATAAGCTGCAAGCACCTTGTGCCAAAATCCGTCATTTGAATCATGCCCATTCCATAAATATTTACTGAGTTTAAGAAACTTGCTATTTATGTTTCTTTATAAATGCCTATGACCCACATTATTTTTATAGCAAGGACATTCTTCTGTTTGATTACCTAATTTCTTCTATCTTTTGTTGTCTTAGAATTTTAAAGTACTTTCCCCCTTGCCTGTCCTACCCTAGTTTTCAGCTGGTGGAATGACATCAGGGTAACAGGGGCAATTTTGGTTTCCAGCAGAGGGTCAGTTGTAACTATGAAAACAACTCAGGCAAATGGTCTATTGATAGTAGAACTTTTCATTATAAAAAGTTCTTTTCAAATTCCAGGATATTGGTTGCTTAGTCACTGAAGAGTCTGTCCTACCATTCACTAGCACCCTGGGTGTCTGAGCAGACCTGGTGAAGAATGTACTGTTTATTTTGAATGAGAAAAAAGGATAGAGAAGCTGCCTCAAACATTGCATCACCGAAGTCAAACATTCTATACGGGATATATAGTTGATACAAGACATTAGTCTTTTAGAATATACTGTAACATACAAATAATTTTCATTTTGAGTGGTGCCATCTTGGACTACAGCCACAAATCTTTTAATATACATTAAAATGGGCATTGATGAAAGCACGTTGCTTTCCTGGTCTCTGTGGGTGAGTAAAATTGTTGTAATGTGTCAAATCTGGTGCTATTAACAGAATACCTTGGTGTACCTACCTTCTTTATTCCCCTTCTTTCATTTTTAAGCCCTTCAACCTCATAATTTCCCCCAAAGTTTCGTATACTGTTCTCTCAACAACGAGCAGAAATGATAGCGCTGATGAAATCTGTCTTTGATACTGGTTCATTTATATATCTGGAATGTTTATTCCCCTGGGCTTTCCAACCGAGGGAGCCTGGCATGAACTCCTACTTTGGAAAATATCTGAGTGGGCAGAATCATTTGCCACATTGCCCTCATTGTCTGTCTTTGTTTATTCAGCTGAAAAGCTGTACTTGTCTCTTATACAGCCAGGCATGAATCTCAAGGTCTCAGACGCTGTTAAAATGGGTAGAAAAATTGTTTGGGGAAGGGAAAGAATGAAAATTGTTATCAGATATTGACATAACGTGTAGTGAAGGTGCTGTCTTAGGGAAGAGCATAATGACTTTAGGTGGTTATAAAGTACAACTCTGAGAACACTTTTATGGGCCTGTTTTATTAGGGACTTTGGTTTTCTGTGATCTCCCTTACTTTTTGGGTAAGAGACATTGATTATCAGCAAATATGATCTGGTTTAGCTACAGTAGAAAACTAGGTTTTTAGGACATAAGCATACCATTGGGCCCAGGTAATGATACATTTCCTGTGGTCATAGTAACATGCACACACTCTTGGCATTGATTTTTCTGGCTATCTTTATCTCTCAACTAGATTATTTTAGCAGGCTACTAAAAGGTCTCTTTGCCTTTGTTCTTTCCTGTCCATTCTTTACACTGCAGTCCAAGTTATGTTTCTAAAATACAGATCTGGGTACGCCTGGGTGGCTCAGTTGGTTGAGTGTTGGACTTTTGATTTCAACTCAGGTCATGATCTCAGGGTTGTGAGATTGAGCCCTGCATTGGGCTCCATGCTCAGCAGGGACCCTGCTTGAGATTCTCTCTCTTCCTCTGCACCCTGCTGCCCCCCTTCCCCAGGTATGCTCTTTCTCTCTAAAATAAATAAATAAATCTTTAAAAAAATAAATAAAATGTAGATCTGATAATGTCATTCTATCTTGTGTAAAATTCTTCCATGGCTACTCAAATGCCCTTGACCTGTCACTACTCTGGCCTCCTATTCTATGCCCATGCCACAATGAATTTTTCTCAAGTCTCTGTGGTACTACACTCTGTCTTAATGTCTAGGTCATTACATGTGCTACCCCCTTGAATTTGGGATATTCTTCCCCTTTACTCCTAGCCTGGCTAAACCTCCTCCACATTCTTTGTGTGCCTATTTAGATTTCTTCCTTTGGAAAGTCTTAAGTAGGTGTTTTTCCCAGTGCAAACACACATACCATGTTTTCCTATAACATTGTGTGCATATTTCCATTTTACTACTTATCACAGTATATAGCTCCTTTGTTTTTCTCTCTGCTATAAGACTGTAAGCTGTATGAGGTCAGGGACCATAGTTTTCTTCTACATTGTTGTATCTCTGGCATCTAGAAATTATATTCCCCATTTCTGGCACCATACTAATTTGTTGAATGAGTGAATTAATCATTATGTGCCTTGCTGAGAATCTTCTCTCTAGCAACCTCAGAGAAGAATTAGGGTTCTCTCTTTTCATGGTCTTCGTATTTTTCTTCCCATCTTTTAGTCCTATTCATTCATTCATTCATTCATTTTTTTCCAGTGATTAGATTCTTTCTTCCTTCCTTTCTTTCTTTCTTTCTTTCTTTCTTTCTTCCTTCCTTCCTTTCTTTCTTTCTTTTTTTTTAAAGATTTTATTTATTTGAGAGAGAGAGAATGAGAGATAGAGAGCACGAGAGGGAAGAGGGTCAGAGGGAGAAGCAGACTCCCTACTGAGCAGGGAGCCCCATGTGGGACTCGATCCCAGGACTCCAGGATCATGACCTGAGCCGAAGGCAGTCGCTTAACCAAGTGAGCCACCCAGGCGCCCTCTTTCTTTCTTTCTTTCTTTCTTTCTTTCTTTCTTTCTTTCTTTCTTTCTTTCTTTCTTTCTTTCTTTCTTTCTTTCTCTCTCTCTCTCTCTCTCTCTCTTTCTTTCTCTTTCTTTCTTTCTTTCTTTCTTTCTTTCTTTCTTTCTTTCTTTCATATAATATATTATTTGTTTCAGGGGTACAGATCTGTGATTCATCAGTCTTACACAATTCACAACGCTCACCATAGCACATACCCTCCCCAAGGTCCATCACCATTCATTTATCTTTTAGAGAGGCGGCAGGGGGTGGGGGCTGCACAGCGGCAGCGGGGAGGGACAGAGGGAAAGGGAGAGAAAGAATCGTAAGAAGGCTCCATGCCCTCAGGAAGGCTCCATGCCCAGGATGATCCCATGACCCTGAGATCATGACCTGAGCTGAAATCAAGAGTCGGACACAACCGACTGAGCCACCCTGGTGCCCCACATTCATTTATTTATTCATTCAGTTACTCAACAGAACATTGCTTTGAACCTTTTAAACCTCCTAACCTTGCCCAGAAGCATGTGTAAAGAACATGTAAAAGGAAAACTAATGTATATACTTACCATACGCTTCCTTTGTCCATTCTACCTAAAACTGTATTCCCCAATACGCATGCCTACAGTTTCTCTTCCTCTCCCATGTTTCTCTTCCTTACATTGGTTTTTCTCCTTACCATTTAACTACCTTTTAACATACTAGATATTTAACTTGTTTGTATGTCTCCCTCCTGGTAAGATACAAGGTCATGAGGGCATGAATTTTGGTCTTTTTTATTTACTGCTGTATCCCCAGCGCCTGATACAATATTTGGCACATGGTAAGCCGATAATATGTTTGCTGAGTGAATGAATAAATTCATGCCCATGGATGTGCATTTTTTTCTTTTTTACCCTTTCAATGCATCTGATGCAGTCCTGCTTACAGTACCGTGCTATTTGTTTTCTTTCTTTCATTTCTTGACTTTACATTTAGTCCCATTTTGAGGCCATAGTTTTGGCTGTCCAGGCAAAGATTCTGTTTGTCCATTTTATTGCCTTAGGTAACCATCACTCCACTTACATCTGATCTCCTAACCTAGTATCTGAAGCCCAAGAGCCATGTCTCTGTGTGTTGGGAAAGGGTGAGGTTGCATTTAGGGATAAGTCAGATGTAAAACCTGTTCTTCCAAAACTTAGATAGGACAAGTAGATAAATAACCATAGTACAAGGTTGAGTAGGATAATATTTATTACTGAGAAATGTTAATTAATGGGGAGAAACTATGTTTCATAAAAATTATGAAATATATCAAGCTTTCAGAAAAGCTTATAGAAAGTGAACACCCTTTGTATACCTACCTCTCAGCTTTATAATATCTGAGTTTTCTCCCACATTCACCTTGGATTTTTTTTTCATCTTTAAATAAAATGCTAGATATGATTAAAGCCTCAAGTGTTCCTCCTTTATCCCATTTTCTTCCTTCCCTATTCAGATGTAACCACTATTCTGAATGTGGCCCTGTGCATTTGAGAAAGCTTGTACACACACGCATACATACACACACAAATATAGTGTTGTTTCAATGTTTTAAATTTTGCATAATGGCATCTTATGCTTTTCTCACTCAGCATTTTTTTGAGACTTATCTTTGTTGGTTCACATAACTCTGAATGACTGAGTTGTTGTGTAGTTGTCCACTCTGTGAATGTACCACAATGTATTCATTTTCTTATTGGTAGGTACTTCAAATAATGTTACACTGGACATCCTTGCACATGTCTTTCTTCACATATGGGAGAGTTTCTCTAGGGCAGTGCGCCTCAATTAATGTGCATAGGAATCACCTGAGTACATTGTTAGAATGTAAATTCTGATTCAGTTGGTCTGAGGCGGGCCTGAGAATCTGCATTTCTCAAGTTCTCAGGTAATACAGATTCATGGACACATACTGAGTTCCTAGGCACTATTAGGTTGTAGCACATCATTATCTTTCTAGATATTGCCACATTGTTCTGTGAAGACCTTATACAAGTTTATATTTCCATATAAACCAAATCTCTCGATTTGGTTGTTCCAGGAATAACCTCTTTTACATGACCACCTATATTTAATCTGTAATCATTCTCTCCTTAAAATTAGATAGATTTTTGGGAAGGGAAACGTTCAAAAATCAAGCAAAATTACTTTAGTAGATAGCTTACTTTCAACATTTCTTAGTAATTGATCTAAATTACATACATATTTTTTAATTAAAATATTTTATAAAAATTTACCTTTTTTCAAACGGTCATTCCATTTATCATTGTCAACGCAGATGGGGCTCTGACTCTAGAACAAACCATCACAGATTGCTGAAAGGGAAGGAGAACTGTGTGTCAGGCCCTGTGCTACATTGTTTCATCCCCACAGTTGTCCATGCTGACAGCTAAGTGGTAGAGCCAATGTTTGTGGCCTGGTCTATCTGGCTTCGAAGCTTATATGGGAAATTACTTTACTACTCTTAGCTTCAGTTACCTGTAAAAACGGGGTAGATCAGACAATCAAATTCCTAAGTCCCAGCAATTAAAATTTCCTAGCTCCTTTGGTAGAAGTAAGAAAAACCCACAAACACACTGTATGATAATAGCTTCTACCCCACCTATTTTTTTTACTATGAATAAAAGATATGTAAAATTTACCATTGTGTAAATATACAGTTCACATTGCACATTGTGTAAGTGTTGAGTATATTTATATTGTTGTGAAACAGATCTCCAGAACTTTTTTGCAAATTTGAAACTCAGTATCGATTAAATAGAATTCCCCCTACTTCTTTCTACTTCCTAATCTCTGGTAAGTACCATTCTGCTCTCTGTTTTTCTAATTTGACTATTTTAGATGCCTTATATAAGTGGAATCATGTAGTTTTTTTGTTTGTTTGTTTTTTGTTTTTTGTTTTTTTTTTGTGACTGGCTGATTTCATTTAACATAATGACCTGGAGGTTTATCCATGTTGTAACATATGACAGGATACCCTCCCTTTTTTAGGCTGAATAATATTCCATTGTATGTATATCCCACATTTTGTTTATCCATTCATCCATCAGTGGACCTTTAGGTTGCTTCCACATGTTGGCTGTTATGAATAATGCCCTGAACAGGGGATAAAATTGTGTCTTCAAGGCTCCGCTTTCAATTCTTTTGGATATATACCCAGAAGTGGGATGACTGGATCATATGGTAGTTAACATTTCTATAGGAAACTCTGTACTGCTTCCCATAGTGATTGCACCATTTTACAATCCTGCCAATGGTGTGGTGAAAGCTTTTAAAGGTACAGAAGGTAGTGAATGGGATGCCTGAAATCAGAAGTGAAGGAAAATTGGTAAATTCCATTAGAGTGGAGGTAAATTTCACTTAGCCTGTCTCTCTTAGATATTTTGGCTAATGTTGTTTGTTTCTCCAAGACTGTTACTTTAGGAGTAGAGGAGGGAATCACATTATTTCTTTTTCGATTTATTATTAACCGCTGGTCCCTGAGAACTTCTGAGATTAACTTTCATTAGTGCATTAGTGCTTTGGCAATGTTTAGGGGAAGTTCAAGGGTTGTGTTTTGTATTGTTTGCGAACTTAACATCTTGGTGCTTCCAAATTCTCATTTAAAAAAATAAAAGTCCTCCCAATCTATTTTAGCATTGACCATTTCAGTTTTCTTTTGAATATCCAATGAGAGAGAGAGAGTGTGTGTGTGTATGTGTGTGTGTGTGTAAAAGGGGTGTGATTAGGTTCCTCTAACAGCCTGTACAAGAGCAGGAGTGAGCTGTGGAGTTGGAAAAGGGCTTTCTTCTCTCTCGTGCCCTTAAGATTTTTGAATCTGAAGTGTTACCCAAATGCTTAGTCACGATGATAAAGCAAAGAACTTCACAGCTTGTAGTGTAGAACAATGTTTATACTGTGTAAGTGTTTGATAATAGTGAAGAGTGGCAGGAGAGTGGGAAGAATTTGTCAACATGTTTTGAGGAGTAAGAGGATTAGATAGGGCATACAAAGTAAGATAGCCCACTTCCAGTTCCAAAAGAAAAAGTACTTCTTTTAAGTGTCCTTTGGAATAACTCAAGGCTCAGCTATTTCACTTGGCTCTTAACTCCAAATCCATTAAACTTTAGCACTGAAGACAACTAACTGCAGACAGGTATATTTTCTACCTTGCAGTGTTTATTTATTTAAAAGGCAAATAGATTTAATTTCACTGTATGATATACGGACAGGTATCTGTATGTTCTCAGAGCAGTCTTTACTAGTGACACTGCCCAATTTTAGATTTTCCTGTTGGACAGCTGCAGTTGATTATCAGTAAATCTCCCACCTCCAGTCTTCTCCCCTCTGGTCCCTTCTTCACACTGCTGCTAAAGGTAATCTAATCTCAGTTGGACATCGGTGGCCTTCTGACTTTGGGGAAATTCCTTACTTTCTCTGCGCCTCCATTTCCTTCTTTTATCCCCTGTATCACCTGACCTACCTTATAGATAGGTCCTTTGAATGTTTTAAATGTTTATGCATATAAAGTGCATAAAACAGTGCCTGGCATGGAATAAGTCAACACATAAGTAAGCACTAAGTAGTGGAGTGCAGATCATTACTGTTGTCATTATTGTTGTTGTTATTTTTGTTTTGGTGTTGTTTTTACTTCTGAAGCCCACCTCTGGCCACATCATTACTCTGCTCAAGAATTTTCCTTATTTCCCTTTTGCTTGTAGCAAACTTTTTAGGTAAATCAGAATCACTTTTGAAGCTTGTAAAAAAATCCATATTCCTGAGACCCTCTCCTCCCTCCGAGATTTCTATTCAATAGGTGTAGGATGGGACCCAGGAATCAGAGTTTCACTGTGCTCCCCTGGTGATTCTGAAGCAGGTGGCACTGATTTGGAGAATTGTTCCATGCAGGATAAAGTGCCCAAGTATACCTTTCTAATATGTATTTTCTTCTCCTTGTCCTCCCTGTCAGTCTTTGTTGCAACCATAGTAAGTAGATTTTCTCTCTACTTACTTGTCCCTATATACCCCATGTATTTTCCCAAGATAGTATGGCATAATTTTGTAATCAAATACATATTTATTCCTAATAATCCACAAACCATCCATTTAATAATATGTTTAAAAAGTTGGCTGGGATGGATGTTAAACTATAATATGTGGGACCAACCTTCTTTTATTGGAAATTAGGAACAATTTCTAGATTAAATCACTGGGTGCCTTAGGACAGTATTTTTTTTTTAAGATTTTATTTATTTGAGAGAGAGAGAATGAGAGAGAGCACGTGAGAGGGGTTAGGGTCAGAGGCAGAAGCAGACTCCCCGCTGAGCAGGGAGCCTGATGCGGGACTCAATCCCGGGACTCCAGGATCATGACCTGAGCTGAAGGCAGTCACTCAACCAACTGAGCCACCCAGGCATGCAGGACGGTATTTTTTTAAAAAGATTTTATTTATTTATTTGACAAAGAGAGACACAGTGAGAGAGGGAACAGAAGCGGGGGGAGTGGGAGAGGGAGAAGCAGGCTCCTGGCTGAGCAGGGAGCCCGATGTGGAGCTCGATCCCAGGATCCCGGGATCATGACCTGAGCCGAAGGCAGACGCTTATTGACTGAACCACCCAAGTGCCCCAGTTAGGACATTATTTTTAAGTTGACCTTTTCTTTTGCTCTCTCTGCACTCCTTTCCCCAAACTAATTTTCTAGGTATTACAATGAGCAAATAGTGCTAGCCTTTAAGTTGCTCAGCTGTGCTCTGTAAATAGACACACTAAGGCAAATCTAATCCCAACCTCAGAAGCTATCGGCAGCACTTGAAATTGAAGCTCTCCTCTTTTTCTTAGCCTTTCTGTTCTATTGCTACAAAATTAAGGCATTAATGACATTATTTAGGGTAATTTGAGTGCATTCAGAGATCTCTGATGGTCCCTGTTCTCAATTCTTGCAATCTGTAGTAACATCTAAGGATGCTACTTTGCTAAAAAAAATGCTTATAATAAAAATGTAGGGTGGGGAAAGAGAAGGCCCTATCCTAGGTGTTTTCTTTGCCTTGTCTCCTGTAATTCTTAGAACATCCTCATAAGTTAGGTATCATTATCGCAATTTTATAAAAAAATCTTTACAAAGAGGGCATGAGTTTTAAAATCATAAACAATGGTTTCAGTATTTGAATCTAGGTCCCTTGACCTCATAGACTGCTCTCTTTCTCTTATAGCCTGGAGCCAGATTTTAAGTTGCACAGATTCAATTTCTGTATTTGCTCCTTCCTCCTTCCCACCTTCCCTTAAACTGAAGGATATTGTGAATGTTTTGTAAATAAAGAAGTTCATATAAATTCAAAGTTTGATAGACTAGCTATTCTTTCAAGCCATGTAGGTGGTATTTAGTCAATTCTTGCAGTACATTCTCAATTTGGTAATAGCCAGAAAGAAAAAAATGTCCTTCCAAAAAGTAAGCAATAACTTTTACAAAATGGCAAAACTGGTTTTTGAAAAGAAGTCTTGAAAAATGCAAGCAAATAGGAAAATGGTGGCACAGAAAACTTTTTTTGGCCTATGTTCAGGTAGCAGTTTTGTTCAGCATAGTCTGTATCCAGAATTTAGAGAGATACTGGAGATACTAATTAGCAGTATTATTTTAGCTATGAGACTGTATTTAAATAAAATAATTGGTCCCAAATATTAAATTATGAGTGTGTGTTTTTGGCTCTGAACAATATATTAAGACTCAGGGACCAAAAGCAAATGCAAGGTGTTCTAAGTCTCCCGTTGAGAATTATTTTTGTAGCTTGAGCAGCTGTTTCCCCCCGTCCTACTGTTTGCTAATCATCTGACTTGATGTCACCTGCTTACAAAGAAAATAGACTGAAAAAAAAAACAACAAAACCCACCCAACTGTATTTAACAGCAGTAGGTAGAATTTTGATTTCTTTTTCTTGTTTTTCCCCTTCCCTCCTTCCCTTTTTTAAAGGAAGAAAGCTCTGTGGTGAAGTGGAATGAGGAAGAGCATTAGAGTAAGAGAAACCTGGGTCTGAACACTGTCTCACCACGTACAGTAACTCTGTGGTCTTGGGCAGTGACTTCACTTCTCTAAGTTCTGATTTCCCTATTTATAAACACCCCTTGCAAGGTTGTTGTGAAGCAAAGTGTTCATTCAAGTGAAATGTGTGACTAATAAAGGCTGAGACATTGTAGGTAATAGTAAGTGGTAATTACATTTATTACAATGAATAAGGCTGACCTAGGGATGAAATAATCAGTTGTGTGAAATGCTTTGCTCTATTTTACCAACAAACTGTCGTGGTTGAGGAAACTCAGAATTTTATCTATTGATAGCCAGGGAAGATATGACCTTCAGTGGAAGGCCTCCGTGTGATTTAAAATAGAAGTCTTACTCAAAAGAATCAAGGCAAAAAACATTAGAAATAATGAGAATTCTTCAAAATGACTATATATATATCTCCAAAAAAACTGAAGTTAATAAGTATTTCTAGCTAATACTAATTAGAGGAGATAATGGGGGAAAAATCACACTAATCACTACTGCCACAAATGATACAAAGTTTAGGAATAATTTCATCAAGATATGTATAAACTCATATAAATATATTTTTAAATTATGAAATTTTGCTGAGAGTTAGAGAGGAAGACTGAATAAATGGAGAGGCATACCTGTACTCACAGGTAGAAAAATGGAATATTATAAAGCTACCAGTTCCTGATACACTAACTTTTAGAATAAGTGGAATTAATGGGAAAACTACAATAGGATCTTTTCTGGAGGAAATGTGGCTGTAGAGTTCAACTATCAACAACTAAAAGAAAGTGTAAAGAAAGGTAATCCATTAGTGAAACATGTTATAAAGCTGCCATTATTAAAACTTTTTTTTTTTTAGTATACTGGTAAAAGAATAGATCAAGTTAATAAATCAGAAACAGATTCTGATGTGAAAAAATATATTAGCATACCACATAAAAAGGACCACAGTTTTTTTAATGATTCAACAGTCGACATTTAGGTAATTTTCAGTTTTTAGTGATTATGAATAAAACTGCTATAAACATTCACTGATGCTTACCTGTGAACATAAGTTTGCCTTTCTCTTGGGTAAATACCTAGGATTAAAGTTGCTAGGTTATATAGTAGGTATAAATTTAAGTTTATAAGAAATGGCCAGATTGTTTTCTAAGCATTCCTATTAATAACATGGAAGAGTTCTAGTTGCTCAGTACTGTTATCAGCACTGGGTACTGCCAGTTTTTTAAAATTTAGTCATTCTATTAAGTATGTACTTGTATGTCATTGTGGTTTCAATTTGCATTTTCCTAATAAAAGATGTTGAGCATCTTTCCAAGTGTTTATTTGTTATACATACACCTTTGGTGAAATATCTGTTCAGACCTTTTCCCCATTTTAAAATTGTGGTTTTTTTATTGTTAAGTTTTGAGAGTTCTTTGTGTATTCTTGACACAAGTCCTTTGACAGAAATGTGATTTACAAATATTCTCCCAGTTGGTGACTGTGTTTTCATTCTTTTAGTAGTTTTATAAAGAGTAAAAGTTTTAAATTTTAATGAAGTCCAACTTATAAATTTTCCTTTTATGGATTTTGCTTTTGGTGTTGTATCTAAAAGTTCTTTGCCCACTCCGGGGTCAATCACATTTTCTCCTATGTTTTCTTCTAGAGGTACTGTAGTTTTACATTTTACATTTGGGGCTATGATCTATTTTGAGTTAATTTTTGAACAAGGTGTGAGGTTAGGTCAAAGTTCAGCTTTTTGCATAGGGACAACCAACTGTTCCAACACCACTTATTGAAAAAATGATCCTTTCCCCTTGAATTTCTTTTGCACCTTGTCAAAAATTAGTTGATGATATTTATGCAGGTCTATTCCTGGGCTGTTTTGTTCCATTGACCTTTGTGTCTTTTCTTTCACCAATAACACATTGTCTTGATTATTATAGCTTTAAAGTAAGTCTTGAAATGAGTTATTGAAAGTCTTCCAACTTTATTCTTCTTTGGCTCTTCACGTTTCTTTACTTTTTAAAATTTATTTTAGAGTCAGTTTATGAATACCTACCAAAAAGTCCTGATGGGATTTTGACTGGTGTTCACTTAATCTATAGATTTAATTGTTATGCTGTGTCTCTCCATTTATTTAGGTCTTTTTTTGTGTTTTTTTTTTTCAGTGTCTTATAGTTTTTAGCATAAAGATCATGTATATATTATGTTAGCTTTATCCCTAGGTATTTCATATGGATAGATGACAAGAATTACCCATATTTTATAGATCAGAGACATTGAAACTCAGAGCAGTTAGACTTATTGAAGGTCACAGATCTGGTTAATTAGCAGCAAATTCTGGTTGTAAGATGTCCTGGGTCTGTCTAGTGTTTTTTTGTACTTGTTTTGATAGTCAGAAGTTTCTCATAGTGAAAAGACATGGATTTTGGGAGTTCTTCAGTTTGGGTTGCAATCTGTTCTCCAGTACTGGTTGGTTGTGTGACTTTCATTTCTCTCAGACTTATGTTCCTTCAAGGCACCTACCTCACAGGATTGTGGTGAGGACTGAGGGATGTGTACATGTGAGGTTTTTAGTTCGATGTTGGATATACATGTCAATAACTGGTCATATCATCTTGGTTATTAGATATAGTAGTAGTGAAAGCTGGTTGTTACAACCTTTCCCAGAACTTGTCATTTTGTCTCATTAATCAGATGAATTGTCTTTGAATTGTGGAATGCTGGCAGTGAGCCAGGGCCAAGCACTAACAACATGGTCCTTAAGTGTGAGGCAGAAAATTTTCTATAAAACCTGTGTCGTTGTTACCCACTTTTCCCCCATGTGTCTACCATAAAGTAGAAGAAATGTTTTGTGACAATGAATTATGACTGGGAATTTTAATGGATACATTTTTATTTTAAAAGGTAAAGCTTAAAGCTTTTCTTTAAAAGTAGTGGCTTTAAAACTTTCCACATTTCTGTGAGATCTGGTTTAATGCAAGAAACTCATCAGCTTTAATACCGAGTTTCTCAGTTTTGCAAAGATTTGTAACCCTACCCTGGCATAACATAAATGTGAAATGTAACTTGAGTATCAGTGTTATGCTAGAGTAAGATTTTTTATAACAATAAAAATTCTGTTGATAATTCCTTTTCTCTAGAATGAGTCCTTTCCAAGATTCCTTTACTCTAAACCTACAAAGATGGAATATGAGCCTGATAAAAAGTAGATTTTGAAATAAATAAACTTAATATTTCCTAAGTATACTTAGGAAATCAGGCCTGTAGTCAAGACAATATTATTATTTGTTGTTGTTTTTTGTATTCTTTTGATTTATAGGCGAGGTTTGAATTAAGTATTCCTACTTTTGATTTTGACAACTATTTTTCTCTTTCTTTTCAATTTGAAAATCAGGACAGATGTTATTTTTGTAGATATTATCTTAGGTTTGTGGAAAAGAGAGACTGGGTAGATTCAAAGTCATTATACTTACAGGTATTTCCCTGGAATTTGTTTAAATAGAGTAGGGTTTTTAATGATGAATCTCAAAGGAAAGGAAACAGTTGTGTATGAAAAAGGGATGGGAATCCTGTACATCTTTATCTTATTTTTTCCTCTTCTCCTTCATTTTACACAAGAGCAATTATAAGCCAAAGACTTAAGTTGGAGCCAAAGGAAAAAGATTCTACTTCTTTTAGTTAAATAACATTTTCTTTCTTTATTTTATTATTTATTTATTTTTTTAAGAGAGATAAAGAGCACATGCATGTGCGGGAACTGGGGTGGGGGAGGAAGGAAGGGATAGACAGAAAGGGAGGGAGAGAATTCAGTCTTCACTGTAGCTCAGTGCAGATCCTAATGCTGGGCTCAGTCTCACGACCCTGAGATCACGACTTGAGCCGAAACTGAGAGTCAGATGCTTAACTGACTGAGCCACCCAGGTGCCCCAGTTAAAGAGCATTTTAAACCCTAAAATGTTCCACAGCTTTTTGTGCAGTAATCAATTGAAGCATTCATCAATTCTTGCTATCTTAATTGTAACATTAGCTTTGCAAGAGACTTCAATTATTAGTTGGGTCCCATGTGACTTTAGTGTCACAATCCAGCTAACGTAGTTGCTTGTGAGACACCAAGGCTTCCTTCTTGCAAAATCTAAGAACGCAGTCCAAAAAAAAAAAAAAAAAAAAAGAACAGAATCTAGTAAAACCTCATTGCTTTAAAAAAAATTGTTTTTGTTTTTTTAAAATTTACATCCAATAAAATTTACTCATATGGTATTCAGTTCTATTAATGTTTTAAATTTTGGTTATGAGATTAAGTGCTGAGCCTTGATACATTTTAAATACATGTCTTCTAGCTTTTGCTACTTTGACATTGAACAGAAGATATATATATATATACAATATAACATAAGTAAATATTATAGTACATTTTGTATGTCTTCTGAATATGGGGAAGAATGAAAAGTTTTGGAATAGCCTAGAGCAGTTTTTAAAAAATGTTCTTAATAGATAATTTTTTTATTCTTTCAATATCTGAAGATATTGGAAGCAAGAGTGAAATCATTGTCGAGGGAATGAAAAGGAGTTGGAAATTGAGTTTTGCAAAGGTGTTTCCACAATTTTGCAAGAGGCTATATAGGTAGGATTTCAGGCTATATTCCTGAATCAGATTCCTGTGAGTGCTCTGTGTTAGTTATATTTACAAGTATTTTCCCAGTCTCCATGCATAAATGCAATACTTGTTTTGTAATCAATTTAGTTCAGCAACAGTGTTCTTATCAATTAACATTTTTTTTGTTCTATGACATTTGCATCATGAATTGACTGGGGACAAAATTTTTTTCATTTCCTTATTCAGGTCTTTCATTTACCTCTTTTACAGATCTTTTTTATCTTCAAAAGGCTAACACACTATTGTACCAAATTGCTTGAGTTTCCAGACATCATAGTTAATTACAACACTCAGAAAGGACTTCAAAAAGAGACAGAGAGACAGAGGACACATTAATTGGGACATAGTATCACAATTAATATTTTTCTAAAAACTACCATCAAAGTAGCTGCAGATACCAAAACACAATTAAAATTCTCTAGAAGATATGATGGACTTTTTACTGCGCAGTGACATGAGGTTGTTAAAAGCTGGATGCAGAAAGAAGACTCCCAGGTGTATGAGAAAAGATCTTTAGTGTGTGCAGGGAGACAATCTCTTACCAGTATAAGTGTTTGTGCACAAAGCGAGTGGGGAGCTTATGGGACTTCTAAACAAAGTTACTCTATATTTATTTTTTATTGCTGAGATTGTTCATCTCCTGGCCCCTTGGTAAGGATTGTTTGAAAAAGTTCAGTATTTGATTTAAATGCGATGATTATTTTGGATAGTTTTACTATAAAATCATCACGTACGTTCAAGTTCTCAGAGAAAAATGCCAAGTTATTGTCTCTTCTCTGGGCCTTTATATTTCTATTTTCAAATAGTCTGGCACCAGATTTTAGTTTCTTATTCTTCCTTAGGGTTCAATTCATTGCTCTTCATAGTATTTCTTTGCTCTTCAGAAGTCAAACAAAAATAAAAAATATTGCTAAAGATTGCTGTCTCTTTGCTAACATTTATGTTACTTTTCTCTAATTATTTCTCTATAGAGCTTTCCCAAGAATCACAGGGCATTGAAAGAAAATCCACAGCTCAAATGATGGAGAATTTACTTCGTATGTACTCTTAGGCAGCCACATGAGATTTTTGGCATTTCATTCAGACTTGTCCGTGATTAGTTTTTTGTGTCCTCTTCGTATTGTTTCATTCCCATTAACTTCCATACTAGTGACTTACCATCAGTCGTGTCCCTGACTCCTTTGTGCTGCTTTGCTAAGATTCTACCTCATTAAAAAGTCAGCACTTTGTCTCTTTTCTTGGCTATAGATCCTTCCTACTCCTTCTGTCAACTGAAATTCCTTTCTTCTTCTTCATATTGCCAGCCTGCTAGTAAATTGCATTGTTTCTGCATTAACTCCTGTTTGGTTCTATATGAATGTCAAGAACTGTGAAGGCTCTGAGTTTTTACTCTATTTGCAAGCTAACAAATTATCCTAACACAATTTATTGGATATTCATAGTGCTTTACATTTATTACTGTTGTTCATACTATTCATTTAAGTTGGGTCATTTCATTTGAAGTCAGTCACTGGGATAGGGCCTCAGATTCCGAGCTCCAAACAGAAAAGATGCATGTGTTCCCTGGCATTTTGTATGCTTTGCTTTAACTTCCTTTCCTTTGGTTAATTTGGAGAGGAATGTTAATGTGATAGTACATTTTGTCTTCATAAATCAACCCCCTTCTTAGCACAAGGGTTGCTGCTCTTGCTGAAATATTTGCCATATATTCCACTACTACTAGGATGATTAATACAAGGGGCATATAATCAATAAATGCTCTTTTCATCCTCCCTAAAACCACATCCTTAACCCTTCTGTTTTCATCATTGTATTTGTAGGCACCCATATTGGTAATATATGAAGCCCAGAATACATATTATACCTCTTATTTTCTTCCTAGATAACCTACAACTTGGATTTCTGAATGTCGGGACACTAATTCTATTTCCTAAACATTGTCAAAAACTGCCATGGTAATAAACCCAATCCCAGGCTTTCTTGTCCACAGAGTATAACAAAGCTGTGGCTATGAATCTGACATCTGAATTGTTGTTGTGTTATTTTATCTGGTGTCTCTTTCTTCCAGCTCTACTTCTCACAGTACTCCAAACTACCTCCAGCTTCAGTGTTTGGGTTGAGGGTAATTGGTACTGTATTATGCCCTGTTTACAGACAAGAAAATGAAGGCACAATGAGGGTAGTTAACTTCTCTAAAGTCATAAAGTTAGTAATGAGAGAGCTGGATTTCAACCCATAGCCGTCTGCCTGTATAGTCTATATTCATAACTGGTTCGCTTTCCTGCCTCTTCAACTTACTGGCATATGAGAGTTATAGGTAATAGATGTTGTTACAGATTCATACGAGGGGTAATAGAATTAGAGTTTGTGGAGGAGTAAGTTTCAGCTGATTCTTGAAATAGGGAATAGGTTTGAATACGTGGAGAGTAGAGAGCATTTCAAGGAGGACAAAATGAGCAAAGGTTCAAAGATGAGACTAAAAATATGTTCAGAGGATATGGAAGAGATTGACTTGGCTCTAGAGAAGTAATAAATAGCTAATGAACTTGATTTGTACTGAAGTTTATCCGTTAGAACTTTATTGGAAAAAAACAGTTTTTCCTCAAAGTTTTTAGGTTATTTTATTTTTTTAAAAGATTTTATTTATTTATTTGACACACAGAGAGAGACAGCTAGCGAGGGAACACAAGCAGGGGGAGTGGGAGAAGGAGAAGCAGGTTCCTGGCTGAGCAGGGAGCCCGATGCGGGGCTTGATCCCAGGGTCCTGGGATCATGACCTGAGCCGAAGGCAGACGCTTAATGACTGAGCCACCCAGGCGCCACTAATTAAGTTATTTAAAAAAAAAATACTTATCTCATTGATTGGGAATACTGATTCAGGTTTCAGATGGAAGTACATTTGTAAGGAAATAATAGAATAAAATTCTGCCTTAGAATTTTTTCTTAATCTG
This sequence comes from Eumetopias jubatus, assembly GCF_037043125.1. Classification (NCBI taxonomy): domain Eukaryota; kingdom Metazoa; phylum Chordata; class Mammalia; order Carnivora; family Otariidae; genus Eumetopias; species Eumetopias jubatus. Next base: position 81,181,864 of record NW_028274821.1, on the reverse strand, counting down.
TTCATTTTCTTGAGCTAGTTCTGTCCACACCAGCATAATTTGGTTAGTTTAACTTGTGATGAAATTGGTCCAGCAGGAGGAATTGGATGTATGTTGAAATTCTGCCAGATTTGGAAGAAAAATATTACTTTAAGCATTCTGGTCATTTTTGGTGGAGTGTAGGTCTTACCATGAAGTTGTCATTGGCAACTTTTCAGACCACTAAACATGGCTTCCTTATTTACAAAAACCACACACACACACACACACACACACACACACACACACACACCCCAAACACTACAAATAATGTGAAAACAAGTAACTCTGTCAAAGAGATGTCATGCTTACATAGCCTAGTAAAAATAAGTTGACTGAGATGGGAAGCTGATACCTTTCCTAAGTTTGGTGAATGAAGAAATCTTGAATTCTTCTCTGAGATTTGTAACTAATTTACCACACATGCTTGAATTATGCATAAAATAAATCACTCACCAATATATGTATATTCATTCATTTGATCTATTTACAAATTAGAATAGCTGGAAAGATCAGGGAGATAAGCTGACCCCAAAGATTAGGAACTGAAGAAGTGTGGGAGGTATGGATTGGTATGGGCACAGCCAAGTGGGAATTTCTCTATGGAATCCTTTGCTTTGACTTGTGTGAATAAGCAGCTTGTGATGACATTAGGAATTTTAATTTCCTTTTCCAGACTAGAGAAGCATATGCCTTTATAACATTCTATTTAAGACCCTGGATTTGCAGTTATTCAGTAACTTTTAAAAAATCATCAAAAATGACATTAAGATTATTTTTTCCAAGCTAAATTTTTATAAATGTAATGTCATTTCATATAGTGCCTTACCTACTCAGAAGTTTAATTTGTACTAGATTCTGGAGGGACTTGTTAAACCTAGGTTTGTAGCTATTTTGGAATTGGGGCTATTTCTAAACTGTGTACAAGGTTTTACTTCATCTGCAGTTGACTTTACTTGTTTTTTAAATGCTCACAAGGTCCTGTGTTGGTATTGTGTCAAACCATTGTTGAAAATACTTTCTTGATAAAATGAGTGTAAACAATAGCAAAAACCAAATTCGAGCTGACCTTTAAATACATCTGCATTTAAAGGCTAAAGCCAAGGACTTCTAAATATTTTCATCCAAAGAACTCTTTGAAATGTAGCTAAAGGAAAGTTTATTTTCTAAATCTTAAAACTTAGGAAAGGGATTCAAACTGTGATTGGTTTTAGCCCACTCATCAGGATGACTGTGGCCACTTTCTCATCTAGGATTTATTGTTCATCTTTCCTTACCTTAAAGTTTCAACTCTCCATGAATTCGTTCCTGGGAAGAACGTATTAGCTTATCATTCCAGCTCCAGCACAATTTTGGCTGACCTGTATAAGTGACCACAGTAAACCATTTGAGTCTTAGGCTTTTGCTGCTGTACAATGAGACTCTTCATTATTTAACATGTTGCCATTTCCAGCATGTGCTCTCAGTGCCATGTGGGTAAGCCTAGGCCTTTGAGGTCTCTAGTCCAGCAAAACTGAGTAGTATACAGGGTCCCCCCTCCCATATTAGAGTGTAGGGCAGGAGGGCTAGAAGATAAGGAGTACTGGCAAGGACACTGAGAATGTTAGCTTTATAATTATGAGTGATGTATAGTTTTACATACTTGACTGCCTATATTTCCTGTCTTAAATAAATGGGTCAGCAGGTGAATTTGAACCAGAATTCATTCTTTTTCCCGTCCTTACAAAATTGCTATGAACATTTATTAGGAAAAATAAAATAACATTCATTTTATTAAGAAAGCATTAAATCTTAGTTACTAATGTCTCTTCCCTTCTTTCGTTTATAGATGATGCATGTAACTGCTCTGTGGTGGGAAGCCTGGACGTGAATCGCTGCAACCAGACCACAGGGCAGTGTGAGTGTTGGCCACCTTATCAAGGGCTCCGCTGTGACACCTGCAGGGACAGCTTTTACCTGAATCACACTTCTGGGCTCTGTCTGCCGTGTGACTGTAGTCCACATGGAGCCCTCAGCGTGCTCTGCAGCAGGTAAGCAGCAGTGGGTGGAGGTGATGCTATTTTATCAAGAAAAAGAAAAGGCTCTTGCTCTCAAGGACCAGAGTGTTTTAAATAAAGGGGGAAGAGGGGGCATAGATTTATAAAATATTTCATATACTTTTATTTTCTCACTTTGTATATTTAATATCAAAATTAAAAAGCATCTAATTTACTGATCTAGTTCTTCAAAAGGACCTGGGTCACCAATTTTGCTTTGTGATAATTTCTCGGAAAAAAATTATTGAGAAAGCAGTCTCCTTTCTGGAAGTGATAACTTCCTGGCATTTCCAGTGGAAACGTTCTTATTATGTTTATTCACATTTTCAGGAAACTTACTCTTTGCTTTATTTTTTCTCTTATCCAAATGCCAGAACTGTTTCTTTGCACATCTAAGGCTTAAAGTTGATAATATCCTAATTTCTCTAACTAGTGGGGAAAAGACTGGTTTCACCAGCACATTTTGGGGGACCAAAACTTGACTAAGCAGGAATTATCTGGAAATGACCTTTAAAATATTATGTTATTTGGAGGCAACTTAATGTAGTAGAAGTGTCCCACCATCTGAGGATATGCCTTCTATTACATTGAAAGTAATTATTCTTTGACCTTGTATGAGGCACCTAGCTTTTTGTGAAACCCAAGTCAAAAAGCTGAAGAGACAGTGTTATGTAATGAAAAGAACATAAGCTTTACAATCAGCCTAACCTGGGTATAGATCCAAGATCTGTTTCCACTTAGGAGCTTTGTGCTTTCAGCAAGTTACTTCATTTTTCTGAGCCTCAGTTTCTTCTCAAAGTTGTTGTGAAGGTTAAATAGATAGATACGCGTAAAATGCCTAGCCACATCACACAATACATTCTGGGTTGTTTTAATTTCAAAGGAATACTGTTGGCTTAAATGAGGGAATAGTTTTAAAGAACTCTTAGCTCCTTGGTAGAAGTTTCTTTAAACTCAGCCGTAAGTTATCTTGGATGCTTTATAAATCATACTGTACACATGATATGCAATATTGTATCATATTATACCTCTATTAAAAATATGGATGTGAACTGGATTAACAAGTTTATAATTTCGGGCATCTAGGTGGCTCAATCGGTTAAGTATCTGCCTTGGCTCAGGTCATGATCCCCGGGTCCTGGGATGGAGTCCTGCATCGGGCTCCCTGCTCAGTGGGGAGTCTGCTTCTCCCTCTCCCTCTGCCCTTCCCCGCTGCTCATGCTCTCTCCCTCTCTAGCTCTTGCTCTCTCTCAAATAAATAAAATCTTAAAAAAGAAAGAGAAGTTTATAATTTCAAGTGCAACAATAATCAATGCTTATGATGGTTGGTATTTTAAAATAGTTATTTGTTTTAATCTTTGAAACTCTTTTTATGTGGGTTTTTAAATCACAGGGATACTAAGTGGTGGAGAAAGAATTCTCAGTTAGGATTCCAAGCCCAGTGTCCCTATCACCATGTCATGCAGCTTCTATAAGGAGAAAACTGATAATCATTCTATTATTTGAGGTTGAGAATATAGTAGTTACTTATCATTGCTCCCTTTGCTCCCTAAAAACATGCCCGCACAAGTCATCCTTAGGAGGTTCAACTTTCTTACCATTTTAAAAGATGAGATTTGGATAAGTTTGTTCATTCTAATATCCAATGGCATGACTACTACTTCCTTTAGAATGAGATTCTGCAAAAAAATTATTCCCTGAGCACTTTGGAGAGATAAAACAGTGTTTACTTCTAGGCCAAACTGCTTTGTTAGAGGAGAAAGAAATAAGGGGAGCATTGAGAGAGAGTTTTAAAAGCTGGAGAGGAGGGAAAACAGTAATTCTAAAATTCATGTAGTATCTTACTGTTTCCATTGATCTTTTACAAATTATTTCTTTTTTAAAAAAGATTTATTTATTTAATTTAGAGACACACACAGAGAGAGGTGGCATGTGAGTGGGGGGAGCGGCAGAGGGAAAGAATCTTTAAGCAGACTCTCTGCTGAGCGCAGAGCCCGAGAAGGGGCTCCATCGATCCCAAGACCCATGAGATTGTGACTGAGCTGAAACCAATAGTCGGATCTTTAAGCTACTGAGCCACCCAGGTGGCCCTATAAATTATTTCTAATTCTCCCCCCCACCCCCCCGCCGGACAGTTAGTGCCATTAAGTGACATGGGCTAAACACTGTTCTGAAAATAGGTCGTAACTAGAGAGTAGTGGAAAAGTGTATTGGACTAGTAACTCAAAGATCCAGGGTGGGGGTCTGTAAACTACAGTCATGAACCAAATCTAGTCCGCTGCCTGCTTTTGTAAATAAAGTGTCCTGGGACACAGGTGCACTCACTTGTTTATGTATCATCTGTGACTGCTTTTGCGCTGCTGTGGCAGAGCTGACTCGTTGCAACAGAGACTGTGTGGCCTGCAAACCTAAAATATTTACTGTCTGTCTCTTTAAGAAAAAGTTTGCCAACCCCTGGTTTAGGGTTCCAATCCTGGTAGATATTGCCAGGTAACCACGTAGCTTTGGGAAAGTCACTTTACTTTTTTTAAGCATTTATCTTTTAATCTGTGAAGTGGTGATAATAATCCATGTCCTGTTTCTCTCCTGTATAAAGTTGTTTTGTCTTAAAGATCAAACAAGAAAATGCATTTGTAAATTTTTACAATCTACACTTTCTAGATATACAGTAAAAATAATACTAGAAACCATTTTTTGAGCATGTACTGTATGCTAGGTCACTTATGTTCAGTATCTCATTTAATTTTCAAAAAACTCCCTTGAGGAGAGCACTGTTATTTTCCCACTTTGAATATGAGAATTTTGATGTTTAGGGGGTATAGTTAACTTGTGTAAGCTTATACACTAAAGCTACCATTCAATCCAGTTGAACAAATGTAATAAGCAAGTGCTTATTCCGTGAAACAGAATGACTTCATAATTACACAGTTGTTTTTCCTAGTAGAAAGGCTCTTGGTATTTAACACCCAAATATCCTAGAATGTTCTTATCTCTCAATTCAGTGTGTTTTGGCTGATGGTTCTTTAAGAAAAATTTGTATTTATATCCCGGAAACTCAATAATGCCATATACAACGTTTTAAACAAAGTAACACGTGGGAAGTCTTGTGTTAAATTCCAGATAAAATCGGTATAATGTCAGAATCCCATGTAAACAATCTGTAAATTGTACCACATGTCAACAAAGAGGATGTGCAGCATGTTACTGCATATAAGGCCCCTGGCAACAACCATGGAAATTGCTTTGGATCAGGAAGGGATGTTGTAAGCATTTTACATCCTAACATGGGACTTTGGTACTTATTTATAGGTGCTTTACTGTGTTTTAGTTACAGTCTAGAAAGGTGGTTAGTAGTTTTGGGTTGATATGTAATGAATTATAATTATTTTCACTTGAAATATTGGAAAATAGGTTCTTTGTTGGCATTTCATGTAGAATATACTGGATCCAATCATCCAGTAATGGATGATTGATGTTAAGCAGGAGGGAGAAGATACCTGTATTATGATGATGATGATGATGATGATGATGATTACTATTACTTGATCTATATGGACTGTTTTCTCTGCATACCTGACGGGTTCTATTATCCTTAGTAGGTCTTTTTTTTGATAAGTAACATGTAATTTTATAATATCTGCACATAGTCAAAGTATGTTGATTTCTCACATCCTTTACCATCATCTTCTAATTGACATCTGGAAGGACCTTGCTTCCCCTGCAGCCCTTAAAAGTGATATCTGTTTTCTCTCTCTCTTGTTCCTCTTATCTCTGGACCTGGAGCTGGAATAGATAATCTTCCTTGTTCCTGATTGCCACTTGCAGAGTTCTCTCCTTTCTCCCTTTCTAAAAACGTTGCCTCCGAAGCTCATAGCAGCAGAGCATGCTGTTCTACCTCCGTGTTGCTGTTCCCCTACCAGGCACTACCCCTGATTTCTTATACACAGCTCACTGTTGTCTCTCCACCATGACATCTGTCAAAATCCTGGATGATTTCATATCTGTAGATGATCTCAATGGTTTGGCCTTTCAGTTTCTTGACCTCTCTTCCAATAAACCTTCCTCCTTGCTCCCGCCAAGCTTTGTTTTATTTGCCCTATTTCTTGATTGTCTGTGGCCCCAAAGATAGGTATATTAATTTTTTTGAGATAAATGCATAATCCTTTTCTATGGGTTGCTGCAGAGTAATATTTAATTTAAAAAATTTTAACAGTGTTATTTCAGAATGTCAGGCAATTTGTCAGAACAAACAGCACATCACTGAAATCCTTTAAAAACCTGGACTCAAAGGAAGTCTTTAGAAGGAAGGTTCGGGAGCTTTAAATCCAGCTGTAAACACTGCATTTCTCGCTACCAGAAAGGAAGTTAAATTGACACAAGACCAGAACAGAAATGGGAAGTTGCAGGACTATGTACTTTGGCAAGAACATATGGGTGAACTATGAGGAAACACCTCTGTGTTCTGCTCTGCTATAAATTATATATGAGTTAAGGAAAAAGGAAATTGTAGGCAAGCAGTGTATGTGTAGTAGAAAGGAAGTGAAATCTGAAATTAGTGACTTTGATTCTATTCTTAGTTTAGCCACTTACTAACTGTATGACCTTCATTAAGATATCTGACCTCTCTAAGCCTCAGTGTTTTCATATGTAAAATAATATATGTGGCATGAAGGATTTTTGTGAGACTTAAATTGTGTGTGTGTATGTCCACTTACATTGTGACTGGCACATAGATTCAGCTCAATAACTTCCTAGAGGATGAATCTATTTTTTTTTTTAAATATGAGGAATAGAATTGGTAACTCACCAAAGAGGAGGATTAAATCCACCTCTGTTGTGCATGAGGAAGGATTGGGGTATTTGTTTTTGTTGATAGGCTAAAGAAGAAATTGTTCATTCTAACAGGAAAAAAATTTAAATTCTTTTCCTCCATTTTCACAAACATATTAAACCTCTTAAAATTGGACAATCTATACTTTCTTTCTTTCTTTTTTAAGAGGGTGGGAGAGAGAGAGAATGAGTGGGGAGGGGCAGAGGGAGAGGAAGAGAGAGAATCTTAAATAGGCTCCACACCCAGCTCGGAGCCTGACGCAGAGCTTGATCTCACAAACTGAGATTATGACCTGAGCCAAAATCAAGAGTTGGACGCCTAACCAACTGAGCCACCCAGGCGCCCCGACAATCTATATTTAATAATAATAATAATAATAATAGTTAAAGTTAATCGAACACGTGGTAGGCACTATCCTAAACCCTTTGCATGTAGCAGTTGATTTAATCCCTATAGCAGCTGTATCAGCTAGGCACTATTATTATAATTCTCATTTGCACAGGAAAAAAAAATTGGAAGTTAGGTAAATTGCCTAACTTATGAGGTAATAACCAGTAAGTAAAAGTGTTGGGATTGAAACATTTGCAACTTGGAACTAGAGTTTGGGGTATATTAGATTATATATTATATAATTACATAAATTGTATATTATAGAATTGGTGACTCACAAAGAGGAGCAAAAATTTTGGAGTAAAACAATATTGCTTTTGCTCTGTGTGGAAGCCTATAATCTATGCTAGACTAAAGGGCACAAAACTACTAGAAGCCAATACAAAACAGTTTATATATATACGCTGAATTTCTAAGTCAAATAGTTTAGAGCGGGAAAAGAATAAACTGAAGTAATAAGGAAAAAGGCTTTCCAGAGGAGGTGGGAACTGAGATGAGCCTTCTAAGTTATGACTTAGGAAGGCAGAGGGCTGAGAAGAAGACCTTATCAGGAGGAAAAAAAAACATGCAAATTGAAGTGAATTTCCTAAGATTATACAACGAGATGAGAAATCTGATCTCCTAACACCTACTCAAAATTCTTTTCTGTTTCCACCTCCCTGTTCTCTTTTTAAAAATAAATAGAAGTAGAATAATGGACTCAATTCTATCCTGATTCTCTTGTACATCTAATGCCCATGGAACAAACAGCTGGCTTTTAAAAAATTCATCTCTCTGTTCTTTATGCCCCTATATTTTCAGTGGGAGTTGCCCTAGTGAGGGTAGAACTTGGCTATGGGAGCCAGACGTGGGTTGAGCAACGTCTTTATGTGCAAACACAAAGTCCTTTATGTACTGACAGATGGCCACCCCCTCATAGCACCATTGGTGTTCCAACCTTTTTAATTGGGAAGGAGTTGGTCTACGATATCTTAACTTTTCAGTTTTGCTTTTGCAATGCATTTCTAATGTTTTCCTGATTTATATTTGGACATATGTTTAATAAGTGAATGGAGAAATCAGATAACATGTTATCTCAAAAATCAGCTTGCCTAGTGAGAGCCTGAATCTTTTACTATAGCCCTTAAAATATTGTCAGGGCTGGCTTTATATGTAGGCAATTATACACTGATTTGAGATTTTTTAATGCATTCATAGTAGGTTAGTATGCAAGGTGTATCATTATAGACTGTCTCTGTAAGATAACAAAGAAGTTCTGTAGTGGCGTAATATCCTTTTACATAAAATCTGTGGTTGCTGCTGTACAGTAAGTGTATTTTGAAATATTTATTATTTTGCATTTTAATTATGGGAATATGCCCCAGGACAGAGGGCAAAATTTTACTCATGAGGTCAACTTATAATGAAATAAATGTGAAATTGAAAGATGGCAAACTTCTGAGGCTCATGTTCACGTGGGGTTCAGAAAATCATCGCTTGTGTCATAATTGAGAGTAACAGCTGCTTGTGTAAACTCTTCTTTATTACTTTGCATATAATTCTGGGAGATCAAGAAAAAGTTATTTGATTACTAGAAACAGTTAACAATCGAGGAAAGCTGTGTCATTTTATTCACTCATTTCATTTAATAAAGGCATTGCATCTGCCAACTCTGTGTCCAAAGACATTATCCCTGTGCTCATGGCACTTACTCTCAGTGGAAAGATGGAAACACAAACAAAACATGAGCATTCGTAAAGGGCACAGGAGATTCAGGGAAGTCTTAAGAGACAAAGTTTCATTTAAATTGAGACCTGAAAGATGAGTAGAAATTTATATGAAATAGCAAATCATCTTTAGTAGAGTGCAAGTGGCTCACTATTTCTCAAAGGTAGGAACACTTGTTAATGACGGAGAGGAAGGGTTGAAGGACAGTGGGAAATGATGAGATGAGGCTTTTGTCTCTCTGTTTACTGTTGTGTCTCCAACACCTACAACAGTGCCTGGCACGAAGTAGATTCAGTAAATACTTGATGAATGGATACAATGAATGGATGAAGGATAAACAGGGCCTGACCATAAGGGGCCTAATTTTATCCATTGAAGGGATGAAAAAAATTTTATCCGTTGAAGAATACTGAAAAAGGAGTGATATTGGATTTGCTTTTAAGAAAAATCACTCTGTCAGAAGTCTGGTGGATAAAGAGAGTGAGCTCAGGGAAGGAGACCACTGAAACTGGACACTGGCATTGGCATTGGCAATGATGCAAGAGACAGGGGAACCAATATAAGGTATTTGGAGAATAAAATGTACAGGGCTAGGTGGTTGTTGGTATGTATGGAGTAAGGGGGAGAGAGAGAGAGATGACTGCCATGCTTCCTTCTGGCTTGGGCACATGAGTGAGGAGATATTCCATTAACTAGATAAAGAATACAGGCAGATAAGCAAGCTGGAAGGACATGATGATGTTAGGGTTCAAACATGTTCATTTTGAAGTGATTGTAAGATATTCAGATAGAGATGTCTGATAGATAGTTGCGTATACATTGTGTACCAAACTCAAGAAATCTTCTAGCATATTTTTTTGCTATTCCTTAGGAAAATAGGACAGAACCTTACAGTTTTAATTTTATTTAAAAATAATTTTATTCTATACCCCAGTTATCATTCTTGCAATGGTACCAATATCTAGTTTAAATTATCTTTTTTTAAATTCACTTTTATGTTTTTTCCTTGAAGTTATACTTTTAAAAAGTAGTTGTCTTAGTCAAAAGCAGGTAATTGATCTCAGCCTTTATCCTATCATGATTAATTTGCTTCGGTAAATGCTCGTGATTTACCGAGCCAATGTGCCAATGATTTATGTGTTAGAAGTGCCAATGATTTATGTGTTAGAAGATATTTTAAGCACATTACACCAAGTATCATGTTAAGTTCATGGTAAAAGAAATTAGACTAAAATTTCAATGTTAATAAATGGCCAGAGAGGGGCTCATTCAGAAAAAGGCATCAAGTGCATTGAATTTAAGTGTAAATAATGTATGTCTGTTACAGTTTAGATGGCCTGTGTGTTTTTCAGTACATTTCTATTTTAAATCCTCCATTCAATACAGGGCATGCTCTGCCTTCCTGGTCTTCTAATTATTAACTAGATAACAGCTGTAGTCAAATGAATGAAAAAAAAAAAAACAACACATCTTTCTTCCAGCTATTGGTGACCTTTGAGAACATGAACATAACATGTCACAGTGAGTTGACACAGTTGCTCTTGATCAAACATAGTACTTTCCATAGCCCATGTTGTAGACTCTTCTTATTTATTTTATTAAGCCACTTTTGGGCCAGCTTGAGATTTTTAAAAGAAATATTTTAAACTTAAAATTTTGTTACTGATAATGTTAAAAGGTCATTTATTTTGCTTCTGCTGAGAGACTCCCCCAAATATGTAGATGTATATATGCTAATAATACAAATAATCAAGTTCATACAAATTGCAGTATTTGGTATCAGGGTGTTTATTTATTTAGCAAATTATGTGCAGTGTACTTTAATAGACCTTGTGGGGAACTGAAGATTAATAAGACAACGGGTCTTATTCCCAAGGAGCTTCCAGTCTAGTAAGGGCACTAGAAAAAGTATGTAAATAATTATAATATGAAGTAAAAATTGGCCGACATCATAAACTGTAAGGATAAACTGTCAAGGGGATTAAGAATCTGGGAGATCTCACTTATAGCTGAAAAAATCAGAGATGATTTCATTGAAGAGATAGCTTTTGACCTTAGTTTTGAAGATAGGAAAGGATTAGGCTTCCAGAAGTGGACAAGGTGGGAAAGGGTGTTAAGAGAACAGGGAAGAGCAGGATTAATGCCTCAGAGATGTGCTTACACAGGATGTAAGGTAGAAGAGAAGTGGGGGCAGAGGGAGATAAATCTGGCAAGTCTTGCTGGGATCAGGTCACAGAGGGCCTCAAGGGCCAGACAAATGATTTGGCTTTTATTCCTAAAGCAATCTTTAAGCAGAAGAAAGATCAGCACTGTGTCCTAGCAGTAGCGGAATGGATGGATATAAGTGGGGGAGATTAGAGGCAGAATGAAAACTAGTGAGGGCCAAAATTCGGATAATAATTAGTGAGAACAGAGAGAATATTGAGAGTGGACAAGAGTGAAAATGGTGATATGCCGCATAATAGCAGGGTTCCTGTGCACAATTCTCTACCAAGGTTGTGATTTTTGCGCTATCACATACACACAAATCTAAAGGTAGTTTGTATTTCTAAGTTGTATTTAAGGAATTGCTCAGTCCCAGGGTTCCTTCTCAGGCCCATACTCTCTCCCTTTGTTGCCGGCCGCGGGGACTGAATCTGCTCTCCTGTGTGCTTCAGTAGCTGCTACCACCCACCGCATTGCATGGCATTTTGATCCCCACCGCCCCCTCCGCCCCCCCGCCCCGAGCCTTGCTGCTGAGCGTCAAGCAGGGTCCCCACACCCATGTTCTTTCTTTCTTGCTAAAAATAAATCCAAGGGCCCTTTACCTTTTGAGAGTTTAAAAAATTATTAATCTTTGTAGAGAGGCCTGTGGGGGTAGTGAATATAACAGATACAGGGAAGTTGAATGGTTATATAAATGGCGGACTTTTCCACAAATAGGGCTGATAGAGGCCTACCTCTTTTATATTTTTCCAATTAAATACTCTGACACTCATATGCCTCAGTGGCAACCCATTATCCTTTTGAGGCAACCCATTCTCCAACAGTTAATTACTCATTTTCCAGTAACTCTAGGAGTCAGTCCTCTGATGCTGAGTATCAAGGGAATGTGATTCTGAACCATTCACGGCCAATGCTGGCTCTCACCGGTGTGGCACTACCAGGTCGAACAGCCTGACAGATGATGCTTGCTCACTACTGTAATGATGCTCTCACTCGTCCGGATCCTTGAAGAGGCAGTGGCAGGTCTTTGAGGGAGGATGAACCCACTCCTCAGTGCCAAGTTTTCAAGGGTGCTCTGCATTAGGGCTCCAAAGTTCCAGATCTTAACAATCGACTCTTTTGGCTTATACGTGCAGCTGTATCCCTGTGTGCAAGTCAGCTCCAAGCATTACAGTTGAGGACATTTTGTAGAATCTTTCACCTAACAAATCCCAAATCTCCCTCCCTCCCCAGTAAAAAAGTTCTTGCTAAACTTTTTCTCAGGACAGCGGGGCCTATTCAGTCTGCACTTACACAACTAAGAGAAGCCCAAACAAGTGATTCTTCACCCAAGTTGGGAGAATCGGCTTCGGGATTATTTTCTCCCCCTGCCCAAATGGCCAAGCAATTGCAAACTTCTCTTGCTAAAGAAGAAAGAGACCACAATTTAATCTCTAGTTAAGCATCTCTTGGATAGGACATTTTACTACACTTAAAGAGTGTAAAAATCTTATAAACACATCGTGTTTTCTGTTCTAAAATTTGACTTCTTTCTCAGATGAAAATACCACACAGGTTGGCAAATAATATTAACATTATTACTACCACCATCAACCCCAGAAAGAACAGCATTAACATTTATTGAATGTTTGCTCTGTGCCAGGCCAAGTGCTTTATATGTACTACCTTGTAAGGATAAAATAACAACTGACTGAAGTGGTATTAGTTTCATTGTACAGATGAAGAAACTGAGACTTGAGTAATTTGCTCCCAAACAGACAGCTAGTAAATGGCAGAAACAGGCTCAAACCAATACCCGTCTCATTATTCTGCCTTTATTTTATCAATTGAGTGTTTATTAATTATTTAAGCATTTATTAATTGAGTGGCTGAACCTCTGCTTATTTTCTAAATAAGCCTGGTAACCAACCTAAGTTTAGCAACCATACAGACAGATTCCTAGCATGAAAACTTATCGTTTGAGTGATCAAGATAACATCATCAGTAATAAGTCATGTGGATAGTATTATGTACTCCCTAATACAATGCAGTGAATGAGAAGGGCATGTTACCTCTAAGATAGTCTTCACTAAAATTCATAATCTCAGTCTAATTATGACAAGACATTAGACAAACCCAAATTGAGGAACATTTTACAAAATAACTAACCAGTACTCTTCAAAAGCTTCAAGGTTATAAAAGACAAGGAAAGACCAAGAAACTGTCAGATTGGAGGAAGCTAAGGAGACATGACCAGTAAACAAACGTAAGGTGATATCTTAGATTGGTTCCTGGAACAGAAAAAGGAAGTTAGTGTAAAAATCAGGGACATCTGAGAAAGTCATAGTGTAGTTAGTATTATAGAAATGTTAATTTTTCAGTTTTGATGAATATACCATGGTTATATAAGAAGTTAACATTAGGGGAAGTTGGGTGATTGGTATACAAGAACTCTCTGTACTATCTTAACACTTTTCTTTAAATCTAATATTATTTAGAAATAAAAAGTTAATAGAATTGTTATTTAGAGCAGTCAGTCAAGGGAATATGGATAGTATTACTGTCTTATGATGAAGACGTATTTGGTCCTAGTGATAATTCTTAGCCTTAGGTCCAGAAGAGGAATCAGACTAAGGAAATAAACTAACTTTGCTGGCATGAAGATCTGCCACTTTAGATGTATGACACTGTGGTTAGAATATACAATCGGGGGTGCCTGGGTGGCTCAGTCATTAAGTGTCTGCCTTCGGCTTGGGTCATGATCCCAGGGTCCTGGGATCGAGCCCTGCGTCGGGCTCCCTGCTCAGCAGGAAGCCTGCTTTTCCCTCTCCTGCTGCCCCTGCTTGTGTTCCCTCTTTCGCTGTGTGTCTCTCTCTGTCAAATAAATAAAATCTTAAAAAAAAAAAAGAATATACAATCAAATTCATAGCCTGTTTTAATGTTTTAAATACAGTTTTTCTATAAAGTTTTAAAAGAAGAGCTTCTAAACCTTATGTTAGTAGACTTAGGCTGAAATAGAAGGACGCTTGTTCCCACAGAGAAGGCTTTGTCTTCCCCTGTGTCCCCTGAAAGAAAATTAAATCAGCATGACTTGTTCCATCTCAGATGGTTTTTTTATAGCAAGAAATATGTTTCCTAGAGGGTAGAGAGAAATATGGGACTATTCATCTTTTTTCTCCTTGGATTTGATTTCCACTCAAAATATCTAAATTTGTCAATTCCAGAGAGAGACCTTGACTTGAAGTTTCTCTAGATTTCCTATAAACAGGATACAAGTGCTTTAGCCATGATGATTTTAACATTTGAAGTATATAGGGCTAGTTTTAAAAATTATCAATTCCATGATTATGGTTCTTTATATATTAAATGAATTCTCTGGTATGATATATTCCATGTGTTTCAACAGTTTGGGTATTTCAGGCTTGCTCCTGTGTTTATGAATTCAGTAGGTTTCCAGGTAATGTTAATAACTAATATCTCAACTAGTGTTCTTTTCTCCTGTACATTTTCTCATTTGATTCTAACAACAACCCTGTAGGTAAGGTAAGGACGAAGTAGGTAAGGATGATTTTTCACCAAATTACTAATGAGAAGTAATAATTGAAAGGTTGGAGCCCAAGCTTGGATACCTTTTTTTTTTTTTTTTTTTTTGATATCTATTAAATACCAGAGCAAGAACAGTCAACTCAAGCTCTTCTGACAACTTATCTCATGTTCTTTCTGTTACCTTAAACTCCCATGGCATTCAGTTCTGGGTTAGTATATGCTCCTATGCTCAAGGTCAGAAGTTCTTAACCTACGAGGGGGGAAACGCATGAAATGTAATGGCGGATATGTATTTTTCTATGGAGAAAGTCTATAAGATTAAATAGATTCTCAAAGAGATCTGGGATGTCATCAGATTTAAATTTTAGTCTAAATACTATACAGGAAGGACATAGACATTCTTGTCACACTGCCAAAAGCATAATGAAAAACATGGCTTGTTTTGTCAATAACAGAATCCCTTCCTTCTCTTCTGCCAATTCCTAACACCACATACACTATGACCATTTCCTTAATTAAGTTTTACTTTTGCTGATCCTGAATCGATTATTTAAAGAGTTCTATGGTTGAATACAATGTCTAGTAATAGATATTATAGATATTTGAAAGAAAAGTTTTTACAGGAAAATATATTAGTTTTTCTTAACTAAACTGTTCACCTAAAGAAGCTGCATAATCCAGGAGCGGCAGCAGGAGAAAAAAGAAGGAAATTAACATTTGATGAATATTGTTAAACCTCTATTCTTGATGCTTTACACATATAACCTCTCTGACTTCTCAGAACAACCTGTCTTGCTCTTAGAGACTGAGTTACTTAGCAATATGGCATAATTAATAAATGGCAGAGCTTAGATTTGAGCCCAGGTCTGTCTGACTCCAAGGCTGTCCCCACTGTACCCTAAAATAGAATGGGCAAGATTAGATATGGCAGTGTGAGTCTCAGTGTAAGTGTAGGTCTAGGTATGTGTGAGCATGGTTCATCAACCTAAGGAGTGGCCCATGGAGACATAAATCTAGAAATCAGATCTGGGCTACAGTGAAATTAAATACTGAATAGAAGAAGTCAACATTAAGAATTGAGAGCGTCCATAGAAAATCCTGAATCCTGAATCCTGAAAGGCAGGAATTAGCACACTATAAATATCAAAGTTGAGTCCACTTGACTTGTTGGGGCTTAAATGGCAGACATTTGACATATGGGAGATCTGAAAGCAAGCGTTGTAAACCTAGTCATTGGGGTGGGAAGCGGTGATGCAGGGCCACTGGGATCAGGAGCCAGGCATCAGGAAACGAGGGACAATAGTTGTAATTTAGCCATTGAGAATATAGGGGACTAAGGTCAAAGGAACGAGTAGAGAATGAGACTTAATGACAGTTAACTGAGGTTGACCGCCTTAAGTATCCTCTTCTTAGGCCAGAACTGATACCAAATTAAGGGTTAAGCACTAAGTGCAGAGATGGAAATCAAGCAGCTTTACCAGTCAGGGCTTGGAATATGAAAAGTAGAGTGAAGCAAGTATTGTGACATTTTTCCAGTTAATCTAGTACAGTGGTTCTTCAGGTATGGTCCCTAGATCAATATCAGCATAACCTGGGAATTGGTTAGAATTGCAAATTCTTGGGTCCAACACCAGAGCTATTCAATCAGAAATTCTGAGATAGGGCCTAGCCATCAGAACCAATATGTTGCCCCCAAAAATCTAAGGTCAACTTATGTGCAGAAGAAAACCAGAAGTAATAACAAGTAAGCTTATTTGAGGCATTCCAGTCTCTGTTCTTTGTTTATATGAGGATTATATAAGCTGAAGAGGTTTTTTTTTTAGTAGGTCATAATAGAAAATTGGGGTTAAGCAAGACAGACTTTTCTTTGTGGGCTAGTAAATTATTTTTTTCCTTTCTGCTCTTCTTTGTCCTTTAAAAAACAAATCCAAGGGATCAATATTTTACAATGTTGACTGGCCCATCATGGGCCAGTCAGTCATTAAATGTCTCATTTTGCTCACCTAGAATAAATATCCTGTTTCGAAGATTCTAAGAAGTTTATTTCAGTGTAATATAAAATATTAAATGGGCTAAATTGAAGACAAATACTGTACCCAGAAGGCATCATGAATTAATGAAGGAAGCATACATAGATTTTGGAGCCAGATTACACAATCATTAAATGAAAAAGTTTGAGTGTCTGTCATGTGCCAGACACTGTGCTAGACCCTGAGAATATACCAGTGGAAACAAACAAACAAACAAACAAACAGATAAGACCCCCTGATTTCATAGAGCTGACATTCTAGATGGAGATAATAAAAAATAAAATAAAATAAAATAAAATAAAATATATATTATATTAAATAGTAAGAGATATTATAATTTTAGATGGTGTGGCTGGCTGAGGCCTTGTTGAGAATATGACATTTGAATAAATAACAAAAAGTGCCTTGTGGGATCCCCTGGGTAAAGGGTATTGCTGACAGAAAGGATAGTGAATGCAGGGTGTCTGATGCAGAAACATGCACAGCACATCTGAACAGTGTAAGGTGAGTGTGGCTGAAGTGATGTAAGTGGGGAGAAAGGATTAGGGAAGTACTAGGTAAAAGCAAAATATATATACAGATACTGAGAATACTGTTCTTACAACATATCTGTATTTTTCAAAAATTTTACATGAAAAACTTAGGGGGGCGGAATAAAGCTGTAGTAATTAAGACAGTTTGGTTTGGTTCAGGGATAGACAAATAGATAAATAGAACAAAAACAAAAACCCAGAAACAACCCATGTGTAGAAAGATATTTGACATATGGTTGAGGAGGTACTAAAGCTTAGGGATAAGCTTCAACAATACTAGTAACGTAGTAGCAGTACTTGCACAGTTTTCACTATGTGTCCGACACTGTTCTGCATGCTTTACACATATTGACTTAATTAATCTTCACAACACACCTGTGAGAGAGAGATTATTTTTCTCTGTTTTACAAGTGAGGAAACTGAAGCAGGAAGTTGAAGTGATTTACTTATGGTCATATGGCCAGTAAGTGATGAAGCCAGGATTTGAATCCAGGTAATCGAGCTCCAGTGTTCACACCTTAACTACTTTGTTAAACTATAAAACTTATATGAAGAGTGGAAAGACAAGCTTCAAACTGAGAGAAGATAATTGTAGCACATTATACTGACAAGGGATTGATTATTCCAGGAATAAAGGTCAAAAATACTTGGGGAAAAAATGTGTAACTTTGTATGGTGACAGATGATAATTAAATTTATTGTGGTGATGGTTTTGCAATGTAAGTAAATATCAAATCATTATGTTGTACACCTGAAACTAATATAATATGTCAACTATCCTTTCATAAAAAATAATACTTGGGCAGACTCTTCATAGAAGAGGAAACTCAAATGGCCAATAAACTTGAAAACATATTCCATGTCATTAACAATCTGGAGAATGCAATTAAGAACCACAGTGTGATATCACTTTGAGCTGCCAGATTGGCAAAATTTTTAAAGCTGATGATATCAAGTGTTGGTGAGGATACAGAGCAATGAGACCATGATTCTGTTGCTAATAGTGGTGTAAATTGTTACTACCACTTTAGAAAACAGTTAGTGTGATCTTGAACAAAGTGTTACCTAGCAATTTCATTCCTTGGTATATACCCTAGAAAAAAGCATGCTCATATGTACCAGAAGATGTTTATAGGTATTACCTAAATACCTAATAAAAACAACCGAAATGGCTAGAAGAATGAATAAAATATGATTATATTCATGTGGTGAAATATAATACAGCAGAGAAAAATGAATGCAGCTATACAGGATTCTTTTTTTTTTTAAATTAATTTATTTATTCATGAGAGACAGAGAGAGAGAGGCAGAGGGAGAAGCAGGCTTCCCTCCAAGCAGGGAGCCCGATGTGGGACTCGATCCCAGGACCCTGGGATCATGACCTGAGCCGAAGGCAGATGCTTAACCGACTGAGCCACCCAGGCGCCCTGACTATAGCTATACAAATTTACATTGATAAATCTCAAAAACATAATACTGTATTGAGCAAAAAAAGTAAGTGAAAGAATATATGATTTTTATTAATATAATGTTTAAAAGCAGGCAAAACTATATGATATATTATTTAGTAATCCATATAGAAATGGAGAAACTCATAAAGAGCTGAACTGATGAAAACTTAGTTGCTTCTGGGGTGAGAGAAGGGGATGTGGTTTCCACAGAAGGAGCTTCAAATGTCTTGCCTAGTGGATATTAAATTGTTGAGTTTATTCTTCTTTAAATTCTCTTGTCTTTAAATTTATCTATCTCTGAATGAATGATATATTTCACAATTTAAAAATGAGTATTAAAAAAGCTTTGCAAGGTTATATCAATAAAGCTATTAGGGGTGGGGAGATTTGCAAGGAAACTGGCTAGAATAGAGGCATTTGCAAAACTGTGCTAGCTGGTGGTAGGAAACTAGAGCTCCCAAGTCATAGAATTGTATTGAGATAGATCAGAAGCAATGTCTCATTTCCTTGGCAATCACTTTAAAATCCCATTCATCAGAGGAGTTGTTTAAACAACTGACAATTGAGCCAGGAGAAGACTAACATAAAAAACTTATAGAAGTGTTGCGGGTCTATTAAGATGAGCACATTAAATCCTTCTGTCTTGCTTTCATTAAGTACACAGAGGCAATCTATAACATAGAGGAGAGAGAAAAAAAAAAAACAGGTATTAGTTGGCAGAAGACCTGGGTTCTAATTCTGATTGCCCTCTGGGTGTGTGACCTTGAAAATTGAGTGAGTTCATGTCATGGAAGCTCTATGGTTTGGTGATGTTATTATCCCCAGTTTGACCATATAGAGAGCTACTAATATTTGGAAGGTACTCAAATATATAGTTTTAACTAGTTTTCACAATCGTTTGAAACAAGGATTATTGTTCTTATTTTTTCAGATGTGAAAAGTTAATTTGTTCAACAATTGAACAGCTAGAAAGTGGCAAAGCTGAGACTTATGAATGTCATAGAATTGTAAGAATGGAAGTAACTAATGCATATAAAAATATTATACTATTTACTTTATTTATAATCCCACAGTAGGAACTCAGTAGTAAATGTTAATATTGCCTCCTGACTACTTCATTCCCTACAGGGTTTAGAACTCAAAAGCTTAGGACTTGGGTATAAAGGACTTGGGCCTTAGCACTGTCAGTATCAACATTTTGAGGTAAACAGGTTTTTGTTTGCTCATTTGGAAACTAAGCCACCACTTATGCTGTCATTTCTGAGAAAATAAGTTCTAAATTCTAGGCACTACAAGTTAAGTCAATTTTTGGAACACAGCATGTACACAGATCAGGTATTAATAATTACCCTTTCAGGTTAGTATCCCAAATATATAAAGAATGTATAAAACTCAACACCCAAAAAACAAATAATCCAGTTAAAAATGGGCAGAAGACACGAATAGACATTTTTCCAAAGAAGACATAGAGATGGCCAGCAGACACATGAAAAGATGCTCAACATCACTACTCATCAGGGAAGTATAAATGAAAACTATAATAAGATATCACCTCACACCAGTCAGAATGGCTAAAATCAACAACACAAGAAACAGCAGGTGTTGGCAAGGATGTAGAGAAAGGGGCACCCTCTTGCACTGTTGGTGGGAATGCAAACTGGTGCAGCCACTCCGGAAAACAGGATGGAATTCCCTCAAAAAGTTGAAAATAGAACTACTCTACAACCCAGTGATTGTTTGGGTATTTACCCAAAGAATACAAAAATAACTAATTCAAAGGGAGGCATGCACCCCAATGTTAGTTTTTTTGTTTATTTATTTATTTAAAGATGGACATGCTAGAGCCTCAGCAAGGCTTGACTTTATTTTATTTTTTAAAATATTTTATTTATCTATTTGACAGAGTGAGGGAGCAAAAACAGGGGGAAAAGCAGAGGGAGAGAGAGAAACAGGCTCCCCACTGAGCAGGGAGCCCAACGTGAGGCTTGATCCAGGACCCCGGGATCAGGACCTGAGCTGAAGGCAGACGCTCAACCATCTGAGCCACCCAGGTGCCCCTGCCCTGATGTTTATAGCAACATTATCTACAATAGCCAAATTATGAAAAGAGCCCAAGGGTCCAGTGATTGATAAATGGATAAAGGAGATGTGGTGTGTATGTATATGTGTGTACACACACACACACACACACACACACACACACACACACACACACAGTGGAATATTATTCAGCCATCAAAAAGAATGAACTCTTGCCATTAGCAACAACATGGATGGAGCTAGAGAGTATTATGCTAAGTGAAATAAGTCAATCAGAGAAAGACAAATACCATATGATTTCATTCATATGTGAAATTTAAGAAACAAAACAAATGAGCAAAGGGAAAAGAGAGAGAGAGAGAAGCAAACCAAGAAATAGACTCTTAACTATAGAGAACAAACTGATGGTTACCAGAGGGGAGGTGGGGGGGGGAAGGGTGAAACAGGTGATGGGTATTAAGAAGTACACTTATGATGAGCACTGGGTGTTGTATGGAAGTGTCGAATCACTAAATTCTTCACCTGAAACTAATATTACACTGTATGTTAACTAACTGGAATTTAAATTAAAAAAAAATTTTTTTTTCAAAAAAAATTACCCTTTCATTAAGCAAAACTTTTACAATGGTTACAAAAGAATACAATGTTAACATATTCGAGGAGCATCTTCTTTTAAAGAAGATGCTATTGGGACATGCTTTTTCTTTTTTCTCTTTTCAAAATGACTTTTAAAATGCAGAAATCTCTATCAAATAATGGAGTAATTGTGTGGGTTTGAGTATTCTTATGGCCATATTTATTCCATTAAAAAATTGAAGGAAACAAGAAATAATTTTCCTAGTTGAATTAAGTTAAGCCTTCCCAAGTTATGGCTCTGGAAATATGACACTTTTTATATTTTTGCCATTAAGTTGTATTTCTGACTTTTCAGATAAGCTTTTAAATTTGATTTTGGTAAGATCAGCTACCAGAAAATATTTTTGCACTTAGGCAATACCCTTTTTGAGTATTAAGAATTTCTGTCTGAATATGGATTTCCTCTAAGAATATTTTAGACTATTTACCCGCAAAAATACAAGGAATGTTTAGTATAATAGCCCAATGTTTTCAACAATAAAGCTATCTTTTTTTTTCTCCTCCAGCAAAGGAGCTTTGCTCATTGCATAATGGTCTTTTCCATAATTGTAGAAAGACAGAGGAATGCTAAATGCAGATAGTCTTTTGCCAAAATTTCCAATTATTGGGTTTCTTTCATAACCAAAAAGAGAAACTATTTTTACTACCTTTACAAAACCATGACACAAATATGAAGTTAAAAAAAAAAGAATTGCTAATAACTTTTCATTTTCTTTGTTTTCCCATGTAAAAACTTTTTTTCTAGTTAAGACAACTTTTTCCAGCTTCCTTTTAATATTATTTTTAATATATTGAGAAAGCTTTATAATCAGCAATTTTCTGTTAATTTCATACTGTGTTTTAACTAGTGCTTCAGTGTCTTTCTACACTAAATTGTTTTTATTATTTTATTTTTTTAAAGATTTTTATTTATTAATTTGAGAGAGAGAGAGAGAGAGACAGTGAGCAAGAGAGCACAAGCAGGGGTAATGGCAGAGGGAGAAGGAAAAGCAAGCTCCCTGCCGACGACACAGGACTCAATCCCTGGACCCTGAGATCATGACCTGAACCGAAGGCAGTTGCTTAACTGACTGAGCCACCCAGGTGGTCCCTGCACTAAATTGTTGTTAGCTATTAAAGAAAAGATAGAAGAAAAAAATTGATACCTCTAATTATCCATTTTTTCTGTTTCTTGTTCTTTCCATGTCAGAGTGCCAACATGTAAACCGTGTGAGGAAGGAAGGAGAAAAAGCAAGGCTTCTGAATAACCATAAATTAATTTCCCCTAATTAGAACTGTATCTTTTTAGTTGTTCTATGACTTCTTAAGTTCTGATTGATAACATGATATCTAAAGATATGCCATGCACATGTCATTTATATCATAACTCTTAGGAAGAAAATAGACAATGTTTTTGATAACACAAAACATGCTAAGACATTTGACAACTTAGAAAAAAATGAATTAGCTAGTTTGTACAAAAACACATCAGGTCTCACTGATTTAGGTCCCACGTTATATAGGCTTTTATTCATTCATTTGAGAGAGAGTGCACGCACACATGAGTAGGGGGAGGGGGCCAAGGGAGAGGGGAAGGGACAAGCAGATCGCCACCCCTCCCCCGCCACTAAGCATGGAGCCCAGCGCAGGGCTCAATCCCAGACTCTGAGAGGACTCCGAGATCAGGACCCCAGCCGAAGTCAGATGCTTAACCGACTGAGTCACCCAGGTGTCCCTCCCTTCTCAATTTTAGAATTTTTTTCCCCCAAACCATTTCTACCAGGTTTTCATAATGTGCTATCTTTTCCTAGCCACCTTTTTGCTCCAAATTAGCAATTACCCCCATAAATTCTTGCAATTTCTCTAGGTTTGCTAACAAAATTTTAAAAGTAAATAACTTAGCCTTGTCTGCCTTTGCCTGTTAGAGAGTCCAGCCCATTTTCTTTATAATTCTCAGAAAAAATTCAAGATCTAGGGTTACTGTCATCATCTTCATAATTCTTTTATTCTTGGGTATTGATCACATGCCAGATGCTATGCTGAGTACCCTGGGTATGTAATCTTTAATTTTCACAGTAATCCTACAAAGTTTGGTATAATTGTCATCATTTTACAAATGAGAATAGTGAGTCTAAGATTGAATAAGCACTTGGTCCCAGCTAGTTACTAGCAGAGCTGGAATATGAACCAAGCTCTCTGTCTCCTTAGGCTATGAATTTTCCATAGACCCTGATACCTTTCTTCCTGTGTTCCACCCTTCCCACCCTCGTCAATGCTGTTATAAAATAATGGAAATTCTGGAGATTCTCCATCTACTCATCTAAACAGATCAGAACCTTTTAAAAAAGACATTTTGTTTAGTACTTGTATGACATAAATATGTGCCATATCTTGAAATATGATACACCATTGAATTCCCTTTTGAAAAATTAATGACTTCATGTCAGAAAATACATTATTCATGTTTTAAGAGAGAGTTTTTAAAAAGTTTTATTTATTTAAGTAATCGCTACACCCAATGTGGGGCTTGAACTCACGACCCTGAGATCAAGAGTTGCATGCTCTTCTGACTGAGCCAGCCAAGTACCCCTTAAGAGATCATTTTTAAGTGTTCAAACCTTGTAATAGTGGTTCACAGTTATGAGTGTGATAAATTCTATAACTAAGCACCTGACACTGTAAGAAAATCTGAGAATCCTATTTGGGATAATTTAAGACATGTGTGGTATATACTTCATTATACTTAGTATGGCTTAGTTGCACAATACTTATGCTTCCTTTATAAATAACTATATTCTTCTTTCTGATGTAATTCTCCTAGTAACTAACTCATGTCTATAAAAAGTGACACCAGATGAGCGAATTCTTAGTTTATCTTAGTTGATCTCAGTAGTATAGATTTCTGACTTCTGTTCAAAATCTAGTTTTGTACCCTTATTTTCCAGATATGAAGCTATGAGTCTTTGGTTCTTTCATTTCAAACCTATGGATAAGCATTAAGTGGTCTGTTAACTGGACTTTTTTTTTCCTGTCTTTGATTTCATTGCATTTATATCATTGACCTTTGCTTCAAAAAGCATTCAACAGTCTTTAACAGAGGGAGACCATGAAAAGCGGTGTTGTAAAGGCTTTGTTCTGTAAAATAAGTCACACAGGGAGAGCTTTATATTTGCTGAGTGATTTAATTCTTATACATGCCCAAGTTGGCGATGGGCCCTGTGTAACATGGAGAGCACTACTAGTGCGGCCTCACAGCAAACTTTCCCACTCTTTGCTGTATTTAAAAAAAAAAAAAGACAGGGGGAGAGAAAGCACCTCCTTCCCCGTTGTTTTAAAATTGACCCAGGAAAAATTTAAAGGGAAAAAAAAAAGAAGTTAAAATCTACCCAGGAAAAGTGAAGCATGCTATCTAGGCTAGTCAATCACTTTATCAGGATTCATAAAGCCACTTGTGGGGTTTTTATTTTTACATCAGCAATGAAGGAACATATTCTCCAGGGAGAAAGATGCCTGCTTAAATCAGTCTTTTGAGTATGCAGAGCAGAATTATGAAGGGAAAGTCCACTTCCAGGAATAGCAACTACTTTGAGAACACTGACTATATTATGATTATGAGATATTATGAAGTGATAAGATATTCCAAGATAATATCCTTTTCTTGTAGGTTGGTGAGTTCGGCAAACACTGTCATTAAAAGTAACTATTCTTCTGTTTACCGAATAATCTGCCAGTAGAGAAACGAGGAGCAAGCATAGTTTGATTAACATTTTAAAAGCCTTAGAAATTGGCTAATAAAATGTTGTTAGCAATTCTTGGGAAGGCAAATTATATCCTTTATAATTTTCTGACAGTTCAGTGAGACTTAGGTTGACTAGTTCCTTCTTGTTCAGTAATAACATATTCCTGAATTTCATATTTGATGAATACAGATTTACTTTGCTAGATTTTTAAGTACCTTGGGATATTCTTGTGTAAGACTGTGTAAGCTTATGTGTATTGGGTTTTTTCGTTTGTGTTTTTTTTTTTGTGAAGTTACTTAAGAGACATGCTTGGTAATGTACATTTCTGTTGCATATTTAAAATCAAGGCTCATCTTCACTATGATCAGTACAAATTTTAACTAAGCTTTAAGCACCAAAGTATTTGGGCTTGCATCTCTGGGAACCTTGGACTTGGCTAGGCTGCAGTCTCTCTTCAAGCAGTGAGAACTCTTAGCTTTTGTTAAGGAAGACCTGAGATTAACTGGCAGTAAGAAAAAAGAGACCACTTTTCTTAGGTGGAGTTTATTCTGGGCAAGGCAGAAACAGCTCACTGGGGCGAGAACCTAAATAAATGGTGAATTGTGGTTCTTGGAATCTACCGAATGAAGCTTGATACCGAAGTAGGTATCAAGTTATTTGGCGTGCAGATTTAGATTCAGACTTAGGGAGTGGTAGGTGCCATGGTATAGTAGGAAAAGTCTGGCTTTGTATAAATCAGCCTGACTTACTAGGTGTGGACAATAACTTTAACCTCTCTGATTTCCTTCAATAGTAAAACGAGGATTAGGACTTCACTTAGTAGGGCTATTTTGAGGATTAGAGAGCATATCCATATTTACTGACATAGGCCCTCAGTAAGTGGTGGCTCATTACTGTCTTCAGCATCAACAACAGCAACACTGCTGCTTTCAGATGGCTCTGTTTTACGTTTTCTGTAGAACTGCTTGTTAGTCAGGCAACTGTGGAACCTACTATACTAGACAGCTTCAGGATAGGAATACAGAGGTCTATGGGTGGCTGCTCAGGATACAGGACTTTGAAATATGTAAAGTATATATTATTTACAGAAGCCTGGCTTCCTTTCCCTTCTGGACTGATTTTGTTTGAGTAAAGCCCTAAAAATATTCCATGTTGAACTGTTTTTCTACTTTTCCACTCCTTTTTGGCATAGCCTAGGATAGTGCAGAGAACTGTAAGTAGGAGAGAGAAGTAAACTTTGACTCTAGCTGCTGAAAATAGTTTTTAGGGATGGAGGATGTAGACCTCATTATTTAGCCCAGGGGATGCTGATGAAAAAGAGAGGCATATCTCAAAAAAATAAAAAAATAAAATCCTTAGGTTTGTACACTACAAGAATACACATGGTTGAAAGTTGCTTTACTTCCGTTCTTCAGAGTTCAACTGAAAATTCCAGTAACTCTCAAATTTGGAACTTCTGTTTTTGTAGAAATAGGAATATGGGAATTAGAAGGGGATTACTTTAACTGATATGTGTAAGAGCTGTGTAAGTATTAATAATGAGCTTGGGTTCTTGAACTAAAATTATCAGTCCCATGGGGGCTCATTATTAGGAGCTGAATCTCTAAAAAATATTATATTGAAAAGCAGTTTTACCTTAAATTGTCTCCCATCCAATATGACTGGTGCCATGATATGCTCAGGTGAAGTCTAAAAATTTCAGGTTCAGAATAAGCATATAAAGAAGAGTCACATTGTTAAATAAAATATTTTTCTTTCTTTCTTTGTTTTTAAAGATTTTATTTTATTTTTTTTAAAGATTTTATTTATCAGAGAGAGATGGAACACAAGCAGGGGGAGTGGGAGAGGGAGAAGCAGGCCTCCCGCTGAGCAGGGAGCCCGATGCAGGGCTCGATCCCAGGACCCTGGGATCACCACCTGAGCTGAAGGCAGACACTTAACGACTGAGCCACCCAAGCGCCCCTAAAGATTTTACTTTTAAGTAATCCCTATACCCAACATGGGCTCGAACCTACAACCCCAAGATCAGAGTCACATGCTCTACTGACTGAGCCAGCCAGGCACCCCGATTTTTCTTACTTTAGATTTTAGACTTCTTTTTGGGTTGACAATCTAGAGTTTTATATGGATTTAATCCAGAAAGCAATAGAGGTCCCCCTTATAGTCATATTTACTTAATTGTGAATTCCAGTTTAATTACCAGAAGTATGATTTTAATATAGCCTGGACCTAAAGTAGAAAATTATATCATTTTCAGCATCTAAATGGATATTAATTGACACATTCATTAAGATCTTCATCTTCATATTCTTCAGCCAGAAGCTAGGTTGGATGAAGACTAGGTGGAGTTTCTTCTCTTCTCCATATTGGGCAGGGTGGATGCTGATGGAACTGTGGAATGATCCAGGAATGAGATATAGCAGTGGTACCAGTTCTATGCCCCACTGCTTAGTAAACAAAGATTTCTAAGCACTGGGGACTTATGTTCTCCATGGCTCCATTATCAATAATTTTAAACTACCTAAGTGCAGAGGATTAAATTGTCACAAATGATTAGTGTTCGTATGTCAACTGAATGTTTATAGTCATGAAGTTGTTAAACTTACAATTCAAAAAATAATCACAATAATTCTGGTGATTAGAATCTAGTTGAAACTATTTCTACATTAAGATCATCTATGATGGGATGTTAGGCAACAAAACTTTCAAACTCATTTACTTTTGTTCATTGTCTTTGCTTTTATTTGCAGTTCTGGGAAATGCCAGTGCAAAGTGGGTGTCACCGGCTCTACATGTGATCGATGCCAAGATGGATATTATGACTTTAGTAAGAGTGGCTGCTTGCCCTGCCGATGTAATAATCGGTCTGCCAGTTGTGATGCCCTCACAGGTACACGCTTTCCTTAACTTTGTCATGTAATTAGTCTTTTATTCTTTTCATAAATTTCAAAAATCATCTTGGTTGGAGAACTATGGAAGCAAAGAAGACTATATGAACTAAAATTCCAGAAAGGGTAGAACTCTTCCTAAGTAAGTGGATGATCATCAACCATTTTATTTCCAGGGGACATTTGCTGATTCTGGTCATAGGCTAAGGAGCAGATTTAGCCCAAGCAAAGGAATTCTTCTTGAGGAAAGAGATACAAGAAGAGTTTTTGGCAGTTGTTTGGGACTTGTATGATGGATTGGAAACTAGAAGAGCCCTAAACACAAGGCCAGTTTTCTCACAGGACATTAGCTGATTGTGTAAGAGATGAAAGGCTGGCCCAGTAGGTATAAAGAAGTCTCTCAGTCTTGTGGTGCTTAGGAGATAAAATCCCTTTTGAAAGGGGCTCTGCTACCATATCCCACCATCTCTCTCTCAAGACATTGCCAGGTTCTGAAGTGTGTGGAGTGGGACCTGGGCTGAAACCACCAAAGGGCAGTACTGAGTCTGTTGTAGTCTTTCAGGGCTGAGGAGACTCAGGGATACTAGGTTCTTAATCAAAAGCATTAGAGGGCCATGACCAGGAAATAGTGATGAACCATAGGTGAACTGACTCATACTAAAATTGCAGTCCATCGCCAACCCATCTCAATTTTGAATTGGATTGAGGCAATTCTCTCATTATATCTGCCTAACAGAGAAAAGAGGAGTCACCTGTGGTTCTTTTATACACTGCATCTGGCATGCAATCAAAAATACTAGACAATGCTGAGGAGGGCAAATGTGACCAGTAATAAAGGGAAAAAAGAAACAATGGAAGCAGACCCAGAGATGATCCAGATGTTAGAGTTAGCAAACGATACCTTTAAAATAACTAAAATTCATGCTTTAAGGAAATAGAGGAAAACCCAGAAAATAGGTAAAAAGGCAAATTTCAGGAAAATTGGAATCTGTAAAAAACCAAAAGGTCAGTCTAGGACTGAAAAATATAGCATCTGAAATGAATAACTCATTGCATGGGTTTCACAAAAGATTATTCACAGTGAAGATAAGATGAGTAGACTTGAATACAGCTCAGTTAAAAATATCCAACTGAAGCACAGAGGGGAAAAAATGCAATGGAAAGAACAGAGCAGGAAAGACATGTAGGACACAGCCCAAAAGACTAACATAAATGTAGTTGGAGTCTCAGAAAGAAAGGAGAGAGAGATTGGGGCAGAAGCAAAATTTGAAGAGATAATGGCCAAGAATTTTCCAAACTGGTGAAAGACATCAGCCCACCGATTCCAAAAGCTCAGCAAACCCCAGGCAGTATAAAACAAAGACCATATCGAGACAAACTATTAGAAGCTAAAGACAAGGAACTCTTCCGATGGTCAGTTTTCCTAAATGTAAGGATTAGAAATCCTTCCTTGGAAATCTTTTTTCCCCAACAGAAAAGTCAGGACAAACTAGTCTGACAAGTACAAGTGTTTTTATGAGAGCAGGGTAGCAGAGTACTTGAAAATACCCTGGAAAGTATTTGAAATTCTTCGTTTTACTCCTCTAGTCCATGGTGAAAAAAATTGATTTAGGAGAAATCTTGTTAATTTTTTCTGTTATGTGATCTGGTCCCTGGCTACTTACTGGTTCTCTCTTGTGCTATTTTTTTTTTCTACTGCCTGTGATCCAGTGATACTGGCTTCTATCCGTAAAACAAGCTATCTTTCCTTGTCCTAAGGTTTACATACATGATCTTTCCTCTGCCTAGAATGGTCTTTCTAATATCCACTATCCCACCGCTAGCCCCTTTACCTTATTAAATCATTATTTTTCCTTCAGGCCTTCAATTAAAGTTTACTACATTGGAAAGCAGTTCCTGCTACTCCAGGCTGAATGACAATTCCCAATTATGCACTGTCATATGCACTTGTATTTTTTTGTCACAGTACCTACCGTAGTTTATAATTATGTGTTTATTTATGATTATGAGTCATGTGTGGCTTACTAACTATATTGTAAGTTCCATGAGGGCAGGGGCAATATCAGTTTTGTTCATCATTGTACACAATCTCTAGTACGGAGACTGGCATGCAGTCAGTACTCACTAAATGTCTGTTAGGTAAATGAACAAATGAATGAAAAAACACACAGAGGAAAGATAAATTTCAATCCTGGTTAAGGACAGGAATGCTTCATCATACTGAGTTGATTTACATTTCTCCCCAGGTCTTGTACAGTAAGAAAGCAGTCTACACTGCTGGTTCTCACTGCTAGTTTTCCTTGCAGCAATGAAGTAGATGTCTTTATCGTCAAGTAAATCCCAACCTGTCCTTGCTCAAAATAATTTAAGGCAAAAGATAGCCTTTCCATGGTTATGATTTCTAAAAGCAGCTAGGAATAAGAGGAATAGATGGTTTCTCTGTTTGGAAATATAATAAAAGTGGAATTCAACATGAAGGGATGCAAGTACTTAATCGAAACCTGCAAGCTTAATATATAATCAGCCTTTCCTTTTGTCTCAGATTTTTTTTCAACAGCACTGTGATACGGCTGCCCTCTGGTGGCCACTTACTATGTTTTCACGTCTCTACATTTCCCGTTTCTGTAAGTCTTTTTCTAGACTCTGTGTTTTAGATGAAACAGATTTTAAAGTAACCTTTTTGTGATAAAATATATTGGGGAAAAACATTTTGGAAAACAGTTTCACAATGTGTATTGGAGTCTTCAGAATACCTCCTTGATCCAGTAATTCTGTTTCCAGAAATCTATTCTGAGGAAATAATTCTAAATTCATAAAAAGCTTTGTGTTCAAAGAGGCTTACTAAAGTGGTAGTTATGATTCTAAAAAATTAGACAACCCTATTTCTATCCACAGAGAATGAAGCCAATTATGTTACCTACGTAGTATGTGGTTAAGAGCATGGCAAGTGCAATCTTGACTTGACTTTGGCCAAATTACGTAGCCTATTTCTTCACCTAGAAATGCAGATAATAACAGTAACCGTCTAATAGGTTGTTGTGATGATTCAGTGCAATATATTTATAAAGCCTTTAATACAGTGCCTGGCTCATTATGTGTAATCAATAAATGGCAACTATTAAGCTGTCATTAAAATTTTTTAAAGAGTGGTATATATAACAACGTAAGAGAGTGAAAAAAGCAGGGCGTGAAATGACATGGCCATATATTTAGACTATTTGAAAAGCAAAACTTAAACTTATATACATAAGGAAAGTTTTCAAGGGAAAGTATTCAAAATCTTAATGACAGATTTCTTATGGTAATTTTTTTTCTTCTACTTTCCCATATTTTCTAGATTTTCTTTATTGAGTATATATTTACTTTAAAATGGAGGTGGGGAGACTTATTTTTTCAAACTAGAACTTTATGTTCACATGGTGTACTTCTTTTTTTTTTTTTAGAAGATTTATTTATTTTTGCTTCTCTTGGGGCGCCTGGGTGGCTCGGTTGGTTAAGTGTCACACTCTTGGTTTCAGCTCAGGTTATGATTTTAAGATCCTGGGATCGAGCCCTGTGTCATGCTCCACACTCAGTGGGGAATCTGTTTGAGGATTCTTTCCCTCTCCCTCTGCACCTCCCCCCACCGTGTGCATGCTCTCTGTCTCTTTCTAAAATAAATAAATCTTACATGTTTGTCTTCTTCATTTGTACTGTCCGCTAAGTGATCTCATTCAGTCAACCGGGTTTAATTTAAAATGTCATCTATGTCTGTACTGACTACCAGATTTACATTTCTCCCTTGATCCTCACACTCAAAGATCTAAAGTCCATTGGACATCTTCGTCTGAATGCCTCAACTGGCATCAGAACCCTAAGACATCCAAAAGAGCTCTACCATGTAAGCCAAGCCTGCCTTACTCCTAGTGTCCTTCATTTTGTTGACTGACACCGTTCAGCCAGTTGCTCAGTCCAAATGCCTAGGAGTCATATTTGGTTCCTTTCTTTTCCTCACTGCAAATAGCCAGTCCATCAGCAAGTTCTATCAGCACAGCATTCAAAATACACCATGAATTTGACCACTGTTTATGACCTTTGTTACTGTCATCCTTGTCCAAGCCCATCATCTCTCTGAACTACTGTGACACTCTCTCATCTCCTCTTACCTCCTCTCTTGTCCTCTCACCCCAGAGCCCACCCCACCACAGTCCAGTCTCCAAGGAACAATCAGAGTGATCTTTTTAAAATGTAAAACCACATCATGTCATTCCCATGCTTAAACCCCCGGATGGCTTCCTATCCCTCTTGGAATAAAATTCAGACTTCTTTCTATAGCCTGCATGACTTTACATCTTGTGGCCCCTGCCTTTCTGACCTTATCTTCTGTTACTCTCCCTTGTTCACTTAGGCTTGGCTTTCTTTCTTTTTGACAGGTTAAAGTTTGCCTTCTGCCCTGTAGGGAGGATCGGGCATTTCTTCCCACAACAAAGCACATTGCTGTATTTCTGACAGGTTTATATATAAACTATGAAATGGCAAAATAAATAAGGACAAGGCTTTTTACAGGTGGCGATTTATGTTTTCAAAGCGTTGTCATTGAATTTGGTTGGAAAGGAGCCCGGCATTCTTTTCTTTGACTGGTTGCTTTCTTGGTTACCCCTACCAGATTAGTTTGCTGCCTAGCCAGCGAGCATGATGAGGTCATCTTCAGGAAACACTCATTCCTTTTTTTTTTTTCCAATTGGTAATCCGCTCCTTTGGCCATCTTTCAGCAAAGAGAATGTGAATTTTAAGACAGTATTGTATTTTGGGAGGTTCCAGGCAGAGTATAATAAAGTTAAACTTCAGCTAATTTATACATACCTTTTATCATAAAAGAGAGACCCTCAACTTTTAGATTTTAATGGGAATTTAGATTTCATGTAGTGCAGCTTTTTTAATTTATAGATGAGGAAATTAAAACATAAAGAGAAAACATTTGTCTTATGGAATAGTTTTTCACCCTTTGAAATATTCATGTTACATTAAATTATTAGCCCAAGAATTATTGCACTTTACAGATTAGAAAAGTGAGAACCAGAGAAGTTATTTCCCAAAGGTCCCATCACTGGTAAGTGATCCGCTGGGAGTGGGACTCAGATCTGACATTAAACACTGTACCAGTTTTCTTATGCTCTCTTGCCTCCCGGAGAGGAGCTATAAGCTGTTAGAAAGGTAAATCCACACCATCAGTTCCTACTGGATGTGGATTTGAAAGGTTATGATCTTTATTGTTATTATAAAAACATTTCCTCCGAGTTTCTCATGAAATGTTTTAAACTTGCTTGAGTTCTTAAAATATTTTTATAATACACATGCAATAGAGTTTATAATGTATTAGCTTTGTAATGAGGAAAAAAATCAAGACAATAAAAAAAAGGATACAAGCATACCAGAGACACGTGAAGAGTAGAGGGGAGAAACCAGAAGGACTGTTACCCTCACAGCTACTGTGAGCACTCTGCTGTATTTATGTCTGTCTGTCTGTAATTTATGAGTTTTCTTTCTCAGTAGCTGTGTTCCAGGTGCGTGCTATTTTTGAAGCAGTGTAGAGTAATGAGTCTTATTATTAGAGTTGTTTTCATCTTTCCTTTTGAGACAACATATTTACCACACAGGGTTATTTTTTTCTCATTGACTTCTCATTGTAGGGTATGGCATAAAACAAATGGAAATAAATTCTTCTGGAAAAAAGTGTTTAATTGTTATAAATTTTATAATTTCTTAGAAAAATTTATATTCTAATATAAATGGTTTAAGAGAACGGAATGATATTGTGATAAGCACCAAGGCTTGATAGTTTATCTAAAATAGTAAAAAGCCCCCAAACAATAAGCATGTAAGCCCAATAGCATTGTAGAAGCACAATATTGGCAATATATATATTTATCATTTTTAAATAAGAATAGCAATATGACCTGTTCTTGCCACATTAGTCACATGCAAATGGCATGTTCTTGGAACACATCTTTCCCCGAACATCCTTATTCTGTTAGAGGACTATTAACATTTTTGAGGTATTTTGAAAGTTCAGGACTTAATCAGAACTTGTTTTCTTAAAAATTATTTCCACTGCACATTTTTAATAGGGGGCGTTCCCGTGGCCAGATTTTACACATAATGCAGGTTTTGATTTTTACACACTGCAGAACACTTTAACATTTAAGATTATCTTATTTGTTAGGGCCCCTGGGTGGCTCAGTCAGTTAAGTGTCCAACTCTTGATTTTGGCTCAGGTCATGATCTCAGGGTTGTGAGACCGAGCCCTGCATTAGGCTCCTTGCTGGGCATGGAGCCTGCTTAAGATTCTCTCTCTCCCTCTCCCCCGCCCCCCCCCCCAAACAAACAACAAACAAAAGATTATCTTATTTGTAGAGCCAAAATCCGCAGTTTGGGTTTCTTACTATGTATTTTTTAGCTATTTTTATTGTCACAAAGATACATAGCTAAAGAGACATCAGAATATAAAGAGATGTGGAAAGATATCAGTACCTAATGTGTTTATGATTGTATGAGGATATACTACTACTTTGTTATATATGTGAAAAGTATCATTAACACTAACAGGCCTTAAAAAGTTATATAATTGGGGCGCCTGGCTGGCTCAGTCAGTAGAGCGTGCGACTCTCGATCTTGGGATCATGAGTTCAAGCCCCATGTTGGGTGTAGAGATTACTTAGAAATAAAATCTTTAAAAAAATTATATGATTGAAGGCGACATTTTCATGTGAGTTTGATTTAGTTCAAAGTTAAGTGTTCGGGTAATAAATTTTTGAACCTGTCTTTCCCCGTCAGTTCATGAAGTTTGGGAGAATTCTGTTGTAATTACTTAAAAATTGAGGTGTGCCATGTGTGTTGATAACACTGTCATTATTTGGTTTTTCAAAGTTTGCCCCAGTTGTCAGAACATTTTATTTCAACAGCCTCAGTCTCTCTCCCCTTCTTCTCAAATATTTCACTCATAAGGAAAAGAAATAAAATACAACTGTTTATGAATAGTTTCAGCATTGAATGGTGTTTCGCTTATCATGTAAAATTTCATTGTCTTAGGTTTCTTTGTCACATTTTCTCACTTATTCCTGTAATAGCAGTTCGAAGAGTCCCTGTGCGTCTCTATGGCGCCTTAAAGAAGGGATGTTAATTACACTGCACTTTTTCATTTTCTGTTTTTAGACACTATGCTGCTTCAGTGCCTGTACGATATCTTTACTAATAGGGTACCACACGGGCGGTACTACAAACACATAGCTTTGCTCTCCTCCTTCCTTTTCATTTCTCTAATTGTTTTTTTTAAGTTTTTACTTGTTTATTTTTTTAGTAATCACTACACTCAACATGGGGCTCAAATTCACAACCCAGAGATCAAGAGTCACATGTTCTACTGACTGAGCCAGCCAGGTGCTCCTATTAATTAATTGTTTTTACTTTGATCTCAAATTTTTTTAATATAAAAATGTATGGAGAATAATATAATGCATATTCATGTACCTACACATAGAATTAATAAATATTAACGTTTTGGTATTTTGCCTAATATTTATACATATTATATACAGTTATATATTTGAAATAGAAAATTTCAAATACAGTTGGAGTCCTCTCTTTTTTTCCATAGTCTCGTTTTTCTTCTTCCCTCCACAAAGATAAGCAGAGCATAAAATTTTCCTATGCCCCCTCAGTCCACATTTGATTTTTACTGCATATCATATGTATGTACCCATTTGCTTCGTGTATTCTGTATCCATTTGCTTAGTATTGTTTAGGATGGTTTTTAAAATTTTACAAGATAAGTAAGTACTCTCCATCTGTTTTGTATCATTCTGCAATTTGCTTTTTTTCAGTCAACATTGTTTTCAAGATTTATGCACGTTCATACATATAGGTCTAGTTCACTTTTTTAACTATAGTAGCCCAACTATGAAAATAGTATATAATTTATTCTTTTTTAAGTAGATCTTTAGATTGTTTTTATTTTTAATTTGAAAATAGTTGGCTTGCTTTCTGTATGTAGTCAACCATCAACCTGGGCTTATTGCTACTCTACTCATGTACCCAGCCTTTCCCTAGAGTTTACAATCTAGAAGGGGACACAGACCTCACAGACGTGGCCAATGTAGAGATAAAATGGGGTAGATTAATTCTAATTCCTTTCACACCACTTCTTCTGGTGAACTTGTAAAGTCTTTTGGTTGCATGTATGATTTGTTTAAAGTTATTGTGCTTTCAGAGTAAATCTTTAACTTCTTAAAATAATTTGCTTCTTTTAGGTACTTGTTTAAACTGCCAGGAAAATAGCAAAGGGAATCACTGTGAAGAATGCAAAGAAGGATTTTATCAGAGTCCTCGTGCCACGAAAGAATGTCTTCGCTGCCCTTGTTCAGCTGTGACGTCGACAGGCAGCTGTGTCATAGGTAAGGACTTCCTCTAAGTCTTCATTTTGAGAGGAAAAACCAGGCAATCAGCTATCAGTTGATATCAAGTGTGTTGATAAATGAAGTTCTGGGCTAAGAGGAGAGTGGAGTGAGTAGGTGAAAGGGAGTTAAGGTTTTTCTTTCTACAGATTTGCAACCAAATCCAAATACATATATGAAATGAGACTCGAGGGAGAGATGAGGAAGTTTTTGTTAAAATCTTGTTTATTCCGTCTGTCACAACTAAAGAAGCAATAAAATAAAAAAGTTATGAGTGCCTCGTCATTACAATTACTCATATTCCTTGAGTAAGCATATTTCTTTTGTTTCCCACCTGCAGAGAGTCTCTGGAGGGCCCCATCATTTTTACAATTAACTGGACAATTAAGAATTAAGAAATAAGGTATAGATCATTAGTCTCTTTAAGTTGGAGAAGAGATCGCAGGGAGGGTTTAAAAACCGGTTTGAGGACTAGTAGTTGGCTTGCATTTTTCACTTTAGCTTGAGGCTGTACTGAGTCTCTTCTGTGTTTTCGCCCTTTTAGAATCGGGTGAATTGGAACCTAGGTGTGTCCAGTGTAAAGAGGGTTACACGGGCCGGAACTGCAACACGTGTGAAAACGGCTATTACAATTCTGACAGCATCTGCACCAAGTGCCAATGCCATGGCCACGTGGACCCAATTACAGCTCCAAAGATCTGCAAGCCCGAGAGTGGTGAATGCATCGGCTGCCTCCATAACACCACTGGGTTTTGGTGTGAGAACTGCCTAGAAGGCTTTGCCCGAGACCTCGAGGGAAATTGCATCAAGAAAGGTAACACTTCACCTAAGGTGGTACATTTAATATCTAAGCCTAGCAGTGAAAAGTTCAGAACAGCCACCTTTAGCTTTATAAAACCTTTTGATCCCACCAGAGGAGTTTTCTGGAAATAGATTTTGATAGATATTTGCCTAAAGGGATCTCCTTCTATTCCTGCTGCTCTCCTGCTGCTCCAGAGTCAACTCCAGAAATCTGAGGCCCACGACAAAGTCATTGCAGGCTTCCCA
Organism: Eumetopias jubatus; assembly: GCF_037043125.1. NCBI lineage: Eukaryota > Metazoa > Chordata > Mammalia > Carnivora > Otariidae > Eumetopias > Eumetopias jubatus. The sequence continues at coordinate 81,144,379 of NW_028274821.1, read as the reverse complement.
CATTTTCTCTTCATCTATTTTCATTTTTATGTTAATGATTTAAAAGTCCTATGATTTCTTTTATCCTTTGCTTCCTATATTCTCATCACTCCAGTGACCAGCAAAGGTTGTTGGAAGTAGGTCCTGTAATCTGGTTGGAAGTTCCAGCTGAGAAACAAGAGTCCACCGTGGCATCTGTCCTAACTTCGGGCCAGAGTTTTCCCATGTGGGATGGAGGAAAGAGTAGTAATATTCCTTCTGACTTTTAAAAGAAAAAGTTACTCATATGGCAAAATGTTTCTTGCAGGAAAGGTTGGTAAAGGTTTAGATAAAAATAAATGATTAGAAATTCAGGATGAGTTAGAGATACTGAGGCTTTATTGGGTCACAGAGTGATGAGACCATTCTCTTCTAGAAACCACTCTGATATTCTGACAGATGCTGAATACTGGGCTGATGGTCTATGGCAAGTGTCGTCCCTCTGCCATCTTCTTGATATCCTTATTCTGTTGTGATCTAGGCTAAAAGACGGACACTGAACCCTGTCACTAGCCTGGAGATCCTGTCACTAACTTCCCTTTCCCGTTTGGAGGCATGCTTCGTCCATACTTAGCTGACAGGATCGTGATGATTTTTCTTATTAGTTACTAAGTAATGTAAAACATGCCTCTTTTGGGGATAGATTAATGTGTCTGACTGTGGTGACGAATTAGAATGACAACAGAAGCCATTTTATCAAGTGCCTATGATGGGCCAAGCCCTGGGAACATTACCTGCGGTGATGCTCCATTGCGCACTATCTCAGCTAACCCTCCCCAGAAACTCCGCAAAGTCCGTATTATCATTCCCATTTTACAGATGGGGAGCCTCCATGTTAACAAGATTCACTTACTTATCTATAGCCCCACAGTTTGGTATTTCTACTCAGCTGTGCTGCATTAGCACTTTAATTATGAAATCATCTATGATATACACAAAGGAAGAATTACTACACATATGGTTAAAGGAAGGCTGTGTTTTCTCTTGGCTGACATCAACTTTGGACATTTAAATTGTGTTTTTCAGAAGTAACTAGAAATACAATTTTCCTTATTCTGTTTTTGCCTCCTTTGAAGAGAATTTCACCCTTATGAAATGCCATCAGACATGTGGAACTGATTTTAGTTCAGATAATTGCCTTTTTATCCCTGTCACTTTTAACCAAGTGATTCAGGATTCAGTGTGATATATTTACTGCTTTTGCAGGAGGAGGTATGAATCTATCCCAGAGTCAAGAAGGATAGGAAACTCCAACATTAGAATTTTCCCAAAGATTTTAATATTATACATTTTGGAGAACAGCCATGGATGTAATCTAGCTTTCTAGACCTTGATTCTTTTCACTATATTTCTTTAAAAATTATTTTTAACTTGCATTACCTTAAAGCAGAATATCATGTCAACATCCCATATCAACTTCCACTCCCATGTGTATTTCTTTTATTGTTTCTTAAAACTAGATAATTTTGTCTTTTACATTTCATTCTCTGTTTTTATTTTCAGAAGTTATTGTTCCAACACCTGAAGGTTCTACCATTTTGGTTTCCAATGCCTCTTTGACCACATCAGTGCCCACCCCTGTTATAAATAGTACATTTACCCCCACAATCCTGCAGACTATCTTTTCAGTAAGCTCTGCTGAAAACAGCACATCAGCATTAGCTGATGTTTCATGGACCCAGTTTAACATCATCATTTTGACAGTCATCATCATTGTGGTGGTGCTGCTGATGGGATTTGTGGGGGCTGTCTATATGTACCGGGAGTACCAAAACCGGAAACTCAATGCCCCCTTTTGGACCATCGAGCTGAAAGAAGACAATATCAGTTTCAGCAGCTACCATGACAGCATTCCCAATGCAGATGTGTCAGGACTCTTGGAAGATGATGGTAATGAAGTAGCTCCCAATGGGCAACTGACCCTGACGACACCCATACATAACTACAAAGCCTAAGGAGCTAGAACCGTTGTCTGGATTGTTAGACCACAGTGCTCACTAAGACCACATCAGCTCCTGGGCCAGATGAGGCCTGGGTAGAGTTTGCTGAGAACGCAAAGGCATAGAGTGCATCTGAAATTTTTAGGTACAAATTTGTAATGCACTTAGCCCATTACTCTTAGTTTCCCCCATGAAGATCTGAAGCAGTCGCTGTCAATAAGGACTTGTGGTAAAGTATATTTTTGTACCAAACTACATGGGAGTATAGAAAGGCTGAACCCTGTAGTGCAGCCCACATCTACTCTGACCTCCGAACAGACTCCTGGGGAAGTGTTCACCAAACCAGCGGAAACAAGATGGAAGTGGAGGGGGAGGGACTGCTGGAAGACTTTTCATCTTCATTCCTGAGACACCTTGTTTAAAAGGAGAGTCAGGGATGATATTCCTTTTACTGTGCTAAAAGGCATCACCGAAGAAAGCTTAATGTCTGGGCTGTATCACAATAAACAATCTCGACTGTTTTTAAAAAGGGGCAGAAAAGTCTCAAGAAGATCTTTAGAAAAGCTTAATTTTTCCTTCCCAAATTCTTGCTCAATGATAGGATCAAAGCACAGAATAAGCTTCTAATGGTAGAAAGAGGAAGGCAACATCTGGGAGCAGGAAGCTGATGGTCCTCCTTAGGGTCTCAGTGTAAATGGTACATTGTCTAAAAATAAGGTCTCTTCCTGCCTCTAGAGAAATAAGGTGTATATAGTTAATGTAGCATATCTGGTCAACATTGTATTTGTATCTATTTGTAAAAAAAATCATGTCATATTTTATCATCTAGAATTTATTTGTACAGCGGTTAATGGTGTTGTAAAAAGAAAATATGGGGATCGGTTAAAATAGAGTAACATAGATGGCAGTATTGCTAGAGCTGGGACTCTGGTGACCATCCGTCATTTTTAGTCCCTCTTTGGACACTGTTGAAATTTATAAGAGGTTGAATGTTTCTAACCTTTCTTTCCCTTTCTCAGTCTCAAAGTAGAGTTATATGTTCTCTGACTTACTATAGATTCAAGCAATAGATTTTTAAGCAATTGATTGTTAAGCTGGGATAGAGGCTGCGCTCTCCAAAGCACTCCCCCGATTAGATGTTAGCCAGTCTACATATTTTACATAGATTAATGTAGAACGTATCCTCATGAAAAAAAAATGTCTCTAAATGTAGAAGATAGTCTTCCAAAGGAATTAGAAATATTTTAGTTCCAAAAGAAAAGCCATCGTATCGCTTGGGATCCCCTGTTTTCATGCCTGTGAAATATTTATATTCTTCCTCCATCCCCCTCCAAAAAAATACCTTTGAACATAGCTTATCATCCAGACTCCACGAGGTGTATACCACCTTCCTGCAGAGATACAGTTCTGCTGTCTTCTTGTCCGGTTAGAGGGTGGCTCTGGAGGTGGGTGGGTACAGTTAGTCCTTGCTTTTAGACACAGCTTTTCCCTAGAGGCCACACACTGTTGCTCTCATCTGTTATGATATTGACAGACTGTGGGTTAAGCAAGCCAGGAAAAGCAGCCAGAAGTCAAATATAGGTATTTATTAGGAAGAAGGGCAAACTGTCAAGTGGTTAGAAAAAAAAAGCAAGGATTTATTAGATCAGACCTAGGATATCCAAGTTGACAGCCTTGCCTAACTTCCCCCAAGAAAAACCTGGAATTTGGTCATCCCTCTGTAGGAGACCCCTCAGTTTTCTCAGGTTTTAGAGATGATGTTCTGGAGGATGGACAGACAAATATCTACTTCTGATAACCTGAGGTGCTCCGAATATTTGGCCGTTGCTCATGAGGGTAGAGGTTACGTGGCATTACATTATACTAAAATCAGTGACTATGGCTATAGCCCTTTGCAGTTCACAAAGCATCTTTCCATATATGTGTCCTCTGTTCCTCATCATAGCCCCCTGAGGAAGTAATTATTGTCCCCATTTTACAGATGAGGTTAAATGTCTTGTTCAAGGCTCTACAATATGTCATTATTAGGCTTGGAATCAGGCCTCCTAATTGAAGCACATGTTCTCTCAACTATATGCTAATGCAGAAACTGCCTAGCCCCAGACCAAGAAGGCTGGGAGGAAGAGTCCTGTCTGGGACTGTTTCTAACTTCTGTAAATACAAGGTATGGTCCAGGACCATACAGCTGGGAAGGAGTTTGTGGAAAGGACACAGGAGGATTACTATCTGAAGCTAGTATTGGTGATAAGAAAACAAAACCACCAGTTTGTGCTTCATTAAAGGGAACGAATCCTCCCAAGCGGGGAGGGAAAATGTGCTTTCCCCACAGCTGCTGCCTTTGCATGTACAGACCGAACACTGCACAGTTCCAAGGAAGTGTGCAAACTGACACACCTGCCTTTCTCCCAGATTGCCATCCCCTCAACGTGATGGATTGAAGGTGGTGAAGAAGAAACATTCGTTAAGTAGAAGTTAACTCAATAGAGAAAGCATGAGTGTTTGTCAGGGTCTAAGAGCCAAAGCCAAATCATCCAGATTCTGGCTATAATAGAGATTTTTTGAAACAGACCTTAAGAGATATTGCAAACATTGAATCACAAGAAACGTTAACCTCTAAGTACTGATTAACAACTCTTAGGTCATGTTCTTAATTCTTCCCAGTGGAAAAAAAAATTAAGGTCTTAGAATTTTTTTTCAACAATATTCTTTAGTGCCCCCTGCTTTTTGCTGGGGGAAGTAATTTTGCTCTAGAATTTAAATCAATCATGAAGTGATCTACCAGCAAAATCAGACTAGGAAACTAGAGGGAATATGCATTACACAATATTCATTCCTCTGAAGGCAGGATCCCTATGAACCATGGCATTCAGCACTGGGATCCCATCAGTCCTTTAGAAAGATAATATGGGAAGAATTTTTAAATAAGGATTAGAAATGTGTTTATTTTCAAATAAGGCTAGTGTGAATCTTATTGATAAATGACAGATACTGCTATTAAGTGATAATTGTATCTTCATTCATTCATTTTCATAAGCCCTGATGCATTTCTGACAGATACCGTAGGTACTGTTGTTAACTATGTCTGTCCTCCCTTATTTTCCCCTCCTTCCCTGCACTGTCAAGCTCCCAGATGTCTCTTATTAATGGAATTTCTCCAGGTATAGGGAAAAATGGTAATAAAAACTAAAGCTCACTTGTACTAAGGTCCTATGGATTTGATGTGTTACTACTCTGAGGGGTACCTGCATTTTAAGAGAGAACAGAGCAGATGTGGGATGGGAGGAGAGAGATCTGGGGGGAGAGGATTTGTACAGTGTCAGATTATAAGGCTGTTCTCTAGCCCTAACGTCCCCCAGAAAATTGGTCATTAAAGCAATACTCACTGCCCCGCTAGTTCATTTTGGTCAGCGAGTGCCTTCCGGACATTTAGCCCTTCTCGTGCTGTTTTGGAAGCAGAGAGCTAAAGCAATAGTACGTGTTCCTAAGAGCCTCAGTTGGGACGGGGTTATTAGATCACTCACCGTGGTCCTCTGTTTTTTGTAGGACACACGGTGAACGTAACAGCACTTGTAATTAACATTCCCTGGTTCTTATACTTTGAGGTATGTGGATAGGAGTTCAAGATATATGCATCTCAAGGAAAGCTCTCCAACAAAAAGTTCAGAGAAGTAAAAAGCGACCCAGTGTAACCTGTTAGAGCAAGGAAAGCATTTCTGGCCTTATGATCCATTATGATCTTCTTGGACAGTATGGGGTTTGGGAACTAACAGGAGTTTGGTGTGTGCAGGGGAGTGACAGAAGGTTAGTGGCGATTTTCCTCTTTAACCCTGAGCCAGTGACTATGCCGAGGGAAAAAGCGGGGAGAACACACCGGTTCAAGACGTCAAAAACGTCAAATGGACTGAAGGTTATGGATCGTTAAAATGGAAGTGGTTGAATGATGTTTTTTCCAAGGCAGACAGGAGCCTCCCTTACGTGTTACTTCTGCATATGCAATCACTGCAGCCGGGGTGACGACGTGAGCCACGGTAGTCCAGAGCCGAAGGATCTGCAGCTGAGTTCTCACGCTAGGCACAAGCACTCTGTCCTGCATTACCTGTCAGCCCGAGTGATTAGGGAATGTTTCTGAAACATTGAACTCGTCTGTATGTCACTAAAATTCTAACACAAATTTTTAAAAAAAACGTGTCTCCTACATACGCTGTACTAGGCTTCATGATGCATTTCTAAATTTGTGTATGATTTGAATATATGAAAAGAATTTATACAAGAGTGTTATTTAAAATTATTAAAAAAATAAATGTATATAATTTGTACCTATTGTAGATTTGTTGTTTTACTTTTTTTATGTGGTCAGATTTGTTGGAAGTCTTTTAACATAATAGCATTTATTTTCAAACCACTTCGTGAAAATCTTTGAATGCTTCATTTATTGACCATGCTTTTTGTTTTAACTTCTTTTAAATAATGTTTTTCCACTTAGGAAAAGAAAATGCCGTAAGATTCCCCCTCTTAGAACAAAATAAAACACCCTGGGAGGGGGGCGCATTTATTAACATATATCCTTGTTTGTACTTTTGCCTGTCCCCTATGAGATTCATTGGGATTTCCATGAAAATATTAAAGAAAAAATTTTTCCTCTTGAATTTCTTTTTCATACGTATAAGAAATTTTCTTTCTTCAGTGTAAATCTGAAGGGAACAATGTTCTATGCATTTATTAGACAACCTGCAACGACCGTACATCTTTTTATTATTTTGAGGTACACTTGAAGATCCTGTATTTTGACAAAGCTTAGTGGTGTTTAATGGGATGCCATCTAGAAATCCAAGGGGTATTTTGGATAAAAAAAGAGAAAGTAAGTCGGCTTTCCTTTGTGCTGAGAGCTTTATAAACTTCGGTTGGTTGCTATTTAAACTTCAAAACCCTGTTTTTCCTTTCTTTTCTTGTCACACAAGAAAATAAGTCATATTACTCTATAATCCCACCTTATATTTTTATACATGTGGTTCTATACATGTAGGTCTATAATGTATATGATTTCGGTATTATTTTAAGGAAATGGAACAAGCATGGCAGAAATCTAAACAAATTAAAATCTCAAAAGAAAGGAAATGTATGTACAATCTTAGCACACCAAGAGGAAGTATTGCCAAAAATATTACTTTTATAGTATTGAATTCATACTTTGGATGAAAGTCTATCAAAGACATTTATTAGATTGTCAAAACTGGGTGTATTCCTTTTTCATAGGAGAGTAAGATGCATATGTTTTATTATTTTTTTGAAGATTTTATTTATTTATTTATTTATTTATTTATTTATTTATTTATTTATTTATATTTATTTCTTTGACAGAGAGAGAGACAGTGAGAGAGGGAACACAAGTAGGGGGAGAGGGAGAGGGAGAAGCAGGCTTCCCGCAGAGCAGGGAGCCCGATGCGGGGCTCGATCCCAGGACCCTAGGATCATGACCTGAGCCGAAGGCAGACGCTTAACGACTGAGCCCCCCAGGTGCCCCAAGATTTTATTTATTTATTTGACAGAGAGAGAGAGAGAGAGACAGTGAGAGCCAGAACACAAGCAGGGGGAGCAGGAGAGGGAGAAGCAGGCTTCCCACTGAGAAGGGAGCCTGATGCGGGGCTCGATCCCAGGACCCTGGGGTCATGACTTGAGCCAAAGGCAGACGCTTAACAACTGAGATACCCAGGCGCCCAAGATGCATGTGTTTTACAAAAATTCCCCTTCTTCCATTATAATTAAACCAGTGACTTCAAAGTAACAATTATGTTTAGTTACATTTAAAAAGTTAGGCTAAATTCAAAACAACAAAATTATTTTCGTGAGATGGTAGGTATTAGAAGTGTAAACTGACAGGCTGAAAGATGTTTTAGGTGAATGTTAAAAAGACATAGTTTTACATGTAAGTTAGCTTTTCAAGGCAATTTTATGAAGAAATTATTGTCGTACTTATTGTACTGGCTTTCTGATACTTCCACTTACAAAATGAAAGCCATCACATTGTTAAATGTGTTGTTTGTATTAATAAGTAGGTTTTAAACCTTGGATGTTGAGCACTGAGATTTCAGACAGTTGCACAAAAAACAGGCAAAATGTTTTCCTTTGTGTTTAATAAGAGTAGGTTTGGGGTAATAAAGGAAGTGTTTGGGAGGAAATCATCTTTTGTGGTTTCCTTCTGTTGTCAGAACAACAGCTACAGTCTTCTATGTCCATACTGTTTTCTTAATCTCAGTCTCAAATAAGGAAGAATCTCAACCCTTCCTTACGTTCATTACCGTTCTAGCCCAACTATATTGGACTCATGTATAACTTCCTATAGGTGCCAGGTTATATGATGCCTTTCTCCTTTTGCTGGTAGCGTTTCTCCTATCTATAACATCCTTGAGGATATTTATTCATTTTTTGCAACCCCTAGATAAAGGAAAGTTGATCAATCCTTAATTTGTATCTCTGTTTTGCCTAGTGAATACCTCTCTTATTGCACATATTTTATTGGAAATGCTTGTTATTTTATGTCTTCCGCAGTAGACTATATTCCTTGAAACCAGGAACATTTATTCTATCTCTAGTATCTGGCATGGTGCTGGCACATTGTAGATGCTCAGTAAGTTGTGGTTTAAAACAAAAGATACTTGACAGATACAGGAGTTGCTATGGGAACTTAATGGGTGAAGTGTAAGAAATATTCATCAGGCAAGATAGTATATCTTATTTAATAGAGATGTCAGCATATGTATTTCAGAGGGTCTGAGAAACTCTTGAAATGGCATTCTGCTTTGTGAATACAAATAATTTTGTGTGTGTGTATGTGTGTGTGTGTGTGTACACATGCGTGTGTTTTCTGGAGGAAAGGTCCATACCTTAATCATGGTCTCTAAAGGATCTATGATCCCCAAAGGATTAACAACTATTTGGATAGTGATTACTCTGTGTATTTCAGTAGTAAAAACCTTCCCACTGAATGGCAATCAGTACAGCCTTGATTCAAGAAATCTGCTTCTGGGAATTCCTCATAAGGAAAAGACCTAAAAAGCAGAGAGTTCTGTGCAAAAAAAAAAAAAAAAAAATTTCCCCACAGTGTGTATAAAGTTAAAAAGAATTGGGGGGACAAACTCTAGATGGTCAACAACAGATGTGGCTTAATGCATGCACTTATTGAGATAAAATACAATCATTAAAAAGAATTAGGAAGAATGACTAAAAATAGAATCAAAGTTTAGTGGAGAAAAACAGAGCATTTTGCAGATGTGTATGCAACTGGTACAGAGTTTAGAGAAACTCTGATGTGTGTGCACCAGGACCCACATTTCAAATTCTTCACTGCAGCATCATTTGTTATAGCAAAATAATTGGGAACACCCCAGTTGTCTGTCAGTAGAAGAATGGATACATTGTCGGGTATCCAAATACTTGAACAGAATTTCGTGCAGTAGTTAAAATGAAAGAATTATAGCTGTGTATCAATATGGATGAATCTCAAAAACATAATGCCAAGGGAAAAAAAAAGCAAGCCATAGAGAATGTATTCAATATAATTTCTTTTATATAATGTCCCAAAATGGGAAATAGAATATATTGTTTAAAAATAACATACATATATGGGAAAATTATAAAGAAAAACAAGAGAACGATTAATATAAAAGTGAAGATAACTTTGGAAAAGAGAGGGGGATGCAGAGATGACCTCAAAGGTACTAGTAATGTACTTAAGAAGTGTGTGTTTACATGGGCTTTTTGCTGTATTCTTTTTTAATACTGTGTGTATATATATACACTCAAGCACACACACATACTCTGGCATATGTGTCATATCTCACAGTGAAAATTTTCAATAGGATATAAACTGGTGGATACAACATGATTTCAACTATGTTGAAAAAATAATACAAAATGTTTGGCAGGTAATACATAACTTGAGATACCTGTACCAAAAATACAATGTTCCAACTGAAACCACAGAAATACAAAAGATTCTAAGAGATTACTATGAACAATTATATGCCAACAAATTGGACAACCTAGAAGAAATGGATAAATTCCTAGAAACATGAAATCTAGCAAGACAGAATCATGATGAAATAGGAAATCTGGACAGCCCAGTTACTAGCAAGGAGATTGAATCAGTAATCAAAACCCTTCCAACAAATAAAATTCTGGCTGAATTCTGCCAAGCATTCAAAGAAGAATTAATACCAATCCTTCTCAAGCTCTTCCAAAAAACAGTAAGTGGGGGAGCTCTTCCAAACACATGTTATGAGGCCAGCATTACCTCGATAACAAAACTAGAAAAGGATGCCACAAGAAAAGAAAATTACGGGCCAATATCCCTGTTGAAGATAAACACAAAAATTCTCAATGAGATATTGGCAACGTGAATTCAACGGTATATTGAAAGAATCATACACCATGATCGAATGGGATTAATTCCAGGGATGCAAGGATGATTCAACGTTCACAAATCAGGCAATGGGATAGACCAGATTAACAAAATGAAGTATAAAAATCATATGATCAAATGGGCACCTGCCTGGCTCAGTCAGTAGACCATGCAACTTCTGATCCCGGGTCATGAGTTCCAGCCCCATGTTGGATGTAGAGATTAAGAAAATGTTTTTAAAATCATGTGATCATCTCAATAGATGTAGAGAAAGCATTTGACAAAATTCAACATCTATTTATGATAAAAAACTCTCGACATAGTAGGTATAGAGGGAAACTACCTTGGCATAATTAGGGCCATATATGACAAACCCACATCTATATCCCACTCAACAGTGAAAAGCTGGAAGCTTTTTCTCTAATACCAGGAACAGGACAAGGATGTCTGCCCTTGCCACTTTTATTTAACATAGTACTGGGAGTCTTAGCCAGAGCAATTAGGCAAGAAAAATAAATAACAGCTATCCAAATTGGAAAGAAGGAAAATAGTCACTATTTGCAGATAGCATCATATTATATATAGAAAATCCTAGAGACTCCATTAAAAAAAAAAACACTGTTAGAACGAATAAAGAAATTCGGTGAAGTTGCAGGATACAAAATCAACACACAGAAATCTGTTGCATTTCTTTACACCAATAATGGACAATCAGAAAAATTAAGAAAACAAGCCCATTTACAATTGCATCAAAAAGAATAAAATACCCAGGAATAGATTTAACCAAGGAGGTGAAAGACTTATATATTGAAAACTATGAGACTTTAATGAAAGAAATTGAAGAAGAAACAAATAAATGGAAAAATATTTCATGCTCATGGATTGGAAGAATAATATTATTAAAACGTCAATACTACCCAAAGCAATGCACAGATTCAATGTAATTGTTACCAAATCCCAATGGTATTTTTCACAGAAAGAGAACAAATAATCCTAAAATTTGTATGGAATCACAAAAGACCTTGACTAGCCAAAGCAATCTTAGGAAAGAAGAACAAAGCTGGAGCCATCATGCTCCTTGATTACAAACATATTACAAAGCTATAGTAATGAAACAGTGTGGTTTTTACATAAAAGCGGACACAGAGATCACTGGAACAGAATATAAAGTCCAGAAATAAACCCATACATATATGGTCAATTAATTTACAGCAACAAAGGAGCCAAGGATATATACAATGGGAAGAGGACAGTCTCTTCAATAAATGGTACCGAAAAAACTGGATAGCCACAGGCAAAAGAATGAAACTGGACCACTATCTTATACCGTACACAAAAATTAACTCAAAATGAATTAAGGACTTGAATGTAGGACCTGAAACCATAAAAGTAGAAGGAAATATAAGCAGTAAGGTGTTGGTGATGATTTTTTTGAATCTGACATTAAAAGCAAAGACAACAAAAGCAAAAATAAACAAGTGGGACTACACAAACTAAAAAGTTTCTGCACAGCAAAGGAAACCATTAACAAAAACGAAAGGGCAACCTACTGAATGGGAGAAAATAATTGCAAATCATATGTCTAATAAGGGGCAAATATCCACAATATACAAAGAACTCATACAACTAAATAGCAAAAAAAAAAAAAAAAAAAATCAATTAAAAATGGGCAGAAGATTTAAGCAGACGTTTTTTCCAAAGAAGACATACAGATGGCCATCGGGTACATGAAAAGATGCTCAACATCACTCATCATCAGGGAAATGCAAATCAAAGCTATAATGAGATATCACCTCATACCTCTCAGAATGGCTAGATTCAAAAAGACAAGAAATAACAAGTGTTGACATGGATGTGGAGGAAAAGGAACCCTTGTGCACTGTTGGTGGGAAGCTAAATTGGCACAACCACTATGGAAAACAGTAGAGAGGTCCTCAAAAAAACTTTTAACTTAAAAAACTTAAAAAGGATAATAGGGGAAGCTGAGCCTGTCATGAGCATGACCAGAAGGCGTGCACACGAGTTGTGTCTTTCCGCAATGTCGGCTCTCTTCAGTTGATTGATTTCAATCACAAAGCAAGGTTAACAATTATAGAGCAGGATTCCAAACCCGATGACATTTCACGAGGTGTTTAACGTGGCTTCTCATCGCACAAAGCAAAGCACAAGACAAGTCACACAACAAACAAGATAGAACAGGGGGTAGGAAGTTCAAGAACCAAACTCAAAGTCAGTCTGTGGGCGCGCAGTTGAGATAAGGCCTCGGTCCCGTCCAGGTCCATTCTCAGCACTTACTGCTTATTATGTTCAAGCAGTGAAGGATCTCAGTTCTTTTTGGAGATCGATCAGGCAGAAGCTTTGGCTGCAGCCGCTTTTTGAAGTGGTCAGACATAGAGAGATCAGTGTCTGAGGAGTCTACAGTTGGCTACAAAAATCCTCCCTTTTTCAAAGGGATTTAACCAGACTTGGGCCTTTGCAGACTTCGTTTCTGCTGGTTATCAGCTCTGAGTGTGTCATCAGCGGGTGCTGGTCTCGGCGATATCTGGTCTTAGCTGCAGTGCCCTCAGCTGTCTGCATCATTGCTTGACCGCTGCTCGACAAGTGACTCCATCGTGCTCTCCACATATTCCAATAAATTTGATGACTTAGGTAAAACATACAGATTCCTTGAAAGACACAGACTGCCAAAGCTCTCTCAAAAAGCAATAGACAATATCTGTTAGAAAATAGAATTTGTACTTAGCAACCTCCTACCAAAAAAAAAAAAAAAATCCAGGTTTAGATAGCTTCACTGGTGAATTCCATGCAGCATTTAAAGAAGAAATAATACTAATTCTACATAAACTCTTCCAGAGACAATATTTCCCGACTCATTCTAGCATTACCCTGATACCAAAACCAGACAAAAGCATCACAAGAAAACCATACTCCAATATCCCTCGTGAGCACAGACATAAATATTTCTAAGAAAATTTAAGCAAATTAAATACAATGAAATATTAAAAAGATAGTACTTCATGATTAACTGGGATTTATCCCATGAATGCAAGGCTGGTACGACATACAAAAATCAATCAACGTAATTCATACAGACTGGAAAAAAATTATATGATGATCATCTCAATAGATACAGAAAAAGCACTGGACCAAATCCAACATTGATTTATGATCAAGTTGATGATGATGAAGAAGATGATGATGGTACTCTGTCTACTCTCACGTTATCTGTTCAGTGTGATGACTGGACCATCTTCATCTGTTTAATCCCATTGCTAAGCACAGGCCCTGGTACCAAAATGAGCTCAATAAATACTGGCAAATGAATGAGCGAATCAGCTATATTGCAGTTTTTATATTGGTGGACATGGTGGAGACACATAAGCATACTTCAGTTGGTAAAGGGTTCGAATTAATGTAAGCCTGAACGAAAACCCAAACGGACTGTTATTTTGGGCAGCACCAAGTCACTTTTAACTAGGAATGTTTTGGGGGGTGACCCTGGAAGTAAACAGCACAGGATTTCCTTCCATGGAATGGTGCTGATCAAGCTCATTCGTTCAGTGAGAGAGAAATCTTGCCCACACACTGGATTGTGAATCCTCAAACATTTTGTCATGTGCTGACTGCGTAGGAAGCAAACTCAGTCTGATATATGGATGCCTTGGGTGCCCTCTCCTCCCTGCCTTTATTTTTAGTAGCTTGCAGAACCAAGAGGCTATCGCTCAGCTTTTTAATTTCCTCCAAGCATTTTCTAAATGAGCCATTGTTATCTTTAATCACCATGCGAGGGGATTATCCAGTTTCATTGGAAGAAGCTATTTTTGCCAAGAGATGAGATTCTTCCAGACAAGGATAAAGATATTAATGGTTGTCTATTAAGATTCTGTTTTAGTTGAGATAATAATTCGGGGGTAATTAAGCAAATTGTATTTGGACCAATGGACCATTAATCTCCGAAGGAATCATCTGAAATGGAGAGGCTCTTATAGTCCGGAGCAAGAATCAGAGTTTGGTGACAGTGATATTTTGAATTTCCTTAATTAAAAGGAAAAGGTAGCAATGTGAACAGGTATGGGACCTGGGTAAAGAATTAACTTTATTTCCTTATAACACGCACCTCGCCTTTTTGTCTGAAAAGACAGAGATCATCACACTATTAAATGAAGGTGTTAAAGTATCAGTTAAGGGTGACAAAGAGGAGGTCAGCACATCTAAGCCAAAGGTTGCATTAGTAGTTGACAACCAAATTTCGCCGAGTTTCCCAGCAACCAACAATGTCTATTACTTAGCTGTTACCATCTAATTAAAGGAGGCGTACTGGAACGTCAGCAGAAAAATCTCTTTAACGGAATTCTAAAAAAACAACCCGTAGCAGTACGAAGAGCATCAGCTTTCTAAGCAGAGCAATGCGGGTCCCAGTGCAGCCCTCGCAACCATCGGACCTTGGAGAAGTTAATGAATGGCTCTTAGTCCTCCTGTCCTTACCTGTAAAAGGGATGATGCTGAACTCAGGGTTGCACTGAGATTAAATCAAACCTTACACGGGCAGCACCCCGGCTCATGCTATGTCTACCATGAATGATACTTCCTTCATCCCTCCCTTTTGTTTAAGAGATCTTTAATAAAAGCTTTACCCACCCCAACGTGCCCCCCCCAAAAAAAGCCATATTATTCTTTCTGTAATGAGTGGGGGGATTGGACTGCGGACCAGGTAGCTTGTTTTCTGAGTAGAAAACCAACCCACAGCCCAGTATTGGAGTAAGGCCACTCCTTGGTTTTAGGTATTATTTGGAGTGAAACCAAACAGTTTTCTAAGTTGAATTGCCGCTGTTTTTGTGTTTTCAGCGATGGGGTGGGGGGCAGGATGGCATCCATAGGGGGCTGAGTGTTGTAGGCATCCTTGTGGTCCTACCAAGACAAATCTTTAATGACAGAAAGTGGACTAGTGGTTTCCTGAGGTGGAAGGGATATTCAACTGCATCCCAAGGGAGGTTTTGGGGTGATGGACATGCCTTATATCTGTGTGAATATAGTAGCCACTGGCCTCATGTGGCTGTTAAATTTAAGTAAGATCAAGTTTTTTTAAAAAATTCAGTTCCTCGTTCACATAACCACATTTCCAGGGTTCAAGAGCCACACACGTACAGAGTTCCTTTGGGCAAGTCAGAAAGGATGCCCCTTCTTTGGAATGGATTCATCTTGATTAATTCCACTATCTTTTCTTGCCTACAGCTCTTGCTGCTTTCCATATTCAGATGTGCAGCTGGGAAGGGTGCTGGAAAGTTCTCCCTGGATAATTTTCCCAAAGCCTTTGACTCTCTAATAGCCAACCTCTGGGTTTAGACACAGGGGGATCTGGCTGTGGTACTGAGGATGATCAATTATGGGAGATTTTGATTTGGGGTGTGTCTAGGCCTTTTGTAAGTTTCCAACAAGCTCAGAAGCATCAGCTTTTGGGAACTGGGAGATTGAGGTCCAGGTTCCTTTTTCTGTCATTAGCTTTTGCTGTGTGACTTTGGGAAAACTGGTTCATGTCTGGAGCCTCAATGTCCTTATTCCTAAAGGCTAACAAACTTGTTTGTGTGTGAGAAAGCATCAAGGGATGAAAAATGTGATACGGGCTTTGTAAAGAGTGTTGTATCAAACAGTGATTTTATTTCTGCTGGACTTAAAAAGTGAGGGCCTTATGCACATATGATGTGAACAAGTTTGTATTTTCTTTTGCAGGGAATGGATCTTGCTTATAAAACACCTTTCCCCAGCCCCTCAGTCAGAATAACTCAGTTTCTTCTCTTTGTGCCCCTAAAATCTTACTGTTAGTTTTTTTAAAAGATTTTATTTATTCATTTGAGAGAGAGAGAGAGAGAGAGAGAACAAGCAGGAGAGGCAGAGGGAGAAGCAGGCTTCCCACCGAGCTGGGAGTCCGACGTGCAGCTCAGTCCCAGGACCCTGCGATCATGACCTGAGCCGAAGGCAGACACCCAACCATCTGGGCCACTCAGGCGCCCCTGTTAGTTTTCTTATACCAGCAAAGTATTGAAGATGTTTTACTTTGATTTTTTATTATGCATTTTCACCAGCTTCTGAAGGCAGGGGTAGCAGGAGCTCTGTGAAAGGCACCGCGGCTTCGTGATTAAGAGGGTGGGCTTTCGAATGAAGTGCTGGGTCCATCTGGGTCCATCTCTCATCTCCTCCACCTCACTGCTGTGTGGCCTGGCAAATCCCTCTTCTGTCTGAGCCTCAGTTTTGTTAACTGTAAACTGGAGTATAATCTGTCCCTGTTTCATACGGTTAATATAAGGATTGAATAGAGTGTTGATTAACACATGTCCAGCACATAGAAAGAGCTCATCAATACACAGTAACTAATATCAGTTATTCATGGAACATCAGAGCCAAAGAGGCCCTCAATGTTGCAGTCTGATGCACCGAGTTTACAAATAAGAAAGCAGGCCCTGAACATTGAATTAGCAGGTCTATGGTCATATCCTGTTGATGTGTGTTACCCTCTATACCTGCTGCTCCCTTGTTATGGAGTGTTTTTCGTTCCTCTTTCCATCTTGAATCAAAAGTCAGGACTTGAAGTGAATTTGACAAACCGGCATTGAGCACTGACTCTGTGCATGGCCTGGGACTCGTTTGGGCCCAGATGGCATCATTGGCTTAGTAACCCAGCATGCTCTGGAGAAGACAGTGGGTGCTTAAGGACTGCTGAGGGGGAGGGTTGACTGGGAAGAGCTCCTGAGATCAAGGGGCTGGGGGGACATGCTAGAAATTCTGCTGGCCTTGGGACCAGTCAGACCTGGGTCTGGAACTTGGCACACCTATGTATTAGAAGGGCAGCTTGGCAAATCTAGGACAATTTGTGTAACAAAAGAAATAGGGATAGTAAAGGATTATAACCCATCAAATAAAGCAAACACCCATAAGTCCATATGGATTTCAATAAATAACTAACTGAGGGAGAAGAGAAAGCTCTTTCTTCCAGTAGAATTCCAGTTAAAAAATATAGAAGGAGGGGCGCCTGGCTGGCTCAGTTGGTGGAGCGTGTGACTCTTGATCTTGAAGTTTCGACTTCCAGCCCCACACTGGGTGGAGAGATTACTTAAAAATAAAATCTTTACAAAATATATAGAAGGAAAGATGAAAAGAGTAAATCACCAATTGGTGAATACACAGTCATTATTGTTTTAGGAAGGAATTATCCATGGATGCTAAAATTAGTGGGTGAAAGTCTGATGAAAAACAGGATATTCGCATAGTCTCAAATATCCCCTCATAAGACCCTTCACTAATGCCAAAAAGAAAAATAATAATCTTGCCATGGAGAATTTTGGCAGATACCACCCTAGCCAAGATCAGAGTTGATATCACCAATTAATGAGATGTATGAACGTCATCTGCCTCCTGAGACCCTGAGAAGGGCACAGCATCACTTTCGTGCCCAAAGTGCATTACCTCTCAATTTAATGATGAGGAAACACCACATGAACCCAAACTGAGGAACATTCTATCAAGTGGATGGCAAGACCTTTCCTCAGGTGCCAATGTCATGAAATCCAAAGACAGAGGCGCTGTCACGGACTGGAGGAGAGTCAGGAAGCACGATGACTAAACACAGTGTACAATCCTAGATTGGATCCAGGAAAAGGGCATTCACCGGAAAACTGATTAAATTTAAATACGGTCTGTAGTAAATAGTATTGTATCCGTGTAATTTCTTATTTTTGACAATCAGGCTACGGTTATGTAAGATGTTAATCTATTAGAAAGCTGGGTGAGGGCTATCTGGGGAATGCCTTGTACTATTTTTGCAACTTTTTTCCTAAGTCTGAAATTATTTCTAAATGAAAAGCTAAGAAAAATAGAAGGAAAGGAAGAGAGAAAGAAAGAAGAAAAGAATGTCTTTGGGAAATCTCTTCTCTTCCCTGATCCTTTCTTTCCTCATCTGTAGACTGGGGCCCTCACTCCAAACTCTTCAGAGTGGCCTGAGGATAAAATGGAACAGTGCAAAGCAACAGTGTGCATGAACTGATGTTACAAACTTATTCTTGCTGCTAGTCATGGCAGCTTATGTGTCTTGATGAGATGCTTGAGCTGCTAAAACTTCAGGAGCGTTCTACCCTAATGAGAAACATCTGGCTGCAAGCTACTTCCTTCCAGCCATTTGCTATGACCTTGCCCAGCAGAATAATAATGCCAGCCTTGTGGCTGGGTGGCTGTTGTCAAGGAGATGGAGCCAGATAGCCCAAACAGCTGGGGGCAGTGACATCATCTTCAGGCTTGGCAGAAAGAAGGGCCGTGGTGAGACAGAGATGGGGCAAAGGGCTCGTCCCTGGCCACAAAAATGGGAAAAACAACTTCCCAAATAGGCCATCTGTTGTCAGTTGATTCTATTTTCAGTTTCCAGGTTCACCAAAGGGTTTAGCACACCATCCGGGAACATAGTCATTTGCTGGACAGGGCAATGGATTCATCATAAGGAGAGCTCCTCACAGGCTCTTTCTTCTTTACAGTTTTCAAAGTATCTAGTTAGATAATGCAGCTGTGTGAGCTCAGTGTTGTCTGCCCCATTTTACACATGGGAAAACCAAGGAGGAGCAAAAGGGGAAGGGACCCCAGTCACAGGAAAAGTCGGAGGACTTTCCGGAGTCCGAATCTAGAACCAGACTTCCAGTCCTGCGATCATACTGCCCGCATCAAGATCCACCTTGTGGCCACCTTGCAGCAGTTACCCAAGGACTAGAGTCTGGTGAACACATCCCTGAAATACTGTTGTCTGGATGTAGACCTCATCTCTTAGTCCTACATTTTAAAGAGTAGAAAAACAAACAGATATGAAAGACAGGCTGCCTGAAACAATTAGGACATTGGAGTTTAGAGGGACCTGGGCTCCAATCCCAGCTCTGCAACTTACCCGCAATGAGACCTGGAGTGAGTTATTTTTACCTCTTTTGGTCTCTGTCTTCTCATCTGTGAGTAAAATGGGGATAACACCTGTACCTACTCCAGAGGACCTTTGTGAGAGTTCAGGGAGGTGGTACGTGTGATATGCTGGACACAGGTAATACACGAGAGATGCTCAAAATGTGTAAATCCTTGTCCTCGTTTCTTTCCTCAAGAGCTTCCATCTGCTGGATGGAAAGTTAGTGCCTTCATTTGGGGAGTGATGATTTGTGACTCAGCCTCCCTCACCAGAACAGAGTTGGCAGTGTGTTTGTAGCTTTGAAAGAAACACAAAGAAATCGCCTCCAGAGCGGTGAGGTCCTGAGACATCCATCTAGTCCAACCTTCTTATTTCAGAGGTGTAGAAACGGGCCCAGAGGAGTGGTCTGCAAAGATCACAGAGGGTTGGTGGCAGAATCAGGGCAGGCATCCTGACACCTCCAGCTTCCCTACTTTTGGACACGCTCATCTCTTTGGTTGAACTTAGCCTGTTCCAGGGCATCAAGGACTGTCCCTTCCCTGGGTCGGGGCATCTGATGTGCCGACTTGTTCCTGCCCACTCTCTCTTTCAGGCTGTTGTTTTATTGCTGATTCAGGGGTGGGTGAAGAAGAGGGACATGTGCAGGACCATGAGTTTTGTAGACTTCACTAAAGCTAATAAAGGGGTGGGGGAGGGATTTATGGGATTACCATTGACAGGGCTACTAGAGATATCTCAGGTCATCCTCACATCCTCACAAAAATCTTGCAGGATAGATATTAGCCCCCACTTTCCAGATTGGTTGAATCATTCATTCAACATATATTTTAAAACGCCTTCTGGGTGGCAGACATAGTGTTGGGGATATAGCAGGGAACAATTCAGAACACAGTATCTGTCCTCATGGGGTTTCCTGTCTAGAGCAAAAGGAAGACTTTCTAAGAAACACAGAAATACGTAATTGCAAAGTGTGGTTAAGTGCCACAAAAGAAAAATATGGGTTGCTAAGAATACAAGAAAGGACTTGCTTTACAGTAGAGGATTAGAGAAGACCTCTTTTGGAAAGTACACTTACGTTTTAGCACACCAGAAGACTTGCACCTGATTATGGGGAAAGTCACCATCTACCCACTCCCCCATCTTTTCAAGTTATTTTCATCCAGGAATCTTCTGACAGCCCGCAGGGGAAGGTAGCAACTCCGAGATGAGGAGAGGGTGGTTGACTTCACTGGCCCAGCTCTATCAAAATTATCCATTTATTTGCTTGTGCATTAGGAAGGGCAACCAGGGTTACGGAGAGTCCTGATCTAGTTGGCAGGAGCCGTGGGTCTGGCTTTGACACTTTGGGCGATTCATTTCCTCTCTTTGGGCCTCAGTTTACTGATCTCAAGTGCGTTTGAGCTTTGGGAGATTGGAGGAGTGTTGGTGACCACCGACTCAAAGGGATGAGCTTATTTGCTTCAAAATAAGTGTGCAAATTACTGCTTGATTTGGGATCCCACAGGAAGGATTTTTCCTAAAGTTAGGCGGCACTTTTCTATCTGAATTTCAGCTCAAGGCAGAAGCCTTTTGGATGCACAGTATGATGACCCCTAAGGTTAGGGGGTCATTGTTCTAGAAAAGATGTTGGGTTAGGAACTCTAAGGGTCGGTCAAAGACTGGGTTTCCATCTCCCGCTTGAATTAACGGACCAAAGCCGGCCTTTGCCCTCAACAAAGATGGCCCTTGCCCAGGCCTCGGCCTGAGCGCCCTCACAAAAAATGGCAGCCTGTCTCTCGTTTCTTAGCCTTGCTGGCCCAAGTGCTAATGCTCTTGCCCTTAATCAAGATGGCACCCGCCCGTGCTTCTCTGCCCGGCCTCTGGGCCCGGTCTGTCGGCTTCACAGCGCGCGCCTTGATGACCCCGCCTCGTTTCCGTAGGAAGAAGCGCCGGGAAAGATGGCGGCGGCTGCGGTTTGAATTCCAGCGGCGCCGCCAGAGTCCGAACAAGAGCAGGATTGGAGGGGGCGGGGACCTGGGGAGCCTGCGGGTCGCGAAAGCGGGGGGAACCAGTCGGCCCCGCCGCCGCAGACACCAACGCCACCACCTCCTCTGTGTCCACGATGGACTCGGTGTTGGAAGAGGACGTCACCCTCCCCGGGACGCTCAGCGGCTGCAGGTGCGGCCGGGGCTTTGCAGGGTCGCGGTGACCCGGCCGGGATTCCGGCTGATGGGGGTACACCCTGACCGAGACTTGGGGTTCGCCCTTGAGAGTGTTTGAGGGCGTCCGGGCAGGGGCAGTGGGGTGGGGTGGGGTCTGGGAGGGTGCGTGTCTCGAGGACCCAGCAGCTGATACTGAGTGTGGAGGGACCGGGGGTCCCGACCTACGTCACACCTGCCTCTTGTATTTCGGGAAATACTTTGAAGAGGGTGTGAGGGTCAGGTAAGGGGTTTTCTGAAGAGGGGGAGGAGGGGGACCCCTTGGCGTGTACCATTAGTAGGGACTGTTTGAGGAGGAGGGACCTTGGAGGTTTGCTTTCATTATGGGGAAGGTAGTTGGTGTGTCTGGACTTCGTTCGTGGGATCACACAGTGGCCACCAGGACGGAGGCAGTGAAGTGCAGTGGTTAAGAACCTTGGCTGGAGTTGAACAGAATTGGGTTCAGATCCGACCCTTTAACCTAACTTGTTGTGTGACTTTAGTAAAGGGATTTAACCTGTTTCCCGTCTGTTAACATGGGACTAGTGGTAACATCCACCCAACAGAACTGGGGTGAAGATGACAAGAGAAGATGACTTCCCCGCGATTTGCTTGGCAAGAGTAGTGTTTGGCACATAATCGGTGCTTAAAAAATGATCCTGTGTTATCATATCATTATCATCATCATCATCATCATCATCAGTATGACAAATTGGGGACTAATGGCTGGGAGTGGCCTCCCAATGGACCTGTCCCAAGAGGCTGTGGGAGCCCACATTGTCCGTGGGGCCTGGTGTCTTTCCTTTTGGTAGGAGAGCCTGACAGAGCCCTAGACTGCTCCAGGGCTGGGGCCGTTTGGTTTTTGGGGGCTCCTGGTGGAGAGTGGGAAGGATGTGGAGGAGAGCCCTGGCTGAGAATCTGCCGTGTTTATCCAGGTCTGCTGGGATAGGCTGCTGGTTTTAGTCACAGACCCTCATTGAAAGGGTGACCATGTTATTTATTATACAACCCGGGACACTTTTAAGAGTGAAATGGGCACAATTAATATTTATGTCTAGACAGCAGGCATAAACTGGTCCCATCTTGGGCAAACCCGGACAAGTGGTTACTCTGTTTATTGAGAACCCGTTACGTGTCAGGCACAGGGCAAGGCCCTTCACAGCTCCTGCCTGATTGCATCCTGTGGTAGTTCATCACATCCCTTTCTCTTCATCTGACTGCCACTGTCCCAGCATAATTGGGGAGGACCTGTCACTTCGATTGTCCTCACACCTGTAATCGTCCTTTCTACTACAGTTTGAAAGCCTTGTTAGAGTGTAAATCCGACGGTCAGTCTGCTGCTGTATATCTGTTTAGTGCTTCTCATTGCCATTAAGATAAAGTCCATTAAGGGGCGCCTGGGTGGTTAAGTCGTTGGGCGTCTGCCTTCGGCTCGGGTCACGATCCCAGGGTCCTGGGATCGAGCCCCACGTCGGGCTCCGTGCTCTGCGGGAAGCCTGCTTCTCCCTCTCTCACTCCTGCTGCTTGTGTTCCCTCCTCTCTCTCTCTCTCTCTCTCTCTGTCAAATAAATAAAGAAAATCTTAAAAAAAAAGATAAGGTCCATTAATATTCTCCGCTCTTATTATCTCTGTGCCAGTTGACCAAGCCCTTGGGCTTTGGGACCCAGACCTAGGTGGGTTTCAGTCCCAGTTCTGTATTTAACAACCTGTGGTCTTTGGCAAGTCACTCGCTCTTTGGGAGCCTCAGTATTCGTCATCTGAAAAATGGGTGAATCTGAAAGGATTTTGACCAGTGTCTGACAGAGTAACAACTCAGCAGATGCACACATCCCTTCCCTTGCCTCCCCTTCCTGCCTTCGCTGCATACGTTCCTGTGACTGATCTCTTACCTGCTTCAGGCCCTCCCTGACCCCCCATCACCCTCAGGATGTTCTTTAATATAGCTTCTAACGCCCTTCATCAGCTGGCCCCGTTTACCTCACTGACCCGCTCTGTCCCTCCTTTTCTCCTCCCTGACACTTGCCTCTGCCTGGCTGTCACACTCTGTCACGAGTGGCCTTGCCTTGTTCATTCTTACCGTTGGATCTGTGCACTTGCTCTCCCTGCTGCCTGGGTTGCCTTCCTTTCTCCCCTGTGCCTTATTAACGCCTCTTATTTTCCAGGTCTCGCTTCGATTTCAGTAGGAAGCCTTTGCTGACATACCCCCATCCCCACCTGGGCCCCCTGTGCTCTTCCAGCCACCCCCGCCCATCACTGACCCCATCTCAGCCCTTATTTACCTCACAGTTTTTTTTTTTTTTAAGATTTTATTTATTTATTTGAGAGAGGGAGAGCATGTGCACAAGGAGGGGGGGGCGCAGAGGGCGATAGAGAAGCAGACCCCTGCTGAGCATGGAGCCCAGTGCAGGAACCTGGGAGCATGACCTGAGCCGAAGGCAGACACTTAACCGCCTGAGCCACCCAGGCGCCCCTACCTCACTGAGTTTTATTGACTAACGCTGTTCAATAGAAATATAATGTGAGCCACATATGTAATTTAAACTTTTTTAGGAGCCACAATGAAAAAGTAAAAAACAGGTGAAATTAATTTTAATAATATATTTGATTTAACCCAATATTTCCATATATTATCATTCTAAGTTGCAAACAATAAAAAATTATTAATGAAATATTTCAGTCTTTTTTATCTTACACTTTGAAACCTGGTATGCATTTTTATACTTACAAGCACTTCTTGATTTGGATTTACCACATTTCAAGTGCTCAGTGAGGGTCTGTGACTAAAACCAGCAGCCTATCCCAGGTACACGTGGCTGGTGGTTCCTGCATTGGATGGTGCAGGTACAACTGTCACGTGCCTGTCTCCCTAATTAGGCTCTGACCTGTTGGAGAGCAGGGGCTGCGTTTTGTTCATCTTTGTAATGCCAGTTCCTAACCTGGTATGAGGCACATAAATGGGAGGTGACGGTATTATCCCCTTTTTACAGGTGAGCACACTGAGGCTCAGAGAGGTGAAGTGAATGGTCTGGGATTCCATAAAAATGTACATGATTGAGCCAAGATTTACTTTATTCATTTATTTATATTATTTAAATTTTAGTAGTTGACATTTGTGCAATATTGGTTTCTGGAGTAGACTTCAGTGACTCATCACTTACATACAACACCCAGTGCTCATCATAACAAGTGCCCTCCTTAATGCCCGTCCCCCATCTAGCTCATCCCCCACCCACCTCCCTCCATCAACCCCCAGTTTGGTTTCTGTCAGTTACGAGTCTCTTATTCGAGCCAGGATTTCAATCCAGGCTTACTGACTCCAAAGCCTGGCCCTCGGTACCTGTCCTGCCTTCCACCTAGCTCTCTGAACCTGAGCTGAGAGGCCTCTGGGAGGATTGTAGGGAGCTGTTGGCACTGGAACTGGCCCTTAAAGAGTGGCAGAAATGTCCTGAGCAAGACAGGTTCTCCATTAGATGGTCACAGTGGAAGAGAAAAATCCCTGGAATAAAATCATCTCTTTTTATACTAATAGGAGCACCCTTCTGCTTGGTAATTTCCAAGCCCCAGTTTTAGAGACTAAACAGGAAGTCCAGTTTGTCCTCAGACCTTTGTTGAATCAGGTCGATACGCGTCATTCTCTCCAAACTTGATCACCTGTGGGTGCCCCAGAGCGCTCCAGGCCTGTGAGAGTCAGGCTCAGATGCCAGGCCTGGGAACCTTGTCCAAGCTAAGCCCCTTTACTGAGTCCTGCTTGGTGGTTTTGGAAGAACCAGTGCTTTGTATTCAGGGTGACTGGGTCTGAATCCTGCTTCAGCCACTTACTGGCCGAGTTGCTTTAGTAATGCACTCAACCCTTCTGAGCCTCGGTTTCTCTTCAGTGATAATACCTACTTATCGGGTGACTATGTGGATGGAGCAAAGTTGTATGTATTCTGTGCCTGACACTGGCTGGGGGTGCATGAAATGTTAGCTGTTTTAGTTCTCTTGTTAACGGTGTTGCATGGTTTCCTGGACAGAATCCTCGGTGCCCACAACCCTGGATTTGTCCCTTTCTTTTCATGCCGAGGGTTCTGCCTCTGCCTCACTGTGAGCTTCTGAAGGCCTGGGCCCAGGTTCGTTCGTCCATGGGTTCCTCCAGTGCATGGCCATTAAGTGCTTGGGTAAATGAGGGGTAGACCAAAAGGAAACGATTTCCTGCAAGTTTGTACACAATCGTACGTTGTCAGGCAAAGAATGCCTTCATGGACTTTTGTAGAAGGAGGTCGAGAAAGAGGATGGTGGAATGAAATTTTGGTGAAGGTTTGAAGGCTTGATCCAGGGCTGAGCTTGGATCAGGGGGTGCCTCTAGGCTTGAAGTTTGAGGAATGTGTTCCCAGTCACCAGTATAAGCTTAATGAGGGAAGGGAGCATGGCTCTCTTGTTCCCCACCGTATCTTTAGACCTAGAACCATGTCTGGCACATAACATAGTAGAGGATCAACAGATATTTGTTGAATGAGTCAATTTTGTTGAGTCTCTAAAAAGATAAATGCCATGTAAATACAGGCTCCATATTTATTAGTGAAATGCTTTGTAATCACTCTGAGAAAGTGCACACACACAGTGTCAACTGGTATAGTCAACTGGTATAATACCAAATCGGTATTTGGTATTTGGTATTAAAATTTGGTATTGGTATTAAAAATATGCCCAGGTGTGTTTTTTAAAAAACAACTTTATTGAAATATAATTTGTATGCCATAAAGTTCACCCATACTATTCAGTGATTTTTTTAGTATATTTACAGAGTTGTGCAATCATCACCATAATCTCATTTTGGAATACTTTCATCATCTAAGAAAGAAACCCTGTGTCCATTAGCAGTCGCTCCCGGTCTTAGCTTGGCTGATGTAACAAAAATGTCATAGACTGTGGCTGATTTATAGATGACAGAATTTATTTCTCCCAGTTCTGGAGACTGGAACTCCAAGATCAGTGTGCCAGCATGGTTGAGTTCTGGTGAGAGCCCTCTTGTGGGTTACGGACTGCTAACTTCTCATTGTTTCCTCTTACGGTGGAGAGCAGAGAGAGGAAGCAGATCTCTTGTAACCCTTGTAAGGGCACTAATCCCTCCCTCATCTAATCTTAATTACCTCCCAAAGACCCCACTTCCTAATACCACCACTTGGGAGGGGGAGTAGGGTTTCAACCTAGGAATTCTGGGGGGCACAAACATTAATAACACTAGCTATTACTCCAGCCCTCTTATGCCCCCAGCCCTAGGCAACCACAGTCTACTTTTTGTTCATGGATTTGCCTGTTCTGGACATTTCATATAAATGGAATCCTATAATGTTGGTCATTCGTGAGGTTCATCCATGTGGTAGTACATTCCTTTTTATGGCCAAATAATACTCCGTTGTATACATGTACCACGTTTTGTTTATTCATTCATTGGCTGATGACATTTGGGTTTTTTTCTGCTTTTTTGGCTATTATGAATAATGTTGCTCTAAACATTTATTCACATATAAGTTTTTGTGTGGATGTGTGTTGTTCTTTCTCGGTGTAGACCTGGGGGTAGAACTGCTGGGTCGTATGCTAACTCTGTGTATGTTTGACATCTTGAGAAACTACCCAGCACTTTTTACACTCCTTCCAGCAGTGGATGAGGGTTCTTATATCTTCACAGCCTCGTCAACTCTTGTTATTGTCTGTCATTTTGATTGTGGCCAGCCTCGGGGGTATGACATGGTATCTCCTTCTGGTATTGGTTTGTATTTCCCTAATGACTAATGATGTTGAACATTATTTCTTGTGTTTCTATAGCCGTTTGTGTACAGTTGACCCTTGAACAACACAGGGTTAGGGGTGTGATGTCCTGCGCACTGGAAAATCCACGTGTGGCTTTTGACTCCCTCCCCCCCAAACTTAACCACTAGCCTATTGTTAACTGAGAGCCTGATTCATAAATAGTGGATTAGCACATATTTTGGGTGTTATATGTATTATATACTGTATTCTTATAGTAAAGGAAGCTAGAGAAGAGAAAATGTTATTAAGAAAATCAGTAGGAAGAGAAGATACATTTACGGTACTGTATGGTATTTATTGAGAAAAACATCTGCATGTAAGGGGACCCGTGCAGTTCCACTCATGTCGCTCAAGGGTCCACTGTATTTTCAAATCCTTTGCCCAATAAAAATATGTGAATATGTTTTGAACCAGCAATTCCACTTCCTGTTTTCTTAGAGAAATTCTTATGCACCTGCACAGGAGACCTGTATGAGGATATTCATAAAGCATTGTTTGTAAAAGGAACAACTTGGAAACAAATTGAACCACCATCAGGGGATCGGGTAAACACACATCCTTTCACCCCTCCCAAAAGTGAATTTCAGACTGTGACCCATTGGCAGCTTGTGAAATTCAATAGGTTCGTAGGTTGCAACCAGAATTTTAAAAAATGTAATGGTACCGGATACAAAGCATTTCAAGAATTAAGGCTGATACATTTCCTTCTCTGGGTCATGGTCAGTCAAGTTTGAAAAACACAGCTGTAGAATGCTTTGTGGGAGTTAAAAACAAGAAGGTAGATCTATTTGTACTGTCATGAAAACGTCTTTGGGACACATTAAGTAAAGAAAAGATGCTGCAGAGTAATATACACAGTTTGAATGCATTTGTCTTGTTTTTAAGCCACAAAATAAAACTGTGTCCCTATATCTGTAAATACATAGAAAAAAGCCTAGAAGGATACATGTCTTGCTGACAACAGTGGCTACTTCTCAGGAGGCTACTGTGGGAGGGAGGAGTCGTCAAGAACTTTAGGCTTGTCTGTATTTTTTTTTTCCTCCCACTCCCTTCACCCATTTGCCCCTTTCCTTCTAGCAACCACCAGTTTGGTCTCTGTGTTTATGAGTCTGTTTCTGCTTTTTTGTCTGTTTGTTTTTTTGTTTTTTTAGATTCTCTATGTAAGTGAAATCATATGGTATTTGTCTTTCTTTGACTTATTTCCCCTAACATAATACCCTCTAGGTCCATCCATGTTACAAATGGCAAGATCTCATTCTTCTACATGGCTGAGTAATATTCCATTGTATCTATATGCCACATCTTTATCCATTTGTCTGTCGATGGACCTTTAGGTTGTTTCTTTATCTTGGCTATTGTAAATAATTCTGTGATGACACAGGGGTGCATATCTTTTCAGATTAGTGTTTTCATTTTCTCTTGTTAAATGCCTAGTAGTGGAATTACTGGATTATCTGGTAATTCTAGTTTTAATTTTTTGAGGAAACTCCATACTGTTTTCTACAGTGGCTGCACCAGTCTGCCTTCCCATCAGCAGTGCAAGAGGGTTCCTTTTTCTCTACATCCAAAAACAACAACCAGCACTTGTTGTTTCTTATCTTTGTGAGTCTAGCCATTCTGACAGGTGTGAGGTGATATCTCATTGTGGTTTTGATTTGCATTTCCCTGTTGATGAGTGATGCTGAGCATCTTTTCGTGTGTCTGTTGGCCATCTGTATGCCTTATTTTGTCTGTGTTTTTTGTATTTATATATTTCTTTACTAATTAAGAATAAATAACATAGAATGAAAAATGAGTTGTTAAAAGACAGACAGAAGTGCACTTGGTATACTTGTTTTCTGAATGTGGTGCCCAGTTCCAGCCACGGCTCTCCCAACACTTTACCAATGAAGCGCTTAGTCCTCTAGGCCTTCCTGGGGCTTGTGGTGTGAATGCACAGCGGCTGCCGCCACACACAGCACAAAAAGTGATTGTGCCTTTTGGGTGGTGGTAGAGCCAGACAAGAGGGTGAAGTGGTGAAGTGCAGGTGAGCATCGCTTCATTTGCTCAACGCATAGTTGACAAAAAGCAGCCTCGGTGAGGGTGCTCTGTGCCGATCACTGGAAATCCTCTGCTCTGGTTCATTTGGACCTTTCCACGTTCCCCCGGAGGAAGGCGAGGGGGCACCGGGGCGGGGGTGGGAGTGTAGAGATTAAGAGCAGTGGGGTTTGACATCAGGCCAGCTCGGGTCTTCCAGCTTTCTAACTTTTCTGAGTTTCTGTTTTCCTTGTTTAAAAAAAAAAAAAAAAAGCAACATTTAAAAACCACCACCCACCACAGAAGGACCGTGGTGAGGCTACAGTGGGAGGCTGCCTGTCCTGAGCCTGGTGCCTGTTCCCCGTGGTCACCCCACATGGTAGCTTGTTGGGATTATGCTGTATTGGACTTGTGGGGAAACCGGTGCTGATTAGGTGCCACGTTTGTCTAGGAGCTTTGGGTGGCCCGGGCACAGGTTAGTGAGTGCAACGGACCCTGAGAAACCTGGATTTTGGTCTCTGTGTGGCTGAGAACCCCTTGTGATTTTGAGCCAAGAGGTTCCTTCCCCTTTGGGGCCTTCGTCTTCCCGCATCGATAAAATTGTACCCACGCCCTCTGCTTTTGCTTGCATAGTTCTGATTTCTCGTGGGGCTCCTTGAAACCCCAGCCTCAGTCCCAAGGCTAAGAGCGGATGATCCGAGTGGGACGAGGGAGCTCCTTAAAGCTGGAGGGTGGCTGGAACCTATAGGAGATTGCAGATGACAGAGATTCATAGCATTATAAAAGTGGGTAGGTAAAGCCCAAGTGGAAATTTGGCAGGAACCAGGCAGGAACTTCTGCATTAAATAGTGGTTTCTTTTCGTAAATGGGATGTCAAATGTCATTTTTTCAAACTTCATTGTTTGCCTCTTAGAAACTTGTCTAAGACCAAATTCTTTGGCTTAGCCTGCCATGTAGTTTTCCATTGTGGTTGATCTTGGCTTGAGTCATTGATGGTCCATCTCAGCTAACGGTAGTTAGTGGCTATGGTAGAGAGAACCCCAGATCGGGAAGGTACAGACCAGACTGTTGGCTAAGCTTGACCAGTAAGCTGGTGTGGGACTTTGGGCCTTTGGGCCACCATCTGCAAAAGGTGCTGGTTGAACTTGATTTTAATTTTTTTTTTAAGATTTTATTTATTTATTTGACAGAGAGAGACACAGTGAGAGAGGGAACACAAGCTCTCATAAGGGGGAGTGGGAGAGGGAGAAGCAGGCTTCCCGCGGAGCAGAGAGCCTGATGTGGGACTCGATCCCAGGACCCTGGGACCATGACCTGAGCCGAAGGCAGTTGCTTAATGACTGAGCCACCCAGGCGCCCACTTGATTTTAATTTTTAATATTCAATTTAGAGAATGGAGTTTGTTCTTTTAGTGATGGTTACTGGAGAAAATGAAGAAGTATAGAAAACTAAAAAACAGGAAAATAGCTCTCATTTTCCTACAAATGATGATTTTTTAATATTTCCTTTGTCTTCTTATGGATGCATAGCCCACCTAGTTTAGTGTACATGTATTTCTTTTTCATAGTTGAAGGCATAGTCTTCTGAAGTTTTTTTTCACTTATCTTTATAGCAGACATATTATATCATCATTCTCTTGTTGTTGGAATCTTATGATACCCAATTTTTTGCTTGGTTCTGATCATGAAGGTCCATTCCCAACTCCAGAATGGTGATCAGGCAGAATTGTCCTCAGTACAGGATGGATTTGGATTTAGAAACATGGAGAGAGCAAACTGCCGGGAAGTCAAGCTGAGCGTCCATCAGCTCTTCGTTTATAGCTTGGGACAGGAAAGCATTATTGGAGGTTAGACAGAAAAGGCTTGGGTTCTGGACTTGGTTGTCCACTTAACTGCCGTGTGACTCTGGCCAGGCTACTGAAATTATCAGCACCCTAGTGCCTCCCTTTGAAAATGCAAGGGCTCTCGGGGCACAGGCAGCTCTCACGATGGAGAATCTTTTATAAATTTACAAAGCGCTGGTGGTTTCCCGGTGACAGTAATATTTTGCTCCCATTTATGGAGTGCCCACAATGTGCCAGGTGCCTTGCTGGGGACTTTGTGTCTTTGATTGCCAGTGACTTACGAAGTAGCTGCTGTTCGCCTTTTACGGATGGAGGAGGTGGGGCTGGGAGAGGTATACGGCAGAGCTTAGAACAGAATCCAGCGTACTGGCTTTTGTGTCAAGCCATACCTCCTGTTACGTTTAGTTTTTTCTCAGTGTCTCCAGATCCTCATGTAACCGATTTTTATAATTCGACCAGTAAAATTTCTTGGATCAGTGGATTTTGTATTTTTGTGTGACATTTTTAAAGCATCCTAATTGGTGCCACGTTCTTGGAAGCTTAATTTTTGGTTGTGGTAGGCGTATTAATAATGACAATAATAGTAAAGACAGAAACAGTAGATAACCACGTATTGAGTGCTTACTACGTGCTAAGTGTCATAAACATTAACTCATTTAATCTTTATAGGGAGAGGGTGGTATCCCCATGTAACAGGTAAAGCGAGACTCAGAAATGTCTTTAGCTTACGGTGCCTCTGCACCTAGCATATATACGCTCCACAGAACACTTGATGTCTGAATGAATGAACGAATGACCATCCTCACTGAAGGTCACTCAGCTATTAAGTGTTAGAGCCCCAAAGCCTGCGTTCTTCACCCTTGCGCTGTATGTCTCCCAGGTAGCTCAGCTGTGTGTTGCTCGTTGCCTGTGGCCTGATGATTGTCAAGTGCAGTCCAGGCAGTCCTCACGGTCTCTGTTGTTCAAACACTAACTCATGTCTTCCTGCCTATGCTCTCTCCTAGTGGCCTTGTTCCCAGTTTACCAGACGAAGTGGATGGCATCAGCCCCATTGCTGGTTTGGGAAATGGTGGTAAGTATACAGAGCCGGGCATTCTCCTGACCGTGGGGGCCTTTAGGCCTTGAGCCCAGGACTGGGCTTTGAAGTCCCTGGGGCCCAGAGCCTACCCTGGCATGGCCAGGTGCTCTCCGTAGGTGCTCAGTGTTTTATGTACCTATTGAATTGCTGTTTACCTCCTTTCATAAACACTGGCGTGGAGGAATTGATGTCCTTTAGGCCATATTCCATGAGCTTTATTTCTTGCTACCAGGCTCGGAGAGATTCAGCCAACATTCGCCGACGTGGGCGGCTGCATGGGGGCTGGGCGTTGAAGTGAGTGGGTCAGGCCTGGAGGATCTGCTGGTCTCAGCCGCCAAGCGGCTGGGGGCCCCACGTGCTGCTGAGCGTCATTGTGCCGAGGCCTTCCTGGCAGGCTGCTGCGTTCCATTTGCTGGTCGAGGCCCAGCATTCCTACACGGGCCTGCCCTTTGGAGACAAATAGTTGGTTAGACCACAGGAGACGGCGCTGAGTAAATAAGCAGTCTATTGTGTTTAAGCTGGATTAGGAGGAGACTTTCTGTGGGGCAGTTTGGCTTTTGCTAAGCATTCTTCATAATTTTTGTTTCTGAAAGAAGCGAATGCTCTCATAAGTGTCTGTAGTGTAGGAAGTGCTAATAATTTGCCTTGTTAAAATATCTCAGAGATATTTTGACTTGTGTTTTTTTTTTCCCTCTTCTCCAAAGTGATGAGACGTGCAGAAGGAAGAAGTTTTTAGAACAGACAATATCGGTGTCATGAGGTTTATTTCTGGAGAATATTTTAACTTATAGGCCACCTTCAGGTTTTCCTTCAGAACCTGTTAACTTCTACCTTAAACACAAAATCCAGCAGTTTTTGGTCTTCCTGTACACAGGCAGTTAGAAGTGGAAAATTGATAGGACTGCTCTTTGCTTCAGCCCATGGTGTACGTTGCTTTGTGCCAAGCCCTGGGCTAAGTGCTGGGATTCAACCTTGAACATGGTTACGACCCAGTCTGGAAGATAGAGAGTTCAACAAAGAAATGTCATGATAAATCATATGATTGATGTGATGAGCAAAGAAAAAAGGTGCTGTGAATGGGGGTGAGAGGGAGCTGGGTCAGGCGGTGAGGGGGCAGGGGGAAGTGTGCCCCGATGTGGGGGAGCTGGGTCAGGCACGAGTTTCTTAAAACACTGATATTGGAGCTGAGACTTGAGGAATGAGTAGGACCTAGGTAGGGACGCAGGCGTAGGTGACAGAGCATGGCCTGTCTGAGAACCAGGAAAACAAGCCTTTGTGCCCTTTGCCTGGTACACAGGGCTCTTGACAGTCTGCCCCTGCCCACCTCCTGAGCCTCTTTTGTGCTCAGTGGTTTCTGAAGGCCACGCCTACCTCTGGGCCTTTGCTTGTGAAGTTTCTTCTTCCTTTTCCCTTCCTCTGTTCTGCTGCCTCTTTAAGACTCAGCTCAAAGCTCACCACTGTCTTGGCTCTTCCCAGGCTCACTTCTTGTGCTTTCCTCTCCGAGCTTGCATATTTCACCTATTTCAGTTCATTTATTCCTGTTGGTGACTTTAAAACATCCAGGATCAGATCACTCCTCCCCTGCTTATCATCCTGCCACCTGCTCTAAGCCACCTTGGTCTCCAGTCTATTCTGACTGGTCCCCTGGTTTCCCTTTAAGTGCCCTTCAGTCTGTTCTCAGCAAGGCAGCCAGAGGGAGCCTGTAGAAACCTAAGTCCAGGCATGTTACCTCTTGGCTCTGAGCCCTCTGGCGGCTCCCCGTCCCGAGAAGAGCCTATAAGGCCATGCGCAGTCTGTCCCCCAGCACCTCACGTACCTCCTCTCCTGCGGTCCCCTTTGTTTATTGCTGGTTCTCACGTGCCTGGGGCTTCTCAATTTGCTTTTCTCCTCAGGTCTACCCAGCTGACACCTTCTCAGTGCGGCCTTCCCAATTTGGCCCCCTGACTTAAAATTGCAATCTTCACCCACGTTGGATCTTTCCAGTTCTTAGCCGCTTAAGTGTTCTCCATAGCCTTTCTCACCTTCTCACATCCTATATAATTGTCCTGTTATTTTGCTCATTTCCATCTTCTCTCTCTCGAAGATCAGCTCTGTTTGTTTCCTGATGTAGCCTCATCTAGAATGGTGCCGGCCAGAGAGTAGGCCCTTAGTGCATATTTGTTGGAAGAATGGATTCATTCATTACTCCGTGCACATGCACCCAACACCGAAACAGCGCCAGGCACTTTGTGAACAAGGTGCCAGTTTGTTTACCCTCTTGTCTTGCCCCCTAGATCAGAGCCTTTTGGGCACAGGCTCACTGTCTCCTTCACTGTTCTTTCCCCAGCACCTAGCATGGTGCTTGGCACACAGTAGGTGTGTAATAAACGTTTGTTGGAAGAAAAGAACTGTGGAAAGCTTTGGGCATTGGCCAAGTCTATAATCACCCTGAAGCAGGGATGGGCACTTTTCCAACCTGCTGCCTGCATTTGAAAATAAACTTTTATGGGAACACAGCTTCCTTACATATGAATTGTCTGTGGCTGTTTTTTGTGCTACAACAGAAGAGCTGACCAGTTGTGACAGATTTTAGGCTTTGTTTATGGCCTACAGAGCCTAAAATATTTATCATCTGGCATTTTAAGAAAAAGTTTGCCAGCCCCACTCGGTTAGATCTGCTTTAATTGTGGATACATGAAGATGGTGTTCTGCTCAGCAGAAGAACTTCAGGACCAGCACTAAGGAAGTACATATCAGCACAGTTCGGCTGGGCCGCATGCCCAGGGCAGTTTTTGGGTTCGTTCTCTGACACGTTACACTGGGGCTACTTTAGGTAATTTGTAAATATTTGAAATATAATGGTTTAGAGCTTTTCCTAGACTCAAGTCAGTAAATCACAACAGATAGAAAGTGCCAGCAGAATATACTGTGGCAGCTGTTCATGTGTTTTTTTTTTTTTTTTTTTTAATTTTCTTCTTTTCTGGGCTCTATCCCCTAATAGGGATGCTGGGCAGTTTGCATACCGTGCCCTTTTCCTTTGTCTGCTTTACCTTTTCATAGTGCTCCCCAACGTGTCAGAAGAAACGGTGTCTCCCACCAGAGCACGGAACATGAAGGACTTTGAAAATGTAAGTGGAGATACCAAATCATCTTCCCTAACAAATCATGTCTGCGGCCGCTGTCCAGCCAGGCCTGGGGCGGGGTGGGGGGCGGGGCGGGAAGCCATATTTCTCAAGAAGTGTCGAAGCTGGATAATGCCAGAGTTGGGGGCAGTGATGTGTCTTGTGGGTGTTCCGTACCTATGCAGTCAGCCCTTTTGTACACGGGCCAGACATGGGTTCCGCCAGGATCAGCAGTTTCTGGCTTTGGGGAGTTTGGTGTCCTTCTGGTGTCCCAAACATGGGGATGTTCCCAGACCACCCAGTGAGAGGAGCTAACATTTGCCGAAGGCTTCCCTGTAACGTAAGGAATGTTACTAATGGTCCCCATTTAATCCTTGCCAGAACTCTTTGAGATATTTTATATTATCCCCATTTTACAGATAAGAAATCATAAGCCTAGGAGAGACTCATTTACAGTCACATAATACTCGGGTGGCGGAGCCAGGATTGGAATCCAGGTTTTTAAGGATTCCAGAGCCATTATTCTTCCCACCGCCTTGTGCCACTGCCTTGCGCCACCGCCTTGCGCCACCGCCTTGCGCCACCGCCTTGCCTTTTGTAGGCTTCATCTTTGTTGCTGTTGAAGGAGACATGAGCAGCCTGTACCCAGGGCTGTGTACAGAGTGTCTGAGGACGGGTTACATGGTGATGGATTTGGCTTCCATGCTTAGTGTCTTCCAGCATTGTGTCTTTCATTTGTTAGTGGAGGGAACAGGAAAATGAGGTTATTTTCCCAATTCCAGTTCTCCTTAACAAGTTACCTGTTCAGCGCTCTCATTTATCATGGGAAGAATTAGACCCTTCTTCATTTGTAGCCAAATGAAATCCATACTATGCAAGACACAGGAGATGTTTATCAGGGAGAAGATGGAGGACGGAGAGAGGGACGTTCCACAATTACGTTTCTCTCTCCCCGGTTGTCTTTACAAAACAGAGTGGTACTGTCTCCAGATTTAATTTAGAATACTCATTACTGCTAATAGTTATCTGCAAACCACCAGTGACCAATTGAAGAAATGACTTGTCAGATCTCTAATGGAAACAAGTAATTTCTGAGCTTTGAGTTGTTCTAATTTCAACTGTACAACTCGATCTATGCTGTGGGGTCTGGGGCCTCAAACAAATGAGATTTGATTATTCCACATCGTGTATAATTAAAACGTGCTCTGCTATTAAATGGCTGTTCCTGTTTTATCATAAGAGTAATAATAGCTACTGTTTATTGAGCTCCTGCTCTGAGCTGGGCACTTTAAATGTTCAGCTCTTCATGTGCATTCCTTTAATATAAAAGCAGCTCTGCAAGATACGGAGTTATTTAATTTTTGAAGGGCACCATTTTGAATTTTATTTCTAGATGGAAAAACTTAACAGAATCTTAGAGTGTTGGTTTCGCACTTTATCGCCTGCCTTTTGACCTGGGAAATATCTGAGAAGTGAATCCAACCCTCCTTATATGTAGGTCGGAGACACTGAGGCCCAGCATGTGGCAGGTGGGGCTGCTCTGGGAGGCGGTCTCTGCTGTCTGGGGACCATGGCCTCTGGGGCCAGCTGTCTGCGGGCTCACTTCTGCTGGGGGACCTTGGGCCAGTCCCTTGGTCTCTCTGTCCTCTGTGATCTGCGCGATCACAGTTTCTGCTTCTCCGGGCTGTGGTGGGCCCTGCATGGGCACGTGCATGGGCAGTCTGGGTAGGCTGACCACTGGGTTCATTCTGTGGCTTAGCTCTTTCTCCTCCTCACTGTTGTGACGTCTGCTCTTCTTTTTCTCTACTCTGTCATGGGAGTCAAGTCTCCCTTTTCTAGATGGGCTTCCGAGGACCTAAACACTGTGTTTCTTGAAGGCGAGAGGGAGCCTTCTACGCTGATATGTTTTAGGATTTATGTTTTTTCTTTATGACTGTAGTCCTTCAGCTGCTGTTTGGTTTTTATGGCATTAATATTTTTTACTGTAGCATTTTCCAGAGCAAATTCTGCTGTTGAAATTGAAATGACCAAGTGTTCTCAGTGTCTCCCTTTCAAGTCTTTATGAGTCACTGAAATGTTCCATTTGGCCTGAGCTACTAAGTGCACGATCTCTATGTAGAGGTGGTCTGAACTTTCTGTGGGATGCTTATAAGAAATGCTCTTGGCATTGAATGCTAATTTTAAAGTCAGCATGCATATTAAAGAGGGGCTGGAATACTTTTGATTTAAAGGGGAAACTCATGATTCCTCTTTTTTTTTAAATATTTTATTTATTTGACAGAGAGAGACATAGTGAGAGCAGGAACCCAAGCAAGGGGAGTGGGAGACGGAGGGAGCCTGATGTGGGTCTCGATCCCAGGACCCTGGGTTCATGACCTGAGCCGAAGGCAGATGCTTCATGACTGAGCCACCCAGGCGCCCCTATTCATGATTCCTCTTATGCTAGTCTCAGATGCTGGGAATCTGAACATCAGGGTCTATTAGCTAACGTCTAGCAAGACATCAGCCTCCTTCTGGTTTTGTTCAGAGTTCATCCATTCATCGACAGATATTTTCGAATATATGCCCTGTGCCAGGCTGTGTGCCTGGGACTAGAGAGTCTGCAGTAGATTAAGACCAGGTAAGTGTCCCTGTCAGGGGCCCCCCAGGCTGGTTGGGGAGATGGATAGGGAAATAGTGCAGTGACAGAGGTAAGTACAGAGTGCTGTGGGGCACAGAGGAGGGCTCTGAACCTGGCTTGGGGGATTCAGGGAAGCCTCCCTGGAGGAGGCATTCCTCTAGTTGGGTCATCAGGGACAAGTAGGGATTAGCCAAGGTGAGGGGACCAAGAGAGCATCCCAAGCACAGGGACTCAACGTGGGCAAGGGCAGCAGGAGGAATGCTGGGCGCAAGGAATTTAGGGGATTGTAAGCTCCTTTTGGCTGGAAGGAGGCCATGTCAGGGGTCCTGAGACGAGTGAGGCCACCAAAGAAGGCAGGGGTCAGGGGTCTTGTATGTTACACTGCTTTGGTTGACCTTTGTCTTGAAGATGAAGGGTACCTGGTGGTGGATGTTAATCTGGGAGGGAAATGACCAGAATCATGCTTTTAAAAGACCCCAGGGTTGGTGCTGCGAGGAGTGAGCAGCGAGCCTGGTGGCAGGCTGTGGGTGAAGGGCTGCTGCGTGGGGTGATGCTGGAGCACCGGGATGTGGTCAGGAGAGGCTCAGAAGGTGGGCAGGGTCCCAGATCTGGGGGAGCTCATCCCATCCCTTCGTTGGACACATGGGCGCTCTGAAGCCCAGGGAGGGTGCGGACTTACCCAGGCTGGGAGGCAGGTCTTCTGCGTGGGCAGTCTTGCCTGCCACCCTCCGCTGTCCTGTGCAGGTCCTCGCTTCAGCATGTGAAAGCCACTTGCCTTCTTTTGGGTCTTTAGACTGGTGATCTGTTGTCTCATAGCCTCATTAGCTGAGGCGAGAATCACCGGTAGGGCAGGCCTGAGGGGAGGAGACTGGCCAATCAATTTGGCCTTCAGTAGGAGCCTGTCTTACTGGTCCTTTCTAGCTGATGGTGTAGTGGGGGCTCCTGGACCTGAGGAGGTCTGGCAGAGGCAGCATTTCCTAAAGGGTTGTGCTGTCGTCGTGAGACCTGCTGTGGATGCTAGAGTCAATC
Organism: Eumetopias jubatus; assembly: GCF_037043125.1. Taxonomy (NCBI): domain Eukaryota; kingdom Metazoa; phylum Chordata; class Mammalia; order Carnivora; family Otariidae; genus Eumetopias; species Eumetopias jubatus. The sequence continues at coordinate 81,105,443 of NW_028274821.1, read as the reverse complement.
GATTTCTCTCTCTTGCTCTCAGAATTTTTTGGGTGAGCGGGGAAGACCCAGAACCTGGATCAGCATATCATTTCATGTAGCTATCTTTATCTGTACATAGAAGAATTTAATTCTGGCTTTTTCTGTGACCTCTGGACAGAGAATGACATGGGTAGCTGTCCATCTCTGTCAGTACGGTGGATAGTGTTATTTAATGACCAGTAGTTCACAAAGACTTGTATTAAAAGGGAGGGCTTGGGGGCGCCTGGGTGGCTCAGTCGTTAAGCGTCTGCCTTCGGCTCAGGTCATGATCCCAGGGTCCTGGGATCGAGTCCCACATCGGGCTCTCTGCTCAGTGGGAAGCCTGCTTCTCCCTCTCCCACTCCCCCTGCTTGTGTTCCCTCTCTCGCTGTCTCTCTTGCTGTCAAATAAATAAATAAAATCTTTAAAAAAAAAATAAGAGGGCTTGAAACATAGTTTATGTAATCTATTCCTGTGGGACATTTCAGGTTGTTTCTAATTTTGCACTCTTACGAAGCTTTGATGAGAATCCTTGTGCATATATCATCTTACAGTTCCAAGATTAGGGTCCTTAGGGTAAATTCTGCTGCTCTTATCTCATACTCACCTGCCCTGAGGTGCTGGTGTTCTCGTATCCGGGCCCTTAGTCCTTTTTGTTGGCAGTTCCTGGTCTCATCTGAGGCAGTTGGTCAAATTTAGTGTTTTATCTAGGAGGTTTGCATCGCTAGATGTGTTCTGTGACCTCTCTGTGGTGAGTTACTTATTACCAGAGAAGAGCTCCCCTCATCCTCCACCCCTGCCCCGTTGGTGCTGCCTGGGAAGCTTTGCAAACACCGTGGTATACGGATACGACATGGGCTGCAGAATGACCGGAATGGGGCTTTAGGTCTTGCTCTGCCACTAACTGACCTATGAGCTTGGTTAAGTCGCTTCCAGAAGCCCATCTGTAAAGTGGGGCCAGTCCTATCTTTGAGTCAGAGTGGTCCTGAGGGTTTGGGAAGCACCTCACAGGATGCCTGGCACATGGTGGATACATAAATGCTGGTGTGTCCATTCTAATCTGAGGACTCTGTTTATTACAGCCAACTCCCTCGGTTCTAGGGACATTGGTAGGCCTCAGCAATGCCCAGTTTCTCCTGGTCCATCTGTGAAGTTTCTTTGACCTTGGATTGAAGTCCCTGCCTTCTCGCCATGGTCCGTGAGACTCTGCCCTGTGTGCTGGGCTCCTCCCGCGCTGCTGAGGTCAGCACATGCCTGTCTCCCTCACACCCTGTGCTCGGGCCGCTCAGGCTGCTCTCACTGACCCACATGTGGGTAGGGCCTTCTCGCGTGCTCCTCCCTCTGCCCGGAACCCCCTTTCTCCGTCTCCTTGAGTGGCAGGCCCCTCGACTTTCATGTCTCAGCTTTAATGTGACCTCATTAGAGAGGCCGTCCCTAACTCCTTCCCCACCTCGCTAGAGACCCCTGTTATTCTCTCTGATAGCAGGCACTCAGCACCCGGCCTTTTCCACTATGGGTCTTACGACTGTTTGTAATTATGTATTTTAATTATGTACTTGCTTAACGTGTGTCTCTTCTCCTCTATCTCTGGTTCTCAGCACCAAACCTAACAGCATGGTGGGTGCTCGATAAATATTTGTTGACTAAATGAATGTACGACCTTGTATAAGACACCAGATCTGTAAATTTTGGTTGCCTTGTCTGTGACATGGGGAAATAATTTGTCTCACGTGGTTGCGACGGAGATGAAGTAATGGAGTCCGGGGCAGCTCCTGGCGCAGCAGGTCTTCAGCACGGGAAGCAGCTGCTGTTGTTGAGAAGGTGGCTAAGACCTGCTAGTTGGAGGGGGGTGGAGCTTGTAATCGGGGTGGGGGCATGCAGGGTTATAGGAGAGCAAGCAGTAAGCAGGCAGGTGAGGCTAAGAAGGGAGAACAAGGGGTGTGATTCGAACAGGCAGGAGACCAAGAACCTTGCGGGAGGCAGGTCAGTGGACTGTAGCTGGCCGAGTGTGGGTTGCGGCCACTGTCCGTGGTGCTGGCTGTGTTCAGGCCTTGGGACTCAAGTTTGGCTTCTGGCTGGTGGGCTCTCGGGTCAGTGTTAAGTGCAGGGTTCACCCGTGCTTATGGCTCATCCTTGGCCTCCTGCTTACCAGATTGAATGCTGTATGTTCTCACACTTCTGCACGTCCTGCCCGTGCCCTCCAGAACCTGGCCAGATGGCAAGCTGGGCAGTGTAAATTTTTACAATCTTTTTGACGGCCATTTGGAAAGAGATTTTGATAGTCATGAAAATAGTATTATTCTTGAGCCCAGTAATCTGTTTTGGGGAAATTTGTCCTAGGGAAACAACCCAGTGGAAGGAAAAAGCTCTGTGTGTGAAGCTCTTTGTTGCCACATTGTGTACCATTGTGAAAAATTGGGAACGAGGGAATGATATTTTACATTTGTTGTCTCTTTGTTTTGCAACAAGTTCCTGAGGAAGGTGTTTCACAGATGAGGTTGGAGAGATCAAATGACTTGCCTGTGAGCTTGGTGTGTTGAGAAACTAAAAGAAGGCAAAGTTAAACCTGTCCGCTTTCCACGAGACCCACTGAATCCATAAACGGTCAGTAGAGGAGTGACTAAATAGTTGGCTGTGAGCCAGCTTGGTGGAACCTAGGGCAGTCATCTCACCTGATAATGATGCGTGATTCTGCAAAAACATGAAAAGTATGTAAGATAGAAGACTAGGCTGAAAAGAACATAAAAAGATTGGTTTCATAATCTAGTTATATTCCAAGTGTTGTTTGCGGCCCAGTTTTTAAATTCTGTTACGGCTACAGTATTGTTTGGGAGTAAACAGATGTTTGCCTAGTAACCGTTTTTGTGATTTGAGGACATGAGGGAGAGTACTGGAATCAGAAATTGATTCCAAAGTGTCCTCCTCATTTTACGAACCTCACTTAGCTGCTGCTGAGGAGAATGATCTCACATGTAGTATGGTTGAGCAGTGGTGAACTTTGGGCAGCAAGAGGTCATGGTTTTTGTGATGTCTAGGTGAGTGGTCTAACAGTTTTTGGACTTTCAAAGAGCATAAAAAAACTGATGATGGTCCAAAGATCTGTTTATCGAGGGCTTGAGTGAGACATGGATTCCTTTGAAAGCTGTCCTTATTTCCTGCCTGCCAGGTGCTGTAACTCATATTGTTGTCACAACACTCCTGTGAGGTAACTGATTTTTTATCCTTATTTTATAGATGAGCCAACAGTGGCTCAAAGATGTTAAATAATTTTCCCAAGGTCACATGTCTCACAGGTGGTGGCACTGGGAGATCAATCTATTTCCGGTGACCCCAGGGCCCTTGCTCTTCGCCCTTGCTGCCTCGAGTCCAAAGATGATCTGGCGGGGAGAGCTTCAGCTTTGGGTGGGGGGGGCCCAGGCTCTTGCAAGTCACTGAAACTGATCACCAGAGTTAGGTGCCCCTTGCTTAGATTTCAGTGGAGGTGAGCCTGGTTGGAGTTGCCCTGATTCTTTTTTAAGTTGTTGGTTTTTGTTTTTCTTCCCTTCCTGACAGAGCTCTAGGCCAGGCAAGGCTTTTGACAGGGAGTGGGTGGAAGCCAGAGTGACAGCAGCTCCTTCAGAGTCTGTCCTGCTGCTGAGCTGGGGCCTCTCTCCAGCTTTGGGAAGCACCACCCATAATTCTGTTGGGATATTTCCCGTTTCAGATGACTGCAGTTCCATAACAGTCCTGGGGTTCCAAGGGCCGGGTTGTGGCAAAGTACAGCTTGTGTATTAGCTTATGTTTCAGCATTAAGTTTCTAAGTTGTATTTGGTGGGTTTTATTTTGGGGTTATTTGTTCCTACTATATGGTAAGCTGTTTTCAGTTTTTCCAGCTCAAGGTTTTTTTTTTCTTCTTCATCTTATTGAATTTGATTCTCTTGAAGGGAAAAATACAAATGAGAAGAATATTAATGTATTTTAAGTTCTTATGCCGTGCTAGGCACAATACCAAAAATTCTTAATTGATTTCTTTTAATCCTATACTCGGTCTCTGAGATACGTATTCCTTTAATCTATGAAAACGAATCGAGGCACACAGAAAAATGAACTTGACTAAGGTCGTACACCTAATAGGGTGGTTTGGATTGTAGTCATTCATCCGTTTATTCACGCATTTAACAAATGTTGATGGAGCATCCGCTGTGTTCCAGATACCGTGCTGACACCTCAAGGGAAACAGCCATGAACAGACAGATAATGTCCCTGTCCTCAAGAAGTGGAACATAGTCATATAATCAGTGTGATAATAAATAATAGAGGTGTAAGTAAACGAGTACAGATTGTGAAGAGTTCTAGCAAGAAAATTAAGAGTTATGTGTTCAAGAGTGACTTGGTGGAGGTTGTAGTGATGGGGGCCACTTTTGATCGGGTAGTTAGGATGGGCCTCTGAGCTGAGATGGAGGGCCAGGCTGGCAGATGGGCTTGGCATATTTGAGGACCAGAAAGGAGGCCAGTCAGGTGGGCACATGCATGAGGGACAGGAGGATAATCAGGCTGGAGAGGAGCGGTGGGGCCAGATCACACAACTCTCTGTGCCCATGGCATGGAATGTAATTCTAAGAGTGATGGTCAAGAATCAGTGGTATGATGGGAACCAGATCTGAATCTGAAGTCTGTGGGACTCTCCTTGCATCACATTGCCTTCAAGAAATTCTTTTTCTTGGAGAGAGAGAGAGAGAGAGAGAGAGCGAGCGTGCGCGTGTGCGTGTGTGTGCACAAGCAAGTGGGGGGATGGGCAGAGGGAGAGGGAGAGAGAATCTCAAGCAGACTCCCCACTGAGTGTGGAGCCCGACATGGGGCTCCATCCCACAATGCTGAGATCATGACCCAAGCCGAAACCAAGAATCGGATGCACACCTGACTGAGCCACCGAGGCGCCCCAAGAAATTCTTAAATGTGTCCAGCCAGCTAGCCCGGCAGGCATCCATTGGGCATTTAGTAACTGTCTCTTACGTTTCAGACTAGAACGTACAAGGTAAGTGTGGCTCCCAGTCTCTTGGAGATGGCTTGGTTAGAAAAGCAGGTTACCAGCTGGTATAATGCAGTGTGATAATTGCTATTGTAAAGAAAGCAGAGGGTATGTGGAAACATTTAGAAGGGTCCCCAGTCCAGTGTGATGGGGCTAGTCAGAGAAAACCTTAACAAGGGAAGTGGTATTAAGTGGAGAACAGGGCTGGCGTTGTTGTGGGAAAGATGGAGCCTGTATTTCATTGTGTTCACGTGGGCCTGTCTGGGGTTTGTATTAACCTTGTCAAGGCTGATTTACCTTTCTCTTGTTTTGTTTAAAACTCCTTTACCTATAAATAGGACAAATATTCTTTCAAGCGTTGTTAAGAATTGTAGCAGTGTGTACAATGCAGGTATTCTAAGTAACCTCCGTAAATATTTTATTGGTAGCTGAGTAATAGAATAAGGTTTCTCTTTATAGGAAGCATCTGGTGGAGTAGACTTTTTTGTTTGAATGAATGTTTTATGTGCTGTTTCCTTAAAACATCTGAAGTGAGGCTTTAATGAACTTACCAATTGTTTTTTTTTTTTTTTTTTGTGGCTGTTCTTGTTAGCGACAAAACTGAAAACTTCAGTGTTAACAAGAGGGCCAAGGATAGACAGTTTGATGCAGAGTCTGCTTAGCATTTTCTTTTACCCAGTCCTAAAAATATGTTTACTGAAAAGTATTATATGCTTTACCAATTATTTTTAAAAATGCTGTGGGGATGTATTAACATTCAAGTACAGCTATTACTATTTTACTATATTTCATTTTAGTTCTTTTTAAATCAACTCTATTGAAATATAATTAACATGAGCAAAATTCACCAGTTTTAAGTGTTGGATGAGTTGTGACAAATGTGTATTCCCTTGTGAGCTGTCATAATCAAGATACATATATATATGTGTATGTATAAAACATATATGTTTTTTTGGGTATATGTGTGTACAGTTCTAACTATCACCACAATTAGAATACAGAACATTCCATAATGCCAAAAAATTCCCATGTGTTGTCTCTTTGTGGTCAAACCCTCTCTTTACCCCAAACCTCTGGCAACTAATGCTCTGGTCTCAGTCCCTATAATTTGGCTTTTTCCAGATGTCTTATAAATGGCATCACACAGTAATGTAATCTTTTGAGGCTGACTTCTTTCCCTTACCGTAAGGTCTTTGAAATTCATTCATGTTGTTGTGTGTATCATAGTTACTGAGTATTAGTCCATCATAGAGATGTACACTTTATATATTCGCCTTTTGAAGAACATTTGGGTTCTTTCTGGGTTTTGGTGGTTCTTATTAAAGCTGTAGTAAACATTTGTGTACAGGTTTTTGGGTAAATGTAGGTTTTCATTCCTCTAGGGTAAATACCTAGGACTGGAATTGCTGAGTCATATGGTGAGTGTAGATTTTTTTTGGGGGGGGTGCGGTAAGGAACTGCCAAACTGTTATGCAGAGTGATTGTGCCATTTTGCATTCCCATCAGCAGACTATGAGGATTCCATTTGCTCCACATCCTCATCAGCATTTGGTATTCTCAATTCAAAAGGATTTTTTTAGCCATTCTAATAGGTACTGAAACTCATTGTAGTTTTAATTTCTGTTTTCCTAATGACTTAAGATGTTGAAAATCTTCTCTTGTGATTATTTGTGTGTCTTCTGTGAAGTTCCTTTGAAAATTTTTGGCCTATTCTTTTTTTTCTTTTTAATTGGATGGTTTTCTTATAATTACATTTTGGGAGTTATTTATGTATTCTAGATACAGTTCCTATGTTGGATTTGTGACTTGCATATATTTTCTCCCAGTAGGTAGCTTGTCTAATCATTTTCTTAACATTGTTTTTCAAAGCAAATGTTTTAAATTCTGCCGAAGCCCAATTTATTGGTCAAAAAAGTTTTTTTAAATGGGTCATGGCCTTGGAGTCACAGGTAAGAACTCAGCCTAGCTTTGGGTCCCAAGGACTTCCCCCTATCTATTCTTCTAAAAGTTATAGAATTTTCTATTTTACATTTAGATCTATGATCTAATTTGAGTTAACTCTTATTTAAGGTATGATAAGTTGAGGCTCATTTTTTTTTTTTGTAAGTAGATGTCTAATCATCAGATCAGGTTTATTATTTTGTAGATAGATGTCCAGTCGTTCCCACTGGCATTTGTTGAGAATGAAAAGACTATCCTTTCTCTGTTGAATTGTATTTGCACTGTGAAAATCAATAAAAGGAAAACCTCCTTTGCAGTGGAGTTGGAGGCCAGCAGAGGGAGCTTTCAGCCCTGTCACTTGGCAGTCTCAGAGCCCGCAGGAGAGGGTCCTTGCTCCTAGATACTTTACTGCCCTAACAAGAGGAAGGAAGGTTTCTTATTCCACCCGGCAACAGCCCAGCCAACGAGAGACTGTCATCCAGTGAGAAGCCGCCATACTTCCAGCTCCCAGTTTACCCCAGTGGATTTTTCAGCCCTTTCGGGTGTCCCCCTTTCCTGGGTAAAACAGCATTTCTTGCCTTTGTTCTCTGGACTGGCCTATGGTTTTGCCACAGCTTACTTGTCCTGGATTGCGGTCCTCTGCTATTCCTGAATAAACCCATCTTTTGCTGGTAGAAAAACTGGCAGTTTTATTTTTAAGGTTAACAGCAGCTTTGTCAAAAATCAGTTAGCTGTAATTGTCTGCTTGATTGGATTCTTTTTCAAAGTTGTTTTCACCCATCTAGCTCTTTTACTGTTCCATATCAATTTTATAATCAGCTTGTTTCTACCTATCAGAAATCCTGTGGGCATTTTGATTGGGATTATGTTAAATCTATAGATCAGTTTGGAGAGAATTGACATCTTTATTATATTGTCTTCCAATCCATGAATTTGGTAAATCTCCACTTATTTAGGTCCTTGATTTCTTCAGCATTTTGTGGTTTTAAGCATATATAATGTTTTATTAGATTTATATTTATAGATTTACATTTTTTGGCAGTATTATAAAATGGTATTTAAAAAAGTTTCAGTTTCCAGTTGTTGGCTAGTTTATTGAAATATGCTTGATATTTGCATATTGACTGCTAAATTCGCGAATTCTAGGATTTTTTCTGTAGATTTCTTGAGATTTTCTGCATAGATAATCATATTGTCTTCAGATAAAGATGGGTTTTATTTCTTCCTTTCCAAACTGGGTGCCTTTTACATTGTCTAGGACTTCAAATGCAATGTTGAATAGGAATTGTGAGAGTGGGTATCCTTTCCTTGTTCCCAGTGTTGGGGAAGTAGCATTGCTTTTCATCTTTAATTAAATACGTTGTTTGTAAATGTATAGGTTTTTTGTAGATACCCTGTAGCAGATTAAGGAAGTTTCCTTTAATTCCTAGTTTGCTGAGTATTTATCTTGAGTGGCTGTTGGGTTTTGTCAGATGCTTTTTCTGCACCTGTTGATGTGATTATATATATATTTTCTTCTTAGTTTTTTAGTCTGGTAGATTACATGGATTGACTTTTGAATGTTGAATTAGCCTTACATTCTTGGGATAAATCCCACTCATGATGTATTAATCTGCTTTTTCAATTTGCTAAAATTTAGTTGATTTTCCATCTATATTCATGGGTGACTTAGTCTATAGTTTTCTTGTAATGTTTTTGTCTGGTTTTGGTATTGGGGTAATGTTGCCCTCATAAAATGAAGTGGGAAAGTTCCCTTCTGTTTTCTGGAAGAGATTGTATAGAAATGGTGTTATTTATTCTTTAAATATTTGGTAGAGATTGCTACTGAAATCGCCTTGTTTTGCAATTGTCTTTTCTGGAAGGGTTTTAATTACAAATTCAATTTTTAAAATAGATATAAGACTATTCTGGTTATCTCTTGCTTCTTTGGTGAATTTTGATAATTTGTGCTTTTCACAAAATTGTGTTATTTCATCTAAGTTGTCCAATTTATGTGCATAGAATTGTATGTATTATTCTCTTACTATCCCTCTAATTGCTGTGGGATCTGAAGTGATGACCTTTCTTTTGTTCTTTGATATTGGTAACTTATGTCTTCTCTCTTTTTTTCTTTGCCAGTCTTGCCAGAGGTCTATCAATTTCATCAGTCATTTGAAAGAACCATCTTTTTTTTTTTTTTTTAAGATTTTTATGTATTTATTTGACAGAGAGAGATACAGCGAGAGAGGAAACACAAGCAGGGGGAGTGGGAGAGGGAGAAGCAGGCCTCCCGCTGAGCAGGGAGCCTGATGTGGCTCAATCCCAGGACGCTGGGATCTTGACCTGAGCCAAAGGCAGACGCTTACGACTGAGCCACCCAGGTGCCCCAAGAGCCATCTTTTTAAGTAGGCTTTTTTTCTGTTATTTTTCTGCTTTCCATTTTATTGTTTTCTGCTCTTGTGTTTAGTATATCTGTCATTTTGCTTGCTTTGGGTTTATTTTGCTCTTATTATAGCTTCTTAAGGTAGAAGCTTAGATTGTTGATTTGAAACCTTTCTTGTTTTCTAATGCATTTAATAGTATAAATTTTCCCCAGTCACCACTTTAACAGCATCCTACAAATTTTGATATATTTGCATTTTCATTAAATTCAAAATATCTTCTGATTTCCCTTGAGACTTCCTCTCTGACCCATGGATTGTTTAGAAATGTGTTATTTAATTTCTAAGTATTTGGGGATTTTCCAATTTCTTTCTGTTACTGATTTCTAGTTTAAGTTTATTATGGTCAGAGAACATGGTTTGATTTCAGTTCTTTGAAATTTGTTAGGTTTGTTTTATGACCCATGATATCTATGGGCATATCCATGAACAAGCAAAGTGAACCTATGGAAATTTGCAAAATAGCCCAACAACCAACCATATATACTACGTCTAGGTTCATCAATTAATATTTTGCTACATTTGCTTTCTTCTTTTTTTCATTAGAGAGTTAATTGCAGACATCACGACAGCATCCTTAAGTACATAGCATGTATCTCTTACTTAGGACATTCTCCTGCAAAATCATAATACTATTACCTAATACAAAGTTGTTGTTCAGATTCCCTCACTTAGCCTCATGGAGCCTTTTTTTTTTTTTTTTTTAATTCAAGATTTAGTGTATGTTTTCATTGTACTTAGTAATCATGCCTCCATTACTTCGATTTATTAAAGAGTTCCCCAACCATTTTTGCCTTCAGATTGTTGTTAAGATTTTTGAAGAGTTCAGGCCTGTTATTTTGCAAATGTCCTTATATTTGGCTTTGTCTGGTGGACTCCTTGATCAGGTGCAGGCTAAAAGTTGTGGGCAGGAACATTTTAAATGAAATTGCTTGCTTTCAGTGATTCATTTCAGGAGGTGTGGCACGTCACTTTGTTCTACCACTGGTGATATTTAATATATTCCCTTGATTTAGGCAGTGTCTATTGGATTCCTAAATTGTAACGGTACCAGGGCGCCTGGGTGGCTCAGTCCGTTAAGCATCCGACTCTTGATTTCGGCTCAGGTCATGATCTCAGGGTTGTGAGATTGAGCCCCGTGTCAGGCTCTGTGCACAGTGGGGAGTCTCCTTGAGATTCTCTCTCCCTCTCCCCATGCACTGCATGCTCTGTCTCTCTCTCAAATAAGTAAATTTTAAAATAAATAAATGTAACTAGCTTTTCTTTTTGTAATTAATAAGCCATCTATGGGATAATATCTTGAAGCTGGGTGAATATCATTTTCTCCGGTGATCTTTTATCTAATGCTTTTAGCACTGGTGATTCTTACCTGAATCAGTTATTACTGTAGTGGTTGTATAATGGTGGTTTTCTGTTCCTTTTATTTTTCTACATTTATTAACTGGATTTCTTTTGTAAAGAAGAGATTTGCCTCTTACTTTCCTTCCGTTTTCTTTCTTTTCTTTCTTTCCTTACTTATTTACCAGTGTGGAGACATGAATCCTTTCCTCAGTCAGAATCATTCCAGTGCTTGGCTTGTCTTAAATTTGGCTAGTGAGAACCACTTAATCCTGGCTTGGTACACTTGCAGCAGAGGGGAGTTTTCTGTAGTATTTAACATTTCAGTCCATTCGTAGCCTTAGGAACTATGGGGATTAATGCAGGTACCATGCTTTAGACCTTGCTTTCGATAACCCTTCTGTGCTTATTTTCCAGCAAATCACTGAATTGAAGAAAGAAAACTTTAATCTAAAGCTCCGCATCTATTTCCTGGAGGAAAGAATGCAACAGGAATTTGATGGCCCCACCGAACACGTCTATAAAACTGTGAGGTCCCACTTCTCACTGCCACCCCTGGTGTCTTTGCTCATAGTCCTTCCCAGCAGAAATTTAATTAATATTTGTTCTCAGAGTTAGCCTGAATAGACAGAGCTGCTTTCATTTAATTTGAATTGATTATGGATAGCATAAAGACAATGGGATGACCTTAATATTAAGCAAAGAGATACAAGATTCATTTTAAGGGAATCTTTTCTCTCGTTTTAAAATCTGAATTCTGATTTACTATCTTTATTTCCGTTGCCTTTTCTAAATTATTTATGACTTAGATAAAAGCAGTGAAGTGGTAGAATGTCTTTGGAATTGCAGACTCCAGGTAACTACTGTTACCAACTAACTGTAGGCAGGTCAACTCAGCTCTCTGGGCTTGCTTTCAGAGGGAAGTGATCATCCCTCCATCATAGAGTTATTTGTGTGGATTAAAATGAGATGACAGATGAAGAGCCCCAGCACACAGTCAGTGCTTGACAATTGTTATCATTGTCTTACCGAGCTTCCCTTGGCAGCCCAGAGTTAGGACTGTCAGTTTTCTGGGCTGTGACTCTTCTGGATTCCTTGCGTACTTGCTTGTAAACTGTCAGAAAAACAGCTGTTCCTGTCTGAAGTCTCAACCTGGCGGCCTCTGCCTGAGAGTGGAAAACAGAACTTGGCCTTCTTGAAAAGACTTGAGTACAAACAATATCTTAGTGCCCAGTTTTTGGCTTTCTCCAGTAGATTAGCTGTTGGCCTGGGAATTATTCCATCTTTTCTCTTCTGAAGTTTGCACGTGGAAACTTTTGAAGGGGGAAAAGGACCTCTCCTTGAGTTCCAGCAGATGAACTTAAATGGCCTTGTCTTGAAGAGGGATTGTATTGTACTTCTGAGGCTTTTCAAGAATTGAAAAGGCCCCTTGTCCCTTAAGACAGTTTTTTTTCTGTAGTGTGGGGGTGGAAAGGCAATGAGAATATCCCGTTTTCTGGAAGGGAGTGAAGATGCAATCACAATTTGAAGGAAAACCAATAGTCTAAAACATTTTATAGGTAAGTATGGTTACATACTTCTAGGGCGATAGGGAGGCAAAGTGTGTTGATTGCTTGCTCTGTGTCAGGCACTGTCCTGGGCATTTGTACATTCATCATCTTAATTTTAATTGTCAAGACAGCCCTATGCAGTGGAGATTCTCATCTTACAGAAGAGGACACTGAAGTTCAGGGAAGATCAGTAACTTGCTTGATGTCACATAGCTACTGTGAGGGGTGGATTTTGAACGTAGACCTGCTGACCTCATTGTCCTATGCTGTTTAGCTTTTTCTTTTTACACAGTCTGATTAGATGACCTGATTTAATTGTACTTTTATTTCAAGTTTTTGGATAAGTGCATGGCTCAAAATTCAAAAAAACATCAAAGGAATACACTAAAAAAGACTTTCATCCACCGTTGTCTCCTAGTTCCCCAGATCTAACCGGTATTGTTAATTATTTATGTAGAGGAATTTTATGTATACACAAGCAAGTGTGTGTGTGTGTGTGTGTGTGTGTGTGTGTGTGTGTATGTGTATAAATCCCCTTTTTACATAAACGCAGGCACATTCTGTTCTGCACCTTGCATTTTTCTTTAACAATATCTTGGATACCTTAACAGTGGTTTAAGAGCTTCTTTATTCTTTTTTATAATATTACTCCATTTTCAGCTTGTACGGTGTCTTGGTTTTTGGTTTGGAAACTAATTATCACGTGTATAAGTTTATAACTTGAGGGATTGGGCTTGAGAAAAACAGCCTTGTGGACACGTGAGTCCTCCATCCTCTTGTATCCCTGTGTTGGGGTGCCAGTTAGTTCGTCAGAAAGCAGTTTAGAATATCTGGTGTCAGTTCCTACACAGAAACTCTCTGCCCTTCCTAGAGTGGAAAAGGAACCCTCTTTCTGAAGGGTTTTCACAGAACCAGTTGAAGACCGATGCACTGGCATGCAGTGTCCTTTCTGCAAAGATCAGCTTTTTTTAGAAAAACTTCGGCCTCACAGATGACTTGTTTAGTTCCTGTTGTTGACAGTGAAGAAAATTTTGCGCCCCGTCTGCTCGGCTCTTCTCATCTGTTAGCTCATTCGCTCCTCCTCGCATACCCCGTGTCAGATGGGCTCGTATTGTTCATTTGACGCTTGGGTGGCCCAAAAGGAGAAACTCTACTTTCTTACCTCCTGGACTTGTGCTTCCAAGGACGATTACAGGCTGGTGTTTCCAATTTCATGTTTGATGCTAGCACGAAGCCAGGGCCTGTGTCTGCCTTTGTTTACCACGGTTTCCCCAGTGCCGAGCCCCATGCTTGGCCTGTGACAGGTGATTGGTATATATCTGTGACATGACAGAAGGAATAAATGAGCAGCCACTGACTTACGACAGTTTCCTCCTGGTAAAGAGGGGAGGCAGAATTTGAACCCCTGTCCTCATGAACGGATTGGCTTTCATTCCAGATGACTTCTCATTCTGGGGTCCTTGTTCCCCCAGGGCCGCTTGGCAGAAAGGTGGGAGGCATGTCCCCTGAGATTGTAAATTTTACTGGAAATGGGATTTTTATTTAAAATAATATGCATGTATTATGGAGTAGAATGTAAAATTGGCATGAATTATTAAAACCAGACAGGAACAAGATTTCAGAGAAATCCTGGGTGTATAGCAACCCCGTGCAAACTACACACTCAGACCCCAGTCTCTCCTACTTGAGTTCATCTAATATTCTGTCTGGAATACACTTGTGGACTAGTTTGGGCAGCGCACCACTGCCCCACTGTCTCACATTGCAGTCTGTTTGCCAGAGATTCTGTCTTTGGGTTCTCACGTGAGTTAGAAGCCCAAGGCCACGTGTGACTCCTTTCATTCCAGTCCGTTAAGAGGAGGATGGTTGGTTGGAGAACACTGTGGTGTCCCTTACAGACCTGAGATCTTACACTGAAACCACTGAAATGAGACGGGCAGTGATGTGGCCTCCCACTAACCATCCACGTGTTGTGGTTTTTTTGTTTGTTTGTTTGTTTTTGAAGCTGTAACATGTTCCCACTGCTATAGCCACCACATGCGTGATTGTAAACAACCAGAAGTAATTGCCTTGGAATGGTAAAAGCAAACTGCAGAATTGCTTGTAAATTTGCTTGGCGGAGGGCAATTTTTAAATCAGCCTCACTTGTATGACATTTATGCCTCAGTGTTTGAATGCTCTGGCTGTTAGAAGCTTGGAAAATTTACATAATTGTTCCAAGTCTTGAGAAATCCAGGGTTTTCTTTTGAGACCACCAGTGTTTAATAATCCCCTTCTCCGTGTGCCCTGAGGCTAATGAGGTTTTGAATCTAGCATCTGCCTATTATAGGCCCCATGTAAGTTAGTCTGTGCTGAAAGCAGTTTCCCCACTGCAGACGTTCACGTTCGTGTGTTCCGTATTTTTCATGTTTCTTTTCTCTCCTGATCTTGACTGGAAGAACATCGAACTCAAGGTGGAAGTAGAGAGTCTGAAGCGGGAGCTCCAGGAGAGAGAGCGGTTGCTCATCAAAGCCTCGTGAGTACCTGTCATCCTGTCACCAGCTTGCAGGATGCCTGGGGTCCCGGTGGTGGAGGCTGGTGGGGCAGTAGAACGCAGCCTTGCGCTTTCTAAGCCAGTTTGCTCCCGCTGGCCCCTGAGGATGCCAAGGAGGTGTTCGTTTTTATTTATCTTTCACCAGACTTTTGAAGTGTAATATACTTAACGGGGAAAACGATTCCATTTTAAAGGTACAGCATGATAACTTTTCACGAAGCAAACACAACTCATGGGGCTACGATCCAGATCAAAAGCCAGAACATCACCAGCCCCCCCGAAGTCCCCTTTGTGCTCCCAGAACTTAGCCTTCTCCACCAGGATAACCACTGTGCTGACCGCCGATAGCATCATTGCTTAGTTCTGCCTGCTTCCGAACTTTATAGGAATGGACTCGTACACTCTACACGCACCGTTTTGCGCCTGGCCTCCTTCCTCGGCACTGTATTTGTGCGATCCGGCCTTGTCCTGAATTCTAGTGGTAGCTTGTTCGTTTTCATTGCTGTGAAAGCCTTAGGGGCTGGCGGGGGTCCTGAGGGACTCCCGTGGTGAGTGAGGCTGGGCACGCAAAGGATAGGGCTTTATTCAGAGTAACTCGTTTCTGTATCTGTTCAGTGCACTGGGGTTTCTTGTAATATTTTGTTTCAAAGAGGTGTTCTGCTGAAAACTATTATTTTAGTTAATCATGTAATTAATTTAAATATTTATTGAACAACAATCCCAGTTTAGAGACTACAGTCTGTGACTCGATTAGGTTATCCATTCATTCATAAACACTTTCTGTGTGATTGTGCCGTATACTGAGGATTTGCAGAGACCTCCCCTCATGCCGGTGGCTCAGCAAAGACTGGTGAGTTGTATCACACACCTGGAGTCTCACGGAGGCACAGTGACAGAGGGCATTTGGGGGTCCAGTGGGACACCAAAGCGTACAGAGTTTTGCTCCGTGTGCGTGGAATAAGACTTCCCAGGGCTGACCCACCAAGGATGTGGCTGAAAGCTTAGGTGGAAACGCTTCATTCGTCACAGGAGCTGAGCTCCTGCTGGATATGGTGGGCCAGGAGCATGGTGTCTTTGGTTTAGGACGTAGCTGCACTGCTCTGGGCCAGGCCATATCATTCCTTTCAGTGCCACACAGCTGGCCGCTGGAAGTTGGGCTGCTGCTGGCTTTGAGGAGCCTAGAGGTTCCCGGGCTTCTCTGAGTTATGGCGGCCCTGCACACGTGCTATTTTCTGAACGAGTGAGTGAATGAGTGAACGAGTAAATTAGAGTAGTAAGTTTTTGTTTTGTTTGGGTTGTTGTTGCTATTTTGTTTTTGGTTTTTTTGTTTTTGTTTTTGAAGCCCATCATTTCTCTGGCAGGAGGTCAAATTCACTTTACCAAGCCTGGAAGTCGGTAGTAGAATTTGAATTTGGTTTGTTTTGTCCCTGCCTGCTACAGGTCTTGGCTAGGACTTGTTCACAGGCATTTACCTACGGGAACCCAAACTCACAAAGGCTGCATGCTCTCTTCCAGGCCACACAGGGCTGAATGGTTTCAGGGCTCGTGCACCTGTTTGTATATGTAGGTTCTCCAGGCTGCGCAAACACCTTTTTTGGCCTGACCAGTTTTATTAATTTATCCAGCAAATATTTATTAAGCAGCTGTTGTGGGCTACACTGGACTAGGTTCCCGGGGGTGCAGTGGTGATCCAGACAGACACACGTTCTAGAAGGGACGATGGCGATAAAATACTTGGAATAATAAATGTACGAATCCAAAGTGGGAAAAGAGCTGTGAGAAAGATAAGAGGAGCGATGAGTGCTAATGGAGTAGGAGCAGACCTGCAAATGGAGATGTGTGACAAGGAAGGGGCCCTGAGGAAGTGGCGCTCAGGTGAGATCCGAGGAGCCCGTAGGAATTAACTGGTGTGCGTGTAGGTCTGAGGAAATATGGGGAGTTTGTGTGGGGGGGTCTCCCTCTTGTCCTGGAGGGTCTTGAGGCCACAGTAGGATTATCCCAAGATAAATGGAAAAGAGTCATGGGTTTTGAGCAGTGGAAACAAGGAGAGTTTAGTTTTGTGGAGGTCACTGTGGATGCTGAGTGGGAAGTGCTTGTTGACAAGAGCATGAAGGGAGACCAGTTAGGAGGCTAGCCTAGGCGTTTAGGTGAGAGACTAGTGATGGAGATGGAAGGGTGGGTTAGAAAGACATTTGGTGAGGAAAATCAACAGGGCTTAGTAATGGATAGGAAGGGGGATGTCAGGGATGACTTCTAGGTTAGGGCTTGAGATCATGAGCTCTGTTTTTAAGAATGTTTACAGTGACTTAACTGTTCTAGCTTTCTCCCCACCAGCTCTTTATCGCACACACTGCTCATAGATACTAAAAATGTTCTGTTCCTGTTGCTCTAGCTTTGCCCCGCTGACCACTTCTGCCTCCTACCCCCTCCCAGTCCAGATGTCTTCCCTGTTACTTACCGGACATAGAGGCTCATGGTGAATCCCACATGGCTGCCCGGAGCCTGCATTTCAGTCTCTTCACAAGCTTCTCTGGCATAGATTCACACTCCCATATGTGTGCAGCACTTGACAGTTTGTTTATTTATTTATATCTTTTTTTTGGAGGGGGAGGGGAAGAGCAGAGAGAGAGGGAGAGAGAGAATCTCAAGCAGGCTTCATGCCCAGCGCAGAGCCTGACACAGGGCTCAATCTCACAATCCTGAGATCATGACCTGAGCTGAAATCAAGAATCTGACACTGAACTGACTGAGCCACCCCGGGGCCCCAGCACTTTACAGTTTATAAAACACTCTTGCATCCATTTGCATGCTATCATTCTCCTGGGAGCTGGGCAAATCTTGAGGAAAACCTCAGCTTAGAGAGTTGGGAATTAAGGCCTGGAGAAGGGAAGGACTGTGATGAATACCCTGTCAGCTGGGTGGTAGAAGCTGGGATTTGAACACAAGCCCCTAACTTCTGGTCCAGCACTGGTTTCGTATTCTTTTTTTATTTTCACGTGTGTGATTCTTATTTCTCCAACATGACTCTGTGTCTTCAACACCAAGACAAGAGCCTTTTCTCCTTCAGCGGAATATGGGGCTTCTCAGCCATTCCTCCTTTGTGGGGCCTTTGTGCGCTTTGCCCGCCGTAGGACAAGCACAGTGTCTACCACGTCCCTGCGAAATTGCCTTTCCCTTTCCCCTAACTGCCCAGCACCTCCAAGCGTGTGTGTGGTACATTCTTGTGGTGGAAAGATAACCTTTATTAATGCTCTCAACTCCCTTTTAGGCTTTTATGGTGGTGGTTTTTATGGTGGGCGGGGGCCGGTGGGAGATATGGGACCTGTCACAGGAAAAGCCCCTGCTTTTTCTCAAGCACTATAATTAAAATGGAAAGAATCAAGAGGAAGTGTTGGCAGTTAAAAGGGGTAGCGGGGCGGGGGCGGTGGTATTTATAGAAGGTTCTTTTTTGTATTAGGTGAAATACTGGATTAGACCACTTTGTCCCACCCTTGCCTCGCCTTAGGTCTTGCTCTCTCTCGTCTGTTGGCCCAGATTCTATCAGGAGAGACAGGGTAGGGGGAGTGAACTGGCATTTATTGAGATCCTACTTTGCCCCAGACCCTGTGCCGGGCACTTGACACGCTTTATCAATTCTACAACAATGATGTGAGGCAGCTGGTGTTCCCATTTGAGTGCGGAGAAAACTGGGGCTCAGAGGAGTTGGAGGGGGCCTGCCCAGGTTGGTAACAGAGCTGGGATGGGTCTGGCTCTGGAGCCCACTCTGCCTTGCTGTGGAGTAAACATGCATGTGTGCTGGCTTTTCATTGCTATATTTATCAGTTACAATAAGGGGACATTAAAAACAAAAGCAGACATATTGTCGGGAGTAAATTTTATCTCTGTAGCTTTAAAACACAAACAAAAATAATAATTCCATTAGTAGAGGAAAATTGCACCATACTGCCGAGTATAAATTTTATTGCTACAGTAACTGTAAAATACAAAGATGATAAATGAAAAGTTGGACCATTTATTATTGGGAATATATTTTATTGGTATAACTAAAATGCAAGCAAACTGAATAATACCAGTACTTGGTAAAAATTGTAGTCTGCCTCTTGACAACGTATATGATTCTGACTCTGAAACACCAAGGTTCGATCCGGACCAATAGGAAGGAGATGGTGTATTTGCCCTCGCTGGGCAGGGGTTGGGGTGCGGGTTGGGGGAGGTGGGGGTCGAAGGAACCGTTCCCTAGAGGAGGCTCTGTAAAGCCCAAGGGCTAAAACCCTTGCAGTGGTTAGTGGGAATTCAGGACTGGAAACATCCCATATCCGAGGCTCAGGAAGAAAAGCCTCTACTCTGGAATTATTTCAGCCGTATGTAAGACCTCTTGAGGAGTGATAGAAACGACTGAATCCCTGTGAACTCCAGACGGCGCTGATGGAGAAATGAGCTGAGGGAGTGGGGGCCGAGGACATTTCATGGCGTTAGTCAGGAAGTGGCAGTGGTGGCTTGGTTCTCGGCTCAGAGGGGTAGACTGAGGCCTGTCATAGCATCCCAGCAGAGGCGGTGGTGGCCTCAGGGACAGCAGGTGGCGCTCGGATCAGAGAGGAAGGGGCACCTTGCAGTGGCCACCACGGTGTTAGCACATGAGTTCTCAGAGGCTGTCCTGTCTGTAAGAGGTGATTCACCCAGAGGCGCATTGAGGACATATAGAGTTTACTTTTGGAAGCAAATCTGTGTTCTTTCAGAGTCCGTGTTCTTTCTTTCAGTTGTTCACATTGAATTCCATTCAAATGATGTCATGACACTGGGGCCTTCTGAAGGCTTATTGGTGAAAGGAAGCACGATATGAATAAAGTCTTTATTTGCAGGCAACTCATGTTTGATACTTGGGCAGCAAGTATGGCCCTCTTGACTTTCCATTGTTCTCAGTCAAAAATTCACATGGCCGGTACATGTGAGTGTCTGATCACATGGTTCTTGGTTGGGAAAATTTTATATACCCCTAAAGTAGGGCATGGGAGGCTAGTGGTGAGTAAATCTGTTCTGTTGCAGTTTTTTTGAGAAACCAGCTTTAGGTGGAGCCATTTCCTTTATTATTTTGCCTTCTAGAAACCTGCAATCATTTTAGAAATCTGATGAGAACTGCTGTGAGTATATGTCTCACAAATTCATATCTGACACTGTTTTTCTTTTGAGGAGAACCAAAATGAAAGGCGTCCGTGGTTGCGGTCCTGGGTCTGATTTTGGTGTGTAATCCCCACCACTCGTCGTCCACTGGACAGAATATTCTGTGGTGCCACAGCAGTGTGAACTCTGCACTTTACGGAGTGGGGGCTGCTCGCGCAGACTCCTCTCCTCATGCCCTTAGTGGTAGCTGGTGCTCAACAGACGGATCATGCTGTATTTAAAATGCTTTCCCCTCCGGTTGGCAACAGCTGATGTATAAAAGCCCTTGATCCCTCAGATTTATTTTTGTGGCATGCTGCTCCTTTGCACGTTGGTTTGTTAGACCGTCTCTCCCCTTCTCCTGCCACTGGTGGAGGGGTACTTTGTTGGAAGTGTCCTGGTGGGAAATTTGGCAATAGCTTTCAAAAGTCTTAGACGTGTGCTCACCCTGTGACTCAGTAATACCCTTTGTGGGAATTGACCCTAGGAAATCACTAGATAATAAACATACAAGGATGCTTTTATTATAGCATTGCTTATTTTTTTGTTATGTTAATCACCATACATTACATCATTAGTTTTTGATGTAGTGTTCATGATTCATTGTTTGTGCATAACACCCAGTGCTCCACGCAGAACGTGCCCTCTTTAATACCCATCACCAGGCTAACCCATCCCCCCACCCCCCTCCCCTCTAGAACCCTCAGTTTGTTTCTCAGAGTCCATGGTCTCTCATGGTTCGTCTCCCCCTCCGATTCCCCCCCCTTCATTCTTCCCCTCCTGCTATCTTCTTCTTTTTTTTTTAACATATAATGTATTATTTGTTTCAGAAGTACAGATCTGTGACTCAACAGTCTTGCACAATTCACAGCGCTCACCACGGCACATACCCTCCCCAATGTCTGTCACCCAGCCACCCCATCCCTCCCACCCCCCACCACTCCAGCAACCCTCAGTTTGTTTCCTGAGATTAAGAATTCCTCATATCAGCGAGGTCATATGATACTTGTCTTTCTCTGATTGACTTATTTCGCTCAGCATAACACCCTCCACTTCCATCCACGTCGTTGCAAATGGCAAGATCTCATTCCTTTTGATGGCTGCATAATATTCCATTGTGTGTATATACCACCTCTTCTTTATCCAGTCATCTGTCGATGGACATCTGGGCTCTTTCCACAGTTTGTATAGCATTGCTTATAATACAATAAATAATAACACTGACATTTGGGTACTTTATAATGGGCTTTGTGCTTTAGAAGTATTTTCAGACAAACATGTAAAGTTAGAAATCTAAATTTTTTTCCATCTGAATGTTTTAAAAATAGGGGATTGAGGTATGTCAGCTGTACTTCAGTAAAAAATAGGGGATTGATTTAATACATTACAGTATATTTTACACACGAATTAATATGTAGGCTCTAAAAATGATAGAGATTTATATTTATTGACCCAGAAGGATGTTTATAGTATATTAAGTGATAAAATCAGATCATAGATACATGATTCTCTTTTTGTAGAGAACGTCTGTAAGGCTGTATGCTAAAATGTTAACTTAGTTCTTCTGACGGGTAAGATTATAGATGATTCTTTCTTAATTTGTGTTTATTTATATGTATTTTAAATTGATGTATACCTGGCATGTAATGTATACGTTTAAGGTGTATATGTTGATTGATTTGATACATTCATATATTGCATTATCTGTGTTTTTGAATTACAAATACTAATTAAAAAAAAAAAAAGAACACAGGTCTATAGAAGTGATGAACAAATAGTCCTTGTCTCTCTGGGGCCTTTGAAATCCCTGTCTCACTGTCCCTGCGTGGATTTTACACTTTTGCCCCTTTTTGCAGCAAAGCAGTTGAGAGCCTCGCTGAAGGGGGCGGCTCCGAGGTTCAGCGGGCGAAAGAAGATGCTCAGAAGAAGGTGCAGCAGGTTGAAGATCTCCTGACCAAGAGAATAGTCCATTTAGAAGAGGCAAGTGTGGACACCCTGCGGAGACTGTGTTCTGACAGTGGGTTAAGAGTGGAGGGGGCAGAATTTTGTTCCTTTTACCCTAAACTTTCAGAGTTTCAGCAGAAACGGGAGCCACCCTTATGAGCAGCTTGTGGGTTCCAGCCCTGTCTTAGGCGCTTTGCGTATAGAATTTGTACCCTCACACCCTGAGTCCTGGCCATTGTCTTCATTCCTGCGGATGAGGACACTGACGTACAGAAAGACTGACTAGTCTAAGTGTGATCCTGGATTTAAATTTGCACCTGCTGATTTTCAAGCCCCTGCTCTTGCGGCAGTCCTGCTCTTCTTACCTAGTTCAGGCCCTTGATTTTACAGAGGAAGAAACAGGCCTGGAGAGGGGGAGCGGCTCCCCTAACCCGCGCTAAGCCTGGAAGTGATTCTGCTTTGCAGGCTGTCGCGTGCCCACACAGCCCGGTCCCCAGTACCTGGCCTCCATCCCACGTCACCCCGGTGTTCACTGAATGCCTCTTCTTGGGGAGACATCTCATGGAGCCCCTCCTTCTGCTCATTCTCAGGCACTTCCTGTGACCGTGATGGAGGCAGGATGTGTCTTGGCTAAAAAATCCTGTCTCCTAGATGTTAAAAGTTTCTGTCCACATTAAGCAAGTATTCAGTGACACTAGTTAACTTCATTCTCGGTCTTTGAAGTCTCTTGGCCCATCTCCCATTCTCCACCTGAAAGCCTGGCTCTTCTTAGATACAAGGAGGGATGGCAGCACAAAGCGCTTCTGGGTGCAGAAGGCAGATGCACTGGTGCTATACTTTGCAGCCTAGAGTGGTCTTTTCCATTCATGGTGTTTGCACTGGCCCCACGAGGCTGTACAGATGCTAGGTCCCAAATACTGACGAGGGCACAGCTCTGAGAGGGAGGGAAACTTAGTCATCAGCGGTAGAGCTGGAACTGAAACAAGAGTCTTCCAGCCCCAAATTCTGAATTTTAATTAAAATGTCATTGTTGGTTCAGTCATCCTGTGTTCCCCGGGAAGCACCGGGGTGTTTTGGGGTGTTTTGGGGTGTCAGTGTGACTGCCAGACCATGCTGGGTTGACCTTCTGCTCTGTCGCTGATTAGCCTTGTCCCCTTCTCTGAGCCTCTGCTGCCTCATCTGTAGCGGTTGTCCTAACAGCCATGGTCCTAGCAGTGTGGGGGGGACCAGCCCCACGTGAGGCACCCTTCTCACACATCCTTTCAGTTCATCCCTTCAGGAAGCCTTGTGAGGTAAATACTTTTATCATTCTTTTTTAAAAACAAAAACAAAACCAAAAACATGATGACCCAGGCACAGACCGGCCAAGTCCCTTGCTCAGGGTCACACCGGCAGGAACGCCAGGTGCTCTGGCTGTGGAGCCTGCATTCTGAACTGCTGTGGGGTGTCTCTCAGTGCATAACTGTTTAGGGTTAGGTAGGGAACAGAGAGAAGATAAATCAGGCTCCTTGCTCAAAGCCTGGCATTTAGCAAGCACTCAGTAAATAGGTTTTGTTTGTTGTCTCAGAATATTGGGAAATGATTTTTCCTGGCTATCACTGCGCTTGCCAGGCAAGGCTCACGGGGAGGAGAGGCTTTCTCCCCAGCCCAAGTGGGGGCAGTGATGGGGGCGGCACTGTGGGGAGAAGGGACAGGGAAGAGGAAGCCAGTGTTGCTTTGAGCTTCCTGTGATGCAGCAAGCCTTTGACAGAGCCTCAGAGCAACTCCTTGATGGGATGGTGGTGATCCCCTGTTTTATGAATAAGCTGGGGCCCAGAGAGGCTAAGTGACTACCCAGCGTCCCGCAGCAAGTCAGTAGGAGAGCTGGGTTTTGAACCCAGTTTGATTTGACTTTTATCTTTGTGATGTAGTCAGAGGCCGTGGGCACTTGGAGATCCAGATCTACCCCCAGGTCACTTTCCTGAGCTCCAGGGCCCTTTTCCCCAATGTGGGCCCTGCCTGCATGATTTAGATAATTTCCTTGTTGGCTTCTCTGAGCTCTCAGGAAGAACATAGTTTTTCACCACCGACGTCACCTTGGAGATAGAGAAAATGTACTTGCGAATTGTGTAGTCATCATCTTAAAAGAAATAGGGAGGGGGCGGTTGGGTGTGGGATGATTTGTATGGAGGTTATGGGGACTCCGGAATTTATGTATGTTTAAGTATTGAGAGGCACATTTCTCCTTGTTCTCATTCAAGCTATAAATATTGATCTGATTTTTCAAACCCAAAAATAGAGTTTTTGTAGAGTTGAGTCTTTTCCATTGGAAATGCCTATTACTCTTCAGGATACAAGAGGGAAAAATGGCTGGCAAATGTATTTATTACTGATTCTCCCCATGTATAGTACAATTCAAGGAGGGGAAATGTGCTGTAGAAAAAGTCATAAATATTTATATTTTAATCCAATTTCCTTTCAAAATGTTCCCAATTGTATTGAAAAATTGCATCAAATGCATTTAATTTAACTCTAGGATGTGAAAGCTGCCCAAGCAGAACTGGAAAAGGCCTTTGTGGGGACAGAAACAGAGAAGGCTCTTCGGTTGAGCTTGGAAAACAAGCTTTTGGAGATGAAGAAGAGGCACGAGGGGGACTTGGACATGGCTGTGGTCCTGGAGCAGAAAGACAGGTCTGGCTCTTATCTCTGTGTTGCGCTGACGTTCGTTTCTCGGGCAGCGTGGCGGAAGGGTGTTCCCTTCCTACTCTTTCACCCCACCTTTCTCTCCTCTCCCATCGTGAGAAAACCTGGAGTAAGATCAGGGTGGAGGGAAAAGGAATGGGGTAGGGAGATGAGGAGAGGGATAGAATTATAGATAGAAACTCCTGCCAAAAAGTTCTGTTCAGGTACTAGACGTAGCCTTCAGTTTGGCTGTAAGCTTCTTGGTAACCAAAGGAAAGAGAGAAAAGCAGTCTTGATGAATGTAAGAGTCACACTATTCACAAGAGAAAATGAGCCAGGAATTCAGGAGAAGCCCAGTTTTACTTGACATTGTTGGGGAGAAATTTCCCTTGTGAATCTTCTCAGAGGGAACAGTATGTGATTATATCCCCACAATATCTATTGAGTTTGTGGGACCTGTTTTTCATCATGTCTTTTTTCCTTTTTAAAGATTTTTATTTGAGAGCGAGAGAGTGAGAGAGAGCACAAGCGGGTGGGGGTTGAGCAGAGGGAGAGGGAGAAGCAGACTCCCCGCTGGGCAGGGAGCCTGACGACGCAGGGCCCAGTCCCAGGACCCTGGGATCATGACCTGAGCCGAAGGCAGATGCTTAACCGACTGAGCCACCCAGCGCCCCTTATCATGTCTTTTAATGCAGGCCGAGGGCCCAGATTAGTACAGTGCGAGGGGCCAAAACAGTGTAGACCCAGTACAGAGCTCTCTGTTGGTCCAAGAATAAAATGTGTGCCATATACTCCAGAGAAATGGATGGGCCATAGGGCCTTTAGGCAGTCTTTAATACTCGTGTCTTACAACCAAACTTTTGATCAAAACTGGTCAGCAGAGAGTTGAGGTTTTCTTTATCATGAACCTTACATTTTGATACTCTTTCCTTGCTTTGCTGGTCACTAGGTGGAAGGTTGTGTAAACTAAATACAAGTGAAACTTCTGGCTAACCTGTGACCTATCCACTGAAGAGCCAAGCTCGTTTGGAATTTGATAGAAATTATTCTAAAGCAAATGATCTACTTTCCTATTTCCTTAAAAAGAGGATACTGACTCTGGTTCCTTTTTGTTTTTTTTTTTTTTTTGGTTACTCATTGACTCGTGATTGATGTGATGGGCCCACCATGTTGTTTGGGTTCTGGTGCTCAGTTGCCCCAACTCCCCAACTGCTGTTTGCTTTTCTTTCGGCCTTACGAGATTTGAGTCTGCACCTTGTTTTCATGTTTTAGGATTATCTATAAAAGAGGAACGAATAGACTGAGGGAGAGGCCATGGTTTCCACTTATTCAGTGTCCTAGCTTCAGTGTCTGGAGGAGCTAGCATTTATTTTGTGTGCTGCAACCTTTTCTTAGCTTTGGTCTGGAAAACTCAAGTTTTGGGATGAATCTAAGGACGAGTCAGGAAACAGAGTTCTCTGTGAGGTGTAGGACCTCAGCGTTGAGTGAATGAGTGTGTTTGTCCATTACGTGGCTAGGAGAGAAGCCTCCCTAGACGGGGTGGTTTTTTTTCGCTGGGCCTCCCCCTCAGGGTAGCAGCCTTTTTAGGCCCTGTGCTGTGAGAGTCTGGAATCCTTTTCCATGCAAATTGTTTATGTGTCCCCTTGTATCTCTCCCAGCTGATGAGCAGTGAAGCCCTTAGAAGGTTTACAGGTTTGTCTTTCCTGGGGGACCTGCAGGTATCCAGCAGTTAAATTGGAAATAGGGAACCCAGGGAAGAGACCACAATGTGCAGGGGCAGCCACCAAAGAAGGAAAGACAGAATTCCTGGTGCTGGAGGGAGCGGGCAAGAGGGCTGGGGGTAGGTTTGAGAAGAGGGTGTGGGCGAGAGCGGATTGGAAGGGCCCTGCGAGGGTCCCAGCAGCTGCTCGGCAGTTAGTTCACTGGTCTGTTGGATCATTATGCCCTTTGTTCAACAAATACTTCCTGAGCATCTTCTGCTCAGTAAGTGGTGGTTAGAGTGTAGGTATAAATGGGTACAGACTGGGTCTCTCTCCTAAGGAACCTCATGTCAAGGTGTCTGCTTGCCATCTAGCTAGGTGGGAGGAGTGGAGGGCAGGAGCAGAGAAGGGCCAGGTGGACACATGCTGGGTTAACATAACATCTTTCTAATTTCGTTTAGAGGGATTAGGAAAGGCTTCCCAGTGGAAGTATGAGGATAAAGGAGGAATTACTTGGAGGAAGAAAGGGTGTTCAGGCATTGGGAACCATATGTATGGAAGTTCAGAAGCCTGAGGGCACAGAGCATGACCCGGGGACTTACACAACTGTCGCATGGCTGGAGAGTTGTGTTCTGGAAGGAAGGTGGAAGAGATGAGGAAAGGGAAGCTGGCCAGATCATGTGGGCTTTGTTGAATAGTTGGGGTTTTGTCTTCAGGGCATGTGACAAGCTGCTGATGAGTTAAGGATGGAAATGGGGTGGTGTCAGGGTCAGACTGTAATTTAGGGCAATCCCTTTGGCTGCCCCTAGAGGATGAGTTGGTGGTGGGGCTGGGTGGGAAGACTGCCTGTCAGGCTGATGGAGAAGTCCAGACAAGAGAGCGTGGTGACCAGGACTGAGGTGACGGAACTAGCATGGAGGAAAACAGACAGAGCTGCTTGGAAGGTAGGATTGACCTGATGGCTTGAGGGGCTTGATCATTGATGAGTTTGGGGATGAGGGAAAAGGATGCAGAGATACCGCCTCACCCAGGTTTTGAGCGTGAGCAACCGTAGGATGGTGGTACAGTGTGCTGAGTTTGGGAACGAAAGGGGCAAAGAACAGATGTTTTTGGGTGGGAGGAGCGGGAAGATAAGCGCTCAGTTGGGACATGCTGGGTTGAGGGGTCATGGACTTCGAAGAGTGAGTCTAGAAGGTGCTTGGGTATATGGATTAAGGCTAGATTAAAGGAGCTGTAGATTCAGTCGTTGACCAGCTACTGAGCATGGCCTCGGGTTAGGTGCCAGGAATAGAGAGATGAGCACTTTTCTGCCTTATATGGCACTCCCAGCGTGGGAGAGGGGACAGATGGGGGAAAAAAAAGTGTCGTGATTGGTGTTAGAGGTAAGTTCAGGAGGGTTCTGTGCTGTGACAAAAGCAAGGTGGTGATCAGGTGTGCTTGGGTGTGGGGCAGGGAGGGCCTTGCTGCACTGAGGGAAAGCTTGTGCAAAGAAAGGAAAGGTGTGGAGCCTGGCGCATGTGAAGGTAATCATAGAAGAAAGTGGTCTTTGTTAGCATATGCCACAGAAGCTTGGCTTCTCATCTTTTTGGAAGGGGGAATTTGGGAAGGGTTGATGCTTATTGAGTACTTAATGTGGTGTAAGTGGTGGGGTCTCCATGTGTGGGTGGTCAGGTTAGGGCGTTGCCAAAGGCTGCATCTTCTTGGGGTTTCCCACAGGCCTGGCTGGATAGGCACAGAAGCCTGATTTGTTAGTCCTGCCCAAGCGGCTGTCTCTCACAGACAGATGTGCCCCAGCCACACTCCCAGAGGCCAGTGTGGCAGCCAGAGGCCACCTCTGGATATCTGCTCACGTAGGGTGTGGGCCTGTCTGTGGTGGAACTCTCCTGGGACTAGGGTCAGATATTCCCTCCCTCAGGGAAGGCCTGCCCATGAGCTAAATGGAGGTCAGAAGGTGAGCTGCTAAGCGGACTTGGAACAGGGGTGCTTGGGCTTGCCCTGGTGAGATGGATCCAGATGTGCCGTACAGATTGGCCTGTTGTGGGGCAGGGCCCTTACTCGGATGGGCACTGCTGATGTCTTTCTGGGCTTCCTCCACCCTTTTGAAAGGTATGTGCTTTAGCTACTTGATCTCCTACGATCTGACTTTAGAGCTAGTCTGTATCCTTAAGGCTAACACTGTATCCTCAGCTAACACTGGGGAACCCTGCAGGTCAAATGTGGCCAACAGGTATGTTTTATTTGGCCTACACAGTGCTTTTAAAAGTTTGAATTAGGGGTGCCAGGGCAGCTCAGTCAGTTAAGCATCTGCCTTCAGCTCAGGTCATGATCCCGGGGTCCTGGGATTGAGCCCCGCATCGGGCTCCTTGCTCAGCAGGGAGTCAGCTTCTCCCTCTCCCACTCCCCCTGCTTGTGCTCTCTCCCTCTCTCTCTCTCTCTCAAATAAATAAATAAAATCTTAAAAAAGAAAAGTTTGAATTAGTTGCTACTATTTAAGAAAAAATCTAGTTTCATGTAAAAGTTTGGTTTTCCAGCCTCTTTTGAAAACCTGGAAGGTGTGGCAAGCCTGGGCCATGGTCTTGCTGGATTGAGGCCACTGCTGTGGATGGCCCCATGCTCGAGTTTGGCCCCAGTCCCCACAGGGCCTCCCTCTCTCATTCCCATCCCTACTGGAACTTGCTCTAAGGTAACTAACACAAATCAATTTTATCGAAGTATAAGTTACCTGCAATAGAGCACATCCATTTCAAGTATACAGTTAGTGACTTTTACCTCTTCAATTGATTCTGTGATGATTTCAGAGTAGAACCCCTAGAGGGCAATCTTACGCCTCTGTCCAAGATTTGGGGGCATCGCACTGGTGCTGCCCTGGTACCCTCTGTGCCTAATTGTCGTAGCCTGTTTGGGGTGCTGTAACAAAATACCAGAGATTGGGTAGCTCACAAACAATAGAACTTTATTTCTTACCGTTCTGGAGGCTGGGAGATGGCCGGGTGAAAGCCCTCTTGCAGCCTGTAGACTTCTCACTGCATCCCTGCGTGGTGGAAGGGGTGAGGCAGCTTTGTGGAGCCTCATTTGTCAGGCACTGCTCGCATTCCTGAGTTCCACCCACGTGACCCACTCTCCTCCCAAAGCCCCACGTCCTAATCCTGTCACCTGAGGGGGTTAGGATTTCGATATCTGAATTTTGGGGGGCCACGAACATTCAGACCAGAGCACCAGTGCATTGCCTGCTGCCTTTAACTACTTTTAGCTGACTCTGGCCCTTCCCCCTGGGAGCCAGGGAAGCTCTCTGACTCTCAGGCCTTTGCTCTTCCTACCATTCAAGTTGTTTTTGAGGCTCAGCTACAGAAAGGCTGTTTGGAGGGTTCTCTGACAAAATGCTAATTGTTGAATGTTAAGGAAAAGTATAATTATAGCAACTGTCATTTGTGGAGTTGTGCTATATGCTTGGAGGTATGTAGGTCTGTTTTAAACATTTTCTCTCTAATCCACATGAGCAAGGTATCCCCATTTCATAGCCGAGGAAATGCAGTTGCATAGAGGTTACATAACTTGGCCATGGTCAGGGAGCATAATTTGGTGGCCTTGAGATGGTGTTCAGCTCTACCCGCGTGGGGCCCTCAGGGTGTGGCTGGCACGGTTTCCTCCAGGGGAGGTCATGCCTAAGTCCCGGGCAGGGTGACCGGAGTGTGTTAGCAGTGGCTGGGATGGAGTCGCAAAGGGCATTCTGGGTGGGGGGATGAGTGTGAGCAAAGGTCTGGAGGCACAGGACGGCCTGGCTTGTGGAGAGAGCTGGAAGCGAGGCTCCTGGGTGGTGAGGGAGCGGGTGACGGCTTCGTGTGAGAGGGGAAGCTGCAGCTGCCAGCAGGGTCTCTGATCTTCTGGGCCCGGAAAGCTAGGGCCTTACCTGCCTTGCGCACGAGTTTGCCCTTTATCTGGAAAGTCAGTGTATTTTAAACGTTGCCCTGAGGAGCCAGAGAGAGAGAGGTTCTCTGTTTTTGCCCACTCATCGGGACAGCTCCGCTTTATCGGTCGTGTTTGTTCAGGCTCCAGCGCCCGATTTCTTTTGCAGAGGGGATTCCTGGCCAAAAAAATCAGTAGTCCACTGCCGTCCGTGGCGAGGGCTGTTGAAAGTCTGAGCCCGGGGGTGGCTCCGTCAGACCATAGTCTAGCAGCTCCGAGGCTGGATCTACCGGGGCCAGGCTGGAGGTGAGGGGACAGTTAATGTCACACGGATTCTGGCCCTTGCTCTCCGACCTGCACGGTGCGATTCCATTTCTGCTCAGTTATTGGGCATGTCTGCTTTGACGATGTCTGGCGCCATTTCCTGCCTCCTTCTCTTCCACTGAGCTCAGAGAACAGCTTAGAATTAATATTTAAATTTTGTTCGCTTTTAGACTGATTGAGGAGTTGAAGCTGTCTTTGAAGAGCAAAGAAGCTTTAATTCAGTGCCTTAAAGAGGAGAAATCTCAGATGGCATGTCCTGTTGAGAGTGTGTCGTCTGGGGAGCTCCAAGCACTCTCTGCGGCTCCGAGGGGAGAACAGGAGAGAGGAGCTGAGGTGAGCCGGCGGGGTGTGGAGGGGGACTTTGATAGCACCCTGGACTCCTCTGTGGCAGATGGGGCGCACACTCGGTCCCCACGAGTCACACGCAGACTGCTTCCAAATATTAGCTCCCCGGCAGCTGAGGAATTAGCAGGAACCTCCTTTGTCGGGGGGCCCTGGCATGTCTCCCCCACTTCCGGCCTCATGTTCAGACAGAGTCGGTTAAAAAAACAGTCCGTACCTGCTTGCCTCTGTTCTACTGTGTGTTGATTTGTTGTTGCCGGCGGACTTTATTTTTGCCCTTTGGGTTTTCGTGGGATAAAACTTAGTACCTCTTTTACCTTTGTGGTTAGAGGCTGTGAGGGAAGGGAACTAAGTGGTGCTGGGCCCGGAGGCCGGTGAGGCAGCCCAGCATGCTGCTGCATTGGGTCCTTCCAGCCCCTCTGATCACAGGCCCCTCATGGAATTTAGAAATGGGCTCAGACAAGTTGCTCTCTTTTCCTGGGCTCCAAGAGGTGGGTTGCTAGTACCAGACCCCAGAGCCTCCAGAGGGCCTGCAAGACGGTGGCCAGGGCCTGGCAGTGCAGGTGGGCCTAGCTGAGACCTCCCAGTTTTTGTTGGACCAGGGGTGGCTGCTGCATGTGCTACATTCACAGTATGGGATGTTCTAGATGCTCAGGGAAAGTCCTGATTTTTTTTATGGAGCAGAGTCTTCTTTGTCTGCAGTGGGACAGTGATTTCTGCAGCCTCACTGGTTAGTTTTTAGCTGTACTCAGCCCACGTCTCCTGCTCCTCCTGTGAACCCCACGGGCCCTGTCCTTCCGTTGGCCCTTTTCATCGTCCAGCGGCTCCGTGGTTCACTCTCTGTGGGGCTGGTGATCAACCCGCGTGACTTGCGTGTCTTTGCATTTCTCTTCGCTCGGGACATCGGCTGAGACAGACAGGAGTGGACACTTATCTCCGTGACTTCCACAGTGGTGGGGAGAAGTGGGGAAATGAGATGCTCGTTCTGACTGTTCTGGGGAAGTTGTTGGATTGTGAGTCCCTTCCAGGTGCCAATAAATGCCTTTTCTCAGGCCGCACAAATGGAGCGCCAGAAGGAGAGACACCGCGTTGAAGAGAGGATCCAGGTATGTTGATGCAATTTAAGATAAAGTATTGAAGATTTCTCCTTGCCTCTTGCTTTATTCCGAGAGCAGTAGATAGTTTGGTGTGACAATAGCTGTCACTTAGGGAATGCCAGTGGGCGCCAGGCAGGCTTTCAGGACTCCAGAGAATGTCTCTCTGGCTTGGTGGTAATTCTCTGGAGCCGACATTCCCATTGTGCAGGTGAGGCTTGTGAGGCTCCCGAGAGGCGAGGGCTCTTTCCCAAGATCAGGTAGCTTGGATGAGCTCTAGTGTGGACCCAGACCTGCCACTGCTCTGTGTCCCCGAGTCCTGGCAGGTGGCATTTGTCTGGTGCCCGTCAGCTTGGAAAGTGCTTGCCGTCCATTATCTCATTTGATCCTCACAAAGCCCCGGGAGGGAGGCAGCGTGATTATCTTTAGAAATGAACCCAGACTATACATGTATATGTTCAGTCTCCATCAAACCAAATTCTCTGCTAGCTTTTGTAGCACTAAGGAATGAAATTAATGATCTGTTATTTCCCCCAAAAAACCTGGTAGGGTTTCAGAGACTGATGTGACTGTATTCAAATTCCAGAAGGCACTGGAGTGCTTCCACAGGAGTAGCTGTCATCGTCTTAACTGATCTGATCCCCTTCCTCTCACCCAGCCCTGTTGCCGTGAGCGCTAGCGCCGTAACGGGGAGCTGCCGCCGCTGCCTTCAGCTCTGCTTGGAAACATTAATCACACGGTGACAGGAATAAGATAGAATAACTGCGTTTGAGTGTGCTCTTACAGATATATTTACAGTGCATTTTGGTTGGAACGCATCAACTTAGTGAATCTTTTTCTAATCTAATTTAGGCACTTCAGGAGGACCTGAGAGAGAAGGAAAGAGAAATTGCTACAGAAAAGAAAAATAGTTTAAAGAGGGATAAAGCCATTCAGGGTCTAACCATGGCATTAAAGTCAAAGGAAAAAGAGGTATGTGGTGAGTCTGATACACCCGAAGTGAGATTTTTCTTTGTTAGCTTCTGTGGCTGGCCTGTCCTACCCTGAATTTTTAGCTTTAGGTGGAAAGTTTATAAGAGAGCTGGGTTGAGTATGGGGGGGCGGGGGGGAAGGGCCCATTAGTCCATTAGAAATTCCTTTGCAATGTCCAGTCTAGTGCTATCCAAGAAAAATACTGTGTAAGGTACATGTGGATGTTTGAATTTTCGAGTAGCTACATTAAAAGTAAGAAGAAACAAGCGAAATGAACTTTAATAGTATATATATCCCAAATGTTATCATTTCAACATGTAATCAGTAAAACAGTAGTAGTAATGAGGTGTTTAGCATCTTTTTCATCCTAGTGTCATCTCTGAAGTGCCAGTGTGCTTACAGCACATCTCATTTCATACGAACCACGCTTCAAGTG
Source organism: Eumetopias jubatus (assembly GCF_037043125.1). Classification (NCBI taxonomy): domain Eukaryota; kingdom Metazoa; phylum Chordata; class Mammalia; order Carnivora; family Otariidae; genus Eumetopias; species Eumetopias jubatus. The sequence continues at coordinate 81,072,120 of NW_028274821.1, read as the reverse complement.
CCCAATAGCCACAGGTGGCCAGTGGCTGCCATATTGGACAATGCCCAGTCTTGTAAAGACAACAAGATTGAGATGAAGGACGTTTGGGAGGCAAGGCCACGCCTGTGAACCAGTTAGCTACCTGGGTCGTTGCCTTTGGGATCCAAGGTGGTGACCAATGGTTCCGTGCTATTTTATTATTGTTAGCATGGCAGTCTGTTGTTTTCCCATTAACTGAGCGAGGTCCCGATGCAGAAAAGAAAACCCAGCCCTGCTCGCAAGTGAGGAAGAAAGACAGAGTGAAGGTGTGGTGATGGAGGGACGTTCGGGGGGCTGTGCACGCGCAGGGCAGGGGGCCTGAACCAGATTAGGGTATGTACGTGGGGAGCAGAACTTGGAGGAGAAGGTGTCCGAGCTGAATCCTGAAGGATGAGTAGGAGTTGGATCGGGGGGGAGGCAGAGGGGAGAACAATGGTTAATCCATTAAGTTAGGAAAGAGCCTAAAAGGTGTCTGTGGAACCAAAAGCATTTTGAGGTTGTCCGGGCATCAAGTGCAGAACCTAAGGGAGGCTAGAGAAGAAGCTGGTGGGGTTGCATGGGGCCAGCCAGCGATGGTGGAATCAGCCACTTTTGGCTGTTCGGGAGGCATGCCACTGGAGGCTCTCCGGCAGGAGGGGTATGATCACACTTGCATTTTAGTGAGGTCTCTGGCTGTATCTGGAGAGTGGCTTGTAGGAGGGAGAGAAGGGGGGTAGGGAGGCCAGTGGCGGAGGTGAGAGCCAAGGAGGATTGAGTTAGAGCAGTGGTCACTGCTAAATGCGAATGGAGGGGCAGGGCCTACTCAGGAAGTGAAACTGGACATAGCCAGAAATCATTAAAAATTAGAAGCAAATTTGGGGAAATTTGTTGAGGGGACATAGGACTGAGAGAAGGAACAGGGGAGGATGACTGCTGGGGGTCCGGCTGGAGTGACTGGGGTATGGTGGGGCCACCGACTCAGTGGACAGCGTGAGAGAGTGGAGTATGGTGGCCAGGTGGGTGCGGTGAGGGAGGCGACGAACCTGTTTACAAAGTGTTGACTGTGAGGAGCCCGTGGACCGCCAAGGTGGGATGTCCAGGGGGAGGTGGCTATGTCAGCCTCAAGCCTGGAGAGAGCTCAGGGGTGAGTTACGGTTCTGAGAGTGGGGCTACCTGTCTCGGGAGTGCGTAGAAGGGAAAGAGCAGGGCCACAGGGGACATCAGAATTTCAGGGACGGGGAGAGGAAGGCACGAAGGGGACAGGAGTGGTTGCACAAGCATGGAGCGAACCAGGAAGCGGCGGCGGCGCTGAAGAAGCTGAAGAGGGGAGAGTTTGAGTAATCACCGGTGTCAGATGCGGCAGAGACTTGGCTCATAGTAATAGTAGTTACAATTTCTACCATTGCATAATGCGGGAGTTCAGGGCCCGGCTGAAGTTGGAGACCTTCAGTGTAGAGTGGCGCCGGTGGAGGGGCCACTGTGGGTGCTGGCCAAGTCCAGTGTGTGGCCATGGGCGCCAGTGCTGACTGGGGTGCGGGAGAAGGTCACCAGAGATGAGAGATTCTGGGAGTAGCCGGGCCCCTCTCCATGGGCAGCAATAATGTAACGCTTTGTCTCAGCCAGGCCTGATTTTAGCACCAGTACCCATCACTTCACTTAGCGCTAGCGTTGCTAGAGTTGGGTGAATAGTGGTCTCCTCGTGTTCTGGTTGCGGGCATTGGGGCTCAAAGAGATTAAGTACCTTGCCTGAAGTCACTCAGCTAGTGAATGGCCAGGGTAGGAGTCCCACTTCTCTGACTTCACACCTTCCCCGACTGCGAAGCCCTTGGTCAGAAGGCTGCGCCGTCCAGCAGGAAGAGCACTTGAGTGTGCACCGGGAGGCGAGACCCGTTGCCCACTTGGCTGCTGTTCTTACTTTGACCCAGGTGGAAGACCTTAACTCTGAGATCGAAGAGCTCAGTGCTGCCTTTGCAGAAGTCACAGAGGCCCCTGCGAGAGCACAGACACAGAAATTCCAGGTAAGCGTTCGCTTGGCTTGAAGCGGCCATGCCCTCGGTCCTGACTCCTGGGGAGCGCAAGGCCTGGCAGCTGAGAGGAACCCGCTGCTGATATAACAGCTGGGATTTATTGAACACATACTGTGTGCCAAGCGCTGTGCTCAGTGCTGTCTGGGTTAGCTCGGGGGATCTGTACAGCAGATCATGGAGGAGGCTCTGTTAATATCCAGGTTCACAGAGTCTGGTAACTTGCATAGGGTCACAGAAATGGTAAGTGAGAGAACCAGGATTTGCCCCAGAGCCTGTCTCACCCCCAGGCCTCTGCTTTTACCTGCCCCCCCCCCCAACTGCTGGTCCCTTTAGTACCCCTGCTCCCCCGCCGCCCACGTGTCACTTCCACACCTTGAAGGTTTGACCTGCCCTTTCTCCTTTATCCCCCCTAAGCCTTGTACTGCAGGGACTCCTGCTGGTCTCCGCCTTGATGTTCCACCTTTCTGGTTAATTTTAGTTTTGTGTTTTTAATTTTTTTAGTGTTCTCTTGCCGTGTTTCTAGTTTCTTTATACAGTGTATCCCTATTACTGAGAATCAGCCAATAAGGTTCCATCGTCTGAATAAGCCCCATACTGCATAAAGCTCTCCCTGCCACCTTCCCCCACCATGGTATTTTTGGTTATAAAGTAGAAGTTAGAAGTTAAATCTGATTTAAGACTGCTTGATTCCTAAGATTTATGTCCCACGTCTTATCTTTTGCAGAGCCCTGGTTCACAGTAAGAATAATTGAAGTAATTTGGTTTAAATCATGGTACAATAGAAGCATAGGCAAGTCTCTGCCTTTGGAATCTCAGATTTGCCTCCCCCACCATTTGGTTGATGAAGTGGAGCTGGGATTACACCGAGGTGTTTTTTTACCCCCCTTGCTTTGAAAATAACACATCTTAAAAGCTGAATTCTTAGGAAAACCATTGATATTTCCTACTGCTTGAGAAAAAAAAGGTTGGCACTTGACAGGCATAGAGACCAGACGGACATCCTTATAGTCGTTGATATTTTGCTTGTTAGTGTTGAGCCTTGAACCTTTAAATGCTACCCAGATTTATCACATAACATTTATTAATTTCCTAACCATCTGTCCTAGTTGAAAGACTTTCAGAATGATTTTTGAGGTCTTGTCACTTAACAGTGTTGGCTGGGTTTCTTGTCTTGCAAGATACAGAGGTCATGAGCTTTCGAAAGTCCTTAGGTTCTGCATTCCCGCTTGGCTGTTCTGAGAGTGCTCCTTTAATCCTTACCCATGGAGGTAGCATGTTTACTGGTTTGGCAGGTTGTCGGGACTTGACCTCAAGTCTGACTCCAAAATCTGTGTCCTTGCCGCCGTTTTGATCGTGTGTGTGTGTGTGTGTGTGTTTGTGTGTAAATGCATGCAGTGTGCTTATATTGGCTGTTTTGCTACATTTGAATGTTGCACAGGCCCTTGAAAATGCCTTTTCTTTCACATAGTGGGACCTTTTGGGAATGTCATATGATTTGAACTAATTGCAGCTTGACTAGAATAGCCAAAATTCACAGGGTTGGAAGCAATGGAATACACATTCTTCTCTAGTGCCCAGTGGAATATTCTCCAGAATAGATCACATCCTAGGTCAAAAATCAGGTCTCAACCGGTACCAAAAGATTGGGATCATTCCCTACATATTTTCAGACCACAATGCTTTGAAACTAGAACTCAATCACAAGAGGAAAGTCGGAAAGAACTCACATACATGGAGGCTAAAGAGCATCCTACTAAAGAATGAATGGGTCAACCAGGAAATTAAAGAAGAATTAAAAAAATTCATGGAAACCAATGAAAATGAAAACACAACTGTTCAAAATCTTTGGGATACAGCAAAGGCAGTCCTGAGAGGAAAGTATATAGCAATACAAGCCTTTCTCCAGAAACAAGAAAGGTCTCAAATATACAACCTAACCCTACACCTAAAGGAGCTGGAGAAAGAACAGCAAATAAAGCGTAAACCCAGCAGGAGAAGAGAAATCATAAAGATCAGAGCAGAAATCAATGAACTAGAAACCAAAAGAACAGTAGAACAGATCAACGAAACTAGGAGCTGGTTCTTTGAAAGAATTAACAAGATTGATAAACCGCTGGCCAGACTTATCAAAAAGAAAAGAGAAATGACCCAAATCAACAAAATCATGAATGAAAGAGGAGAGATCACAGCCAACACCAAAGAAATACAAACAATTCTAGGAAGATATTATGAGCAGCTCTATGCCAGCAAATTAGATAACCTGGAAGAAGTGGATGCATTCCTAGAGATGTATCAACTACCAAAATTGAACCAGGAAGCAATAGAAAGCCTGAACAGACTATAACCACGAAGGAAATTGAAGCAGTCATCAAAAATCTCCCAACAAACAAAAGCCCAGGGCCAGATGGCTTCCCAGGGGAATTCTGCCAAACATTTCAAGAAGAATTAATACCTGTTCTCCTGAAACTGTTCCAAAACATAGAAATGGAAGGAAAACTTCCAAACTCATTTTATGAGGCCACCATTACCTTGATCCCAAAGCCAAAGACCCCATCGAAAAGGAGAATTACACACCAATATCCTTGATGAACATGGATGCAAAAATTCTCACCAAAATACTAGCCAATAGGATCCAACAGTACGTTAAAAGGATTATTCACCACGACCAAGTGGGATTTATCCCTGGGCTGCAAGGTTGGTTCAACATCTGCAAATCAATCAACGTGATACAATACATTAACAAAAGAAAGAGCAAGAATCATGTGATCCTCTCAATAGATGCAGAAAAAGCATTTGACAAAGTCCAGCATCCTTTCTTGATCAAAACTCTTCAGAGTACCTCAATATCATAAAAGCCATCTATGAAAAACCCACAGCGAATATCATTCTCAATGGCGAAAAGCTGAGAACTTTCCCCCTGAGGTCAGGAACAAGGCAGGGATGTCCACTATCACCGCTGCTATTCAACATAGTATTAGAAGTCCTAGCCACAGCAATCAGACGACAAAAAGAAGTCAAAGGCATCCAAATCGGCAAAGAGGAAGTCAAACTCTCACTCTTGGCAGATGATATGATACTTTATGTGGAAAACCCTGAAGACTCCACCCCAAAACTGCTAGAACTCATACAGGAATTCAGTAAAGTGGCAGGATATAAAATCAACGCACAGAAATCAGTGGCATTCCTATACACCAACAACAAGACAGAAGAAAGAGAAATTAAGGAGTCGATCCCATTTACAACTGCACCCAAAACCATAAGATACCTAGGAATAAATCTAACCAAAGAGGCAAAGGATCTGTACTCAGAAAACTATAAAATACTCATGAAAGAAATTGAAGAAGACACAAAGAAATGGAAAAACGTTCCATGCTCATGGATTGGAAGAACCAACATTGTGAAGATATCAATGCTACCTAGAGCAATCTACACATCGAATGCAATCCCCATCAAAATACCATCCACTTTTTTCAAAGAAATGGAACAAATAATCCTAAAATTTGTATGGAACCAGAAGAGACCCCGAATAGCCAGAGGAATCTTGAAAAAGAAAAGCAAAGCTGGCGGCATCACAATTCCGGACTTCCAGCTCTATTACAAAGCTGTCATCATCAAGACAGTATGGTACTGGCACAACAACAGACACATAGATTAGTGGAACAGAATAGAGAGCCCAGAAATGGACCCTCAACTCTATGGTCAACTCATCTTTGACAAAGCAGGAAAGAATGTCCAATGGCAAAAAGACACTCTCTTCAACAAATGGTGTTGGGAAAATTGGACAGCCACATGCAGAAGGATGAAACTGGACCATTTCCTTACACCACATACAAAAATAGACTCCAAATGGTTGAAAGACCTCAATGTGAGACAGGAGTCCGTCAAAATCCTGAAGGAGAACACAGGCAACAACCTCTTCGACCTCAGCCGCAGCAACTTCTTCCTAGAAACATCGCCAAAGGCAAGAGAAGCAAGGGCAAAAATGAACTCTTGGGACTTCATCAAGATAAAGAGCTTTTGCACAGCAAAAGAAACAGTCAACAAAGCCAAAAGACAACCGACTGAATGGGAGAAAATATTTGCAAATGACATATCCCATAAAGGGCTAGTATCCAAAATCTATAAAGCCAAACTGTGGAAGAGCCAAGATGCCCATCGACAGATGAATGGGTAAAGTAGATGTGGTATATATACACAATGGAATATTATGCAGCCATCAAAAGGAATGAGACCTTGCCATTTGCAACGACGTGGATGGAACTGGAGAGTGTTATGCTGAGCAAATTAAATCAATCAGAGAAAGACATGTATCATATGACCTCAGTGATATGAGGAATTCTTAATCTCAGGAAACAAACTGAGGGTTGCTGGAGTGGGGGTGGGGTGGCAGGGATGGGGTGGCTGGGTGATAGACATTGGGGAGGGTATGTGCTATGGTGAGTGCTGTGAATTGTGCAAGACTGTTGAATCACAGATCTGTACCTCTGAAACAAATAATGCAATATATGTTAAGAAAAAAAAAGAAGAAGAAGATAGCAGGAGGGGAAGAATGAAGGGGGGTAAATCGGAGGGGGAGACGGACCATGAGAGACGATGGACTCTGAAAAACAAACTGAGGGTTCTGGAGGGGAGGGGGGTGGGGGGATGGGTTAGCCTGGTGATGGGTATTAAGGAGGGCACGTTTTGCGTGGAGCACTGGGTGTTATGCACAAACAATGAATCATGGAACACTATATCAAAAACTAATGATGTAATGTATGGTGATTAACGTAACAATAAAAAAATTAAAAAAAAATTCACAGGGTTGGTGGTAAGCCTGACATCAAGACAACAGCCGCCATACTCACCTTCGTGGAGTGGTTGTCACAGTGTGGAGATGGGAGTTCTAGTCACAGTGTGCCTCTGTGAAGGTTGCAGTGTGGGGTGCCTGGTGCTACCTCTAGACCCATTGAAAAGTGTGTATTTTCAAATTGGAAATACAGGTTTCCCCCGCTATCCAAAAGTAGAGCTTTCGTATGAAATCTTCACCAGCCAAAATGCCATAAAGCAAAGAAGCAATTACATTAATTCGCATGGAAAAATTTTTGAGCATTCTCAGACCCAAAAAACAACCTCTCTTTTTTTAGGGTTTTCTGACACTTTAGGACATATCATCTTGCTAAGAGTTACAAAAAATACATCAAGATAAAGCACAGATGCTCACAAGACACCGCAGTTCAGAGGTGTGGTGGTTGAGATGCTCAGTGTAGTTCCCAGGGAAGGAGCTCAGTGGGGTTACCCTCTCTGCTCTGGGTGCTTGCTGCCTCTATAACGGCTCACTGCAAAACCAACGCGGAATGCCCTTTTCAGTTAAAAAAATTTTTTTTATGGAAGCATAGTTGACATACAATATTATATTAGTTTTAGTTGTAAAACAGTGATTCAACGTTTATATGTAAAATGAAGTGATCACAATAAATCTAGTTACCACCTGTCACCACATGTAGTTGTTACAGTATTATTAACTGTATTCTCTCTGCTGTTCATTACATCCTTGTGACCTATTTTATAAATGGAAGTTTGTACCTTTTTTAAATCCCATTCTTCTCTTTTGCCCATCTCTCCACCCCCTCTCCTCTGGCAACCACTGAATTGCTCTGTGTATCTGTGAGTGTACCTGGGTGTCTTCTTTCATAAAAGTGCAAATCCTCTTCTGATTTCTTTTGGTTAGCGCAAACAGGTGCTATCGTAGGTCTCTTGTAAGATACGCGAAGTGGCGTCATGCGAACTTTTGAAAAGTGGGGCATAGTTGTGCATTTTTTTCTCCTCCCCTCCCTGCTCAGCTGTAAAAGTAAATTGCACATTGTAGGAATTTATAAAATACTTAAAACAGTGGAAAGAGTTTGATAGATGTCACCGATAAACTCATGTCTAAAGATGTTCACTATTAACACCTTGACTCTTTTGACGCATATTTATACGTACATATTTGAAAAAGTAGAAAGGATCATAATACCTATTTTGTTCTATAATCTTTTTTTCATCTAATATTCTTATCATGACAGTATATATAGATCTCCGTACTCCTTTTATAAAATTTTCATTTTGAAATAATTGTAGATTCACATGCAGTAGATTTCTGTATACTCTTTACCTGGTCCTCCCAAAGGTGACATCTTCCCTAACTTTAGTAACAATGTCACAACCATGACATCGGTCTTGGTGCAATCCATGGTTCTTACTCAGATTTTGGCAGTTTGACACACACTCGTGTGTGTGTGTGTGTGTGTGTGTGTGTATGTGTGTTTATCCCTATGCTTTTTAAACAATCTTTTTTTTTTTAAAGATTTTATTTATTTATTTGACAGAGACATAGAGCACAAGTAGGCAGAGCGGCAGGCAGAGGGAGAGGGAGAAGCAGACTCCCCACTGAGCAGGGAGCCCGATGTGGGACTTGATCCCAGGACCCTGGGATCATGACCTGAGCCGAAGGCAGACGCTTAACGACTGAGCCACCCAGGCACCCCCAGTCTTCTTATTTTAATTCTTGCTAGTTTGTTGGTGTTAATTGGGATCGTCCCTGGAATGGGCGTGGCAGTGTAGTGCTGTGGAGAGAGTCCCACATTTAATCACTTATGGTCTGATGACAGGCTCATCACCTAACGGTTCTGAGCCTCAGTTGCAGTAGTGTGTAGGGTTGCTATGAGAAGTGGAGATACAATGTGTGCAAAAGCGCCTGGTTTAGCTCCTCGTATGTAATCAGTGCTTAATAAAACGTAACTGTGAAAATGGCTCAAGATGAGCATTTTTCCTATCATTGTTCATCTTCTTTTGTTTTTTGAGTTTATTTAAATAAGCAATGCCCCAGATTTTTTTTTTTTTTTTTTTTTTTTTTTTTTTTTTTAGGCCTCGTGATTTAGGGACGCCTGGGTGGCTCAGTCGGTTAAGCATCTGCCTTCAGCTCAGGTCATGGTCCCTGCGTCCTGAGGTCGAGCCCCTTGCCCTCTGGCTCCCTGCTCAGTGGGGAGCACGTTTCTCCTTCTCCCTCTGCCCCTTCCTCTGCTTATATACTTTCTCTCGTGTGTGCTCTCTCTCTTTCTCTCTCTTTTGCATGCGCTCTCTTTCTCTCAAATAAATAAATAAAATCTTTAAAAATTTTTTTGATTTTAAAGGAAGGTGAAACAGAAGCTTCTCTAAACCCCGCTTTGAAATGTGAATGGGGTTCCCCCTCAGTCCCTGTCGCTAGGACCTAAATAGCAATGGGGAAACATGGGATGGCTGGGCCTCACCTCTCCCGGATTGACTGTGGCCATAGCCCACCTCTCCTAACAACTAGGGTTTCACTAGCATTGGTGGCGGAGCTGGATCTCCTGGAAAGGCCAAGAAACTGGAGCCAGTCCCTTTACCCCACAGTCTGAGTTGTGGCCTTGACAGCTCACGTGTCCCTTGCTATTGAGTTTTTCATCATGAGCCTTTGTCTAATCCAAAGAACAGATGTTAAAAAAAAAAGGTTTATTTTCTCCTGATTATAAGTATGTTACAAATTTCCTTTTTGGGAGACTAGAAAGCAGGAAAAAAGGGGCATCAGGAGACCATCCAGCCACCACGCTGTTAACATTTTGATGTTTTTCTTTCTCAGCTTTCTCCTATGCATAGATTTTACTTTTTAGCTCATTCACAATTTAATCTTCTATTTTTTCATGTCATGTTGTGAGTTGGAATATCCCCATGTTATTGGTTTAGGTTCTTAGTTTTTCCTGTTAGAGTAAATCTGTGATGGATGACTGTGTACGTAAGGCTTTTCCCCCCTGTATTTTGGATTCCTCCCCTGAGATTGAATCCTGGGAGCCGAATCATTGGGATGAGTGTGAACACGTCTATCCTGTACACACACACTTGATGTATATAATCTGTCCATAGAGAGTTACATTAATTTACATTCCTGCCAGTGTATTTCTTGGCTTCTGGATGCTTGGTCAGCTCTTGAAAAGTTAATATTAATTGTGTTGCTTCATAGTAAGTTTGCCAGCACTGGATATTCTCATTAAAACCTTCTTGTTAAATGAAAGCTTGTTTTAATTTGCTCTTTTTGATTATTGGTGAGTTACAGTATTTTTTCAAATGCTTGATAATCACATATGTTTTTTCTACTAAACTGTGTGTTAATGAAGTATGAATGTTCTCGAGAGAACTAACCCTTGGACTCCGCTGAATTTACAGCCGCTCGTGGTGGTCATGGGGCTGCCATGCTGACCATTTCTGCTTCTCCAGATGACTTTGGGTCCGAGCTGCTCTAACCTCCATGAGCATTGCCCGTGCTTGAGTCCGCCTCTGTTTGTCAGATGGTGCTGTTCACGTTCTACCTTTTATAAATAACTTGATGAAGTTTTTCTTTTTTAAACCATTACAAAAGTAAAATGCTTGGTAACCTTAGAACATTTGAAAGAAGTGAAGGAAGAAAATCACCCATGTACCCACCCAACTAAAGACAGTTTCTGACACTCTTTGCTTTTATTGAAGTCTTTAAAAAAAGAAAAAAGCTTCTTTGACACTGTTGTAGCCTTTTCCCCTCTTAATATCAACATGGTAACATAATCATCACTGTGTTATTTCAGAATCTTCCTATTATTTGTGCTTTGGGTCCTGGAGGTTATGTTAATCTTCCTCTTTTCGTTCCTTAGCTCCCTTCCCCCCACCCCAAGGTGAAAAAGGAGCCCAGATTTCTTGGTCTGTTTAGTGTGCTACAGAAATCAGCTCATCTCCCCTGCCTCCCTCCTCTTGTAGGGGTCCAAAGATTATGAGGCTGCTCTCTTAGAGAAGGCAGCCCTTTTAGCACAGCTGAACTCCGAAAACCTCAACAAGAGTGCAGAGAACCACAGACTGCGTAGGAACATTAAGAAGGTGACCCAGGAGCTGAGCGCCCTGCAGCAGGAGAGGGAGAGGCTGGAGAGGGACGTGGAGGAAGCCCACCGCCAGAAGAGCAGACGCGACCACACCATCCACGTGAGCAGCGGTGGCGTGCGTGGTCGGGTGGGGGCTCTTGACGGCGCCTCTGGCTTTAGGGAGGCCTTCTCTGCAGGAGACTTAGAAAAATCTGAAAAACTGAAAGAAAACATTTCACTCGTCATCTCATCATCTTGAAATTATCTCTTTTGTCTCGCATGTGCGTGCACACACCCACACACCCATGCACACCCACACACCCACCCACACCCCCCGCATTCACACCCCCCACACCCACCCATACCCATCCCCCCACACACACCCACACCCCCAAACCCCCACCCCCCATTCACACCCAAGCACACCCACTCACACCCAAGCATACCCACCCACACACCCACCCACACCTACCCACATCCACACACTCACCCACCCACACACCCACACCCACCCACCCCCACCCTCACTCCCACCCCCAGACCCACCCCCCTTACACACCCTCACCCACACCCCCACACCCACCCACACCCACACCCCCCCCCCCACACACATTATTGGTATCAAGCTGGAAATGCGGTTTTGTATCTTACTTTATTAATTCAATGTTCTCTTTTTGGTGTGTTGCCATGTTATGAGTGTTCTTCAGAAACATGTTTTTGTTTGTTTTTTGGTGCAAGCGTAGTATTTCATCACTTGGATGTGCTACAGTTTATTTAGTCCCTTATGGTAGAATATTCAGGTTGTTACACTTTATTTTTTTTGCCTTACAACAAATGCGATAGCAAATGTCCTTGTATCTAAATATTTTTCCATTGATTATTTCCTGATAGAGGCATAATTATTGGGTCAAAGAGTATGAATGTTTTTCACATTATTATATAGATACACTCAAATTGTTTTCCAGAATGATTATACCAGGTTTCTCTTTATGAGAGTGGTCCTTTTTTAAAGACTATTTATTCAGCATTGGATGTTAGCATTTAAAAAATTCCCTCTGGATTTGGTAGGCAAAAAATAGTTTATCTTTAAAAATTTCTATTATAGGGGCACCTGGGTGGCTCAGTCAGTTAAGTATCCAACTCTTTATTTTTTCATTTTTTATTGTTACAAGATTTTATTTGTTTGTTTGTTTATTTACTTAGAGTGAGTGGGGGAAGGGGGAGAGGGAGAGAGCTAAAATCAAGAGTTGGTTCCTTCACCGACTAAGCCACCCAGGTACTCCAAGTGTCTGACTCTTGATTTTGGCTCAGGTCATGATCCCAGGGTCCTGCGATCAAGCCCCACTTCAGACTCTGTGCTCAGTAGGGAGTCTGCTTGAGGGCTTTCTCTCTCCCTCTCTGTCTGCTCCTCCCCCTGCTCATTCTCTCTTTCTCTCTCTCTCTCTCAAATAAATAAATCTTTAAAAAATTTTTCTTTCTCTTACTTTTAAACAAGTCCTGGGCAGGCAGAGGACCTCAGGTGGACAGAGTCATTAGAGCAGAGGTCTCAAAGGGAGCCTCCAGGTACTACGGTTTAGTTCTCCAGTGGCTGCTGTGGGCAGGGGTGTCAGGATCCACTGCTTGAAATCCGAACCCTAACACTGATGCGAGAATTGAAATACACATGTTTGTATATCTTAACAAAAATATTAATGACCATCAAGGGAATGCTAATGGAAATTTAGAAAACTAAAACATCATCTACTGTTCCACTGCCCTAACACAGTAACTCTTTCTGGTTTTCCGTGTTCTTTGACCCCTTACTTTATCGTGGGCATCTTTCCATGTTGTGTGGCCTCCAGAATGATCATGTTGAATGGTGCATGCTCTTCACTGAATACATTTCACATGCTTTACTTAACTTTCTGCTCTCTCGGACACCGTGGTTGTTTAAATGATGCCATGATAACATCTCTGGGCATAAAGGCAGTTTCCCTTGAATTTCCTAGGATTTGAGTGAGTTTACTAGGTCAGATGGCACAAATATTTTATACTGGTAATCATGTTGCCAAATTATTTGCCCAAAGGTCTGGCCCAATATATGCTGCCACCCGTGATCTTGGATTGTAGCAGTTTACTGTGTTAATGTTATTACAGTATCTTTCCCATATGTTAGTGAACACCCAAGTGTGCCTGGTTTAGATGTTGATGGAAGTGTAAGATGGGACCTCTGAAAGTTTCATCTTTTCTAAGGGCGATGGAGTTGTTAACACATGACAAAGCAGCTTAAAATCTATAGAGTCAGTGCAAAAGATCCTTGTGGAATGGAGTAGTTGGGAAGTCTTCTAGGAGGAGGTGGCACTTGAGTTGAGTGAGAAGAATAAGGTTTGAGTAGTGTGCTGTATGGAGGAGATGAAAAGACTGGCCAGATGGTCCTTTGATAGAGATGCAGTTTTCATAGTCAGTTCTTACTCCCTTACTGCTGGATAACTTCCTCTTAATTTAAAATAGCTCATCTCAAGAATGCCCGATTTGTAGTATTCTAAAGTATTATTTGGAGCCTTAAAAATAAATGCTGGCTAATTGAACATAATAATAAAAAATAAATAAAATACAGGAAAAAAATGAATAAAAATTGTAATTTATTACTTTTGACGTTTCAAAAACATTTTCAGAGGTTTATGGGAAGTCATAAAAGTGAGATTAAAGATAAAGGTGAAAGCATTCAGGTCAAGGAACAAAAAGGGTGGCTAGTGAATTGGCAGCAGAGTGAGTAAGGAGAAATGCACGCTGTGGTACCTGACCCAGTATCAAAGATGGGGACTTAAGTTCAGCTGGTGGCTCCTGGCAGCGAAAGTAAAAAGGGAAATTCAGTTACACGGTCTCCCGTGTCTGAAGATGAACAGGTTAAGGTAAAAGGACAGCTCTGGCCAGCACTCCAGCCCAAGGGCAGTATTGCCTCTGGCGGGCTGCTGGAGGGTTCTAGAAGCAGGATAGAGCCTTTGACGGTACCACCCGCAATGAGAGCAGAGTGGCGGCCCCATCCGTGCCACCCAAGTCTGTGAGCTTGTAAGGAGTATGGTTTCCAGTCCCTGGAACAGTGTTTGGCTGTTTCCTGTTGTTCTTATTTCTTGGACAAGAACTACCACCTCAGAAATGTTGCACCCCGTTTATAGATGAGCCCTGACCCCGAGCCTTTGCAGGGGGCTGCTGTCAAGCATGCTGGTTGTTGTTGTTTTAGAAGTCCGTGGATTCTTTCTGATGGTCAGCCGGCTGGTTATCTTTTGGGTGTGATCAAACCATCCTTTGCTCATGCCAGAGAGCCTTCTTGCCCGGTCATTGTGCTTGCTCCTAAGCTTTCCAGAGGGAGACCGTGCCTGTGTGAGCGGGCATCTTGCGGCTGGGTCGTGTGCGTCCACCGTGTCAGATGGTGCCCGGGCCCTGCGAGGGTTGGCCATGAGGGTCTGGTGGTCCTGTTCATTCGCATTGCCTGCGATGGCAGCGGCCTAGTACCAGCTGACTCAGCACGCGGTATCAGTTGTTCATTTGTTTATCCGAGGGATGCTCATGGAGTACTTGCAGTGGTGTAGGCACTGCCGGTAGGCCCTGGTGAAAACAAGCTTTGGTTTTTACTCGGGAGGTCTTTCTAAAACCAGAAACCAACAACAAACCTGGTATTCCCAAGTCGGTGTCTTAACTGTGATGTTGAAGGTGTCCTGGTTTGTGTGCTTTATGACAGGAATGCTGCTCGGACTGTCACATCCTTGCCCTCACACTGGACTTTGATACATTGTTTGGCTCGAGAGACTTAAGGCTCTCCTTTTAGTATGTATGTATGTGTGCATGTGCATGTGTGCTGTGTGTGTGTGTGTGTTTGGTGGAAAGTGGTAGAGAGAGGTAAACCTTTATTTTAGATTTGCTCTTTCTGGTTCAGGCGTTCTATATGCTCCTCAGGGTGGGTGGGGGATAGGAGCAAGCGCTAGTCTTTTTCTTCTTTATAAGCAGCGTCTATGAGACATTGGTTTAGCTGTATTCCCCAGACTGTCTCATAATGCTCTCATCTGTTATGAGACCTGTCATCTGCTACTCTGACAAGTATGTGCTTCGGTACCTGGGCACTTAGCTCTGTGGGGATGCATTTGCTGGCTCAAGCCCAAAAATCTAATTAAAGTTGTACCCATCACCCAGCTGGCTAATCCCATGTGCTTTGACGGGAGCAGGTTTAATTTCAGGGTAGTTCATCCTGAACCCCTCTGGTTTCACATGTGTTTGTTGATGGATAGCTCCAGATGAGAATATGACAGCGTTCAGAGCATCTCTTGTGATCTGTAGTCAAAACATAGCATTTGGAGACAGTGTCTGTAGGCTGGTTGGGTAGGCCTAGGACCACAGACCTGAAATGGTGTGCTTCTTACCAAGGGTCAGGGCTCCCTGTGCCTTGTTTTTGTTTTAATCGGGTATGAAGAGTCTGAGTTGGAGTCCTTGTAGACTAATATGCAGTGTAAATGATATTTGCTGGCAGAAGTTCTATCTGTAATTTCCAGTCACTCTTAAGAGAGGCTGAGTGCAGAGACTCGGGTCAGACTGGTTTTGAGTCCTGGCTCTGTCACTGGCTAGCTGTTGGACTATGAGCCAGTAGCTTTGCCTCTCCAAACTCTGGTCTTGTTTTCTGTTAGAAAAACAGAGCTTAGTTGTAGGGATTATCTGAGATGGGGATAGCAATTATGAACATAGTACCTGGCACATCTTAAGTGATCCATGAGTAGTTGCTGTTTTGATGATGGTGATGCCCTGGGAAGGAGAAACTGGGCAGTTTGAGCTGGTGTCTTTGGAGCAGTGGGCAACAGTGCCAGACTTGGGTTCGAATCTCGGCTTTAGCTGGCACTCAACTCTAAGCCTCTAGGTCAGTGGCTTAACCCCTCTAAACTAAGGTTTTCTCCCCTTCACTAGGGTTGATTATACCTACTTTAGGAGAAATGAATGAATAATAAAATTTAATGCACGAGAAAGCACCTCCTCTGGTTCCTGGCACATAGAGGTGGATGCTTAGTGGATTGGACACCTCTTCTTTCTTCCTCTCCTGCTTTTAATTGCGTGGCGGGTGCTGGCTCGGGACTTGGAATGACAAACCACTGCTCGCTAGAATCTAATGGACACTGTTGACTAATAAATGTGGTCTGCCCAGTTACCAGCCAAGTCAACAAAGCTGTAAATTTCTTCCTTGATAACACTCACCTCTCCTCTGAAGAAAGGGCTTGTCTGTTCTTTCCAGCTGATTGATCCCTCTAGGAAGGGAGGCAGAACCCGTTTCTAGTGACAGACAGTAGTATCTCAGTGGCTCATGCATGGGGGCTGCTGTAGAAGCTGCTTTAAAAGGCTGTTCCCATCAGTTTCCATGTGGAATTTCTGTCGTCTTTGTGGAGCCCAAACAGAAAGGCTTTCCCTTAACTCTGGTTCTTACTTTATAATTTCTGTGCCAGGCTCTGTCCTGGGCACTGGGAGCACAGGACTGAATCAAATCAGACACAGTCTCTGAAGGAATCTGGCAGAGAAATAGAATAGGAACACAGACAGAGCTAATTAAAATATAGCATGATAAGTGCAGGTAGGGGGATGGGCCAAACGCTTTGGGAGCACAGAGCCTGGAACTTGCTATCAGCGGGACGGGGTGGGAGGGAGGGCTTCACAGAGGAGGTGGATTGGAGCTGAGGCGTGAAGGGTGAGTAGCTGTTTGCTGGGGGGGAAGGGGTTGGGGGTTGAACTGCATTCCTGGTTGAGGGAGGGCTCATGCGGAGGCCTGGGGGGCATGAATGAGCCTGGCACAAGGGGGCACAGCGAGTGGGCTGGAGGAGAGGGCAGGAACGTTCCGTCACACCGTTCAGGTGGGGTTTTAGAGAGGTGTGCCTGACAGCAAAGCGACCCAGCCGGGCCTTGAGCCCTGCCCGGTGTGAGCCTCCTTTCTGCTGAAAGCCACATTGAGCTCCCCGCTCGGAACTTCTGCGGTCCTCACGGCGAGCCCCACCAGTAGCACACGTGCTTGTTGGAGCTCTGTGCGAGCAGTCTCATTCCAGTGGTTTCTGTCTGTTTGTTTGAGCAGAGGAATTCTCTGTTCACATATGACTCTCCTGGAGAGGAAACCTGAAGCAGAGCTGTTCGGGGAGATGTGAAGCGGGGAGGCCTGGCGCCCCCTCCCTGCCATGTCCCGCCTCTGCCGCAGCCCCCAGGGGCAGCCAGGCTCTGCAGAACCCGGCCCGAACACCACTATCTCATACTGATTCTGGAAATTCTTACATCATTGGGTTCCTATTCCTCATTAAGATTTTGGAGGAGTTTCCTTTGTGTATTTAAAGGGAACCACTGAGCACTTTGACAAGCTTTCTCACCGCAAAACCTGAGAAGGTGGAAATTTGATGGATGAAAACCTTCTCATTCTCCATCTGGCCTGAGATAAAACAAACCAGCTGACTGCAGAAGGAAGTAAGAGGGCCTGGCTTTTCATTTCTAATGTGATTCTAAGATTATAGGGATATTTTATTTTTAAAATAATCCATTTTTTTTTTCTGTCCATCTCCCCTGAGAATGCCCTGATATGCAAAGGCAACACTCAGCTCAGTGTTGGTCCAGAGTGCACCTGCGAATCTCCAAGGAAGATTGCCCACTAGGTAGAAAGCAAGGCCACTCGGTTGATGTCACTGCACACAAATCCTGCTGTGGCAGCGCCGGCTTGAAAGCAGGGAGGGGTTTTCAAACTGCCCCCTGTTCAGAAGCAAGTCAAACAGATGCACCCTCGGGGGCTTGGCAGGTTCCTTAGGATGGTGGCTCCTTGCATTACAATCAAATACAGATTAGCCGGCTTTCCCGAGAAAGCCACCTCAGTCAGGTTTTGGAGGAAGGCCCAGGAATATGTAGTTAGATGATACGGATAGCCAGCCAGCCTTGGGCTTCTTGAGCTCTGTTTGAAAAACCACTGGTTTAGTGAAAAGAACATGAATAGACCTGATTTTAAGTCCTGATTCCAGCACCTTTTGCTTTGGTTAAATTGCTTGAGTATTTGGAACTTCCATTTTCCAATTGGTAGAATGGGTGGAACGAGAGCATCTGCTTCACGGGGTCGCTCTGAGTGCTGTGGGAGGGCACGGGTGTAAAGGGTCCGGCCCTCTCCTAAATGCTTAGAGCTTTGCAGAAAAAGGTGGTGGGTGGTGTTTTGGGAGGGCGATTGCTGAGGGCCAGAGTAGTCGGCGGGGCAGGGGAGGCGGGGAGCTTACAAGGTAAGCTTGCTGTCTCCAGGCAGAATTGGGCGGAATTGTACTTTTTTTTTTTTTCCCCAGATGGAGAGGACTGGGTGGTCGGGTGAGGTAAGGCTAAAAGGTAGGCTGGAGCCCACAGGGGGAGGGGAGCCTAGAACGAAGGTTTGTTAAGTGGGGTGGCTTCATTCTGCAGTTAGTATGGGGTCCCTGCAGGGTCCTGGGTAGAGATGTAATGGTCGGCGGGGGGTATGTGTGGCATTTGGTGGGTGAACGCAGACATAGGGAGACCAGTTAGGAGGCTGTTGCTGTTGACCAGCTGCGAGCTAATTTCTGAAGAAGGCAGGGGCAGTGGGATGGAGGGAGGGGAGGGCTGAGCATGCAGGGGATTCACTTTTCTCCCCAGTACTTCAGATTTCTCCCGTCCTCTTTTTTAATACCTCCTCAAGGGAGGAGGAGTGACTGTCTGGGTGATTAGAGTCTAGCATGTTCACTGGGCCAGCCTTGCTACAGTGTGGGTTACTGTACCTTAAGACAAGAACCCAAGTTCCAGATTCTCTGGCTTTCTTGCCGCAGACCTAAGCAGGCCTGGCCCTTGTTGGGCAGATGGCTCCCTTAAGCTGCATACACCCTCTTCCTTCAAAAAGCCAAACCAAAAACAGCCCTTAGTTTTATCAGGAAGCCCTGTTTTGGGTATGCAGTTTTCACAGACTTGAACTTTGATTCCCAATCTATGATTGGTTCTTACCAAACTGATTGAATCAGCTCCTTTGAGAAGTCTCTGGGTGGGATAGGAAGTAGGGGTAGTTGGCAGGGCAGGATTTGGGCACTCATGTCCACATAAAAGCACCAGATACTTACCCTTCATCTCTCGTGTGCTCTGTGCGGAGGCTTGGCGCGGCCTTCAGGCCTGAGTTACCGGTGGGATGACCAGGTGTGTGTGAGAGGGAGGGGAGGAGTGCACCCGGTGGCTGGGTGGGCGGTGATGTGATGGTGCTGTGATGGTGCTGTGGCCACAGGAAGAAGCCTGGAGCAGAGTCGGCCTGGAGGGTATGCATTCGGAGGTGCGGGGATGACAGAGGGTCATTTCCCGTGCACCTGCTTTTGTGCCGGGCACCCATCCCGTATTCTCTCATTTCACACTCCCAGGACCCCAGGAGCCTGTATTATTAACCCCATTTACTGGAAAGGAAGCACTCGTAAGGGTTCAGGTTATCTGTCTATGGTCACTGGCTAGTTAGCCGTAGAGCCCGGATTCAAGGCTAGTTCTGCCAGTCTTCACAGCCTAGGAATATTGCAAGAGGTTTGGGGAAACCACCCAAGATTATCAATTTTCAGTTCTGATTGTTTTGCTCGGGTGAGACATGCCGTCTCCATGCCTCCTGTAAACATTTGTTACAAGCGCACGGGTGCCGAGTCCAGGAGCCCGTCGGCTGCCTTTGTGTTGCCATGGCTGCAGCTCTTCCTCAGGGCCACCTCGGCACCATCCACCCTCCCTGCAGTGGTCCTTTTACTTCAGGCCTTCTCTGACTGCCCTTCACGTGAGGTCCCAGATCCTTGGTCCTGCCCCATTCATTAGCAGGAGGGCCTCCGTCTCAGGCTGGATATTGCATCAGACCTGAGTCCTTGAGAAACTGGAAACTTAGCTCGGGGCACTGGAATTAGTGACCGATGGCAGCCCGTGTCACAGGCTGGTTTTATATTTCTTTGGTCTTAACAATAGTGCAGCTGAGGGGAGAGAGTGCTGAATTTGGGGTCTAACTGACTTGGGCTTGAATTTCAGTACTAGAACTTACTTGTAAAGCTTTGTAAACATCTCTCGGTGTCTGTGAGCCTTGGTTTCCTTTCTAGAAATACAGGACTCATAATATTTACCATGTGTGCCGTCATTAGGGTTAGAGATGTTTTATGTAAAAGTGCCTTGACACGTGCGTGGCTCAGCTTGTGCTTGGTAAATAGTAGTTTCTGTTAGGAATGTGTACAATAGAAGTACTTTGTACTCTTTGGTGTCCTGACTTTCCTTGAGGCCCTGACTTATGCTGAGGGCCCACAACCACCAAAAATATACATACACACAAATTTGCATAGCCTCCCAGGGACCCATTCAGTGGACCTCAGATTAAGAACCCCTAATCTCGAGGAATGACCCAGCTACATGTCCTATGTGGGATTTTGGAACAGGTCAAGTCTGTTAGTTTGGGAGACACGTGGGGGAAATGGAGCACATTAGTCACCTTTATCACTTAAAACATGCAAGTTCTTAATTTACATACCTGAATTTAAAATTATATAAGCAAATGAAATGGGAGAATGGAGTAAATTACTGTTGTACACACACACATATACACTAGAACTTGAACCAGACATTAAAATAATGGGTCTGATAGGTGTTTGTGCAAAGGAGAGAGCTGCATCGGGGAAATGATGTAAGTGGACCAGTAATTACTGTGCACATCAGGGTGCCTGGGTGGCCCAGTCGGTTGTGTCTGACTCTTGATTTCGGTTTAGATCATGATCTCAGGGTCGTGAGATTGAGCCCCGAGTCCGGCTCTGTGCTGAGTGTGGAGCCTGCCTGAGATTCTCTCTCTGCCCCCCTCCCCCCAAAAAAGTAGGCCTGATCTTTTTAGAATGGAAGGCAGATTTATTGTGAATTTAAAGATGTACCTAAATGGCTTCACACAAGATTTTCTGGTCCGTGTTATCCAGTTTTCAGAGGCAGGTTTCTAAAAGCAAGTGTCAGATGACTGTAGGTGGATGGGGGTCATTTCAAAAGAAATCCAAATTCTGGCCATTGTGTGGAAGTGAGCTGAGAGGCTTGCAATCAGAGTTGGAATCAGGCAGGTGCTGCCCCTTAGTGACTGTGATTGTGGGTAAGCTACTTTACCTGAGCCTGTTTCCTCATTCATAAAATGGGAGCAATCCCATCTACCTCTCCATCCATCCATCCATCCATCCATCCATCCATCCATCCATCCGATATTTACTGAGTGCTGTTCTGGTTATCTGTTGTGTGCCATTCCCAAGTGACGCTGATAATGTTCTAGGGGCTGTGTTTTGAGAATTCTGGTTCTTTTTGGTGGGAAATGGTATTTAGAGACTATGGTCTGGATACTGGGGAGGATGCTGATTTTAGGCTTTCTCAGTGAGAGGAAGGAAATAACAGAAAATAAAAGTTCATATTCATATTTTCAACTCATATTTACAATGACATGTTTTAACTTAATTTTATATTTGTATTGGTATTCTCTTAGGCTTGTAGTCTTGGTTCTTATCACATTAATAATTACTTATTTTATACACACACACACACATACATGCACACAATTCCAGAATACCAATACAAATATTATTTCTTCCAACACGATTACTAAAACAGTGTAAGATTTTCCGCAGTAGTCCCTTTTGTCTTGGAGAAATAGCCCACTAGGGGTATACAAATTACTCTTTTTTTTTAAGATTTTATTTATTTACTTGAGAGAGAGCACAGAGGGAGAGAGAGCACCAAGGGAGAGGGAGCACCAAGGGGGAGGGAGAAGCAGGTTCCCTGCTGAGCAGGGAGCCCGATGTGGGACTCGATCCCAGGACCCTGGGATCATGACCTGAGCCGAAGGCAGACGCTTAACTGACTGAGTCACCCAGGTGCCCTAAATTACTCTGCTTTTAAGTTACTGAAATAATTTCTTTCTGTTTGGTTAACCAATCAACCTGATGTACAGTTAGATTTAGTTTCTGTTTGTTCGCTCTGCTTCTAGTTTTAGGAGATTTTTATTTTATTTTTCAAATGGTTATCTAAACATTTAATCAGCTTCAGTGTTACATCTGTAAAATGAATTTTTCTCCCTCCTTCTGCCTTGTTCTCTTTTTTTTTATTTCCCTATAGACAACCATTTAATTTATTTTATAGTTAACATGACAGTATGTTATATATACTTTTTTTTTTTCCTCCTGGGGTCCTCTTGATCCCTGCCTGAGCAGTATATTCTGAAGATTACTTTAGGGCAGAGTGTTTTTGGAGTCCTCATTCCTTTCTCTTGATCGCTTCAGAGTGCTCCATTGTGAGAATGTATCTTAGTTTATTCCTCTACTGGTGAATATTTGGGTGGTTTCCAGCCTTTTGCTATTATGGATAGTATTTCAGTATTCCAAATAGCATACGTCCTGAAGTAGCTATATCACACTGTTTACTGTTGGTTTGTGTTTTTCCCCTTAACATTATGGCACAAGCATTTTCCATGTTAATTGTAAATGTCATTATTTAAGATCGTTTTTTTTTTTCTGATTGTGAAAGTAATACAGACTTATTTAGAGATTTTAGAAACTCAGGAAAAGAAAACAATAAAAATCAATCGAAAGTCCCCACAATCCCTCTATTTAGGTATACTGTTATTATTTTGATGTGTCTTCTCATAGCCTTAACAATCTTTTGTATAAACATTTAGGAAACAGTTGGCATCATATTATATAGTGTCTTGGCTTGTTTTTCCTCATAATTATGCATTTTTTAAAAAAGATTTTACTTATTTATTTGAGAGAGAGAGAGAGTGCGCGGGACTGGAGGTGGGGGTGGAGAAGAGCAGAGGGAGAGGGACAAGCAGACTCTTAGCTGAGCAAAGAGCCCGACATGGAGCTCAATCCCAGGACCCTGAGATCATAATCTCAGCCGAAACCTGAGCCGAAGCTGAAAGTTTCTAGAGTCAGATGCTTGACCAACTGATCTACCCAGGCATCCCATAATTGTGCACTTTTTAAAAATGCCATACTTGGGGCATCTGGGTGGCTCAGTCGTTAAATGTCTGCCTTTGGCTCAGTCATGATCCCAGGGTCCTAGGATCGAGCCCTGCATCGGGCTCCCTGCTCAGCGGGGAGCCTGCTTCTCCCTCTCCCACTCCCCCTGCTTGTGTTCCCTCTCTCGCTGCGTCTCTCTCTGTCAAATAAATAAATAAAATCTTTAAAAAAAATACCATACTCTTTTTATAATTAATTCCTTATTTTTAAAAAATAATTAATTCCTTGCTGTTGGAGGTTTAGTTTCTTTCTGGTTTTTCACTATTGTAAATAATGTGATAAATATCCATGCATAAAGCTTTTTCCAGATTTCAGCTTGTTCTTTTGTTTATTTTTTTTTCAAGATTTTTAATTTGACAGAGAGATAGTGAGAGCAGGAACACAAGCAGGGGGAGTGGGAGAGGGAGAAGCAGGCTTCCCGCCGAGCAGGGAGCTCGATGCGGGGCTCGATCCCAGGACCCTGGGATCATGACCTGAGCTGAAGGCAGACAATGGCTGAGCCACCCAAGTGCCCCGATTTCAGCTTATTCTTAAAGCTGGTTTTCATCAGACTTTAAAAGAGAAGGAAGTGCACATTTGTTAAATACATCTTTTAGCTTGCTCTCGTATAGCGGTAAGCAGGTGAGAGATGATCATCTTGAAGTGTTTGTCAAATAAGTTCTATTTTTTCTTTTTCTTCGGCTAGGACCTTAGAAATGAAGTTGAGAAACTACGTGATGAAGTGAATGAAAGAGAGAAAGCCGTGGAGAATCATTACAAGAGTCTTTTGAGTGAAAGTAATAAAAAATTGCACAGTCAAGAGCAAATGATCAGAAGTCTAACAGGAAGCATCGATCCAAAGGACTTGTTGCTTCAGGTACCATACTTCTTTTTCTTTTGTATTTCAATCTGTTGACTTGGCATAGGCTATTTTCTTTAAAAACTCTTTTGCAGAAACGTTTATATAAAAATAAAGCTGGCAAACATGATGATAGTCTTCACTGCTTTATATCAGAGCATCAGAGCTTCCTTTATGTCCTTTGAGCATCAGCCACCAGCAAGAAGGGAAGGAACTTGTTCTGGCTCGTATGACAGGTCCACGGCAGAGCCTGACTGAGGCTCTGGCCTGTTCCGCCCTAGTGGCCAGCCTGCTTCACTGAGGTATTTGTGCTGGGAGTGTCTGCTGCTCTGTGGTATGCCAGGCCCTCTCACCCCCCCTGTGCTTTTCCTATTACTGTCCCCATTTGGTCTTGGAATACCCTTCGTGTTTGATTGTGTAGTGAAGTTTTGATTTAGTGCAGGCTGACAGGTAATCATGGTAGATTCAACATGGGTAGTTAGCTCTGCTTCCTACTGGAGCCTTGTTAAAGTGACAGTGGAGGGGTGAAAGATACAAGCCCGCAGGACTAAGAGTACTCTGCTCCCTGCCTTTGGGGTGGAAAAGCCAACAAGAAGCAAGCTGGTGTGTCCTGCAGAACCCAGAGAGGCTCAGCAGGCAGTGGAGGGACCTGGTCCCTTTGTAACCAGGAGATCTGGCTGGGATGCTGGGCAGTTAGGTGACCTTGTTTTCTTGACTAGCAGGAGATGGGGTGGTTTCCTCTCTGGTGACCTTAAACCAGAGAAGCCCTGGCCTGGCGGGGGGGTGGGGTCACCAGATGCACCTGAAGGCAGGAGTGGGTCTCTTGGATGAAAACAGGAGTGGAAGTGTGCATCCCCAACATTGAGAGTCCTCCGAGGGGAGAAAAGACAGTTGGGTGTCTTCCAACAGAACAAGCACGTCCTCACCTGGTCCTCTCACGGTGAGTCTGCCACCGATGTGCTTTTTCTGCACTCAGAGCTTCTGAGCACTTTTCCCTTCAAAGGTAGGTGGACAGCCTGAGCTCCCCAAACAGGGGAAAAGTATATAGGAGGAAAGACAGAACAAGGCTATGTAGAGGCCATAGAAATGGAGGATGAGAAGCAGCCAGACAGCTTTAAAAGAACTCAATACCGTAACATCTTTACATAAGAACTAAGATCAGGATCTGATAAAAATACTTGGAAAAGAAGAACGAGCTATTGGAAATTGAAAGTATGATTACAGATATAAAGAGTTTAATAGGAGAGTTAGAAACATTGGAAGATAAAGTTGAGTGAGGCTTCTAGAAAATAGAACCCAACAGAGAAACAAATAGGTAAGGAAATGAGAGGGGGAGGCCTGACTCAGGAGTTCCAATACGTGACTGACAGGAGGTCCTGAGAGATGGGGCAGGCAGAGCAGAGGGAAGGGAACCCTCAAAGCAATAGGAGAGCTTGCAGAATGGAGGGACAGACACCTGTGCATTAAAAGGGTCCCTCTGTTTCTAGCACAAATAATGATGAGATGTCCACGCCCCGAGGCACGTCCTTGTGATACCGAGGCACACGGTGATAAGAGAGGATCTGAAAGGTTCTAGAGCGAGACACAAAGGACCCAGAGCCGGAGTGACATCAGAATTCTCAGCAGCAATACTGGAGGCCAGAAGGCAGGAGAGCAGGGCTTCCAGATTGCTGAGGAAGAGTGATGTCCAGCCTAGCAGTAGCAAGAGTGAGGTCAAACAAAGCCATTCTCCGACGTTCGGTGCCAAAAATCCTCTGCCTCCCAGGGACCCCCTGCAGGGAACTCCTGGACAGTGATCCCATACAAATGAGGAAGAAGCCCAAAAAGAGAGAGACATGGGGTCCAGCAAGTAGAGGATTCTCTTGGGATGTGGTGACAGGAAGACCCAGGATGCAGAGAGCTTGTATTGGAGCTCTTGAGACAGGGCCTCAGTTGGGATTTCTCCAAGAAATGGAAATGGAACCCATTTTTAAGTTCTTTTAGAGAGCTTAGAGATAAATCTACATTAAGTACCTAATTTAGTTTTATGAACTAAGTGAATAAATAGAACAAAGCAGTTGTTACTGATTCCAAGGAAAGCAAAGAAATGAACACGAAAGGAAATGTAATCACGGAAGGCTAGGTGGGTAACTCATGCACAGTGTTTGTGTGGTCATAATAGTGTAAATGCAGACTGTCGATTGAACTGAAATTGTATTGTAATTATCAGGGTAAGTGCTGGTGGGGGGGGGGCGCAGATGTTATAAGAACTAAATCCTTAAACTTCTATGGTAGGAGCCGAGAGGTAAATCTTAACTTAAGTCAATGGGACACGTGGGTGTCTCAGTCGGTTGAGCGTCTGACTCTTGATCTTGGCTCAGGTCATGATCTCGGGGTCGTGAGTTCAAGCCCCATGTTGGGCTCCACACTGGGTGTGGAGCCTAATTAAAAAAAAAAAAAAAAAAAACGTCAAGCAGTGTGAGAGTAGTAATGTAATGTAAATAGCAGAAGAGGCTGAGGAGTTGGAAGTTATTTTTTCCCGGGAGTGGGACCCAGAGGTGAGAAGTGTGAGGGAGTGGGGAGGGAGAGCTGTTTTCCCTGTAAGCCATGCAGACTGTTTGTTAAACAACGTGTACATATAGTTGGACTTTAGGAAAAGGAAAATGGAAAGTGTGAGTCAAGCACAGCTGTATTATGGCAATTCTGGAAAGTCTGTGTTGATGTTTGATTTCTAGTTTTTCCTGTTTATAGTTTAATAGGTTTTTATAAAAAGTTGCCTCTGTTTCTTTCCTGTTTGTACTCATCTAATTTCTCATAAACATTTGACGTGATGAAGTAATTCTGATAGGTACTTAGGAAGAAGATGTGGTTCTTGCCCTTAATTTCTGACCTAGAGTGGACAGAGACCTCGTTAAGGAGTTACTAGGTTTTAAATAGTTAGGAATAGATTTTATGCTTGAACTTGGCCAAAAGACCGGAGAGACGGTCTCCAGTCCAGTCCTGTTGTTGAATGCCAGATCTTCTGAAGGGGTCAGTGAGGTGCATCATCACGAAGCACCCTTTCACATGTGACCAGACCC
Source organism: Eumetopias jubatus (assembly GCF_037043125.1). Taxonomy (NCBI): domain Eukaryota; kingdom Metazoa; phylum Chordata; class Mammalia; order Carnivora; family Otariidae; genus Eumetopias; species Eumetopias jubatus. The sequence continues at coordinate 81,045,330 of NW_028274821.1, read as the reverse complement.
CAAAACAACATTTACAGCCTTTCTTCCTAGAAGTCAAATCTCCTCGTAGATATGGATGGTTCAAGTTTTGTCAAATTTGTGATGTTTTGAGAGAGACTGGGTTTTGTTGGGTTGTGATACGCAGTTCCTCTAATCACCACGGTAACCCCGTCAGGCTAGGAAACAGACCCAGAGACCACACCTTGGCCGAGGGTGACCCAGCATGGAAACCCTGTCCCATGGCGCCAGGGCCTGGGCTTGGTCCTCCATCCCCGCCGGGTGGCTGGGGAGAAGGGCGGTGGGGAGAAGGGCGCTTTGTAATGACCGCCACCACCCCTGCCTACGCCATGGCTGTGGGCTGCGTTTCCCCTGGTGGTAAATAACAAATGCACTTGCATTATTTTTGTAATTGCCTACTATTTGGGGATGATGGAAATTTTTTCGAGGAAAATAATGTCAAGAAAAAAATAAGATATTTTCCCTTAAAGAGTTTTGCACAATCTGTTAATATTTTTTCTCTTGGTGAAAACTTCCTCATGATTTGTTTTGTTTCCTTAGAAATTCAGTGAAAAAGGGTCGGAAGCAGTACAGCAGAATTGTCCTTCACAGACTGGCGGAGAGCTCAGGGTCAGGACTGAGGGCTTACCAGCAAAGTGCTCTTTGCAGCGGTCACCAGGTGGACACCGCATCTTCTCGGAGGTAAGCTTGACTAGACTTGGACGTCCGCAGGTGAATTCATGTTCTTTCTGACATGTGTATGATAACTCCTCTTACCTAGAGCCCCTCCAGTTCCTTCCTGCCAGTGATTGAACTTATAAGAGGTTAGGAGGAGGGTTCTTAGTCTGTCCGCCTTATAGGTGAGTACCCTTGGGCTGAGTGCTGGTATTTGCACCACACAGGAAACTGGTAAATCACACTCGTTAGGGATGAGCCTCCTGTTTGCTGTCCCAGCGTTCACCTCTCAACTGTGTAATCTCTGTCTATGTCATTTCTATGTTAAGAAAATTTTCCTGTCCAAATACACACAAAAACTGACCCAGCAGACCCTTCCTGGTGTGGCCTCAGGTTGCTCTCTGTCATCTCGAACTACAGCTGACTTCTTGCAGATTCCTAAAAACACTGTGTTTGCACCTCTCCCTGTGCCTTTGCGTGTGCTGTTCCATCTCCTGGAACAGCTTTTCTCTCCTTGTTTGCTGGGTGACTCCTGAAAAGGTACCCCTGAAAGTACCCCTCTGGTGTCACCCTTCCCTGAGCCTGCTTGGTAGTGACATACCCTCTTCCTCCCTGGGACTCGGCACTTTGCACGCCCATCCTTGTGTTGATGTTATAGGATCCACCTTCCTGCTGCCCCTCACTCGAGCCCCTACACAACCAGGGATGGGCACCTCGGCATAGGGAACTAGGATTCGTATCTAAATCCCAGTGCCTAGCCCAGTCTTGGCCTAGTACATAAGTGTTTGTTGAGTGAGTGATTAGATTGGCTTGGGAGGGATGCATACAGATATGTTCTTGCATATAATGCAGCTTGGCAGCCAGATATGGGAAAGGGAAGGAGCTCATTGTAGGCCAAGTTTTGTTTTTTTAAACCTGGCTTTAATTAAGTTCATACATTCAGAAGACAGAGAACTCTCTTACGCAAATTAGTTCTTTGATGAATGGCTCCGATCATGACTTGTGGTTTTGTGAAGGGGGATTCTCAAAATAATTAACAACCGGTGCAGCAACGGGCATAGGCATCAGAACAGACTCGGGCAGTAGGGCCGGGGTACCGGCCCCCGTGCCAGGGAGCAGCCCTCTAGTTACTGGCTCTTGGAGAGGTCCCTGAGGCCCTTGAGGGTGGTTGGGGAGGATGGCTCAGGGGTCATTCTGCGGCTGGTGCCATGTGGTAGCCAGTACTAGCCATCGCACTGTGGACCAGCTCGGCGTTGGCCCCAGTCTGGAGGGCATTGGTGGCTGGCAGTGGGGACTTTTTCTTAATTCTGACCATTCATGGACTTGCATTTGGCCATTTCTCTTGAATAAAAGTGTCAGCATAGAGTAGTGGAACCCCTGGGCTGGGCCAGAAGCGGGGAGGCCAGGATATTTCTCTTGGTTCTGTTACCACCTGGGGGATGTCGAGCATGTCCGATAACTAAATCTCAGGGGGCTAATATTTTGTGAGTCAAGCTTCCATATAGTTACTTGATTTTGACCAAATTTAATTGGGTGTTAAGATGCACACCAACCTGGCGGCGCCTTGGTGGCTCAGTCAGTTAAGCGTCCAACTCTTGGTTTTGGCTCAGGTCATGATCTCAGGGTCTTGAGATTGAGCCCCCACATGGGGCTCCATGCTCAGCATGGAGTATGCTTGAGATTCTCTCCCTCTCCCTCCATTCTGCCCCTCCCCTGCTCACACTCTCTCTAATAAATAAATAAAATCTTAAAAAAAAAAAAATCTGTAATAAGGCACAGTTCAGTGTTTTGAAACAAGATATCAGCCTGTCAGGGTGTTTTTAGATGGACAGTTCCTCACTGATGTGAATGCATTTTGTCAGACTTTGCTATTTTGAATCCTGTTTTGGTCATATAAAATGTGTCGAAATGTTGAAGGAAATGTTTATAGATTTATTGAACAGGCTGAGTGTTTTACAGTTTAATTTCACAAGTTTGATCAGCTACCACTTTTTTGGTTTCTTGCGCTGGGCGCTGTCTGCACTTCACAGAACCGCACGTAAAAAGTCCTATCATTTTCGGTTACATTTAGATCCTGGTGATGTTTCAATTACTGTGCAAAATGCCCTAGTATTTTAGCAAAGGCTTTAATTCTGTTCTGCAAGACTAATTGCAAATTGTGGATAAAGAATTATAAATGATCATTTTGGAATTATAAATTTCTAGGTGCCCGTCTACACAGTCCTAACTGTTGCAGCCTATGGTTTTCTTCCCCTCAAGAAAGGTGTGCTGTAGTTTTTTTCTCCGTAGAAAACGTGGATTTCCCCTGCTGTGCCCTTGGCCACTTCGTGTTGATTTAGGGTTTATCCTCTGCCCATTTCTACAAAGAACTTGAGGCTGTGATGAGGTCTCCACGGACTCGGGGCAGTCTTTTTTGCCTCTAATAACTGTGTGATCCTGAGAATTAATGCTGGATGATCAGGGAATTGAAGAACAGGGAGGAAAGCACACTGACCGTATTTAACTTGCTGCAGCCAGAGATTTATAGCCTGGCTATTGACATGGAGGGACAGCACTGCTGAATTTCCCGAGTATTAAAATAAATGTCTTTGTTGCTGAGCTGTGACATAGCTACTAAAGTAGACACCATCCATCTACCAGGCCACTAAATTGCCCTGCTTACCAAGAAGTGAGCCATTAAGCTTTCTCTTTACATATCTGCTACGTCTTCAGGTTGTGGTCTGCGTATTACATGTGTTTCCTTCAAGTCATTACGGAAACGATGCAGAGTAGGGAATGGGCTCTGGATTTGGTGTTGGAATGTCAGTTCTTCTTCTTTCTAGCTCTCTGACCTTGGGCAGGTCACTTAATCTCTCTGAAACCCACCTTCCTGATCTGTAGATGGGGGAATTGCATGCTTACCTCCTGATAGGATTGGAAATAATCCGATGCATTAGTTATTAGTTAAGACTCTGCTGGGTGTAAGCTGTAGGATCCAACATTGAGTAGTGTGGTCACAGCGACAATGGTGAGAGGGAGTATTTATTGGGAGTGTGCTGGGGGCTCTCCCAGGTGCCTGGGGAGAGCTGAGTAGCCATGTCTCAGGGTGAAACTGTGGCAGCCCTGTGGACAGCAGAAGTCTTAGACTCTGGGACTCTGTGTTTGATGCGATGCACACCCAGCATCCCAGACTTCTGGTTTCTCAGTTGAAATCTCTGAATCTGGAGAGAGAATCGTACTGGTTTAGTGTGAGTCCCGGGGGCTGGCTCACTGAGAGAGTGGTCTTCCAGTGTCTTTCCCATGTTTTAGGAACAGTTTTCAGATGAGACAGGGGAATGGTGGTGAGCTGGATGGTCACACCAAGGGCCATGGAGAACAAACTACAGAGTCAGACTCAAGTAGTTGTAAGGCGGTCGTGGTCTTCTTTGGGATGAGAGCCCCCCGTCTGGGTTGTTTCTTGTTTGGAGGGGCAGCAGAGGGGTTTGGGGGTGGCTTGTTCCTGCTGAGCAGGTGCTTCTTGTCACTCCCCTCGGGGCAGCCTGGCCCACTGCCTCTAGGCCGAGGAGATCTACTGGTTTGTCAGCTCTGCTGAGGGAGCCAAATGACTTCATTCTAATGGGGCATGATTCAACGCAGGGGAATAGGTGATTGATGAAATGGGACCCAAATGGCTCTGAAGAGTTCATTTATTTAACATGGGTGAGCTATTTGCTTCTAGGAAGACGTTGACTCACTCTGACTTCCATTATGCAAAATAGCCACGGGAATCTCTGTTCTTAAGATTCACGTTGGTCCCTGTGTTTTCCTCTTACCAATTTAATCATTGGGTCAGCAAGTGTCTGTGGCAGCATTTGGTCTGCACCAGGTACTGTGCCTGGCTTGGAACTTGGCTGCCCGGAAGGGGCCCACGGACCTGTCAGCGGGTGGTCGGTACACTAGCTCTGGGTGAGAGTGAACCAGAGTGCCCTGGGGGCCAGAAGAGAGCATTTCTCTAGTCAAGGAAGGCTTCCTGGTGAGAATTTGGCCTAAGCAGATCCTATAAAGTGCTGGGAGTGTGTCAGTGGAGAGGGGTGAATGATGGTCTGTGCAGAGGGGGAGGAGTTCCCCCCTGGAGCGCAGATGGAGGGGTTCCTTCGTTCCACTGAGAAGGAAGAGCGGGGAGAAAGGAAGTGCAGGTGTGGTCAACTGGCAGGTGGAGGGTCGGGGCTTAGGAGAGCAGGTTTAGAAGGGCCGCCAGCAAGAAGGGTAGAAGGGGGCGGAGCCAGGCCTCCAGGCCCTGGCCTTGCAGGGCAGTCCTCTGGGGCCCGGCCCACCGCCATCCAGTTAAGATACAGGGGCCGTGGAGTCAGGATTGTTTCACTGGGCACACGCATTCCACACCTGGAGTCTACTCCATCCAGCAGAAGTCCGTATTTACCCGTTTTCTTTTCCTAGCCCTTCTTGGCTGGCTTTGAAGTTACATACCGAAGCACGAATTCTGACTGCCACTTATTAGCTGGATGGACTCAAATATTCTTTTCTCAGAGAATCAGTTTCTTCATCTGAAAAATGGGAAGATTGATACACCTCCCTGGTTTCATTTAGAAATATGTGTAAAGCTCCTTAGCGGAGCCCCAGGACATAGGAATAGAAGTTATGGCTGACATTTACCAAGTGTTTACTTTGTGCCAGGCATCACTGTGAGAACTTTGTATAGATTAACTCATTAAATCTCTACAACCCTCTGAGCCATGTAGACTCATTACTTTCATATATAGGAACGAATATTGAAACACAGAGAGGTTGAGGAACTTGCTCAAGGTCACACAGTGAGGTTGCACACTCTTAACCATCACTGCCCTTCATGGTAGGTGCTCAAGAAGCAGTAGGCTTTTTTATTTTCTTCGATGCTTTTGGCTGCCTTTTACTTGGTTGATAGTGACAGTGTGACCCTGCCAAGCACCCCAGTGCTTTGCATCCACTATGGACCATTGATGGATGGACTGAAGAGCACGGGCCTCAGAGCCTGCGTGCCTGGGTCCACACTCTGCCTCTCCCCCTGACCTTGGGCCTGCTGGTGGCCTTCTGTGCCACAGTTCCCTCTTCACGGAAATGAGGCGAGGGGTAACACCCAGGCTCATTGGGTTGTTGTGCGGACTCGACATGAAAAAGCCCGGGGAGCACTGAGCATGGCGGCTGACATTGTCTTGTTATCCTGTTAAATTCTTCCCCGGGCTCTTCTCTGGGACGCTCTGTCGACACACATGGTGTGTACAGGTGGGAGCTGAGAGAGTCCCACATGACACCGTCACTGTGCACGAGAGGCATATGGGAGCTCCTTGTGCCAGTGACATGTGGCATGATTTACAAAAGGGCCTGACATTTCTAGCAGTCTGGGTAACTAACTTATCATGACCAGACTGGTGGTTTAGCATTTGCAACCCTTCCCCCTAGCAGGTGGTGCCTCTGCCTTGTTTTGTTCCGGGCTAGAAGCATAGCAGTGTTCCTGCAGGTCAGGGGCTCATGACCTTTTCTTGCCCTCTGCATCCCTGCCATAGTCTGATGAAGCCAGGGATCTCTTCCCTGAAAAAGGATTTAAATGCATAAAATATGTGCACGGGATTGTAAAGGAAACCAGTTACTTTGAAATTCGGTCATCAGAATATTTAAAAATATGCTCTGGAAGTGGTGCTTCTTTATTAATGCGTTCAACAACAAGATTGCATGTTGGGTTTAGTGACTGCTATAGTTTTGAAATAGTGATAAGAATAAATATTTTAAGATACTTGAGATACCTGTAACATACACAAAGTAACTGTTTCTTTTGATGACCGGGTCACAGGAAAACACGGACCCTGCTCTAGCAGCAGTGGTATTCCTGCAGTTTCCGTGGGGTTAAGAACCCCTGTCCTAGGTGGTATCTTAACTTCAGGACAAAGCCTAGGTCAGCGTGAACTACAAGGGCTGCTCGCAGTGCCCGACTACCCGTACTGACTGTCTCCCTCCAACATTCAGGGAGCATTGGTCCATGGAGGACACTGTGCCAGATATTCTGCAAGTTAACTCTTGATTTTCACGTTCTTTTCTTATTTTGAAATAATGTCAAATTTAGAGGTACGTTTCAAGAATCAAGGATTTTACTTTTCCCAAGACATCTGAGAGTAAGTCGCCCACGTGAAGCCCTGTCACCTCTGAATACTTTAGAGTGTACTTCCTAGTAGCAGGGACACTGTCCTTCGCAACCCAGCACAGCCATCAGGAGTGGGGAATTAGCAGACTCTTCACTATCTGCTGCCCCTCAGCCTCGCTGGTGTTCCACTGCTTGTCCCACAAAGCCCCTCGTAGCCAAAGGACCCAGTTCAGGATCACACGTTGCTTGCTCTGTCTTGATTCTTTAGTCTTCAATCTGGAAAAGTTTCTCAGTCTTCCCCTGACTTTCATGCCCTTCATACTTTGGAAGTGTCCAAGCCACCTGTCGTCGTGTCCTTCAGTTGGGGTTTGTCTGATACTGCCTGGTTGATTGGGTTCAGGGAGGTGTCTTTGGCAGAAATGTCCTCTCGTTGTGTCCTGTCTGAGGGTACACGACTTAGATTTGTCTCCTTGCTGGCCATGCTGACTTTGATAACTTTATGAAGGTCGTGTCCGCTAGGTGTCTTGACTCCACGGTTCCAGTTTTTCCCTGTCATTAATAAGTATTTTGAGGTGTGTTGAGTCTATGTAAATATCCTGATGTTCTTCAGACTTTCACCCTCTGGTTTTAGCTAGTCACCTCAGGTCACATGGCTGGTAAGTAGCAGAGATCCATCTCAGCTCCCTTGGTCATCGTTCTGTTTGGGACGCCTTTAGAGCGTGGCTCAGTTGACCTTTTCTATTTCAGTGTAAGTCCCTTGTCCCTAATACCAGGTTTGGGTTGATGAACTTGTCTTTGGAGCAAGCACAGGTGTGGAAAGGCACTGTTTGTAGTGTTGAGAAAGCGATGACCAGCAGCTCTGAGGCTGTGTGGGGCAGCAACAATGCTCCTTCTATAGCTGCTGTTCAGTCTTGGAAGCGCCGCTCTCAGCTTTGTTCCGAGGGCCATGGTGACAGTCATTCCCCCACTCCTCCTGCAGGTGGTGCTCTCTGACTGTGGCCTGAGCCAGGGCCTGGCACCCGGGATCTCCTCCGTCTGGATTTATAAACTACCCACATATGTTTGCATAATATCAGGATGTACTCTTTTGAAATTCTTCCCTTCATGTCAGATACCCATTGTCATTTCCAGGAAAAGCAGCAATTAGACTATGAAGAGCTGATTCAGGTCTTAAAGAAGGAGCAGGACATCTCTACTCATCTGGTAAAATCTCTGCAGGACCCAGACAGGTAAGGTCACTGTTTGGACTTCATACACATACGCAGACACATGTATTTTGAATAAATATGGTTGGTGTCTGAGGCCGCAAAGCCTTCCCCGTTTGCTTAGGAAGCTTAAAGTGCTTGGATGATGGTTGCCCTACTGAAATCACATACCCATGTTTTATATCAAGAATTGTCTGATTTGGGGCACCTGGGTGGCTCAGTTGGTTGAACATCTGACTCTTGATTTTGGCTCAGGTCATGATCTCAGGGTCATGAGACTGAGCCCCATGTCAGGCTCCACGCTCAGTGCAGAGTCTGTTTGAGATTCTCTCTCTCCCTCTCCCACTGCCCCTCCCCCCAGGCACTTTCTCTCTTTCTCTCAAATAAATAAATCTTTCAAAAAGAGAATTGTCTAATTTTTGGATTGTTTGATTTTTTTATTCTAATGAACATAGGATAAAAATAGTGTAATAATAATTACTCGTTTTTATTGTACTTTATCACAGATGTAGAAGGTGCTTCCATGTGTATTATCTCATACGATCCTCATAGCTGTTCTGTGAGGTAATATTGTTAACCCTGTGTTCCATGAGGCCATGGACACTGAGAGAGGTTAGGTGACTTGTCCAAAGTTACACAGGTGGTGAGTGACCACACACAGGGACTCAACCAAGCTTCTGTGTCCTGGAGTGATTTGCCTCTTTATAGGATTGCTGAGATGATCTGGTGCTAGTGAGGTGTGGTGATGAGAGCCTGCTGTAGGCGCGTGGTCTTGCTCTATCCTAGCTCTGTGTCTACAGGCAAGTGGGCCCCTCTGGGCCTCTGTTTGCCAGTGCAGACTTGGTCTAAGTGATTTCTCACATTACGACCTCCTCTGTCTACACACGGGCTAGTTACAGGTGAAAGGATACAGGGTCTGGGGTTCATTTCAAAACCGTACAGAAGCAGAGGAAGTGGGTGGGGATACTGATGGAACAGGAGTGGTCAGGGCTGGGGTGTGGATAGATGGGGAGGGGCTCGTGTATGAGCTTGTCTTCATTTGTATATGTTTACAAATTTCCAGAGTAAAAAGTTAAAATATCCCCCCTCGCTGCTCCTTCTCTGAAGTCTTTCACTCCGGGGGATGGTCTTCACTGTTGCAGGCTGCATGCCCTCCTGCCTCTGCCTTCGCACGGGCCCCCACACCCTACCATTGTCTCCCAGAGGCCCTTGAGAATTCGTCTGGAGGGCTGCCCTTGTGAGGAGACTGTCGTCGCTGTTTGTCTGCCTTCACAGCTGCCCCGGCCACCCTTTGGGCGCTTGTCTGTAACCAGCCTGCCCCTCGTCGGGGCCGCACGCTGTCTCCTCAGCAGCTCCCATTTCCCAGCGCCTGTCGCCGTGGCTGGGGTGGAGTGGGCACATGGGATGTGTTGAGTGGATGAGGACCCCCCCCCAACACCCGTGTCCAGTCTTCTGAGATAGGAGACCGTTTTCAGATTTGTTGATCTGAAGTGAGTTTAGAGAAAACAGAAGCATGCTGATGAAATTCTGGGAGTAGGCATCACTCTCTAAAAATGAGCCTTTTCCAGAAGCCCTGGCTGCTCGGCATTTCTGCTCGGGGAGGGGCGAGTGAAGCTGGGAACTGGGGTGGGGGTGGGGACGGGCCAAGTCCCAGGCAGCTCCTCTGGGTCCTGTGCTGTGTGGGATGCTTCACAGCATCTCAGCTTTTACTCCTGCTTCCAGAAGCGCCCTCCCCTGCCCCGCATGACGGCCAGCAGTGTCTCCAGATAGTGCCACATATCTCTCGGGAGGTTAGATTGTCCCCAGATGGGAATCACTGCTGTAACTCAGGAGAATCAGAAAGTTTGGCTTACAAACATCCTCTTTTGTTTGGGAGGCGCTCGGATATGTGGGAGGAGGGAAGTAATGCCCGTTGAGTGTCTCGTGTGTGTTTGGCTTTATGCGAAACTCTTACCCAATGCTGGAAACGGTCCTGAAGGGAAGGTTTTATCCCCATTCCACAGATGAGGAAGGCAGGTGGGACTCCGGCAGTTTAACCGACCTGCCCGAGGTCTGCAGCGGGGCCGGCAGCGGGGCCGTGTGGAGTGCTGCTCTGTCTCATCTCGGCCACCCTCTCCTCCTGCCACCCTGCAGGAGGAGGACCGCACGAGGCCCTGGAGTTAGGAAAACATAAAGGACCGGCACGGGGCAGTGGCTGTGTACTTTTCACCCTGTCAGAAAACGGAAGAGGGAGTGAAGCAGTCCGCGTTCCTCAGCCCTGATCGCAGCAGCTTGGCTGCAGCAGTCTCCTTTCTCCCCCTGCTTAAGTGTCTCTGCAGCACGACTGCATCCCGGCGCGTGCTCTGACACCTCTGTGAGGTTATCCATCAGCCTTACAAATGGACCATTATGATTGTCTCAAAATGGAACTAGGTACAGGTTGCTGGTGGGGCCCCTTCCCTGGCAAGAAGACTGCTTCACAATGAACCGTTGTCAAAGCGGCGAGCATAGAAGATTAGACATAATGGTTTATTTTCCTTCCGATATATGTGGATTTATCTGTGCAGTTCAATGCATGGAGCTGGAAGAAATCTCTGAAGGAAGAGTGGGGCTCGAGTCAGTAGCACAGACATTTGGAGCAGTAGCTCCTAGCCATTTTGGGGCTCTGGACCCCTTTTGAAGAATCTGATGAAAGCTAATGGGCCCTCTCTTTAGAATCATCAACATATTCTTAAATTTTTGCACATAGTCTCAAGGTGTTGATGGACCCTCTTAGGGAACTATAGGTCAGACACTGGACAGGGAGTGATGTATTTCTCAGGATTTAAAAAAGGAGGCTTTCTGATTTGTTAATGTGTTTTGCTGATCTTGAAAAATGTTCATATACTTTAACCCAGTAATTGCACTGCTGGGAATCGGGCTTAAGAAATGAACCTGAATGTGAAAGGCTTTAGGCACAGAGATGTTCAGGGAAACATCATTTGTGTTATACAGATGTTGGCTGGGGTCTCTGTTCCTCTGAGAGCTGGGTGCACTCAGGTCAGATCCCTGCCAGGTGCCACATCAGGAGGAAGCCAGAGCCCATCTGGTGGGTCTGTGCTGCCCAAATCAGTAGCCACTAACCAGGGGACTATCGACATTGGAACGAAGAAAAATTATCCATTCAGTTCCTCAGTATGTTAGCTGCATTTCAACTGCTCAGTAGGCACATTTAGCTAGTGGCTACTGTATTAGGGCATATACAGAGTACTTCTAACTTCCAGAAAGTTCTGTTGAACAGCACCCCGGGATTCCTGCAGATTCTGGGAGGTGTGCATTTTCATGGCCTTTTCTGAATTCTGGGTTGCTGGTCTCACGCAGACTCTGTGCAGGTTACACTGTGTCACACTGACCCAGATGTGAGACTTGGCACACCCCACCCTGAATACAAATCCATCACACTCTGTGTTTGTGAATGGGGCTGACCTATAAAAGCAGAGTTCTGTTGGCCCCTAAATTGGTCCCTTCCTCCCTCCTATTATCAACTCCCTCTCTTTCTTTTCTTTTTTCACTTCCTTCCTGCCCCTCAGTTTCACCCCCAGTACCATGTCTTTCAGGAGTGACACGTTCACTCTTCTCCCTCGTCTCCTCTTTTGAAGCTTGGTGCCAGGTGACACTGAGGCTCTGGAGAGCCTCCCCTTCCACACCCAAGTCCTTGCAAGGCATTACTCCGAACAGAGAAACAATCTGGGGAATGACATGATTTCTCCCTATTTACACCTGTAGCAAAAACTTGGAAATGACCCAGATGTCCACTAATAAGAGGATGAGTTCAAGTAAACGGTGGGACATTCACCTGATTAATATTACGTAGTCATTGAAAATGATGCTTGTAAATAATTTCCAAAAATGTAAGGAAATATTTAAGTGAGGAACACACAATTCAGTGTCATACGTCAAGTATTATTTTCACCTTGTAAAAATACTCCGGGAAGAAGAATGGGGAGGAAATGCAGTCTGGAGGCGCCTGGCTGGCTCAGGCAGTAGAGTGTGCGACTCTTGATCTTGGGGTTGTGAGTTCGAGTCCCACGTTGGGTAGAGAGATTAATTAAAAGTACATAAAGTCTTAAAAAAAAACAAAAAGGCATGCAGCCTGCCCCGTGTTAATTGGTAGTGGGATCCTGGTAGTTCTTGTTTTCTTATGCTTTTGTATTTTAGATTTCCCATAAATGTATTTACTTGTATAACCAGAAAAAAACCCACTGATGACCTAATAATCAAGGGGAGTCTGGCTGGCTTTTGTATCTTAAAGCACAAATAGGTCTGTTTAAAAATGGCTGGTGTCTTCGGGTGACGTATGGATGTGTTGAGTCACCATATTTATTCTACACCCGAAGCTGATATTACCTTGCATGTTACCTAACTAGAATTTAAATAAAAACTTAAATTTTCCGGGGTCTTCGTTTTACCAAGTATCAACAGCCTGCAGGCTGAGTTAAACGGCATTTTCGCTCTGCGGAAGCAGCTGGAGCAGGACGTGCTCTCCTATCGGAATTTGCAAAAGACCCTGGAGGAGCAGATCAGTGAAATTCGGAGGCGGGAAGGTGCGTGCTCTCTTGTATGTGTTTCTCTCTGGTTTTCCCGTTGTGGGGGTCTTGGCTGAACTTCAAGAGAGTCTTAAAACTCTAGTACGGGGTGAGGAGCCCACAGGATTTCATCTGGGTTCTTCTTTTTTTGTGGTGACCGTGTTAATGTTGGCCCTGCCAGTCTGTGTGTGTCTGGCTTTGGCCGTCATGCAAGGGGTCAGCGTGTTGTGTCTGTTTGCCTAGCGGGACACCCACTGCAGAGTCTGGACCACACAGACACGTGCCGCTGAGATTGCTGTTTCGTGGTGAAACTTTGCTCTTAGCAAAGAGCACGCACCACAAGTGGATTCCTTAGGGAGGGCTCCAGGTGAGGGGCCTGTGGTCCTAGCATTGCTGTGCTCAACACAGCAACACTTGGCCCTCTCCCTTACTAGAACCTGAGCCCCTGCAAGTCTGCACCAGTATCCTTTTGCTTTCTGTCTCGAGCCTGGCACCTGGCACATGTGGGTACAAGAATTTGGTACTAGCAGTGGTAGGCTTGACATTTCTGGAGCACCTGCTGTGTACAAGGCACAGGACCAGGCACTTCATTTCTCATCTCTCTGGTCCTGACAGTCACCCTATTGGCCGGCGTCAGTGTTGACTTCATTTTACAAATGAAGAAACTGGGGCTCCGGTTGGGGGTGGGGGTTGATTTACCCATGTTCGAGCCAGGATATCTTCCTTTGAAGTGTAGCTCTTTCTAGTACTTTCGGTATATCAGTTCTTATCCCCAGATTGTTAAATGAGGTCGTGTTTGTAGACGTGCGTCATTCAGTAAATAGCCTGCCCTTCCTCTGTGCCTTCCCTCCCTATTGGGATGTGACCTTTGGCGCAGAGGCAACAGACCTTTATGCAGGTGACCAGAGATTCTCTTATCTTAGATCTAGCAGCGAATTTCTGCACTTGCTGTGCTCATGACCACAGCGGGCTCTGGGGCCAGTAAAAAATACATCAGGCACCTTTATTTCCCTGGAGCGCTACCCTTGAGGGTCATGTCTTAATTTTCCTGTATTCTCACCTAAACAGAATCACTCCCTCATTTAAACTGAAATCACCATTCGCTGGTGCCACTCAGAGTGGTCTCTAGGTACAACACTTGATATGCAAATTATAATTCAGAATAGGCCACCGTGAAAGCCTGCAGCCCATGATGAAACCATACGTTGAGATACCAGCCTATAGAGAAAGAGGGAAAAAGTAATTTTCCCTCTTTCTCTACAGGCTGGTACATTCAAGAGGTGGTACATTCAACTCCCTATTTGTACTTATTCCCCCTTGTAGCGACCCCCCCACTCCTGCCCCACAGTTCTCCCAGTTCAAATTGCCTTATATGGATTACACTAGGATTGGGCTTGGAAGGGTCTATTTCTGATACTCTTTTTCTCCTCCCCGCTCACCGACCCCCCTCTTTTTTTTTTTTTTTTTGCAGAAGAACCATTTTCATTTTATAGTGATCAAACATCTTATCTCAGTATTTGCCTTGAAGAGCCCAATCGGTTTCAAGTGGAACATTTTTCTCAAGAAGAACTTAAGGAAAAGGTATTGACCTGTTAACTTTCAGTCCTTTGTTGGTTATTTGTTGTCTCTTGGGTTCCTGATCTGAGGTGTAAGAATCTGGAAGCCCCTTTCCTCTCCTTTTTTCCTTCTCTCCCTTCCTGTCTCTGCTCTTTGTTCCTTCTGTGTTTGTTACCTGGTGTGCCCTCCCCCGTGCCTGACACCCTCCTTCTCAGACTGGAGGACCAGCCCATGCTTGATCTCCTCTAGCAGATGCTCTCCAGGCCCTCCCTCAGGTCATTCTCCTCACCTCTTGTACCTAACTGTATTGATGTCATGCTCATACTGATCTCTAATGATTTGGTTATTTGTCTGTATCCCCGCCAGGTTGTGAGCATCTTCAAGTTAGTGATTGTGTCTTACTTATTTTTGATTTTCCAGTACCTACCACACACAGTGGGAGTTAATACGTGCTTTCTGGAAGAATAAAGATCCAGATTTGATAAGTAAATCTTTTTTTAAAAACTGGAAACCAGGTTTCTCCGTCTGTAGGTTGTTGATGTGATTAGAGTGGTTTAGTACTTCAAGATCCTGATAACCACTGGTAAGAGTAGGAAGTGTGAGCTCAGAGGAGACTGTGATTTATTATACAGTTATCATATATGTATGACAGATTCAGTTTCTGCCTTGGAATAATTCACATTCTGGTAGAGTGGTCAGATGTGTAAACAGGTGTTTGCAGTGTGGGGTCCAGGGGTTGCTGAAGTAGGTGGATGTGCAGGGGAGAGGTAGCAGAGGAGGAGAGGTTAATTGTTGGGGGTTGGGGGGTGCTCACTTGATCAAAGGCAGCTTTTCAGCAGAAGTGAGGCCTGAAGTGGGTTTTGAAGGATGAATAGGAGTTTGTCTAGGTGGAGGGCCTTCTCTGCAGAGAGAGAGAGAAAGTAGGAGTAAGGTACTACAAGTAAGGAATAGAAAGGAGAATTAAAAATTTCAGTATCTTGGGGAGGAGTGGAGCAAGGAGCATTGAGGTGTCTCAGTTTTTGAAGATGAAGAAAATGGGGATGATGCTAGCAGCTGACAGTACCTCCTGTGGCAATGTCTCAGGGCAGGAAGTAGTTCACGTGGTTGGCACTTAGTGTTTCTAGAATGTTTTGTTCTTCTCACTACAACCTCGACAGTTGGGTCCAGTTTGTCTTCATGTGTTGCTGTACTGGACATCTGCTGTGTGTAGTCAGGGGGAGCTTTCCCACTCTGTTGGAGGGGCTAATGCTCATTCCATTAAGTCTGCAAGATTACTAGCCATTGGGGTTTGAAGCTTGTAGGGAACAAAGGTGGTATCTGCTTAATTGCTGATGTACCTGGTCTAGCAAGACCCAAGCCTTAAGGAGGAGCACTGGACCGGGAGCCCTGGGACCTCAGCTGCAGGCCCGCTCCGCCTTTGTGGAGGCAGCTGCCCTTTCCCACTTGGCGAGGCACTTTGACTGTCATTATACGTCACTTAATTCCCCAGACGTCCCCAGCCGTGGGGCCTTGGGCAGTAAACTTCTTTGTATGTCAGCTCCTCATTGTAAAATAGGAATAGTCATTCTAGCCTGTCCACCTCCTCAGGATTTTTGTAAGGAATGAATGACTAAAGCTTGTGGGAGTATTTTAGTAGCTATAAATTGCTTTGTAATTGAAGATGATTATTATTACTGACATCGCTAGGTAGGTATACAAAGAAGAAGGTCAATGCTCTAAAAGGAGGCTCTGACACAGTCTCAGAAATGTCAGTCTTGGGGGCTTGTCCTCCAGGGGGCCTCAAGTACCAGGCGGAGGTTGTCCTAGCTGTCATTGACGGGGCACGTAGCCTGTGCCAAGGACCTCAGTGCATTGTGACCGTGATCCCGACCAATTCCCACATTGGCCCATGCCACAGATGAGGAGCTGGAGGCTTAGCCCGGGATTGCCTTGGAGGGGATTAGAATACAGGCATGCTGGTGTTGTTTTCACCGCACCCTGAAGACTGGAGTCAGGCTGCCAGATCCTTGGTAATTGTGGTGCTGAGAAGCCTGCTCAGTAGGAAGGTCTGTGTGCAGGGCCTGGGCCCTGGGAAGCCAAGGTCGGCTGGTGGGCAGCCACTTCTCTCTCTGCTCTTATCCCCCAGGTCAGTGACCTGATACAGCTGGTGAAGGAACTGTATACAGACAACCAGTACCTGAAGAAAACCATTTTTGATCTCTCTTCCATGGGTTTCCAGGGAGGTGACAGACTTAAGTCAACAGAACAGTCTGAGGTAAGGAGAAACAGTAGTGTTATGTGCTAACTACAAAATGGTGCCTTCCCCCCGGATGTTTCCAGACTGCATGTATCCTGAGGAGGCCCCTGGTAAAACTCCATTTGCGGGATGTGCTTTCGAGGGCCCTGGTTGGTCAGCAGCCTTCCTCAAAGTTTGGGGTATGTCTGCATGGACACACGGGATATGTTTTGATAGCTTTTGACTCCTGAGTCCTGCCCTGGGATCTGTGCTGCAGATGGCACATCTGGATGAGTGGTTTGGTCTCGGAGGGATCTGGAGAGTTGCCACATCACCCAGGTAATTTGGGTGGTGTAGATGCAGCTTTAATGAATCCATTGAAAAATGAATGAGTAAGAATGAGTAAAACAAATGAGAATTCATCTGCTGAGTTTTGTGCCTCTTCTCACTCTCATGGCCTCGGGACTGGTAGATTTGACCGGATGTGTGTCATCCCTTCCCTCACATACCCGGGAACTCCTGCACTCTGCCTTGTGCAGGGGACGCGGCGGGGAGTTGACAGCCTGTCCGAGCAGAGCCCTTGGGACGCGGGAATTTTCTTCCGGTGGCGTTTGAAAGTCCGAAAGAGCCAGGAAAGGTTAAATCATGGTGTCTCCACGAGGACCACAAAATGGCGTGTAGTTTGCTGGGCTCATGTACTCGCCCACCCAGTTAGCCCCCCCACCCCAGGAGAGACGAGGGAAGCCTCATCCGGCCCAATCCCTTCTGGGTCTGTGCTCGTCTTTGTGGGGTGCGGTCTCCGACTCTCCGTTCTTGGCCCATGTGTACAGCAGGGGGCCCTGAAGTCGTGCCAGTGAGGAAGAGCTTGTTTCCTCCCTTGAGCCATGACTCCCTCATGGGCAGAGCCTGGCCTCGGGCCTCTGTTAGCCTTTCTCAGAGGACTGGAGCTGTTCGCTTACTCCCCAAAAAGGAGGGCCTTTTTGTCCTTGGGTCCTGGGCCCCTCAGCCTTCTCGGTTAGGGTTGTCTTGAATTCAGCCTAGCTTGCCAGGTAAAGGAGGTCTCATTGCCACATTCTGGGGAAAGATCTGTCAGCCTTAAAGCTGTCTCCTCCCACCCTCAAAGGGGGAGCCGCTCACAGGTATTTATGCTCTGCTCTGGCCATCTGCTGTCTTTGAGAGAGGGAATGTTACTGATCTTGGCCTCCCGGGCTCCAGATAATTTTGGAAACTAAGAATATCTGCAGTCCATTTAGGGAGAAACAAGTCTCTTGGTTTGTTTTCTCCAAGGCAGCATTTTTAATAAGCAGCTTATCCTTCACCTACTTCATTTGAGTCGTAAATGGCGGAGTTTGTTCATTTGCCCTT
Source organism: Eumetopias jubatus (assembly GCF_037043125.1). Classification (NCBI taxonomy): domain Eukaryota; kingdom Metazoa; phylum Chordata; class Mammalia; order Carnivora; family Otariidae; genus Eumetopias; species Eumetopias jubatus. Next base: position 81,027,705 of record NW_028274821.1, on the reverse strand, counting down.
TGAAAAAAATCTGTTAAATGTCCCATTATGTCCTTGGGAGAACAGAGGCTTTTTCCTCTTCCCACTCTGAGATCCTCACACCGGCCAATTCCAATTTGAATCGTTTGTCAGATTGCACTTCAACTTGAAGTTCCCTCTGAATAGCCTTGTCCTGTGTAGCCGTTTCCCTTCTTCCCCCGGAGGGGTGGGAAGGTCCGAAGATCGGCGTGGGAAGGAAGCTGTTCCCACAGTGATCTCGAGCTAAGGGAGGAGAGGTCGCTTGGGTGAGGGTGGGATGGCGAAGAGGGGAGGCTGCTGTGCCCTGGGTGTGCGTGTGGTTCTCCTTTGATGAGGCCGGGAAATGCCCAGGCTGTCCGCAGCCTTTTCTGAACAGCAGGACTTGCAGAGTGGGGGCTGGGCACCGTTCCTGCTCCTGAGAGCCTGTAAATCAGAGAAGGGGAGGGGGGGAAAGCAAATCTATTTTGTATTTTCAAAATTCAGTATTTTTCTCCAGTATTTAATCAGCCCACAGCATTGGGTTAAAGTAGAGAAAAGAAATTACCCTAATCCTGTCACTTTAAAACACACACAGTTAATTTAACATTTTGGAATCCTTCCTTCTCTGTGTATATAAACATGTGCAGGCCCACAATGCACTTACGGTTTTGTTTCCTGTTTTTTCTAATTGCTGTTATGTTATAGCATCTTATGTTATCTTATGATTTACCTTATGAATGCGCTGAAATTTAACTACCCGCCTCATTATTGTTGGGTATGTAGATTGTTACCAGCGATTTACTACTTTAAATTACCTGATGAATGTCTTTGGACACAAATCTTTTTGTGGATTTAGGTTTGTTGTTTTTTTTTTTCCTTAGACTGTATCCCCAGATATGTAATGGCTAGGTCAAAAGTACAGATAGAGATGGATACAGCTTTAAAATAGGCATATAATTTATTTTCATGTAGCCTCCCCCTGCAACTTTTAATTTGACGAAAGGCATAAATAGTAGGAGGCCCTTGATGTAGTTTGTCAGGTTTGTCCTCAAAATGGTTGCCTGGAATGGGTTCCCTCCAGCTGGATGAAGACAGTGCTTACTCCTGCATGTGGGCGATTCACTTCAAAACCAACCAAACAAACAAGACTGAGGACAGGTGTCCTTTGGTTTTTAAAGGGCATTAAAATAATCTCTAATCAGTTTGCTCCTCTTTCTTTATGTTTATTTACTGGTTATTAATTATAAAATGTGGTTGAGAATTGATGTACAGGAGTGATTGGAACAGCTTGCAGTCAGAGGGGTGAGCCTTGCAAACCACAAACCCTGTGATGTGTGAAACTATCCCCGCTAAGGGGATACATGTGTGAGTGTGCAGAAAGAGCTAGTCTCTCTTAATATTTACTTATGTCATCAGTTTTCGAAATAGCTAGAAAACAAGATTTTTTTTTTTTTTGGGCATGGAGGGAAAACAGGGATTGAGGGGCATAATTTAATTGAATGTAGGTATTTGAAAGGCTGCCGTGTTGAATAAGAAATAGACCTTGTGTGACTCTAGAGGACAGACATGGTACTCAGAAGGAGGAGATGCTTGTTAAATTCTGCTATTAGTAGCAGAATAAAATTTAATTTGTCACAAGCAGATTGAATTTCATTAAAAGGAGGAGGTTTCTAAGCGTTTGACTTCATAAGTTAGGAATTTTACATGATTTATAAAGAGCCCTTGGCCCAGTGCCTGGCATGTAGTAGGCACTCAGTAAAACAGTTAATTTAATTTTTTTGGTAAGTTAGTGGCAGAGTTGGGACTAGAACCTTCTTCTGACGTTGTTCAGTGTTCTTTCCATGACACCATGGGGCAGTGCTTCTAAAGTTTAACGTGCGTGTGACTTTCCTGGGCATCTTGTTAAAATGAAGATTCCGGTTCCATGAGCCTGGCGTGGGGCCCGAGCGTCGGCATCTCTCATAAGCTTCTGTTGCTCTGAGGAACGCCCTGGAGTCGCGAGACCAGCGGTAATGCTGAAAACCTTTTGGTCTCAGCTCTCATTTTGAAAGACTCTTGGTTCATTCGTTTGGTCTTTCAACAGTGTTTTAGCGCGCACCAGGCGTTGATGTTAGAACTGCCCCAGCCAGTGTGGAATGCAGAGAGGCAGACGGTACTTGCCACCGAGAGAGAGAGAGAGAGAGAGAGAGAGAGAGAGAGAGAGAGAGAGTGTGTGTGTGTGTGTGTGTGTGTGTGTGTGTTGGGGGTGGTGGGAGCTGTGGAGGAAGAATGCAGAGTGCTAAGGGAACACAAGGGCAGGGGTCCGGCCTTCTCTTTTGAGGTCGAGGGAAATTCTGCCTGGAGTAGGAAGGGGAACCAGCAAAGCGGATCAAAGAAGAACAGCCCAGGAGGCTGGGGTGGAAGCAGGAGAGTGCAGTCGTTATGGAGCGGCGTTTTCGGGAGGGGGTGTTTACGAGGGCCAAGGACTCTCAGAAGACAGGAGAAGATGGCCGAGAAGTTGCCACTGAGTCATTCACTCATGTGGAGTGAGGGACATTTCTCTGGGTCCACATTTAATTTCTTGGCCATTGCTGGAAATTGAGTTTACTTTTCATTTTGACCAAGTCAGCGGACGTAAAGAGAAACGAAAGTTAATCTTTATTTCACTGTTTTGGGTAGTGGTGTGGTGGTGATTCTGGAAACGAAGATTGACGTTTGATATTTCAACTTGGAATGGTGTGAGTGAACACTGTTTTGCTTAGCTTAACTTATGGGGGGCCCTTCCTTTATCCACAGGCCCGGGGAGGAGCTTCTCTGTGCCTCTTCCCTAAGCCCATGTGTGTTCTGTCTCCTGTATTAGAAGATCATTGGGGTTTCACGTGCAGTTTCTTGAGTGTTGGCGACAAAAGCCACACTGCAGGAAGTGGGGGTAGACAATTGTTTTAAGAAGCTTGGAGAGAGGCAGAGAATGCTCAGTGACCAGAGCTGTTGGAGAATCAGAGAGAGACTGTTGTTGTTGTTTTGTTTTTTAAAAGGTGGGAGAGACTTTCCCCCAGCATTTTATCCTGAAGAAATTTAAACACGGCAAAGAGAAGAACCTGACAGTGAATACCCACATACTCACCATCTAGATTCTCCTGTTAACATGCCCCACTTATCCATCGTCACTCCATCTTATCTTTTTGATAAATTTTAATGTAAATTACAAATACCAGTACACTTCCTTCCTCTGAAATAACTTCCACACGTGTATCTTAACTTCAGTGTATGTTTATGGTTTTTTTTTTCTTTTAAGGTTAAGTTTACATATATTGAAATATAGAAATTGTAAGTCTGTATTCACTAAGTTTTACAAATGTATGTTCCTTTGTAACCCACACCTCCTCAAGACCCCTCGTGTCCCTTCTCATCGATTCTCGCTGCTACCCCCAGCCATTTTTCTTCTTCTGTCCCCCCATGTGTTAGTTTTGCCTGCACTAGACTTTCACATAAATGCAATCATCATGTAGACTCTCTTTTGTGTAAAGCTTCTTTCAGCATACTGTTTTTGAGATTCATCCATGTTATGTGAGCCAACAACATGTTCCTTTTTATTGCTCAGTAGTATTCCATTGTGTAAATATATTAAAACTTGTTTATTCATTCTGCTGTTGATGTACATTTGGATTGTTTTGGGTTTTAGATATTATGATAAAAGATATGAACATTCACATACAGATCTTTACGGGGACATCTGTTTTCATTTTTCTTGATGAGTACCTTGGAGTGGAATTCCTGGGCCTTAGGGTTATTCATTTTAGAAGATATTGCCAGTACTTTTTCCACAGTAGTCTAACTAACCTTTTGTATTCCCACCAAGTTTGATAGTCCTAGTTGGTCTCTATCACTTGAGAATGTTTTAATGATGAGGGAAGATGCCAAGAGAGGGAGAGGAGCTCCTCATCCATATGTGGAAACTTTTATGCCTTAGTAAGCATGTTCACACCTTCGCTAGCCTATTTAATGCTCGATCGTTTGGGAAACTCTGATTTGTAAGGTCATCTGTCCTGTTTGATCCCGATGGCAGATTTGGATATGGTTAGGTTGAATGTGTTCTGGTCCTGGAAAGTTTTCTATATAGTGACTTCATGAAGTCAGTTTGCTTTGTTTTGTTTGCTTTCTTCCAAAATAAGGATTTCCTATAAAGGGAACATCAGAAAAAATGTAAGTTGGTCTGGGAAAAGTATGGACTAAATGTAGGAATTCATAAATAAAACTGCAGAGACAGCCTTATAAATCTTGTATGTATAACATGGCCTGCCAGTGACTCAGCACTGTTTGTGGATTTGACATTTTAGTGTAGAGCTTACAGTTTCATTGGTGAGGTGAGGTTTGGACTGATGACCTCCCTGGGGGTGGCCACCCCTCCTCTCCGTTTTTATTTGGTTTAGTCCAGGTGCCCCAGGACTAGAATTTTCGCCCTTCCAGCCAGCTGCAATCTGGCCCTCTTGAGAACATGTGCTGGCCATCCTCACAATGCAGAAGCTTTGGGATTTGCACTTCTTTAAAGCATTAAGGATTTCTGCAGTCTTTATAGAAAACTGTTCTTCATTTCCAAAGCATACAGTTATCGTTAGGCAAGCTCGATACTCATTAGCGATGAGGACTTTTTGTCAGCAAGATGACAGCGTGGCTGGGACTGTCCATCTCAGATGTGTGACAGTCCAAAAAGAGGTTTATGTCCTGTGCTAAATAGGAGAGGTGATGCATAAATCGGGCACAGCATAAATTTCATTTACTGCCTTCTTGCTATTTGATATTTTCAATTCCATCAATAGCTTTTTTCCAAAATCTTGTTACTGTTATATAATCTGAAAGTGAATTTAGCCATGGCAGGAATGGCAGCCGCACAACAGACAGCATATCAATTTACAGCAGCTCAGGGAAGGCCTTGCGAGGGCAGGGGGAAGTGGCTTTCGTTATTTCTTGGGGACTTTGTCCTTCAGTTATGCCCGATCCTAGGCAGCTGTGTGTGATTTGCTAGAACTAGCATCGCTAACTTTGGTTAATTTTTATTTCATTGGCTTTGGCATTCGTTTCTGCCTCCTTTTTGGTTTGTTTTTTGTTTTGCATTTAAAAAAAAAAAGACATCAGTGACTTATTCATACATATTCATGCTGAGCACTTTTTTGGGTTGCGTTTTCACACCATTCCATGCTCCGTGTAGCTTCTGGCTAGCAAGGAGGACGAAGACACGACCAGAACTGGAAAGGATGATGAGAATAGTTTCCTGAGTGACCAGCATTTGGAGCAGAGTGACAAGGTAGGAACGTGGCAGTCAACTCCAATTCCATCCTCCCCCTCTGTGCCCAAGCCAGTCTTCCAGTTTAGAGTGAATCCACTGGCTCTTCTCTTCATTCTGCCTGTCTCGAGTGCCTGCTGGGTGTCAGGGGAGATCAGAGATGCTAGGTCTCTTCCTTCTCAGGAGTTACATACGTGGTGGTAGAGCCAGTCGAGAAACAGCAAGACGTGGAGTTGCCAATAAAAACAGGGTTGTCGTAAGAGAGAAACCGGCACTGGATGTTGGGCTTGGTCAGATCTTTAGAGATCTAACCCCACCCATTCGTTTTATGCATTGGAAACAGACCTCTGAGGGGAGGGGATTTCTCCAGGGCACAGGATAAGTCAGTGGCCGAGTTGGGACATGAGCCCGTGTCTCCGGACTGATGTGCAGTCCCGGATCATTTGCAGTATAAGGACCCTCTTCTCAGGGGCCCCGTCCAGTCTCCCGACCTGGAACCCAGCTTAGTGTCATATGGAGGCATTGTTGAGAATTTGGCTCCTTCAGAGAACGTTCCTCCAGTCACATGGATACCGGGCATTCGGGACAAACATTCTCCGAGGTTGAAAGAAGCCAAAGACTGGGATGCAGCGGGGCAGAGGAAGCTGCACATTTGGCATTTGTAACCTTCAAGGTGTTTAAGTTCTTGAGGTCATGAATGCAAGATCACTAAAATGTAGGTGGTTTTGGAAAGCAAAGCCATTCAAAGTGAGGGATTTTGAATTAGATCTGATTTTGAGTCTTGGTCTTTATCTTTGTGACCTCAGTTAAGCCTTGCTTCACCCCTAAGCCTGAGTTTTTCCATCAGTGACGATAATAATCCGTCCTTGCTGGAATTTTTGTGATATTTAAATAGAAAGATATGTACCAAGTGCTCAGTAAATGCTCTCTCTTTGTATTATGATAGTCCAGACTTTTCCTTTTTTGGAGGTTACTTATTTAGATGGATTTAATAACTAGATTGGTGGCAAACAAGACCCTATAAATAACAGCTCATTTGTATGGGTCTTGTCTTCCATTTAAAAATCTTAATCATTTTACAAGTGTGAGAGAGGGGTGTGATGGCTATAGTGTGTATATCACAGCAGTAATGCAGTCAAGGGGAGTTATTTATAGACTGGTAGAAGAAATTTACAGCTTCGGAAAGGGGGGGAAGAATGCTAATAGCAGCACCTCAAGACATGCCCAGTACAAGCTTTAACTAGATGTATCCTTGGTACCACTCCTCTGGGGCCCTCAGTGACCCCAGAAATTGGATCCGTAAATAACATCTCCCTGGGAATTAGGAACTCTCTACTTTCCTAATGAGACAAATCAAAGTCATGTTAATTAGGATGTCTCTGTAAAGAGTAAGGCGCCTTTCTGATATATAACGGGGAGGACACATCGCAAGAGGTAGATAGATGGTAGATGTCCGAAGCATCGTTGGTAGTGTGGCCTCCGCACCCTTCTTAACTCACTCACAAGGAGTGGGCTGGGGTGGGGGTGGGGGGTGGTGGTGGTGTGTGTGCACATGGTGGGCGGGACACTGTGCCAGGGCCTTAGGTGAGTCAGTCATCTCATTTGATTCTCATGGTCACCTTGGGAGGTGACATTACTCTCCCCATTTTGTGGACGAGGGAAGTGAGGGTTGAGGAGAAGTGGTGTGAACCTCTCGGTGCTCTTGCAGGAGCATCTGCCCGCCCAGCGGCAAGGCACTTGTGTGGACCTGCGAGCCGGAGCCCGCTCTCTGCCCTGTCCCGCTTGCCTTTTCCCTCCGGCTTGCTTGCACTGCTCATTCCCGCTTGGTCTCTTTCCCTCTCCTCCACGTACGCCCTTTCTCTCTTCCAAGGTCCATATTTTGACCAAATACTCTTGATTTGCAGGTCATGGAGGATTATTCCAAAGGGGGCTGCAAAAACGGATACTTGAAGCACACAGATTCCAGTATTCTAGACTACGATGGAACCCACAAACCTGGCTGCCCCGGAGACCAGAGTCTAGAAGATGGCGAGCTCCTGAACATGCTTGCCCCTTTTTTCAATGAGAAGGCCACATTGTTACTGGAATCCAGGTAGACATGGGGCCCCGGCGTTGCTTTTTCTCTCTAGTTTGAGGGGAGAACAAACTCATTTTGCTAAATGGATTTAGATGGCGGTGCTGTGTAATTTAGCTGAGCGAGCCCCTGAAATGTCTTGGAAGGAATCTTGCCAGTCATGCAATTAAGTAATTAGGCTGTGTGCTAGTGGCTGGGAGGGGACTTCAGCAGAGCCTCGTGCAAGCCCATTATAAAGAGAGAAAGAAAACTTTCCTCTGAAATTGGTCCTGGGAGCCCTGGGAAGGGCTGTCTGCCTGTCAGCGAGAGGACTCAGTCCTACTGGAGTCTCTTCCAGTTCCTGCAACAGCTTAAAAACTGCCATTGTAGTCGTGACTCGCTGTTTTTATGTTGAGCTTGAACTTCAGTTCTCTTCTCATTGTATCTGCTGGGAGTCATCATATGTGAGGGAATACTTCAGGGTGTTTGCCTTAAAACAAAAAAGGAGAAACATTCAGTACATTTGTATTTTTTAACATTAACCCTTCGGGAGGAGGTTGTCCCCCTTGCACATTCTTTCCAGACCATCGGAACAGCTGCTTGGGCTTTGGAGCCAGAAGGAGCCGTGCCTTCCTCTCTCAGGGCCCCAGTCTCTCTGACCACTTCCTCGGGTGCCGTGAGGATTAAGAAAGTGCACCGTTTAAGGAAAATGGCAGGCGGGTGGTGTGTGTTCAATAAAACTGTCCAGTTCTCCTCCAGTGTAGGTAGAGAAATGGAGCCGCTAACCCTTGCCCATGACTCTTCGCAAGAGCCAGGAACCCTACTATTTCTTACATCGTTGGTGGACTAAGCCTCATAGACATTCTTCAGCTAAAAAAGGACTGGAGTGTTCTGTTTTTGTGAGCTCAGGCAGGCCAACCCTTCCCCAATCCCTGGCATCTGTCCAACACTTTTCTAGCTCGTGTCCTCTTGGGGCACCTGTCTAGTGGCCCTTCTGGTTAATTATCACAAGGAGTTAGGTGACCATAGTCAGCGCTTGAGAGAGGGAGGGTTTTCTCAGTGTCAAGGTCCCGAATGTTCCATCAGAGTTCGAAGATGCAGCTCTCTGAGGACTGCCTCGGACTGCACAGGGTTGACGTGAGCCGGGGCAAGTCTGGTGGGCTGCAGTGGGCATGGGGCCAGCTGGGGCACGTGTGCCCCCTGCCGGTGGGCTGGAGCTTCTCAGCCCCAGCTGACCTTTGTGGCTCCCAGCCTTCCAGTCTTTCAGTGGAAGCCCCCAAACTATTCTGAATCTCTTGATTTTTTAAAAATGTAGACCTAGTTACGTTTTTTAAGAAAGCATTTTCTGCCTGCCGGGCAAGCTTGTGACATCTCTGGTTCAGTTCCCTGTGCCCTGGAGGTATCTGTTCCATAGGCTTCCGGACCAGGTTGGCCAGTTGTAGTGTTAGAAAAGGTTTTCTCACACCAGCCTAAACCTGCAGCCCTGATCTTGTTCTCTGTACAGCTGTCATTCATGGTGCACTGCCAAAGCCCATGACCGTGGAGTCATGGCTCCGCAGGTCCTCCCAGAGGCCCAGCCGTGGTCTGCACCCCCTCCTGGCACACACACGGGGCATCGCGTGCCCAGTCTCATCTTAGCCTCACACCGGCTTTCTGCATGCTGCTCCTGGTGAGCTCCTTTTTAAAGAAGTGGGAGCTGACATGTGGGGACTTGACATTCCCTTATCTAGTAAGTGCCAGAGCCATTGGAGAACTTTCTGGAGGAGCCTTTTACAAAGACTCCTTGGGGTAACCAGGATTTGATTGATCAGAGAAACACTAATCTTCTGCTTAGGAAATCCCTCTTGGCCCCAGCCGCCACCATCTCTTGCATGGAATGCAGCAACACAGCCATCTCTACTGTCCATTCTCCATAGAGCAGCCATAGTGTTCTTTTTTTTTCCCCATAAATAAAGTTTTATTGGAACATAGCCATGCTTGTTCATTTACATACTGTCTGTGGTGGAGTGGAGTAATTACGACAGAGATCATGTGGCCCACAAAGTGTAAAATATTTACTATCTGGCCCTTTATAGAAAAGTTTTTTGTTTTTTTTTTTTATTACCATTTGGAACGACATGGATGGAACTGGAGGGTATTATGCTGAGCGAAATAAGTCAGTCAGAGAAAGACGTGTATCATATGACCTCACTGATATGAGGAATTCTTAATCTCGGGAAATAAACTGAGGGTTGCTGGAGTGGTGGGGGGTGGGAGGGATGGGGTGGCTGGGTGATAGACATTGGGGAGGTATGTGCTATGGTGAGCGCTGTGAATTGTGCAAGACTGTTGAATCACAGACCTGTACCTCTGAAACAAATAATACATTCTATGTTAAAAAAAAAAAAGAAGATAGCAGGAGGGGAAGAATGAAGGGGGGTAATCGGAGGGGGAGATGAACCATGAGAGACTATGGATATTGAAAAAGGGACTGAGGGTTCTGGAGGGGAGGGGGGTGGGGGGATGGGTTAGCCTGGTGATGGGTATTAAAGAGGGCACGTTCTGCATGGAGCACTGGGTGTTATATGCAAACAGTGAATCGTGGAACCCTACATAGTGATCTTTTTTTCTTTTTTAAATAATTTTATATTGTTATGTTAATCACCATACATTACATCATTAGTTTTTGATGTGTTCCATTATTCATTGTTTGTGCATAACACCCAGTGCTCCACGCAGAATGTGCCCTCTTTAATACCCACCACCAGGCTAACCCATCCCCCACCCCCCTCCCCTCTAGAGCCCTGTTTGTTTTTCAGAGTCCATCGTCTCTTTTGGTTCGTCTCCACCTCCGACTTATTCCCCTTCATTCTTCCCCTCCTGCTACCTTCTTCTTCTTTTTTTTTTCTTAACATATATTGCATTATTTGTTTCAGAAGTACAGATCCGTGATTCATCAGTCTTGTACAATTCACAGCGCTCACCATAGCACATACCCTCCCCAATGTCTATCAGCCAGCCACCCCATCCCTGCCACCCCCCACCACTCCAGCAACCCTCAGTTTGTTTCCTGAGATTAAGAATTCCTCATATCAGCGAGGTCATATGACACATGTCTTTCTCTGATTGACTTATTTCACTCAGCATAACACCCTCCAGTTCCATCCACGTCGTTGCAAATGGCAAGATCTCATTCCTTTTGATGGCTGCATAATATTCTATTGTGTATATATACCACATCTTCTTTATCCATTCATCTGTCGATGGACATCTTGGCTCTTTACACAGTTTGGCTATTGTGGACACTGCTGCTATAAACATTGGGGTGCACATACCCCTTCGGATCCCTACATTTGTATCTTTGGGGTAAATACCCAGTAGTGCAATTGTTGGATCGTAGGGTAGCTCTATTTTCAACTGTTTGAGGAACCTCCATACTGTTTTCCAGAGGGGTTGCACCAGCTTGCATTCCCACCAACAGTGTAGGAGGGTTCCCCTTTCTCCACATCCCTGCCAACATCTGTTGTTCCCTGACTTGTTAATTTTAGCCATTCTGGCGGGTGTGAGGTGGTATCTCATTGAGGTTTTGATTTGGATTTTCCTGATGCCGAGCGATGTTGAGCACTTTTTCATGTGTCTGTTGGCCATTTGGATGTCTTCTTTGGAAAAATGTCTGTTCATGTCTTCTGCCCATTTCTTGATTGGGTTATTTGTTCTTTGGGTGTTGAGTTTCATAAGTTCTTTATAGATTTTGGATACTAGCCCTTTATCTGATATGTCATTTGCAAATATTTTCTCCCATTCTGTCGGTTGTCTTTTGGTTTTGTGGACTGTTTCTTTTGCTGTGCAAAAGCTCTTTATCTTGATGAAATCCCAATAGTTCATTTTTGCCCTGGCTTACCTTGCCTTTGGCGATGTTTCTAGGAAGAAGTTGCTGCGGCTGAGGTCGAGGAGGTTGCTACCTGTGTTCTCCTTTAGGATTTTGATGGACTCCTGTCGCACGTTTAGGTCTTTCAACCATTTGGAGTATTTTTGTGTGTGGTGTAAGGAAATGGTCCAGTTTCATTCTTCTGCGTGTGGCTGTCCAACACCATTTGTTGAAGAGACTGTCTTTTTGCCATTGGACATTCTTTCCTGCTTTGTCAAAGATGAGTTGACCATAGAGTTGAGGGTCTATTTCTGGGCTCTCGATTCTGTTCCATTGATCTATGTGTCTGTTTTTGTGCCAGTACCATACTGTCTTAATGATGACAGCTTTGTAATAGAGTTGGAAGTCCAGAATTGTGATGCCGCCAGCTTTGCTTTTCTTTTTCAACATTCCTCTGGCTATTCGGGGTCTCTTCTGGTTCCATACAAATTTTAGGATTATTTGTTCCATTTCTTTGAAAAAGGTGGATGGTATTTTGATGGGGATTGCATTGAATGTGTAGATTGCTCTAGGTAGCATTGACATCTTCACAATGTTGGTACTCCCAATCCATGAGCATGGAACGTTTTTCCTTTTCTTTGTGTCTTCTTCAGTTTCTTTCCTGAGTATTTTATAGTTTTCTGAGTACAGATCCTTTGCCTCTTTGGTTAAATTTATTCCTAGGTATCTTATGGTTTTGGGTGCAATTGTGAATGGGATCGACTCCTTGATTTGTCTCTCTTCTGTCTTGTTGTTGGTGTATAGGAATGCCACTGATTTCTGTGCATTGATTTTATATCCTGCTACTTGACTGAATTCCTGTATGAGTTCTAGCAGTTTTGGGGTGGAGTCTTTTGGGTTTTCCACATACAGTATCATATCATCTGCCAAGAGTGAGAATTTGACTTCCTCTTTGCCGATTTGGATGCCTTTGATTTCTTTTTGTCGTCTGATTGCTGTGGCTAGGACTTCTAAAACTATGTTGAATAGCAGTGGTGAGAGTGGACATCCCTGCCGTGTTCCTGACCTTAGGGGAAAAGCTCTCAGCTTTTCCCCATTGAGAATGATATTCGCTGTAGGTTTTTCATAGATGGCTTTTATGATATTGAGGTAGGTACCCTGTATCCCTATACTCTGAAGAGTTTTGATCAAGAAAGGATGCTGTACTTTGTCAAATGCTGCATCTATTGAGAGGATCATATGATTCTTGTTCTTTCTTTTGTTAACGTATTGTATCACGTTGATTGATTTGACGATGTTGAACCAGCCTTGCAGCCCAGGGATAAATCCCACTTGGTCGTGGTGAATAATCCTTTTAATGTACTGTTGGATCCTATTGGCTAGTATTTTGGTGAGAATTTTTGCATCCATGTTCATCAAGGATATTGGCCTGTAATTCTCCTTTTTGATGGGGTCTTTGTCTGGTTTGGGGATCAAGGTAATGGTGGCCTCATAAAATGAGTTTGGAAGTTTTCCTTCCATTTCTATTTTTTGGAACAGTTTCAGGAGAATAGGTATTAATTCTTCTTTAAATATCTGATAGAATTCCCCTGGGAAGCCATCTGGCCCCGGGCTTTTGTTTCTTGGGAGATTTTTGATGACTGCTTCAATTTCCTTAGTGGTTATAGGTCTGTTCAGGTTTTCTATTTCTTCCTGGTTTAATTTTGGTAGTTGATACATCTCTAGGAATGCACCCATTACTTCCAGGTTATCTAATTTGCTGGCATAGAGTTGCTCATAATATGTTCTTAGAATTGTTTGTATTTCTTTGGTGTTGCTTGTGATCTCTCCTCTTTCATTCATGATTTTGTTGATTTGGGTCATTTCTCTTTTCTTTTTGATGAGTCTGGCCAGGGGTTTATCAATCTTGTTAATTCTTTCAAAGAACCAGCTCCTAGTTACGTTGATCTGTTCTACTGTTCTTTTGGTTTCTAGTTGATTGATTTCTGCTCTGATCTTTATGATTTCTCTTCTCCTCCTGGGTTTAGGCTTTATTTGCTGTTCTTTCTCCAGCTCCTTTAGGTGTAGGGTTAGGTTGTGTATTTGAGACCTTTCTTGTTTCTTGAGAAAGGCTTGTATTGCTATATACTTTCCTCTCAGGACTGCCTTTGCTGTATCCCAAAGAGTTTGAACAGTTGTGTTTTCATTTCCATTGGTTTCCATGAATTTTTTTAATTCTTCTTTAATTTCCTGGTTGACCCATTCATTCTTTAGTAGGATGCTCTTTAGCCTCCACGTATTTGAGTTCTTTCCGACTTTCCTCTTGTGATTGGGTTCTAGTTTCAAAGCATTGTGGTCTGAAAATATGCAGGGAATGATCCCAGTCTTTTGGTACCGGTTGAGACCTGATTTGTGACCTAGAATGTGATCCATTCTGGAGAATGTTCCATGGGCACTAGAGAAGAATGTGTATTCCGTTTCTTTGGGATGGAATTGTTCTGAATATGTCTGTAAAGTCCATTTGGTCCAGTGTGTCATTTAAAGTCTTTATTTCCTTGTTGATCTTTTGCTTAGATGATCTGTCCATTTCAGTCAGGGGGGTGTTAAAGTCCCCCACTATTATTGTATTGCTGTCAATGTGTTTCTTCGCTTTTGTTATTAATTGCCTTATATAATTGGCTGCTCCCATGTTCGGGGCATAGATATTTTACAATTGTTAGATCTTCTTGTTGGATAGACCCTTTAAGTAGGATATAGTGTCCTTCGTCATCTCTTATTACAGTCTTTGTTTTAAAATCTAATTTGTCTGATATAAGGATTGCCACCCCAGCTTTCTTTTGGTGTCCATTAGCATGGTAAATGGTTTTCCACCCCCTCACTTTCAATCTGGGGGTGTCTTTGGGTCTAAAATGAGTCTCTTGCAGACAGCATATGGATGGGTCTTGTTTTTGAATCCAATCTGATAGCCTGTGTCTTTTGATTGGGGCATTTATCCCATTTACATTCAGGGTAACTACTGAAAGATATGAATTTAGTGCCATTGTATTGCCCGTAAGGTGACTGTTCCTGTATATTGTCTGTGTTCCTTTCTGATCTATGCTGCGTTTAGGCTCTCTTTTTGCTTAGAGGACCTCTTTCAATATTTCTTGTAGGGCTGGTTTTGTGTTTGCAAATTCCTTTAGTTTTTGTTTGTTCTGGAAGCTTTTTATCTCTCCTTCTATTTTCAATGATATCCTAGCTGGATATAGTATTCTTGCCTGCACATTTTTCTCGTTTAGTGCTCTGAAGATACCATGCCAGTCCTTTCTGGCCTGCCAGGTCTCTGCAGATAGGTCTGTTGCCAGTCTGATGTTTCTACCATTGTAGGTTACATATCTCTTCTCCCGAGCTGCTTTCAGGATTTTCTCTTTGTCTCTGAGCATTGTAAGTTTTACTATTATATGTCGGGGTGTTGACCTATTATTATTGATTTTGAGAGGGGTTCTCTGTGCCTCCTGGATTTTGATACCTGTTTCCTTCCCCACATTAGGGAAGTTCTCTGCTATTATTTGCTCCAATATACCTTCTGCTCCTCTCTCTCTTTCTTCTTCTTGTGGGATCCCAATTATTCTAATGTTGTTTCGTCTTATCGTATCGCTTATCTCTCGAATTCTGCCCTCGTGATCCTGTAGTGGTTTATCTCTCTTTTTCTCAGCCTCTTTATTTTCCATCATTTGGTCTTCTATATCGCTGATTCTCTCTTCTGCCTTATTTATCGTAGCAGTTAGTGCCCCCATTTTTGATTGCACCTCATAAATAGCCTTTTTGATTTCAACTTGGTTAGATTTTAGTTCTTTTATTCCTCCAGAAAGAGTTTCTCTAATAACTTCCACACTTTTTTCAAGCCCAGCTAGTATCTTTAAAGTCATGATTCTGAACTCTAGGTCTGACATCGTACTAATGTCCGTATTGAGTAGGTCCCTGGCAGATGGTACTACCTCTTGTTCTTTTTGCTGAGGTGATTTTTTTCATCTTGTCATTTTGTCCAGAGGAGAATAGATGAATGAGACAACAGAATGCTGACAGGTTAACAACGTCTCCAGCAAATATACTCCATACAAATCAGAAAAGACCTGAAACCAGGGGACAAGAAAGGGAAAGAAAGAAGAGAAGAAAAAAGGGAAAAGAAAAAGATAAAAACAAACAAAAACAGAACAAAACAAAAAAAACCAGAATATGATCAAATATGATCAGGCTAGTGCATAGACCAGTGCCACACACTAGCTTTTGGGCATATTTTGGTCTGTTAGAAGAAAATGCCTGCTAAAATTTTAAAGGAAGTTATATATGTACAAAATAAGGGTTGTTACAATGAAGGGATGGAAGATGACTGTAAAGATGAAAATTATAAAAGATTTTATAAAAGGAATTGATAAGATGTTTTTTCAAAAGAAAGGTGAAGATTTAAAAAGAAAAAAAAAGAAAAAAAAGAAAAAAGGGAGAGAATGTGATCAGGCAGGAGAAGAGAACAAAGCCATACACTAGTGATTTAGGGTATATTTTGATCTGTTAGAAAAAATTGTATCTGAAAATTTTAAAGAGAGAACAACTCATATATATATATATATATATGCCAAAAATAAGGGTAACTACTCTGAAGGGATAAAAATATAACTCTAAAAATGAAAAATTAAAAATGTTTTTTTTAAAAGAAGGGATTGATAAGATGTTGTTTGAAAAAGGGAAAAAGAAAAATTAAAAATAAAACAGTTAAAAAAATTAACTTTGATGAACTAATGAATCATGGTAAAACCATGAATTCTATGTGCAGTATTCCCCTAGCGCTGGAGTTCTCCCATTCTCCTTGATCGGTAAACTTGGTCTGGGCTTGCTGGCTGTTCGTGCTGATCTTCTGGGGGAGGGGCCCGTTGCCGTGGTTCCCAAATGTCTTTGCCGGAGGCGGAATTGCCCCGCCCCTGTCGGTCCGGGCTAAGCAAGCTGCTCGGGTTTGCTCTCAGGAGCTTTTGTTCCCTGCAAGCCCTCGGTACAGCTTTGGAGTACCAGGGTGAAAATGGTGGCCTCCCAATCTCCACCCGGAGGAGCTGAGAACTCGGGGCCCCGCTCCTCAGTGCGCCCCCAGAGAAAAGCAGTCACTCCCGTGTCCCCAGTCTCCGGCCGCACTCCGTGCTCACCCGGCCTGTGATCGAGTGTTTCTATGTCTGGCACCCGACCCCGTGTGGAGTCTCCAAACCCAGCAGATCCCTGCGGTGCGCTCCCGCGCCGCTCCTCCCAGGGGAGGAAGGGGAGTCTCCCCAGCTCTGCCGCTTGTTGGGTCCCTGCTGGAGGAGCAGTGACCCTACTGGGCCGCGGATCACAGTTTATGGCAACCCCGAGCTGAGAGCCCGCGCCTTGGCTCCGTCTCTGCAGCCGGTTTACCCGCTCTGATACCTGGGAGCTCTGCTGCACTCAGGCATCCCCGGTCTGTCTGTGACCCCGAGGGTCCTGAGACCACACTGTTACAGGAGTATTCCACCCCCCGCTTAGCCACTGGAGTGACGTCCCTCAGCGGAGCCGACTTCGAAAAGGTCCGATTTTGTGCTCCGCGGCTCTATCACTTGCCAGAAGCGGCCGACGGAGGCCCCCTCCCCCGCCGTCTATCCTCCCGAATATCGCCTCGGATTTACTTCTCCGCACGTCCTACCTTCCAGAAGGTGGTCGCTTTTCTGTTCAGAGTGTTGTTACTATTCTTATCTTTGATCTCCTGTTGAGTTCGTAGATGTTCAGAATGGTTTGATCCCTATTCAGCTGAATTCCTGAGACCAGACGAAATCCAGGTCTCCTACTCCTCCGCCATCTTGCTCCGCCCCCCCCATAGTGTTCTTTTTAATAAAACTTAGATCAGATCCGTTCCATGCTTAAAACCTTCCAGCAGATTTCCATTGCTCTTATAGTAAGATCAGAGCTTCTTGACCTGGCGCCTGCCTCTTTCTCTGTCCTTATCACCTACCCCTCCTGTTCACCGAGCTCTGCTCTGCTCCCCAGACATCTAGGCTGGTTCTCACCTCAAGGCCTTTGCACTAGCCGTTCGCTCTACCTGGAATGCTCTTTTCCTAGGTCTGTATGTGACTGGTGGTGTCTCGGCTAGACATCAGCTCTGTAGAGAGGACTTTGCTGACCACTAACGGGAAATCCTGCTTCTACACGTGGTGTCAGGACTTCCTCCCTCCTTCCCTCCCATAATTCATAGTACTTATCATTGCTGTACATTGTTTTATTTTGTTATCAATGTTTGCATGAACATCTGTCTTCTCAATGAAATATGAGCCCCATGATTCCCTTGCACCATGCATGCCCACTGCCTAACGTGGCAGATGGCAGGTGCTCAATAAATATTTAAGTGTCAGTGGAGACAATTAGAAGCCCAACATCACAGCAGAAGGTGACAGTGGAAAACTGGAGAGTGTAGTGATCCTTTGGAGTCAGAAAGATCTGGGTTCCAGTCTTTGTTCTGCAGCTTTGCTAGAGGATCTTGAATCTTTATGAGCCTGTTTCTTCAACTGTAAAATGGGGTTAGCTTTGGCCCCATCTCCTAGTCATACAGCGAGGCCTGAATGTCGTTGGTGTACTTAAAGGACCTGACGCATGGCAAGTGCTTCACAAATGTCAGTTCCTCCCCCCTTACATCTCTCTGTGGCAAAGATCCTCTGGAAGGTTATATAAACAATGTTCAGGCCTTTGACAAGACCCTCGACTGAACCATTAAAAAGGTCCTGATCATGGCAATGGCTTAATGAATCTGCTGTTCAGATTTCTAGCAAAATAACACTTGAAATGTTTTATTTAACAGCACCCCCACTTTAGTATATTCTAATGGCCTCTTTCACCACCTTTTAGTACCCATTTGTAAAGTCTTTTTCCCAGGTTTTATTGTGTGTTGTTTGGTAGTGAGTAACAGTCTTCCTTGGGCTAGCTGAATAGCAATTGTCATTATTTTTAATCTATATTAAGGGAAGGAGAGGAAAGGAAAATTTAGTTTAACATGCTTGAAGTGCCAGAAATATTTTTAAAGTCTGGGTTTACTAAATTTTAAGATCGTGTGTGTAGTCTAAATGATTCGTATTAGAAGTGAAAAATGTACCATACGTTCTAATTTTGTTTTTTAAACTTTTATTTTTTACCCTCCTTCAGTGTGCTGTAGCTGTGTGATCTGAATGGAGTTGACTGCCCCAGAGCTAGATGATCGGAACCCAGGGGGAGTAGGACCTTCCCCTCGCTCCTGGAGGGCTCTGTGGGGGAGGTGGAAGCAGGCCTCACGTCACTTGTCACGTGTAGTGGTAGCTGAGATACGGGGCAGGGACCATCAGGGTGCGCTCAGGGAGTCGGTCTGAGGAGGCTGGTCTGGGCGGAAGGCAGGCGGGAGGAATGGCAGAGGGAAGAGAAAGTGCGCAGCACGGAGGCGGGCCCCTTCTGTCCCCTGTCACCGCGGACCGCCACGACCTCAGCCCGGCATGGATGTCAGCAGCAGCTCTCCGTAGGCCTCTCCCTCTGTCCTGGCCCGCTCCGGTCCCCTTTTTCCTTAATTTCCTGTCTCAGTTTCCTAGTTTCTTTCTTCTTTCTAAATGAGTCCCTCTCCTTTATTTTTTAGGTGATTTACACATACTTATGTTAAAATCTTCAGGTTGCCTTATTAATTTTTCTTAAGTGTGAACTCTGATTCGTTGGATTGTGGCCTGTCTGTCGTACTAGTGGATTGTGTGTGCAGTTTGGTTTGCGGGTGTGGACAGCCCTGCTCTGTCCCCCGCGCTCCTTCCTCCTCCTGTGGGGGTGCTGCCGGTGCCTCTGGTTCGTGAGATTTCCCTGGTTTTCTCCACTGTGGGAGTTAAATTTCTGCCCCTAGTGCTTTCTGCAAATGCCCCCTTTCTCCTGACTGTGGGTCTCCTCCTCTGTTTCTGACCTTTGGATAAATTTTACCTTGATTTCTGTAGTGGCCTATAGTGCACCTTATGGTATTTTGCTGTCACTTATATGTTTTTAGAGCAGAGCGGGAGGGGCTCCTGTGTGTGCTCGCATGGTGTGTAAACTGGTCCCCATCTCCCGCTGCCTGGCTGGAGGCCGCAGGGAGCTCTGGGAAAGCCCCAAGGCAGGGGTGAGAGGCAGGGCGTACTGTAGGTGGGACTGTCTGTGTCTCCGGGTGCCGTCACACAGTGTGCAAGCAGCTGTAGCTGGGGTCTGCGGGAGCCTAGGGCACATGGCCAGGGTCCGAAAGTGTCTGCTACCTGTACGCTGTCTTGTTTCATCTTCATTGCTGTCCTGTGAAGGAGACTTACCTTACTTCCAAAGCATCTCCAAGTTAGAATCCAAAGCCATTTTTATGTGATTTCAAAGCCACTATTTCTGTTCTGAGTAGTTTGCAGTATCCCTTCATTTAGTACCTATATACTGAGCACTGACTGTGCACAGTGATGGGCCAGGTCACTCATGGGTCCATCAGGTTGACCAGTCCTCCCAAGCCATACTCACCCCTGGATGTAGGAATGGGGCCAGTGGGTGGGTGGACCTTGTAATTGTCAAGAATACTTGATGACCCTGTTTGCTCCTTTCTAGGCCCAGCCTGCATCCTTACAGCATGTGGCCCCCTCACTTGCTGTGTACTTGTGTCAAATTGATTCTCCTCTTCTTATCCATGAGTTAGACGTGGCAGTACCCACCATGTGTGGTTGTCACGAGGTGACATGGGATAAAATCCTTGGTGGTAGATCCTGGCATATGGCAGGTGGTCCGTGTGCTTAGTTTAAACAGACTTTGGGCCAGTCAGTGGAGAAAACGTGGGAAACCGGGTAGGGCATGAGGCTATAGCAGAAAACCTAGTTCTTCCACTTCCTTCCCTTTTGGAAAAACAGGCCAGACCTTCTGAAAGTGCTACGTGAACTACTTCTGGAACGAATGTGCTTGGCAGAGCCGGGAGTGTCTGCAGAACACCTTGATGGTAAAACTGAGAAGTCCCTTAAGCAAATGGCTATTCAGCTAAGAGGTGAACTCGGACATTTCACCCAAGTCAACTCATTGCCCAAGTCCCACGATGAATGGAAGTCGCCTCGGACAGCCCAGCTAGGAAGGATGGGTGAAGTGTCCAAGCAGGAGCTGAGAGATGCCTCTGTGCAGACTGTGGCCGCGGAGGGTGACCCGCTCAAATTCCAACATGAGGGCAAGAGAGAGGCTTGGGAAGAGAAGCCACCAGATGCCGTGTTTCACACTGAGGGTCAGCCGGAGAACTCGCGCATGGCACCAGGGAGGCAGGCCACTGCCCTTTCCTTCCCCAACGGGACTGATAAAGTAAGCTTTTTTATTATTTATTTCTTTTCTTATTTTATACCAATGAAAGGCTTAAAAACTCAACTCTGCTCTCATTGCTTTTTTTGATGTATGTAAAATCTGGTGTCTCCCCCTGCCTGCACTTAGTCTGGCCTCTACCTAGAGGTATGTGTCCGTCTTAACCTTCCCCCTAGCCCAGTCTTATTTGTCTATACGTCATGATATTTATGCAGTTTCCTTATAGAGTCATATTTATACATCTGTGTGTAGCTTTTTCTTTCATGCTGTGTATCAGGAACATCTTGCCTTGTAATGGCTCTGTAAGATTCCGTTGTGGGAAATGTGCCAAAATTTGTATGATTTTCACCTACTGGTGGATATTTACGTTTGCAGATTGCAGTGAAATTGTGATAACCTGACTTTAGGAGGAGGGCCAAGAACCTAGGTTTTATCTTGTGCAGACTCTGTGTGGTGGAGAGGTTCTGTTCTGTGGGCTTCATCTACATTCTCTTATCCTGCGACACCCGTCAGAGATGAGGAAGCCTGATTTTGAATGCCCACAGTTAGCCAGCAGTTACAGGGCTGCAGCCATACCCTTTGCCAGGCTAGCCCCAGCTCCTGCTGGCCCAGAGTGGTAGGGTCCAGTTTTGGTGGGGGAATGCATTTTGCTTCAGTCAAGGTGCTGTCTCTGTGCTTCACCTCAAATACCATCGAATATGCCACATTATTAAAAGCCAGACTCTCTTGGCAGTATTTGATTGGACCTTTTACTAAAATCCTCATGGGCAGAGGGGTTGGAGTTGATGATCCCCAAAGCAGGGAAATGTCAGTGTTCTGGTGGAGAAGTAGGTCATGTTTCTAATAGAGCTCCAGTGATGGCTGTTGGTGTTCTTGTTTCTGATGGGTGTTTTGTATCTGAGAAATCAGCTGTACACACTGCTTCATGGCATCAGAATGGAGAATTAAGTTTATTTTCTGACCACTAAATTACTGCTTTTGTGCATACCAAAGGGAGTTAGATATATCATTAGCAAAATTGCTTTTGATTGTTTTAAATTATGCACCAAAACTGTAATTTCTAGAAAAGGGTTTTCTAAAGATACTGGTAAAGACAAAAAAAAAAAAAAAAGACACTGCCATTATATTAATGGTACTCCAGATGTAAATTTGTGCAGTTTGGCTGGAATAGAAATGGTCTCATCTGCCCCAGCTCTATCAGTTTGTACCTGTGTATTAGGAAGACTAGATGTTTTTTCCCCCAGTTTGTGTGGGAGATAGCCTCCTTTGTGCAGGAAAATTGCATAATCGAATGAACTCATTAATTTCCCCAAATATATTTAAAGAAATTTTTTTTTTAGTTTAGAATTATTCTTCTTGTGTCTTTAAAAGGAAGGGCACTGTGTTTAATTTTTTAGCATCTGCTCTTTGTGCCAGGATTGTGTTAGATATTCTGTATCTGTATCATCACATTTAATCTTCTCAAGCGTATAAGCTAGGTAGGTATTCCCTACATTTTACATATGAAGAAATATAGCCTCTGAAAGGCTCAGAAAATGGTCCAGAGTGAGTCAGCTGTTAAGAGGAGTAGTAGGAATATAGACCAAAGTCCAGTTTTAGAGGCAGACAGGGGTATACTTTTTTTTTTTTTTTTAAGTAAGCTCCACGCCCAATGTGGGGCTTGAACCCATGACCTTGAGATCAAAACCTGAGCTGAGATCAAGATGTTGGTTGCTTAACTGACTGCACCACCCAGGTGCCCAAGACAGGGATTTTCAAAACCTACCTTTCTCAGGAAGGGAGGAGCCCTCGGTGAGGGGTACTATCACAGATATGCCTTGATAGCTTCAGGCCTGGCCGCTTACCTTTCTCGGTGGCTCAAGTGGGATCAGTGTGACCTGGAACTGGAGGCTGGCTCAGTGGTGACATGAGGAGATGTGTGGCAGGTGTCTGCTGGTGCCTTGTGCATGGTTGTGTAGGTGCATGTCAGGATCGGTGTGTGTGCATTCCTGTCCCCCTTGCACCCCCAAGTGAGGCGTTCCATTATGACATCTTTAATAAGGTGGTAGGTGGGACTGTGCGCAGTGTCCATAAGGTAGCATTTTGTGTGGTGTTATTTTAGAACCCGCATTAGGTTGACTGACGGCAGTCTTCCAGCCTGAAATTGGCTTCGGCATTTGTGCACTTGCAGATATCTTTTTTCCTGCCATATGACACACAGATTTGGATCCAAGAATAAAGATCGGTGGAGACCGAAGACCAAGCAAATGACTGTTATTTTGCAGTCCTCTTTGATGAAGCATTCCTCCCCCCCCCCCCCCCCCCGCGCAACTGTCACTGGTTCCCTTCACCACCTCAAACTGTCCTTGGCCATGAACCTGCTCTCTGCCCTGGAATTTCGGGGTAGAGTGTCTCAACTTTCCTTAACTGAGCAACAGAGGCTGGAGTGCTGTTGTGAGGTCCGGCTGTCTAACCTTGTATGACATTGGGCTGGTTGTTGGAAGTCTCAGTTCTTTGTCTGAAAAATAGGCCTGGTAACTTCTATTATCCTGTGAGCTCTGGAAATGCAGAGCTTACTGGAGGATTGTGGGATAGCGTGCTTGAAAGCATTTTACACCCTAGAATGTGCAGGCAGGGCTCCTTCCTCCCTTTTCCTGCTTGAGAGACCTTGCTGATTTCGTCATTCCCAGGGTCTCAGGTATTTCCTGTTTTCTTTTCAGGTTCCTTCTCTTCCACTTAAGAAATTAAAAAGAATAATAGCCTCATTGAGGTATAATACACATATCATACAGTTTATCCATTTAAAGAATATAGTGCAGTGGTTTGTTTTGTTTTGTTTTTGGTATATCCATAGAGTTGTAGAACCATTGCCATAATCAGTTTTAGAACATGCTTAATTATCCAAAAAGAAACCCTGACCCATTGGCAGTCATTTCCTATTTCCCCCATCTGTCCTAGCTGTAGGCAACCACTGATCTACTTTCTGTCTTTATATATTTGCCTATTCTGGATGTTTATATATATAAATGCAATCATATAACGTGTGATCTTTGGTGACCGTTTCTGCTTAGTGTAGTAGGGTTTTCGAGGTGCATTCCTGCTGTAGTCTGTAGCAGCAGTTCATTTCTTTTTATTGTCAAAACGATAGTCCATTGTATGGATGTAGCACATTTTATTTATCCATTCATCAGTCGATGGACATTTGGGCTGTTTCTACTTTTTAGCTATTATGAATAACGTTGCTATGAACATTCATGCACAAGTCTTTGCGTGGACATGTGTTTTCGCATCTCCTGGGTAAACACCGAGGAGTGGAATTGCAGAGCCATATGGGAACTCTATGTTTAACCTTTTGAGGACCCCCTGGGCTGTTTTATACAGTAGCTGCTCCTAGTTTACATTTTCACCAGAGGCACAAAGATTCCAGTTTCTCCACAGCCTTGCTGACACTTGTTATTATTTTGATCATAAGCTGTCCTAATGAGTTGGGAGTGGCAATATTTCATTGTGATTTGATTTACATTTCCCTGATGACTAATGACACTGAGCATCTTTTCATGTGTTTATTGGCCATATATAGGTCTCCTTTTGAGAAGTGTCTTTCACACCCTTTGCCCATCTTTTAATTGAGTCAATATTTGTGTTTTTTATTGTTGAATTGTAATAGCTCTTTATATATTCTAGATTTGGTGCCTCTTTCCAACTTTTGAATATATTTAAAATTCTCCCCACTTGAAAGGCACCCCCATCTGGCCTCTTAAGTTATTGTTTGTATGTTCATTCCACAAATAGTTGTTGAGTACCTACTATGT
This sequence comes from Eumetopias jubatus, assembly GCF_037043125.1. NCBI lineage: Eukaryota > Metazoa > Chordata > Mammalia > Carnivora > Otariidae > Eumetopias > Eumetopias jubatus. The sequence goes on along the minus strand of NW_028274821.1, from coordinate 81,003,490 downwards.
TCTTGTGCTGGAAGCTGTGGATAGAGTATGACCAAGAAATGCAGAGTTCCTGAACCCTGGAGCTTATAGGCCAGTGTGGAAGGTAGACAGGGAACAAATAATTGCACAGGCATTTAATTATGATGGTACTAATGTTCTCCCTAAAGAATTGTAGGGGGCGGTGAGTGTCCTTAACAGGGCGGCCTGATCTGGTCTTGTAAATCAAGGCCCATTCTCCCGAGGAAGACACATATGAGTGGAGTCCTGATTAATGTATTGGGGTTACGGAAGAGGTGGGGGTGAGCAAGAAAGCGTGTTGTAGGCAGAAGAGACAGTGTATGCCTAGGCCCTGGGGTGGAAGGAACACAGGCATTTGAGGAACCGATAGAAGGTGAGTGTGTGGGAATAGGGGAGGTGGCAGAGGGGCAGTGACTCGGGCTGCAGGTCATGTACAGCATGGCGGCTGTGGTAGGGATTTTGACCTTGGTCAAAGAGACGGGGAAGTGTTCCAGTAGTTGTAAACAGAGGTGAGGAATGTTAAGTTTGCCTTTTCTGCTGCAGTATGGAGAGTGGACTAGAAAGGGCAGGAAGGGATGGGGGAGGGCGCTCAGGAGGTGGCTGCCATGGCTAGATGAGTGCCAGCCACGGCTTGGGGTTGGATGGAGGCAGTGGGGGGTGGGGAGAGTACAAAGAGCTCAGCTGGAATTAATGGAGCCTGGCGAGTGGCAAGAGTGGGTGATGAGTGTAAAGAGCAGTTCGATAGACTTGCAGGCTTGGGTTGTGCAGTGAGGGGATGGTGGTGTGATTCACCAAGACGGAGGGTGTTGAAGCCGCGTAGCTTTGGGGTGGGGACTTGGGTGGTGGATGGAAGGAGCTGAGTGCTGGGCTGGCTTCAGAGTACCGGAAGCCAGTGGAAATTAAGATGTTGAGGGTAGGCAGGTCGGAGCTCTGAGCCTGGGAGATGGCCACTGGCTTAGTGACTCGGTAGCCACGGAGAACTTTAGTCGGGGGTGGTTCTTGTGGACTAGCAGATTGGTTTAGACTAAGGAGCGGGTTGGAGGGGTGGGAATGAGGAAATAGATAGGGAGCAAGAAGATGTTATTTAGAAAGATTGTATTGGAGAAAGGACTGCCATATATTGAGCATCTGGATGTCCACAGAGACAGTGGGCCAGGGCCAAGAGGGTGTCGAGGAGGAAGAGCTTGGCACTTGCCAGTCAGAGGAGGGACCTGCCAAGACACAAATTCTGTAGACTGGGAGATAAACATAGATGCCATTCTAGGAACCAGAAGTCTGGACAGCCGGTTTGAATCCTGTTTTACAAGGTTGGCATGAGAATGTTGCCTCTGTGACCAGAGAAAGTGCATTCATTGTCCTGTGCGTGTGTCTCTTCAGGAAGCTAAGAAGTCCCGCTTGCCCATCCTGATAAAGCCGTCCCGGTCATTAGGAAATGTGTATCGGCTCCCTGTCACCCAGGAGATGGTGGCCCAGCTGCAGGGCCAAATCTTGGAGCTGCAGGGGGAGCTGAAGGAGTTTAAAATCCGCAATAAGCAACTTCACCAAAAGTTAATTCTGGCTGAAGCAATGATGGAGGGGAGGCCAGCGCCAGACAAAACGGTACAGAAAGGTAAGCACTGAGAAAAATGTATTCTCCATGAGCTAGATGAACGACCTGATAGAGCTGCTTGAAATGTCAACCTTGTTGTTTAGAACTGCAGTAAGTTTGAGTATAAATTTTATGAATTACAGTGATTAATCTTGACTCTTGACAAATACACAATCAAAGGAACACAATAAGGAAAATGAATCTATTGTTTTTATTTTATCCTGGAGTGTGGATAAAGGGAACTTGTAAGTGCTCGCAGGTCTTGTGAGGTCACCACTCCCTTCACTTGGTATGGTCTGCAGCTACCCCGGCTGTGGGATGACTTGAATCTGGGTGGGTTTTTTTGGCTTTGTCTGTGGAAGCCTCAGGCGTGTGGTATCATGTATATAAGTGAGAACCCTCTTGGTGGGGTTTTCTAGAATGTCCAGGCTATATTACTTTGGCTTCCTCAGGGCTAATTCCAAACCCTATCACAGAGCAGTGTAGGTGAGTACACAGGTAGTGTTGGACCTCGTTTTCAGAGGGTTCATGAGTCCACAGAAGTACACATGTTGACTTCTGATTTTGAACTTCTGCTGTAAGCATGTGGCAGCAACAGATAATACCAAGAACAACAGCAGCAATCTTTTATTTATCTATTCAAAAAGTATTGATGAAACCCTGCTGTGTGCTAGGCCCTGGGGACGTAGTGAATAAAACAGATGATCTAAGTCTGTGTCTAGCTTCCTGTTGTGGGGAGAAAGATAGTACGCCAATGAGCAGGGATAGCGTGCGAGAGACAGCAGGTGCTGGGGAGGAAGGGAAAGCAGGGCTGAGGGCATGGGCAATGTGGAGCGGGGTAGAGTGTGCTGCCATCCGCAGGATCCTAGAGCCTCCCTGGGGAGGTGACATCTGAACACAAACCTCGAGGAGAGGAGGGGAACGGTCAGCTTGGAAAGTGCGTTTTTGGCAGCAGGAACAAGGGCAAAGGCCCTGATGTTGCTTTGAATTTGGGATGTTGGATGACTAGGAAGGAGGCCAATTATGTGACCGGAGTAGAGTGGGGAAGAGGAGGCTGGAAGGAGGTCAGGGAGGTGGCACATCAGGTGGGCCCGCAGAGGCCGTTCTCAGGCTTTGTCTTTCACTCAGGTAAGACCGGAAATGGAGGGTTTGGAGCAGCAGAGTGATGTGATCTCACTTCAGCTTGAAAGCAGGGATGGGCAAGCTACGGCCCGTGGGCCAAGCTCGATGGCCGTTTTTAGGTTTTCTTGGAGCACTGTGCCACTCACTGATTTGCACGTTGCCTGGGATGCTTTGGCACGGGGATTGTGGAGTTGAGTAGGTGTGATAGAGGCCCTGTGGCTGGCAGAGCCGGAAACGTTCTGTGTTTGGCTCTTGCAGAGATGTAGGCCGACCTGTGCTTGAAAAGATCATTGGTAACATGAACCATCAGGGTGATGGAGCTGTCCTGCCCTGAGGTGGGAGAGGCAGAGACCAGCAGCCGGTGTCTGGTTTGGGACTCCTTGAGACGCCTGTTGACCAGCCCCATGGCGGTGCCAGGTCGGCAGCGGGAGATACAGGGCCGTCAGTTTAGCAAATGTCAGCATATTGCTGGTATTTGAAGCTCTGAGACTTGGCGACACAGGGAACAGACCCAGGCACCGAGACTGGCACTCTCCAGTGAGTAGGGGTTGGAAGGAAAAGGAGCAGCCAGGGAGGCAGGGACGGAGCCACGAGAGGATGATATCAGAAGCTGAGTAAAGAGCAGGTTCGCTGTATCCAATATTGTGAGTCAGTAAGGCAAGGCCTGAGGATTGGCCTTGGGGTTTAGTGACGGGGAGTCATCACGGGTGACCTGGAGGGAGCTGTCACCCTGGTGCGGCTGAGGCCCGCCTGGCACAGGTTCCAGAGAGCCGGTGCGGGAGAGGAACTGAGATGCCAAGAATAGACAGCTCTGAGGAATTTTACCGTAAAGCGGGGCGGAGACACAGGGCAGTTAGCCATGCTGTCGGCAAGGCTCAGGGGACTCGGAATTGGGACCTCGGGTGACTGCAGCAAGGCGGGTAGTCGCTGGAGGTCTGGCAGCATGAGCCGCAGAGCTGGAGTATTTAGGGAAGAGAGCATGACCTGGAGGTGTCAGCAGAGGGCGAAGGCACGTACACTCTTCTAGGTCTGGGATCACAGGGGATGTGAGAAAGATGGCCAGGGGCTGGACTCCACTCCAGGGGGACAGCCGCAGGAGAAGCAGTGCCGAGGGACAGCCCGGGGCCTTAGAATGAGGGGGCAAGGTGCATGTTCAGGGAGGACACTGAGCTTATTTGGGATTTTATTTTTTTTAAGATTTTATTTATTTATTTGTCAGAGATAGAGGGAGAGAACACAAGTGGGGGGATTGGCAGGCAGAGGGAGAAGCAGGCTCCTCGCTGAGCAAGGATCATGACCTGAGCTGAAGACAGATGCTTAACCGACTGAGCCACCCAAGCGTCCCCTTATTTGGGATTTTGCCATGGAAGAGTTGGCAATCTGGGGTGGGAGACTGTATCCGATGTGGAGATTTTCCAGGTGGCTCGGGGCTGGGAGGCGACTGGGAGTCTTGCTCTTCCTGTGTCATTAATAAGATGAGCTCCTGTTATTTTTTCAGCCTCACTGCTCACTTTAAGTACACGATCTAATGGAATCTTCTTAACAGTCCTTGAGGCAGGAACAGCAATCATCCCTGTCTGAGCAGGAGGAAGCACTTTCAGAGATAAAGTGACTTGGCTACGGTCACACTGCCACTAACTTCCGGAGCTAGATTCGAACCGGCCTGCCTGACTTCCCGGCCCGTGCCCTTTACTCGCCTCATAAAGCCTAGCATCTTGACACCCTCCATATGGATTTTCTGATGACCTGTAGCCCATGGTATTTTCCACTGATCTTTAGGTTCTTTGGTTCACCATAGTGGAGGTTTCAAGATGAGTGGCCCTTTGGCAGTATTGCCCTTCCTTCCCTCCTTCCTTTCCCACTTTCTCTCCATCCATCCATCCTTCCATCCATCCATGCAGACATCTGTTCAGGTGTCCAGTGAGTATTCCCCGAGCCCCTGCTGTGTTCCCAGCCTCGTGCAGTGGGTGTAGGAGACAGAGACAGATGGAGAGGACTGAGATAGTCTCTGCCTTCTGAGAACTCCCTGTCTAGTGGGAATGGGCAGATAATGAAACATACCAGTGCAAGGCAAAATGAGGGACACTTCAGGAGGAAAGGTCTTAGGGCAAAGGTGCCTCAGCCCAGCAGAGGCCCTGGCACTTTGCCCAGGACTTGCTGTATGCGCTTACCACTGTTTATTTTTTTGTTTTTGTTTTTAAAGATTTTATTTATTCATTTGAGACACAGAGATACAGAGAGAGAGAGAGAGAGAGCATGAGGAGGGAGAGAGGCAGAGGAAGAGGGAGAAGCAGGCTACCTGCTGAGCCAGGAGCCCGATGCGGGGCTCGATCCCAGGACCCTGGGATCATGACCTGAGCCGAAGGCAGACGCTTAACCATCTGGGCCACCCAGGCGCCCATGCACTTACCACTGTTTTTATTTCTTGCTGAGACACCAGGGTGCCTCGACCAGTTGCTACTCCTGCAATTGCCCAGTAGTCCTTGAGGCCTCTCTCTTCTCCAGAAAAGTGGGCATGAGTCTATAGAATTCATTTTCTCACTCATAGTTTTTTGAGAGCCTGGTATTAAACCATTTCAGACAAGCTGCAGTATATTTATGCTTTTTATGTCCTGTTATGGCAGCTCGATAGATTAATTTTATCTTATAAATTGCATTTTGCCTCCCTAGTGTTTTTATTTTCCCTGTTGTATCTTTGTGTTCTTCTCAGTTGCTTGGCTAAGTTTCAAGTCTATGGTTTTATTTATTTTTCTTTCTCTTCGTGAATGCCTATAGCCCAGCCCTTTGTGGGAACAGCCTACCAGGACAGCCCGGGAGAGCAAAAGGGAATTAAAACCATGCCCTGTGTCTGGAGAGACAAGGAAGGAGACAGTGACCAGCACACCAGCTACGAGACCGGTCAGAATTCAACCCCTGTGTGTATTGAACAACTTCTGTGTGCCAGGCACTCCTTGGGGTGTTTCATAGAAAAATTGTTACTAAGCCCCGCAATGGGTATCTTAGGACATCATCATTATTCCCACTTAACACACGAGGAAGCTGAGCTTTTAAAAAAGAATTGATCCAGGGTCATCCAGCTGGTAAGTGGGTCGACGAGCGGGGGTACACCAGACTGTGTGTCTGAGTTCACCGGTCCATTTGTCACGCTTTTCTCTCCAGCAGTGGGCCAGGCGCTGGCGGGCGCAGTACATGTGCTCAGGGACCCCACGGCCCACCCTGCAGCCTGACGGTTCTCCATGTGGTGCTGGCTGCGTTAGGCGGGCACCCCTGGCCTCCCGCCGCCCAGGAGGGTGGTCGGAGGTGAGCCCGAGCTGCCTCTTGCTGTGCGGGCCGTGTCAGGTCGCTCAGTGGGAAAGGTACAGGGACATGAGTGAGGTCCCAGGCAAGTCGGATCTATTTCTTCTTAAGCATACAGATAAGCACAAAGGATAATACAAGAATATTCATGTTCCCGTTCAACCAGAGTGAACACATGCGCACATTTTTTCTTTTTACCTTAGATCCAACCCCCTCTGCCTTTGTTAAAAAAAAGAGTCACCTTTAATCTGGACCTAATTCATTCTGTAAGAACTAATTGTCTTCAGGAATTCTGAATTTATCAGGGGGTGACTATGAGAACGCCAGTCTCTGCGGAAGCACTGAGTGCTGGTGTATGCTTTCGCAAGGCCTCTAGTCAGTGTGGGGGGTACGTGTTCACATGCTTCTGAATGTTGGGGGCTTTGAGGAGAAAGCCACTTGACCAGACAATATAGTACCCTTAGCTGAATTGTAGAAAGTTCCAGAACTGTAGTATTTCCTCTAATGCAAATAAATGGTCCTGGGGATATCTTTGGATTTCTTGTTTATAGCTAGTTGATTGCTAAGGGCTTCATGTCTGACTGGCAGTTTCCCTCCCAAATCCCCAGCATTAGTGAACTTTCCTTTGTCTGAATGTGCTTCTAGAACTTTGCACATGCACATGCACCTCTGCCTGAATGATCCCCCTTTAATCGATGCCCTGCTTCTGTGTCACTTTCTAGGGAAGGCCTTCCTGAGTCCCTTGGTTATTTAGACACTCCCAGTAGCCCCCCAATGTTTTCATCTCGAACTGGCTTGCTCAGTGACTGCCCTCAGCAAAACTGTTACCATGTGTGACGCCTTCGCTGTTCTTTGCTCTTCAGTAGCTCCTTGAGAAGAGAATGCAGGGGATTCCCCAGATGTTATTGGCCCTCACATTTAGGGCTGAGGAAGGTCTCTCCTTGCTCGTGCACTCCTGATAGGGAAGACCGAAGTTGCAAGAGGGATAGATGCATCAGGAGGCAGCATTCAGGATGTTGGAGGCAGGCGGCCAGGCTTTGAGGCAGGGGCTCTGCTGCTTACTCGCCCTGACCCTCGGGCAAGTTCTTATCTCTCTAAACCTCAATTTCCTCTTCTGTAAAATGGGGAAACCAGTGACGTCTCATAGGGTTGTTGTGAAGGCTGTCCATTTAGTCTTCGCATAGGTGAGGTGCTTGGTGCTCGGCCAGGCCCTGGCATAGTTGTGTGTCCTGAGGCCTTGCTAAACCTGCAGGTTCACCCTGTACACTACAGCTTGTAATCTTCCCTCTCCCACACCCTCCACTGCAGTGATTTTAAATGAAAGATCCACCTTTGGCCCTTCATCGAGGGCCACAGAGCTGCGAGGAGCAAATCAGGTTGCCGTGTCGATGCCGGGCTGTGAGACGTGCTGGATACCGGCTCCCCTGGAGCCTAGAAACCAGATCTTTACCGTGGCTGAATCACAAGCTGCTGTAGATTGGGGGCAGGTGTGTAAATGTTAGATTTGTTGTGTTGTGAGGAGCAGAGCTTAAACAGGAGGTTAAGTGTTGGTAGGAGAATGCACACCATTGTCACCCCCACCCCATTCTGAGATGCGTGTATGTGTGTGTGTAGCTAAGCGTCAGAGCTGGCCATAGTCTGCATTGCAGAAGGACATTTGTGTGGGTCTTACTACACTTGTCTCTGCCTGATGATTACTTAATGAAAATCATGGCTGATCTTTATTCCCCTGAGTGAACGAACATTGTTTCTTGCCAGGAAATTCCATTATCATGAGGTTATTATGGCACAGTTAGTTCCTTGACTTGGAAGGTGATTTACCAGAAAAGAAGCCTATTGAGATCTCTCCCTCTGTCTCTGACTGTCTCTTACACTCATTCAACCAGCAGTTACTTAGTACCTTCTCTGCCCCAGGCCCTGTGCCAGACCCCGGAGATCGGCGATGAATGACATGTCTATACCCCGAGAGACCGCTGACCCTAGTGACTATCACAGATTTTGTACAGTAGAAATGCTGTATTAGGAACGCTTCCTTTAGGTCATGTAGCAGCTGCTTTCTAAAATAAAAAGAGTTATTTTATGGTGTTTGCATCGTGAACAGAGAGATAAGAATGGGCTTACAGCCACGAGGAACAGTTACAGAACCCAGAAATTGGAATATACAGTCTGACGAAGATTTTTGTGTGCTCTTCCCTCTGAGAGTTCTCCCAGGCCCTGTCGTCCAACCCATATGGTTGCTTGTGTGGTGTTTGCCCTGGCCCGTTGCCCCTGCTCTCGTGCCTCCTGCCTCCTGGGATAGGCGTCCTCTTCCATCTTCCAGTGGTTCGAGGGAAGCGGAGAATATCAGTATTAGTTGGGCTCGTTCATTGCTGTGTGCCAGACTCTTTTCCAGACACTGTCCCCTTTGATCCTCAGAACACAGCCAACACAGTCCTTCGTGGTAAATGCTATTCTTTCCGCTTTGCCGATGAAGCCACTGAGGCTCAGAGAGGTTAGGTAACCTGCCTGAGGTCATGCAGCTGGTAAGTGGCAGAGCCAGAGTTTGAAACCAGATCTGGTTGGATTGTGAAGATGGGTTTTTCTGCTATATTCTGCTGCCTCCTAAGTATTTAGACACCCCTTATATTGAGCTGAGCTTTCCCTGGACAACGGGCAGTGTGGGATGTGGTTGAGGACAGAAGCTCTGGACTCAGGCCTGAGCCAGAAGTCTCGCAGCAAGCAGCTTAGACATCTTTTGCGGGGAGACTGAGGCTCTGAGACATTCAATTTCTTGCCTGCAGCTGGTGTGTCGACAGCAAGTGGCAAAGCTGGGTGCGGTCCCCCTTCTCTTTGACTTCAGAGCTCTGCCTTCTCTCTGCAGCGCGGCTCCACTGCTCACACAAGCCGGGCCGCACGTGTGGCGGTCGGAACCAGCTGTCCGGAGATAGTCCCTGGCAGGGTCGTGCAGCAGGGAAACAGCTCACTGTGGGGACTCGCGGCACCTCTAAGCTGTTAGACGTGGAAACGAAGACTGTCCTCAGTCATATGGGTTTTAGAATTGTTGCTCTTTAATGTTACTTCACAGACTCCCCAGTATTTGTCAGACCTCCTGACTTCCGGTCTGGGTGGTGTACCGTACCAGGCCCCGAGAACGGGAAGGTGAAAAACCAGTCCCTCCCATGAAGGAGTGAGAGAGGAATCCAAACAACTAATTGCTGTGTAAATAAATAAACAAGCCGGTGTTGTTCCTGCGTTTGCACCCAGCACATGGTGTGTGCGTGCGGGGTGATATGTGTAGAGTGCTGTGGAAGCACAGGTACAGTTTGGCCTAGTTTGAAGATGGGCTTTTGCCGAAGGAGAAGTAGATCTGTGTCAAAGGATGAGTAGGAGTTCACTGAGTAGGCGTAGAGGACCAAATACATTCCAGGCAGAGGGAACAGCACGTGCAAAAGCATAGAGACACAAAACAGCCTGGTGTGTGCAAGGAATTCTGGGAATCTCCAGAGGTGGTGTGAGGGCATGCCTTTGGGTAGGTTGCCTGGAACTAGATTGTGGAGGGTCCCAGATGCTGTAAGAGGGAGTTTGGCCTTAATCCTCAACATAGTGGGGATATTGATGAATTTTAGCTGGGCGTTGGTGGTTATCATGGTCAAATTCACTTTTTAGAATAGTTGCTCTGAGGAAGAGGGTGGATTGAGAAGTAAGAGGAAGTAGAGGCTTGTTAGGCTGTGCAGGGACAGTGGGTAGATTTCAGCAAAGGAGGTACTGACATAAGTGTGTCTGATTCGCAGACTCTGAAATTTGCCAGCCCGATGACCTTGCCATCTTGCCAACGTGCAAAGGGAATCCTTCTGAAGATTTTCCAAGCCCAACCTCAGTTGCTGCTTGCTTGAGTTCTAAGAATCAGCTTTCCACCAAAGTCGGTGTGATTGGGACCCATCAGTCTGAGAACATCAACACCTCAAGTGATACAGAAAACTTAAAACAGAAAATCTGTGACTTGGAAACTGAGCTCGAGGGCTACCGGAATTTCATATTTCAGCTTCAAAAGCACTCCCATTGCAGTGAGGCCATTATCACAGTTTTGTGTGGGACAGAAGGGGGCCAGGACGTCCTGAACAAGCCCAAGGGTAGTAATGACGAAGAAGAAATGACGTTCTCAAGTTTGCGCCAAGTACATTATGTGAAGCACATGAAGATCCTTCATCAGCTGGCTCCAGAGGTGACCGATGGCGGGTTGCTGGAGGGCCTCAGACAGCAGCTAGTGGAACAGGAGTATGAGCTGCAGAAGGAGCAGAATTTGAACGTGGAGCTTTTCAGTGAAATCCATAACCTGCAGAATAAGTTCAGAGATCTCTCACCCTCCAGGTACATCCCACCGCTGCCTCCCCCACTCTTGAAGCCTGCAGTTCCCCCGTGTTGCCACTAGGCGGGAGCCCATGAGCTACAGGGGAATGCTGCTTGGCGATGGGGTGGCTTTTGTACTGGGGAAGGCTTGATGTTGGGTTTAGGACAGCTGGGCCCTGTGGAGAGGTGAACATGAGGCCACAAAGAACAGTGGCTGTACACATTCTCATTTTGTGTCTTCTGAAATTGGCAGGGCGGATTTTGCCCTTGTCAGGCTGGGAACTCAGGGCAAAGGTATTATTCCGGTCACTCGGTGAGTTGTACATTTGCTGAATGGTAGTGTTTACTCCTGGACCCCGTTATTGGCTTTTACTGTGGGACTGAAACTAATGTCCTAGGCAGGGTGGGAAGAATATAAATATTTTCCATATCTTTACCCTTTCAGGCCATCTTAGAGGAAATAAACCTGCATAGAAAGAGAAGAATTCTTAGGTCATATTTTACGGGCATAGATATGTACAATTTTGCTTTAGGAGCTACGACAAAAAAGCGATCATTTGTAAAGTTGACCTTCATTCGTCACTTATTTGAGACAAACCCATAGTTCTGAATTGTCAGGAGCCAGAGTGAATGTTTTCAAGCCTCCCCAAACACCAAGATGGGAGGAAGCTTGTATTTATTGAAAGGCAGTCGTGTCACACCCCCAGGTAGGCACTTTCTTATTTATTCCTCAAAATCACCCGGAAAGGGGGTGTTCTTAAATGTGTTTCTGTGGATGAGGAATTGAGGCTCAAAGAGCCTGTGCCGTGACTGAGCAGACGGCCCAAGGGTGCCGACGGTGCTGCCCCGAGCTGTGGGCAGTGTGCAGGCCTGCGGTGTCCCACCCTAGTCCTTGTGCTGTCCTCGTTTCAGGGAAGGGGCAACGTGTTGAACTGAAGGGTCGGCATCTTTGCCAAGCCACGTGGGGGCCAGGTGACTGTGGCCACGGTTAGTAGGAGCCACGTTTTCCTTAATTTATGTTTTGCTCCGTGCCAACGAGCACTGGCGCGCTGACACAGGAAGAGACAGATCTGGTGTCAGGAGGTGGGATTGTACAACAGAGCATGGGCTTTGAGGGCCGACTGTGTTTGAGTCCAAACCCTTCCCCATTTAACTTTGCGATCTCTGAGTCGGGTTCCTCTGTAAACGAGGAGGTGCATACATTTGTCCAGAGATTGCGAGGAGCAGGTAACTTGTACAGAAAAAAAAAAAAAAAAACCACCTAATGCAGTGACTGACAGGTCATAGACCCTCCGTAAATGGTTGTTAGGATTATGATTACTCCCTGACCTTTCAGTCGAGAGGAGAGAGTCCTGTTTTTGTGTTCCTGTGTTACAGTTTCTTTTTTGTTCTTCATGAGAATTTGTGGTAGGTCCCCCGGCCCTTGGAGCACTTGTTTCTATAATTCAGAATAATATTTTTGAAGGGCGTATGGAAACCAATTGTCCTCCTGAGTTCTTGCCAGTCTGTACTGTAATTGGGGGCTTTATAAGGTGAAAAATATTGCAGAAGAACCTTTGTTCCAGCATTTGTTGGCTGTTTTGAAATCGAAGGAGTGACCTTGCAGACTTCCCATTTTTCTAGAAGTATGTATACTTGTACAGCAGCAGGCTTTTCAAAATTGTGCTCTGTCATTTTTCCAATTAGTGTTAAGGTCACAAAAATTCAATTCTAAAATGGTACAAGCATTTTCTCTCCCCCCCCCCCCCCCCCGCCTTTTATCAGATACGAATCATTAGTTCAGTCCCAGGCCAGGGAGCTCTCCCTTCAAAGACAGCAGATTAAGGATAGCCACGGCATCTGCGTCGTTTACCGGCAACATATGAACGCCATGATTAAGGCATTCGAGCAGTTGCTGCAGGCCAGCGACATGGATCACTACGTGGCCAAGGGTTTCCAGGAGCAGCTGAATCAATGTGCCGGGCTGCTCGAGAAATTGGAGAAGCTGTTTCTCAACGGTAAGTAGGGCAAGGGATCGTGAGTCTTAAGACACATCGTTTATTGGTCCAAGACTTCTTTTGGAGGGGCCCGGGAGGAACCGACTCCTCAGCGGTACCTAGCCCTGCTGTCATGAGGTGACAGCAGAGCCACACTGACTGTTCTTCCTTCCAGTGACGGCTTCCAGGTGCTTGGGAGGCCTGCACTGTTCCAAACCCGGGGTCCGGCTGGTGGGGCACGGGAGTGAAGCCGGCTGGGAGGCACCGCCCCAGCACCTGCCCCATGCCCCATGGCTGCTCTAAATTTTCCAGAGAAGATGGAAATCGGGTTTTTTGGGGTGGGGGGTAAGAACTCATGAGTTTTAAATGTTGGCAACACTCAACAAAAGGAGCAAACAAAAAACCCCAGATGTTTATGGGTAAAAAAATATATTCAAGGGTCGGAGGTGGTTAGAGGAAGGATGAAAGAGAACCTTTGCTAAACAGTTGCTGTGTGCTAGGTACTTTAATAGATGTTATTGCATTTAAATAAAAAATCATTTGCAGTGTTTTTGAGACTAGGACGAAGAGTTCTTTTATACTGTTTGCCCAGCTTCATCAGTTTTGCCATATTTGCTTTGTCATTTTCTCTTTCTCTCTCTCTGTGTATTCAGATCTTCCTCGATTTATGATGGGGTTATATCCCAATAGACCCATCATAAAGTTGAAAATACCATAAGTCAAAAATGCATTTAACACACCTAACCTACCCAGCATCATAGCTTAGCCCAGCCTACCATAAATGTGCTCAGAACGCTCACAGTAGCCTACAGTTGGGCGATATCCTCTAACACAAAGCCCATTTTATATAATAAAGGATTGAATATCTCATGTCCTCCATTGAAGGCTGTATACCGAAAGTGAGAAGCGGAATGGCCGTGTGGGCCCAGGATGGTCCTATCAGTTATTTACCCTCTTGATGGGGTGGCTGACTGGGAGCCGTGGCTTGTTGCTGCTGCCACAGTCGTGAGGGACAGTCGTATCGCCTATCTCTAGCCTGGGAAGAGATCAAAATTCAAAATTTGAAGTGCAGTCTCTACTGGATGCCTGTTGCTTTTTCACACCATCCCAAAGTAGAAAATTGTAAATCACACCATTGTTAAGTCAGGGACCATCTGTATATACACACATTATTATTATTTTCATTTTTTAAAAAAGATTTTATTTATTTTTTGACAGAAAGACAGCAAGAGAGGGAACACCAGCAGGGGGAGTGGGGGAGGGAGAAGCAGGCTTCCCGCGGAGCAGGGAGCCCGATGCGGGGCTCGATCCCAGGACCCTGGGGTCATGACCTGAGCCGAAGGCAGATGCCTAACGACTGAGCCCCCCCGGGCGCCCCTATTATTATTATTTTTTAAAGATTTTATTTTTGAGTAATCTCTACACCCAACATGGGGCTCGAACATACGACCCTAAGACCAAGAGTCACACACTGCACCAACTGAGCCAGATGCCCCCCCAGCACCCAACATTATTATTATTATTATTATTATTATTATTACGCAGGAGCCTGACATTATCATCATCATCATCATCCCTCCAGGGGTGGACTGGCGATATCATGTCCCTTTCCCACCTCCCCCTAGAAGTGCCAAAGTGTGTGGCCCCTCACACTGAGGACATTCTTTTATATAGCTGCAGTGCCATTATTAAATCCATGACCTAGTATCGTTATCTCATACACAGTCTGTATTAAAATTTCACTAATTGATTCAATAATGTCTTTTATGAGTGTTATTCCTGACTCCGATCCAGGACCCACTCCCCACATTACATTTAGTTGTCCTCTGTCTTTGGTTGTCTTTAACCTTTTCCTTCACCCTTTGTCTTTCATGACGTGGACCAGTTTGAAGAGTTCAGGCCAATGCCTCAATTTGGGATTATCTGTTGTTTCTTGAGCATTGGATTAGACAAATTCGATGAGATTAGTTATGTGGTTTTGGCAAGAATGCTGCATAAGTAATTGTGTTCTTGTGGTATCGTGCTTACGAGGCACGTACCATCGGTTTGTCCCATTGTTGGTGAAAATAATTTTGATCACTTGGGTGAGGTGATGTGTGTGCAGTTTGTGTGCTATACATGACAGTGTTTCCCTATGTCATATTTAAGTACTCACTGCAGGGTACTTTGTAATCCTGTAAATATTGGGCTCCTCTTCAGACGTTTACCTGAGTTTTCCTGGATGTTCCTCGCCTCAGCTGTCACTGTGATGGTGGCAACATGGTGATTTTTTTTTTCCTCATACCATCATTCCTTCTTCATTTTTTAATATATGGCATCTGCTAGAAGGATGAACTCTCCCTTTATCTTCCCTTTTTGTTTATATGTTTGTTGCTTATTTATTTATTTATTAACATTGTGGACTTGTAGCTTCTTACTTCATTCAGTGGACTAGTATTCATTCTGTCATTCTACTAATGCTCGAATTGTTTGAGATTTGGCAAGTCACAATTCCTTTTGACAGGTCTCCAGCTTTTTTGGGAGCACTTCTGTACTTTCTGGCATAAAAAAAGATGTTCCAGCCTCACTGATACTGTCCCTGCCCCTGAATCAGCCATTTCTCTAAGGAGCCCTGGTTCATCTTAAAGGGGGGTGCTATTTAAAAACCAGGATTTGGTGCTGGGTGTTTTAATTGCTCCTGGGGTGTCATTGTGTCTAGGCCCTTTAGCAGACAGAACCAGGATATACCTCACGTGCATACATACATATGTGTAATTTATTTAAAAAAAATTGTTACCTCACAGTAGTGAGTCCAGCCCGTTATAGCCCTTCTTGCTGTTCCTGCTTCCACGGTGTTTCCCATCTCCAGCCGTAAGGCCCTGGCTCTCACATCTGTCCGTGTGTCTGCTCCCGTGCTTACTTCTCTGTAATACACACAAACAGGTCCAGAACCACCCCCTCCGTACCACTGGAGAGACAGACCTACTAAAAGATCATGACTTGTTCGTAGCTCTTTTTTTTTTTTTTTTTAAGATTTTATTTACTTATTTGACAGAGCAAGCGAGCGAGCACAAGCAGGGGGAGCGGCAGGCAGAGGGAGAGGGAGAAGCATGCTCCCCACTGAGCAGGGAGCCCGATGTGGGGCTCGATCCCAGGACCCCGGGAGGGATCATGACCTGAGCCGAAATCAAGAGTTGGATGCCTAACCGACTGAGCCACCCAGGCGCCCCATGGTTCTTTTAGTTTTTAGGCTAAGGGTATATGGTCAGGTATTAAATTGAAAAGTTCTTTGGTTTCATTCTTTCTACAGTGTTGATATGTTATTCATTTGAAATATAATTAGATTTACTTATTTCTCTTTGTGCTCAGTGTTAGGCTTCCCTTCCCATTTTTACTGATTTAATTTTATTTTTTGAATATGAAAAATATGAAGGTGGTTCCAAAGTTAAAACTTTATCCATTTAAATGGCCTCTATAAAGTCATTATTTTTGCCCCTCTCCTTTATATCCATTAGGATGACTTTCCAGCCCCCCTTTCTCAAACGTCCTAGAACTGGGCTTTCCGACGTCCCGGCCTCTCCGCAGAAACGGCATGTGCCCGAGGCCCTGACACCTGCCACTTCACTGAACCCGGCCACCAGTTTTGGGCTGCACCTCCCTCACCTTGACAGCAGAATTGGGTGTGGTCAGCCCCTCTCTCCTGGGAAGATCCTTTCCTCCCTTAGAAGGAGGCTTCTAGTAAGACACCACCCATTCTCCTGCCACCCACTGGCCACCCCTTTGAAGCTCTGCCTTCAACCGACGCGTGTTGTACCTCTGACCAACTTGCACCGCCTCATTGCTGCCACGGTTCCGGTTTGCCACGGTCTCCTCTCGTGGGTTTTTGCAGTCCTTGCCTCCCCTGAGGGTCCACGTTTTCCCCCGTGTCCCTCACAGTAGTCAGCATGATCTTTTCAAAACGTTAGTCAGGTCATGTTCCTTCCACTCAAGATGAAAGGCTTTCCTTGGTGAGCTGTAAGAATTAAATAACGAGCACGAAGCCTTGACTCAGTGCTGAGTGCATCGCTCACAGGTACTCTGTGCTTGCTAATATCTCTGCCTGTTGTGAGGCGGGGGCTTATCCTCAGAACAACCTGTTTTACTTGGGGAACTTCGCCTTACGGAGGAGAGTCAGTTGCCCAAAGTTATGACTGGGCGAAACCAAGGTTTGGCCTTAGTTCTTTTGTCTTCATACATTACAAAACAGATGGCTCATGAGGGTCCACTTATGTTCAACTTAATTCCAAGATAGAACACGGGATAGTTTGGGCTTCTGGGCCCAGAGAATGTTTCCCAAGTTTTCTACAGAACCCAGCAGCTCAGGCCTGTTGTAGAGCGGTTGTCCTAGTACCAGCCCCCCAGGACCTTGAGGCCCAGGGACACAGGGGCAGTTGACTTTTCCCAGCTTTGTGAAATCCACTTTCTCCTGACTAAGGTTTGTAAATAAGCTAGTTTTCATTTTAATATTGGAGAAATAACTGCGTCCTCAAGATAGAGCTGTATCTTCCCGGCCTGAGGCATTTTCTTTCTGTCTCTCTCTTCTTCCTACAGGCCCTCAACCAGGGCCCGAGGAAGTGGGAGACTGAGAGAGAGAGAGTTCCTCTGGCACCAGCTGCCCTCCCTCACTCATCCAACCGCCCCCCTTGATTTATTTTTTAGTATTTACCTTGACAAGCCCAAGGAGATCTCGCTTCTTGTTTCCTGCGGGTTCTGGAAGCAGAAGCATTTCAGGCTTCGCAGACAACACAAACATAGAACTTTATTTTATTGTACAAAAGACATAAAAGTCTCAGGTACCTCACGACACCTCCCATTCTTAGAGAATGAAATGTAACAGAGGTGAGTCTTGGATGCTATCTAAGGGGGTCTGGCTTCTGAATTACGAAAGGAGCCTGTTGTAAAATAGTTTTATATTTGATGCGGTTGCATAGCATGAGTTCTTAAAAATTTTAAATATAGTCTTTTTTTTTCTTAATACAAAGCAGTACATGTTTATTGTGGAATAACAGATAAGCAAATACTCCTATAGTTGCATTATTTATACAGCAGAAATGAACACCCTGGAGTTTATACTTCCAGGTCTTTTTTATATGTATGTGTATTTTTTGTGGAACTAGAACTGTTTGCAGCCTTTCCCTTTGTTCAGTTTTAGATAATAAATGTTAAGCTGCATTGTAACTTTTAGTGGCCGCAGAGCATTCTTCTGTATGAATGTACCATAATTTACTTAATCATTCCCTATTAGGTGGACATTTAGGTTGTTTCCAGTTTGGGGCTACTAAAAGAACACCATGTTGGAATCTTTGTACATATCCTTGCTTTCCTTTAATAATATTTAGTTGGTAGAACCAAGAAGTAGGGTGATAGCGTGGTTTCTCACTGTTTGTCAGGACCACAGCTGGGGCAGGCTAGGGATTTCACTAGGATCCAGAAGCCTGCAGGATCTTCTGAGTGGATTTTTCCGGGGTGGGGGGTCTACCTTTCAGATTCTTGAAGTGGGTTGGGACCCAAAGTAGACCGAGAGCTGGTGTTGCGGTCCCACAGTGTCCTTGTTCATGGTTGCCTCCCAAGGCCAGTGGCATAAATCAGGAAGACAACGTGGTCCTCAGGTATTTCTGAGTCAGCACTGGGGAAAGTACGGAGAAGGTTGTGAGGTAGTCCCTCTCCTCCGTGAGCTCGCCACACGTGTCAGGGTTTAGCCACAAGGGTAGAAGACAGCTGCGGAGGTGCTTTCTCTTGACTCTCCTCTGCCTGCAGGTATGAACCTGCACCATTCATTTCTTCCAAGGCCTTCTATGGTCTGCCTTGTCCAGCTCACCACCATCTCAGCAAGAATGACGGTGGTGATGATGATGATGATGACGATGGAGAAACAGTGAGGAAGGCTGGACTTTCCTCGTTTGCACGTTCTGTGCTAGGCCTATTCTCAGCCTATGAGAAACTGCTATTTATCACTTTCATTGAATAAACGAGGAACAGAGAAGTGAATTTACTTGCTCGGGATCACCCAAGCAAGGAGTGGCAGAGTCTGGATTTGAGCCCAGGCAGTTTGCTTCCACAGCCTAACCTCCTGACTGCCATGATGCCGTGCTTCTCACGCTCCTGTCCAGTTGGGCGTCCCAGTCAATACTTCTGTGCTGCAGGCCTTGCTTGCATTTCCCCACTTCCGGGACTTTGCTCAAACCAGTCCCTTTTCTAGAAGGCTGGGCTTTCTCTTCCCTTCTAGAAATTCTGCTCATCCTCTAGGAAGCTTTCTTTGTTCACCCCAAGTGGAAGCAAAACTATTTTTTTATTCTGGGTTGGTTGTACCTTGCCTGTGACAGTTGCGTCTGGCCTTGTGATGGACGCTCTCTGCCCGGTGGAAAGAACGAACCTTTGGAGCAAGACAGACTTGAGTTCAAATCACATCTTTATGCTTCTCTTACCCCCTTAACAGTCAGATTTCCTCTGTGAGGGAATAGTACCTATCTTGCAGTTATTTGTGAGGATTAAATGAGATTATTTGAAGTGTCTGGTGTCCCGCCTAACCAATCTTGGGAGCGCAGGAGGTGACAGCAATGATTTCTTGTGGGCATATTTTATTTCTTCAGAGTATAGACTCCTGGAAGATGGGGGCCTTGTTTTGTTCTGGCTCCCAAATTAAGCTGGGGCCGTCCTTGTAGTGTCTGGTCAGGATTTGAATGACAGTACTGATAGTTTTGTGCGGTTTGGATCTTACTCTTGGGTGCCCTTTGATTCGGTGTCCTCTGACTCTGTCTGACCCTCATAGTGGGGGCTGGGAGGGAGGCGCCCCTGAGTTCTGAAGGGAAGGCTTCCAGGAGGAAAGGGTATTGGAGCTCAACCTTCCATATTGGAAGTTGTTGGGGAAGGGTATTTCAGGAGTGGTAATGGGGCATGCGGGGTATAATTAGCATGGTAGGCAGGCGATCAGAGAAAATGGAAGATCTTCCCTAAGTATCCCTGGAATCTGCCCTCTACATACATGGCCCTTAGCTTCTTCTTATCTTTATACAGCAGTTCTTCACTGCCTCAAAGTGTGTCCCTGGTTACCTCCTCTAAATTGTCCCCGATGGTCCAGGCTGGCTCATGTTCGTTTCCTCTGCAGGCCCTCCCACGGTATCCCGGGCCACTCCTTGTCACAGCCCTGTAGTGTAATCATCTTTTGGGTCCCTCGTCCCCCTGCAGCTGTGAACTCACTGAGGGTAGGATGGCTCCTCGTTCGTCTGTGTACCCTCAGTGTCGGGCACAGGCGCCTGGGAGGAACTCTGTAAATAGGTTCTACAAATTACTAGTGGATGCAAAGGAAGGAACATTTGGGTCATGTAGGAGATGCCAGGCTGTGATATTTGAACTGGATTCTATACGGCTGGTGGATTTGGAATGATGGGGTACTGTTTCACAAGAGGCTTTTTCAAACAGAGGCAGTGTCCAGGATGGATCAGTGCAGGGAGGAGGGCGGGCCGGCCAGTTATAAGACTGTCCTGCATGATAGTTCTCTTGCTTGTTCCAGTATGGATTGGGTAATTAGATGTCTTTTTGTTTGAAAAGATGAAGGCCCCCCCCCCCCCCCCCGCCCACTGCCACCTACTACACAGCGTTTTGGTGTAGCGGTAAGATTTGCCTGAAAGATGGGAGCAGTGCCTTCATGACATGCTTCCTAAGCTTTAGGAATAGCCTGACAGATGGTACCGTGTCACTTGTGCGAAGGCAGTTTCCACCACGGAATTCAATGCATCGCTTGTCATGATGGCCCTATGAGTCCCACACTAACAATTTGTCATTTGGCTTTAAAGAATTCTGTCGTGGCCGGGGATTGGGCAGAATATAATTGTTGTGGAGGCATTACAGACTCCTCACAGGATGTCCTATTTGAAGACTGGGAAACCCGGGCTTTGGATGGCCTCAGGGCATTTCCTTCTCTGGGCATGGATTTTGTTAGGAATTGAAGAGAGGTTTTTGTGATAGTTATAAGACGAATTTATGGTCAGGAGTCCCAGGGTACTTAAAGCGTGCCCCAGACCAGTGGTCCCCTACCCAGTGAAGTTGCTGAGGTGTGCATCTGTGTTCCTGAAGCAGGCTGGTATGGTGAGGCAGGAGATGATGCTACTGTGTGCTTGGCTAGAACGTGTAGACTCCTAAGCCTGTGGGAGGGCTGGGCTGGGCAGATGGCCCATCCTCAGGGTCTGCGTATCAGCTGAATGTCAGGGAGCAGCCCTGTGCAGGTGCAAGATGGAAAGTGCTGGGCTGTTCTTCGAACAACAGTTGTCTCTGCCCATTCACGGTGGTCTTGCGGCCTGGGACTTCCAGTCAGCGTCTTGGAAATTGACCCAGGCAGATGGCAATTTCCCCTCTTGACGAGGAGTGCAGAGGACAGAGAGGTGGAGCCTGTCCACTGTGGTAGAGGCCTGTCACCCTCTCCCTACCTTCTGGGGAACCAAAACGTCACTGCATTTTTGGTCAGGATGTAACCAAGAGGATCAAGACCTAGATTTGTGGTCGAGCTAGCTCTGGAGTGTCTCCAAATCCCTTGCTTCGCTGGAGCATATAGTGAAATAGGTGATGGGATGTCGGAGGAGGAGAGGGGACACGTCAGACGTCTTGGATTTCCACTTCACCGCAAGATGGAGATCCTGACACCGTGCCAGTGTGATCGATGTGAGGCCAGAGGACATCGTTGGTGTCAGGGTGTCGTCCTTTGGGGCCTGGCACCTGATATCGGGGGACCCGTGTGACTCCTTCCCGGTGCCTGCCAGCGCCCTGCAGCGGCAGGTGACGTTCAAGGCCTGGGAGTGTCACACTGGCTCTCCATGCCCACGGTTGTCCTGCTGGGGTGTTGGGGGAGCCCTGATAGCAACACCCGCTGGCCCCGGGGAGCAGGCCGGTGGGGGCCCCGAGGCACAAGGCAAACGCGTGAGTCTCCGGTGCTCTTTTCCTCTGTGCTGTGGTGTTCGAGAATGTTCCCTTTTAGGAGTAGTTTTGAAAAGGGAATGTGTGGGTGCAGTTTAATTATAGTCTCATTTTTCAAGTGCAGCTCTAGAAGGTTTTGTTTTTTTCTTTAGCCACGCGTTAGCTTCTTCAAAGAGCTCATCCCAGTCTGCAGTTTCCAGAGTTCTGAAGTATTTTTAACATGAAGTTGTTAGTCTCTGTGAAGACTGGGCTCCTGTGTCGCCTTTCAAACAGCAGAGGCCGCCAGGCAGGGGAGAGCGGCGCCCCTTTTGCCCACTTACGTTCTGAGCTTTATTTTGTTTTCTTTTGCCATTTTTGTCGTCACTCCCCTGCCACAGGCCCTGGCTTATTCAGCTGCACTCATACACTCCTCTCCCTGCTAATCCCACTTCTGAGAGTCTTTCCTAAGGAGATCATTTAAATGCAGATAACGCTGTATGTACAAAGATGTTTATTTCATTTATTTATAAAAGTGAAAAATTGGAGATGACCTACATGTCAAATAGGGGACTGGCAGAAACTCTGGTACATGCATGCCTGCAGTGGAATATTAATGCAGTCATTAAAAATTAGGTTTCCAAGGCAAATTCAGTAAGAAAAACGCTTACAATAAAATATGGAGGGAGAAGATGAGGCCAGTACAGTGTCACCCATGCCAAAACGCATGGAAGAAAGAATGGAAGGAAATCCGTAACATGTCCGGAGTGGGGGCACCTGGAGGAGAGTGACGCTCTTTTTCTTGTTTCTGTTACCCGTTTCCTGTAATGAACATATATTCTGTTAGTGTCAGAGTTTTTAGAGAAGGGAAAAGAACCTGCACCCAGCAGCACCTTGGTGATTGGTTTTTAGATTCAGGGCTGTCACCTCCCTCCTAGAACTGTGCCAGAGCGGTGATGAAGGAGGAGCCTCTAGTCTGAGTGTGGTCTTGGTAATCCTATTTTAAATATCCAGGATTGTTACAAAGAGTATTTAAACAAATGGAACGGGGCCTCTGCAAGTGTATAAGCAAGAAATTATTAGGGAACACTTGTTTTATCATTTATTTATTTTTAATGTCTTCCTTCTTCTTGATGTTCTTTCTGCTTCCAGGAAAATCAGTTGAAGTGGACGTGAGCCCCCAGAACAAAGTGATGGAGAGGTGAGTGTGTGGCACTGGGGAAGAACACTGTACGGTCGGGTTGTCCGCTGGGTCCACTGGCTCCCTCCTGTTCACTTAGTTTCCCACTTCTTGTGGGTAAAACACAAACACCTATGAAACTGACAGTGGCCACGTACAACCAGGCGTTTACGCTGTGTGCCCTGCAGCCTTCTTCATTCAGTTGTTCTGGGCCATTCCTGGCATCTGTCTGTCGGGTGCTTTGACGAGGACGACACGTTCCTTCTCTTGGCTCCTGGGTACCCGCAGGATCGATTTCAGATGCCTTAGCCTGACCTTTGAGGCCCTTCTCAGTCTGACCCATCTTCCTTTCTCTCATGTTCCCAGGCTTCCATCATTGACTTTTTATTGTTCTGCGGCCTGTGCCTGGACACAGGCTGTACGCTCGACTCCTTCCTCTTGTAGTTTGGAAATCCTTCTTCAGAGTCCGTTTATGTGGCAGTGAACCTGGCTCTCCGCTCTCCCCATCTCTCTTCTGCATCCCAGGATCAGTTACTCTTCCCGTAGCACTTGGCACGTCGTCACATTACAGCACTTAGCACATGGCGTTGTAGTTCACCCTGCATTTATCTTTCAGCTCCCAGAATTGCTCGAAAGAGGAAAGGGGCTAGCATGAACGGGGTATTGGTGTGTGTCAGCTGCTGCCCTAGGCATTCACGTTCATTCTTTCTGACCCTACCAGGCAAGCACTATTGTTCCCATTTTAGGATGAGGAACCAGAGGGTCGGAGTTGCATGCTTGCCATTAAGAGGCAGAGCTGGGATTTGAACTTGAATCTGTCGGACTCCTGGGCTCTTATTATTGTTGCATATTGCCTTTTGAGGACAAAGACTGTGTCTTGAATATCTCTACACCTGCTCCAGCCCCAGCTATCTGGCATGTAGTTGGAATTTAAAAAATGTTCATGGAATAAATGTGTTGTATACTTTCTTAGTTTGCCTCGATGGCCCACAGGAAATGTCAGGGTCTCGCCCCCTTCTGTTTCCTTGTTAAAGGTTCTGACTGTTGTGAGTGCTATGGGTATGTCCCTCCTCTTTGGAGCAGTGACCCTTTGGGCTTCTGGGGGTAAAATAAAGAAACAGAGACCAGAATTTTAGACTTTCTTGGCATCACGAAGGCCACAGCATCATTAGAGTGAGCAGGTGGGGACGCATCACAGCTCGCCGGAGGATGTTTCCATCAGAACGTCTGT
Organism: Eumetopias jubatus; assembly: GCF_037043125.1. Lineage (NCBI taxonomy): Eukaryota > Metazoa > Chordata > Mammalia > Carnivora > Otariidae > Eumetopias > Eumetopias jubatus. Next base: position 80,979,872 of record NW_028274821.1, on the reverse strand, counting down.
AACATTCAGAAGAAATGCTCCTTTCCCACTGCAGTGTTTTTGCAGGTCCCTCCCAGTTCAGCCCTCTGCTTCCATCCTTCCAATAACGGATCACATCCCAGTGGCAGGCTGTGGAGAGGGCAAGCAAGGCCTCCCAGAGTGGAGACAGTCTTAACGGAGACCTAAAGGATGAGGGGCCCGGGGCAGGGATTGTCGGAGAGTGTCTGCGCACGAGGCAAGGGAGACATGGCCTGTGCGAGCTGGTGCAGGGAACTCGAGGGTCTAGGCTGGAGAGGCACGCGGGGCCACCGTGGGGCTGGTCCTCAGCTTTTCTGCTACAGGAAGAGGGGAGTCTTTGAAGGAGGAGAAGCTGAGGCTGGACAAAATCAGATTTGCTGTTGTGAAAGACGACCGGGGTGGCTTGGAGGCAGGGAGGCCTCTTTCAGCCCTCCTCAGCCATGTGTCACCCTTCCCATCTCTGACAGGCTGGTTCTTTTCCTTCTGTTCTGCCTTTTTCCGCTGTAGGCTTAGCACTCACACGGGTCACTCCTAAGCTAATTAAATGGGTGCCCTTGGCCCATTCGGCACTTTGGCAAGGCAGCGGCAAGCCCGTGCATCCGTCACGCTGTCTGAGTGAAGTTGCATCTGGTGTTTACCTGTTAATGAATGCGTTGCAGCTTCAGAGTCCTTTGCTCTTGTCTGAGTTCATGAATAATGAGACAAGAAGTAATAGGAAAAAGTGGGAGAAAAAAAGAGCTTAAATTAAGGAGCTTATCTATAATGGAGATTCATGTGGGCTTCTCTCACTGAGTTCAGGGTGTTTTTCCTCATGGCTCAGGTGGCTCTTGGGAAATACAGGTTAATAACCAGATGATTGCCAGAATGGTGGCATTGGGACCTACTTGGGGGCCATGAGGGTTTCGAGATTTTTAAACCCATAAGGCCACTTCATGGGTTTGGGTTGGCCTCCTACATTCTCCTGGGGTCCCAGAGCCAGACAGACCTGGGTTCAAGCGTGAGCTCTGCCACATATAAGCTGTGAGACCGCGGGCAAGCTTGTGTTGTGCCTCAGGCTCCCCAAGTCTAAAGGAGGATAGTCATCTCTACCTCAGGGGGTCTCTGTGGGGACCCAGTAAGATGGTACATCTAACATGCCTGGTACAGAGGGGGCTCCGGCTAAGCAGCCGCTGTTGATGCATGCTCTCTCAGAGGGCCCTTCCCCATAAGTCAGACAGTGGCTCCCCCTTCGTCATTGGCTCCAGACTCAAGCCCACTGAGCACTTTTTGTTTTTAGAGTGTCCTTGCTAATAAAATGCTCTAGGGAAGCAAAAGGGCTCCAAAACAAAGTTGCAAATACGGGGAAATTACAAAGGGCCTAGTAATCTTAAGTGATCCCAAGTCCTGGTCCTGGCTTGGGATCTTAGTGTGGGAAACGGTTTCTCTTTCAATCCTGACGGTGAAGGATGGAGGCAGACAGTGTAACCTACCAACACATTCTCCCTGAATCTCCTGAGCCATCTGCATCTCACGTGTTGTCCGACTGCGAAATGTCCGAGAAGTCTTCCGTCCTCTCGAGAGACCAGAAGCAAGACAGCGAGACTGGGAAGACCTCGGTCTTGGCGAACCATTTCTCTCAAGGTAAGCTAAGCTTTGCTAAGCATTTGAGACACAGCCAAGGTTTCCTGGTCTAAACAGTAATTTGCCGTCTTGCCTGAGTAAGCAGAGCGTAGTGACATTTGAATATTCATCTGATGAAGGGAGATCCTGGTAGGGCTGGTCACTCAGACTATCATTTGTCACTGGGGAAGGCTGTGGTTGTTGAAAGTGTTGCTGATTGGGGAAGAGTCATTTTTATTTCTTAATGATGACTTATGGGGCACCTGGGTGGCTTAGTCGTTAAGCATCTGCCTTTGGCTCAGGTCATGATCCCAGGGTCCTGGGATTGAGCCCCACATCGGGCTCCCTGCTCGGCGGGAAGCCTGCTTCTCCCTCTCCCGCTCCCCCTGCTTGTGTTCCCTCTCTTGCTGTGTCTTTCTCTGCCAAATAAATAAAATCTTAAAAAAAAAATGATGACATATTATGTGACCTGCCACTTCCTTGCTCTCCTAACAGTGGCAGAAGCCAGGCTGGCAAGCACCGAGGTTATGTGTCCGTTCTAAGTCTGGTTAATTTCCTGTTGTTCCTTTCAGACCCTTCCTGAGGCTGTGTCACTTTGAAGACCCTTGCTTTGAATTGTACAGATGCCCCAGAATACCTGACTACCCTCCCTCCACCCGAACCCCCGTTGGGATATTTTGTAATTCTAGCAATCTGCAGTGTTTCCCTTTAGTGTGTGACGCTTCGTCCACTGGGTCAGCCCCTCATCCTGCCTCTGACCGTGGGCCATGGGCTCAGTTGGCAGAATCAGCCTCCCAAGCCTCCACCTGCCCCTGAGCTCTCCTTTATCTCTCGGTATTTGCAGTCTTGGTTACCTCCTGTTGGGGTATTAGGGATTAGGGATTAGAGTTTATAAATCAATGTATTTCAGAAGTTCAAGGGATAGTATAGACCAGGGATTGGCAAATTTTTCCTAGGAAAGGGCAGATAGTAAATATTTTGGGCTTTGTGGAGCATATGGTCTTTGTTGTAATTACTCAGTCCTGTTGTTGTAGCAGAAAGCAGCCAGAGACAAAATGTAGATGAACGAGTGTGGCTCTGTTCCAGTAAAAATTTATTTACCAAAACAGGTGGGTGGGTTTGACCCAGGAGCTGTGGCTTTCTGACCCCTGGTATAGATTTTGGACCTTGGCTAACATCCTCTGGTCTCTCCTTTCTTCTGGTGGTTGTTTGCAGGGCACCCAGAATGGACCCAGAGCACAAATCAGACCCTGGCACCTCCTTTCTAAAAGCTTTTTGTTGACACCTGATCACATAGAACTGTGGGTTTCAAAAATTCACAATCTTTTTTAGCAACAAACTACCCTCCCCCGCTTTGTTTCAGCTGAACTTTACATGGAGGCCTAATATGTAACAGAGGTACGGGTGAGACTTGGTCCTCCACGATGGCTCCTGAGGCTCCTCTGGGGTACTTATTATTTCTGGCTCTTTGATCTGCCTTCTCCTAATTTGGGTCAGACCCATGAGTTGCTTCCCTGTCTTTAGCTGCACTTCCTTCTGCACTATTTCAGCCTGGCAAGGAACTCAGTCCATTTCCAAGAACCCCTGAGACTGTTTTTGTGGGAGGAACACCCTTGATTGAGGGCTTGAGGAATTACAAGGGGGTGAGGGTTACAGTGCAGCAAGCCAGATCATTTAATGGGAATACTTGGGACCCTTGTTCTTTAAAACCCTTCTGCTATGGTATGGGCCCCTCGCTCCAGATTCCTCTTGCCAGCCCCTCTTTTTTCTACCTTCCCACGTCTGCCTCCCCAGCCGTGGTTTATTTCCAATATAGAACCTTTTAGGCATCTCCTTATGTCTTGTGATTCTGGGGACCCATGACCTTGGGCTTGTCATGCCCTCCTAGTGCATTAGCAGGCACTTTCCTGAAGGGGGACAATACCCTCCGGAGCCATCCCAATAAGCCCACTGTTAGCTTTTTTGGTTTGTTTCTCTTCAGGCTTTTGGTCTCTGCATCTGGTTTTTTTCCTTTTGTCATGTTTATATTCTAAGTAGAGAGATAATTTAGTATTTTTCCTTTTTGTGCTTGACATTCTATCATAAGCTTTCTGACATGTTGTTACATACCATCATTTTTAGTGGCTTTAGAATAGTCCGTTGAATGGCTGAACTGCAGTTTTCCTTATGTTCCTCTTTTGCTGAACATTTAAGTCATTTCTAAAATTTCACAATTGTGAACACTGCCGCAGGGATTATCTTTGAACATGAAGCTTTCCCCTTATTTCGGCGCATTTTCTTAACCTAGATTCTGTAGTGGAGCTACTAGGCCAAAGAGACACACACAGTTTTTGCTGGTTGCTTCTTGCAGGATTTATGGTTTTAAAGAGTTAGCATTTGTCAGAAGGATATTTATTAGAAGAGGGACAGATATTTTTCTCCCATTTTCTAAAGACGAGTCTAGTAGTGTTTCCTTCTCCTTGGTTGGGGCTGCATAATTAATAAGTGGCATCCAGTTCGACTGGGAATGTTTCCTTAAGCCCTATTGAAGAGTCCGGCTCCTGGCCAGACTCAGTAGGAGGTGATGTGTACCAATGACTGCTAAGTGTTATTACCCCAGGAGCTGGCAGCATGTGATATAACTTATTATAAACCAGCAAGGAGGACTGCAGTCAGAAGAGATAAGTTCCTGCCTCACTCCGTCCTGACTAGCGGCTGGAAGATTCTCAGGGCGGCAGGGCAGGGACAGCAGGTGTGGCCAGGAGTTTGCTCCAGACGGGGTCCTCTAGCGCCGGGCCGGCCGCCGGGGCCTCCCGCAACCCACCAAACGACTTGCCACACTTCTGGCATTAATAGGAGATAGCTGAAGGTCTGGGAATTAAGTCGTCTTATAAACATTCAGATTCATGGCAGAATTACTATTTAATTAGGAAAAGATCTGTAACGTGCTACTTTTAAATGAAAGTCATTTTGGAGGAATTAAAACTGGGTCATAACATTAGTATAATGTTTTAAAACAAACATTACTAAGACATACTGAGTGTACTGTAATTGATGAATTAAAGACATTAGTTTTGCCTTTGGATACTTGATGTGGTTATGCTTTAAACACTGATTCTAGAAACCTACCTCCAGATTACAACTGTGCTTCCTTCTTTCTTTGTTAAAGTGAGATGTGGCAGTGGCTGAAAAAATAGGACATGCTCATTGTAGAAAATTTGGGAAATTTAAATTTTTATATATTACTAAATGTTACATTGAAATAGAGTACGGAAGTTTTGAAAAACCTGAAATCTACCACCCAGAGGCAACTGCTGTTAATATCTAGGGGTAGATTTTCTTACTTTGTATTTATGTGTCTTTCTCGCCTGCAGGTTTTTAAATGGAGTTATAATTATCCTGAATAATCCATTTTGTGTCTGTATTTTTCTGTGATATTATGTGGTCTTTATAATACAATTTCAGTAGCTGTAGAATACTGCATCACAGTAATGTAATGTAATACAGTTTATTTAATAATTTGAGTTATGTTCAGTTTTTACCATTCTGTAATAGTGCTTCAGATGAACATTTTCATGCATTCTGGCCAATGGTTGGTTGTCAGCATCTCTGGTGATCTCTTTGAGTAGATTCCTAGAAGTAGAATTATTTGAGGAAAGACATTGGAAAAGAACCTTTCTAAGGCTGATGATAAAAATAGATCCCAAAAGTCATGCACATTTATATTCACATGAACAGGATGTGCTCTGGAGAGTACACCCTTCTTACCATTTTCACTAGCGCTGGGATTACTGTTTTGCTCTGTTTTTAAGTCTTAAATGAGTACATGATAAATGGATAAACATATTCCTTTCAAAGAAATATCTGGATTCATTATGAAAGTGGTTTAATCCACTCTCGGGCAATTCAAGCGGACTTGAAAGTGATCTGTTAGTTTCACCATAAGGACGATTTTAAGTTAATATTTGATATTTAGAAGAATAAGCGGCTGCATTAGAGTTAGCATTAAAATTGTATGGAATATAATTTTTCCATGTGATGTAGAACACCCTGCCCATGGAGGGCTGCAGAGAACCATTACAGAACTGTGTCAGTGGGCTGTGGGCCGTCGCTCAGCCTCACCAAGCCCAGGATGCGTTGCCAGTTACCGACCATCTGAACACATCCAGCACGACTTGGAATTTTAAGATCCTTGCATAATCTGTAAATTATTCAATTTGGTGGGGGCTTCAGACTTTAAATTAAAAATAACTCTCCCTCCTGTAGACTTAGTAATGGAACATATACAAGAGATCCGAAGTTTGAGGAGACGTTTAGAAGAATCTATTAAGACAAATGAGAGCCTTCGGGGACAGCTGGAACGGCAAGGGTCTGAACTCGATCCAGGTAAGGGAGAGTCGCCCCAGAGGCCACTTGGATGCCTGCGAGGGCTTCATCTGGGGCTCATTTGCCTGGATCAGCATGCCCTGGGTCGGGGTGAGCTTCACACTCACTGGTGGCCAGAGAGGTTTCAGCCCGGATCCTGACCTTGCCGCTCACCTCCACAGTGACCTCCCTTAACACTGCTGACGGTCAGTTACAGTAACTTATTTATAAAGTGGGGATAATCGTCCCCGTTTTATCCTGTGGTGATGAGCGTTAAGTGAGCTTACTGGAGCAGAGTGGCCCCCACAGTCCCTGGCACTGAAGGAGTCTGCTGGCCTCTGCACCCTGGATTGTGGCTGGCTCCTCCTCTGACTTTGGTCACTGGGAAGAAATAGAGAGGTATTTTAAAATAAAACAGAGTGGTATTTCATCTTTTTGTCAGTAATGGATCTTAAACGTATTAGCATGTGAGCAGTTTGGTGAGTCTCAGAGGCCGGCGACAAGGTTGCCAGTTCCCCTGCATGAAAACAGTTAGGTCTGAATGGAATATGTATTTTTCTCATAGGGAAGACATTCACATGGTGCAAAGCTTACTATCTCCGTTCTGTACCCATTCATCTTGCTCTCCCTTCTCTCCTCCCACCTTTGTTAGTTGTTTTCCACACCCTACAGTGCTTTTTCAATGCAGATACAAATATATGTGCTTATTCTCTCCCTCACCCAAAAGCTAGAATACTTTATATCTGCCGTTCTGTCCGTTTTTTCGTTGAACAATATATTTTGGACATCTTTCCTTATTGCTCCAAAGAGATTGTTTTCATTCCACAACGAATGTGTCTTTTTTTTTTAAAAAAGATTTTATTTATTTATTTGAGAGAGAGAGAGAGAGAGCGCATGAGAGAGGGGAGGGTCAGAGGGAGAAGCAGACTCCCTGCTGAGCAGGGAGCCCGATGTGGGACTCGATCCCGGGACTCCAGGATCATGACCTTAACCTGAGCTGAAGGCAGTCGCTTAACCACCTGAGCCACCCAGGCGCCCCTCAAAGAATGTGTCTTGAGAGCAGCTTTGTGCCCCAGGGGAAGCCCGAGTTTGTTAGGGCGTTGCACTGAGCTGGGTGTGGACCCCTGCTCTTCTGTTTATTAGCTTTGGGACTTTTGGACAAGTCACCCCGCCTCTCCCAGACTTCATTATTTTATAAAACAGAGCCAATAGTGAGATTCAGTGAGGCAATTCTCTGAATAGGGCCTTGCTCCATGCCTCACTCAGTAAGTGGTTGTTTTCTTTGTCATTATCATGTTATTTTACTCTTTTATTTTTTATAACTATTAGTTTAATGTTGCAAAGCTCTGCAACAAGTGGGGACGCAAACCTTTTTTAGAGACAAAATAACTGAGTTCTAGAAAGATATACTCAGTGGCGGCAGCACTTGAGTCCTTGCACCCCTGGTCCAGTTCTCATTCCTATCTAGTCCAGCATAACCCTCTGCCTAGAAAGATCTTTCCAAAGCGCTGTATGTGCTGATGTGCTGCAGTCGGTGAGGTAAACAAGAGTGGATGCACGCCTCCCTCCCTCTCTCTCTCTCTCTCTCTCTCTCTCTCTCTCTCTCTCTCTCTCCCCCTCTCCCCCTCCCTCTCCCCCCACCCCCTTTCCCCATCCTGCTTCCTCCCTCTCTCTCACCCCCAGGGAAATTGATTAACCTGAGTTATTAGTCATATCAAACCCAGGGAAGAAATACATGCCTGGGCCCTTCGCGTTCACTCGTGGTAATGCCTGAATTAGATTCATTTGTTTTACATTTTTCCTGGCAAATCCAATTATAGAATTATTTGGGGGCTCCAGTGGCCCACCAGCTACAATGGAGCTGGTAATTGCTCTGGAGAGTAATTCACTCCCATGGGAAGGTTTACAAAAAGGCATTCATAAAGTATTTACACTGGTGGAAAGACATGCTGTTCTCACCATGTTGTCACAATCTCTAGAAAGACAAAGGAATAAAAGTGGCCCCGCCTCCCCCCTGCTGTGAGGTGTTCATCTTGGGAGCAGGTCTGAAAAAGGCATGGCTCCTTGTGATGTGGAGGCAGGATATTGTTAAAAACTGTCACCTTGTGTGTTAACTTGTCATCAGGTAGAGGAGCGGGTTGTGTCGGCCTTCAGACGAGATCCCGCCAGCTGAGGCTCTATCATGCTCTGTCCTCGGGGCTGACTCTGCCTCTGAGAAGTGGCCATCCCAGCTGTGGTCAGAGCCGACTTCTGTAGCATTGTTCCTGTTCACCCAGATGGCGCTTTGGTCCTGTTTTTGGCTCTAGCCCACCACCAGTTATGATATTAATACAAATGATAATAGCAGTAATAATAACAACATGGATCATTTTTATTGGGCTAGTGGAGACTTAGGGAAGTGACGCGGCGAGCCTGAGGTCATACAGCTATTAAGAAGCCGGAGCCATGATTCAGACCCAGGTGTCTTTGAGACGACACCAGAGTTCATAGGGGAGACTAGAGGAGATTGGCGGGGAGAAACACATGTCAGTGAAAAATTACACGGCGCTGTGATTTGTGAATCATTAACATGAGGAAAGGTGGTGCTGTAGAGCGGAGAGAGTGTGCAGCGTTGGCTTCTGGGAGGCCTGATGTCCCACCGTCCTTACGGGGAGTTTGATTATTACCGGTAATCAATTGCGTACCAGGATGCTTTCAGCTGCAGAGAACAGAATACGAGTAAAAACTGGTGTAAACAATGGGGATTTATGTTTTCTTACATAACAAGATATCCAGACGCAGGCGGTTCCAAGGCAGGTTTACTGGCTCGGTGATAGGGTAGCAGGGCTTGGGGTCAGTCTCCATGATGACCGTGGTAATTGTAAGCATCACATCCTCTCAAGACAGTGTCCACAGCATGGGAACGAAGATGATGGGGCTCCTCCGTGTCCTTCTCCTTTCATCCGGGTGAGAAATCTTTCCCAGAAGCCTCCAGCAGGCTTCCCATCAGGTCTCATTGACTGGAAGGGGCAGCTGGCCATGTTCTAGCTATACAAGAGTCTGGGAAAGCAGTGTCTGGCTCTTCGGTGTAGTAAGGAAGGCAGGGAGGGAAGCATCTGCCTGCCCCATGTAGAAAGCCCCAGGCTTTCCCGAGGGTAGCATGTTCCTGTGCTTTGGACGTCATCTATGGTGCAGGCATAGAAAGCTGAGGTGGAGTGTCCGGGCAGCTGTCTGGCCAGAGGAAGGGGTAGGATTTTAGGAGATAGACCACAGCCTGGGCTAAACTGATCAGAGTTTGTAAATAATCTCAAACCCAGTCTGTCTGGCTTCAGCCCCTGATCTTTTTAGTAAACACTTAGACTAGACAGTGAACTTGAGCTAAGAGTTGAAAGACGAGTTTGGTTTTGACAGGTGAAGGAGCTGGGCATTCTAGGCACAGGGAATAAAGACCTTACTGTACAAAGTCAGGGAGATGTGTGACCGCACAACATGTGGGGCACAGGCATAGCCCTGTCTGGCTGCATTCGAGGACACTAGAGTAGAGGGTGGAGAGGGAGGGGGGTGTGCATGAGATTGGAGTGAAGTCATGGAGACCTGAAGTTCGGGCCTTGTGTTTGGTTTGTTCGATTGTCTGTCTGTACGGTGAAGGGCTGGCCGTCTAGTGTTTCTGAGCAGAGAATATCATGAGCGGACTGTGTGTAGCCCCAGGGGTCGAGTAGCAGGGAGGCAAGATCAGGGTGCACTGATGAGGTCTGAACTACAGGGACAGAAAAAGAGTGAGTCAGTGTCTGAGGCATTTGGGAGGAAGAACCAGCAGTCACGATTGCCTGGTTGGGCAGTGTTGAGGATGGCTCCAGGTTTCAGCTCGGAGTAGGCGTGGTAGAGATACCATCTGCAGGGGAGCGCAGAAATGAACCTGTTCACCTCTGTTCACCCTCAGGAGGAAAGAATGGGCGGGGAGGGGCTCTTGCCACCTCTTTCATGCTCACTCATTTCCCTTTGGGCTCTGGTGATACCTCATCTCGTTCACAGGAGCGATTTCCATTGAATGTTGTGTCTCCTCGTTGTTTAAAACTGTTTTCTAGAAAGTTCCATCCCTACTGATCTGGTGACCATAAATCACTATTTATGTGTGTTTTTATAGGTTCTACAAATGCTTTTCCTTATGGATCAGAGCTGCATAATTCTCTGACATCAGAGATCTGTTTCCTGAGGAAGCAGAACCAGGCTCTCAATACGATGCTGGCCAAGGGATCCAGAGGTAGGAACTAAAGGAGCCACCTGCAGGCTGGACCCCCACAGCCCTCTGTGGCATGGAAAGAACGCATTGGTTCAACCCAGGTTCAAATTCTGTGGCTCTGTGACTCTGGGCGGGTCACTTAACCTCTCTGAACCTCAGTATTCTTAGCTATAAAATAGGAATACCTCATGGGGCTGTTGTGACAGCCTGTGAAGCCCTCAGCACGGCATCTCTAACGTCTCTAATAAGTACACAGGTTACAGTGGAAGACAGAAAGGCTGGAAATCTATTACTGCCAAAATCTCACCCAGAGATTCCCTCTTATCAGGAAGGTTTCTCCAGTATTTCTTAGGAAGATCCCTTCTCTTAATTGTTTCTTTTTGGAGCTTAGCCTCTGAAGAAGAGCTTTTACCTTTGTTATCTCTCAGTACTTAAAATGTTTCTGGATGGAGGAATTACTAGTCCTGTTTTACAGATAAGAACCTGAGGCCTAGGGAATTGACCCGCCGGTGGTCCCGGAGCTGGAAGTCTGTAGAGCTAGGAGTTGGGCCAGCTTCTCCCATTCTCCCTGGAGGATATTGATGCTGCTTTTGGCTTAAGAGACAGAATTGAGGCTTTTGCAGATCATTCATTCACTCAGCAAATGTGTCAGGGCCTGCATAGACTGATACAGAAATGAGTGGGTCCTGGTCCCTTCCCTCGAGGGGCTCATGGTCTGATGGGAGAGACAGCCAGGGAACCCATGGCAGGCCAGCGTGAGGATCAGCCAGGACAAAGGTAGGCTCGGGGAGCATAGGACCCTGGGGATGGTGTCTTGACGCAGGAGAGGCTCGGCTTCAAGAGCTCAGTCCAGCAGGCTGAGTAGGGATTAGCCACAGTGCCTAAGGTTCAGAAGAGCCAGGGCCTTTTTAAATAGAAGAAAGAGAGCAGACAAAAGCCTAGGTGTTAGAGGCGGAGAGAGTATAGACTAGTTAGGAATTGTAGGGAGCATAGTGTGGCTGGAGTCTGAGGGAGGAAGGGAACGCTTGCTCAGAAATCATCATGCCATGGTGAAAGGTGGTTTCAGAAAAGCTGGGTCTCAATCTTGGCTCTGGCACTGTTTGGCTCTGTGACCTTGGGGAAGTTTTCACCTCTGCCATCCTTTGTTTCCGATCTGGAAAATGGGGAGAAAAAGCATACCTACTCAGAGGTTTGCTCCAAAGAAGAAATAAGATGATACCTGTGCAGGTCTTAGTGTAAAGCCTGCAGTCAGAGCTGCGGACGTGGTAGCCACCATCAGGGGCCCAGCGAAGAGCTGGCCTGGGGAGTGCTTAGACCCTTCAGAGCACCCGTGCAGCCTGGTGCTAAGCCCTTTACGTGGACTATCTCAGTTCGTCCTCACAATGATGCATGTGGGGGAACTGAGGCACAGAGAAGTCAAGAAACTCCGTTGAGGTTTTGGCACCAGTGGGCAGCAAAGTGCACTTGAACACGCCTCTCTGGCCCCAGGTCACGCTCCTAACTGCCTATCTCCAGACCCTGAGCGTATTTTATTCCTCAGGAGAGGTGCTGTCGTCCTGGCCTGAGGAGTGGATGGGCCCAGCCCTGCTGGCCTCCTTACTGGGGGGCTTGCAGACTTCCCTCACACCCATTGCCAGAGTTTGGGGCTGTTTCTTGCCTCTGTCTATAATTTATACCCACTGTTTGCTCTGCGAAGGCAAAGTAACTAGGTTTGCACGGCCCATTATTGTATAGAAAATTAAACAGGCCCATTTCATCCCAGTGACGTTTAATCTGTAGCCTTGATGTTGACAGATTTATCTGCCCAAAATGCATAAGATAATTGGAATGCCAAAATCATAAATGCCAGATTAAATCTCATTCTGCTTTGTATTCCTGGAGTGCTCGAGCTGAAGTGCTGTATTTGTGTAATAAGGTTGGAAAAAAACAAATGGTGTCTCTTCTCAGTGGTGCTTTTTTGTGTTTGCAGATAAACAGAAGGAGAATGAAAAGTTACGAGAGTCCCTCTCCAGGAAGGCTGCGAACCTGGAGCTCCTTCAGCGAGAGTATGCCCGTGTGAAGGGGGAAAATGAGAGGCTGCGGAGAGAGGTCTGCGAGCAGGAGGGGCGCAACCAGCAGCTGCTCCAGGAGGTGTGCCGCAGCCGCAGTGAGCTGAGCGGGTAGGGCTCAGAGACCCCCCGGCCCCGCTGGCCGTGCCAGGCAACCAGTCCCAGAGCGGGGCGCGCTGGCCCCTCCCTGCCCAAGCGCCGGGGAGGCCAGCAAGTGCTGGGGCATGTGATGTCAGGCGGGAATCCAGCATGTGGAGCAGAATCGTCTAAGGGAGGAGGCTGGGGCCTGGGCGGCAGAGCGCTGGTTTCTTGTCCAGGGGAGGTCAGGGAAGGCCTCTCTGGAAAAAATGGCATTTGAGCTGCACCCTGAAGGCGGTGAAGGGGCCTGAGCTCTGCAGATTGCAGGAGGTGGGGGGGAGCTCATTTGCTGCAGAAAGGGTGGGGGCCCTGGGGTGGGGTGTCCTTGTCCTGTGCAGTGCAGAGCAGGGAGGCTAGTGCACCTGGAGGGAAGGGGGGCAGAGAGATGCCTGGATGCCCAGTCCCGCAGGCCCTCGCAGCCGTGAGAGGGACTCGGCTTTCGCTGCCTGGGGAGGCCGCGGGGAGGTTCTGCGCTGAGGGCGGGAGGCCCACCTAGACATTGGAGGGCCCGTGCCGAGGGCCCCTGCTGCAGTTTGCCCTCGCCCTGTCCCGTCCCACGCGTTTCCCGTTGCTCCTCGGCGCTTGCTTGTGAGTGCCCCGCTCTTGCAGAGTTACCGACGTCACCCTCGCTCGCCCAGGGCGGGGCGCTGACGAAGCAAGATCCTCGTCTTAGCCCCCTCCCGCACTCTCCACCCCTGGCTAAGCTGGAACCTTGTAAGCTCGGCTTCCTGGTGTCCGTGGGCTCAGGGGCAGATGGCGCGCACCCGTCGGGTGGCCCAGAGGACCGCACGGGGTAGGTAGTGCCCGCACAGGGCTGGGCCCTGTCCGAATTGACGTCTCCTCCCTGTGGCCGTGTGGCCTTTCCAGGGTGCAGGAGGAGGCGAAGCTGAGGCAGCTGCTGCTCTCCCAGAACGACGAGCTCCTGCAGTCCCTCCGAGTGGAGCTGAAGGTGTATCAGAGGCTGGAGGAGGAGCACGGGAGGCTGAGAGGTACTGGGCGCGCTGGCCCGAGGTGCTTCCCGTCCTGGGGCTGCTGCGTCTGGGCCGGGAGCTCACTTCAACACTCTTTCCTGAAATGCTGTTGTCACAGCCCTCGCTGGCCTGCCGGGCAGAGGAGGCACACTTTGCAGCAAGCCCTCTGGCCCGTTCTTCTTCTGAAGCAGCGAGAACCACGGAGAGACTTGGGCTTGGGAGCTGGGCCAGCCGAGGCCTGGATTCTCATGCCCTGCCTCCCGGCTGTGCGACCTTCAGCAGGTCACCTCACCCCTCTGGGCCTGGTTCTTCCTCCATAAGACGTGTCTCCTAATAGCTAGTCTGTAGAGTTGTGAAAATTGAGCTCATTTATGAAAAGCATCCTACCACGGTACGTGGGACATAGCAACAGTCAAGGAATAATTTGATTATGAGTTTTCCGCTAGAGTGTGTTTCTTTTTGCCCATGCATTCGGCCGATAATTCTGGAGCGCCTGCCACATACAGGGCATTGCTGTGGAGATGGTTGTTGGCCCGGATCCTCTGACAGATACCAGATCAGAGCAACTTAACTGCAAACTCCTGTGTTTTAGAATCAATTTTGAGGTGTGGTAGCAATTTTTTTAAACGAATTTTCCAGATGGTTTCTCCCTACTGAAAGTTTATCTAGAAAAGGGTCACCTCACACCTTCCATTTTCTCCTCATGTTGCTTTTCTTATTCTTGCTGTTGTGCCTTTTTAATATACTGTGGCTCTTAAAATCAGCCCCTTTCATTCTATAATTCCAGCCCAAATAGATTTTATTACTACTAGACATAATTTCGGGGTTTGGTGTGCAATTTGCTAGGCTTTTATGGCCAGAAGTGAAAATTAATTTCCAGCTCTTATTTAGCCTGTGGAATAGCAGCAATTAAGTCTGCCAGTATTTTTGTTTTTAAAGTCAAGTTGTTATTTGAAATTGTACCTAGTTCTTGGGAAGGGGAGGGTGCTGGTGCTGGTGGGTTTAAAACACTGTTGAACTCCTTTGATGATTGACCCTTTGGTGGCAGAAGACGTCAGGTTCTTCCTTTGCACTCATTTGCAGAGGCCGAAGCAGAGGCGTCAGGAGAAGGCTGGAGGGGGCAGGACCCTTTCAGTGACCTGCGTGGTCTCCTAACAGAGATCCAGGCTCTGCGGGGGCAGCTGGAAAAGAGCATCGAGACCAACAGCACACTGCAGAGCAAGTTGGAGGAGCGGCTGACGATGGAGGGGAAGAAGACTCAGGAAGCAGCCCTCCCCATGGCTCTCCAAACCCTGTCTGTCCCCGAGTGGCCCCCACAGCTGGACAAGCATGGTACTGTCCCTGTGCCTCCTCACAGACATTGCTGCCGTGTGTGTGTTGGCGGCACATGGGAGCTTCTGGCGGGTGCCCTTGCCCCACGGAGGTGTCCCTCTGTTGACAGCCCGCCACCCGATGCCCCGGGAGCCAGGGGTCATCTCCCTCCCGGGGCCTCTTGGTGGAGGGAAGTGGAATTTGGGCTGTCAACGCTTTCATCATCTCCAGTCTCGTCCCTGCATCCATTCAGCCCTGCCCATAGCACTCCGCTGCTGACAATGCTTTTTAGTCCCCTACTGCCTTTCAAAGAGAATCTAAACATCTTACTCTGGCTCTCAGTGTCTGTAGGATCCTAAAAGCATCCTGGTTTGAAAACTGCTTCTGTTTTACATTTGTTCGCAGGTTTATGGTCTAGCCCTACAGAGGCTGTGTAGGGTCACAGAGAAAGGACAAGGGTTGCCTGTCACTCCTCTGTCACTTGCCCAGCAGCAGGCCAGGAATAAGCCAGCAAATGGTCAGGTTCAAGGCAGTCAGCCGGCCCATCCTCTTTGGTCTGTGGACTAAGACCCAGATTGGGTACTGGACTTAACCAAAGCAACACAGCAAACAGGTGGCAGAGCCGGAGCTAGGAATGAGATTTTAGCTCCCAAGGCCAGTGCTGTCCCTGGAGCAGCGCCTGACCTTGCGGAGCCTCAGGTGTCTGGGGCCATTATCCTAAGACCCACAGGGCGGGTGCGCACATCCAGTGGGACAGGGAGTGTCGACGTACTTCATAAACAAGTATCGTCTAAAAGCTTGGATTGGGAATTCTATTGCCTTTAATTTAAAAAAATTAAAATCTCTTAAAGATCACCCAGTCAGCATGCTTTAGAACTTGTGGCGATTGGTTTATTGATCTCTCTTTGATAAGGAATTTAAAATTTTCACCAGAAGATGATGTGATGACATGAAAAAAAGAAAGTGAAGAAAAATCCTTCACGATTGTACAGAATGATGATATTTTGCTTTGCATATTTCTCTTCATTTGGCGATCACATGCAGGCATGAACTTACGTTGTTCACATTGGGTTTTGTGCCATTCTGCGTCCTTTCTTTGTTTTCACCCAATATTACATCATAAGTGTTTCTCACCCTTTCACACGGGCTTCCTGATTACTGTTTTCAGATGATCCTCGGTCATGAAACCATTACTGTGGTGATTATTAAAGTGGTCTCTGATTTGGAGCTTTAATAAATGTCAGTGTTAATGTGGTTTTTGCTGTTGAACAGCATTCTCAGGATAAAAATCCTACCAGCGGAATCTCAAAACAGTTAGGAAGGAGCCATATTGCCGCCTTCTGCATGGGATGGCCATCAGCAGTGGGTATCTCTGCTTTAAATACAGGTCTGCTCCTGGCCCTTCTTAGCGCTTGGCGGAGATGGGACCGATGGGTCTGTGGGGTGTGCTGGGGAGTTGGGGCCGGGAGGATGATTCAGGGCCGGGGCTGCCCGGGAGGGAGAGCTGGGGCAGCTGAAGTGAGGCGGCCATGGAACAGCCTTTGCCTGCTTCTGGAATTTGTCTAGGGTCAGCCGTGGGTGAGCCTCGCAGGAGGCACTCAGGAGAATGTGTTCAGAATCCACAGGGCTGCCTCAGTGCCAAAGTGTCCTCCAGTGAAGGTGGGAATTCTGCCGTCGGCAGCGGCCTCTCTTCCTCTGCAGAAGTCTTTGCAAGATTGTATTTAGTGCACTTGTTCGAAAGTTCTGCTCTAAAGATGGCTGGTTTTGGCAGAAAGTGATCCTTCTCAGGGGCCAGCTCCTTGGCCCCGGAATCGAACGTGGCGCTTTGGTGGTGCCCAGAGGTGCCTGGGCGGGAAGGAGCTGGTGGGCCGTCTTAAGGCCTGGACACTGGGCACAGTCCTTGCTTTGCCGCTGACACTCTGCTAGTGCTGGGTCAGTCACTTCCTCTCCCTGCTCCTCCACGAGGTCTGAATGACAGTGCCGTCCCGCCCGCTGGGCTCCAGAGAGTCAGACGGCCCAGCGCTCTCTAGATTGCATGGTATGGCAGATCATCTTGGGCAGCATCTAACTGGCTTTGCCTCCTGACATTGTTTCCATTGCATCACTTCCTAAACTCTGCTTTGGGTCCCTCTTCGCTCTTTTTCGGGTGGCTGCAGCAACCTCCAGACTCACTCCTCCAGTCCAGAGCACAGTCCTCAGCTCGGCGTCGCCCTGCCTGACGCCCCCGAGAGGGGCCCCACGGTCCTCATGGTTCTGGCCTTGCGTCCCACCGTGGCTCTCTCTCCCTGGCACCCTGGGCTCAGCCCACCACCTGCTTGATCCTCCCTCAGTGCGTCCTGCTGGCTCACTCCTCTGTGCCTTTGCATCTGCTCATTCCTGTGCCTGCATTATGTTCCCTCCTCTGGGCTTCCCTCCCTTAGTCCTGACCACCTAGAAATGAAACTGTCTGTTTACTTGCTGGACAGGAGGGTCCTTCCAGAGAGGACGCTGGGCCTGCTCACTCTCTGTCCCCAGGGTCCTGCAGAGGGGATCCCAGTCCCGGGGAAGATTTGAGTGGATGCTTGTGTGTGTTTGGTACTTTACTGTATTCTCATTCAGTTCTTTCTCAAATGCTAATGACAGCTTCTTTTCCTTCTCTTATTTTACATCTTGTAGGTGGTGACAAATGTCCCATGGCGATAGATAATTCCTGTGATCTATTTGATTC
Organism: Eumetopias jubatus; assembly: GCF_037043125.1. Classification (NCBI taxonomy): domain Eukaryota; kingdom Metazoa; phylum Chordata; class Mammalia; order Carnivora; family Otariidae; genus Eumetopias; species Eumetopias jubatus. Next base: position 80,962,538 of record NW_028274821.1, on the reverse strand, counting down.
CACCCTGGTGGTGCCACCACGATCAGGTACAAAGCTGGAGTCTGGGTAACTGTGGCGGGGTTGGGTTTGGCAGTAGGACTTTTTCAATTGAATGAAAGGGGGTCCCTGGTCCCCATCAGGAGAGCATTTGTCAGGATTTGGGGCTTCAGCATGTCTAGCTGATGAGCTCCTCCCCCACGCCTGTTAATCTGTTCCTCGGTGTTACTAACCTCAGCAACGTCATTGGGTCCTTGTGGCCTTAGATGGAAGTATGAGCACCTTAGTGTGGCTTTAAGGCCTCCAGCATCCAGCCCCAGTGGGCCCATCCGACCCTGTCCGTCTACATTCGTGTGGCCATGCAGAGGGGCCCCCATCCTGCAGACGGGCCCCGCACTCCCCTCTCGCTGGGACCGTGCGTCGTGGCTCCGTCCTTTTCCAGGCCACCTTTGTCCCATTCTCTGCCATGCACATCCTCCTCCTACCCCGAGGCTCATCCTGAATGCAGACTTCTTAGTGAAGTGACTTTTCTGAGGCCCCCAGTCAGAATTATTCATCTGAACTTTTGTTGATCCAAAGGTAAAAAGCAACAGGCTTTACCTCTGTTTAGTGTAATTTTTGCTAGTGTAGTTGTTGCTTCTCCTAGGAAGCCTTTCCTGATCTCTCTTCCTGCTGCACAGGGAATTGATTATTTCTTCCTCTCAGCTCTGGCTCCTTGTCATCGTGCTGTTACGCCTCCGGCGTGGTGTCTGATTAGACCATGGGCTCCTGGAGTGCAGGCGCTGGCTTGACTCGTCTGTGTAGATGAGGGCTCTTTGCAGAGTGGGTGCCGGACAAGTGTTGGTGGAATTGAATCGAGCTTCTCCCATCAGACGAATAAGCCCCGGGGCGGGGGGGGGTGAATAGACAGACGAAGGTCCGGGAGGCCAGGCCACTTGCCCCCGCTGTGCTGTGCTGGGTGGCATTTGGGACCGAAGGCCTTTCTCTGCCCTCCCACCTGGCTTCAGTGTCGTTGAACGTGGCTTGATGAACACAGGATACTGCCCCAAATGGATCTGACATCTTCCCTCTCATGTTGAAGCTTCAGAGACCCCTCCACTCTCTGGAAATGACACGGACTCCCTCTCCTGCAACAGTGGCAGCTCGGTCACCAGCTCCCCATGTGTGTCCCACCTGGTCGCTGGCCACCGCCCGTGGGCCCACACGAGTGGCGGCCACGTCCTGGGCCTGGCTGGGGACTACGAGGCCCTGTGCCGGCAGATTGGCCAGGGCCAGAAGCTCTTGGCCGAGATGGCCCTTCAGATCCAAGAGGCTCCCCGGCCCGCAAGTCCAGAGCTGGGAACCAAGGTAACCTGACCGACTGCTGCAGGGAGTGAAGTGCTCACTGGAGCAGTAAGTGCAAGGGGCCGCCTGAGGGCTCTGAGAGGCAAAGGATGCATGCATCCTCAGTAAGGCCCTGAGAAGGGGGACCAGGAAATGGAGCCCACAGAAGCTCAGAGGTCAGGTCCAGTCTGGGGCACTGAGCTATGGGAGGGACCCTTGCCGAGGTTTGTACCCTGTGTTAGCGCAGTCTCTTCCCTGGGGTCACTCTTTCCTGCCTCATCCTGCTGGATCCTCCTCACTGTAAAGTACCTTTTGTTGAGGACCCGTGTGCCAGGTGCTTGACACAAAGTTACTCATTCACTTCCTCCAAGGGTTGGGGTCACATTTTCTCTGTCCTCCCAGACTAGACCCAAACACCAAGCTTCCGTGGGTCACGTTTTCTGGTCCCTCTTCCCAGGTCCTGAGGCCCCTGCTTCCTGGTACCTGATTTGCCTTTTTGTTTTATTTTGTTTTACTCTATTGTAAAAGTCATTCTGTATTTTACATTTCACTAGATAATAAACTTCAGGAGAGCAGGGATAGTGTCTCTTTTACTCAACGTTGTCTCTTTACTACCTAGTACAGGGCCTGGCGTGCAGCGGGTGCATGGTAAATGTTTGTTGAATGAATTCATAAATGTTAATAAGATTACTGTTGTTTTCTGATCATAATCTTTATTGTACAAAAGTGTAAGAACATCACAGGGTGTTCAGTGCTTAAAATGTTGATACACACACACACACACACACACACACACACACACACACACTCTCTTAGCTCATTCATAAAGTTTAGTAAAACCGACTCACATGAATTTTGTATTTTGACTCTCAGTTAATATATAAACAATTTTCCTATCCCATTCAGCATTTTTCTAGAACTTTTAGGGGCTGGAAAATAAGCCAATATGTGGAGGTAGCACAATTGATTTATTCTTTGCCCTGTTTTTTCAACATGTGAGGTGTGGTGAGCACCCTTGTACACAGACCTCCCGTGGCATCTTTGATTAGTTCATTAGGAATGGATTGCTGACAGTGGAAGGCAGCTCACTCCCAGGCTGTGAACCCTTCAGGGCCCTTGGGGAGAACTGTTGATGCGTCACTTCCAAAAAATACGTATCCCCCTTTACAAGTGAGAGTATCTCACTGCACCTTATTCTTCATTGACTAATTTTATTTATTGTTTTATGTATGGTTTTTTGCCCATTTGATAGCTAAAGAGTGCATCATTTTATTTTGTAGTGATTTTATTCCTCGTGATAACAGTGCTCTTTTAATTTCTTTTCTTTTTAAAATGTATTTTGTTTTCCCTTCTTTGGCTCATGTCCTTGGCTTTGTCTTGCCCTTGACATCCCCCAATTAGGGTTTGCCACTGTCAGCAGAGGGTGAGGGAGACTTGACGAGGCCCCGACTTCATATCGGCAGTACACAGCGCCGTTTAGCAGGGGCTTCTTAAGACAGAAGCATTCGTGTTTCGTCCCTTGCTGTTGGCACCATTTGCCTTCCGGAGAGGCTCTGTGGTGCAGAGCCATGTGAGTGGCCCTACCATGGACCCTCTTTCCCTCTTCTTGGCGTAGTAAATACAGTTAACGCAGGTGGTTATTAATCATGGTTATTGATTGGGCTAAAATCACCATCGAAATTCTCTCATAATCTATAATTCACCGGTCTTTAAGAACAATAAATTGGTGTCGTCTGGCACCAGGCTCTCGCTCAGCATGTGGACACAAGCCCTGCGGTCTGGAGATTTATGCTGCCTATTAAAGCTGGCTTGTCCATAATCTTTTTCAATTGCATGTAACACCCTTCTCCCCTCCCCCACCCCCCGCCCCTTGCACAGGGTCCACACTTGGCACCTCTGAACAAGTTTGTCACCAGCGTGGGCACAGCCAAGCTGATCCTCGAGGAGGCTGCGAGATTATTGATGCTTTTCTGGAGGGTCTCACTCCCCACAACTGGCCAGTGCCCACTTCAGTGTGAACAGGTAGGTGGTGACACATGGATCCCGAGGCTTAGGGATGCCACTGGGGCTTGTGACTCGGTCTCCAGCCCAGGACCTTGCTTGTGGCCGATGTGCCCTCAGTTTGGGGAAACACGTCAGAGGACGGGGGAGGTGCCGTGTTTGTTAAGGGTGACGTGTCAGGCACTGTGTTGGCTGCTTCAGGTGTGATCTTGCCTGCTCCCCCAGCATCCCCGTGGGCTCGGCCTGTGGTCCTGACCTGACCATGTCCCCGCTCCCAGTGTGTCTTTGTGGAGGGAAATCCTGTCTGCGTCTTACACACGGGAAGCTGAGGGTCTGGGAGTGAGGCCCGACCAAGGTTACAGAGATGGTTTTGGCAGCACAAGTATCTGAATCCAAAGGGTATGCTTTCATTTTGTAGATTTTAAGTTCTAGTTTGTCCTCGTGGACTAGCTCGTTCCCTTCCACTCTAAATCTCTTTCATTTTAGGTGCCTTTTTCTCTGGACTCTCTGATTCCTTTTGATAGCTTTCAGAGTCAGATTGTAGGGATTCTAGTTTCAATCTGTTTTAACTCCTTCAAAAGTTTTTTTTTTTTTTAACCAATGAAAATCATTTATTGCAAAACCATTGAAATTTCCCTCGAAAGCTTGACTTTGCGGCAACTTGAACGTGGCCGAATTAAGAATGGTTGGTCCCACAACCATCCTCATGCCCATCTTTCATGGCACAAACCAGGAGTCAGGCAGTGCGGAGGCCCTCCCTGGGTTCTCGTCAGTGGGAAACGGCTGGTATCGTGATACGGCGAGCTACCACTCTGGTCGTCCGAGGAGCCTCCCGGAAGGAAGAGCATGCAGATGAAGGAGGAGTTAGAACTTTGCTTGGTGCTGTGATAGATTTTTACCCCTGCATTTATCTAACCTATCAGTTTTGGCCAAAGGTCAGCAGAAAGGCAGAGGGAAATTGACATTCCATGTCGTTACTCATCTAGTTAAACCCCTTCTGACAGCTCTTGGATCTGTCAGCCGTGGCAAAGAGGCAGCAGTGAAGCCTCGGAAGGTTCTAATGAGCCCATCCTGTGATTTCCCTCTTGGGATCCTGGGGAAGGAAGTTTGGGTGCACTAAGCTCGGGGAGGTAGGTAACCGGTCATTTCGCAGGGAAATCATGTTTTGGCCACTTTTAGCCAGTGGGGCCATGGGGAGGAAGAGGGCCCGCTGGGCCCAGACCCACATTGGCCTTGCGTTTTGTGCTCACCCACTGAGCTCCTTCCATCTCTGGCTCGGTGACACAGATGCTTCGACTGCCTGCCTGCCCGGGCTCCCCCTCTTGGCTGCCTGGCTTCTTTACCCCTCTCCCGTCTCAGCTTCCATCTTACGTCAGGGTCTGAGGGGGCTCCCCGGTCACTCAGTTATAGCACCCTCTTCTGCTTCATCATGGCCCTCGTCGCAAATTATATATTTGTCTGTTTAATGTCCGTGTCCCAGAAGGGGCCATGTTTATTCTGTTCATATTTTTGAGTGAATAATTTTTTTCTCCTATTCCCAAACGAGTACTTGCCCGTATGATTTTTTAGAGCACATAAAATGTGCTGAATGAACCTCAATGCAGTGTTTTTGTCCTCAGTACACAGTAGTGTCTGTTAAATAGACGGAAGGAATGTAGATCTTCGTGTGTGTGTGTGTGTGTGTGTGTAAATATAAATTATAGTCACATCTATTCCCCCCCCCCCCCCCCCCCCCAGCAAACTAGTCCAGGGACTGGCCAGCGCTTGTGATGACTCACCCTTCTTTCCAAGCGTTTCTCATATAATTGGTTATGCTGACTTCAGCATCATAGAATTTTAGAGCCAGAAGAAGGACCTTAGAGTTGCTCTGATATGGTTGCTTGTGCACACAGACCCCCCCCGTGTGGTGTTAAATTGCCTCAAGCCACTTTTCTGTCCCTGCCTCTGCTTCATACAGTGCCTTTTTCTTAGTGTGAAATGTGTGTAAAGCAGATTTCCAAGTTTTTGCCAGCAACCCCAGTGGTTTTTTTTTTTTTTTTTTTTTTTTTTACGACCTAGGGTTTTCTCTGAGTGTCATTAATTTGCCTTTTGCATTTAATATACCATCCCCTGCAGTCCCTAGGACTACTCTGGAAAGTGTGTATCATATACATCGGTTTATCTAAGAAGGTTGTGGGGGGAGATATAAATATATACACATATTTGCTTATAAAAATTTTGTTTAACTGGAAGTATAAACAATAACGAGGAAACAGGCTACTTGTAGGGGTGGGAAGGAAGAGGAGGAAAGGGCAGGAATAGAGGTAGATTTCTCCGAAAAGATCTGGTTTTGTAAATTTGACATTGAAACTGTATAAATGCTTTAAAGAATTGAAAATAAATCAAAATGGAAAAAGAGCAATTTCTTAAAATTGATAGTAAGATGAACAAACCTTACTATATATGTAAGTATGTAGTATTGAAGGCATACCCAACAAAGAGGGAACATTTCAAGACTAAAACACAGTATTTTGACTGTATCCCTAGTAGAAATACTCCAAGGGCATAAAAGGACTGAAAAAAAAAATGCTGTTTTCAGTGATGATACTGTTAATAGTAATATTGGTACTGATATTTAAAAACTGTTATATTTGTATTGTAGGATAAAACAAATAGCTAATTAGGTTAAGATTTTTACTGCCAGAGAAGAAGTATAAATTTAAAAACAAAGAAGCAAAAATCCTGCCACCCTTGATTTGAAAATGCCAGTATGAACTTGTGTTATATTTCTTATTAAAAACATTTACTTTTAGGCCTTAAAAATGTCCACTCCAGTACCAGTGAGCACCTCTACTGCCCAATTGTGGTTTCTAAATACCTTTTCCCACTAACAGGAACCAGGACTCCTTGGAGAAATGGTTTGATTCTAGGTCTGGGGCAGGAAATGTACAATATGAGCTTAGAACATCTTTTCATCCTACGGGAAAAGAGGGGAAAGGGGGAGTAAAACAGATTTACGGCTGTTCTCAAATTATGGTCCCTGGGCCAGCAACATCAGTGTCATCTGGAAACTTGTTGGAAAGGCAAATTGTGGGGCCTCACCCCAGATCTACTGAATCAGAAAGTCTGGGAGTGGGCCCCAGTGGTCTGTTTTTACAAGTCTTCTTAGTAGCCCTGAGAACCACTGGATTGAAAGAAACTTGAGACATATCAACTGCAAAACATGGAGTTTATTTGGATGCCGATGAATTGGACCAGTTGTTCCAAAAAATGAAATTATGATGGGCTCAGGGAAATGTGTCTCCTGACGTACATGGTGATACTAAGCAATTATTATTTTTTTAAATAATTTTTTATTTAAATTCAATTAATTAACATATAATGTATTGTTTGTTTCTGGGGTACATGTCTGTGATTCATCAGTCTTTTTTTTTTTTTTTTTAAATATTATTTATTTGAGAGAGAGAGAATGAGAGATAGAGAGCATGAGAGGGAAGAGGGTCAGAGGGAGACGCAGACTCCCCGCTGAGCAGGGAGCCCGATGTGGGACTCGATCCCGGGACTCCAGGATCATGACCTGAGCCGAAGGCAGTCGCTTAACCAACTGAGCCACCCAGGCGCCCCTGTGATTCATCAGTCTTAAATAACACCCAGGACTCATTACATCACGTGCCCTCCCCAGTGTCCATCACCCAGCCACCCCATCCCCCAAATCCCTCCCCTCCAGCAACCCTCAGTTTGTTTCCTATGATTAAGAGTCTCTTATGGTTTGTCTCCCTCCCTGGTTTTGTCTTGTTTCATTTTTTCCCTCTCTTCCCCTATGATTTTCTGCCTTGTTTCCTAAATTCCACATATCAGTGAGATCATATGATAATTGTCTTTCACTGATTGACTTATTTCACTTAGCATAATACCCTCTAGTTCCATCCACATCATTGCAAATGGCAAGATTTCCTTTTCTGATGGCTGTGTAATATTCCATGGTATATGTACACCACATCTTCTTTTATTGTTGTTGTTCTAGGTGTGGTGACAATGTTGTTTTTCTTTCTAAAGAATCTTTTTTCTAGAACTATATATGAAATATTTTATGGACATGAAATATGATTGCCTTCTGAGGTTGAGTTTAAAAATACTTTTAGTGTGTGGGTGGGTAGGGATGTAGATGAAGCAGGTTTGGCCATTATTTGATAATCGCTGAAGCTGGCAGTTCATTATCCCATTCTTTCTGCTTTTGTGAAGGTTTGAGATTTTTCATTATAAACAAGAAAAAAACAATTAAAAAAGCCAGCTCCGGGAGTCAGGCCCAACACTCGTGAGTCAGCGGGTGGCCTCCTGGGAGGGGCGTGGGTCCCAACTCTGAGCTGGGCTCTGTGGCCTGAAGGAAGAGCTGCTCTGTTGAGCTCTCCTAGGGGGCAGGCACTCTGCCCTACACGCAGCATCTCCTTTCATCCCTTATGGGAGCCTCCAGAGAGGTCGGTATTATGTTACCGTTTTCCAGACGTGAGAACTGAAATTCCTTGCTTTGTCATCATCACAGCTGGAAGGGACCGAGCTGGGTCTTCTAGCCCTGTTGTTTTTACCATGGCGCATTCATCCTGTAAAAATGAAGATTTTAGTTCAGAGGAATAGCAGACATGCAGAATTAAAATTCCTTGTTTTAAGTTCTGGATAGAAGATGGACAGGATGTTTTGGGAGTGCAGGTGAAAATTTAACCTACCAGTTGGCAAAGGGTCTCACAGCACCAACTCTGTGCCAGGTGCTGGGGGTCAGAAGGAAGAATTGAGTCTTGGGAGAAGAAGCAAACAAATAAACGATCAGTTAAATTCAACATGAAATGGGCAATGACGAGGGAAGGCCTGGACGTAGTGAGTATCCAAAGGAGCAGTAACCAACCTAGACTTCTGCTGGGGAGGAGTCTCAAGGAAGGCTTCCTAGAAGAGGTGTTGCCCAAGCTAACTTTTGAAAGAGGGCTAGAGGTTAGCCAGGCAGGGATGAAGGAACCATGGTCCGTCCTCAGGCATCATCCCCTTTGCGTCTCACTCTAGATGGATGGGGCCATCCCAGTTCTACAGCCGTGGAGAATGACTTTGTCCCAGAATGTGTGGTCTAGGAAGCCATGACCTGACACAAATCTTTGTGGGCTCTTAGCGTGAGGAAGAGAATCAGAGAAAACCTGGGGTTTAAATTAGGATCTGTTTTGGAAGAACAGTTGACGTCCTTGTAGCTGACACAGTTGGTTAATCTTGAAAGTAGGTTAAAGCAGGGAATCAAGAGATGATACATACCTTAAACATCGTAGTTTAACTGAAAACAGTTAAATGTACATTCATTTGCCATTCTTTTGATGTAGGGCCAGGACCTTTTCTTTGAATGTAGGTCTGCTGATGAGGATTTCACATCTCCTTTCTTTCGTAAACCACATCCATAATGTATGTCTGTCACTTCCAATTTCTGTATCTTTAAGATGAAGAAAAAATGTAGACACTTGTAAAGCAACTTGAATGTAGAATTCTTCTAGACTACGTTCCTCCCACATCTTTCATAGTTGATTCACCCACACCTAATTTGCCAGAAATGTGGTTTTTAGTGACTTGCCTTTATCAAGTCTTTCCTGAGACATATGTTAGTTTTCACACAACCAATTCTCTCTTTTCATATACACATTTCATGGGTTTACTTAATACTTAATTAAATCCCATAACTGATTACAAGTACAACTGCCATAAACAAGTTTGGGAACAAAGTTAAGTGGGGTCCTTTGTAAGTTGGCAGCCCGATGTCTCCCCTCTGGGGAGCAGAGGTGTTTCCCCGTCACAGAGGGTGGCCTGTGCCAGCACGCCTTATGCGGCGGGGGGGCGGGGGGTTGCTGGAGGGGGGAGGTTGATGAGAAAGGAGTGTCCTTAACTCTGTGAACCAGCTCAGCGGAGACTGGTTAAGAGAGCCTGTAGGGTATGCACATTTCACATTAGAGGTCTGGGAACTCTGGCTGCCAATGGGTGGGAAGCCAGAGTTCCCCACACCTCTCAAAGATGAAAGCTCTCCTGAGGATCATACTCTCCTAATCATACTTTTATATTCTCTTTTTTAAATTTATCATTAAAATTTTTTGTTTTAATGAGCATTATAGTTTTTATTGAAAAAAAACACCTCAAACAATTCTGATAAATTTTTAAAAATGAAAAATAAAACTTCCAAATCACATCTCTCAGAGATAAATCACTATGAACATTTTGATGTCTCTTTGTTCATCACATTTTTTAGACATCACATACACGTCTATGGATATAAATCTGTGTATTCAATTTTATGAAACAGGAATGCCTGGTATACAATAGCAGTTCTGGGCTCTTTTTGTCACTAATTATGATCTTTCAACATCAATAAATAGAGTTCTACAAGATTTTCTTTTAAGATTTTCTTTATTTCTTTGAGAGAGAGAGAGGGGGAGGGAGAGAGCACAAACAGGGGGAGAGGCAGAGGGAGAAGGACAAGCAGATGCCCCGCCGAGCAGGGAGCCCGATGCGGGCCTCGATCCCAGGACCCCCAAGATCATGACCTGAGCCGAAGGCAGCCTCTTAACCTACTGAGCCACCCAGGTGCCCCCACAACATCCTTTTTAATAGCTGCAAAATTATGCTATTGTATATGAGTACCGTGATTTACTTACGCAGACTCCTGCTGAAACAAACCAGGTTGTTTGTTGGCTCCTACCATGAACAGTGCTGAGATGAACATCCAGGAACATAGGTATCTTCTTGTGCTTATGTGCTTCTTGGTGGGGGTACATGCCTAAGTATAGACTTGCTGGATCAAAGGGTTAAGCGTGTTTTGCGTTTGGTAAATCTTGCCAGGGCGCCCCACCCGGACTGGGCCAACTTGCAGCCCCACTGGTGCCCCTAAGAGTGCTCGCCCCACACCCTGGCCCCACTGGATTTTGCCTGGTTTTGCCGATCCGACCAGCAGAAAATGGCTTCTAGTTTTCATTCAAATATTGCTGTTAGTAAGGTTGAGCATCTTTTTGTATGTGTTTTAATTCTTACCTATGTGTTAGGATGTTTTGTATTCTTTGTTCATTTTTCCAATTCCTTTTCTTTCGAGACTGGAGAAATGAAGGCAGAGATCACCAAACTACACAAAAAGCTGTTTGAACAAGAAAAGAAGTTGCAAAACTCTGTGAAGCTTTTGCAGCTGAGCAAGCACCAGGAAAAAATCATCTTTGATCAGTGTAAGTAAGCGGTTGGGGGCGGGCCGCTGTGTCTGACCACTTCATGCCTCTGAGGACTAAAAACCCCATCCTGGACACCCACTTGGGATTCCAGATCACCTGTCATCATGCCTCCTATTTATGGGTTTCCTTTCATACTTCGTCCTTTCTGACCCGCGCAGACAAATAAATTCACTTAACAGACCTCAGTGGAGAGGCCACGTGCTGCCAGCGACTGTCATCTCTTTGAGGAGACAGGTGCATGGCGTGTGCTTTGATAGGAACGTGTGTGGGGTAGGGCCTTAGGCAGCACCGAGAGGGGAGTGGGGAGGGCGTCATTCTGTCCTGGAACGTCGGCTTCTTGGACACACAGACAGCTAAGCTGAGTCTGCAGGAAGGAGCAGGTGTGGGTCAGATGGAAAGGGGGCAGCGTGGACAAAGGCGGAGTGGTAAGAAAGAAGGTTTTGGATGTGCGAAGCCTGCGCCAGTTCACGTGGCTGGAGTAAGACTGCAAGTGGTCGGTTGAGGCTGGAAGGGTCTCTCGGACTGGGACTGCGTCGTGAGAGGCCTCAGGGCGCGGACCCTGGGCAGGTCTCCTGCAGGGCAGGGCGCGGACCCCGGGCAGGTCTCCTGCAGGGCAGGGCGCGGACCCCGGGCAGGTCTCCTGCAGGGCAGGGCGCGGACCCGTTGCTGCGTGTGCGGGAAAGGCTTGCTGGTGACTGCTGCCCTGCTCCGGGCAGGCCAGAAGGAGGGCCTCGACCGGGCCGTGAAGATCCAAGGGGGAGGGGGTGGTTTTGAGAACTACTTCTCAGGGCAGATATAGAAACTCAGGCTGAATAGCATTTGTAACGTCACTGCTTGTCCTGATCCAGGAGCTTCGGAGATGGTGGGGAACAGCTCCCTGTCCCCAGGAGAACCCCACAGCACGGGTGCACCGCCGAGTTTCTGCCGGTGCCTGTGGGCATCACAGCCCTGGCCCAGCCTCGCTGTCTGCCTGTCCTTGTCCCTGTTCTGGGAGGGCTGCTGACCGGTGCTTTCCTCTGGAGCCACCCACCCGCTCCGTGCCGTGCTCTTCTCCAAGGCCAGCGTCGCCGGGGCATTTCTGAGAAGCACAGAACATAGATTGTTGTCGGGTAGGAGTTCTTAGCTACCCCCCAAGGAGCCTTCTGAAACAGACTCCGTGAGACTGGCAGAGTTGGAAGTGCGGGAGAAAGATGCTCAGTCGTGGGGCAGGTGCTAACTTTGTGCCAGGCTCTGGGCACAGAGGTGAACGAGACAGTTCCTGCCAGCAGAGAGCTTTGGCTTAATGGGGCAGAAGCAAAAGTTAGCTGCAGGGCAGCGTGTCCCCAGCGGCCTCAGGTGGTTCAGGGCTCTGGACTGATGGGGTCTTGAGGGATGCGTAGGAGTTAGAGAAGGGGTAGGGACAGGATTATGGCAGGTGGCCTCAAGGGTGGGAACTCAGTATTCAGGAACATACTTAGGATATGCCAAGGGATTTGCTCTGAGGGACAAAGCGAAAGAGCTGAGTAGGGGCCGGGTCCCAAGGGGCCTGTGGACGGACTCAAGAATGAGTGGCAGGAGTCAATGTGGTCCATGGAGTCTTAGAAAGAAGGTCCTTGTGGCTGAGCAGTGGGCAGGGGGGCGGTGGGCAGGAGGCAGACCTCTTTGGGGGCTATGGCGGTCCCCCTGATGACAGCAGGGAGGCCTGGCAGGGCTGCGGCAGAGCCATGGAGGGGAGGGGATGGTTTTGGCAGATTGTCAGGAGGCAACACTGGCTGAGTGGTGGCTGTCGCGGGGTTCTGGCCTGGGCTTCCCGTCACACATAGAGTAAAAGCACAGTGCCAGTCGTGGTCATGTGTGAGGCAGCTGTGGAGCACTCGGGTAAGACCCCCGGGGCAGCAGGGGGTGGGAGGTGGCGATTTTACGCAGCCCCCTGTCCAGGGATGGTAGGACTCTGCAGTGGCATCTCTCCGTGGCAGCCCCGAATAGTCACAGGGCTCATGAAATTCACCCTGCTTGCTGGTGAGGAGATTTTGGAAGTGGGCAGTAGGTTCAGATGGGCAAGTTACTATGGTCGATCCAGCCCCTGAGCCCCACGTCAGTGATCCTGGAGTCATTACTGAGCACGGTTCCGATTTCTGCACCCCTGTGTGACCTGGAATAAATGACTTTAACTCCTTGAGCTTCTAATTCCTCATCTCTAACCAGAGACAGTAATTCCAAAGGACTCGGGTTGGCCAGACAGGCCTGGGCTCTAATCACAACTTAGTAAGGAGTGTCTCCGTTTCCTTATCTGTAAAATGGGATGGTGATGATACCTCAACTTTATTGTACTTTTTTCAGGAACAGAGCACATGCTCAACAAACGCTAGTTCTCTGCCTCCTTTTTCCCATGAGTTCAGACTGGATTCTATGAGTACAGGTGGCAGACCATTAATAGAAAAACCACAGATGTCTCATACCACTGCGCCCGCTGAAGCGGTGTCACTGATCTCTGTGTCTGCAGGGCTCGGCTCAGAGCCGGGTGAGGGGTTTCCCAAGGTGGTCCAGCTGGTGGCCAACCCTGGCCTGTGGTGCCTCCGGTTCCAGGCTGTGGAACTAGCTCCTCCCAGTGAGTCAGGTCCTTGGAGAGTCCCCGAACCTGCCAGTCTCAGGTCTGCTCCTGGCTCTGAAGGACGAAGCAGAAGTTGGTGTAGGGTCCCCTCCTCTGCCCCCCCCCCGCCCCCCATGGTGACCAGGAAGAGCGAGGGCCCGGGCTGTTCTTGACTAAGCTGAATACCTCGTCTGCTCCCAGAGTCTGCAGGGGAAAGGAGGGAAAGCTGTCACGGGGAGACCCAAGGGCCCCTGCCATTTCCTTGTCACGTGACCTGGAACCACGGCCTCACCTCCAGCCTCTGACCTAGGGATGCCGCCCAGACAGGCTTGGGGGGTATTCACTAAGGTCACAATCGGCAAGCTGCCTGTCACGAGCTAGACACCGAAGCTGGTGGCTTCCTTGTCAGCCCTCTGCTGAGGTGGGAAGAACCCTGCGTGGAGTTGGACAGTCCTGGGTTCAAGTTATGCCTCAGCACTGGGCAAGCCCGGATTTGGGACGAGCTTGTTACTACTGTGTCTCTCGGGCTTCTCCTGGCAGCAGGGATTTTCGGGCTCTGGAAGGTGAGCAGTACTGTCCAGATGTGAGGCCCTTTCACACTTGGGGCAGGTGAGCCCTCGTTCTTCATTGGAGTCTTGTGCTTTTGGTACTTCTGGTGCCCTTTCAGTATGATTTTAAACCTCTACACCTGGGGTACCTAATCTTTTCTGGGTCACAGGCCCTTTGGCAAGTCTCAGGAGGAGTAGGAGTTCTTTCCAGAAGAACGCATCCACCCAGATACACGCAAAGATTTGCACATAGTTTCCAGGGATTTAGGACCCCTCCTAAAGCATAACCCTGGACCCAGGTGCAGAGCTCCTGCCCCTGTGGCATGGGGGTGGAGGGCACAGAGAGACAGTGGGCACCTCTGAAATTGAGTTTGGCCAGTTAAAAACAGCCCACACTGGCTGTCTCCCCGCCCTCCACCCCCCCCGGGTATCACAGATTGCAAACAGACTTTGTTACTTCGATGGAAATATTTTGTGAGGCAAGAAATAAATATTTTCCCAAGGCCACCACATGGCTCCTCTTCTGAAGGAGGCACTGGGGAGTTGGGCCGTGTGTGCATTGATAGGAAGTCTGTTTCATCCTTGGGCACCATTGGCCAAAGGCCCAGTTCCAGAAGCCTTGACTCTGTCTTCCCCAGGGAGTAAGCGGATTCCATGATCCTCACCGAGGCATGTTTAGAACGGACCCCTGATCAGGCCAGAAATCTCTTCAGTGGTGGCATTCCCACCGCTGCTGGTGTTTGTGTTGGACAAGAAAAGGATTCAGGGAGGAAGCGGCCTCACTCAACAGTTGCTGCCCTGAAAGGCCGGCACCCTGCTTCCTCCCGGGGCTTCTGATTGACTGAGCATCTGCCCTGCACACAGCTTAGAGCATCTGATCAGTGGGACCTCTGGAATCGTCCCATCCAGGGAATCATGTCAGGTTCTTTTCCCAGCCAAAGACATCTAAGGAGAAAAAAATGCCCAGAGTTCATGCTTTGCCCCAATTGATTTGAACGCCTGCTCTGAGGGTAAAAATTGACTTTGCAGAACTGCCTGTGACCCTTGCCTTGGGCCTTGGCACATGGGCTTGCTTGGGGTTGGGCACACCCCCTTCCCAGAGCTGTGCCTCAGGAGGGCCTAGGAGACCAAAGTGTGTGGGTGCTAGTCAGGCACAGGCCTCTCCCCTGCCCTGCACCATTGCCCTTCGGACCCATAGAGGTGAGCCTTAGGGGTGCCTGGGCATCCGCGGGCTTTGCTGAGCCTGAAACATGGGCTGGTATCGCTGTGAGGTTGTGGCTTAGCATGACCTCGAAGAGGTGACTCTGGTCCACCATGGATTCTTCGATCTTGGGGTGTGTGATGGGCAGCTGGAGCCTTCCACACCTCTCTCGGGTCTGGATGCTTCTGGCTTGTCCACATGTCTGCCTGACCCATTTGGGCTTCAGGGGGCGCTTCCTCCCAGCAGCCAGCTTTTACACTGTCTCCCCGAGCGTCTGTGTCTAACGATCCCATTCTTTCTTTCTTCTCAGTGGTCGTAACCCACAAAATCCTTCGGAAGGCCAGAGGAAACCTGGAGGTAATGCCCCTTTGAGTTCTGTTATTGGAAGCCCATTTGGGGCATGGGGAATGGGCGCAGGGCAGGAAGTGACTTCTTTTGAAAAACGAAGCTGAAGGTGAAAGCAAGACGCACGTCTTCCACAAACAATTGCATTTTTCCACCAACAGCACATAAAGAATTTCGTTTTGTTATGGCATGGTTTCAGGGCTTGTTCTAATTATTACACTTGTTGGCTATTTTTCCGAGTGAGAAATACAGCAAACAGTGCCTGTCGCATAGTAGGCATTGGATAAACATCTCTAGAATGAATGAATACAATAGGATCTCATCTTCACTGGGTTCTGTAAATATTTACTGAGTAAACAGTGTGTCCCTGAAAGTAGTTTCAGCGTAACAATTTCGCCTACTTCGGAAGCCCTCCATGGGACCTAAAATTCTCCTTTTCTCCCTCCCTTTTCCTAGCTTAGGCCCGGGGGTGCCCATCCAGGAACATCCAGTCCCAGCCGACCAGGCTCCTGAGGAGAACCTTCCAGCCAATAAAGCTTGTGGTTCCCACTGAGCTCCCGCTGTGGCTTTGTTACAAGTGTGATTTTGATTTATTGAGGGAAGAAAAGGACTGTCTGGCTGAAAGAAATCTGCTTTCCCCTTTATGTCTTCTCTCCTAAAGTCGGTTTAAGGGTTGTCGTCAGACAGCGTTTGGGTGCCCGGCAGTGAGGCTTCTAACAGGCCCCAAGCTCTCGGGCGCTCGGGCGCTGCGGCGTCATTGCTGAACACACGGCGGCCTTCGTGGCCACCTTAGATTTGCTTCGTGCTCAGCCAGCTCCGCGGTGGGAGGCTCCTCACTGAACGATTCATGTCAACTTGGTGATTCAGTTACTTCGTGCGGAGCCTGGAAGCCCAGGTCCTGAACTCCACAGCGGGACAGGCCAGGGTCTTGGGGGTGGGACGGCCCTCGGATACCTCCCAAGGTCTCTGCTAAGGTCACTCAGGTTGTCCAGAGAGGAACGACAACGTGAGGTGTGGCCGGGCCCTGGTGCCTGCATCTGGCCTGCGCTGGGCAATGTGTGGTCACATCCCGGAGCCATCCCCTGAGGGGTGCCGTTTCCAGGGAGGAGAGGTCCGAGTGAGGCCCGGAGCGGGGACTTGTCATGCAGTGTCCCCAAGATGATGGTGCTCTTTCCATTCCACTGTCCCATAACACTGCCTGGTGGTTTGCTACACCCTTGTCATTGACTTTTGTGTTTAATCATCCTCTGTCTTTGTCCTGAGCTTCCTGATGGCTGAGAAGTCAACGGGGTAGGGCTCAGCCCCCTTTGCAGAAGCCCACAGTACCCCCACAGAGGCACTGGCAGACCGGGTCCCCCCAGCCCTGCTCTGGCAGGATGCTCTCTGCTCAGTTCTGCTCCTCCTGCCTCATGGCCCCACGCCCACCTCAGTGCCAGGGAGCAGGCGTCCGCTGAGCAGCCCATCATCGGGGAGCACAGCGAATCCTGACTCCACTTCCCTCTGTGCCCATGCCAGCCATCATTCTGGGGACTTCAGCGTCTGTGTGGGGGACACTTCAGTTTGCTCTTCCTCTGCAATCACTCATTCTGACACTTTGCCCTTGAACCATCGCCTCCTCTCCGTCAGCTTGCTTGCTCCTTGTCCCCTCCTCTGCTTTGACCTCTTGGAGGTCCTAGTCTCTGGTCCCTTTGCCTCTTTCCCTACCCCTGGGCTTCTTGTCTTTAGTTCCTCTCCCGCCAGGTTTCTCGAATCTTGCCTCCCACACCTGAATCCCTTTTCTGCCCTGTAGCAGCCGAGGTAAGGCGAGAGAGCACCATCTGCCCCAGGGTGCTGCCCCGCCTGAAACAGTTTGACCCTCGGCTCCAAGCCCAAGTCCCTAACAAGGGGTACCGGGCCCTGTTCTGGCCGGTGTGACTTGTCCAAGGCCCCGATCCCTCTTGTCCTGCCAAACTCCACGCCGTATTCTCGCTGCTGCCCCGCAGCTCCGCGGACACAAGGATGGTTTGAGGTGACTGGGAGCCAGAGGCACCGGAAGTGGGGGGCAGGCCTCTCCTGCCGGGCTCTCTGCCTCTTGGCCTTGGCCTTGGTTTCTCAGGAAGTGCGGGGCTGGGGCAGGGGCTCAGTGGGGACTTGCTCTGCTTGGGTTCCTGTCATCTGAGCTTTCTTCCTGAGAAATATTTGCACCGATGTACCTTATTTTAATACATGCCAGTGTGTGAAAACTCTGGTATCTGCATAAAATAACGCGGCAGCCCCTTTGTCGAGAAGTTGTGCGAATGGATTCCTCCGTGGAAGCTCCCATCTGCACATGAGGTGGCTCAGCGTGCTCCCGCGGAGGCAGCAGGAGGCTTGGCGCCTCGTCCCAGGTGGCGTGCTTCCCTTACCAGTCTCTCTGCCCCTGAAATGGCAGCCCCCCCCACCCCGCCCAGTCCCAGTTACAGTCGTGAGCCTCAAACTTTGGAACTCGCGGAACAATAGGACCTTTTCCAAAAATCCATGAGTCTTCAGTGTTTCTCGGTGGCTGGCCTCAAGCAGATGTTTGAAGCACTGCTTTACGTTCACGTGGCTGATGTGCACAAATGCGCACAAGCGTGTAGGGGGTGTGTGTGTGTGTGTGTGTGTGTGTGTGTGTGTGTGTGTGTCCGTGTCTTTGTGTGTGATGGAGTCAGTCGTACAGTGAGTGCTTAGAGCCCAGGCTAGGTTTGGAAGTCGGAGCTGGGTTCAGCTGAACCGGCAGCGGAAGTGGTACATACATTGTCCGGCACACGGTTACCGCCCAGCCCGTGGGCGCTGAACTTGGTCATTGGCAAGGGCATGAGCTGGAAGGGTGGAGGTGATCCACCTTGGATTCTGCTACATCCCAGGTCCATCTGGTTGGTAAGCCCAGGCATGCCTGAGAGCAGGGCCCACAGAGGAGGGGGCTCTGGGAATCCGGCTGGCCATTCGCTTAGTCACCCACAACTGTCCATGAACACGGTAATCCAAAGCAAAGTAGATTCTTGCCGCCCCATTTAGACTCGTGTAAAATGTTCCCAACCTTGGGCTAGTGGAGGCCCTCCTTCCTCTGGGGGATACAGGAGCTTTGTTTGGGCTGGATCCAGGCCAAGAACAAACTGGAATAAGGACAATTTGGACCTCGGAGAAAGCTCCCTTGTCCCTGGTGAGTTAATTTTACCAGCAGCTGAATTCAGGAGGATGTGTCAGTTTCCCCAGCAGTGTAATTAATCACCACGTGAGCTGAGGAGCTGCACCTGAGAGCAGTAGCTGCAAGGGCTAAATATACAGAGAGGGAGCCGGAGGGGGGCCACAGGGTCTGCAGCTCACCTGGGAGTCTCCTGCACGCCCCGCCCTGGCCCACCTGTCCACCTCCCTCCCGGGCTGGTGCCTGCCTTCACAGCAGTGGCTGTGCCCTGCCGGGTCTCGTTAATCTGCAACCACCCTGCACATTGCACAAATGAGAAGACGGGGGGAGAGTCCCCTTTAGTAAGAGCGGAAGCCAGGATTGGGGCCTGAGTCTGTCAAAACCCGTTCTCTGTCCTCTCCTCTGGATTATCCTGCCTCCCCAGAATGCTGTCTATTCAAAAAACTGCGGCCCTTCCTTACAAACCAAAGTATTCTCACTATCTTTTCCAATAACACGTCTCTGGGGGACTGGCCCCGGAGACCCACAATTGAATTCCTCGACACAGCAGCCCCGAGAACCACTTGTAAAGGGGCTGGGCATGGAAGGAAGAATGATCTTGTTAATAAGCTCTCAGCATTACGGAGGCAGACCTGCCTGGGGGCTGCTGCCCCTGCCAAATTGCCTCTTCAATCTTGGCCATATTTTAAGTCTAACTCAAAAATTCAATTATCAGAATTACTCATCCCGTCTTCTGAGAAGCCCAGGACTCTGCCTTAGGGGCCAGACGTGTGTACCTCTTGCCACAGATGAAGCCTTCCCAACTCTGTTGGCGCCAGGTGGGCGGGGTATGGGCAGATCCAGAGACCCAGGATCTTGTCCTGGCCCTCAGGGGCTCCTCGTAGGACTCGGCCTCCGTTTCCTCATCTGCAAGATGATGATGCAGAAAGATAAAGACAGATAATAGCTAACCGTAAGTCCCAGACATTGGCCAAATCCCTGGGGTTTGCTTGTTCTTTATCTCAGCGAAGATTCGTGCTGGAGTCACCCTTGACACCTCCTCCTTCTTCACCCTCCGCATTCCCTCCACGGTCATGACCACGCTGTCTACTTTCTCTCCATTTATCTTCATCACCATCTTGGTCCAGGTGACCATCATCTCTCACCTGGATCACTTGCTGGCTTCCCAGTTGGACTCCCCACATCCAGCCCTACCCTCTCCAATGTCCCCATATCCCAGCTAGAGGCATTCTTTAAAATGCAAAGCTGATCATATTATCTCCATTTAAAATGTTGAATGCTTCCCACTGCACTTAGCATGACCTGCAGGCCCTTGGTGGACTGAGTCCCGTCCAGTCCTCATTCCCCTCCATGTGCTCACCCTCTCAGCTCCCCATGCTGCAGCCTCATAGGGCTTCCCTCTCTCCAGCCACAGGGCCTTTGCACATGTTCCCACCTGCCTAGCACGCTTCCATCAGCTTCCCTGGCTTCTCTTGTCTCTCTGGCCAGTTGGCCCCTACTCATGCCTCAGAGCCTCATCAGGGAATCCTTCCCCACCAGGAAGACTGTTAGACACTGTCAGCGTGGTTCCCCATCACAGGCACATGGCCACTGTTGTGACTGGATTGTGTGAGTGTCATTTTTTGGGTTATGCCTCCCCCCGTCGATAGCTAGAAGGTCCGTGAGGGCACAGACCGGCGTGATTGGCTCCCCGCTCTGGCCCTAGTGTCAGTCCCAGGGCAGCCGATATATTCACTCAGCAAACATTCCCAGGGCTTCTCCAGTGTCCTTTTGGAAGAAACCAGTCTGGAGGGGAGAACAGACAAGAATGCCAATAGGAAAGACTTGTTCACGGGGGCCTGTGGGCCGGGCAGTCTTCATAACAGTATCACATGCAATCATGTGACAGCCCTGTGGGGGAGATGCTGCTTTTTCCAGAAGAGAACCTGGGTCACAGAGCGGCCCGCGCGAGGTCACGTGGCCCAGAGTCCGTGCAGCTGGATTCAAATGCAGGCCAGCAGGCCGGGGAGCTCAGCACCCCCCCCCCCGCCCCGCCGCCTTAGCCACCGTGCTGCATGTGAGCATGCTCAGCACGGTAAGTGCCAAGGTGGCCCGGGGTGGCCCCGGTGTGATCCACACTGGCAGTGTCCAGAAGGTTCCTGCCACCAGATCCGAAGTCCAGCTCTATTCCTGGCTTGGTCTTCATCTCTCCATCCTCAGCAGGAGACAGGGATTGGGAGCCGCCTCTCGCTCACCCCTCTTGGACTTCTGTCCTCCTGCCCTTCCAGCTCTGTCCATCTGACCCCAACCCTGGGGAGGCCGCTGCCCTGCCCCCGCGCAGAGGGCCGCACTGGGCAAGGTGGGCCCCTCTCCTACCTGGTCATCACCTTAACCTTAGTACATGCACAGTGGCAACCGAGCACCTTCCCACACTCGCCTCTCCCGCCATAATCACGTCCTTGTTAACAGGCGTTCACAGGAGGGCTTAATTACAGGTTTTCAGGCTTGGAAAGACCCTCTCTTTCTATTAACGCCGCTTTCTTCTGCCAAACAGAACAACGTGTGGCTCTGGCTCGTTGATGGCAGATGGCGGGGGCGGGGGGGGGAGGGACAGAGAGCAGCCTGCCCTGGTTCTCCAACGTGACCGTGGGCTCCGGGGTCTCGGACGCGGGGAGATCAGCTGACAAGGCTCGGTGGTGATGGAAGCCGCTGGCCACCGGCCCACCCACAACATATGTGTGACTCCTGAGCGCCCGGGGAAGTGGGAGACGCTCACCTTCTAGCACACGATTAACTCTGGGAGGTAGTGATAAGTGACAAGAGGACGGGCGCCCGGGAAAGAGGCTCTCCACAGGCCTCGGGGGTGGGCCGGGAGGGGGCCCTGCGGTGCTGGGGGTTTGTGAGGTGGGCAGGTGGGGAGGAGGGGGTCCTAGGAGGAGCAAACAGCTTGGCAAAGGCGTGTGCGTGGTCTGCTGGCCTGGCCGGAGCTTGGGATCCAGTCAGCGACGGGGAGGACAGGCTGGAGGTGGGCAGGCTTCCTTGGGAGAGGGTGTCGTGCACTGAGGAGGCGCGGAGAGGTCTCTATTTGGGGGAGGGTGGAGCCAGCCATGGAGAGGGACGGCCGGGGGGCCAGATGGGGGGCAGGCTGCGGAGCACGTCCAGGCCAGAGTGTGCTCACTTGGGCAAGGCCGGGCACGGGGAGGTGGGGTGGATTTGAGCCACTTAGGGGGACCCGGGGACCGGTGCGTTGGCTGAGTGGGGCTGTGTGTGCGGACACGCAGGTGAGGGTCGGGAGGGTCAGGGCCGCCGGGTCTTGCTGAGGCCGTGGTGCGGCCTCATTCATGGAGAAGGGACAGCCAAGGGTGTTGATGCCGACTTCGTCCTGCAAAGAAGACAGGGTGTTACAGGTGGGGGAGGGGAAAGACTCCAGGTCCGGGGGGTGGGGAGCAGCCTGTGCAAAGGCACGGAGGCCACCAGGGTTCCCTGGTGGTGAAGTGCAGTCAGGGTGCCAAGTGTGAAGTTGGATACAGGGTTCTCAGGATTAGGGCCCAGTTTTGGCATTGGGAACCAGTGGCGCCTGAAGGAGAAAGCCGGAGAAGAGGGGAGGTGGGGAGAGAAAGGCTGGAGGTGAGGACCCGGAGCAGCTCCGTGGCAGATGGGCCTGGCCTGCGGACACATGACCCTGCTCTCTTCTCGCCGCTGCTGTAGGAAGGCTGATGGCTGGGGCAGAAGGGGGACAGCGGCCTGAGGTGGCCTCCTGGGGACCTGCTGGGACTCCTGTTTGGTCTGCCAACTCTGGGTCCCGCCCCGGAGCGACCTGGTGCCCTGGCTGTGGGCCACCAGGATGGTGTCCAGGCAGCTTCGCAGAAACAGCCTGTTTTGGCTTCATGGCCCCCTGGCTGCCTGACCTCGGGGCGGGGATCTGAGCTCTCCCAGCCTCGGTTTCTCCTCTCTGAGATGAGGGTAATAAGCCATCCTTTCTCCTCCTCCCTCGGGAGTTTCCTGTCCCCCCAACCCCCTGCTGCTTCCAGTCTCTCCAGGGCTGTCCTTGACCTCTCTCTGCCTCTTCGCAGCCCAGCCGAGTCCGCCCTGCTTCCCCCTTAACCTCTCTGCTCTGCCCTCTCCTCTCCATCCCTCCTCTTCCTCCTTACGGGCCAGGGTGAGGGCTGCAGCCTCCCTGTGGGCCTCCCTGCCTCCTGCATCCGTCCGGTCTCTGCGGACAAGGCAGGGTGAGCTTATCAGCCAGGAGCCCGAAGGTTGCACACCTCCCAAGACCGAGTGCCCGTTCATCCGTGGCACGCAGGCCCTACCCAGTCTGACCCCGGCCTTCAGCTCCCATCTCTCTGGGCTCCTCACTGGTGGGAACTCTGCTCCCACCCAGAGGGGCCCATCCTGCCACACCCCTCCAGGGCCCCCAAGGCACCCGTTCCCCTGCTGTGCCAGGCTCTGTGTGTGTCTCCTGGTCTGAAGTGTCTCCTGGTCTCCCACCCACTCAGCCTGACTCCACGCATCAGCCCCCAACCTTTAAGCCTCAGTTTATCCCCCTAGAAAATGTGCATGATCTTATTTGTCGCCTTGTAACTAGAGACAGACTTAGGGTTTTAACGGACTTATGAGCAGCTAAGTTAACGGACTGTCCAAAGAAAGGGCCTCCAATGCTAAGGTTCTTTTGGCTGCATGAGTAGAGAGAGAGTCCAGACAAGAGAGGTGAATAGCCTTGTTCTGTCTGTGACCTGTCATAATGCGTGGTGAGCCTTGTGATCCTTTCCTGTACTTCGCTTTAGGACGGATATTGACAAGGGGGATTCCATCACTGAACCTTCCACCCGGCCTCACTGAATGTGTTTTTCATTCATCAAACATGCATATGCCAAACACTACACAACACATCGTCACATTTGATCCTATAAACCATCATGTCCTTTATATAGGTGAAGAGGAACTCACAGCCTGTTGGGTACTGTAGTAAGAAAATAATGCCTGCAGTAGACAGAGCATTGTCCCCCGGAGATGCCCATTCTCAGATCCCTGGAACTTGTGAATACTTACATTGCGTGGCAAAAGGAAATTTACAGATGTGCTCACTGTGAAAGACCTTGAGAGGGGGAGATCATCCTGGATTATCCAGGTGGGACACTAATTACACTAGTCCTGAAAAGAGGAGAATCTCTCCCATCAGTGGTCCGAGAGGGCTGTAACAACAGAAAAACGGTCAGGCTTTGAGGGTAGAGGAAGGGGCCACAAGTCAAGGATGCAGATGGCCTGGGAAGCCGGAAAAGGCAAGGAAACAGATTCTTCCCTAGAAACTCCAGAAAAGAACACAGTCCTGCCAACTCCCTGATTTTAGCTTTGCGAGGCCCGTGTCAGACTTCTGACCTGCAGAAGAACTGCAGAATAAACTTGTGTTGTTTGAAGCTCCCAAGTGTGTGGTGATTTGTGATGGCTGCAATAGAAATCTATTATAATGCCTTAGATCGTCGATATAAACATGATTGTATGGATCCAGAGACCGGAAGCCACGTGTCTATAGCAGCGTAGAGTAAATTCCTAATGACAGGGCCCATCAGATAGGTAGTCTGGGGTTAGTGAGCTCCCCGCCCCCAGAGGTATGATTGCAGGAGTGCAGTTGGAGATGTGGAGGGGATTCCTGTCTAGATGGGCAGGCAGATGCCCCCTCTGAAGAACATCCAGAGATCAGAGTCAGAAGCCAAGTGGGCCCAGGTGAGAGGAGATTAGGGTTCTCTCTGCTGGCTCTATGTCACCCGTCTCCATGCGCAGCGTCCTCCCGTTAGGCGGGTTATTATGTATGGTTACAGGACTCCATTACTTCAGAATGCTTCTATGTAATGCGTTGAAGGAATTATTGAAATGTGTAATTACAGTGTGCATTGTAATATAAAACAAGTCTATTAGATTCATTTGATGGAACCGTGCTCCATAATGTCTATTCTAATGTAAAAGAGTCTGCCATGACAGTGTTATATTGTGTGATGCTAACTGTCCGTCTGCAGACGCCGTCACCCGCTCCTCACCCAGTTCCCACGCTTCCTCACGACGTTCCTGCTGCAGGGCACCCTGAGCACCTGAGCTTCTGAGTTGGGAGGGCACTTCGGGGTCACTTGGTCCACCCCCCCCATCCGATAGCTGGGGAGTGTGAAGCCGGGAGCCCAAGTCCTGGGACTGGCTAGCTGGCGTCCCCCAAGTCTTAGTCATCGCTGGGAGCTGCAATCCAGCCGATTGTCACGAAAAATCTCATGTGGAAGCCCAGTAGACCAGGCACCCAGAAGGGCTCCTGACCACTAGCCAGCCCACCACACCTCCAACTCCTCTCTGAGGCCCCCCCACAGAATACTGGGTCTCCGAGGGGCCCCCTTTGCAGACCAGTGGCCTGATGCTTTATTCATCCGGGTGGAAAGTGCTTGCCCAAGGTCGTACCCCAAGTTGGGGCCAGAGCTGGGACTCAGAGCCCTCTCCAGCCTAGCTGCATGGGGGTCCTGGAGGCTTCTCCATTGCCCAGTGGGGGTTCCTAGCCCTCGAGTGAGTGTGGTGGCTCTGTGGTGTCCCTCGTTTGAACAGGTGCCCCAGGGACCCTGGGTGGCCCAGTGAGTTAGAAGGGCTTCCTCCCTGGACCTCGCTGGCCCGTCCTGATCCAGGCCTGGCGACCTGTGCTGCTGTCACCCTTGCACGGATATTTAGGGCTCCCACCAGGTGGCGGGCACTGTTTTCTGGGCCCTGGAGACGCATCCCTGGACCCTGGCCTCGATTCTAGCAGCACGGGAGCAGAACGGAGGAGGGAAGGATCTCCTCTCTTAGGAGTGAAGGTGCTTCGGCCCCCAGGACAGAGGAGCAGAGCGGGAGGAGGTGAGGTAAGCGTGTAGGGGACAGCTGCGGGAGCAACACCGGGAGGCAGGAGGGAGCCAGGAGCCTGGGGGCAGGGAGGCCAGTGAGTCGGGGGACAAAGGCTCAGAGCTTACCAGGGCCCTCGGAGGGTCCGTGTGACTCTGAGGAACATGGGCAGACGCTGGGGGAGCGGGGGCGCGTCTGGAACGGAGGAGGGGTGGCCTGATGGATTCTGGGAGCATCGCTCTGGTTCCTGAGCCAGGAGGCATGGGCATATCCAGGTGAGGCGCTGCTACCTCCCTCTCCCGCCTCCAGCCAGCCATCTGGTGTCCCCGTGGCCAGGGTGTGGCCACCCAGGAAGAAGACTGGAGAAAAGAGGGAACCCCTGTTTAAGATTTTTTAAGTATATTTTCTCACTGTTAATCTCTCAGCGAACAGTTGTGTAAATTAAGCTTCATCTCCTTTTCTTTTATACTTGAAGGAACTTTTCAGAGAGGTGAAGACAACTGCCTGAGCTCACAGAGAGGGTCAGGGGGAGCCAGGGCTCAAGCGGGCTCCTCGTCCTGCCTCTCGCCAAAGGGGGAGCCCCTCAGATGGTACCCCTCAGGCCACTTGGGTTCTAGCAGTGACAGAACAGGAGTCCCGGGCAAGGCACTGTGTTATAATGTGATCTGGGAAGAATCACACTCAGTCACATTGTCCCCTGGGGGCACTGCCTTCCCTTTGGCGCCACCAGGAGAGTCTCTCCTGCTCCCAGGAGACCGAGGGCAGAGAAAGGCGCCTTTCAAAGGCATGCAGGGGCCGCAGATGTTGCTCAGCCATCCTGATTCCTCCATTGTCTGGATCTGTGCAGTAGCATGTTGGGAACAGAGAAAGCAAAAATGCTGCCCTCCCAGTTCCTTGGTGGTTTGCCTTGTGGTTGGGCTCCGAAGCTCCCCCCCGCTTAGGCTGGGGTCTCATGGTCCCTCCACCTTCTGCCTGCAGCCTTGTGCACCGTGGTCAGATCTTGTCCTGGGCTGGGGACAGACCCCTGTCTCTGCCCTAGGGACTCCCATCCTCCATCTCCTGTCCCCTGGAGTCCTTCTGGCCACGTGATTAACGTGCACCAATAAACACCTCGGGTTTGCTGGAATAATCGGGGGCTGAAGCCTGGTTTGCGAAGCTCCGCACACTTAGTCTCCATCCTCGCAACATCCTCTGCAGCTGGTTTTAATTCTCCCGTTTTGCGGACAAGGGAATAAATCTCAGTGTGATTCATTCACTTGCTTGGGGGTGGGGGGGTGGGGGCCGTGCCCAGTAAATCAAGGACCCAGCCCTGGAGCTGGGTCTAAATTGGTCTGAAGGGGACGTGGGCCACTTTCCGCCCCACGGGTTCTGACTGGTGGGTGGGCTTGCAGAGCTGGAAGGACGTGGTCGCTCAGCCCTACGTGCCTCAGGCACAGTCAGGTGACACCCAGCAGCGAGGGTTAGGGGCTGACAAGTGGACATTCCGAACCCCAGAAATGGCCTGCCCCTGCTGGCTTGTCCCCTCCTGCCGCCTCAGGCAGAGCCCTCGTGGGGGAGGCTGACACGCAGGCCGCCCTCCCACCTCCCAGCCCGTGTCTGTCACGACAGCCTCGCGTCGTGGTCCCCATCACATCGCGTCACCTCGTTAAGTGTTTGCTGAACCGCTGAACGGAGGTGTGTCGGATTAGGCTAGCTGACTTAGAACCTCTGCACTGACAATTTAGAGCATGTTATTCAAATCCAGCCGACTCCTGTCTTCCACTGTCATCAAAGGCCACCCTTAACAGGAGCGGCATCTTCCTTTGTGCATTTGAAAAAGTTCCATCTCAAAGCCATCACGTCAGTGCAGGGACCGTGGAGGAGTCAGTTGGAATTAAATCAGGAGCCAGGAACAGGAAGAAGGGAGAGGAAGGTCATCTTTTGAAATGACAAAGAGGTGCTGTTTTCTCAGTCGGGTAGGCGCGGTTTCCGGAGCACCAACTGGGCTGCAAATTTTAATCCCAGCCTCTGCTGCTGCTAATGTGCTTGTCGCTTGGAGAATAGACACTAATTGACATGCAACTAAATAAATAACGTGTAACATGAAAGCAAACATAAGGTTTAAAGGAGGAAAAAAAACAGCAAAAAGGATGGAATTAAAAATGTGGTTGGTGGGGGGGTGTTGAGCGGTGTTTTCCGCACTCCATTAAAGCAACATCAAAAGGCTTTTCAAAATATTTGTTTTATGGTGAAGATACAGTTTGGAAGCGTCTAAGCTCCCGTCCCCGCGCCACTGTGCTGGAGATCAGAGGCGGCACAGCGAGGAAAGAAGCGGAGTTTCTTCAAAAGGACCTGGAAAGGCACCAGCCCGGTGGCCGGGAGCATTGGCCTAGCAGCCCCTCTGTCCTACAGGAGGACAGACGGAGGCCCAGAGAGGGAGCGTGGCACAGCCAAGGTCACACGTTGAGCCCCTGGGAGGTTAGAAGTCTGGTTTGGGTTGAAACTGTACGTATTCCTCCTTAAAGAGGCCTTTGAGTCCTAACCCCTAGCACCCCAGAGTGGGACCTTATTGGAAATAGGATTGTTGCCGACGTCACTGGGGAAGATGAGGTCATCCTGGAGAGAGGGTGGGTCCTCAACTCCACGTAAGGGGTATCCTTGTAAGAGGAGGAGAGAGACCCGTGGCGGGGAAGCACCAGGTGAAGACATGGGGACACACGGGGGAAGGCGTGTGACCACAGAGGCAGAGATTGGAGGGACATCGCTGCGAGCCAAGGAGCCCACCAGCAGAAAGAAGGGAGGAAGAGGCGAGGAAGGGTTCTGCCCAGAGCCTGGGATGGGACATGGCCCTGCCCACCCCTGGATTTTGGACGTCTGGCCTCCAGAATACATTTCTATTGCTTTAAGTCCCCCCCGCCCCAGGTGGTGGCATTTTGTTATGGCAGAAGCCAGCAGAGCCTCTGGGACACGCGTCCCAAGTCCCAGCTCCAGACACTGCCCCTGGGGACTCCCCTGGACTGACTCCACCCAGCTGTGCCCTGATCCCCACGGAGCCAGATGTCATGGGCCTTCCCCAACGTGAACAGTCTGTGGTTCTCGCTACCTAGATTGTAGGAACCTTCCCAAATTCGGATTCAGTTGTCTGCCCAGCGCTTCTCGAGTTTCCTGACCAAATATGCCTGCCCCTCCCATCCTCCCGTGGGGTCACCCTCTGCCTTCACCCCTGCCCTCTCTCCCATCTCTCCTTCCAGCCCAGCCTCCTCCGCTCCCTTGCTCCCCCCCCCGCCCCCCACAACCCGGAACATGCTCCATGCTCCGAGTGCTCCTGCTTCAGAGCCTGGGTTCTCCCTCTGCCTGGAATGCACTCCCCACAGACATCCGTCCACAGGGCTCACTCCCTCCCCCACCCCAGACTTTCTCGGAGGTCACCTCAGTGAGGCCCGTGTGGACCCGTTTGCAAACGACCTGCCCCCCCCCCCCCCCCCCCGCCCCAGGCTCCTGCTCCCACTCACAGGCTTGCCGTTGTATAATTTTTACCCATGCTATGCCCCCGTCCCTTCGTAGACGGCACCCTCGGGGAGAGCGGGGACCTCATCTCTCTTGCCTGGCACCTAGTAGACCCTCCATCACTCTGCTGGATAAATGACGCTCCCCGGAGCCGGGCCCGGGCTAGGCACCAGGGAGGCTGATCCAGGGACTTTAAATGGCTCACCAACGTCACAACCCAGCAGCTCTGTGTGCAAAATGGGACAGGCACGACCGGCGGGCGTGTCGCCCCTTCCAGGGTGGCCCAAGGGCCTTCTGGAGGAGGGGTGGTCGTAAATGAGTGGTAGAGGGGCCTGGCAAAAGCGTGGTGGCAAAAAGCAAGGGCAGCGAGCTTCCATCCCCCCCCCCCCGAGGCTGTCATGACAGACACGGGCTGGGAGGTGGGAGGGCGGCCTGCGTGTCAGCCTCCCCCACGAGGGCTCTGCCTGAGGCAGCAGGAGGGGACAAGCCAGCAGGGGCAGACCATTTCTGGGGTTCGGAATGTCCACTTGTCAGCCCCTAACCCTCGCTGCTGGGTGTCACCTGACTGTGCCTGAGGCACGTCGGGCTGAGCGACCAAGTCCTTCCAGCTCTGCAAGGCCACCCACCGGTCAGGACCCGTGGGGCGGAAAGTGGCCCACGTCCCCTTCAGACCAATTTAGACCATGGAGGGGGGCTCGCGGTCTTGAGGACCTGGCTGGGAGGAGCAAGGCTGGAGCCGGCCACGGAAGGAACTGGAACGGGGGCGGGGGGCTCGCCACACCTCTGTCTCCCCTTCCCTGTCTGGGTTGCTGTCCCCCCCCCGCCCCCCTCCCCTCCCCCCCCGCCCCGGGTGCCCGGGAGCGGGGCCCGCACAGCTCAGCAGCGGTCGTGGACCGAGTCCCAGGGCGGAGGCGGGCTGTGTGAGCAGAGCCAGAGCCAAGCGGGAGCCTCTCGTGGGACTCGGGGCGGAGTGGGGGGGGGGCGGGGGGCTGCTGGGCAGGGCGGCAGTTTCCCGCGCCGGGAGGGCATTCACCCCGACAAGAGCGGTTGGCGGCGGCGGGGGGAATCCGGGGCAGACAAAACTCGCGTCCTGCAGGCCCTGTCCTGTCAGCACCTGGCGCGAAATCAAAGGTCTCTGAGTCAAGATAGGCCCCATCTGAGGACCAGGGTTGGGGCGAAGAGTTGTCAGAGCTGGAGTCTGAGCCTGGCTCGGGACTCTTTCTTCCAACATGTTCTGGTCATTTCTCCTCCCGGAGACTCCGTTTCCTCCCCTGTCAAATGGGATGACCGGCTCTGCTTCAGAAGGGTTTCTGTCGGGTCATGAGGCAGTCATGCAGGAGCACCTTACAAACCCCGAACTTGCCAGGCCCTTCCTCTGGGGATGGAGGGAGGGATAAGCTCGGATGGCGAGGCCGCAAGGGCCTCCAGAAGTGGCTCAGCGGGAGTGAGGGCAGGCGCCTGGCATAAAGTGAAATTGCTTATCAGAGAAATAATGCTAAAAGTAAAATAAATTAGACTTTGCACTGGCATCGTAATTTTAAAAATTAATTAAGAATAAAAAGAAGATGCATCTCGAAGGAAAGGAGAAGTCTAATTTTGACAGACAGTAATTAATTTCCCCGTTTAGGGATTCATGAAAGGGCCTGAAGTACAAATTGCTCCTTTGCAGCGCCTGAAATTCCCTGGGGGCCTTCTCAGGGCTCCGCGGGGGACCACGGGCCTGTCACAGGGAGGTCACTTCTAGGGACCAGAATCCGGGCCCTCCGCCCCCCAAGACTGAGTCCTGAATTGTATTGCTCTGACTGATAGTCCCCGTGGGGGGTGGCTGGGGAGCTCCCTCCCTGGTCACGTCTCCATCAGGCACAGGGGACCTTGGAAGGGAGCTGCCGCCGTGTCCTGAGGGCGTGGGCGCTAAGTCCCCACAGGGAACCCGGCCGAGCCTCCGCCCTCCCTGACGGAGCCCTCAGGAACATGTTCTGCATGCTGTGCTGGGACTGGGGAGGGAGAAGGCTCTGAAATGAGTCTTAGGGGATTATGAGGGACCACCCAGGGAAGAAGGGGAGTGGGGCATTCCAGGCACAGAAAGCATGGGGGTGTGCGTGCGCGCTTGTGTGTGTGTGTGTGTGTGTGTGTGTGTGTGTGTGTGTGTGTGTGTGTGTGTGTGTGTGTGTGTGTGTGTGTCAAACAGCAGGGCTCCAGGAGCTGCTAGAAAGTGCCCTGTCTGGAGGAGGGTATAAAAGGCATGCAAGATGCAGGTGGAGCAGGCATGGGGAGGTGGCCTCGAATACCAGACCCAGGAGTGTGGATTTTATCCTGAGGGCAACAGAAAGTCATGGAAGCGTCTAAAGCAGGGGCAGCTCCATCCCATTTTAGAGAGAGATCCCGATGGCTGAAGTCCCACATTATACTTACTTCTTTGCGTCCTGAGTATGGCCCTTCTGGAGCCACGCTTGTGTCCACAGGGCACATTACTTCTTTTTAAAATAAATGTCTTGGGGCACCTGGGTGGCTCAGTCGTTAAGCGTCTGCCTTCGGCTCAGGTCATGGTCCCAGGGTCCTGGGATCGGGCCCCGCATCGGGCTCCCTGCTCGGCGGGAGGCCTGCTTCTCCCTCTCCCACTCCCCCTGCTTGTGTTCCCTCTCTCGCTGTGTCTCTCTCTGTCAAATAAATAAATAAAATCTTTAAAAAAAAATAAAATAAACCTCTTAAGCTGAAAACAATCTTAAATGTACAGAAGAGTTGTCAGTACGAAGCACTCTTCATTCCTGAACCATTTGAAAATAATGCCCCATCCGATGTCCCCACATGCCGGCGTATATTTCTGTAAACACGGACATTCTCCTCATAACCACAAGACAGCCGAGTTATCTGCTGCCTCCTAACACATCACCCCCAAAGTCAGTGGCTTAAGACAACGAACCTATACTGTCTCATAGGTACAGCTTAGCTGGATGTTTCTGGCTCAAGCATTCTGGATGCTTTTGACTCATGAGGTGGAGTCAAGATGTTGGCCAGGATTACAACCATCCTCAGACTTGACTGGCCAGGATTACAACCATCCTCAAGGACCCACTTGTAAGCTCACTCAGGTGATTGTTGGAGGCTTCAGGTCCTCACAGGCCACTGGACTGGGGCCCTCAGTTTATCATTGGGACAGGAGAGCCCCTCCATGGGGCTGCACACAATACGGCAGCTTGCTTGCAGCAGAGTGGGTTACGAGAGATAGAGGGGTGAGCGGGGAGGTGGGGAGAGAGAGAGAGGCCACAGTCTTTTTAAGACCTAACCTCAGGGCGCCTGGGTGGCTCAGTCAGTTAAGCGACTGCCTTCGGCTCAGGTCATGATCCTGGAGTCCCGGGATCGAGTCCCGCATCGGGCCCCCCGCTCAGCGGGGAGTTTGCTTCTCCCTCTGACCCTCTTCCCTCTCGTGCTCTCTATCTCTCATTCTCTCTCTCTCTCAAATAAATAAAAATCTTTTTAAAAAAAAAAAAAGACCTAACCTCAGAAGTGACATCTCATCTCTTCTGCCATGTTCTCAACTCCAGGGGAGGGGCGACCACTGGGGACCCTCTTGGAGGCTGCCACCGTCACCATTAGGAAATTCACATGGATGCGCTCTACTGTCTAACCTCAGACCCCAGAGATCCACCAAACACCCCAGTGCTGTCCTTCTCAGGAAGAGGACCCAGGATTCGTACCCTGTGTGCTGCACTTCATCCTCATGGCTCCGTTTCTCCTTAACCTGGAACGGTTTCTCTTTGTCTTTCTCCCTTTGACTTTAATGACTTTGACATTGTTGAAGTTGTTTCTTGAACGTTGCTCCATGTGGGTTTGCCTGATGTCTCCTAAAGGTGAGACGCAGGCTTTTGAAGGACTATCCCGGAAGTGACACGGCGGTCTCCTCGGTACCTCCTGTCAGGGTGCACGAGTTTCAGAATGTTCCACTCCTGGCAGCTCCATCAAGGTGGCGTCTGTAAGCTCCTATCACTGTAAGTCACTTCTTTTACCTTTGAAATTAGTCATTATTTGTGGGGAGGGTTTTTTAAAACTATGCAAATATCCCCTTCCTCATCAACCTTGTTCACTATTTATATCTGGATAGACGCACGACTTCCTCTTTTGCCCAGTGGACTGCAAGCTGTCGCTCCCGCCACCTACCGATGCTCACACCTTGCAGGGCTGGCCGCCAGGAGCCCCCCACGCCGGCTCCGGTCTCCCCGACAAGGACACTTGCCCTCAGCAGCCCTGGGACTCATGGCACCTGTCGTTTGCCTCAAGAAGGGGAGACTGTTTGCTCTCCTTCATGTCTGGCCTCCAGCCTTTGCCAAGGTGCTTGCTGAAGCTTTTCTGCAGAGCCCTCGAGGGAAAGGTCTGAGGCCGAAGAAGCGGGCACGCCCCGGCTCAGTGTCTGTGTCCATGAGGCCCCGGGAAGCCGGCTGGCCTCCCTTCCCGCTGTGTCCTGCAGATGGAGTCCTGTCTGTGGGGCTCAGACGCAATCATCAGACCCAGGAGGGCTTTGAAGATCATCTGGTCGTGTCCCATTTCCACCTTCCCCACAGCCCAGGGAGGGGAAGGCACTTGCCCGATGACACACGGCATGTAAGCGGCAGGGCTAGAGCTGGACCCCAGATGTCCTCTGTCCTAGCCCAGACCCCGGAGGATGGGATGTAGGGGATATGTGCAGCTGGATGGGGACACCAGATGGCGACAAGGGTCGAGAATGAGGAGCAATGCTGTGCGCTCCATTTCCTGGCTTGTAGGATCCTGGCTCAGGATCTTCCTGGCTGGTCCTCTCGGGCTGTACCTCCTGTGGTACCCCCTCCCCTGGCAAGGACAGAGGCAGGGGTCTCAATGACACAGACGCAGTCTGTAGGCACCCGATGCTCTGGGGCCAGCGCCTCAAGGGGCCATTTCTTTTGGGGGGTTTAGAAAACGGCACATTTACCTTCTGGGCCTGGGGGCTGAGGGGCAGGGATCTGCTTGTATAGGGAGCCCAGAGCCTTCTTGAAGGACATGGCTGAGGCCACAGTCTCTGCTTCCAGAGATACAAACTGGGAGGGCTGGGGGAACTGGCGTGCCCCCCTGGAGGGTCAGGAGGCAAGGGAGGACAGAGGGCCTTTGGGGCAGGGTCACTGCCCCCTGTGTGGGCGGCGATGGCCCTCAGGCTGGACCTGGTATCCTGAGTGTGTTACCGTGAGCCCGGAGGGCTGCAGGGCTGAACCTGTCAGTTACAACACATACACATGGTTGAAGCCTCTTATTGAATAGGTAAAAAAAAAAAAAAAAAAAAAAAAAAAATTAGGACCCATGATCAGTAGTAAAAACCCAGAAATATCTAAAATATTTAATAATGGGAATTTGATTAAATAGATTTTGATGCCCTGGAGCATTATGCTGGTAAAAATTATATTTTTTAAAGAGTTTTTAATGAAATGGGAATATGCTCACAATATAATGTTGAATGGAAAAGTAGGGTAGAATATAGAATATGATTTCAGGAGCGTTAGTAAGACAGAGTGGAAGAAAGTCTACCAGGGTGCCTGGGTGGCTCATTTGGTGAGCATCTGCCTTCAGCTCAGGTCGTGATCTCAGGGTCCTGGGATCGAGCCCTGAGTAGGGCTTCCTGCTCAGCAGGGAGTCTGCTTCTCCCTCTCCCTCTGCAAATCTTCCCCACTCAGTCTCTCTTGCGCGCGCGCACGCTCTCTCGCTTGCTCTCTCTCTCTCTCAAGTAAATAACTAAAGTATTAAAAAAAAAAGAGAAAGTCTACCAAAATGTTAAACAAGGCTAAACAGGGTTTAAATCTGGATTGTGGGATTGTAGGTGACTTTTATCTTCTTCTTTATCTTCTATGTTTCTTGCAATAAATAATATTACTTATATTACTTACAATAAAAGATTACAAGACACAATATTACGTTTAGAATAAGAGAAAACATAGAAGCTTATAAAAGGAATCTCACACTACATAATTTGTAAGTGCCACTATCTTGGTGCCAAGCCATTACAAGCCCCCCGACAGTGGTTTCTCTATCTCCAGATGCACAGATCATCCGATCATCCGAATCATACCTGTTATTCTAAAAAAATCCCCTTTGCCCCTTCATGAGGATGGCATTTACAAAAGCACAATAGAATTAAGAGAAGAAGTGGCCAGAAGGGTGAGGTGCCCAGTGGGAAGTGATGTGGCAGATGGACGACAATCTCAGGTGAGTGACTTGTGACCTCTGGGGTGGTTTCTCCCCCAACCCCCACCCCGAGTGGTTGGAAGGGGCTGCAATGAACCGTTCACACCCTCACACCCCCTGG
The DNA here is from genome assembly GCF_037043125.1 of Eumetopias jubatus. Taxonomy (NCBI): domain Eukaryota; kingdom Metazoa; phylum Chordata; class Mammalia; order Carnivora; family Otariidae; genus Eumetopias; species Eumetopias jubatus. Next base: position 80,927,607 of record NW_028274821.1, on the reverse strand, counting down.
AAACCACAGCATACGTTTGTGGGTGGTTGGGATTGAATTAAGGGGACAGCCGTAGTCAGACAACAGAATCAGTTTAACTGACCAACTCAGGGACTAAGGGTCATAAAAAAGAAAACCTAGTGTTGTTGATAAAGTACGTTTTCATTCATTATTTCGCTGTCTCAGTGACCCCGTGGGACAGACGTTATAGTATTCTCTCTCTTTCAGTAATGAGGATGCTAACGTCAGAGTGCTTCAGAATTGTGTCCGACTTGCACAGATCCTGGATGGCGGGATCTGCACTCTGGTCTGGCTGTCCCAAAGTCAAGTTCTTGTCACGATCATTATTCCTACACAGAGTGACGTTCTAGCCCCTGAACTCTGTCTGTGTCCCTGTCTTGAAAGCTGAGGGTTGTCCTGTGGGCTGTTGTTCTGACCCCTTTTCAATGCTGGTGAACTCACCTTCCTTCTGGAGGATTCTTCCCTAGGTCAGTACCACTCATCGGCACAGCATAGAAGCCAAATGGCTGTCCCAGGGCACTTTATTTATTTTTAAAGCAAAAGGGGAATTCACTGGGTAAGATAACAGGAATCCTAAGGGCCATAGGGGCTCCAGGCATGTCTAGGGACTCATCACTGTCAGTGGCTCTGATTTGCTTCAGTCTCTCCACAGGTGCATGCCCTGCAGCAGGAAGATGGACACAGAAAGGCCCGGATTCACATTCCTCCAACTTGACAACACCGGCTGAAAGTCGGTACCTTCCCCAAGAGCACTGGCCGGCAAGTCCCAGGGGAGGTTCTGAATGGCCAGGCTGGGGCGGCTGACCCTTCCCAAGGCCACAGAGCCGGGTCTGCCCCACCTTAGTCACATGAATGCGTAATCCCCAGGGGAAGAAGGTATCTGTAGCCAGACAAAAACTCATGTGTACCAACGATCGAAGTTTTAAATCTAATTCTATTTCTTGACTTACCTCCTTTAGGCAGTATCTGTTTCCTCCTTGTGAAGAAAGATGAGAAACTAAGCATATTTTACTGTCTTCCACTTCTCCTTTCCCTTACTGAATTTAGTTCTGGTATTAATCTGAGTTTTTGTACAGATTGCCTTTGTAACTTTTAATACCATACTTAGTCTCTATTTCTTGATTTATTCCTTTTGGATGGTAAGTATCGATCTCTGCACTGAAAAATAAAGAAATCGGTACACTTACACTTCCTTCTGTGTCTCCTGCTCGCCCCCCCGCCCCGATTCTTGTTAAATAACTATTCTTGCATTGTCAAGGTTCATAACGTTTACATTCTCTCTGTTACCATAATGCTCTCTCATGATTTCTCTATAGGTTGGCTCTAAAATTTTAAACCCAAGGAGATACCGTTTATACATGTTAGATCGTGGAAGTATTCACTGCAGAACCAAGGCGATGTGATTCTACCTATAGAAAGAAGAAGGTGATCCTATGTCTGGAAACCCTCCGTGCTCACAGGGAATGTTCTAAACACCAGGACCTGCTGATTCTCTTGTAAGTGGGCTTGCACTTTCCTCAGTCCTAACTTATCTCGAATGGCTGTCGTTTCCTGTGTCTACTCTTTTCCTCTTCCCTAAGTTTTTTAAACATAAAATTGACCAATTGAGCAATTTTAGAGGTACCATACAGTGCATTAAGTACATTCACAGTGTTACGCATCCAACACCACGACCCGGTGCCAGAACTCTGTCATTCCAAGAGGAAACCCTGCCCCCTTGAAGCAGTCAGTCCTCATTCCTCCCTCCCATCGGCCCCTGGCAACGGCGCATCTTCTTTCTGTCTTTGTGGATGTATTTATTGCAGACGCTTGAATAAATGGAATCATCCAGTATGTGGGCATTTGTGTCCGGCTTCTTTCACTTCACATAATGTTTCCAAGCATACAACAGTAAGTACCTCATTTCTTGGATGAATGATATTCCATCGTGTGGATATAGCACCTTTTATCTACTAAGCCATTGACAGACAGCTGGGTGGTTTCCACCTTTAGCTATTGTGAAGAGTGTTGCTGTGAACCTTTGTGAACAAGTATTGGTTTGAGCCCCTACCTTCACTTCTTTGGGGTGCATGCCTTGGAGTGGAATTCCTGGGTCATGTGGTAATTCTATGTTTCACTCGCTGAGGAACTGCCACACTGTTTCCCACAGTGGCTACACCAGTTGACATTCCCACCAGTGATGCAGGAGGGTTCCAACTTTTCCATACCTTCTTTCCCTGCCTATAACTTGTTATTCTGGGTTTTTTTTTAAGATTTTATTTATTTATTTGAGAGTAGGGGAGGGAGAAGGAGAAGCAGACTCCCCACTGAGCAGGAAGCCCAGTGCTGGACTCGATCCTAGGACCCTGAGATCATGACCTGAGCCAAAGTCAGATGCTTAACCGACTGAGCCACCCAGGTGCCCCTATTCTCTGGTTTTTGATGACAACCACCGTATGTGGTGTGAAGCAGTAGCATTTCCCTCGTGACTAATGATGCTGGAGCATCTTTTCATGTGCTTGCTGGCCATCGTGCATTTTCTTTGGAGTAATATCTATTCAAGTCCTTTGCACATCTTTGAATTGGATTGCTCGCCTTTCTGTTGTTTCAAAATTTTAAAAAGTTATTATTTTGTTACAGAAGCATCTCCATGTACATGTTTTTAAGTTCAGGTGCAGAGGGGTAAATATTCTGCATTTTCGGGAACTTGTTTGATCGTTTGGCTTTGTATAGAACCCTGCAATGAACACCACTTTTCCTTGGAACTTAAAAGCTGTGGCAGGCTGAATAATGCCTCCCCACGCCCCGCGCCGAAATATCCAGGTCCTAATCCCTGGACCCTGTGAATGCTACCTTGACTGGCAGATGTGATGAAGGATCTTGAGATGGGGACCGTCCAGGCAGGCCTTAAAAGTAATCACACGTGTCCTTACAAGAGGGAGGCAGTGGTGGGGGGGGTTTGTCTACAGAGGAAGAAGGCCAGGTGGCCGCTGAGACAAGATATCACACTGCTGGCTTGGAAGATGGAGGAAGGCACCAGGAGCCAAGGAATCATGGAATGCAGTTCTAGAAGCTGGAGGAGGCCAGGCAAAGGAACCGGTTCTCTGCTAGGGCTTCTGGACGGAGGTCGTCAGACGCCTTGACTTGCACCTGGTGAAGCTGATTTTAGGGTTCTGACCTCCTGAACTGCAAGAGAATACATCTGTGTTGATGTAAGTCCCAGAGTTCGTAGTGATTTGTTACAGCGGCCACGGGAAGCTGCTACAGAAGCCCGGCTCCATCTACAGCATCCCGCGTTGGCTGAGCCCGCTGGATTTTCTGCTCTCTGGAAGCCTTTCACGTTTGCTCTTTATCTGCAGAAGGCTGAAATCTCACCAGGAGGTGTCTCGGTGGGTCTTCTTCATTCATCTTGTGTGGCGTTGGAACTCTCTGGTCTTTGAGGTCACGGCTACCCACCCCCAGCACCCTAAATGCAGCCCTTTGATAAACTACCTGGTGACGTTCCTGTCCCTGGGGCTGGCATGGCATCTGTGACACGGAGCCTGGAGCTTCTCTCAGCCTCCCGGGAAGTCCCTGGAAGTGGTGACCTCTGCTGTTGCAGACCATGATATTTGTCCATTCACTGGTGCATTTCTCTCTCTCTCTCTCTTTTTTACTTTTGGACATTTCGAATTGCTGCGAGAGTAGAGACTAGTGCCGCGAGCTCCCATACACCCATGATCTGGATGCAACAGCTGTCAGGGTTTTTCTTTTCCTCTCTTTGCTTTGCTCTCCCTTCCCCACCCTCCCCTGTTAAGGCAGCACTGGTTTCTTTTTTAAATCAGTTCTTCTCAATAGTTAATGTGCTATTAGATCACCTGGGGATCTTGTTAAATGCCAGATTTTGATGTAGCAGGTCTGTGACGGGGCCTGAGAACTGGCATCGTGGACAAGTTCCTGGGTGAAGCGGATGCTGCTGGTCCTGGGGGCCGCACCTGAGCAGCAGATCACAGACATGGTGGATGTCATCCCTACCCACCTGAGCACATGGCGCGGGATGTGCGGGATGTGCGGGATTGGTGCACCTCTGAAACAATCAAAGATGCATGTGTGTATTTTCTTGGTTTACAGGGAGTTCTAACTTTTTTCTTCTCCTGAAGTTATATCTGTTCCTTAAAGGCAGGGACAGTTTCAGCTCTTTCCCGTGAATCCTAACTTTCTCGTATGGAGCTTCTTCTTCTACCTTTCTACCTCAGGACCTTCCCACTGACCTGAGATTAAGAAATTCTTCTCTTTATCTGTACTCCTACATTCACTGCAGTATTATTCACAATGGCCAAGATGTGGAAATAACCCACATGGCCATCAACAGACGAACAGATAAAGAAAATGTGCTCCATCCGTAAAATGTAATATTATTCTGCCTTCAAAAAGAAGGGCATACTGACATTTGTGACATGCGTGAAACTGGAGGGCATCGTGCTAAGTGAAATAAGCTGGTCACAGGACAAGCAATGCGTGGTTGCACTTCCATGAGATGATCTAAAATAACCAAGCACATAGGAGCAGAGAACAGAGTGGTGGTTGCCATGGCCGGGAGGAGGGCGGAATGGGGGGGGGGGGGTCATTATTCCATTGGTATAAAGTTACAGTTATGCAAGAGGAGTAAGTTCCAAAGATCAGCTGTACAACATACTGCCTATAATCAACAATACTGTATTGTGCACCAAAAAATTTGTCAAGAGGGTAGATCTCATGTTAAGTGTTCTTACCTAAAAAACCCAAAACCCAAAACAAAACAAAAAAAGGGACAGAAGGAAACTTTTTCAATGATGGTTTCATAGGTGTATATACATGTCCAAACTTGTCAAATTGTATACACTAAAAACGTGCAGGTTTTTGTGTATCAGGGATACCTCAATGCAATTGTTAAAAAAAAAATAGAGCTACTTCTCTTGCTGGCAACAAAACTTCTCTCTCCTGCTGACTGCCTTGCTCAAGCCACCGCCTCGCTCTGCTCGGATTCCCCAGCGCCGTGGCCCCGTACAGTGGTGGGAGCAGGATTTAGGCAAAAGGGGACCTGGGCGAAGCTCTCAGGAGCCCCTTCTGTTAGCCACGATTGCTTTAGTTTCTCATCTACCCAACTTGGGAGCCAGCTGCCTTCAGGTTCCCCTCCACACTGCAAAATCCAAGATCCAACAACTCCGTGGTTGGTCTCCTTTCAACAGGTGAGGCTTGGGCTCAGGGAGAGAGCTGCCTCCATCACAAAGGAGCTGAACCCATCTCCTGGGAATGGGCTGTGCAAATCCAGTCCTGAGAAGGGACAGCAAGAATTTCTTCCCCCGAACGATGAGCATCGTTGGGTCCTACTCAGGATTCAATGGCCCATCCACAGAGCTCTGCCAGGCCCGTGGCAGGTGCAGAAGACAGGAATGTTCCCTGACCTTGTAGAGCTGCCACCCGGCCTGAGGAGAGACAGATTCTAAGTTTCTCTGCACCCGTGGGCAGCCAGGAGCTCCCGGTGGCCTCTGTGGCCTTCTCCGCAGTGCTGGAGACATAATGATGCTTAGTAAATATTTGGTGAATAAACCAGTGTGGTTTCACATTCTTCTTCAAGAAATGGTTTGGGACTTCTGAAAAAATATTGCTGAATAATTAAAAGAGACTATTGTTCAAAACTCAGAGGATGATTAGACCTCTGAGAAGTATTTTCTCTGGATCCAGAAAGAAATGTGAGAATCTCATTTGGACCCTGGAGTGAATGCAAGGAGATGGTGGCTTTTCTGAAATTAGAGCAGAAAGCTATGGGGGCGCCTGGGTGGCTCAGATGGTTAAGCATCTGCCTTCAGCTCAGGTCACGATCCCGGGGTCCTGGGATCCAGTCCTGCATCAGGCTTCCCGCTCAGCAGGGATTCTCTTTCTCCCTCTGCCTGCCACTTTCCTTGCTTGTGCTCTCTCTTTAATAAATAAATAAAATCTTTAAAAAAATTAAAAAAAAAACAAGAAAGCTATGAGGAGAGGAAGTGGAGATGAATGGATATCTTGATGAAATATTAAGAGAGATGGAGGAGACAAGGAAGATTGACAAGGGACCTAGAAGACAATAGAATCATTACAATGTCTCTGGAAGCCTCCGTGGTGGAACTGACTTTATGGAAAGTCAAATCAGCTATAGGGAGGGCAATCTTAAAAAGCTTCCTTAGAAGGCAGAAAAAAAAGGATAAAGACAGAAAATATGGGGCAATAGTGGACACGATGGTGGGTCTTGAAGAAAGAGCGGGATAGTTGGCACCAAGGCAGAAGTTAAAGCCACACTGTGTAGGTCCAAAGGCCCCTTCCTTCCTGACCAAGCCAATGGAAGACTATTGAAGTGGTGACTTTGATAAATTCTGGGTAATGTGTTGAATTACATGGGAAAAGAGCCAACCAAATAACCTGCAAGGATCCAGGAAGGAAAAAGCAAAGTATCTAACAGGTGACCCAGCAAGGAACAAGTCAGGCTTGGCTTCAGACTTCCTTCCTTTGCAGCAACAGACCAATGTCTACAGAGTTGCGGCCAAGTTCTTTTCTGTTCTTCCAAAGACTCTTACAACATAGATGGGCAAACTGTTTCTGTGTCTGTGAGATAGGGCTAATAAGAGTACTTCCTTACAGGGTTACGAGAAAGCTAAATGAAATATGCATGTATTTCAACATTTAGAATATTCCCTGGCATTGGGGTTTCCATTCATTCTGATGGCTTTGGGGCTTTTAATAAATGAAGATGTCAACCTCATTTGGGCCACATTGAGTGGAGAGGCCCAGAGGGCTTCTGGATCTCTGCGTTTGGAGCTCAAGAGAGAGGTCTAGGGTGGAGATGGTGACCAAAGCCAAGGGGGTTGATTAAACCACCAGGAAAGTGTGTTCAGTGCAAGAGGAGATTGCAGGAGGAGACCACCATTGGGAAGTGGACAGAGGGGGACCTGGGGAGGGTCAGAGCCCAATCTGAGGTTTAATGGGGGTTCTGTTCTTGGCTGTGGAGCCCACCTAGCAATCAAATATCTCCTTTTCTGGAAAGGCCCAGAAACTGCCCCAAATCGTGGGGGTACCAAATTGCCTACTGCAGACAGACCTCCCCGCAAGCCCATCCCCTGCCTGGGAGCATGGGCTTGGGCCCTGACTTTTACTGGGGACTCAGCTGATCAATCACCAATAACTCCAGGCTCTTGAGTTTTCACTCCCCTCTTGTCAATAAGGACGACTCCCCTCTCCTTCCAGATGAAGGCAGACTAATTGGGACTGGGACGTTCAGTGTTTGGAGATTGTATGATTAGGGAAATGTACAGATTCAATTTTGTCTGGCCAGATTCAATTCTTCTCTAATCAGAGAGAGAGAGAAGACTCCAGTATGACAGTGGAGGGGACATGACTTTGTTTCTGGCCATTTCAATGTGTCCCCCCAAAACATTTCCCGGGGATGCTGAGGCCTCTCGACTTGCTCTGCTGAGGCTGGGGGAAGGGTGAGGGTTTGGTGGAGCTTCCTTATCTGATCTCCACATGTCAATACCCTCCTTTCTGGCAGAGCCCTAGTGAGGCCTCTGAATGGTGCCTTGGGCGAGCTTGGAACACGATGGTGACTCGTGTTGAGGGGGGCACTCATCCGTCTGCCCACTCTGAGCTAGTCCGGCTTTGCATCTGGCCAGCCCCTGTGGGTCCAGGGGTGAGGCGAGCACCTGGTGCTTAGTGAGGTTGGCCATAAGCAGCCATGGTTGTTCGGGCCTCATTCTGCGAAGGTGCTAGAGCCAGAAGCTGCAGGGAATGTGTGAGATTCTGGGCCCAGAGACGAGGAATGCTCTTGGAGTCGGGGAGGGGACTGCTGTTTGGGAGTATGGGGGAGGGACTCAGCGTCTTGAAGCCGAGGTGACATCCCGGAGCGCTTACTCTCTGCAAGGCGCCTGTAAGCCCTTCCTTACTTCCTCTTCGCTGGAACCTCAGGATATCGAGGGAGTGCTAGAGACCCCTTTTGCAGATTGGGAAACTCAGGGGACCTGATGGGAGGGGATGGGGCGGCCGGGGGCGGGGGGTGCAGGGGGGGACCAGGACGCAAAGGCAGGTCTGTCCAAGGGCAAAGTGCCTCAGGCATTAGCGCTCCACAATCTCCTTTGAGATCCCGAGGGGCCGTGACTGCTGGTGCCATTCTACTCATTTACTGTTGAGGAACCGGAGGCTAGAGGTGGTTGTGTCATTCAGCTCCTCGCGTGGCCCTAGGCACCTGTTCTTTCTTTCAGGCCACCAGCTGGCTGCAGGGAAGCGCGGCGGGGGGGTGGGGGTGGGGGGTGGGTGTTGACGCAGGCTCCTCCTTCCCATCCTCCCTGGGGACCTGGGGACCTGACCCAGGTGTCAGGAGCACTGTTCCAGTGCCGAGTCATCCCCCGGATGAGCGTTAGCCCCGCTGAGTGCTGGCCCTGGGATCATTGCTGTAACTTCATTGCTGTGTCTTTTGAAATTTAATGACCTATGCACGATAACAGATAATTTGCCAATTTGACATAATCAGCACTGGCCAATTCCGTTCAATTATTTGTTAATAAACACCAGTACCCCTGGTTGGAGTTTTATGCTTCCGAATTTGAAATGAAAAAACTGGGAGGCCGAAGAGAGCACACTATCTGCCTTTTCTTTTGCTGAATATTTAGAAAGAACTTTATTTTGGTAGGGCCCAGTAACACCCAAGGTTTACTTGCTGCCGTTCATTTGCATTGTGAATTTTTTTTTGAATCGTAATTATCTATAAAAGGTCAAATATTTGCTTTATCTATATAATTCAATTTCCCAAAGGCCTTTGGGATTCAAATTAACGCCCTTGTAATATCTTCATTGAAAAGGAAGATTAATTATGCTTACATGGAACCTAATTTGGCTTATCAGACCTTTAATATGGCTGTGATCATGAATGCATTTAAATTTAGGATTACGTGGGCAATCCCGGTCCCTTATTTGGGAGACTTTTAATATTTGTCATTATTTTTATGCACATCATTTTTCCCGCCTGCTTGGGAAAATTAAGATGTCAGTACTGAAAGAAATAAACATTATGTATTGACATTGGTAATTATGTTTTTGTATTTAAAGATGCATAAAAAACTGCACACAGGGCCTCAAATATAAATTTGCAGTTAATGCCTTCAGATGGAAACTGGAGCTCTTTTCCTTGACTCACTAAATTGGGAACAGGCTGTCCCTGGGGTTGCGGCCTGCTGTAGTCAGGGGTGGCGTCTAGGCCAATAAAGTAATTTTTGTTGGCACTCAAGGATGCTGCAGGTTCTGAGTGGCCCCAGGAACTCTCGATTTAGAGTCAGGAGCCTGAGGTTTCTCTTTGTCACTAAAGTGCTGTGTGATCATGATCAATTACAGGTCCCTTCTGAGCCCCAGTTCTGATCTGCGAACAGAAGTCACTCACTAGGTTCTTTCTCACTGGACTGTCAGCTCCTCAGTAGCAGGGCCTTATTTTACGTAGTCTTGACCTCTAGACTGGTCAGTCCAGCGTCTGCTACATACAGGCTGTGGGTAGGGCTTTGACCCCTAACAAGGGCAGTGGGCTCTTGGGGATCGTAGGGGTTGTGAATCAGAGTTTGGCTTTGTATCAGTTAGTTATTGCTGCCTAACAAATCATAGCAAGTCTTACCAAAACTTTGTGGTTTAAAATGAGAACTGTCTATTCTTTTTCAAACTCTGCAGGTCACCTATGCTAGTCTGCTGGTCTGGGCTGGGTTGACTAGTCTTGGCTGGGCTTGTTCACGGATCTTAGGTCAGCTGGCAAGTGGGCTTGGGGGCTTGCTAGTCTAGAATGGCCTTTGGTGGGATGCTTCGTGGATTTGCTCATTCTCTGGCCAACTCACCCAGGCTTGTTCTCATGGCAGAACAGGAGTTTGAGGGCAGAAGCAGAAATATGCAAATGCCTTTTCAGGCTTCTCCTTGCATCTAGTTTGCTGGTGTGTCATTGGCCAAAGTTGCTGATGCAGCCACGCCTAGAGTCAGGGAGGCAGTGAAAGTTTGGGCCAGCGATTCAAGCAGTCTACCACGGGCTTCATCCTGCCCTGCCACTTACTAGCTCTGGGAACAGAGGCACAGGACTTGAAACTCTCCACCTCAGCCTCTTCACCTGTCAAATTGGGCAGAGATGCAGTGAGGTTTAAATGAGATAAATGCATTTTAAGTATTTGGTACCAGATCCGTGGTGGCTGCTAGGAAGGCTTACTGAAGGTTCAAGGATAAATGTCCAAAGATGGGCACTGTGGGTTTATTTATAAGAATGGAAAATCAGAAAAATACCACCTACCCAAATGTCCATCAGAAGGTGCCTAATTAAATAAATCATGGCACACCCACTTAATAAAACGTTTTTTAGACCTTAGGTCAATAGATCAATATACTGGCATGGAAGGAGGTTCATGATAGATTGTTGAGTGGAGGAAAAAAAGGCACATTTCAGTACAACTTACAATGTATGATACCATTGTGTGTGTGTGTGAATGACATGGCAGCTGGAGGTTTATTCCCGTTTATAGAAATGCCTGGAAAGGGGCCCCTGGGTGGCTCAGTCATTAGGTGTCTGCCTTTGGCTCAGATCATGATCCCAGGGTCCTGGGATCGAGCCCCACATCGGGCTCCCTGCTCTGCACGAAGCCTGCCTCTCCCTCTCCCACTCCCCCTGCTTGTGTTCCCTCTCTCTCGCTGTGTCTCTCTCTGTCAAATAAATAAATAAAATCTTAAAAAAAAAAAAAAGAAATGTCTGGAAAGCTATGTCCCAAACTATAAGTAGTAGCATTCAATCCTTCTTGATTGTTTGCATCTTTACAATGAACACACATTATCTGTGGAATGGAACAAGGAAAAAAAAAGAAACGGAAAAAAATTTTAGACAAAGAACATAAAAAAATGATGGCTTTTAGGTTTTAAGTCATCTGAAGAACTTGCTAATAGCCTCTAAAAACAATACAAAGTATAAACTAATATAAAAATGGTCACAGCCACTCTTCATCGAGGACTCATTATGTGCTGAATACTTCACCTCCGGCATCTACCATACCTGAAAGATGGGTGGGATCCCCTATTTCCCAGGGGAGGAAACTGAGGCCCAGAGTAGAAAAGTAACTGGCCAGTTGAAAGCAGCTCCCCAGGGTCGGCGAGCCACTGGTCTTTGCTGTCCGGCACCTGCTCTCGCACTGAGCGGCCGCACCACGTTGGTTTGTAAAGCAGAGGTTCCCCGGGCTTGGCCACCCACTGGAAGTGCCAAGGGGCTTTTTCCAAATACAGATGCCTGGGCCCCACCCCATATCCAATGAACCATTTCTCTCTTGAGAGGGGACATGGGAATCCGTATTTTCATATGTGTTCACAGGGATCCGGGAGCAGTCAGTCTGGTATTCAGGATCTGCTGCCCCAAATCCCTTCATCCTTGTCCAGTGGGTCACATGATCTTCACGCCCTCCAGAGAATGAGACAAAATGGAGATTGTGGCCATCATCCCCATTTTACAGATAAGGAAACCGAGGCTCAGAGGAGAAGGTCACTTGCTCAGGGTCCTGGAACTAGGGATGGGATTGAAGCCTCAGTCTGACTCTGAGCCCCCGTGCCACTCCAGTGCCCCGCTGAGTGGACTGGCAGGGCCCTCGGGAGGGTGACAGGAAAGGAGGAATATTCCTGAGGCCACCCGGTAGCTTGTGGCCACCAGCTGTGCCCTCAGCCTCTGGGAGTGTCCCCATGGCGCGTTCTCTGCCGGGCACCGGGAGGCTGATGTCCCGTGGCGCCGTGGTGGGACTCGTGCCATGCCCACGGTCCCCCAGACGATCCCAACGATCCAGCCCAATAAAATGGGGCAAGAAATGGGCCCAGAGGGGCGCCTGGGTGACTCAGTCGGTTAAGCGCTTGACTCTTGGTTTCGGCTCAGGTCATAATCTCGGGGTCCTGAGATCGAGTCCCACATCAGGCTCCACACTCAGCGTGGAATCTGCTCCAGGTTCACGCTCCCTCTCCCTCTGCCCTTCCTGCTCATGCCCTCTCTTTCTCTCTAAAATAAATAAATAAACCTTTAAAGAAAAAGAAAGAAAGGAAAGAAATGGGCCCCGAGGGGCTACTTCCTCTTCCTGCCCGTCCCGGCTGCTGGGACACTGAGGGCTCTTTCTTCTTCTTTTCAGTTTGCTGCTTCTTGGCTTTTATTAGCAAACTTCAAGGGAGTAGGTTTGCTTGGCAAATGATGAGAGGTGGTTGTAATCAGAGAGCTTCGTGCCATCGCGCTGAGGATGTGAGCCCCAAGGGGGCTCCAGTTCCCGACCTTCTTAGCTGGTGGGAGCCACCTGCCTGGAGGCCCTGCAGGTCTGAGAACATCTCCTGTGTGCCCCCAAACCTTGGGGAGTCTTTTGCCACCATCTCCCGGCCTGGGGTCGGCGCGAGACACTGCCTCCTGGTTTCTTCTCCAGACAAGGAGCACCATGATGTCAACTCCTTTGCTCCCTGTTCTCCAAAAGACCTCTTGTCTCCTCTCAGGCTCCTGGGATCTGTTCACAGTGTTTATTTTATTTTGTTTTATTTTATTATTTTATTATATCTGGAACAGCTTTATTGAGATATACACCCCACAACCCACCCATTGAAAGTGTGGAGTTCAATGGTATTGCAATTCACTTCAATTGAATGCTATTCACAAAGTTGTGCAACCACCCCTCCATTCATTTTTTTTTATTGTTATGTTAATCACCATATATTACATAATTTGTTTTGGTGTACTGTTCCATGATTCATTGTTTGTTCATAACACCCAGTGCTCCATGCAGAATGTGCCCTCCTCAATACCCATCACCAGGCTAACCCATCCCCCCACCCCCCTCCCCTCTAGAACCCTCAGTTTGTTTTTCAGAGTCCATCATCTCTCCTGGTTCGTCTCTCCCTCTGACTTACTCCCCTTCATTCTTCCTCTCCTGCTATCTTCTTCTTTTTCTTTTTTCTTAAAATATGTTGCGTTATTTGTTTCAGAAGTACAGATCTGTGATTCAACAGTCTTGCACAATTCACAGCGCTCACCGTAGCACATACCCTCCCCAATGTCTATCACCCAGCCACCCCATCCCTCCCACCCCCGACCACTCCAGCAACCCTCAGTTTGTTCCTGAGATTAAGAATTCCTCATATCAGTGAGGTCATATGATACATGTCTTTCTCTGATTGACTTATTTCACTCAGCATAACACCCTCCAGTTCCATCCACGTCGTTGCAAATGGCAAGATCTCATTCCTTTTGATGGCTGCATAATATTCCATTGTGTATATATACCACCTCTTCTTTATCCATTCATCTGTCGATGGACATCTTGGCTCTTTCCACAGTTTGGCTATTGTGGACATTGCTGCTATAAACATTGGGGTGCACGTACCCCTTCGGGTCCCTACATTTGTATCTTTGGGGTAAATACCCAGTAGTGCAATTGCTGGATCGATGGTAGCTCTAATTTCAACTGTTTGAGGAACCTCCATACTGTTTTCCAGAGGGGTTGCACCAGCTTGCATTCCCACCAACAGTGTAGGAGGGTTCCCCTTTCTCCACATCCCCGCCAACATCTGTCATTCCCTGATTTGTTAATTTTAGCCATTCTGACGGGTGTGAGGTGGTATCTCATTGAGGTTTTGATTTGGATTTCCCTGATGCCGAGCAATGTTGAGCACTTTTTCATGTGCCTGTTGGCCATTTGGATGTCTTCTTCCTCCATTCATTTTTGAACATTTTCATTTTTCAGAAGAAAACCCATCACCCTTTACCTGTCCCTCTCCAAGCCCTGATCCCTCCCAGGCTGAGGCAGCCGCTTACCTACCTTCTGTCTCTCTAGCTTTGCACATTGTGGGCGTTTTATACAAATGGAATCGTATAACCTGTGCCCTTTGGTGACTGGCTTCTCACACTTCGCATGTTTCCCAGGCTCATCCACGTATCAGTGCTTCACCCCTTGTTACGGCTGAATAATACTCCCTTATTTTGCTAATTGGATAATATACCATCATTTATTTCATTTTATAAATATATATATTTTTCTAGCTCCCAAAAGGATTTACCAGTTGCACAACCCAGGGAATACTGACAGGTTAAAATCAAAAGTAAGAGCCAATTTCTGAGAAGTTTTCATTAGCGAAAGATCGCAGAAATGGGAGAAATGATGCCGCAGCAACGTCAAGGCTGTTTTATAATTGCCAAGATGAGAGAGAGCCTCAGTGCACAGAAATCGGGATCTGGCTAAATAAATCGGGGTAATCCATGTTAGGGCGCACGGTGCAGCCCTGTGGGCTTACATCCGTTGACGTGAAAAGCTACCTGCGACATATAGTTGAGTCAATCGTACGATTCCATTTTTATAAAAATTATACCTTCATTTCACCTCCTGTCTGGAAGGATGGTCACCACAATATACACACGAGCATTACCTCTGAGGGGTGGAATTTCCAATGGGATGTGTGTGTTTTTATTTTGGGGGGAAAAGGAGTAAGGAAGTTGGGGCTAGGAGTAAACAGAGGTAGCAACATAAGATACACCTTAAGGCATATCAAACACACACCTCAGAGAATGTTTGACCCCCTATTGTATGCCGGGAAGTTGTCTGCATTTGTGGAAAGGGCCCCCATTGCTCCCTCTCAGTGAACATTAGGGAACTGATAGGGCTGGAAGATCAGACTTATGTTTGGCTCTGAGCTCCCCAGCAGCCAAAGCAAAGAGGGAAAGCAGCATCTACAGCTTGTTTGCTGTTGCCTAGAGAAGCCATAGCTATTTCTGAGAAAGGCTGACAGAGCCTCTCTTCCTGAGTCTCAGGGAGCTACGGCTCCCCGCTGACGAACAACATTCTCCAGGATGTCCTCTCAGTACATGCAAGAGAGAGACTCCTAAATGCTGGCCACCGTGTCCCACCTTGTGCAGGCTGAGAAGTGAGGGGCAGAGGTGAAAGGAAGCGGAGCAGGGGAGTTGCTCTCCACTGGCAGCTCCTAATGTTTGCAGTGTGAGCCTGTGGGGCTCAGCACGTTGCCCTGCAGGGGAGGGAGAAGAGAAAGGAGCCCTCCTGGGTGCCTGCTCTGGGTCAGGCACTCTTTCTCTTGCTCCGACCTATGATACGTTAGCCTGAGGGGTCTCCTCCTGCTCATTCTGCAGCCCAGGAAGCCGAGCGGGGACACCAGTGGCCCCGGCTGAGTGAGCAGAGCGGAAGAGTCTTCCCTGGTCTTGCTGTCCTAAAGCCAGGGCTCTTGGGACCCTACACCGGCCCCCCCCAGCAGCCCGTCCCCGAGGCCCTGGTGTGCCCTGCCTCTGCTTCTCGAGGCTGGCCTGGCTCTTCTCCCCTGCCTCTTCAGCCTTACAGTCGTGTGACCTGGGACAAGTTACTCACCGTCTCTGGGCCTTGACTTCTTCATTTGGAAAGTGGGGGACGCCAGCCTTCCTCGTCCCCGTGAGAAGGAATGCGTTGGTAGATGTGGAAGGGGCTGGGGGCATCGCTGAGGCCACAGCCAACACTCCCTGGTCTTCCTGCCTCTTTCCTATGCCTCTTTCTCACCTCCCTTGGCTGTGCCCTCTGCTTGGCTCTCTCTCCTTCCTCTCTTCACTCAGCCGATGCCTTCTTTTCTTTCGGGTTATGGCTTAGATGTCACCTCCTCTAGGAAGGCTTCCCTGATTCCCCAGCCCTCCGCTGTGCTCCCACACTCCTCCCACGTGGCCTGGGTGTGGTCTGCTCCCCTCCGGCATCTCCCACTGCCTGGCGTGTGGAGGGCAGCTTGTCTGTGACTCACGGAGTGTTTGACACACAGGGGCCAGGGGAGTATCTGGTGAGTGGCTGGAGATAGGGTAGGGCTTGGTGGTGGGAGGAGACCAGGCTGGCAAAGGCCCGGCCTGTTCGGGGCGCAGATTGAGGGCTGACCATGCACCCTCTGCTGGTACAGCACACACACTGTTTAATCCAGGTCGTGGGCTAGACTATTACCCGCACTTGAGAGTTGGTTATGTCATCTGCCTGAGCTCACCAGCTAGTGAGAGGTGGGCCGGCCCTTGCACCCAGGTGTCTGACGCCAGATCGTGGAAACCCCCAGGAGCCCTTCCTGCTCCTGTGCCGGGAGAGGGACGGATGGGCCGTCATAGAAACCAAGGTGAGAGGAAGGTGAGAGAAGGATATTGGGGTGAGATCGACATTTTCGGAAATTTACTTGGTGCCTGGGGTGTGGGTAACAGACGCCTGACTGAACTCACACCTACACACACCTTGCCGCACGCAAGCATGGGTTCCTACACAAACACCCCCAAAGAGGCAAATGGAACCCCACACGTTTGAATGCTGAGATGGAGTGTACCACGAAGAAACAAACAAAATCACCCACAGAGCACCTGCAGGCAAGCACACAGAATACTCCAACACAGACACGCAGAGGGTCTCGAACGCATGCATAAAATCCTGTGTCCACCGTGCACACCCTCCCCCCACCCCCCAGAAATTCACAAGTGGAAAGAAAACCCTCAGGGGGGAGGTGGGTGAAGGAAGCAGGGAAGCTGCCCCTAGGATGTCCCATTCCTGCCCCCGAAGTGCCTGTCCTACCAGGGGCTGCCCCCTGGCAGGTGCCATGGCCTTTGGCTTGGGTCCTCACCCTGGTGGGTTTTATTCTTCCTTCTCGTTGACATTTCACGCCAGCGACTCTCACCCGGAGAGTAACCAAGCAAGACGGAGCAGTGGCTGGGCAAGCAGTGTGCACTCTCTGTTCTGGGCTCTGGGCTCTCATAACTGCCCCCTCCCAGGATCCTGGCCCAGAAAATGCCCTTCTGGCTTTTTGGGGTCCAAATCAGGCTCATAGAGCCCAGGTCACTGATACCACGAGATTTCCATTTTTTCCTCTGGGCGATGGTTCACACTGGCACATAGTGAGCTCGCTGACACTAGGCGAGACCAAGTGGAGAGATGAATCCGAGAGTCACGTGCTGGGGGTTCGGTCTGGAAGCAGTGACGTGGGTCTAAGGTCCTCACAGGCTCTGGGAGTCTGAGTGTACCTGTGGTCCCCTCAGTTTTATAGACCCTTATGCTTGCAGCTTTACGTGGGGCTTTCTTTTGCTAGGCAGAGTCCAAAGATAGGGGATGGGTCTGCTGGAGTGACTGCCTGACCCTCTCTGCCTCTCCCCATCCCTAATGTCCCCCTGAATTCTCTTTCTTCTACACCCTGAAGTCAGAGGAATGGTTTTCCAGTAATACTCTGACCACGTCACGTGCTTAACACTGGCAGAGGCTTGCCACTGTGCTCACATTTAGAGTCTTTTGCCTGATGCGGCCCCTCCAGTCTTGCTGCTTTTCCCTCCCGAACTCTGCGCCAGCCACGCTGGCCTCTCATGGTCCCTCCCCTGCGGGGTCATCGCCCACACCCATGGCACTTCCCTGCCCACCCTCATGATCTGTCTGGCCAGCACACATTGGCCCTTCAGGTTTCAGTTCACATGTCACCTCCTTCAGGAAGCCTTCCCCGACCTTCAGGACGGGGTCAAGGGCCCTACTATGTGCCGCCCCAGAATCAGCCCTCATCAGCCTGAACTGTAATCCTCCCGGCTGACCCCTTCACTAGCCAGGGGCTCTTTCAGGGCCTCTTGGTGTCTTTGGCATTCAGCACAGGGCTGGACTTCAGGGTTCCAGGCCCGACTCTGCCACCCACTGGTTCCAATGGCCACTCTCCGTCATTCCGGGGTCAGTGTGTGAGACAAAACCTCGATGTGATGCAAGACACAGTGTGGCAGAAACCGCCAGACTGCAACGTGACCCGGTCACAGACCTACCAGTTTCCACGGCTCTCTGTGATCTCGGCACACCCCCGTGCCTCTCCTACAGGCGACACTGGCTGCAGTTAGTGCCTCTATCTTATATTTGAGAAAACAGAGGCATGAGGAGGGCGCGTGACCTGCCACACGTCTGGGTCGAGGCAGGAGCAGGTGCAACCCCAGTAGGAAAGGCTTCGTGAGGAGGGAGCGTTTCTGCTGTGCTTCTGGGCAAGACTCGGTCATTTGAGGAGGCCCGGGGAGGCTTCCGGGTGGAGGGAACAGCCTGAGCAAAGGGAAAAGGAGTTCTATGCTCCTGGCCTCACTGAGGCAGGCTGCGCTAGGTCACGCGGCCCTCTGAAAGCCAGACCAAGGAATGAACCCCATCCCGGATGCTCCAAGGAGCTGGCGAAGGCTTGGGAACAGGGAAGAGGCTTCACTGCAGAGGAGGGTGAATCTGGGGGTGGGGAAGCCACCGAGAAGATTGTAGCAAGATCCAGGCAAGAGGTGGTGGAGGGAGGCTGGTGGGCGACCTCAGGCTGGGGCAGAGGGCACGCCCCCTCCCGTTGTCCTCTGTCTGACCTTGGCGGGCTCCCCTCCCGCCCCCCCCCCCCCGATGCAATCAGGTTTGCCAGTGGTCTCTGCCTCAGAAGTGGCAGCTGGTGGATGGCCCTCCTTGGGAGCATCCGAGACTGCCCTCGCCCTCGGGAGGATTCTGTTGGGCGGATGGGGTGGGGGCCCCGGTGGGGGGGTGCTGGAGGTGGGAGCCATGTCTGCCGCCTCCGACTTCCACAGGGGGTCAGTGTAACATTAAAGTTCCTCCCGACTGCGCTGGCCTCCACCACCTGACAGAGGCCTGTGGGTTCAGGAATCTGGGTCAGCTGGTTATATTTGGAACCCCTGGTGGGCAGGTGCGAGGCCAGGTGGGCTGGGGGATGCAGAGCCACTTGAGAATCAATTTTGTTTGTTTGTTTCCTTTTTGGTTTTGACTTTAGAGTTGCAGAGGGAACTTCCGGAGAAAGCCACATTTCTGTAACATGCAGAGGTCCTATCCCTTCCCTTCTGAAGCCCCCAGGGGGCTGGCAGGCGCCCTTGCCAGAAACACCTTCTGCCTCAGTCTGCTTTCACCTGGGAAGGTGGGGTCCGCCTACAGGGCAGCTGCCCAAAGGACAGGTGCCAGAGCCCTCGAGAGTCTCAGAGACGACCTTAGATCTCAGCTGAGCCCGCACATTTTGCGACTTTCTGCTTGGTTGTTGAGAATGTAGAGAAAGGGAGACCGGAGAGGTGGTCTGATTTGCCCCAGGTCTTTGGTGAGTTAGCGGTAGAGCCAGGTTGGACTCTCAGTGGGCTCACCCCCAAGGGGCTCTCTGATTTCATGGGACCAGCCTCAGGGGATGACGTCATTGGCCAAGAACTCCGGGACTAGCGGCGGCTGTCACTGGCTCAGTGCTCCCCAGCCATGTTCTCGGCCAACCTGCAAGGGTGGGCATTGCTCTCTTCAAGTCACAGGTGAGGAAAGAGGCCAGGACGGTTGAGGGGCGCCTCAGCGAACAGGTGGAGGTCAGACTTCCTGGTCTCGAACTTGGGGTTCCGTAGAGAATGCCAATGCTCCCCAAACTCCATGAACATCAGAAACTCTTGGGAGAGCTTCTTTGAAATGTGAATTCCTGAACCCCACTTCCAGGCATTCTGATACGTGAGATTTGGGGCAGGACCTTTCTAAACAAACTCCCCCAAGGAGTTCTGAAGCAGACTGTTGGCAGCTTACCCTTGGAGATCCCTGTGGCCAAGTTCAGGGCTTCTCGGACTTTGATGCATATACATATCCTACCTGGGCATTGTGTTCCAACACCCTTTCAGATCCAGTGGTTCTCAGGGGGGGCCCGAGGGTCTGTAGGAGGCTCTGTCTAACCAGCTTCCTGCTGATGTTGCTGCTGTGGGATCGGGGACCGCTCTCAGAGACCCGCTGTGGTTGAGACCGTACACTCATCCCCCTGGGCACACACCAGGGGTAGAGAGGTTGCAAAGTCAACAACATCCACTCGGCCGCCCCCTCCCAGGGGACCCTGTAGCCACTCGCCCCTTCTTCTGTATTCCATACATCAGAGGTGGGGGAGCCCCAAAAGTAGAAGAAAGAAAGAAGTCTCACCGGACTCCATTGCTGAGAGGAATCCCAGAGAACCACTGCTGGCAAAATCCCTCCCTGATGTCCCCAGAGCTTGGGGAGGGCCAGGAAATGTTGAATGCTCAGGGAAATTAGGTGACGCTAACCTGCTAACCTCCCGGGGACACCTCTCCCGCGTCTCTTTCCCATGCCTTCTCAATATTATTTCCACCCCCTCCTGAATCTTGTGTTATGTTAATAGTTCCCTAAGTATTTTTAATTAGATTTTCCAAGCAAAAGAAAGTTTCCAAAGTTAATTAAAAGTTGTCTCACTGTAATTGTATAAAGGCAGCTTTTGCTTCTGAAAAATTAAATTCTTATAATTAAACTCCTCTATCCGTTTAAAGATTTCGGTGGAATGTTTATTATTCATCTATTAGGAAAACCTTGGGAGGGATGCTTGCTCCCACAGCCAGGAACTGGTCCATGTGATGTGGTGTCGTGGACTCCCAAATTTTCCCTGCCTTTGATGACTTCACGCTTCAGGGAAAGAAAGATCAAGTCCTCTGTGACCGGGCAGGCATGTGAAATGCAGGCTTTGAGCTTGCGCCCGCGTATGATGGATTACATCTCACTCACGTCTACGGATCACCCCTTGCTGGTCTTCCCCATTTCCGCCAGCGCTGGCCACGTGACTTTCTCGAGCCAATAAACGGAGGGAAAGTGATGTGTGTGACTTCAAGGAAGAAGCTTCCAGAGCCAGCACATGGTTTGGGTGATCTTCTCTGCTGTTATGTTCTCTGCTGTTATGACTGACAAGAACCCAGGCAGGCAGAGGCTGCTCTGGGACCTGGAGTAAGACAATGGGGAGCAGAGACACAGCTGCTTCTTAAGGTCGCCTATTAGTGACATCTCCACCCGGATAAATCCGCCCTGATTCTCGTGACTTGGCTTAGCTGTCCCTTTCTATGGAAACCATCCCCTGGCCAGCACGACGGGGTGAGTTGTCATGCCTGTGAGCTCCCACAGCCTCCCTGGCTTTCTGGTCTGCAAACCCCAGTGCTGTTATGTCTAACGGAATAAATGCCGGTGTGTCCTTTATTTTATTTTATTTTTTTAAAGATTCTATTTATTTATTTGACAGAGAGAGACACAGCGAGAGAGGGAACACAAGCAGGGGGAGTGGGAGAGGGAGAAGCAGGCTTCCCCCCCCCGAGCAGGGAGCCCGATGCGGGGCTCGATCCCAGGACCCTGGGATCGTGACCTGAGCCGAAGGCAGATGCTTAACGCCTGAGCCACCCAGGCGCCCCACCAGTGTGTCCTTTAAAAAAATAATGCCATTGTAGTTACCATACAGTGCTCTGTTAGTTCTAGGTGATTCAACAGTTCTGTATAGGCCACAGTGCTCCTCACCTGGGCACCCACCCTGCCTGTTAGGAGTCTGTTTTTTGGCCTCTCTTTCTGTTTGTTTGTTTTGTTTCTTAAATTACACATATGAGTGAAGTCATGTGGTATTTGTCTTTCTCTGATGTCGCATTATACTTTCTAGATCCATCCATATTGTTGCAAAGGGCAAGATGTCATTCTTCTTTATGGCTGAATAATGTTCCATTATATACATGGTATATCATATGATTATATAATATAATCATATAATCATAATCATATGAGTACGATTATATTCAGAATGGAATATATATCATATATATATATTTTCTTTGTCAGCTTGTCCTTTAAATCAAATGCATTGAAAATAGGTACCGGGTCTTGTGTGTACCTACAATCCAATATAATGGCATAGTCGTGCTTGTTGAAGGGACAGCTGAGCTTTGGGGGTCAGATGGATCAGGAGCTGAACCCCGGTTCCAATGTTTACTAGTCAAGACAAGCCATGGACAAGCCACTTAACTTCTCTAGGCTTTAGTTTTTCACCTGTAGCTGGATCTAAGAACGAAGCCTACTGTGGACTTGTCTGGATGCGTCCAACCTGCCAGGGAGATGGGGAGGACAGGGGAGCGATCTAAGCAGGGGGCTTCCCCACTTCCTTCCTGAAAGGAACCCCAGGATGATGAACAGACGTCTGCCTTTCTCCAGTCTTGGCTGAGGAGAATTTGGGATTTGCTTCTGGGCAGTGATGCTGATGAGTCGGCCTGGCGAGGTACCTGGGATATGCAGCTGCGTGATTGATTCTTTGACATGGCCTCTGACTAGAACTGCGGAGAGACACTTGGAAGGTCTCTCTCTTTTGCGCTGGAGGTTCAAGTTGGCCACAAGTCTTTCCCTAGATACCACGTTCAGTCTGTGGCACAGCCCATCCCAGACCTTTCTTCAGACCTTTTCTTGGGATGGCGTTAACTGTATCGTGGTGGTTCCAGTCTGCGGGAAGCCGAGTAATGCCCCCCGCCTCCCCCCCCCCCGCCCAAGACACGTTTTTGTCCTAACCTGGGAGTATGTCACGTGACACGGCAAAGAGGAGTTCAGGCTGCCCATGGAATTAACGCTGTTATTCAGATGACCTTTAAAGAGGCAGGCTACTCAGCTGCCCCTGATAAGCACAGGGTCCTCACAAGTGCAGGAAGGAAGCATAAGAGGAGTTGGGGTCAGAGGGAAAGAGGCGGTGCTGCGGGCTCTGCAGGCGGAGGAAGGGGCTGCGAGCCCAGGGCTGCCAGCCTCCAGCATCTGGGAAAGGCAAGGATGTAGATTCTCCCCTAGAGCCTCCAGAAGAAAGGCTGCCCTGCAGACGCTTCGATTTCAGCCCAGGGACACCCATTTTGGACCTCTTTCGCCCAGAACTGTAAGATAATTCTGTTGTTCTAAGCCACTGAGTTCGTGGTAATTTGTTAGAGGCAGAAGGAAATTCATATACCACACACTCGCTGTTTCTTCCCTTGTATGTCTTCCCCTTTATTATCATGTCAGTAGCAGAAAGTAGACTTTCTGCTTTCAAGGCACCTGGGAATGGCCTAGTAGCAGGTGGCTTTGATGGAGATTTTTGTCTTTCCCAAGTGCGCTCTCCTCTTGAGATAAAAAAAATAAAAGGGTAGCTAACCCACAGTCTGTCTGTTCTCCCTCCTTGTTTCCCCTCCCTGCTCCATCAAGGTCTGGCTGCTCTGCGTTTCTCTGGAATTTAGCAAGTACTGTTCCGGCTCTTTCTTAGCTACTCTGATACTTTCCCATCCCCCTAAACCATAGATTCTCTCTGATCAATACTTTACATTGAAGATTCCCCCACCTTCCCCAAGTGTTGCTTTATATTTTTATCTCCCTATTAGTAGGAATTCATTTGTGAGTTCCCTCATCTAGCATCTTCCTTTCTTCCCTCCCTTTCCTCCTCCCTCCCTCCCCCTTCCTTCCTTCCCCCTCCCTCCCTTCCTCCCTCTCCCCTCCCTCCCCCTTCCTTCCTTCCCCCTTCTCCCTCCCCCTCCCTCCCCCTTCCTTCCTCCCCCCTCCCTCCCTTTCTCCCTCCCCCTCCCTCCCCCTTCCTTCCTCCCCCCTCCCTCCCTTTCTCCCTCCCCTTCCTTCCTCCTTCCCTCCCCCTTCCTTCCTCTCCCATCCCTCCCTTTCTTCCTCCCCCTCCCTCCCCCTTCCTTCCTTCCCCCTCCCTCCCTCCCTCCCTCTCCCCTCCCTCCCCCTTCCTTCCTTCCCCCTTCTCCCTCCCCCTCCCTCCCCCTTCCTTCCCCCCTCCCTCCCTTTCCCCCACCCCCCTCCCTCCCTTTCTCCCTCCCCCTTCCTTCCTCCCCCCTCCTTCCCCTCCTTCCCCCCTCCCTCCCCTTCCTTCCTTTCCCCCTCCCTCCCTTTCTCCCTCCCCCTCCCTCCGCTTCCTTCCTCCTTCCCTCCCCCTTCCTTCCTCCCCCATCCCTCCCTTTCTCCCTCCCCCTCCCTCCCCCTTCCTTCCTCCCCCCTCCCTCCTTTCTCCCTCCCCCTCCCTCCCCTTCCTTCCCCCCTCCCTCCCTTTCTCTTCTCTCCCTCTCTCTCTCATTCTCTCCCTATTTCTCTTCCTTTCTTCCCTCCTTGTTCCTTTGCTATTTGCTATGGATGAGTGACAATACTGTGAAATACATAATTCCGTATGTTAAGCAGCAGACAATATTAACTCTTCCAGTATCCCGTATGGGCTCCCTCTCTGTTGGACGCAGAGCAGCATCCTCTGACCACTGTGAATAACCCTGACCTACTTTGTTACCATCTCATTCTGGGTGTTGCCAGCTCTCAGTGTATTTTTAACTCTCCTGTCACATCCTCTGAATTTAAACTTTCTCACCACTTGGCTACCTGGAAGCTGACAAACTCCTTTGTTTCTATTTCATTTCACTGCCTTCTGGAAGATCAAGAGTAAAATTCTGACCAAAACCATTAAAGAGGGTATGTATCCTGGGAAGGAGGAGAACCCACCTGCTCTGGCTCTTTTAATTCTACTTTCTGCTCCTCCAGTACGGAACATTCTTTTCCTGTGTAGTTTCACCAAATGCTGCATTCCCGAGGTGGGGGGGATTGTTGCAAATTGCCCTCAGGTTGAAGTTCACATGTGGAATAGCCACCTTCAATATTGCAGGCAGAAACTCCACATGTCTAAGAACGATGACAATCACGGGCTGCCCACTGACATGTACTGAGGCTGACAGTTTTATTTAAAATCCTTTGCTGGGGTCGGGAGACACCTGGGTGACTCAGTCAGTTAGGCATCTAACTCTTGGTTTCTGCTCAGGTCATGACCTCAGGGTTGTGAGACTGAGCCCCAAGTTGGGGTCTGTGCTCATTGTGGAGTCTGCTTGAGATTCTTTCCCTCTCTCTCTCCCTCCCTCTCTGCCCCTCCCCCTGCCCCTGCTTGTGCTTTTTCTCTCTCTCAAATAAATAAATAAGAATTTTTTAAAAATCTTTTTTTGGGACCTCGGGGGCTCCCACTGGAACCTCACTTAATGCATTTTTTTAGAGAGTTGGAAGAAAAAGTCTTTAATGGTTTAATGGGACAGAAATGGATCCTCTAGAGTCACTAATATTATTTACATACTATGAACATATTGCAAAGGCATGAGCAGTTTAACAGTGAAATAAATCAAGAACCATGCCCCCCCCTACATTTTCTGGCCAGCTCAGCCCCACAGGTACCTATTTGGGTAACCTCAGTTCTGCTCTTCTTCTGTTCCTAAGATAAAAAAAAAAAAATTGTGGGAAATAGATCTAACATAAAAATTGCCATTTAACCATTGTTTAGTGTATAATTGATTCAATGACATTAATTACATTCACCATGTTGTGCAACCATCACTGCTGTGTTTCCAAACATTTTGTATCACCCCAAACAGGAACTCTGTACCATCAAGCAGTAGCTCCCCTTTCCCTGGTAACTTTTTTTTTTTTTAAGATTTTTATTTATTTATTTGAGATAGAGAGCCAGAGAGAGCGCACAAGCAGGGGGAGTAGCAGAGGGAGAGGGAGAAGCAGGTTCCCCGCTGAGCAGGGAGCCCGATGTGCGGCTCGATCCCAGGACCCTGGGAACATGACCTGAGCCGAAGGTAGATGCTTCACCGACTGAGACACCCAGGCACCCCTCCTTGGTAACTTTTAATCTCCTTTCTGTCCCTATGAATTGGCCTATTCCAGGTATTTCATGTAAGTGGAATCATACAATATTTGTACTGTTTATGGCTGCACAGTAATCCTTTGTCTTGAATATACCACATTTTATTTATCCATTCATCTGTGTCGTTGATGGACACTTGGGTTGTTTGCACTTTTTGGCTGTTGTGATAATGCTGCAGTCAACATTGGAACACTCAGGGGCCGAGTCTCTTTTCCAAGTTCTTTTGGCTAGACTCCCAGGACCGGAACACCTGGCTCACAGGGTAACTCTATGTTCCACGGCGGTGGCGCCATTTCGCATTTCCACCTGTAATGTACAAGGTGGGTGCTTCCTTTTTGATCTGTTTCCTTCCCCCTTCCGTTGTTTTATTTATTTTTTTGTTTTAAGGAATTTATTTATTTATTTGAGAGAGAGAGAGAGCACTAGAAAGAGAGAGCAAGCACGAGTGTGGGGCAGAAGGAGAGAAAGAATGTGGGGCTCAATCCCAGGACCCTGGGATCACAACCTGAGCCAAGGCAGACGCTCAGTCGACTGAGACACCCAAGTGCCCTTCCCCTTCCCTTGTTAACCCCAGCGCTTCTCACCCTCCAATTTTTGACAGCTCTCTGGTACATAACTTTTAAAACCTGGGTTCTATGTTCCCATTTTTACCAAAGTTATTCACAAAGACTGGCCTAAGACATGAAAGCCTACAAACTCCCATCCAGAAAGAGCAATACTCATGATACCATGGAGCTGCCATGCTATCAGATGAGCTGGGCTCTCCATGAACCAGCCATAAAAGATCAAAGTACAACTGGATTATGGCACATTCCAGATCCAATTCCATTTTCACATTATGTTTAGATATCTCCAAAGACCAAGTAATTCCTAGATATTTTTGGCCCATTCCCAGATTATTTTTTTTTACTCTAACATAAAAGCACAAAGATTCAACAGGTAATAGGCATCGAAAATTTTAGTGCAAACAATCTAAAGGTGAGCACGAATTAACACACAGCAGGCCTGCCCCCATCATTTTACAAACTAAGGTGTTTGCAAAGCCACCACCGAGAGAAAACAGAGTCACCATTGGAAAGCATTTGAGCTCATACACAGCAAAAAATGTAACTCACCTTAAAGAGATTTCTCTTCCTTCCAGTCAGGAGGAGTCCTTCAATCTTGTGTAGATTCAGCGCATCAGAATGTGGAAAGCACACGCATGTGAATGATTATGCAGTAGTTAATAACGGGTATTCGGACGTGGCATTTAAGTGTGGGTTCAAACAGGTTGGAAACTGTACAACACAGAGGATGTGTTCAGCTACATCTCAAAGCTAGCTAGTGGCTGGGAGTGGAGGTGATTTAGGTCTCCTTCCTAAGTCACAGCATCTCAGCATCCACCACCAGAGCTCTGAGCCGCGTCTGTGAGCATTTGCTTTACTGTCATGGAGCTTGTGCCTCTGTCAGCAAGATGTGTCCTTTGGTATCTTAAAAGCCTAAAAGAGGTGATTTTTGGGGTCTGGGCACGTGCACATTTTTTCCCACATAAGTTGCTAGTAATTGCTACTTCGCCTATGACATTTCAGTGTAGGAAGCTTTCAGAGGAACGTGATGCTTTCAGATAGCGAAGAAACCTGTAGCTCGAGTGATGGGTGTTGCCCAGGAGCCCAGAATGAAGGGACACCATCATCGTGCCCAGGGGTTTAGGCAACAGCTCTTCAATTTCTGAGATGGTGGATGATGCTGTTGGGGCTGCTGGTGTGGACTTGGACTTGACAGAGACAGAGCAAGGACGAGTCTTGTACAATGTAGAGTCTTCAAAACCTGTGCTGGTTTAAACCTATAGCATTTCCGGAACGGTTTTTCTTTGGTTGTCTGGAGACAGGTCTCTTTGGTGAAAGCAAGGCCAGAGGTGATCAGATCCCAAGATGAGATAAGTTGTTTTGAGCCATGCTGTGGCTCCCTAGGGCATGCCTTCCCTCGTCCCTCCTTCTCCCGCTCTCGTCCCCAGCTTCAGCCGAACGGCTCTTTTGGTTCAGGCCCTATGCCTGGTATAATGAGCGTCCGGACTGGGATGCCACACTGTCCCTGACCTCCCAGCCCGCAGAGGGGGACACCTATGAGGTACCATGGGAAGGCCTGGGGTGGAGGAAACCCAGGGCCGGCCCAGAGACCTGGGGAGTCCCAGGGGCCCCCCAGAAGAGGTGGGGCCCAGGTCTCAGCCGCAGGAAGGTATCAATACAGCCTGCCGCTGGCCCCCGATTTAGCTGTCCTGTCTTTCTGACTGCACATCCTCAGGCCCAGTCTGGGACGTCGCTCCCAGGAAACGGCATTTGTGGAGTTTCCACAGAGCACGTTGGCGCGGGGCCCAGAGCAGAGCAATAAACTTCACACCTGGCCTGTCTCAGACACGCGGTGGTGGGTTCTTGGGTTGATATTTTGCTTGGAGTGTTGGTTCATTTACATTCTCCTGAAATGGGGGCCATTCTCTTCTTCCTTTGGCAAACTTGACTTCCTCTTATGTCATACTTAGGAAAACACAGGGGCCCCTCAGCCCCCAGTCCTACTCTCCCCTGGGTAAAAAGAGGCAGAGATCACAAAGCGTGGCTGGGAGGGAAGAGAGGGGGATGGGAATCCTGAGGGAGGCCTATGTTTATAGCCTTCTTTTTAAGCTTTAAAAAAAAATTGAGATGAAATTCCTGTAGCATACAGTTAACCACTTCAAGCACACGATGCGGTGCCTTGTACATTCATGCACTGTGTGGATGCAAACACCACCTCTTTCTACTTTCAAAACATTCTCCTCGCCCCGAAAGCAAACCCTGTACCCATGAACTAATCCTGCCCCATTCTCCCTCCCCCTGGCCCCTGGCAACCAACTCCTCTCTTTCTGTCTCTGTGGATTTGTCTACCCTGCATATTGCATATAAAAGGGATCGTGCAATATGTGACTGTTAGGGGCTGAAATATGTCCCTCAAAATTCACGTGCTGGTGTCCCAACCCCCAGCCCCTCGGACTGTGACTGTGTTGGAGGTGGGTCTTTACAGAGGTCATTAAGTTAAACTGAGGTCCTTAGGGTGGGCACTAATCTGATAGAATTGGTCTTCTTATAAGAAGAGGAGCTTAGGACACAGGAACCCACACAGTGAAGACCATGTGAAGTCCCAGGAGGAAGATGGCCATCTCCAAACCAAGGAGAGTGGCGTCTGAAGAAACCCACCCCCTGATCCCTTGATTTCAAGACTCCCGGCCTCCTGAATGGTACGGGGATACACTTCCGCTGTTTAA
This sequence comes from Eumetopias jubatus, assembly GCF_037043125.1. Classification (NCBI taxonomy): domain Eukaryota; kingdom Metazoa; phylum Chordata; class Mammalia; order Carnivora; family Otariidae; genus Eumetopias; species Eumetopias jubatus. The sequence goes on along the minus strand of NW_028274821.1, from coordinate 80,898,908 downwards.
GATTTCTGCTGTAAAGCAGCATCTAGTACGTCCTATTTTGTTACAGTAGATTTAGCAAACCAACACAGGGATCCTTTTTTAAAGAAATAAGCTTTCTTTTTTAGGGCAGATTTAGGTTCATAGCAAGATTGAGCAGAAGGCACAGAGTTCCTGTACGCCCCCTGGGCCCCACGTAGGCATGCACAAGGCCTTTGTCACTATCGACGTCTTGCGGTGACTTTCTGTGTGCCTGGCTTCTTTCGCTTAGCACACTGTTTTCGAGGTTCACCCATGTAGTAGCAAGTGTCATTACTTCTGTTCTTTTTATGGCGGGAGACTATTCCATTGCATGGCTGCATCATAGTTTGTCCACCTGTGGATGGACATTTGTGTTGCCCCCACCTTTCAGCTCCTGAGTACACGTTTCTGTGTTGGATATATGTTTTCATTTCTCTTGGATAGGCACCTCTGAGTGGAATGGCTGGGTCATATGGAAACCCAATGGTTAACTTTTGGACGTGTTTATAGCCTTTTTCTGTGACCACAAGTATTTACAGCGTGCCTCCTGCCTCCCCAGAGACCGGTGTCGTGTTGTAGTGGACAGTTTGACTCTGGTGATGAACTGTCCGGCCCACACCCTGCCTTCACGCTATCTGGAGGACCCTGGGCAAGTCACTGAACTCCGGTGCTCATTTTCCTGAGGTGGTCTTGTAGGATGGCTGTGCGGATTACACGAAAATGGGTACGAAGGACTTTGTACGTAGGAGTCATTCGGGAAATGCTGGCTACTTGAGGATGCTGGAATGTATCCTCACGCACATAGTCACTGCCCGACTTCTTGGCTCTTTGTACTGTTGCAGCTCACCTGCAGGGATGAGGACATGTGAGGATATCAGGGGATGGCATTCTGGGGGAGACGGTGGCGTGCATAAAGGTGTGGTGGAGGAGTACACGGGGAAGGTGCTTTTGGCTGCAGTGAGGCATGTGATACGTTTTCAGGAGCTGGTGAGGGCCAGACTTCAAAGGTCTGAGGATGCCGTACTTTCAGTGGGGCCTTGAATGCCAACACCAGTCTCGGGGTGGGTGTCACCAAGATCATGGGATGAGAGGAGGGTAGGTGTGCTCTCTCATAGTTGGATGCACATGCATCTCAGAACTTGTGGTGGCATTTGCCATGATATGGGAGCTTGACAGTTATACTCCAAAAAGTCAAAATTTGTGGGACAGAGGAGCTCTGTTTAGTGCAGTGCTCCTTAGAATAGACCGAGAAAAATGTGCCTTTAACATCATGATAATCTATGGAAAGGCCACTGCATAAACACTTCACCAAGTCTTACAAAAATAAAACAAAGGAGAATATTAAGGGGGAAAAAGACATCACGTTGTGAACCAGGACTAGGGTAAAAACTTACAAGGGGATATCACTGGCGTAAGAGAAAATGTGTTTTTGAATCCTGACGAGTATAATTCAGGAACAAAGTTACCTGCCGTAGCAGGCATTTTTAAAAACTCAACTTTTCATTAAAGCTGAATTCGTTCAACACATATGACTACGCTGTGTCATGAGACTAGGACTTTCCGAATGTATATAACATATAATATATAGAAAACAATATCTAATATATATGTCCAAGCATATAATATTTAATGCGTAATAATACATAATCATTTCTATACGTATTAGTCACCATTTTAATAACTAAACATTGTTTAATAAAAATAATACATGCCCAGGCTTTAAAAATGAAATGGTAGGATTGAAAAAGAGAAACAGTAGGACCCCATGATGCGTCTCACCGAGGGCAACCACTTCTCATCCTCACTGGGATGGTTTTTAATTTTGACAAATCTGGTTTCTTTTGGGGAGTGTGAGTCTTCTAGAACTTGCATTTATTTTATTTAAGGGTATGTCAGACTTTTACTATTTTTCTCTACTAATGCCTGTTTTTGGCACAGCGAACGGGGGTTTTTGAGGCAGGTAAGCGGGGGGGAGGAGGTGGCTGGTAGGGACTTCCTGGGGAGGAAGTGGCTAAGGTCTGACACCTTCCTTGGAGGGTCAGCGCCAAATGGCACACTGTTTCCTAAATTAAGAAAAAACGCCTCCAGACCAACAGGACCATTGTTTGAAGTGAACCCTGGTTCCCCGCTCAACATTCCCCAGCTTTTAACCTCTCTCTGTTACTGGAGTCGGGTGAGAAGGGCACGGGGTTGGAATCAGAAGGCCTGAGACTTACCGACCCTCCGGTGACCTTGACTTAGTCCCTCGCCTTCTCGGGGTCCGGTCTTCCCAGGTTGGAGGAGGGCAGCGGGAGAGATGTTGGCGTTTGTACTGGCTGGGGGTCAGGGGCCACATCCCCAGGGGTCCTCCCGCAGAGTATCACGTGCTTGCGGAATCACTGGTGGCACCAAAGAAACAGATGCTAGGTTCAAATGTCAGCGGCATCTCCGAGAACCACACCCAGAACCGGCCGTCCGGGGGCTCCGGCCGCGGCTACAATGATGCGGTGGACCAGGAAGGTACCTGCTAAACCGAGACGTCCTGGCCGCTGCTGAGGCTAGAACCGCGTCGCTTGTCCGCGGCCCAAACCGGCGGACCGGCTGTCCTGCGCCCCGCCTTGGCCAGCTAAGAAGTTCCCGAACTCTGGGGGCTTCCCTTACAGCTGCCTCAGGGACAGCAGGACCGAGAGCGCCCCTTCCAGGGAGGTCTGAAGACCCCAGGAACCCCTGGCTCCTCCGGGGTGGGCTGCACCTGCCCGGGGCGGGCCTCGTCCCCTGCTTGCCAACCCCGCTCCGAGGACCTCTGCAGCCCAGGAGTCGTTGCTGCTGCCCTGTCGGCAAGCGCTGTCCCTGTCCTCTGCCCTTCCGAGCACGCAGACCGGGGCCCAGGACGTCCCGGGGTAGTCCCGTGAAGTCGGGAAAGCGCGCCTCCGCAGCGCCCCCTGCTGGAGCAGCCTAGGGAGGAGGATGAGGGGAAGCTCGGGGGTCTTCGCGGGCCTGGAACCGAAGGCTTCCACGAACTCAGAGCCATGCTGTGATTGATCAGCTCATGTTCCCCAGAAAATAGGACCTGAGGCACAGCCTCCCAGGTGATCGGTCCTGGAGAAGGCAGTGCCAAGGAAGCAAGCGTGGGGTCGGGGGCAGCGCGGCCAGGAAGAAGTTGTGCAGACCCAAGGCAGCCCGTGGCTGAGGTGACCATCTTGTGCGGCAGGGGCCGCGGAAGGTGCTGTGTCTCCAGTCTGTCCAAGGGAGGAAGGCGGGGGAATGTGGCTAGTGGCTCCCTTTTCCTACCGGGCCAACTTGGCTCTTAGGAGCTGTCAGCTCCCCTGTATGTCCAGGTTGTTACATCAGTGGCTGCTGGGGAGCTAAACCCTAGGAGTGCCAGTGAGTGGACATGAGCCAGCAGGGCGCTCCCCGCGTCTGTGCGCCCTGCAACTGGGGTCCTGGGGGGGGTGAGCCGGTGCTCCTCTGTGGTCCCTGAGTGCGTCCCATCAGTACGTCAGTGGCCACGGGGAAGGGCCCACGGGGAGGTGAGTGGTGCTGTCGGGTCAAACCCACAAGCAACACAAGACGCTCCTCCAGCCGTGTAGGTGGAACACTACGGTGACAGGATCCCCCCTCGGGAAGGCGGAGATGAGGCTCCACAAATCTCCCCCCAATAAAGATCCTTCAAGATGGTCAGAAGGAGTGTAGTCACGGCTAAGCAATCTTTCCAGAGGGTTGCTGACAACAGTGAGCTGAAAACCATGGCTGGAAGCTGGATTTCCATGTGCCCACTGTTGACACTGGGCTCTCACCTCCCCTCTTGCTGGCATCTGTATCTGGCGCTCACGGGACCCCCGGCAGGGCTGCGCGGAGAGGTGGGGAGGCTGGTCTTTGGCAGAAGGGGGAGGCGCTGGCAAGATCTGGTCCAAGGGAAGCCGTGGCTCCAGAATGCTTGTAGCCACTTAATATGGGCAAATGTAGCTGAGACCGCAGCCAGAGGGTTTGAGGTGAGATGCTCGGTAGAACTCTCTGGACTTGCGGCCTGTGAGATGTGAGAAGGAGCACCCAGAGAAAAGCTTGCATGTGTATTGTTAAAGTCAGAGTCACTTTGCTTGACTCGTTCTTTGAGATTTGAGCTCTCTCTATAATGTGAGCTCTGCAGTGATGTTCCGACTGCACTCCCCGGGACAGGGAGCTCACTACCATCACCCCCAGATCGCATACTTTGCCTGGCCCAGGGCAGCTTCCATCCTGGGATTTGTGGCTTTCCCTTCTCCAGTCCCTAGCTTGTCCCCCCGCGAAACGGATTCTGACCTTTGCTAGTGACCACTCTGCTGGTCCACGTCCCTCTGCAAGGCCGGCATCTGGGGTGGAAATCCATGGTGCTGAAGATCAGCCACGTGCCCATGAGGACACATCGGGCTCCGGGGGCGGGGGGGCAGGATACAGCCTTGGGCAGCTCAGCCCAGCCTCGTGAGCCCCTGATGACAGCTGCCGGCCTCCGGCATGCCGTTTCATTAGTGCCAGCAATCAGAGGCCAACCTGAGGGATGCCTGATGGCAGGGCGCAGAGGATGATGAGCCCTTCCGTCTCTCCTGCTGCCTCTGATTCCCACCCCCTGAGTCTGGGGCTGAAGCCTGAACTCCAACGTCGCCCGCCCCGCCTCACCCAGCAAATGAAGATTCCCGCTCCCGTGAAACCATGAAGCCAGGATGCAAGGAGCTAGGAGCTCCTCTCCCTCCAGCTAGTCTTCCTGGGCTCTCTCATCCATGCCCTTGGCCTCAGGTGCCACCTCCAGTCTGGCCTCCAAGACTGGCACCTTCAACCTAGGTGCTGCTGATCACAGATCCTGCAGCCCCACGGACACTTGATCTGGGCCACTGCAGGCCCTTCCCACTCAGTATGTCCCAGGCTCTTTCCACCCACAGTCCTCCTGGGTGAGTCCACGTTTGACTGCACACACCCCAGTCCCCCAACCACCCACTGCCCCTGCCACCACGACAGCCATCTGATTGCTCTCCACCCCCTCCCCTAACCTGGCCACTTCCCTCCCCACTAGCACCTGCGTCCTGGCTCTGAAATCAGCTCTGACCACATCGTTCCTGCTCATAGTCCTTCAGTGGCTCCCTGCTACCTTTTTACTAAATTCTAACTCTGTCTCCTGCCCATCTTTCCAGCTGCATCCCTAACCCCCTTTTCTCTTGCATTTAACTCCCAGGTCAGATGAAACCATGTGTGGTTTCCCCAGACACCCATTCTGTTCAGTAACCCCAGGGTGTGCTCTTTCTGAAGAATGTGGGCCCTGTCCCTGATCTGAGCCCTCTGGTGAACACTTTTTGTACCTCAAAATCCTACTTAGGTATTGCCTTCTCTTTGAAGCCCTCCCTCAACATGACAGAGCTATTGACCATTCCTCTTAAACTACTTCTCTATCCCAAACACACCAGTCATTCATTAATTCAACTCATATATACGTTTTCTCAACTAATATTTGTTGACCATCTGCTAAACATTTGATCCCTGCCCTCCTAAAGCTTGCATTCTGGTAGGAGAGTTTGATATGTAACACTCTTGCAAATTGTTGATATGTGCAATAAAAGTCAAAGAATAATGAAGAATTGAATGTACTGGTGGTGGGCGCCTGGGTGGCTCAGTTGGTTAAGCGACTGCCTTCGGCTCAGGTCATGATCCTGGAGTCCCGGGATCGAGTCCCACATCGGGCTCCCTGCTCGGCGGGGAGTCTGCCTCTCCCTCTGACCCTCTTCCCTCTCGTGCTTTCTATCTCTCATTCTCTCTCTGAAATAAATAAATAAAGTCTTTAAAAAATTAAAAAAAAAAAGGAATGTACTGGTGGATAGTTAGCTTGAGGAGTCATGGGAGCACTCACCGAGTAAGGGACATTTGTGCTGAGACCTGAGTAGGAGTCCTCTCCTACTTCCCTTGGGAAAGAACAGAGAAGGAGGATTGCAGACAGAGCACACAGCTGTGCAAAGGGCCCGAGGCAGGAAGGAGTGTGGTGCATTCAATAAAGTGAAGACTATGAGAGTGGCTAGATCTCGGGGCGCAAGAAGGCGGGTGATGGAGGCGAAGCTAAAGAGAGAGGCAAGAGTCAGACCACGCAGGAAGACAAGAGGGTGCCTGGGACTAAGATGGTCCCTTGGATGGACATGTGGATGCAGAAGGGTATTGGGAATTCTGCCAGGTGCCAAGACACCTGCAGCAAAGTCTGCCTTTCCGGTCATCTTGGGGCAGGGGTGCTGGTGGGCTGTGTCCACTGCGGGTGATGCAGCATGGAAAAGGGACAGTGCTTACAGGTGATAGGCAGAGTCACTGCGGCGGAAAAGCAGCCCGGGAGCCAGAGCAGACTGGAGGAAATTGAAATTCCACGTTCAGGAAGCCCAGAGGGAGGCTGGGGGATACTTTGGGTCTCTGACCTACAAGGTGAGATGGGTCAGATTTAATGTCATTTGACTCTCAAAGCTGCAAAGGAATCCCGGCAGCTGCCTGTGTGACCTTGACTTCAAGGCAGATTCTCAGTAAATGTCTGTGGCTGGGAATGGAACTTGAGTGGTGTCTCCTTGGAAACGCCATAATCCCAGGCAAAGAGGGGTTTTGGCTTGCTTCCACAATTTCCATTCTACTTGCTACCCCAACTTCCACTTCTTGCATTAAGCAGAACTCCAGCTCTTCCCTGGCCAACCCCTCTCCATTTGTGGCTTGCAGCAATTGTCTGGTGTTATGCCTTTTAAAAATGCATTTAAACAGACCCCTCTCAGTGGTAACTCCTCCTCCTGAGCTGCAGGTGTGTGTGTATCGTGGGGGGGGAGCGGGCAGTGCCACACTCTCGGCTGGCCCTCGCTCAGCGGGGCCCCTATCCAGCTCTCTAGCACTTAGAGACACTTGCAGGGTCAGTGCTAACCCACCCCTCTGAGCAGGAAACACACACTTCAGCATTTAGCTTGAGGCCACTAATGCGCCTAGAGGTAGTTGTTTAGAGAACGCAGGACAGGAGTTGGGGGTGAGGACGGCACTGGGGCCACCAGCCCGGGATTCACAGGGACTTGGTGCCTTTTGATGACCTCAGCAGTGAGAACACGGCATGCCTTACCCAGGACTCTTGCCCAGAGCCCCGTGCGGGGGCCAGCAGGTGGGAGGCGTCCGGAAAGGTCCCTGCAGGATGGGTGTGAAGGTAGAGGACCCCTGGTCTCGCGGTGGGGGGAGCAGGAGGGAAAGTCACGGGTCACTGGGGAAGCTGACCTGGGAGAGGACAGGAAGTGGCTTTAATGTGCTCTCATGGAAGGGGCGTCCCCCAGGAGACGATTATGCCTGCCTTTACTAGTCCAGTAAAGACCAGAGAGGACAGCAGATGCTGAGTATTTGGGGGTCGTGACCATAACAGGCAGGATCTGGCTGCCCCTCTTCCTCTGCTCTAACCTGTCCTCCCCAAAGCCCCTCAAGGGCTCCCTCAAGCACCACGTGAATCCGTCAGCCCCTCGGACGGCTTCCAGTGCCAGCAGGATAAAGCCACAACTCCTTAATTTGGCATCAGTGTTCTTCAGGTTCTAACCCCGCTTCTCTCCCACCTAATTTCCTGCCCCATTCCCTGGGCGGCAGACATCCTGAACCCTCTGTGCGCTGGACCGTGCCGGGGTGCTGTCAAGTGCAATGGGATGCCCTTTCCTTCCTTCTGTGCCCGGGAGATACCTCCCCCTCCTGAAGCCTCATCCACTTGGTTAAGTACCTCCTCCTCTACTCTCAGTGCTCCTTTGGACATATGTGGCTGCTGTGGGCAGAGAGTAGAGGAGGCAGTGAAACGTGCTGGCTAAGCGTCCGTGTGCCCTGCCCCTCACTAGCTGTGTGACTTTGGGCAAGTCACTTAACCTCTCTGAGCCTCATCTGTAGCATGAGGACTGTGATCTCCCCACGGGGCTGTTGACAGGGTTTATTGGGAAAATGTGTGCACTGGGAAAGTGCATTGCTTAGTGACTGGAACTTAATAAAGTACTTACTAAATGCTGGCTGTTGTTACTACTAGAGAGCATGACGGCTGGCCATGTTTGCATTTGCCTTTCCTGTTCGGCCCTGGCCCCTGTGACCTCCTTGACCTCAGTTCACTCCTGCATACAATGGAACTGAATTTGCTCTCCTTTATCTAGGGTGTAAGCGTGTGGAGGGCCCATCTAGCGTCCCAGAGAGAGTGAATGCTGATTTGCTGCCTTTTCTCAAGAGAAGGGCCTGTGGCATGCCCTTTTCTGCATCTTTGCTCCTGGTTCAGTGCTGGGCATTGGGCACCAGAACCCCCGGGGTGTGTCCTTGCCTCTGCGTGATTGCCGAAGACGCGGAGCTCGCCCCCCACCTCCCCCACCCCTGGCCCTCCTACAGCTCCCAGGGCCCTCAGACACACTCCAAGCTCCTGGACTGTCCCATGAGGCCTCTCTTCTGCTGTCTCGGTCCCCCCAGCTCCCCAAGGTCTGGCTACAGCTTCTCTCACTTCTGCAAATGGCTCAGACCCACCCTTAGTTCAGGGCTTTGGCTCGTTTTGTTTTTGCTTCTCAAACCAGCCTCCATGTCCCTGCCCGGCCTCCAGCAGGGGTGGGCGCCCAGGTGTGGGCTGGCTCATGCTTCGGTCTCACCCTTGGTCTCAGCTTCCTGTCCCCACGCCCCACGGTGAGGGGGCTTCCAGGCAGCACACTGAGTCCCACTGCTTGCGTTAGAACCCCTGCCCTTCTGCTTATGAGCCGACCCTTGTCCCTGTGAGCCTCAGTTTCCTTATCCATAAAATCTATCCATGCTGGCACGGGCACCTCGAGAACTCAAGAAACCGTCCCCGGTTGTTGTGTGTGTCAGCTCACGGCGGCTGAGGGGTGCGTTTGCCTTTAAGACCAGAAATGCTTCCTCAAGGATGTGTGGGTAAATATTCCCTCCCTAAATATTTGATTTAAAGAGCTTGACTTGGAGGACAAAATAAAATAAAGCTGCAGCTTTTTGCTATGTATTATTAATGGCCGTAAATGGGTGAAGGTGTGGGCTCTCTGTTCAATGATGCCATTTCTCGGAGCAGTTGGCCTTTAACTAGGTCCCACTTATTGAAAAGCAGGCTGTAAAATGGGGGGGGGCGGATATGAAATCTCTCTCCAGGTAGAATGATAACGACGTGGCACAGGCATCTTGCCACATGGGCCAGAAGGAGGATGACTTGTGGGACCAGGGGATGGTAGGGAGAATTAGAGTTCATTCATTCATTCACTCATTTATTCACCTGTTCACATCTTAGGGCAGTTTGGTCTCCACACTTAGTCCTTTCTGCCTCTCCAATCCCTTCCTCCAGCCTCCCTTCCTCCCTTCCTCCCTTCCTCCCTTCCTCCCTTCCTCCCTTCCTCCCTTCCTCCCTTCCTCCCTTCCTCCCTTCCTCCCTCCCTTCCTTCCTTCCTTCCTTCTTCCCTTCCTTCCTTAAAACCAACAATGGAGGTACGGAATATTATCTCTGTTGTATAGATGACAAAACTGAGCCTCAGAACAGTGACATTTCTTGCTGCCTTCGCATAGTGGGGAGGTGGTAGATAGGGACTTTGAACTCTGCTGAGGACCATAGCCCACCTGAAGGCAGGAGTCATGTCTGGCTCATCCTTGTCTCCCCAGCTCCTGGCTCAGAGCTCCCTGCCAGTCTCTCTTTGGCTGCTGGTGGATAGATTGCTGGCTTGACCTCTCTGTTCATTTTGATGAACAGACAGTGGTAGCTTTGGGGCTCAAGATAGGGATACGGAAGCACTGGACACGGATCTCTCCCCGAAGAGTTCACCCTCTAGTGGGCAAGCCAGATGGTACCTTGTACGAAGCTTGGAGGCAGATGGCTGCACACCAGCCCATCCAGAAACACGACAGGCTGGAGAAAACAGCACTTGCAGATGCTTCAGTGCAGGCAAGAGCCGCTCAGCTCGCTGACGGTCCTGCCCGTGTGCAGGGAGGTATCCACCCCCCTCAAGTTCAAATTGATAACAACAGGTTCGTTCACGGCACCTGATTTATCTGCCAAGCAGATTCTCCCCTGTGCGACCACATTGCTAGAGCTGTCACCCCTGATACAAAGAGGAGACAAATGCCCTCTCTAGATTTCATGTACCAGTAGGAGAATGAAATCATAACTCACTTTAGAAGCCAGGGATACATATTTATACTCTGATCGGGGCGGGCCTGGAGGAGCTCTTCACTGTGTGAGTTCCCTGGCTGTGGACGGGCATCAATCTTCTCTCCAGTTTGTTAACACGGCTGCCACTCAAGTCAGATTTACCGTCACATGACTGATGGTGCGGAGACAGTTCATCACGGGAACATTTGCCTAATTTGCCCCATCCAAATTGTTCCCCGCAACTCTGACGCCTGATACGGCTCTGTAAATACCATTTCTTTTCTGTTAGGGAAAAAAATCCTTCTGCCCTCCCCCCCTTCTTGTGTGCTCCCCATCTTCTTACTTAATGAAAACAGTAAATGTCAAAACTATCTATAACTCCACGGAAGGAAGTCAACATCCAAGGCCAAACAAAAACCCACATAAACCGTCCTTGGCCCACACGGCCCTGGCCCGATCAAGGGAACGGGGCTCATTTCTTGCAGGAGACCTGACCTGAAAAGATTAGCCATATTGAAAAAACAACCTGTTTCCATACTTGATATATGCTTTGGGGACCATGTGCTCTCTTGTTACTTTGTCCTGCAGAGCGTTCAACGTTCTTTCTACTCTCTCCTCCAAGGGATTCAGGTTTCCATTGTAAGCCCCTCCTCTGTGCCAGACCCTGAGAAAGGCGCATTCGTGCATTGTTTACTTTAACCGTGGCGGGCGAGGAGATTTTTTGCTGTGGAAGTTGGGTGAAGTCAAAACTTGCCACGTGGGTTGCAATCCCCTGGAACTCTCTAAGTCCAGGAACATTCCTTATGCCTTCAAGATTAACTTCCAGTCTTCCCAAGGTCAAGGGAGCCTTTAAATTGTCTGTGTGGAGTGCGGGGATATGCTGTAGAGACTCAAACCCAAACCTCTCAGACACACCGGATACCTCAAGGGTAGCCCAGGCTCAGTGTAGGCAGAGTGCTTTGACTAGCACCTTGAACCCTAACAGCCATCTGAAGTGGAATGTGGGAATTGGTAGCTGCCTCTCACTCAGCTCTGTGGGTCCAAGTTCTACTGTTGCCACCCCAGGCCGATCTCCAGATAGAGTCCTCTTCTGAGGGACTGCGGGTTAGGACTTCAACACATGAGTTTTTGGGAGAACACAGTTCAACCTGTAACAATGATCGACCTAAAGAAAATGGAAAGGTAGCCCTTGTTTGGATTAGGAAGTATCAATTTTGTAAAGCTGGAGATTCTCTTAAATTTGCTTCTAAATTCAATGTGTTAACAGTAACAAAGTTATGGTAGGTAGTGGCAAAATCATTTGACGGTTCCTATGAAAATCCAAACGTGGGAAAGCCAGGAAAAATCTGAAAATGGGGAGTGGAGACCAACCCTATGAGATATTTGAACATGTTTGCTCTATGGTAGCAATTAAAACAATACGATACTGGATGTAGATAGAGAGTCCAGAAACAGATTCAAGAACGTGAAAGGATTTTGTGTTAGGATGGCATTTCAGTCAGAGCAGGAAAGATGGATGGATGGTATTGGGTCTTCTGAATGGTCGTTTGTAGTTGGGATAGGGCAAGCTACATTCCTACTTCACTCATTATACTAACATAAATTGCAATTTAAGGAAGATCTAAATGTAAATTATGAAACCACAGAGTCCTAGAAGTAAGTGTAGGTGAAATTAAGAGAATATTGGAGTGACAAGGGTTCTTCTAAACACCACATAAAACCATGACACCAAAAAAGATAGACAAACCCATTACCTATAATTTAAAAAATATTTCTGTATGGCAAGGAGGCGTAAATAAACCAAAAGGCAAATGGCAAACTGGTAGAAATATTTGTGACAAATGACAGAACATTTCCTTGTTAATAAAAGTACTTAAAAATTCTAGTGGAGAAGCAAAAGAGAAAAATGGGCAAAAGGTATAAACAGGTCCTTTCCAGAAAAAAAGGAATAAATATCTGAAAAGATGCTCAACCTCACTCATAATTCCAGAGATGAAGTCTAAAATGAAAGTGAATTTGCTCTTTATTTATTGCAGATGGTCCCTATTAAAAAAGAATGGGGAGACTGGAAAGCTGACACGTTATGGTAATACGACGGTGCATTGATCTGGTGGGGAATTTAGCAATGTTCAAGGCACCCGGCAATTCTATTTGCAGGTATATACTAGAAATTACCTCAATTTTGTGTGCAACTTGGTGGCGACTATGATGTGGTCGCTGAGCCCGTTGCTCACCTTCTTCGTCTGTAAAATGGGAAGAAGACAGTCTGGTTGGCCCCAACAAGACAGCTGCATTCCTAAGAAACCTCGTGTTTTCAAAACTTGTATTTTAGAAGCTTTTTTGTTGTCGTTGTTCATAAGGGAGTAGGGCCAACACATTTTTTTTTTTTGAAGATTTTATTTATTTATTTGACAGAGAGAGACACAGCGAGAGAGGGAACAGAAGCAGGGGGAGTGGGAGAGGGAGAAGCAGGCTTCCCGCGGAGCAGGGAGCCCGATGTGGGGCTCGATCCCAGGACCCTGGGATCATGACCTGAGCCGAAGGCGGACGCTTCACGACTGAGCCCCCCAGGCGCCCCGGGCCAACACATTTAAAACTCATAGTTAGTGATTTTCTTGTAGGCGAGGGGCGTTTGTATAAATAGCTCTCGAGATGATTGTCACAGCACCTCAAATAACAATTGGGTTGATTAACACTGATAAAATGAAATCTAAACAACACATTGTATCACATCAAAATCAATATTTCTAACAATCAAAATAAAGGACAGCCACCAACTTGGGCCAAAAGACAGGGAGAATGATTTCCAGGCCACCTACTCAAAGTAGGGTTCCTTGGCTCACAGTTTGTCCTGCGACGGGATCAGCCGAGGGGGTCCGTATTGTCACTCACTAAGTGCAGGCTCTGGATTCCATCTCTGTTAGGAGCATTCGTGCAGGAGGGGAAATGTCCTCAATCTGCAGCACGAAGGTGGCTTCAGTCTGTACTCCTAAAGGTCTAGGACTTGGTTCAGTGCCCAGGGTGGAGGAAGTACACGGCAAATGTTCTTATTCTTCTTATTCAGCGTCTCCACCCCAGCTTCTCCAGCCGTTCCTCATGGGCCGGACCACTCCAGTCCCCCTGCTGACGTTTCCCAGTTTGGAAAATACCTTCAGGGAATTTGTAGTCTGGAAGGAAGTGGCGTAACCATCATGCGCCCCGGCGCATTACATGTTAGAAGGGAAAGGAGTGGTGGGGAAGATAACGGGGAAGTTAGTTCTGCCGGCTTTGGTGCATTCTATGTACCCTTTCGCTGGTGCATAGAATGAATTAAACTGAGTCCCTGAGGTAGTGGCTGAGATTTTTGTCTCCTGTGAATCTGGCTTGGTTTTCAGCTTCATTGGGTTTTAATCAAAGGCCATTCTGCGAAGTGGTTACGATCCTGGGGGAACAAGCTGACAAAATGGCCAAAGGGAGAGGGCAAGGTAGCCCCCCTGAGGACGCAGGAACCAGCTTAGTTATAACCACACTGGCAGGCCTCCCGATGGTCAGGAATGTCCAGTCCTGCCCGGCCTGGGGGCCCTGCGGCTTTGCACTGGGCCCTGGGAGCTTGGAGAGGTTTAGAGAGCAGACTGGGCCTTGGCCTGGGCGCTCCCCTGGGCTGGAACTCTCATCTGGAAACACCCTCAGTCTGAGCCCTCAGGGGGCTCCCCCTGGAAAATCAGATTCTCTCATCTTCTGAGACCCCACCAAAGGGGCTGTCCTGGGGGTCCCGGATCAATGAGGAGATCAGAGTTCTGGTGGAGCATCTCCTCCAGGCAGGTACCAGTCCTAATAACCCTGCCATTTACTGGGAGCCTGCCCTGTGCCAGGCACATTCCCACCGAATATTGCAGTGCCTGTGATGCCCATTTTAAAAGATGAGGAAACAGATTCAGAGAGCTGAAGTGGCTTGCCAGATGCCACACAGAACTCAGCTAGTGAAGCTCTACACTAAAAAATAAATTCCATCGCTAAATATTTCAGATTGTATTTCCAAAAGATAAGGACTGGGGCGCCTGGGTGGCTCAGTTGTTAAGCGTCTGCCTTCGGCTCAGGTCATGATCCCAGGGTCCTGGGATGGAGTCTCACATCGGGCTCCCTGCTCAGCAGGAGCCTGCTTCTCCCTCTGCCTGCTGCTCCCCCTGCTTGTACTCTCTCACTCTCTTTGTCAAATAAATAAGTAAAATCTTAAAAAAAAAAAGATAAGGACTTTTACAAAACAAACATCATTATCCCACCTAAACAAAATTAACAAGAATACTTTAATATATCAAATACCTACTGTGTCCACATTCCCCCGCCTGTTGCTAGTCTGGTGTTCGAACTGGGACCATATGACAGGTTGATGCATTGCTTCTTCTTTCTTTCTTTTTTTAAATTTTTTTATTGTTATGTTAATCACCATATATTACATCATTAGTTTTTGATGTAGTGTTCCATGATTCATTGTTTGTGCATAAGAACCAGTGCTCCACGCAGAATGTGCCCTCTTTAATATCCATCACAAGGCTAACCCATCCCCCCACCCCGCTCCCCTCTAGAACCCTCAGTTTGTTTTTCAGAGTCCATCGTCTCTCATGGTTCGTCTCCCCCTCTGACTTACTCCCCCTCATTCTTCCCCTCCTGCTATCTTCTTCTTTTTCTTTTTTCTTAACATATGTTGCATTATTTGTTTCGGAAGTACAGATCTGTGATTCAACAGTCTTACACAATTCACAGCGCTCACCATAGCACATACCCTCCCCAATGTCTATCACCCAGCCACCCCATCCCTCCCACCCCCGACCACTCCAGCAACCCTCAGTTTGTTTCCTGAGATTAAGAATTCCTCATATCAGTGAGGTCATATGATACATGTCTTTCTCTGATTGACTTATTTCACTCAGCATAACACCTTCCAGTTCCATCCATGTCGTTGCAAATGGCAAGATCTCATTCCTTTTGATGGCTGCATAATATTCCATTGTGTATATATACCACATCTACTTTACCCATTCATCTGTCAATGGACATCTTGGCTCTTTCCACAGTTTGGCTATTGTGGACATTGCTGCTATAAACATTGGGGTGCACGTACCACTTCAGGTCCCTACATTTGTATCTTTGGGGTAAATACCCAGTAGTGCAATTGCTGGATTATATGGTAGCTCTATTTTCAACTGTTTGAGGAACCTCCATACTGTTTTCCAGAGGGGTTGCACCAGCTTGCATTCCCACCAACAGTGTAGGAGGGTTCCCCTTTCTCCACATCCACGACAACATCTGTTGTTTCCTGACTTGTTCATTTTAGTCATTCTGACGGGTGTGAGGTGGTATCTCATTGAGGTTTTGATTTGGATTTCCCTGATGCCGAGCGATGTTGAGCACTTTTTCATGTGTCTGTTGGCCATTTGGATGTCTTCTTTGGAAAAATGTCTGTTCGTGTCTTCTGCCCATTTCTTGATTGGGTTATTTGTTTTTTGGGTGTTGAGTTTGATAAGTTCTTTATAGATTTTGGATACTAGCCCTTTATCTGATATGTCATTTGCAAATATTTTCTCCCATTCTGTCGGTTGTCTTTTGGTTTTGTGGACTGTTTCTTTTGCTGTGCAAAAGCTTTTTATCTTGATGAAATCCCCAATAGTTCATTTTTGCCCTGGCTTCCCTTGCCTTTGGCGATGTTTCTAGGAAGAAGTTGCTGTGGCTGAGGTCGAAGAGGTTGCTACCTGTGTTCTCCTTTAGGATTTTGATGGACTCCTGTCTCACGTTTAGGTCTTTCAACCATTTGGAGTCTGTTTTTGTGTGTGGTGTAAGGAAATGGTCCAGTTTCATTCTTCTGCATGTGGCTGTCCAATTTTCCCAACACCATTTCTTGAAGAGATGGTCTTTTTTCCACTGGACATTCTTTCCTGCTTTGTCAAAGATAAGTTGACCATAGAGTTGAGGGTCCATTTCTGGGCTCTCGATTCTGTTCCATTGATCTATGTGTCTGTTTTTGTGCCAGTACCATACTGTCTTGATGATGACAGCTTTGTAATAGAGCTGGAAGTCCGGAATTGTGATGCCGCCGGCTTTGCTTTTCTTTTTCAAGATTCCTCTGGCTATTCGGTGTCTCTTCTGGTTCCATACAAATTTTAGGATTATTTGTTCCATTTCTTTGAAAAAAGTGGATGGTATTTTGATGGGGATTGCATTGAATGTGTAGATTGCTCTAGGTAGCATTGACATCTTCACAATGTTGGTTCTCCCAATCCATGAGCATGGAACGTTTTTCCATTTTTTTGTGTCTTCTTCAATTTCTTTCATGAGTATTTTATAGTTTTCTGAGTATAGATCCTTTGCCTCTGGTTAAATTTATTCCTAGGTATCTTATGGTTTTGGGTGCAATTGTAATGGGATCGACTCCTTGATTTGTCTCTCTTCTGTCTTGTTGTTGGTGTATAAGAATGCCACTGATTTCTGTGCATTGATTTTATAGCCTGCTACCTTACTGAATTCCTGTATGAGTTCTAGCAGTTTTGGGGTGGAGTCTTTTGGGTTTTCCACATACAGTATCATATCATCTGCAAAGAGTGAGAGTTTGACTTCCTCTTTGCCAATTTGGATGCCTTTGATTTCTTTTTGTTGTCTGATGGCTGTGGCTAGGACTTCTAATACTATGTTGACTAGCAGTGGTGAGAGTGGACATCCCTGCCGCGTTCCTGACCTGACTGAAAATGATATTCGCTGTAGGTTTTTCATAGATGGCTTTTATGATATTGAGGTATGTACCCTCTATCCCTATACTCTGAAGAGTTTTGATCAAGAAAGGATGCTGGACTTTGTCAAATGCTTTCTCTGCATCTATTGAGAGGATCATATGATTCTTGTTCTTTCTTTTGTTAACGTATTGTATCACGTTGATTGATTTGCGGATGTTGAACCATCCTTGCAGCCCAGGGATAAATCCCACTTAGTCGTGTTGAATAATCCTTTTAATGTACTGTTGGATCCTATTGGCTAGTATTTGGTGAGAATTTTTGCATCCATGTTCATCAAGGATATTGGTCTGTAATTCTCCTTTTTGATGGGATCTTTGTCTGGTTTTGGGATCAAGGTAATGCTGGCCTCATAAAATGAATTTGGAAGTTTTCCTTCCATTTCTATTTTTTGGAACAGTTTCAGGAGAATAGGTATTAAGTCTTCTTTAAATGTCTGATAGAATTCCCCTGGGAAGCCATCTGGCCCCGGGCTTTTGTTTCTTGGGAGATTTTTGATGACTGCTTCAATTTCCTTAGTGGCTATAGGTCTGTTCAGGTTTTCTATTTCTTCCTGGTTCAATTTTGGTAGTTGATACATCTCTAGGAATGCACCCATTTCTTCCAGGTTATCTAATTTGCTGGCAGAGTTGCTCATAATATGTTCTTAGAATTGTTTGTATTTCTTTGGTGTTGGTTGTGATCTCTCCTCTTTCATTCATGATTTTGTTGATTTGGGTCATTTCTCTTTTCTTTTTGATGAGTCTGGCCAGGGGTTTATCAATCTTGTTAATTCTTTCAAAGAACCAGCTCCTAGTTTCGTTGATCTGTTCTACTGTTCTTTTGGTTTCTAGTTCATTGATTTCTGCCCTGATCTTTATGATTTCTCTTCTCCTGCTGGGTTTAGGCTTTATTTGCTGTTCTTTCTCCAGCTCCTTTAGGTGTAGGGTTAGGTTGTGTATTTGAGACCTTTCTTGTTTCTTGAGAAAGCCTTGTACTGCTATATACTTTCCTCTCAGGACTGCCTTTGCTGTATCCCAAAGAGTTTGAACAGTTGTGTTTTCATTTTCATTGGTTTCCACGAATTTTTTTAATTCTTCTTTAATTTCCTGGTTGACCCATTCATTCCTTAGTAGGATGTTCTTTAGCCTCCATGTATTTGAGTTCTTTCCGACTTTCCTCTTGTGATTGAGTTCTAGTTTCAAAGCATTGTGGTCTGAAAACATGCAGGGATGATCCCAATCTTTTGGTACCAGTTGAGACCTGATTTGTGACCTAGGATGTGATCCATTCTGGAGAATGTTCCATGGGCACTAGAGAAGAATGTGTATTCCATTGCTTTGGGATGGAATGTTCTGAATATGTCTGTGAAGTCCATTTGGTCCAGTGTGTCATTTAAAGTCTTTATTTCCTTGTTGATCTTTTGCTTAGATGATCTGTCCACTTCAGTCAGGGGGGTGTTAAAGTCCCCCACTATTATTGTATTGCTGTCAATGTGTTTCTTTGCTTTTGTTGTTAATTGCCTTATATAATTGGCTGCTCCCATGTTCGGGGCATAGATATTTACAATTGTTAGATCTTCTTGTTGGATAGACCCTTTAAGTAGGATAAAGTGTCCTTCGTCATCTCTTATTACAGTCTTTGTTTTAAAATCTAATTTGTCTGATATAAGGATTGCCACCCCAGCTTTCTTTTGGTGTCCATTAGCATGGTAAATGGTTTTCCACCCCCTCACTTTCAATCTGGGGGTGTCTTTGGGTCTAAAATTGCAGACAGCATATCGATGGGTCTTGTTTTTGAATCCAATCTGATAGCCTGTGTCTTTTGATTGAGGCATTGAGCCCATTTACATTCAGGGTAACTATTGAAAGGTATGAATTTAGTGCCATTGTATTGCCTGTAAGGTGACTGTGACTGTATATTGTCTCTGTTCCTTTCTGATCTATGCTGCTTTTAGGCTCTCTCTTTGCTTAGAGGACCCCTTTCAATATTTCTTGGAGGGCTGGTTTCGTGTTTGCAAATTCCTTTAGTTTTTGTTTGTCCTGGAAGCTTTTGATCTCTCCTTCTATTTTCAATGACAGCCTAGCTGGATATAGTATTCTTGGCTGCATATTTTTCTCGTTTAGTGCTCTGAAGATATCTTGCCAGTCCTTTCTGGCCTGCCAGGTCTCTGTGGATAGGTCTGTTGCCAATCTAATATTTCTACCATTGTAGGTTACATCTCTCTTCTCCGGAGCTGCTTTCAGGATTTTCTCTTTGTCTCTGAGACTCGTAAGTTTTACTATTAGATGTCGGGGTGTTGACCTATTATTATTGATTTTGAGAGGGGTTCTCTGTGCCTCCTGGATTTTGATGCCTGTTTCCTTCCTCACATTAGGGAAGTTCTCTGCTATTATTTGCTCCAATATACCTTCTGCCCCCCACCTCTTCTTCTTCTGGGATCCCAATTCTTCTAATGTTGTTTCGTCTTATCGTATCGCTTATCTCTCGAATTCTGCCCTCGTGATCCTGTAGTTGTTTCTCTCTCTTTTTCTCAGCCTCTTTATTTTCCATCATTTGGTCTTCTATATCACTGATTCTCTCTTCTGCCTCATTTATCCTAGGAGTTAGTGCCCCCATTTTTGATTGCACCTCATCAATAGCCTTTTTGATTTCGACTTGGTTAGATTTTAGTTCTTTTATTTCTCCAGAAAGGGTGTCTCTAATAACTTCCACGCTTTTTTCAAGCCCAGCTAGTATCTTTAAAGTCATGATTCTGAACTCTAGGTCTGACATCGTACTAATGTCCGTATTGAGTAGGTCCCTGGCTGACGGTACTACCTCTTGTTCCTTTTGCTGAGGTGATTTTTTTCGTCTTGTCATTTTGTCCAGAGGAGAATAGATGAATGAGAGAACAAAATGCTAACAGGTTAACAACGTCCGCAGCTAATATACTGTAAACAAATCAGAAAAGACCTGAAACCAGGGGAAAAGAAAGGGAAGGAAAGAAAAAAGAAAGAGAAAAAAAAGATAAAAACAAAAACAGAACAATACAAAAAAAGCAGAATATGATCAAATATGATCAGGCTCTTGCATAGATCAGTGCCACACACTAGATTTTGGGCGTATTTTGGTCTGTTAGAAAAAAGTGCCTCCTAAAATTTTAAAGGAAGAAAGACATATATGTACAAAATAAGGGTTGATACAATGAAGGGATGGAAGATGACTGTAAAGATGAAAAGTATAAAAGATTTTATAAAAGGAATTGATAAGTTGTTTGAAAAATAAAGAAGATTAAAGAAAAAGGGAGATTATGTGATCAGGCAGGAGACTAGAACAAAGCCATACACTAGTGATTTAGGGTATATTTCGATATGTTAGAAGAAACTGTACCTCAAAATTTTAAAGAGAGAACAACTTATAAATATATGCCAAAAATAAGGGTAACTACTATGAAGGGATAAAATATGACTCTAAAAATGAAAAATAAAAAATGTTTTTTTTAAAAAGGGATTGATAAGATGTTGGTTGAAAAAGGGAAAAAGAAAAATTAAAAAAAAAAACAGTTAAAAAAATTAACTTTGATGAACTAATGAATCATGGTAAAAAAAAAAGCCATGAATTCTATGTGCAGTATTCCCCTAGCGCTGGAGTTCTTCCGTTCTCCTTGATCGGTAAACTTGGTCTTGGCTTGCTGGCTGTTCGTGCTGATCTTCTGGGGGAGGGGCCCGTTGCCGTGGTTCCCAAATGTCTTTGCCGGAGGCGGAATTGCCCCGCCCTTGTCGGTCCGGGCTAAGCAAGCTGCTCAGGTTTGCTCTCAGGAGCTTTTGTTCCCTGCAAGCTCTCGGTACAGCTTTCGAGGACCAGGGCGAAAATGGTGGCCTCCCAATCTCCGCCCAGAGGAGCTGAGAACTCGGGGCCCCGCTCCTCCGTGCGCCCCCAGAGAAAAGCAGTCACTCCCTTGTCCCCGGTCTCCGGCCGCTCTCCGTGCTCACCCGGCCTGTGACCGAGCGTTTGTATCTCTGGCACCCGACCCCGTGTGGAGTCTCCAAACCCAGCAGATCCCTGCCGTGCGCTCCCGCGCCGCTCCTCCCGGGGGAGGAAGGGGAGTCTCCCCGGCTCTGCCGCTTGTTGGGTCCCTGCTGGAGGAGCAGTGGCCCGAGTGGGCCGTGGATCACAGT
Organism: Eumetopias jubatus; assembly: GCF_037043125.1. Taxonomy (NCBI): domain Eukaryota; kingdom Metazoa; phylum Chordata; class Mammalia; order Carnivora; family Otariidae; genus Eumetopias; species Eumetopias jubatus. The sequence goes on along the minus strand of NW_028274821.1, from coordinate 80,877,924 downwards.
TTATGGCAACCCCGAGCTGAGACCCCGCGCCTCGGCTCCGTCTCTGCAGCCGGCTTCCCCGCTCCGATACCCGGGAGCTCTGCCGCACTCAGGCACCCCCGGTCTTTCTGTGACCCCGAGGGTCCTGAGACCACACTGTCCCGCGAGGGTTCCAGCCCCCGCTTAGCCACTGGAGCGACGTCCCTCAGCGGAGCCGGCTTCTAAAAGGTCCGATTTTGTGCTCCGCGGCTCTAGCACTTGCCAGGAGCGGCCGACGGAGGCCCCGTCCCCCACCGTCTATCCTCCCGAATATCGCCTCGAATTCACTTCTCCGCATGTCCTACCTTCCAGTAAGTGGTCGCTTCTCTGTTCAGAGAGTTGTTGCTACTCTCCTCTTCGATGTCCTGTTGAGTTCATAGGTGTTCAGAATGGTTTGATCCCTATTCAGCTGAATTCCTGAGACCAGACGAAATCTAGGTCTCCTACTCCTCCGCCATCTTGCTCCGCCCCCCGCATTGCTTCTTATTTCAATCTATAGGTTCCCTCTTCACCTCTTTTCTCTCTCTGCAGTATTTTGTGGATGTAACCAGGTAATTAGTCCTGTGAAATTTCCCACAGTCAAGATTTTACTGATCCAAGGTAGAAATGTGAACCCAGATGTGTTTCCAGAATGTATGGGTTTCTCAGGACACCGGCTCTCCCCTTTATAGTATCTTTTCTCCATAACAGCCAGTCATTCCCAAAATGCAATCAATCATTACATTCATCTGCTTGAAATCCACCATCTCAGGGTAAAATCCAAAGTCTCTTGGAGCTGAAGCCCCAGAGGACTTCTCTGATCTTGTGAAAATTCCTCCTGACTGTTGTGGTTTGGCCACGCTGGCTCTCTCCCCGTGTTTAGAACGCTCAGAACACAAGGCAGAGTTAGATTTGCCCTTGGCTCATCCAGGCTGCAGGTCCCACCTGGACCCTTGCACTGGTACATGGAGCTACCACAACCTGCTTACCGCCCCGCCTCCAGGCTGGGCAAGTTCCTCACCCACCTCTGTGGCCCCAGGGGCTTCCCTAGGTGAACTGCGTCGACATCGGGAGGCACGAGAGGGAACCCAGGGTCCAGGAAACTTCGCCACCCGAGGGCTGCTTCTTCCTCTGTCAGTGGGCACAACCCTGCCCTTCCAGCCAGTCCAGACTGTGCAGAGTCTGGGGTTGGTCCCTGCTTTGAGCTCTGTCTCCAGGATGTCTGCTTCCTGGGTGCCCACCGGTTGCTACTTTGCTCTGAAAATTACTCACTCAGCTCAATCTGTAGGGTTCGGCAAAAAAGGTACCCCCTGCCCCACACACACTTGACCTTTATTTCATTCTGTAGATTCCCCTTTCCCATCTCTCTTTCCCTTCATTGCAATATCTGGTGGATGAAATCAGGTAATTAGTCCCGTCAAATTTCCCACAGTCTGGATTTTGCTGATCTGAAGCAGAAATTTGAACTCCTTGCTCAGGGGTGGGGGGAATTCAGCTGCCACACCCAGCTCTCAGAGGTCCCCACCCTTCATGAGGTGGCTCCTGGCTGACCCTTCCTCCCCCTGCCTCCATGCCCTGGCCCAGCCTTGGGGAGCACTTCGTATTTTTCTCCAAAGTGCACCCTGAATCGGACTGGGGTGTGTCTGATTGAACGTGGCTCCCAGCTTCCAGAACAGTGCCCATCCTGAGTCCTCCACACTGGGATTTTGAGTTTCTGGTCTCTTCTCTTGGCGCAGGCTGTTATTAGCCTCTGTTCATTTATTCTTTCATCAGAAACATAGACCGGGCCCTTCTCTGCCCTGGGCCGGATGGTGCGCTCTGGGCCACAGTGGCTAGCCAGGTAGGTGGTGAGCAGCTGCAGGTGCTCAGGCTGGCTGGGGCGGGATGAGCCCCCATGCAGAGGCCGTGCAGTGTGATGGGTGCTACAACGTGGGGACGGACAGACAGGAGGCTTTGGGAGTGTAGGGTCAGGGGTCAGGGAAGACGTCCCAGAAAAAGGGCTCCTAGGATGAGCTTTGGCGGGTGGTTAGGGTTTGACTGGCTTTATCTGTTTGCCTGGGAGGCCATAACAAAGTACCTCAAATGGGGCCGCTTCACCAACACCAGTTTATTGTCTCAGAGCTCTGGAGGCCAGAGGCCCCAAATCAAGGTATCAGCAGGGTTGGTTTCCCCTGGGGACTGTGAGGGAGAGTCTGCCTAATGCCTCTCCCCTCTGCTGGTGGTTTGCGGCAGTCTTTGGAGTTCCTTGCCTTCTAGAAGCATCACCTTGATCCCTACCCTTGTCCTCATGTGGTATTCTCTTGGTTTGTGTGTCTGTATCCAAATTTCTTCTTTTTTAAGGACACCGGTCATATAGGATTAGGGCCCACCTTGATGACCTCATTTAGACTCGACCACTTCCATGAGACCCTACCTCCAAATAAGGTCACATTCACAGGTACTGAAGGGTAGGAATTCATTGCACGAATTTTGAGGGGACACAAGTCAATCTGTAACATCAGGGGAATGCAAATGTTGTGGGGTGAGGGTAAGGGGAGAGGGAAGGGGGTTCCAGGTGCGGTGGGGAGTGTAATATGTGCAAAATCTGGAGGCAAGAGAGGAAGCAGTGTTCAAGGAAGTGAAAGTTATCGGGTCTGGCTGGGCGGGACTGGGGTCGGATGGGGGAGGCCGGAGGTGAGGCTGCAGAGGTTGGCTGGGGTCAGATCTGGGAGAGTCTCAAAGACTTGGAGAGGAGTCTGCAGCTCGTCCTGGGAGCCATGAAGAATTTTACACGGGGTGTGACAAGGGCAGAACTCTGGCTGTGGGTTTGGGGGTCTGAGCCGGCAGGGAGGCAGTGGTGAGGGAGACAAGCAGATGGATTTCAGAGAGGGAGTTTCAATGGGGCTTCCCAGTGGGTTGGCTGGGGAGGGGTGAGGACAAAGGAAACTTCAGAATGGTGTCCTGGTTTCTGTTTCATCCGGGGGCTGAGGGCCCCATCAGTGGTTGAGGCCTCCGGAAGAGCCTGACTCGGAGGTCCTCAGGCTCAGACCCCTTTTGTGGTGACAGACAGCAGAGAAGCCATTCCTCCCCGGGGAACTGGGGAGGTAGTTCTGGGACCGCTGGGAAGGATGGGGCTTAAGGCTATGAAGAACAGGGGCGGAGCGCCTCCCTGAACTTTGGCTGGCCTGCTTATCAGTGCAAAAAGAAGGCAAGGCGTGGCCCGAAAGACTCGCTTGGCAATGGATCCTAAGTGGCTCTCATCCCCTGCATTTCATGGCATGGTGTGTCCGGAACGCGGCCCACACTTGAAGCCTGGCATTCGGGATCCTCCAGGGTCTGCTCCAAGATCTTGCCAACTGCATGCTCTTCTGTCCCTGCTCACCTTCTGATGAGCTGAACCACCCACTGTCCCACCTCCATCCTGGGTAGCTTAGCCGCTCCCTCTCTTCTGAACATTCTCCAGGATTTGTGCGATGCTCTCCTCTCCTTCTGGCCCCTCTTGATTAGCCTTTATTTCCTCTAATTATATTATGAGCTTCTTGATGTCAGGCAGAAACACTGGACTCACCTATGTAATCCCAGTGCCTGTACATAATAAGGAAGAAAAGAAACGAACATTTATTGAACACCCATTAAATACCGGTCACTACATCACAGGCTTTAAGAGTAAATTCACAGTTAATCCTTACTGCTTCTCAGGGTTGGTCTTTGAAGTCAGCCTACAGGTGAGAACACAGGCTCAGAGAAAGGGAAGTGCCTTGATCAAGCGACTTGGTAAACTTGGCAGGGCTCTAAAGTGTGTGCCCTTTCTACTCCAGCCAGTTGGCTACGCACTTGTTGGATGAATGAATGAAATGAATGAATGAATGAATGAATGAATGAAAAGTTGGAGGGATGGCTTCTCTCATTTTAGGACTGGAAAGGAGGCAAGGAATGAGGGTAGACACTGTCCAGTAAATGAAGGAGGTGATGAGCTGGGTGTGGAAGATCTGCCTGTGTTCTGTAACTGCAGCTCCTTGGAGAGCAGCTGGAGGAACAGGAGGGTGCCAGGCTTCACTGCGGGGTGACCTTGGGCGAGTCACTCCCATGGGGAAGGAGAAGGCTGGACTATCTATCCCCTGTCTGCAGACTGTCTCTTGGTCCCCATGGACTCCCACGGTGTCTGGCCATCTGCTGGCCCCCTAAGAGCTCAGAGCAGAGAGTGGGGAGTGGGTCAAGGAAGCGGCCCTCACTTCTTTCCAGCAGGGCCCAGATCACCTCAGCAGTTGACTCGCTCAGAGCGGGCAAGACCTTTTCATTCCAACCAGGGGTGGCACGTGGATGCACAGTCATTTCATTTCTGCTCCCCAATCTGCCTTGCTTCTGCCGAGCTAAGAGATATTGCTACTTGTTCTGTGGAGAGAACAAAGGTGGGAGGGAGCACAGGGTATTAGATTCAATTATAAACAGAAGCTCTTAGAGTCCATTCTCAGACGTGGAAATGCTAAATCCTTCCCCCTAACTCTCCCGCCTTTTAAGCCACGAAGATGTCCAGGCTTCCAGCAGGCTCCTTGGGTCAGCCCCAGCTGCCTTTTCCATGCATGCTGCTCCCTTCTCAAAGGGTGAATTAGCCCAAGAGTGGGTGATTTTGCCTGTAATATCTCCATTCTCCTTTCCCATAAAAATCACAGTGTTCTCTTCATTCATTCTCTTTCTGTCTTCTTTCACTCAAACGTGTTGATGATGTCATCTCTGATGCACTGGGGACCCAGCTTCCTGGAAGAAAAAGGGACCTCAGTTTATACCCCTACTTCTGTTTCGGATTCCACGAACGAACTTTACTGTGCTAAGTTGGCCTCGAACGTGGGAAACAGATCTACTCACCAAATTCTGTTCGTTAATATTTTGCTGAGAATTTCCGCCTCTGGACTCATGAGAGAAATTAGTTGGTAATTTTCTTCTAATTTATTTTTCAGGTTTCAGTATCAAGATAATGCTGGCTTTATAAAATAAAATGAGTTGAGAAGAGTTTCTATTCTCTGGAAGAGTTTGTGTAAAATGGCATTATTCCTTAAGTACTGGGTAGAATTCATTTAGTGATGCCTCTTGAGCAGGTTGAAGTTTTTCTTTGTGGGACGGTTTCCATGATGAATTCTTTTTTTTTTTTTTTTTGTTAGCTCTTAGACAGTAGTCAGATTATTTGTCCTCCCATGTCAATTTTAGTAGACTGTGTTTTCCTAGGATTTGTCTATTTTAATTATATTTTCAAACTTATTGGCAAAAAGTTGCTGCTAACATCCTCTTATATTTTGAATCTCTGTAGGACCCTGCAGTGACTTTCCCCTTGTCATTATGGATATTGGGTATTGGTTATTAGCAAAGTCTCTTATTCCTCGATTGGTTTTGCCAGGTGCTTATCAATACTATTAGTATTGGAAGAATCAACTTTTGACTCTGTTCATCAACTCTATTGTACTCCATTTTCTCTTTCATTGGTTTCTGCCCATTATTTCCTTTCTCCTACATCCTTCTGTTTTATTTTGCTGTCTTTTCTAACTTCTTGAGATGCAAGCTTAGATCTTTGGTTTTTAGCCGTCTTCTTTCCTTGTAAATGTGATTGAGGCTAATATTTTGCCTCTGCACACAGCTTTAACTGCAGGCCTGTCAGTTTTGAAATGTATTTTCATTATCCTTTAGTTGAAAGTACTTTCTAATTTCCGGGGTTATTTCGTCTTTGACACAAGAGTTACCTAAAACATACATTTCTTTACCTCAAAAGGTAGAGACTTTTCTAGCAATCTTTTTGTTTTGGTATTAATTTGTAGCTCACTTTCACTTTTTTCCTACAGGATTTCAATTCTTGAAATTTGTTGAGATTTGCATTAGTCTATATAGCCCAGCATATGGTTAATTCTGCTAAATTAAAGAATCAACCTCTGGCTTTGTTGGTGAACTCCATTGTGCTTTGCTCACTTTTGTCACATCACTTAATTCTCACAGTGGCTCTTCCAAGGTCCTTTTAAAGCCTCCCTTTTCAGATAAAGGAACTAAAGAATCATAGTATGTTGGTTAAGGGCAGGGTTTGAATCATGACTCTACGGCTTATTGGCTTTTTGACCTTGAGAAAGCTGCTTAGCTTTTATGTGTCTTAATTTCCTCATTTGTAAAATGGGGATCATAATGGCATCCACTGTACAGGGTGGCAGTGAATAAATGAGCTAAAACTTGTAAAGTGCTTAGAAGGGTGGCTGTCATACACTAAGCGCCATAAATATGTTTGTTAAAGAAGTAAACAATTAAGGGTCAGAGAGGGAAGATTTCCTGACTAAATTGACGCAGCTAATGCCACACATCAGGTTAGTGGAAAAGCTAAAATTCACACCCAGGTCTGTGTGACTTTAGATGTACTTCTGTCATTGCATCTTGCTGCCTCCCAAACTTGACCCCAAATCAATGACTAGTTCAGGGGTGGCAAGTAGGTATCTCTTTATTTGCCATTGAGAATGGCCTCGGGTTTGAGTAGGATCCTGAGCTCAGTGGAAGCGTGTGCTGTGATTGATGGCATGGATTACAGATGGAGACATCAGTGATATAGGTGTGTGTCATCCCTGGTCTAAGCCAAGGGCCACCTCTTCCTGGAGACACTTTTAATTACTTATCACACAGTGAGTTGTCTGTTCTTTGAAGCTTTTTGAGTCTTGACATCACCACTAAACCTGGAGATGGACTCCAAACTCCTAAGAGTTGACTTCATGGGCATGGCTCCTGGGGATTTCTGTGCCGGTGGGAAGACTTTGAGCAAGGCTGGAGCTCTTGTCTTGTGACTATCTGTGCCTGCCGTGGGGACATTATTATTGTTCCTCTGACCTGACGAGCTCTGGATGCATAGAATTCCTCATTGGCTGAACATGTGTGGTTTCTTTCTTTACAGAAACTTGAAGGCAAAGACCATACCTTGTTCTTCTCTGTGCCTGTATAGGTCTTAGCATCAATCTGGCCACCCAATAGATGCTTAAAAATTTTCATTGAGGGCGCCTGGGTGGCTCAGTCGGTTAAGCGACTGCCTTCGGCTCAGGTCATGATCCTCGAGTCCCGGGATCGAGTCCCGCATCGGGCTCCCTGCTCAGCAAGAAGCCTGCTTCTCCCTCTAACCCTCCCCCCTCTCATGTACTCTCTCTCTCTCTCTCATTCTCACTCTCTCAAAATAAATAAATCTTTTAAAAAAATTTTTCATTGAATTGACTTGACTCTTATTTTGATGGATATTATATGTGAAGATGTTGTCCCAGAATATCCAGGTGAGTTGATCACACATGGATATCTGAAGTCAGGACAAAACTGGTGTCTCCATGTTAAGACTCAGGAGACAATAGATATGCCTCAGACTTGGTTTCATGGGAGGGAGAAGAGAAGGTAGTATTTAGTTAGCAATTTCTTTTTTTTAAACAGATAACTTTTTTAAAAGATTTTATTTATTTAGTTGAGAGAGAGTGAGAGAGTGAGAGAGCACAAGCAAGAGTGGCAGAGGGAGAGGGAGAGAGAGAGAGGGAGAAGCAGGCTCCCTATTGAGCAGGGAGCCCAACACGGGGCTCAATCCCAGGACCCTGGGATCATGACCTGAGCTGAAGGCAGATGCTTAAATGACTGAGCCATCCAGGTGCCCCTAATTAGCAATTTCTATAGCGGCAGGAATTTAGCAAAAAAAGCTTTAGATACTATGTATATAGTATCTCATTTAACTCTCAGAAACCCTCCACTGCCATTTTACAAGGGAATTATCTGAGACTCAGAGAGGTTGAATGACTTGCTTGACATTACAGAGCCAATAAGTAGCAGGACTGGGATTTAACCCCAGGTCAACATGACTCCAGAACCGATGGGCTTTCCATTGTACCATTCTGCCTCAGGTTGTCCATCCATCCACCCATCTGTCTGTCTGTCTGTTCACCATTCCATCCACCCATGAAACAAGTATTTTTTGAGTACCTACCATGTACCAGGTAGACAAGCTCCATGCCCTAATAGGATTATACAGATAAAAGACAATCACAGAAACAAATAAATAAGCTGCATATCACCTGGTGAATTGATACCACTGAGGCCTCAGGGAATGCAGCACTGAGAAGCAGTTGAGCCAGAGTCAGGAGACCCAGGTGTTAGTCTTGCTCTGCACTGACTCGCGGGCTGACCTTGGGCAAAGCACCTCACCTCTTGGGTCTCTGTTTCTCATTAGTGAAACAACACTTTGGACAAGAAATATGACCTCAAGAGTCCTTGCTGCCCCAAGAGTCTATAATTCCAAGTCCTTAAAAACTACTGCTTTCTCATTTCTTTCTTCATAAATAACACCATATGAAATTGCCACAAAAAGCCCCAAACAGGTGCCCAAGGAGCCACAGAAGCAGATTCCTGGTGTCTGAAATTCAAGGACTTTGTCACTTTGAGTCTGAAGACAATTTACCTGGATTCTGACCTATTTCCATTTGCCTCAGTGGATGTAAGTTTCTCTGTCCCAAACAGTGTGCGTGTGGTGAGCCCAGAGCTACTTCCTGGGAACGAGGTGGGGATTATTTATCAAACCAAGCCCCGCTGAGGAAGCAGACTCTGTGTTTACACCATTCATGCGTTCAGCAAATATTGTTCCTATCACAGACAAGGACAAAAGTAAACTTCACCCTGAAAGGTCTGCATTACCACAGGCTTTCAATTCCAGGAACTCTCGAAAGCCTCCCAATACCCCTTTCTCCATATTCATGCTTCTCAACTTGGACTTAAGATTTATCACTGTTGACCATCTCTTTTTTTTTTAAAAGGAAAAAAAATTCAGATTGCAGAAGTAATGCATTCCCAATGTTGAAAATACAGCAAAGAATAAATAAGAAAAACAACAACCCGTAATCCCACCACCCACAGATAAACACCATTAACATTTTATCGTATTTCCTTCCAGTCTTTTTATGCTTTTCAAAGTAGCTGAAATCATACTTTATAACCTTTTTCTATCTTGCTCTTTTACTTAATGTTATAACATTAAACATTTTTCCCATGTCGTTAAGAACACTTCATAAGCATCATTTGTAATGGTGGCATGATATTCCATCTTGTGGAGGCAGTTCAATTTACTTAGCCATTCTCCCAAACCCAACATTTAAGTTTTTTTACCCATAATATTTTACTTTTATGAATGATACCGTGATGAATATATTTTGTACATAAATCTTTGTCCACATGTCAGATTATTTTTCTAGGCTAGATACCCAGATCTAAAACTTACTAGTCAATTGGCCTTCCAGAAATTTTGTACTCCATTTTTATTCTTTTCACGGGTCTGTAAGTATGTTCAATGCCCCACCTCCCTTCACCAGCATGGACTATTATCATTAGAAAGAAACTTTGCTAATTGGAGAGGTGAAAAGAGTATCCATTCCTATTTTGGTTCTCATCTCTTTCGTTAGTAGTGTGGGCAAATAAATTGTACGTTTCTTAGCTACTTGCATTTACTCTTTCTGGAATTGTCTGTTTATGTTTGATCATGCCCTTCTTTCTAGGTGCTTTTTTCTCTTTGGACTTTTGTCCACAGACATGGGTTCCCCAAATGAACAACAAACAAAAAGAACTCAAGAGCAAACAAGCCTTAAATTGAATCACAATGTACTCTGTTATTCCCTGTAGGAAAGATGTTTTGGCAGTCTGCTGCGTAACAAACGACTCTGAAACTTAGTGACTTAAAGCAACCATGTTATTTCGTGCATGACTTTTGGATCAGCCATTTGGGAAAGGCTCAGCTGGGCAGTTAGTCATTGCACAACGTGGCATCTGCTGGTGCCCTGGTGGGGTTGGCCAGAAGCCTGGGCTCAGCAGGACCCACTGATGATCAACAGCCTACATGTGTCTTCTCTAGCATGGTGGCTTCAGGGAAGTTAGGCTTCTTTCAAGAACCTCCAGAGTTCCCAGGGAGAGTGGTCTCAGATACAAGAAGTAGAAATCACTAGTTTCTTAAACCCAGGGCCTGAAAACTGACACAGCATCACTCCTATCGTATTCTGTTGGCCAAAGCAGCCACAGAGCATGCCCAGGTACAAGGAGAGGACATATAGGTCACTTCTTCATTGGAGGAGGGTCAAGGAATTAGCAGCCATCTTTCATCTGGTACAAAAGAGTACCTCTATATTCCACAATTAAGTTAGCATGGATTCAGAGGGAAGAAGAAGGTAAGGAATAAATGAATGAATGACTAGACATTGAGAAGCTAGACAATTTGCAGAAAGCCACAGAGCAGATCCTAGGGGAGCCCAGACTTTCCTTAAGGATTATTATTGCTCGTATTTAGCTCCAGAAACATTCCTTTTTCCAGGGAAGGGCCTCATCTTCCTAATATGTGTGGAAACCAGTGCTGCATAGAATGACATGAAAGTTCCAGAATGGAGTCACATAGCAATCATCCCTCTCTACTCATATCCCCTGAAATGACGATGTTGTCAGAGGGCAGGCATGGGGGAAGTGAATTAAAATATCTCGGTCTCAGAGTCAACAACACTGGGTGGTAGATTACACATGCTAATATGCATAATTTTCAAATCCTTATCTTTCTTTCACAGACAAGTGACCTGGAGTTATTAGCAGAGCTTATAATGTTAAGTATTAGAGGCTGAGATTCTGTGACATAACATACTACTCTTCTCCTGAGAATTTAGCCATTTTCCCAACACAGAGAGCTTGGCCCAATAAACACCTGGGTGAGCATTGCCTTGGATTTGGTAATATGACAGAAAGGATTTCTTTGAATCATTTTAGTGACTTATTTTACATCAATAAAGGTCATTATACAACCTATCACCTCCCATCAATTCTCCAGCATAATCAGAATGGGCAACTTATCCATCCATCCATCCATCTACCCATCGAACAAACATCTATGGGCACCTTCCATACTTCTGACCCTGTGTGGAGATACAGTGGTGAGCTAGAGAGACATTTTCTCGGTGCTCATGGAATTGCCTGCAACACCACAGGAAGAAAGCTAGTAGGGAAGGAAGATTTATTGAAAGCCAGCTGTGTGGCCTGGGTGGTGCACATGATCTGTTTTTGTCCTCACACCTGAGACCCAGGGATTAATACTTAGCCTTTAGAGGGAAGGAAGCTGAGAGTCAGAGAAGTAATTGCTGGAGGTCATGCCGCTGGTCCGTGGTAGAGCTGGGTTGGGAACCTTGGTCTGTCTGACTCAGAGCCAATGCCACAGGAGTGACAGGAAGGGGACACAGCTATGACTATCTGGCTTCATAAGCCTTTGTGTTCTCTCACTGCCTCAAACCTAGAGCTACAAGGTGACTCAGTTGGAAAAACTTGCATTCATAGGTGTCTTCTGAAGGTGATGTGGAGCAGGGCAGACAGAGCATCCTGGTTTGGGACCCAGGAGACCTGAGGTTCTCACCCTGGTATCATGTGACCATGGCAAGTCCATTTGGGTTTAGGTATGTGTGACAACCATGAAATGCAAGACTGTGACTGGGGGGTCAGAGTGGGTGCTCAGGCTGGGGGTAAGCGGATGGCGGGAGCAAAAGCAGATTCCTGTCTCAGACCTTTGGTCTGATTCCATTAGACTCTACCTGTGCATGGCAGGGGTGTGGGGGAGGCTGGGTCTAGTCCTCTGAGGTGGAAGGGGTTGACCACGGCCAGGTGGGATGTCAGGGTCAGAGCCACGCAGGCCAGACCCCCGTGGAAGGAGATGGGTACAAGGAATGGTCACTGGGCAATGAGATGCTCAGACTGGAGTATGAGTTAGTCCATTTGACCACTAGCTGCTCAGTGGCAACTGCGTGTGTTCAATATACTGCGAAAAGCAGAGATGGAGTCTTTGATGCTTACAGAGGAGGAGGAGACCTGAATTTAATAATCACGTAACGAAACCAGCCTGATAAACTTCAGCTTGAGGGAAAGCCACAAGATTCTCTGAGACCATAAAGCAGGGGGTGGGGGTCTCTAGTTTGGGGACTGGAGAAGGGCTCAGGTCAGACTTGGGTTTGAAGTGTAGAGTTTCCCCTCCTCTCCTTCCAACTCCCTGGCTTCATCCTTTGTCTTTTTTTTTTTTTAATTTAATTTTATAATGTTATGTTAGTCACCATACAATACATCATTAGTTTTTGATGTAGTTGTCTTGAATGAGGCTCAGATGTTGCCATGAGGTGTCTGGTATGGGTTTTCCTTGCTTCTTCTCTTCGCTCCTCTCAGCCCTTTTAATTAGAATTCTTTCACCTTTTATTTAAACTGCAGGACATTTATCTTCATTAACTCTCTCAAATATTGTTTTCATTTCCATTTTCATTTCTCTCTTTCTGGATCTCCTATCTAGATGTTAGCACTTCTACCTCCATCTCAATTAGTTTTCCTCCCTCCCCCATCCTCCTATCAACCCTTCCTTCCTTCCTTCCTTCCTTCCTTCCTTCCTTCCTTCCTTCCTTTCTTCCATCTCTTTTGAGATATAATTGACATACAACATTGTTTAAGTGTAAGGTGTACAATGTGTTGCTTTGATAATTTGTATGTTGCAATATGGTTATCACTTAAGTGTTGGCTAATGTCTCTATCATGTCACATGGTTATTTCTTTTTTGTGGTGAGACCAATTAAAATCTGGTCTCTTACCAAGTTTGAAGTGTGTAATACAGTATTGTTGACTATAATCACTATGCTGTGCATTGTCTTTCCAGAACTTATTTATCTCCTAGTTGCAAGTCTGTGCCCTTAAATAGCTCCCCACTTTGATTAGCTTTTCTTTTAATTAATTAATTAGTTAAATCTTCTTCCTCCAGGGAGATTTTCTCCATCTCTTTTCCCATGGACTAATTCATTCTGCTATTTACCTCTACTACTCTGTTCATTATATAAGCGATTCTATTTTCTGTATGCAATATTTCTACAGGGTCTTTTTATTTTTGTTTTATTCTTCCTGTTTCATATTGCTTTTATGTTACTTTACCCTCTTTTATATGTTGACTAAGCTAATCTTAAATTCTTATCCCTTTTGGTCTAATATTTTTGCTTCTTGATGGCATTTGTATTCCAGAATGCTGTTGGTTTTTTTTTTTTTTTTCTTTTTCTTTTGGTATAGCTGTTCTTCTCAAAGGTCTGGTCTTATTTGTCCGTAAACTTATTTTTCCCCAGGGATGTGGGCTACTGTCAGGCCATGTGTATGGGGGAAGATCAGCTTCGGCCCAGTGGATTCGGGGCAGGGTGGGGAAGTAGGCCACAGCATCATAAAACCATAGCTATTTACGCTCACTGCAGGTCACCCCTGCCCTCCACGCAGAGAAAAGCAGCATTAAAGGAGCTTATTGGTGCTTTGCCTCTCTAGATCCTTCAGTGATTGTCCAGGGGGAGGGAATCAGTGTGGTGTGAACTTGGCATTTTAATTTGTCATCCTGCCCAGCCTCACCTCTGTTCACTCCAAACTTCTTGCAGTTTCCTAAACATACCTCATCCTTTCCCACTTTTCTGCCCTTGCTCACACCTTTTCTGGCAGACATCTACTTACACTTTGCAGCTCAGCTCAAGTGCCCCTCTCCCCCGCATCAAGTCTCCTCTGACCTTCCTGATGATAATCCTAGTCACTGATGTGTCTTCAGCTCTTGCTCTGGGCTAGGCCTTGTGCTAAACACTTTTCATGCATTTCCTATTTATTTCCAACCACAATCCTGGCACAGAGAGGTTAAGAGGCTTGCAGAAGGTGACTCAGCAAGTCAGTGATGGTGAGGAGATTCAATCAGGCCTTGGATGCCAGAGGCCATCAGTAGATCACCTGAGCACTTGATCTACTGCCTCATGCTTTTTCAACTCTCTATCCTGACAGTACCTCTTTGGGTTATTTGTCATTTGTTTCTATCACTGTCTGTAGCTGGGGCTGGGTGTCTCTCTTTCTCGTCACAGCCCAGCATAAGTCCTGGAGAAGGTGAAGGAATGGATGACATAGTCTGCATGTTCCACTCCTGCCAGATGCTTTTTTGAGGATCAGCACTGAGTAGAGTGCTTTACACATAGTAGGAAGCAACCAGCCAACCAACCAAACAACCAACCACTCAACCAATTGGCCAGTGAATGAATGAATGAACCAAGCAAGCAAGCAAGCAAGCAAGCAAGCAGCCAAACAACCAACTAATTGGCCAACCAACAAACCAAACAACCAACCAAACAACCGACCAACCAGCTACATTACCTGCCCCAGAAGAAAACTGAGAAAATGTCATTTCCTTGCTAGAGTTCATTTGTTGTGCTTGAGCATTAGTTAATTCGACAAATATTTATTCAGTACCTACTATGAGCAGTGTCTGTTTGACTTGGCCTTGCGGATTTCTGACAAGAGTTTTAGCTCTATTTTGTGCTACTACCCCCTGGGACAAACAGGTATTGTATGCCCTCAGGGGCAAACGGGTGTCAGGTGCTTGACGAGAGATGATGTAAGAGTCTGGGAAAGTAGCTCTCAGACCATCTATCTTTGATTCAGAAACAAGGGAAACAAAAACTCTGGATTCTCCAAATTTATGAACAAAAGATGAGCTATTCATGAGCAAATAGCAGAACTAAGTAAGCATAATACAAAATTAATAAGACAGAGCTTTTAGAGCAAAGTAAAGGAATTAATAATAAACTACTATTTACTACTGAGAATTCAACTCTCTCCCCCCTCAAAAAACAAACAAGCAAAAAACAAAACAAAACAAAAAAAACCTATTTGATGACCATACCATGTCAGTTTGATATTGCTTTGAGCTCTCTCCCCCCTCAAAAAACAAACAAACAAAAAACAAAACAAAACAAAAAACACCTATTTGATGACCATACCATGTCAGTTTGATATTGCTTTGAAGTTGGCTGTATTTCTAGAATGAGATTCTCTTTAGTTTATGCTGCCTTCATGTCTACTGATGTTTTTTGATACCTTTTTGGCTCAAGATGGAGGCATAGTCCTTAAATAAAACATGGTCTGTTTTATTGAGGGATCAAGTTTTTCTTTGTCCCCTGCCCCATCCTATTTATTTTCCTAGCCATATTAACACTGCTTCACACTGACCTATTGCTCTTAATTGGCAAGCCTTAGTATAAAGCAATGGTGGCTACTCTTGGTTGCCTATCTGATCATTCTCTTTTCTTTCTTGCTGATCGAATCCTGATTTTGGGTAAAGGCAATGTGCCCAACCTGTGGGGATAAATCAGGATCAGCCCCCACAATAGTGGAGATGCTATTCTTCTTGGCAAAGGTCATGAGCACGAGATGTGAGGCGAAGTCTGTTGGGGGAGTTCAGGAAAGAGTTTCCTGTCTGGAGAGAGAGATGGAGGAGGAGAAAGCCCTTTCCCCACTTTGGCCCCACTTTCCAGTGCTGGCCTCTGTCCTGTGAGGCATGGGACCTACTTTAGCCTTTTTAAGACCTTGACCAGAAGACCCCATGGACCCCAGAGAGGCTGAACTTGTGCTCAGATGCCACTGAGCTGCTGAGTAAGCCAATCCTGGGCACAGATCCAGGCTTCCTGTTGTGTGAGATGATTTCATATCTTTATTACTCAAGGACTTGCTTATTGGCTTGTTCTGTTACTTGCAGTGGGATGCATGCCTACTGGGACAACTGGTACAAGGGCCACACTCTGATTTCTCCTGCCACATGTGTACTGCAAAGGATATGACTCCTGCACACAAGTACCAAATTTTTCCTTTTAACCCTCTACAGTATCTTGTTAGAACCAAAGACATTATTGCCTCTGTTAACAGAGTGGGAAACAGGCTCTGAGACTGATGTCTTTTACCACATGTAATTATGGTGTCATACACTCTGGGTTGCTGAGCCCCTCTCAGTGCCTACCTGCAAGCTATGACACTGTCCTCTCAGGAGACCTTGGCTTTGGACAGAAGTCTTAGGAGTTGTGATGGTTAGTTTTATGTGTCAACTTGATGGAGCCATGGGCTGCTGGGGTATTTGGTCAAATATTATCTCAGTGTTTCTGTTAGGGCCTTTTTGGATGAGTTTGCCATTTAAATCAATAGATTGCATAAAACAGATTGTCCTCCCTTATGTGGGTGGATCTTGTTCAATCAGTTGAAGGTCTGAATAGAACAAAAGATTGGCCCTCTTGTGAGTAAGAAGGAATTCCTCCTGCCTGACTGCCTCCAAGCTGGGACGCTGGTGGTTTTTTCTGCCTTCAGACTCAAACCAAAACATAGGCTCGTCCTGGTCTTTTGACCAGAACTATGCCACTGGTTCTCCTAGGTCTCCAACTTGCAGTTGGCAGATCTTGGGTCTTGTCAGTCTCTACAATCATGTGAGCCACTTTCTTATAATAAATCTCTTTCTCTCTCTCTCTATACCTTATTGGTTCTGTTTCTTGGGAGAACCCTGCCTAATCCAGGAATCACCCAGCTCTGAATGAAGCAAGCAGGGTTTCCTTCTCAGCACAGTGAAGGAAGGAATCTAACCCTTTCCACGTAGCCACTCTGTGCCAAGCACTGACTAGGTGCTTTTCACACAGTATCTCATTTAATCTTCCAACAGCCTTGAGAAGGGGATCCTGCAGCTGCTTCTCATCATTGGATGCAACTGAGACCAGCAGCAGAATAGCTGCTTGCTCATGGCTACACAGATGGTGAAGGCAGAGCTGGGATTTGTGGGTTTTCTACTAAATCAAACTGTCTGGGAGTGGCTGGAGGCATTTGTGGGAGGGTACCTTTCTTTGCTTGTTTCCCCATTTGTCTGCTCCTTTGTTTGAGGCTGAGACCTACATGGCTATCCAGCTCAGGGTTCTCCCATTGTTCTCGTTCATTTGAAAAGCTGAATGATTTACAAAGACAATTCCTTAGCAGAATCAGCTGACATTTGCAGTGTTTTTAACAAAATGCAGACAATTCCTTTTTAGCCTCATGTGAGAGTTTCCTCCTGCCCCTACAACCTTCTTTTCTCTCTCTCTCTCTCTCTTTTTTTTTTTTTTTTTTGGTTTCAGTCTCAACATCCCCTACCTTATTCCTTCCACCCATGAAAGCAATTTTAACTTCATGAAACTAAAGTTTTAAGTGCCTACATTCCTTTACTGGAGTGATCATAGATTCCTTAGATTGAACTAGAAATGGGCCAAGAGGGAAACATCTTCAGGACTCTCCTATGAGGATGAGGTTGTGTGTGCAGTTGTAGGGTGACTGAAGATGTCAGCCAAACCTTGGTTTGGGGATTGCAGGACTTGTTAATGGAAACCAAGTTCCTCAGGACTAATTGAGACAGGGAGTCAGGCAGATGCCAATGTATGTGCAGGAAATGTTTGTTGAATAAATGAATGTGAAAGTGGGCAAATGAGTAAATAGAAAATTATGATTAGTAATAATACATTTAAAAATGCTGTTGCTAGGGGTGCCTGGGTGACTCAGTTGGTTGAACATCCAAGTCTTGATTTTGGCTCAGGTTGATGTAGGAAAGACATTGGGGTTCGAAGCTGATGGCCAAGAAAGAATTCTTGAGATGTCTTTGGTGCAAAAAAGTGGTGTTATTAAAGCATGGGGACAGGACCCGTGGGTAGAGAGAGCTGCACTGGGGTCGTGAGGAGTGGCCCATTGTATGTATACTTTCAAGTTGGGAGGAGGTTAGGGATCGCATAAGTCCCTAAGGAATTTTGGAAGCAAGGTTTCCAGGACCTTGATGGGGCTAGTTATTGTTGGGAAAAGGTCATTTATTTCTGTCTATAAAACCTTAGTCATGAGACCCTTCAGATGTATATCGGTGGGTCATATGCTTGGGGGATGATTCCCAATACGTCTCTTGGGGAGTAGAGATAAAGGAAGTTTCTGAACAAATTTTTGTATGTTGAAGTTGAATGTTTGTATGTTGACCTTACTTACAGGGTCCTGGGGGCTGGGCTAAGATTGCCTTTGCCCTTAGCAAAGTATTAACATTCGAGGCAGCTGAGTTCTTAGAGGAATGTCACTCTGCCTCGTGACACAAGGACTTGTCAGTGGGCTGTAGGTAGTAAGGAAATTTAGTTTTTTCTTTGCCTTTGTTTCTCACATCGAGGTTATGATCTCAGGATCGTGAGATCGAGTCCCGGGTCTGGCTCTGTGCTGGGCATGGAGCCTGCATTAGATTCACCCTCTCCCTCTTGCTCTGCCCCTCCCTTTCCCCCCACTTGCACTCTCTCTCTCTAAAAAAAAAAAAAAAAAAAATGCCATGTTGCATGTGCCTGACAGGTGCTTCTCTTCCCCACTGGGTTCCAGAATGAGAAAACACATGGAGCAAAACTGAGCAGACAGACACATGGAATTGACCCACAGTCAGTGAGTAGCCCTCTGGTAATGTGAACAAGAAGTACATGTTTGTGCTATAAGGCATTGAGATTTGGGGATTGCTTGTTACTGCAGCAAAGCTGACTGATACAGTCTCCATATTGTAGAGATTATTGTGCTTTGCTTCCCAGAGGTGGTGGCATGTAAACTCAGAATGGAAAAACTTTTATTAGACTGAGAAATGGGGAAAGTGCATTCTAGGAGACAGAAGCTGAGTGAACAGAGGCATGGATGTAGGAAGATACACTAGAGTGCATGAAGGCAATGAGCAAAAATAAATCCATGAAGCTCCATGGTAGGGTGTATAGGGAAGGCAGCTGGAAAATCAGACCACAGAGGACATCGAACAGCCTGCTACGGATAATGAATTTTACCCTGAAGATGCCAGAGGGTGCCAGGGGTACCACTGAAGATTCATAAACAAGGAACACGGTGTGCTTAGGAACTTGCTCATGGTTTCCTGCCATTTGTGGAAAAACATTGCTGGTCACGCCTGCTCGTTCTAATTCCTGGCTTATCCTGTAAACCTGTTACTCCAGCTATAGCATTTGCTAGCAGCCAGCAAGTTGATTTCTTTCCACCTTTATCTGATGTCTATCAGGATGGGTGACTCTGTTTTGCTCAGAGGAAAAAAAGTGAAGCTACCTCAGGAATAATAATAGTGATTTTCTTCTAAAAACGGTTTCCAAATCCTATTTATATATGTTGAGGAGAGCAAGTTCTGAGGTAGAGGAAAGAAAAGGCCCCATATATCTTAGGCAGATATTATGTGCCAGCAGGCTTGGGTTCATGAGTGTGGGACCTGGGGAATCACACAGGACCCTGCACAGAGAAAGGTCCTGTACTTACTTTTATGTTTTGTGGTTGTGCCTTAAAATTCTCAATAATTTTGAGCAAGGGACCTGGGGTTTTCACTTTGCATTGAGTCCTGCAAACGGTGCACGCAGGCCTGCAGTACTTGGCATTGTAGGACTAGGCACTTTACCCACCTTACGTCATTTAATTCTCCTGACAAGCCTGTGAGGTAGGAATTATCATTGCAACTTTACTGAGGTGGGAACTGAGGCCCAGAGAGGTCAGGGTATTTGCCCAAAGTTACACAGCTGCCATGTGATGGAGCTGGGATCTGAACCCTGATCCCTTTGTTTCCAGAGGCCCCACTCTCCTTCAGCTAACGTGTTCACAGAACATTTTAGTTTTAAAGCACCTCTTTCCCCCCCACCCCCGTTGTTTTAGCTTGAGCTTCCCCACAGCCCCATGAGGTCAAAGCCATTATTCCCATGGAAGAAAAGCAACTGTCCCCCAGCCAGTGAGCCCTGCAGCAAGACTGGAGATGAGGCTTTTCAGGCCAGGGCTCCCTGAAGCCTGTGTCTTCGACAATAACTCGGTGGAGGCATGTGTTTTCAAGGCTGGGCAGCAGGCTCCCAGCTTCTGCCTCCCCCCATCACGTCTCAGGGATCACAGCCCCCACAGACCATGCACAGAGCTCACTGATGACCCGGACCATGGGACCTCCATGACAATGCTTGGTCCAAAGTCCTCACTTTACAGCTGGTGGAACGAGGGCCTGAAGGAAGGGCAGTGACTTGTCCAAAGTCACACATGGGGCTGGGGCACATCCACCACTGGGGCTCACACATTGCTTCTGTGCATCACTCCTTCTAGTAGCAGGTGCTGCGCGAGGTGCTGGGGATGCGAAGGTGACTAGGACAGACTTAGCCTTGCCTCAAGGAGCTCCTGTCTTGTGGGGGTGGACAAGGGACCTAGATCCTCTGACTTCAGGGACCCTCCACTTTGGTACAGCACCAAGCCGACTGAGCACCCTCCGATGGAAAAGTCTGGGAAACTTCTGGCTTAGGCTGGAACCATTTCCTCAGAGCTGATGCTGGCTTTCAAACCAATTTGCATAAGATAGGTCCTATCCTGTTAGAACGGCAAATTAATAGCTCATTTTATGGATTGAGCAATCAACACCTACAGCCCATTAAATTTAACAACAAATGCAGCTGATGATCAGGCTTTCAGCTTGGCCCCACCATCAATCCTGTGCTTCCTTTTTCCTTCCTCCTGAACTTTTCATTTCCTTTCATCTCCCTTCCCGTGAACCTTCCTCCTGGATCCTCATTTCCTCATTAGTAAACATGGTGTTAATTTAACTCCCCAAGTGTCTCTTCCCTGCTGGGGCTAGAAGGTCTTCCTAGTCCCCCAAGTGGGTTCTGCCATCTGCGACGGGCACCAAACTCCAGACATCAGCACACAAGCTCCTTTTGGGGCCCTGGGCTGGGCCATGGGAATAAGCCATCAATATTTTATAAAGGCGTTAAGGTGGTGATGAAAGATGCATGAAGTGGTATGCAGGGAGGAGCTTGCTGACAAAGGAGCAGGCGACATTATAGCTAACTTTGGAGGCTATGACTTACGTGGTTGGAATTCACTACGGAAGTCTCCTCTCTGATCTTCCCAAGGAGATGGGAAGATTTGTCGTAAGGACATAGTCAAATTTCTTAGACCCTCAACTTAACCTTCCTTAAAGGACTTCTAATTGCTTCAGAGGTGTGGGTTGTATGAATAAGTGGATGAGGGCCCAGATCTTATGGTTAACTAGACCTCCATTAGCTGTGGTTTCCCAGAATCCTGGAGCTTGCCCCTCTCGGTGGGAGCATTTTGCATGGCAATTGAGCCTTATTGGCAGCGCCAGAGGGAGCCTGGAGCTTCTGGGGGAGGAAGGCGGTGTGTGATAGACTGGATTGTGGGTCCCTGTTCTTCACTCCACTGTAATAGCATTGCTTTGGCCGACGGGACGGTAGCGGATAAGACTTGATCAGAGGCCTCGTGCGCTTGTGTGGTTTGGTGTGGCCTCTTGTGCTTCTGCAGTTCACCACGAGAATGTGCCACTGTTGTAAGGCGATTGAGAAGCCTGTGGGGTGGCCCCAAGGCAAACCTGCAGCCCGAACCCAAGCCCAGCCAAGCCCAGCCAAAGTGCTGGCTGCGTGGCTCTGTCCCGCCTCCGGCAGCCTGGCTACGGTCACCTGCATCTCTGCATGAGAGTCACTGTGTTCTGGGCTGGTTTGTTGGGCAGCATTAACTTTCTTCGGCATGGTGGAAATGGAATGTTGCCTGGGATTTGCCGCCTGGTTGGTTCTTCGAGGCTCCTTTTAGCTTGTCTTTCTGATTGACTGCCAAATAAGGTGGATCTCTGAGAATCCTTCACTAGCCTGCCCCGCCCCACCCTGGTCAGCACCCCAAGTACTTCCCACCCATGGGGTTGCTCACCTGGTGACCTCCTTCCCCAAGGAGGCTGGGGGTCCTCAGCAAATCCTTTCTCATCACTCATCTTGGTCTATGGTATCCTTGCCCATGAGCAGAGTCTAAATACTCTGCTTTGCTCTTTTAGAAACCTGGGTCTTGCCCTGGTTCCCATCTCAGTGGGGTGACCTCTCGCTCAGTGCTCAGGACAGAACACCCCCACCCCCCAGGCTCATCAGTCAGCACCGGTGCACTCGTGCCCGCATATGCACGGTGCACAGTGAACGCCCACCCTGCGCCAGGTGCTGAGCTGAGAATGCAGAGATCGAAAAGTCTAGACCCACTGGTTGGGGCCCACACCGTAAAGGGGAGACAGATGATTATTCTTCCCAGCCTCTCTCTTTCCCTCTTCAAGTGGCCACCAAGTTCTGTGGTGTGTCTAGACACTCCCCTGCCCAGTCCCATCAGATTGCCTACATTTCTAGCTTAAATCATTGCTTCACCAATTCTACCCATTTCCAGCAGCCTTCCACCTTCTTCTCCAAACTGGTGACCAGCCTGATATTTTCAAACAACCTCTCCTCTGGCTGTGTTACTGCTCTGATTAAGATCTCCTAGCAGCTTCCTTCCATTTTGGGTGCTCACGGTCATCCAAGCCCCTGCTGGAATGGGACCCCACAACCTCACCTACTTACTTCCTGGCCCCTCCATAGGCACTCTGTGTCCTGGGCACTCTCCACAAGGTGCTTCCCCCATGGACCATGAACTTTCCCATCTCTGCACTCTAGTCTGTGTGCTTCCTTCTGCTGGTCACATTCTCCCTCTATTCTCTGCCAGTCAAAACTGCCTTAGCTTCAAGATGCAGTGGAATGTCACCTCCTCCGGGAAGGCTTCTTAGAGCCCCCTTGGGCAGAGTCCACGAGCCCCCTCCCCTCTCCTCTCTACACCTTGCCAGCTTTACCTAGTGCAGTATTTATTGTATTATGTTGTAACATTTTTTGTGTGTAATAAATTTTTCTTTTCCTGCTTATCACCCAAATTGCTTCTAAAGAGAGTGGATTAAGTTAACAGGCAAGTTGTTATTTTTTATTTATTTTTAAAAAATTTTTATTATGTTATGTTAGTCACCATACAATACATCATTCGTTTTTGATGTGGTGATCCACGATCCATTGTTTTCGTATAACACCCAGTGCTCCATGCAGTCCGTGCCCTCCTTAATACCCATCACCGGGCTAACCCATCCCCCCTCCCCCCTCCCCTCTAGAACCCTCAGTTTGTGTCTCAGAGTCCATAGTCTCTCATGGTTAGTCTCCCCCTCTGATCTCCCCCCTTCACTTTCCCCTCCTTCTCCTGATGTCCTCCCTGCTATTCCTTATGTTCCACAAATAAGTGAAACCATATGATAATTGACTTTCTCTGCTTGACTTCTTTCACTTAGCATAATCTCCTCCAGTCCCATCCATGCTGATGTAAAAGTTGGGTATTCATCCTTTCTGATGGCCGAGTAATATTCCATTGTATATATGGACCACACCTTCTTCATCCAGTCATCTGTCGAAGGGCATCTCGGCTCTCTCCACAGTTTGGCTATTGCGGACATTGCTGCTATGAACATTGGGGTGCATATGGCCCTTCTTTTCACTACATCTGTGACCCAGCAATTGCACTACTGGATATTTACCCCAAAGACACAGATGTAGTGAAAAACAGGCAAGTTTTTATTCTGCCAAGCACCTCTGTGTGTTTGTGAATCAACAGCTTCCAGGCAGAAGACAAAGTTAAGTCGCTTTGCATAATAGAGGACACAGGTTTGCAGATCTGGGGGTATAGGGTCAGGGATGGCGAAATAACTCGGGGTGTGGCCAGGGAGAGGCCTCGGGGGCTGGGCAAGCCCCTCTGCTCCCCTCCATCACAGGGGTGGCAGAAGGGCGGTGGCGCCGGGGGGGGGAGGTCTGGAACTGAAGGTTGAAGTTGATCCCTGTGGGATGTGCACGAGGCCTCCCCCATCTTCCCTGCAAAATCTTTTAAGTAAGTCTGTATCACTCACAAATACTTTTGAGTACGTTAGGAAGTTGGTAAAGTTCAGATTCTGCTTTTGAGTGGATTTAGAATAGACACAGAGAGCAAAGCCTCAGCCCCAGGTGTGAGGCAGAAGGGCCCAGGAAGTGGCCCATCTCTGGGAATGAGAAGAAGCTGTGTTGTACTCTTGGAATGAGGATGCCTGAGCCAGGCACCTGCATCTCCAAGGGCCAGGAGAGGCCAGCTGGCATTTTGGTTATATTCCTTTTTACGTTTGTCTCCCTGATCAAATTAGCTCAAGGGCGGGACTCATGCAAAATTTGTCATCAGGTTTCTCTTGGCAAGGAATAGAACCCCTCTGAAGTTGGCTTAAACAAAAAACCCAGAATCAACCAACCAACCAACCAACAACTGAAAAGAAACTATTGGGTCACATAATTGAAAGGTCCCAAGGTACTGGGTCAGGTAGGGCTGGATCTAGGTGCTCAAAGGCTTTAGCACTTTCTTTTCTGTTTTCCTTCATGTTAGTTTTGTTTCCAGGTAGTTCTCTTTACCAGGTGGACTCCCTGGTAGAACTCCCATCAGAAGGGGGCGCTACAGCTCCCTCCCAACCACATAGCTGAAAGAGAGCTTCTCCTCCAGTCCTGGACTGAACTCACTGGACTAACGTGGAATGTGTGACCACCACAGAATGAATCACTCTGACCTGGGGGACTGGGCAGACCTGGATCATGTCGGATCTATGATTCAGGGTAGGGTGGAGGCTGGACTCAGTCCTACCTGGGTCGCCTGGATGGTGAGTGGGGTGGGGTGTTTTTCAAAAGGAACATGAAGGAGCTGATACCAGAAATAGGGAAATGAAGGCAGGGACAACAACAGGCCCCCAGATAATCACATTCGGGGCCTTTGTTCATCTTGTATCACCGTACTTGAAACAGAAGAAAGGCTGATAAGTTTTACTACATTTGGTTTAGAAAAAAAAAAAAAATCAGAAAATTCAGTTTTGTCATACTTTGAAAACCATTCCACCTGCACGGATCCCTAATATAACCTGATATTGATGCACTGGCATCTTAGGGTACACACCAGAAACAGCTTTCCTTTTCTCTCTCCCCTGCCTTCCAACATGTTCTGTTGGCTCCTGATGCCCCACCCCTCCAAGGCGTCCCCGACAGATCCCAGAGATTTTCAATCACTTTTGACTAAGGTTTTAACTGAGTTTTACTTTTTAGAGCAGTTGTTGATTCACAGCAACATTGAGAGGATAGTACAGAGAGTTGCCACATTCTTAACATCTTACTTTAGTATGGTACATTTGTTACAATCAATGAACGGATATTGATGCATTATCATTACTCGGTCACTTTTAGGTATTAAAAACAGCCCTACTTTCAGGGGTTAACAATTCTATCTGATCCAAGTGGAAACTTCAACCGCCCATGGAATTCAGAACACTACTCCTTGTGGCTGGTGTCTCTAGGGTCAGGCCGGGCAGCGGAGGGATTACAGGAGAAGGGACAAGTCTTATGAGATCAGTACTTTTGGAACTTGACCATCGGTGACCTCCGTTGTCTCTCATGGGATGCAATTTGATAAATCTGTTGACTCTAATAATAAAAAATTGGGCTAGAATTTTATGTCTCTATTTTTATTTTATTTTTCTAGCAACTCATTTTTATTGTGTTTTACAAAAGTACCAGCTGGGAGTAAACAAAACAAAACGTTGCTCCTTCAACAAACATAATTTAAGAAGTGCTGCTCTGGGAAACGTCCACCTCACGTCTTGATACACCGCCAGCCACTGGGTAAGGAAAAACGAGGGCCTACTGATTATATCCCAGGCATTGTGCTTGGGTCTTTTATAATCATTATTTCATTTAGTTCTTAGGGTGACTTTGTAAAGGAGGCATTATTATTTGCATTTTGTAGGTGAGAAAACAGACTCTGAGAGGTTAAGTCGTTTGTGTATAGTAACAGAGTCAGCAAGTGGCTATAATCAACTTTAGTTTTCTCACAACTATTCATCACTACCGCCTTCCCCATAAGAGTATGAATTCACATCCATTACCATGTAACTCACCTACCTGCAGGTGGGCAGAGTGCACATCCCCACCTCATTGATGTTGGGCTTTGGCCAGTGAAATCTGAGTGTAAGTGTCAGTGTGTTAGTTCTGAGCAGAAGCTTTAAGAATCATTGCATATTTCCACCAGTCCTCTGGAGAGTCTGGTCATGTGTCTGACAGAGGCTGCTCCTTTAGCCTGAGTCACAGAATGTGACAGATGAAGAAGATTCAAGTCCACTTGTGTCTAGCAACAGAATCACAGAGACTCAGCACTATAGCCGAGCCTTAGATGACATGGAACACGAGCGACCAATCTTTGTCATCATATGCCTCTGAGATGTGGGGTTGTTTGTTACACAGCACGGCTTCAGCAAAGCTAACAGATACAGTGGTAGAGCTGGGATTGCAAACCAACCAACTGGCTTCAAGATGAGTGTCCTCTCATTTTGTCACATCTGATTTTTAGTAATACCATTATTTGTTGTTTTGATTGTACATCTTTCAACTCCTTTATTGAGAATGCCACTTTTAAATCATGGAACACTACATCAAAAACTAATGATGTAATGTATGGTGATTAACATAACAATAAAAAAATTTAAAGAAAAAATGCCTCTTTAAGTCAAATTCATGGACCATTTAATCAGGACAGGGTTGTTTTTCTTTTTAAGCAAATGCCCTAAAATCTCCCTTCACCTGATACACTGAACCACATCAGTATGGTGTCTGTAGTCTGTTCTGTTTTTAGGGAGTTGCATTCAAAGGCAAAGAGCCTTGGTGAGGAAATAGTGGGAAACTTGTCACAGTTAACAAAGCAGTGGGGGTAACTCGATGGTCTGTGGATTAGGGCTCATAGGAGAGGGGTTTGAAAGGGAAACAGAAGTTGACCAGTAACAAGCTTCACCAATGCCATCATTTTGCTTCAAAGCGGCCATTTTTAGCCCCCACTTTGGTCTCTGCTTTGAGTTTCAGAGATAGTTTAGCCAGAGGATTCATTCATTCATTCAGAAATCTTTCCCAAGAGCTTGAGTCATGAAATCTTAGGAATGGACTCATGCCTGGCTCCTAAAGTTCTCCTGGGTCTGCCCTGGTCTTGCTAACTAGCCTTATCTCCCACCATCTCCTAGGCTTGACCCATCCTCTGTGGGGGTTACAGGTTCAAATTCTGGCTTTACCACATACTGCCCGTGAGACCATGGGAAAGTTACTTACCTCTCTGAGCCTCAGCTTCCTGGTCTATAAGAAGGGCACCTCCCCCTCTGATTCCAGCCATGCTGAGCTATTCACAATTTTAGGGTGTGCTATGCTGAATCATACTCATGGCTTTACATTCGCTCCTTCATGGAGTACCCTCCCCCTTCCCCTTTCCCTGGAGAACGCCTACTCAGATTTTAAGATTCATTCAGTAGACACCTCCTCCGAAAACCTTCTCGAGTAACCCCCTCGGTGTTTCCACAGTCCTCTGGGTCTGTCTTCATCATCCTTACAGCCCTAATGGTCTGTTACTGTCTGATTGTCTCCTTAGTTATTTGCCCCCCCGCCCCGCCCCACCGAACTGTTGAAGTTCCTTGAGGAAAACCAGGTATTTTCATCTGTGTAGCCAGAACCTACACATAGCAGGTGCTTCGTGAACACTTGGGTTTTTTTTTTAAGCTTAGAAGAGAAAATGTTACTTGAACAAAGATAGATTAAATTTTGATTTACAAAATTGGTTTATTCAGGTAATATATGGTTTTGCTCACAGAAGGTTGTTTTAGAAATCAGTGACGTTAATTTGTTGAAAATTTTTTTTTAAATTAAATAATGCACAGCAACATGGTAAAAATTTTCAACTGGGATATAAGACCATAAAGTGAAAACTAAAATCTCTCTTTTTCACCCTATTCCCACCTCATGGTGTTCCATAAGTTGTTAGGTGTGTACAAGATTTTTTTAACACTACCCCTTTAAAACACACATGTACATACGTAACCACACAGAGGGTCATATTCTATGTATGTTATGCACCTGTTGTTTTCCCGTTTCATATTACATCTTAGGGACTATTCCATATCAGTCCATAAAAGAGCTATGTCAGTCTTATTTTTATTTTTTTATTGTTATGTTAATCACTATATATTACATCATTGGTTTTTGATGTAGTGTTCCATGGTTCATCGTTTGTGCATAACACCCAGTGCTCCATGCAGAACGTGCCCCCTTGAATACCCATCACCAGGCTAACACATCCCCCCACCCCCCTCCCCTCTAGAACCCTCAGTTTGTTTTTCAGAGTCCATCGTCTCTCATGGTTCGTCTCCCCCTCTGACTTACTCCCCCTCATTCTTCCCCTCCTGCTATTTTCTTCTTTTTCTTTTTTCTTAACATATGTTGCATTATTTGTCGCAGAAGTACAGATCTGCGACTCAACAGTCTTGCACAATTCACAGCGCTCACCATAGCACATAACCTACCCAATGTCTATCACCCAGCCACCCCATCCCTCCCACTCCCCACCACTCCAGCAACCCTCAGTTTGTTTCCTGAGATTAAGAATTCCTCATATCAGTGAGGTCATATGATACATGTCTTTCTCTGATTGACTTATTTCACTCGGCATAACACCCTCCAGTTCCATCCACGTTGTTGCAAATGGCAAGATCTCATTCCTTTTGATGGCTGCATAATATTCCATTGTGTATATATACCACTTTTTTTTTATCCAGTCATCTGTCGATGGACATCTTGGCTCTTTCCACAGTTTGGCTATTGTGGACATTGCTGCTATAAACATTGGGGTGCACGTACCCCTTCGGATCCCTACATTTGTATCTTTGGGGTAAATACCCAGTGGTGCAATTGCTGGATCGTATGGTAGCTCTATTTTCAACTGTTTGAGGAACCTCCATACTGTTTTCCAGAGGGGTTGCACCAGTTTGCATTCCCACCAACAGTGTAGGAGGGTTCCCCTTTCTCCACAACCCCGCCAACATCTGTCATTTCCTGACTTGTTCATTTTAGCCATTCTGACGGGTGTGAGGTGGTATCTCATTGAGGTTTTGATTTGGATTTCCCTGATACCGAGCGATGTTGAGCACTTTTTCATGTGTCTGTTGGCCATCTGGATGTCTTCTTTGGAAAAATGTCTGTTCGTGTCTTCTGCCCATTTCTTGATTGGGTTATTTGTTCTTTGGGTGTTGAGTTTGATAAGTTCTTTATAGATTTTGGATACTAGCCCTTTATCTGATATGTCATTTGCAAATATTTTCTCCCATTCTGTCGGTTGTCTTTTGGTTTTGTGGACTGTTTCTTTTGCTGTGCAAAAGCTTTTTATCTTGATGAAATCCCCAATAGTTCATTTTTGCCCTGGCTTCCCTTGCCTTTGGCGATGTTTCTGGGAAGAAGTTGCTGCGGCTGAGGTCGAAGAGGTTGCTGCCTGTGTTCTCCTTTAGGATTTTGATGGACTCCTGTCTCATGTTTAGGTCTTTCAACCATTTGGAGTCTATTTTTGTATGTGGTGTAAGGAAATGGTCCAGTTTCATTCTTCTGCATGTGGCTGTCCGATTTTCCCAACACCATTTGTTGAAGAGACTGTCTTTTTGCCATTGGACATTCTTTCCTGCTTTGTCAAAGATAAGTTGACCATAGAGTTGAGGGTCCATTTCTGGGCTCTCAATTCTGTTCCATTGATCTATGTGTCTGTTTTTGTGCCAGTACCATACTGTCTTGATGATGACAGCTTTGTAATAGAGCTGGAAGTCCGGAATTGTGATGCCGCCTGCTTTGCTTTTCTTTTTCAAGATTCCTCTGGCTATTCGGGGGCTCTTCTGGTTCCATATAAATTTTAGGATTATTTGTTCCATTTCTTTGAAAAAAGTGGATGGTATTTTGATGGGGATTGCATTGAATGTGTAGATTGCTCTGGTAGCATTGACATCTTCACAATGTTGGTTCTCCCAATCCATGAGCATGGAACGTTTTTCCATTTCTTTGTGTCTTCTTCAATTTCTTTCATGAGTATTTTATAGTTTTCTGAGTATAGATCCTTTGCCTCTTTGGTTAAATTTATTCCTAGGTATCTCATGATTTTGGGTGCAGTTGTAAGTGGGATCGACTCCCTGATTTGTCTCTCTTCTGTCTTGTTGTTGGTGTATAGGAATGCCACTGATTTCTGTGCCTTGATTTTATAGCCTGCTACCTTACTGAATTCCTGTATGAGTTCTAGCAGTTTTGGGGTGGAGTCTTTTGGGTTTTCCACATACAGTATCATATCATCTGCAAAGAGTGAGAGTTTGACTACCTCTTTGCCGATTTGGATGCCTTTGATTTCTTTTTGTTGTCTGATTGCTGTGGCTAGGACTTCCAATACTATGTTGAATAGCAGGGGTGAGAGTGGACATCCCTGCCGCGTTCCTGACCTTAGGGGAAAAGCTCTCAGCTTTTCCCCATTGAGAATGATATTCGCTGTAGGTTTTTCATAGATGGCTTTTATGATATTGAGGTATGGACCCTCTATCCCTATACTCTGAAGAGTTTTGATCAAGAAAGGATGCTGGACTTTGTCAAATGCTTTCTCTGCGTCTACTGAGAGGATCATATGATTCTTGTTCTTTCTTTTGTTAACGTATGGTATCACGTTGATTGAGTTGCGGATGTTGAACCATCCTTGCAGCCCAGGGATAAATCCCACTTGGTCGTGTTGAATAATTCTTTTAATGTACTGTTGGGTCCTATCGGCTAGTATTTGGTGAGAATTTTTGCATCCATGTTCATCAAGGATATTGGTCTGTAATTCTCCTTTTTGATGGGATCTTTGTCTGGTTTTGGGATCAAGGTAATGCTGGCCTCATAAAATGAATTTGGAAGTTTTCCTTCCATTTCTATTTCTTGGAACAGTTTCAGGAGAATAGGTATTAAGTCTTCTTTAAATGTCTTATAGAATTCCCCTGGGAAGCCATCTGGCCCCGGGCTTTTGTTTCTTGGGAGATTTTTGATGACTGCTTCAATTTCCTTAGTGGCTATAGGTCTGTTCAGGTTTTCTATTTCTTCCTGGTTCAATTTTGGTAGTTGATACATCTCTAGGAATGCACCCATTTCTTCCAGGTTATCTAATTTGCTGGCAGAGTTGCTCATAATATGTTCTTAGAATTGTTTGTAT
Organism: Eumetopias jubatus; assembly: GCF_037043125.1. Taxonomy (NCBI): domain Eukaryota; kingdom Metazoa; phylum Chordata; class Mammalia; order Carnivora; family Otariidae; genus Eumetopias; species Eumetopias jubatus. The sequence goes on along the minus strand of NW_028274821.1, from coordinate 80,847,195 downwards.
TTCTTTGGTGTTGGTTGTGATCTCTCCTCTTTCATTCATGATTTTGTTGATTTGGGTCATTTCTCTTTTCTTTTTGATGAGTCTGGCCAGGGGTTTATCAATCTTGTTAATTCTTTCAAAGAACCAGCTCCTAGTTTCGTTGATCTGTTCTACTGTTCTTTTGGTTTTTAGTTGATTGATTTCTGCTCTGATCTTTATGATTTCTCTTCTCCTGCTGGGTTTAGGCTTTATTTGCTGTTCTTTCTCCAGCTCCTTTAGGTGTAGGGTTAGGTTGTGTATTTGAGACCTTTCTTGTTTCTTGAGAAAGGCTTGTATTGCTATATACTTTCCTCTCAGGACTGCCTTTGCTGTATCCCAAAGAGTTTGAACAGTTGTGTTTTCATTTTCATTGGTTTCCATGAATTTTTTTAATTCTTCTTTAATTTCCTGGTTGACCCATTCATTCCTTAGTAGGATGTTCTTTAGCCTCCATGTATTTGAGTTCTTTCCGACTTTCCTCTTGTGATTGAGTTCTAGTTTCAAAGCACTGTGGTCTGAAAACATGCAGGGAATGATCCCAATCTTTTGGTACCAGTTGAGACCTGATTTGTGACCTAGGATGTGATCCATTCTGGAGAATGTTCCATGGGCACTAGAGAAGAATGTGTATTCCATTGCTTTGGGATGGAATGTTCTGAATATGTCTGTGAAGTCCATTTGGTCCAGTGTGTCATTTAAAGTCTTTATTTCCTTGTTGATCTTTTGCTAGATGATCTGTCCATTTCAGTCAGGGGGGTGTTAAAGTCCCCCACTATTATTGTATTGCTGTCAATGTGTTTCTTCACTTTTGTTATTAATTGCCTTATATGATTGGCTGCTCCCATGTTCGGGGCATAGATATTTACAATTGTTAGATCTTCTTGTTGGATAGACCCTTTAAGTAGGATACAGTGTCCTTCCTCATCTCTTGTTACAGTCTTCGATTTAAAATCTAATTTGTCTGATATAAGGATTGCCACCCCAGCTTTCTTTTGGTGTCCATTAGCATGGTAAATGGTTTTCCACCCCCTCACTTTCAATCTGGGGGTGTCTTTGGGTCTAAAATTGCAGACAGCATATCGATTGGTCTTGTTTTTGAATCCAATCTGATAGCCTGTGTCTTTTGATTGGGGCATTGAGCCCATTTACATTCAGGGTAACTATTGAAAGGTATGAATTTAGTGCCATTGTATTGCCTGTAAGGTGACTGTGACTGTATATTGTCTCTGTTCCTTTCTGATCTATGCTGCTTTTAGGCTCTCTCTTTGCTTAGAGGACCCCTTTCAATATTTCTTGGAGGGCTGGTTTCGTGTTTGCAAATTCCTTTAGTTTTTGTTTGTCCTGGAAGCTTTTGATCTCTCCTTCTATTTTCAATGACAGCCTAGCTGGATATAGTATTCTTGGCTGCATATTTTTCTCGTTTAGTGCTCTGAAGATATCTTGCCAGTCCTTTCTGACCTGCCAGGTCTCTGTGGATAGGTCTGTTTCTACCATTTTAGGTTACATCTCTCTTCTCCGGAGCTGCTTTCAGGATTTTCTCTTTGTCTCTGAGACTCGTAAGTTTTACTATTAGATGTCGGGGTGTTGACCTATTATTATTGATTTTGAGAGGGGTTCTCTGTGCCTCCTGGATTTTGATGCCTGTTTCCTTCCTCACATTAGGGAAGTTCTCTGCTATTATTTGCTCCAATATACCTTCTGCCCCCCCCCTCTTCTTCTTCTGGGATCCCAATTCTTCTAATGTTGTTTCGTCTTATCGTATCGCTTATCTCTCGAATTCTGCCCTCGTGATCCTGTAGTTGTTTCTCTCTCTTTTTCTCAGCCTCTATTTTCCATCATTTGGTCTTCTATATCACTGATTCTCTCTTCTGCCTCATTTATCCTAGGAGTTAGTGCCCCCATTTTTGATTGTACCTCATCAATAGCCTTTTTGATTTCGACTTGGTTAGATTTTAGTTCTTTTATTTCTCCAGAAAGGGTGTCTCTAATAACTTCCACGCTTTTTTCAAGCCCAGCTAGTATCTTTAAAGTCATGATTCTGAACTCTAGGTCCGACATCGTACTAATGTCCGTATTGAGTAGGTCCCTGGCTGACGGTACTACCTCTTGTTCTTTTTGCTGAGGTGATTTTTTTCATCTTGTCATTTTGTCCAGAGGAGAATAGATGAATGAGAGAACAAAACGCTAACAGGTTAACAATGTCCCCAGCTAATATACTGTATACAAATCAGAAAAGACCTGAAACCAGGGGAAAAGAAAGGGAAAGAAAGAAAAAAGAAAGAGGAAAAAAAAGAAAAAAAAAGATAAAAACAAAAACAGAACAATAGAAAAAAAGCAGAATGTGATCAAATATGATCAGGCTCTTGCATAGATCAGTGCCACACACTAGATTTTGGGCGTATTTTGGTCTGTTAGAAAAAAGTGCCTCCTACAATTTTAAAGGAAGAGAGACATATATGTACAAAATAAGGGTCGATACAATGAAGGGATGGAAGATGACTGTAAAGATGAAAATCATAAAAGATTGTATAAAAGGAATTGATAAGATAAATTGTTTGAAAAAAGAAAGAAGATGATTTAAAAAAAAAAGAAAAAAGGGGAGAATGCGGTCAGGCAGGAGATTAGAACAAAGCCATACACCAGTGATTTAGGGTATATTTTGATCTGTTAGAAGAAACTGTATCTCAAAATTTTAAAGAGAGAACAACTTATAAATATATGCCAAAAAGAAGGGTAACTACTATGAAGGGATAAAATATGACTCTAAAAATGAAAAATAAAAAATGTTTTTTTTAAAAAAGGGATTGATAAGATGTTGGTTGAAAAAGGGAAAAAGAAAAATAAAAAAAAGTTAAAAAAATTAACTTTGATGAACTAATGAATCATGGTAAAAAAAAAGCCATGAATTCTATGTGCAGTATTCCCCTAGCGCTGGAGTTCTCCCGTTCTCCTTGATCGGTAAACTTGGTCTTGGCTTGCTGGCTGTTCGTGCTGATCTTCTGGGGGAAAGGCCTGTTGCCGTGGTTCCCAAATGTCTTTGCTGGAGGCTGATTGCCCCGCCCTTGTCGGTCTGGGCTAAGCAAGCTGCTCGGGTTTGCTCTCAGGAGCTTTTGTTCCCTGCAAGCTCCGGTACAGCTTTGGAGGACCAGGGTGAAAATGGTGGCCTCCCAATCTCCGCCCGGAGGAGCTGAGAACTCGGGGCCCCGCTCCTCAGTGAGCCCCCAGAGAAAAGCAGTCACTCCCATGTCCCCAGTCTCCTGCCGCACTCCGTGCTCACCCGGCCTGTGACCGAGCGTTTCTATCTCTGGCACCCGACCCTGTGTGGAGTCTCCAAACCCAGCAGATCCCTGCGGTGCGCTCCCGCGCTGCTCTTCCCTGGGGAGGAAGAGGAGTCTCCCAGGCTCTGCCGCTTGTTGGGTCCCTGCTGGAGGAGCAGTGGCCCGACTGGGCCGCGGATCACAGTTTATGGCAACCCCGAGATGAGAGCCCACGCCTCGGCTCCGTCTCTGCAGCCGGCTTCCCTGCCCCGATACCCGGGAGCTCTGCCGCACTCAGGCACCCCCGGTCTTTCTGTGACCCCGAGGGTCCTGAGACCACACTGTCCCCGGAGGATTCCACCCCCCGCTTAGCCACTGGAGCGATGCCCCTCAGCGGAGCCGACTTCTAAAAGTTCCGATTTTGTGCTCCGCGGTTCTAGCACTTGCCAGAAGCGGCCGACGGAGGCCCCCTCCCCCGCCGTCTATCCTCCTGAATATCGCCGCGGATTCACTTCTCCGCACGTCCTACCTTCCAGTAAGTGGTCGCTTCTCTGTTCAGAGAGTTGTTGCTACTCTCTTCTTCGATCTCCTGTTGAGTTCGTAGGTGTTCAGAATGGTTTCATCCCTGTTCAGCTGAATTCCTGAGACCAGACGAAATCTAGGTCTCCTATTCCTCCGCCATCTTGCTCCGCCCCCTCTATGTCAGTCTTAATTAATGGCCATGTAGTATTCTGCTTTAGGGATGTTACCTAATTTCTGTAATTAGACACCAGTGGATGGACTTTTAGGTTATTTACAGGTTTTTGCTATTGCAAACAATGCTACAATAAAAATATTTGTTTGTGAATATGTGCATAAAATCATCTGTTGGTTGAATTCCTAGAAGTGGAGTTGCTGGATCAGGGATTGTATGCTTTCCTGATTGTTATTTTTCTTTTTAATTCTGAAGCATTCCAAAACGTACTAAATGGAAAAACTTAACTGTTATTTGCATTCTCATTTCCCAAATGTAATAATGTTATATACATTTTGCTGTATTTGCTTCAAATCTCCCTTTTAAAGAGATAAAACATCACTGCTAAATGGAAAGCACACCTTGGACTCTTCCTCTGTACCTTGATAGAGTTACCCACTCTCCCGTGTGAATTATTTCCATAAATATTTTCTCTTTTATTTTATTTTTTTAAATTTATTTTATTTTTTAAACATTTTAAAAATGATTTTATTTATTTATCTGACAGAGAGAGCACAAGCAGGGGGAGGGGCAGGCAGAGGGAAAGGGAGAAGACAGGCTTCCCGTTGAGCAGGGAGCCCGATGTGGGGCTCGATTGCAGGACCCTGGAATCATGACCTGAGTTGCTTAACCGACTGAGCCACCCAGGTGTCCCCCCATAAATATTTTCATATGTGTGTTTGAACTTCCATGACATATATATGTTCCCATCAGCAATAGACAGTATACATTTGTCTGTCTAGTTTTTATATAAATGAAATAAATGTTATCATAACCTATAATTTTGCAACTTGCTTTTTTCCCACTTACTATCTGGTTTTGAGTTTATGTCATTTTCAGCTATTTTAACTTCTACATGGAATTCCATCCTATTAACAAGTCACTATTTGTCTAGTCTGCTACTGATAAGCACCATAAACAGTGCTGCAGTAAATGTCTTTATACATGTCTCCTCGTGTGTATGTATGAGAGTGCTTCTCGGGTAGAGGCTTCAAGCAGAGTTGCCAAGAGTGGAATATGCACATCTGCAGCTGACTGGATATTGCCAAATTTCTCTTCCAAGTGCTTGTACCGATTTACATTTTCAACAGCAGTGGATGGATACCTTTTTCCTTACGTCCTTGCCAATTCTTGGTGTTATCAGATTTAAAAAAAATGGCAATTAACTTCGTGTGAAATGATACTTCATTGTTTAATTTGATGGTCTCTACATATGTTTATTGGCCATTTATGTTTTCCCCTCCACGAATTGCCTGTTCATATACTTTGCTCGCTTTCCTGTTGTGATTTTATTTTCTCACCGATTTTTTAATTGAAATTTTTATAGACATAATTGTTGATTCACAGTCACAAGAAATAGTACAGAAAGATCCATGGAACACTTTGTCCAGTGTCCCTCATGGTAACATTTTGCAAAACAGTAGTGTAGGATCACATTGAGGAGATTGACATGAACACAATCCATTGTATTTAGATTTCCCCAGTGTTACTTATACAAATGTGTGTGTGTGTGTGTGTGTGCTTGTGTGCCTTTTGGTAAGTAGATATTGATTATTGATTGAGTTTATGTAATGGTTATAGATCTCTTCAGGTTTAAATTTCTTTTGAAGTCCATTTTCGTAAGTTATATGTTTCTAGAAAATGGACAGTTTAAGCTAATTTATTGTCACCACCATCTGAGCCCTTCCCACGGAGTTCCTCTCAGCCTGAGGCTCTGTGACCCCTAAATTAGAGTACTCTCAGGATGCACACGTCCTAGCACAGGGTCCCTTTTCCATGCTAGACTACATCATCCTTTAGCTCAGAGTGATTTGAGTGGATCAGAATCAGACAAACCTTACTTCAAATCCCATGATAGCTGTGCAACCTTGGGAAAGTGATTTAATCTCTCTGGGCCTTGGTTCCCACATTATAAAATGGGAATAATAACACTATCTCACAGAGTGAGGGACAAATAAGGAAGAATCTAGCCCAACACACAGTAGGTAGCCAATAAAGAAGCTCCCTTTCTACTTTGTATCTTTATATTCATAGCCAGGTCTTTCTGTTAGTAGGCAGAAGCTGTCTGAAGGTAGGGACTGCGACTGATCCATTTATGCATCCCCCTGGTGTTGCCCTGCCATAGTCACTCAGGAAGTATTCACTGCTGGAAGATTGCACCGAGAAGGAACAAGTCTGTGTTCAATGGAGCAGAGGTGGAAGGCACTAGAGGCGGAGAGAATCACGTGCCTACGTTGTTGGAGCTAGGCAGTACTGCCTGGTGGTTAGGAATGTGGGATTTGACTGGACAGAATTGGGTTCAGATCCCAACTCCGCTGCTTGGTTACTATATGACCCCTCTGAGCCTCAGTTTCTTGTTAAACGGAGCTAATTAAAATCATAGCTAACAACTAAAGAATGCTTACTATATGTCTGGACTGTGGCTTCAGCACTTTACATGTATTAAATTAATTCATTTCATCCTCACACCTCCATGAAGTTGACAACAGTATCACGCCCAGACCGGAAACAGAAAAAATGGATTATGTATCTTGCCCTACACCACATAGCCTCTAGGGGGTGCAGTATGGCTCCAGAGTCCACCAATGGTGGTTCCTAGGATCATGAATTTGGTGAGGATTAAAAGAGATTTTCTGTATAAAGGTTCTCAGCAGAGTGCCTGACACATAGTGAATGCTCAGCAAGAACTGTGACTATTATTACTGCTGTTATTACTATTATTATTGTGGGTTCCACACAGCTCCCCTTGAGTGCTCAGCTGGGCCCAGCCACAGAGTTGCTGGATTGGACTCACAACCCTCTCTCCGCTTGGCATCCCATGCTTGATGATGGAACCTACGTACTAATAAAGCTATTCTTGATTTTCCCCTGGGTGTTGATGCTACTTCCCTGGCAGCTAAGGGAGAGCATGCAAGACTATGAAGCCTCTATTCTTGGCATCAGTGCCGCATCTTGGAAATGACTTTTTTTTGACACACCTCTTCCTGTTCTTTCTAGAAGCTTGTGTTTCCTGGGAGCAGAAAACCCTCTTCAAACAGCAAAACAGCTCCTTTTTTAAAAGGACAAAGCCATGTGGGAACATAATCATGTCATCTTTCAATTTTGTGAGCTTTTATCCTGTCTGTGGGGATATGGTGGGAAATAAAGCTGGAGAGGTCAGCTAGGCCAAGATCCATCCATCATCCACCCTCCATCTAATCTTCTGTCTATCTAGTCAGTCAGCTAATTGTGCATCCATCCATTCACCCACCCATTCATTCATCCATCCGTCCACCCATCACCCATTCATTCATCCATCTGTCCACCCACCCACCCATTCATTCATCCATCTGTCCATCCATCCACCCATTCATTCATCCATCTGTCCACCCACCCACCCACCCATTCATTCATCCATCTGTCCATCCATCCGTCCATCTGTCCATTTATCCACCTATCCATCCATCCATCATCAACAGATGTTTTTTGAGCATCTACTACGTGCCAGGCACTATCACAAGCGTGCAAAGCTTATTGCATAAGCCTGAAGAAGGTAGTCGGTCTGGGTTGCCAAAAAGAAGAGATCCTTGAAAGCTTCCTAGAAGAAGCAGCAGCACTTGATTTGAGCGAGGAAGACTTTGTATACAGCAGGGTTATTGGCGTTTAAGGTTCAGTGAGTGAGGCATATTGTAATTAGATACTGATGCATATGATCGTATAATTATCAATGAGATAAGTCCTCTTAAGGAAAAAAGGCCCTGCACTAGATGGAACGTGGGGGAGGAGTGGTAGTCAGAGGAGGCCTGGGGATCTGCATTTTCAAAGTTCTTGAGACAGTTCTGACGGTCACACATGTTTGGGATTGTTGCCGTGAGCTTGAACTTTCCAGGCAGTCACACGCTAACGGCTCATAAAGGCGCCGAGATCCTAAGCCCCACAGCCCTTGAGTTGGCCAGGGCTCCAGGCTGGTTGCTTCTAGCAATGAACCACTCATCTGTTTCCTCCAGTGTGCTAGGCAAATATCACCATTTTCAATGTGAGCTGTGACGTGACCAAGGTGGGAAACACCACTGTAGGCACTGTGAGGTCACGGGAACTTGTTGCCCTGGGATGTGTTCTGGTCAGTTGGGCCTTCTAGAAAGTTCTGAGGCCACAATGTAGTGCATGTACTGATGGGTGAGAGACTTGGAGGAAAAGAGAGCAGTGAGGAGTCCAGACCGTGGCCCGTGGGACACCTGGGGGACCTGAGCTCAAGCTGCTGATGGGGAGCTGCAAGGAGGGTGCTGAGTCAGGACACATTTGAGAGGTAAAATCAACAGGGTGAGTAGGGGGAGTCAAGGTTGGGTGACAGGGTTCTATTTACTGGGGTAGAGTCTCAGGAGGAGAAGCTGGGCTGAGGGCAGGGAGGTGAAGATTTCAGTTTTAGATGAAGCAGGGTCTTTTTAAGAGTCCAGATTGTGTGTCCGTGATGGTTCTTTGATGACAGTCAGGGGCCCCTGAGCGTGGGCCTTTCAGATGGACATTATTCCTGAATCAAAACTTTTGCCATCTGCTCATCCCTAAAATGTGAAAGCAGAGAGAACGTATTTCCTGACGAGACTGGTGAAGAGGAAGGGAAATGGTCTTTAACTGCATGCAGGACATATGTTCTTCATTCGACATCACATTTGTCTGGAGTGCTCAGCTCATTCCTGGGGGATGTGGGGAGGGGGAGAGGAAAGAGGAAAAAAAATGCTGGGTGAGGCTGTGGCTCCTGAAGCGGGGCAACTTCAGGGCCAAAGACAGATTTTCAAGGCTGTGTCTCCAGATTTCACCTGTCCTCACAGCCCAGATCAAGTGCCACTTCTTCCAGGAAGCCTTCATGACTCTCGCCTCTATCTGGACTCTGACCACAAGCCACCAAGTAGTGATTAAACTTTTCCTGGGTGTCGGGCGCCTGGGTGGCTCAGTTGGTTAGGCGATGGCCTTTGGCTCAGGTCATGATCCTGGAGGCCCGGGATCGAGTCCCACATCGGGCTCCCTGCTCAGCGGGGAGTCTGCTTCTCCCTCTGACCCTCTTCCCTCTCGTGCTCTCTATCTCTCGTTTTCTCTCTCTCAAATAAATAAATAAAATCGTTAAAAAAAAAAAAGAAAATAAATGTCTAAACTTTTCCTGGGTGTCTCCCTCATGGTCTGCCTGCTAAGAAATTAGGTCTGGAGTGGTGGTTCCCAAATTTGGCTGCGTGTTGCAGTCACCCAGGGAGCTTTGAAAAATAAGGGTGGTTGGCCCCACCCCAAAGATCCTGATGCCACTGATCTGGGGTGCTGCCTAGGCATCAGGAGTTTGAACAGGATGATCCTAATGTGCAGCCGGCTAAAGCGTAATAGCTGATGAATACCCCCGCCCCCCAGACTCAGGCGCGTGGATGTGCTTTTGTCTTAAGCGTTTTCAGAAGGCTAAAGCAACAGTTCCACGCAATCATTACTCAAGGAAAGGGTGGCTACTGCTCTCAGCCAGGAGGATGGCTCTGGTGGCAGGAGTATTAAATGGCCAGCAGAGATGGGTTCCTGGATGAGGGGTTTTGGGCAGACTGTCTGGGTCTCACTTTGCAGAGCCCGCACCTTACCGTGGAAGGGTGGCATCCTCCTCTCAGAAGCCAGCCAGAAGGGGTCCCTGGGGCTGCTGCACGGATGGAGTCAAGAGCCTTCCCACCCACGCAGGCTCGGAGAGGCAGCACAGCCTAGCGGGGGACCAGACGACCCGCGCACCACTGTCTGTCTGCCCCTCAGGAGCTGTGTGGCTTTGGGGAAATGGCGTAAGCTCTCTGTGCCTTAGTTTCTTTACCAGTAAAATGGAGAAGATAATAGCAACTATCCTCCAACAGTGCCACTGTGAGGAGAAAATGACCTCTAGGAAGAATGCTTAGGGCAATGCGCGGCTCCGACAAGCTTCTGCTTCCATTGGTATGATCGCAGGGGCTAGTGCGTCCACCCATTGCCTTGGAGCGGGTTTACAGGTTTCGGCAGGACTGAAGCTGTACCTCAACGTGGCCTCTGACCTCCTGGGCAGTGGGCAGTCCAAGGATGTGACAGTGAAGCTCGCTGGACCATGGGCTGTAGTAGGTCCAGTCTGAGATCGGCAGCGGCCCTTTGCCATTGTGGATGACCTCACGGGCAGGGGTGGGAATTAAGGTCTCCAAACCATGGTGGGTTTAGGGCAGAGCTTTACACCCTTGGGTGTGCATCAGAATCCCCTGGGGGAACTTTCAAAATTCTTACACAGGCCACCCCCTTGACCAACAGCAGCAGCATTGCTGTGGGTGGACCCAGCCACCGGTATTTTTTAAAGCCTCTTAGCTGCATCTGTGTTTGAGATTGCTTTATTTGTTTTGCTAAAACATTCCCTTGACTGATAACTTCCTCAGGGAAACTGAGGCCCCGAGCGGGGACAGACTTGCTCAAGGTTGCAGAGCGAATCTGTGGGGCAGCCCTGGGGCCCCGCGCCCTGGATTCCCCAACCTGCGCTCCTTCCTCTGTCCCGTGGACTGTCCCCTCTGCTCGCTCACATTTCTGTTCCTGCCTCCTGTCCACAGTGTCTGTGGATCAGGTTCTCTTCCTGCTTCTTCTAGACTTGGGTCTTGGGGCCAGAATGAGGGTTCCCGGTGGTGAAGGTGGAGAGCGGCACAGGCTGTGGGACTCGCCAGGGTCCAACTAGGGCAAGCTTGATTTCCGGCTGGTGTTTACTTTATGGATTCAACTCAATACACTTCCTCTCTCATTGGCCGTGGGGGTGGGACCCTGGGATTAGAAATGATTCACTAATCCATCTACACTTCACCTGAATCTAGAAAGACGCTCACATACCTTAGAGCAACTCCTAAAATATGCCAAACGTTGGCATCAATAAGAGAGAAAGAGAAAAGGAGGAAAAAAAGAGTGGACACAGAGGCGGACCCAAACCCCGGGTGGACCACAATCCACTTTCCTCGTTTGTTCATTCATCCCTTTATTCGTTTAGTTAGTAGTTCCTAATGACTTACTGATGAATGAATGAAGTCTCCTTCATTTCCCACACCTAGCCCTCCATTCTGGGACATTTTTGCTTTCTCTCAGGGAAAGCTGCGTCCAGCAGATATTTGCCACACAGTGGTTCAGAAGACAAGGTAGCTCTGCTTTTTGATGCAAAGGAGAAAGGCAGGCAAATGGGCCTGGGGAGAGAAGGGGGTAAAAGGGAACAGGCAGGGCATTGCAGAATCTGGTTGTCCAGACAAACCAAAATACATTTAAAAAAAAAGGAAAGAGTTGTGGCACCGTCAGGAGAAGACTTGAAGCTGCTTCCCGCCTCACCTCTGTGGGGACTTTTCAGTATGTAAGTATTGGAAAAGGGTGAAGAGACGCCGAACTCTGGAAGAGCCTAATTAATCCACCCTAGTGGCGGAGGTGTCCTTGAAACTCAGAGCACCGTCTGGAACCCGAGTTCCATTCTCAGCAGAGCTGCAGGTGGGATTTACCCAGCTCCTGCTCTGGGATTCCTTCTCCCCCACCTCACAGAGGACTGGGATCCAGGGAGGTTAGGGAACCCCATGGTCATTGTTGTAAGCAGTGGGGATGCTGGGGCTTGGAGCCTGGCCTTCAGATGCCTGACCTTGATGGACCGCGGGCTTGGGCTGCTCCACCTTGTGCAGCCTCCGTGGCAGCCCTCTGTGAGAGCTCTCTGTTAGCATACCTACCCAAGGCTGTCCCTCCCTGGCTTTGTGGGTCACCTCTCCCATCACTCTGATGCCTTTCAGGAAGTGACCTAGTGTGACACACATCTGTATCCCTAGCAGGCAGGCCAAGGCCTGGCACTTAGTAGGTACCTTAGTAGGTAAACATTCGATGAATTGAATTGAACACCAACTTCCTAGTACCCCCATGCCTCTTATGCATATGATAAGAATAACCTTGATATCAGAATAGAACCCCTGACACTTGCTAAGGGCTTGCTGTGTGGCAGGTACTAATGTAAGCACTGGGTATACATACACTCCCTCCTTAAGGCAGCCCTTTGAAGTAGGTCTTCTTATGTCCCAGGGGAGGTGACACAGGTGGAGGAATCAGAACTGCATTCAGGTCTGTCTGTTACCCATGCTCACGAGCACCCTGCTCTTCACCTCCAGGGAAGGCCTAAGGAGCCCTGAATTTGCACACCGCTTTACCTTCTGGTGGAGCCCCCGGCAGCACCTAGCTTTGAGACCTTGGGTAAGTCCCTAGACTTTTCATGCTTCCGTGTTCACAAGAGAGAGTTCTAGGAGACAAGCTAGAAGATTTTTCCCTGTCCAGCCTGTGAAATGTGTGCTGATTCGAGCCTTAGACTCCGAGTTTCCAACCTGCTGAGGAACAGGGTTATATTCCAGGAAAGGAATTTGGTCTGAGCACCTGCGTGCACATGCGCGCCCGTGCCTCATGATTAGTCCTTCAAATATCAGGATCACAAAGTCACAGGAAAGAGCTCACCAGATATACCTCTACCAAATGGATTTCTCTCATTTACTAAGTAATAGATTCTGATTCCAAATCATGTGTATTGGGGCCATGGTGAAGCCAGTAGCCAAGACTCAAAAGAAAATGTGTTTTTCTTGCTCTTAGGGCAGAATAACTCACCACCCCCAAACCATCTATATTAAAATCTTAAACATTTCCTCTTAGCAATAATAAAAAAAAAAAACCATCCTGTAATCCTCAGGGGCCTCAGTTATGCGCATCGGAAGACTCATCTCTAAATCTCTTCGTTGAAATTTCTTTACCCTAATGGAGGGTATTAATGGAGGACTTTTTTTTTTACATCAAATAAAAATATGAAATGTGCAACTCAGAGCTGCCCCCAAATGCCTTTCTGGTTTCCCCACTTCCCATTGCCTCATGCTTTGTGCCAAAGTTTATGAGCCTGTAATTTCCTGGAAGTTTATATAGCATGAAAGAAGGAGAAGTGATAAAATATGCAATTTAATTGCAAAAACCACGTACTAATCTCACTAATGTGCTAGATTAAGACTGTAATGTGAGAAGCTACAAGGTGGTTAAACTGATTTAGAGCAAATTGGACCCCTAAGCCTCTTTGTCTGTGCCCATATTTTATGCCACCCAGACCTAACAATTTATTTTATTTTGGTTATGGATTTATAGTCTAAGAATAATAATAATGTCACATCGGGCTGTAGGTTATTTGGCATAATCTCCTTTTGGGCTGGGCTGGATGAATACCTCTAAGACCAATCCTGCTCTGGGCGGTGTATTGGCCAGGGTACCCAGCTCTGCTCTGAGACCACAAGCATCTCCTTCCGGAGTCTGCTCAGCCGCCCCGGGCTGGCTCCTGCCGGCAGATATAACCCTCTGGGCAGTGTCATCCTGGAGCAGCAACTCTGCCTCAGGCCCCCCACTCTCACCAGAAGGGCGGGAGGGCAGGGCTCTGAGACCCCCTGACTGGCTACCAGCTTTGGCCTCTTCACTTACAGGTCACGCCACTCTCTGAGCTGAAACTCTGTCGTGGAAAACGAGGTGTTCGCACCCATCTTATGGGGTTTGGGTGAGGATCCAGTGAGTTGATCTACCAAGTTCAGGGCCCCTAGAAGGCCCCCAGTTATGGGTAACTCCCTCCCCTTTATTTCAGAGTCTCCAAGAATTGGAGGGACTTCAGAATCATCTTAATAATACCATCATCTTTAATCTTCAAAGCTCTTACAGCTCCTTCTAAATCTGTCTTTCCTGCCCCCACTCGATTGTGAAACTTTGGATGGTAGAGATTCTGTCTTTTTATCCCCAAACCATCTGCTGCGCTCCACACACTGCCTTCCATTGTGTGGGGGCAGAGCACACACCTGCATCAAGCAATGAGAGAGAGAGAACTCTACCAGGAAGAATACATAATACAATAGTGTCACACACGTTTCAGAACCAACCACACAATCCACAAACTATTGAATATCTTCCAGAAACCAGGCTCTGGGCTGGGTTCTTTGGGTCATGTAGAGATTACAGTGGGTGCCGTGGTGTGCTACCCCGGTCCCCTGTCTGGACCCCGGCTCCCAGAGGCTGGAAGGGTTGGGTGCTGTTGGCTCACAGCTGGGTTGTCTTGGCAATTGCCCCGGTTGAAGGGAGCCTCCTCACCCAAGGTCATGCTCCATCCCTAGGGAACACATATGGTTTGGGACAAAAAGCCTGGCACCCATGGCTCCACTTGGGTCAACTTTATAAGGTCATCTCTCTTTTTTAAGATTTATTTATTTTTTAAAGTGAGAGAGAGAGAGAGAGAGCGAGAGCGTGCAAGAGTGGGGCAAAGGGGCAGAGGGAGAGAATATCCAAGCAAACTCCCAGTGAGTGCGGAGACCGACGTAGGGCTCCATCTCGCGAACCATGAGATCAGGACCTGAACCTAAGCCAAAGTTTGGACACTCAACCAACGGAGCCACCCAGGTACCCCATATGGTCATCTCTTTGCAGTTCAGAGCTCCTTCTGGGATCAGCTGGGGCCTCTTTTAACACTGTGTCAGCTTCTCCCTCTGCCCGACCTTATGTTCCCTACTCCCTCACAGGTGTTGGTCCTGAGAACACCCCAATAAACCGTGCATGCAAATGTCTGTCTTAGATTAGAGTCCATTCCCAGGAATCTGATCTGTGAGCAGACACATGAGAAAGACATTTACCCTGAGAACAGGAAGTTGGTGTGAAAAGGAGAAGATGAGCTTCGTGACCTTGGTCACGTCACTCCCCCAGTCTGAACCTTAGTTCCCATCTGCGCATGGAGGGGGTTATAGAGACTGGTGAGTGTCAGCCCCAATCTTTTCTCCTCTTTGTTCACAGTGATTGCATTGCAGCTGGGCACATGCTGAATTTCTCAGGCTCCCCCATCATTAGGGGGTCTGGGGGGCACATCAGCAGAAGGCCTGGGTCTGGGCCTTTGACCTTAGCTTGCTTCTTCTCTACTCTTTTTCTTTCCTGTGACTTGGCACCTGGACAACATGGTGACACAGTGTTGACCAAGGAGACAATCACACCATCCTAGGGCTGGAGGAGCAAAAAGATCAAGGGGGCAGGTCCCTGAACGGCTGTGCAGAGCAGAGCTGCTCGCTGATCCAGGCTACTTATGTAAATTCTGCTGAACAAGAGAGAAACGAACTTCCTTGTTCTTCGATTCAGCTGATTGTCACCCCCAACAAACATAGGCTTGTCCAGCTGATGCTAAACAAAATCCAACACTTTGAAAAGCATTCGTTTTCTTTCCATCTATATCTTTATATGATTGTAGCAAACCAAATGATTTTGGAACAATTTATTCATTCATTCCTCTATCCATCCGTTCATATTTTTGGCACGCACTGAGAGATCTGCTCGGCCCTGGGGGTTAGACGATGGGATCCCAGCCAGGGGCACGTGAAGGTCCAGCCTGCGTGAAGTGCAAGAGCTGGAACGGGAGACTGGGGAGAGGAGAACGACTTGGGAGACTCTGGTCTACTCCACTGTGTCCGAGCTCAGTGGCAACAAGAAGGGAAAGGTTACTTTTATCACCTTGGCAGAGACTCACCAGGCCAAGAGAGCTCAAGTTCCAGGCAAAGGAGTCTTTTTGTTTTCATCAGTGAAACTCTGCCACCTGGCACAATGCCTGGCACCCAGTGGATGCTCAGTAGATGTTTGATGAACCCGCAGATGGAGGTGGGAAGGGAAGAAACAGGGTGCTCTTTGGGGGTAGGGGGAGCTGAGGTGACAAAATTAGAGGGATGGAGAGAGGAAGGACACACGGCAGGGTTGTCCCCAGCCTGGCTTTCTGTGCAGCGCATACAGGTCCACCATGTGGAGCCTGACAACAGTCTCTTCGGCTGTCTCCTCCCTGCCTTCTTAACCTTTGTGCCCCCACCCCCCGACCCCCCAGCCTCTGCTCTGGCACCATGGCCCCGAAGTGGCTCTGGGAATAAATGAATGCCTTTTTTTTTCTTCCTAATTCGCTATTTTTTTTTTCTTCTTCAAAAATTAATGTATTGCATCTTCACATGATGGAAATTAAAAATCACCTCTGCATTACCTGTGCAGGGAGGAGGAGGCAAGGGCAGCAAACTCGGCTCTCGTTTCATTCAACCATCTCTAGTTAAGGTACTGTCAGCATTCTCCACTGTGGGCCTTATTTTCCAGATTCCAGGCTCGGTGTGGGACAGGAAAAAACCAGTCACTGGGAAACTTCCTCCAGAAAGGGCGTTGGTCAGCGCAGCCTTGCTGGGTTCCCTCTGCCTCCCCAGCTTTCCTGCCCTGGGGCTCCATAGACTCCTGGAGGCTGGTGCTATCCCCCAGCAGACAGGCTAACGGGTTGAGAAGAGTTGAGAAGACTCCTAGAATGGATTAGAAATTCTGCGAGTTAACCTGGGCCCGAACGGGTCAAACTCGATGCAAGGAGCCCTACGAGTCAGGTGGGTAGAGGGTGGGCTGGGGGTGGAGGACTCTGTAACCCCCTCCAGCTGATATCAGAGCCCTCCGATTTTCTTCCTGTCACATGTCAGGCTTCTGCGTAAGAGTTCACTTGAAGAGGTTCTGTGGCTAAAGAGTTTGGCCAGCCTGCCTACCCATTTTACAGATAGGGAGAATGAAGCCCGGCGGGAGAAAGCGAGTTGCCCACATGGACAGGGCACATCGGGAGTCGACCCAGCATCTGCAGAAAGTGACTTGACATCTCTGAGCTTGGACCTCTTGTCTGTAAATTGTGGGAAGGGGTACAATCCAGGTCCTGCTGAGCTGTGTGGATTAAATGCAATTTCATAAATGCGCAGACCTTGTTATCAGATGAAAGTTGGTATATCCTCTTCAGCAAACCTGCAGTATCTAAGCAAGCTGAATATTAGCAACCTCACCCTTGGGTATCCATCTACCCAACAGAAATGAGTGCTTGTGTCCTACAAATGACAAGGACGAGAATGTTCCCAGCAGCTATATTCATAATAGCCCCTAACTGGACAACTGTCCAAATGTCCATCAATGGCAGAATGGATGGGTAGTGGCATAGTCTTATAAGGAAATACTACACAGCAATAAAAAAAGAACTAATAGGTGCTATACACAACGACAGAAGGTCACAGATGCAATATCAAAAGGTAAGAAGCCAAGCACAAAAAACTGTTTATGGTATAATCCCGTCTATATGAAAATTAAGAAGAGGCAAAAGTACTAAATGGAGATGGGGCTCATAACAGTAGTTTCCTTTGGGGAGAAGTGATTTGGAGGGGGTACAAAGGTGTGGTGGGGGGCTAGCAATGTTCCATGTCTTGGTTTGGGTGGTGGCTTCACAGGTAAGTACAAAGGGAAGAGTAATCAAACTGCACCTGTTAGAATGTTGCATGTCATTGTATGCAAATTATTAAAAAAATAAAGAAAGAGGGGTACCTGGGTGGCTCTGTCGGTTGAGCATCCGACTCTTGGTTTTGACTCAGGTTGTGATCTCAGGGCCATGGGATTGGGCTTTGCATCGGGCTCCGTGCTCAGTGTGGAGTCTGCTTGAGATGCTCTCTCTCCCTCTCCTCCCCTCCCCCACGCTCTCTCACGCAAATAAATAAATAAAAATACATAAACAAAGATATTATAAATATTAATAAAACTTCAGATAATAGACGCCCTGTGTGTATGTGCATGTTAACAGCTAGGGTCCAAATGACAAGAGTCAGGTGCTGCCAGGGCTAAGAGCCCATAATAAGGCAGGTTAAGTCAGTGGTTCTCAAGCTTCCGCATGCATAAAAATCACCTGGAGAGCGTGTTAGTACACAGATTCCCGGGCCCCACCCCAGAGTTTCAAATTCGGTGAATCTGGAATGGGGTCTGCTTTACTTAGAAGCTCCTAGGTGATGCTGATGCAGCTTGTCCACAGCCCACACCTTGAGGAGCACTGGTCTAAGTGGCCCTCAGAAGCAAATGGAAAACAATCTATTCAGCATCCCATGTGCCAGTGAAGTCTATCTGCCAAGATCTCACTCACACGCCACCTCCCTTCTGCCCTCTGAATCTCACATGGATGGAGCCCTGTTTGCCTGCAATGCCTTAGCTGCAAGAGCATCTGGGAAATGTGGTTTTCAGCTTCCGAGTCTTGCTGTACAGGAAGGTACACAGAAGGGGGATAGGTCCCAAGTGACAGTGGACCACACTTCTACAGTTCCCGCTGAGCTGTCAGCTTGTGACACTGCATATACTCAGGACACTGACATGAGCACGAGTGTTCTGCTGGGTCACTTGAGTTAATTGCAGCTGTTGTCTTCTGGGGATTCTGGACACTTTTTTCCAGTCTAGGGGAGTCAAGTTTTAGGTTGGAAACTCTGATAAGGATTGTTAGCAGACTCAGTTATTTCCTTGTTTGGCTCAATGATACAAAGAGGAAATCAAAATTTAGTTCACACTAGAGCTGGAAGAAACCAGCCCCTGCACTGCCTGTTCCCTACCCATTTCTCAGATGGGGAGACCGAGGCCCCCCAAAAGGACAAGGTTCATGTGGGCAGAGCTGGGACTTAAACTCATGTGCCTTCATGTCTGTTTAGAAAGCACTTTGCTCTCTGTGATTCCTTTTGTTCCGCCCCTGTCCCTGTGCCAAGAGCAGGGAAGGGATTGTTATTTTATAGGTAAGGAGGCTGAGGCCCTAGCAAGGGCTGCATTGCAACCTGCACTGCAAGTGTGGTGCTCTTGCCTGGTGCAGCCCAGAGCCAGGGGGCAGAGGGAAGGTCTTGGGCGAGAGGGCAACTTCGGCAACGGGATCATCCCTGTCTTCCTTCCACTCAGCTGCACCCCTTAGGCTAGCTTAAAGGCCAACCAGCGGCTTCCCCACTCCAGAGCCTAACAAAAGAGAAAGAACTTCTTTTACTAATGCTTCTTATAAATTTTGCAGTTAGCTGAGTCTCTTCTTTTGCTGAACAAGCACCCTCCCCGCCTTTGGATACACTTAATGTTTTAATTGTGGCAAAATACACATAATAGAAAATTTACCGTCTTGGCCATTTTTGTGTATAGCTCAGTGGCATCAAGTGCATTTACACTGTAGTGCAAACACATCACCACCATCCATCTCCAGGACTCTTTCCATCTCTAAAACTGAAGCTCTCTACCCATGACACAGCTCCCAATCCCACCGCCCACCCCCCACCCCCCCCCCACCCCCCCACCCCCCCACCCCCCCACCCCCCCACCCCCCACCCCCGCCCACCCCTCACCCCCCCACCCCCCCACCCCCCCACCCCCCCACCCCCGCCCACCCCTCACCCCCCCACCCCCCCACCCCCCCACCCCCGCTTCTCCCAGCCTGTGGGCAACTGCCTTGATTTTCCTGTCTCTATGAACTGTATGAACTTGACTACTCTAAGTACCTCATGTAAATGCAATCACACAACATTTGTCCTTTGGTGTCTGTCTTGTTTCACTTAATATAATGTCCTCAGGGTTCATTCATGCTGTAGCCTGTGTCTGAACTTCCTTCCTTTTTAAGGCCGAATAATATTCTGTTGTATGTAGATAACATATTTTGTCTATCCACTGGTTGTTTCCACCTTTTGGTTATTGTGAGTAATGCTGCTGTGGACACGGATGCACAGATCTCTGTTTTGAGTCTCAGCTTTCAATTCTTTTGGGTATATTCTCAGAAGTGGAATTACTGGATCATTTGGTAGTTCTATTTTTAATTTTTTGAGGGTTCACCATACTGGTTTCCATATCGGCTGCACGATTTTGCATTCCTACCAGCAATACACAGGCTTTCAGTTTCTCCACATCCTGGTGAATCCTTGTTACTTTCTGTTTTTGTTTGTTTGTTTTGATAGTAGCCATCCTAATGGGTATGAGGTGGCTGCTGCCCATTCTTTCCCATCCCCACCCCTTCCCTTCCCTTCCCATTCCATCCTTTCTCTTCCCTTCCCTTCCCATCCCTTCCCTTCCCTTCCCTTTCCAGCCCATCCAATCCCATCCCATCCCCACCCCTTCCCTTCCCTTCCCATTCCATCCTTTCTCTTCCCTTCCCTTCCCATCCCTTCCCACCCCTTCCCTTCCCTTCCCATTCCATCCTTTCTCTTCCCTTCCCTTCCCATCCCTTCCCATCCCTTCCCAGCCCATCCAATCCCATCCCATCCCCACCCCTTCCCTTCCCTTCCCATTCCATCCTTTCTCTTCCCTTCCCTTCCCATCCCACCCCTTCCCATCTCATCTCATCCCATCCTTTCCCATTCCATCTCGTCCCATCCCATTCCATCCCATTCCATTGTTCGAAATTTGATGTAATCACTGAGGAAAAGAATCCAGCACCCAGGGACACTGTGCCTCCTGATGAGTCTTGGAAGCTCACGAGACTCACCCAGCAGCGGTGGCACACAGGGAAGAGTGGCAGAAGGTCCAAAAGGGCAGCCAGGTGCAACATCTTTCTCCTCTCCTTCCAAACAGCAAACACTTCCTGAGTCTAGAGGAAGCATTTCTGCACACACCAGACTATTGAAATCTGCGTGTGGAAACGCCTTCGCTGCATTCTTCAGCTCTTCTTCCCTTTTTAGCCTCTGGAAGAGGAGTTTATTTTGCCTTCACAGTGGCAGAGTAATAACCACATAGTTTAAACACAAGTTTTCTTGTGCATTTCCTTGTTGAATTTTGCACATTGAAATTTTTATATTCATGTATTCTTTTATGATGCCTAAATGTTTTCCTTGAAATGTGTATTGATTTGTAAATTAGATTGTCTTCTGTAATAAAATACCATTTGCACAAAAAAAAGCTTTGTTGTTATAGGAGGTGTGGAGAGGGAATTGGAGGGGTACGGTGGTGGGGGGAGCGAGCCTTGTAGGAGGGGGTGCAAGGCACAAAGGGAAGAGATAATGACCTGGGCTAGGGTGCTGGCAGGGAGGATCCCCAAGTGGTGGGGGTTGGGGTAGACAAGACACATTTCAGAGACAATCTAAAGGATGTGGTGGCCAGTCTGTGATCAGGCCTGAGGGAGGAAAAGTCAGGGTCCAGAATGATTTCCATATCTCTGGCTTCATGAATCTGGGGTGGTGGAGAAGGCAGGGAACAGAACAGAGGGGTTGATGACCATTTCTGCTTAGACTTTAAAGGGCCTGAAGGCCACTCAAGCTTCAGGACATGTTCCGTAAGGCAGAGGCAAGGGACTAGGGAGGGGCGGGGAGGGGAAGGGGAGGTTGGGAGATGGGTTGCAAAGGTGTGGGAGCTTAGATCTTCTGGGATGGAGAGACAGAGCGGCCCAGATACTAGAACCCAGCTGTCCTGCCTCTGGGGATGGGGAAGGGGCCTGAGAGCTCTTGACCCCCGAACTCTCTCTTGGGTTGGTGTCCTGAGGGCACATCCACCCTCACATCCCTCTCCGCAACAAGGGCACCCAAACTGGGCTGAGGATCCAGCGCCCGCATGAATCAGAAAGACCTGTGTTCCAGTCCAACCCTCTCTCAATAGCTCCGCTCCCTGAATCTCAAGTCCCTAATGGGTCATGTGGGAACACTGATGCCTCCATACCAGGGTTTAATGACATAGGCACATAGAAGGCCTGGGGGATTGCTTGACAGGTGTCTGGCAGGCATTCCATAAACAATTGTTGAATCTGGATCTTTTCTGAGCCTGCCTGGATGCCCCCTCCTCCAGGAAGCCTTCTCTGGTTCCCCTCCCCTAATCACACAAGGTTGGATACGATCCCCCTTCTCTGTGCTGCCAAAGCACCTCACTGTGCACCTCATTGTCTGTCTCCTTGAGCACAGAGGCTGGTATTACTTAGCAGGACAGTTTCGTTTTGGTATCGTTTGGCATCTCTGCTGCTTCTTCACTGTAGCATCTGGGGCAAGTTGATCAGTATCTCTGAGCCTTGCTTAACCCCTCTGCAAAATGGGAACGTGATCAATCGTACCTGCCTCTTAGGGCCGTTGTGAGAATTAAAGTACACAGTCCTTAGAACCAGGCCTGGCCCATGGCAGGTGCTCAGTGAGTGTGAGCCATTTATCCATCATTCCTCATTACCGTTATTGCTGATATCTTTACTTGGAGGTCTATGGAACTAAGAGAAGACCTGCGTTCTGGTCTTGGGTTTTTCTTGTGTTGATCTTTAGTGAACTTTTGTTGTACCTAGAACTCTTCTAGATCAGTGGTTAGGTAAGGAACAGGGGGCTTTGTAATAAAGAGAAGCTCTATTATCATCCTTTCTGCATTCTGCACAGACCAAGTGACCAACACGTTTGTGGAGAGGCTTTGTGGGGAAGAGACTCTAGGGTGGCTCCTGCTTTCTTTCCTGTGACCCCAGGGGCCGCTGTCCGGGAGCCCACACCCTGCTGGCACCTGCTGGCAACCCGGGGTGCGGGCGGGGTGTCCCAGCTCCTTCTCCCTGGAGCCCTCCCACGGAGCACACAGCAGGAGGCCCTCAGCTGGCTCCGCACCCCCAAGCCTTTGGGCCTTGCTCTGTGCACACACATGTGTATTTGGGAGATGCTTCTCTTAATCATATCTTGAATTAATGCAGGTCTCGTTCTTTCCCAGCTCTCATTACCCTCTTAATTAACTCGGCACAGATGGAAAAAGTCGGAATTGCTCTAGTCGAGTTGTTCTGCTAGTTTTAAAATGAGATGGCAGATGGGAGGACGAGGTGGAACGGGCCGGCTCGGAGGGAGGAGAGGAGTTTTCAAGCTGTCACCGGAGCGTCAACAAACGCTCCATCTGTCGGTGGGGAGGCCGGGCCGAGGCCTCGTGCGGGGGGCTGGCGATCACAGGGCCACACCGGGCCAAGGCGCAGAGGCGCGGGCGGCTCGGCTGCCCCGGGCGCGGTCCCCAGCACCGGGGGCCTGGCGCCGGAGTTCTGGGGTCCTGATGCGGTGGACCCCTCTCCCGCAGACCGTGACCGGGACACTCCTGCCCCCCACGGCTGTTTTGGGAGCCAAGGAAGCCTTTGCTTCTCCTTCTTACCTAAAATAGTGTCAAGGAATGAATTACGTCGACTCCACGCGACTGTCAGAGTGAACTTCTGGGAACGCACATCACTTGGCTGCTTGACTGCCCACGGGCTCCCCAGGGTCGGCAAGGCAGTCTTCCCTGCCGGGGACTGCAGTCTCATCTCTCCCCCGCCCTCCACTTGCCTCACGCCGCCTTCAGCCGCGAGGACCTACTGTGGTCTTTCTGATGCCCCAGCATGCTCTCTTGGGGGTTCGGCAATTCCTGTTCCCTCTGCCGGAACCGGTCCCTCCTTCTCATCCTTCAAGACCAGCTGTGTTAGGTAGCCCTCGGAGTCCTCGCTCTGCCCCCGTGTTTCTCCCACCAACGTGTTTTCTAAAACCCCCTGCTCGTGAATGAATTAATAAATGGTTCTTTCAGCAGCTCAGTACAGGGTAGGTGGTCTGTTCGGGGATGCGTCTCAACCTGCAAAGATCATAGAACCTTAGCGTTCAAAGAGATCCCAGGAATCTGAGGGCAGGAATCCATTCTAGTGCATCCCAGACAGGTGGGGTCTCAGGTTTGGCTTGCATACTCACAGGGTCTCAGGATTACTGGCCTTTCTGTCTTATGTCCTGAGGTTTGTGGAGTAGTAGACAGAGCTCAGACTTCAGAGTCAGACCTGGTATCAAGCCCATTTATTGCTATGAGACCTCAAACAGATCCTTAACCTCTCTGAGCCTTGGCTTGTGCATCTGTAAAATGGGGGTTCAATCAGATGGTTGTTGTGTCCCTTTCAGTTGTGACCTGTGAGGTTCCAAGACTGTTGCCTCTGAGTCTCCACGTTCTGTTTCAGGGACCTCTCATCTGACCTCCTGACTCCTGTGCCCCTGCCCCCATCCCTCTGTCGTAATACCTGGTTCATTACACTGACTGCCTGGCTCCCTTCACCAGCTTTTGTTAAAATTCAGTTCTGATCAAGTCATTCCTGTGCTTCTGTCTTCATCCTCCATGAGCAGCAGAGTTATGTCTGGGCTCCCTGGAGTGGCCTTCTCAGTGTCCCCAGATCCACAAGCGGTAACTTCTCACTCTCTACTCCCCCCCCGACCCCAGAGTTCTCCAAACACACGTTCCACCACTTCACACGCTGTTACTTCTACCTGCAAATCCCTTTCCCCTGGCTGTTGTCAGCTACTAACTCCTACTGATACTCCGAAACCCTATTTGGATGTCATCTTCTGTCTGAGGGTTTTCCAGATCATTCTTTCCTTCTGAGCCAAGTTAACCATTCCTTCTTCTAGACCCCTTTACAAGTGCAGTACTGCACCTAGCACTGTGTGTTTGAATAGCCCTTTCCCGCGGTTGGGTTTTCTTTCTCCTGTAAATTTCACGAGGCAGGGACATCCCGATTCCTCTCTGGCCTCCGCACCAGGGACAGGGCCTGGCAGGCCAGTGTCCTCACCTTCCTGACTATGTGGCTGCACTTCTGACCCCAGTCTCTTTCCTCATTTTTTTCAAGTGAAAATGACAACAGCTCTTAATCAGAACTTCTTAATCCCACCACAGTATCCTTCCGAGATGCTTTTACCTCCAGGAACCCATTGATTCTCCACTCTCAATTACTATAATTACCACAAATGATAAAATAGCAGCTTTCCCAGCTTTCTTTACCCTTGCCAATTTGCATATGCTAATGCACGAACATCTCCCCTCAGTCCCCCACCCCCACCCCTGCTGCTGGCTCCTCTAAGACAGTTTTTGTGTTTGCCCTTACTTTGCCCCACAGCAACTCAGGGCTGGATCTGGGCAGGGAGGACAGAAGTTTCCAGAAGTTCCTAATCCATCCAGGGAATGGAAAAAATGAACTTCCTGTCATATAAAGCATAGTGAATACATGGAGGCAGATCTTCTGCTTACTCAGGAGAAGGCAGGATGGGGGAAGCAGAGGGCACCTTCCTCTGAGAGGCAGGTGAGACCTGGGCTCATGTTGCTGACTCTAATAGTCTTGGCCTGGTCCCCTTGCTCCCTGAACCTCACATCCTTCTTCTGGAAACTGGGAGGTTATAGCCATTTGGCAGTTTGTAATGAGGAAGAAATATGACCTTTCTTGTATTATGGTAAAATACACATAACATAAAATTTACCATTTTAACCATTTAGTGTACAGTTCAGTGGCATTAAGCACATTCATGA
Source organism: Eumetopias jubatus (assembly GCF_037043125.1). NCBI lineage: Eukaryota > Metazoa > Chordata > Mammalia > Carnivora > Otariidae > Eumetopias > Eumetopias jubatus. The sequence goes on along the minus strand of NW_028274821.1, from coordinate 80,822,142 downwards.
TGTTGTGCAACCATCACTACCTTCCATCTCTAGAACTTTTCTCATCTTGCAAAATTGAAACTCTGCACCCATTAAACACTCACTCCCCAAGCTCTCCCCACACCCCCAGCCCCTGGCAACCACTTTCTGCCCCTATGAACTTGACTGCTTCCATTGTATGTATGTGCCACATTTTGCTTATCCAATCATTCATTGCTGGATACTTGGGTTGCTAGAAATACCCTCTTACAGGTTAAAATATCTTCTAAAATTTACAGACAGCACAATTTTAGGAGGTGGAGGTGGTTAGGACAGTGAACTGTGGTGTTACACTTGACCTTGAGTCCTGGCCAGGTGTCCTTGGGCTCCTTACCTCAGTGTCTATCCCATGGGGCTGTCGTGAGGTTAACGATCTAAGGCACGTACAAGGCTTAGCAGAGGGACTGACCTGCAGGAAATGTTCATTCTTTTATTCATTCATTCATTCAACAAATCTGTACTAAGCACCTACTATGCTCCAGGCACCGAGCTAAGTGCTTGCCATAGAACCATGTGTGTCTTTCACAATGCTGACCTCAAGAAGGCAAGACAGACTAGCATCAAATAAGTAAGAGAATACACATTATGTCAGACAGTGGTAAATTCTATGGATTGACGGAGAGCAGATTAAAAGGGATAGAGAGCTTGGGGAGGGGGCAGTGCTATCCCATATAGGGTGAGCAGGAAAGGTCTCTTGAGGACATGAGAATTGCAAGGGTGAGCCTGGTAAGGATTACTAGTAATGGAGAGAAGAGAAAATGCAAAGACTTTGAGGTGGGAGCACACCTGGAATGTTCTAGGAATAGGAACATGTCTAGTGTGGCTGGAGAAATGTGAGCTAGAGCATAGCAGGAAATAAGGGCAGAGAGGTAGCTGGGGGTTCGAGCTGCAGGGTCAGGTGAGCCCGGGTGGGAGAGCAGGTGGCACTGAGCAGGGAAGTGATGGGGTCTGACTCGTGTTTAAAAAGCATTGCTCTGCCTGCCAGGTTGAGAATCAACTATAGTGTCGGCGAGGGTGGAGACAGGAAGACCTATGACTGAAATAATCCAGGCCAGGAACTGGCAAACGTTTTCTATACAGTTCCAGAGAGTAAAAGTGCTTGGCTTTGTGGGGCCATAGTGTCTCTGCTGCAATTACTCGGTTCTGCTCTTGGAATGCAAAAGCAGCCGTGGACAATATATAAACAAATGGGTGTGACTGTATTCCAATAAAACTTTATTTATAAAAACAGATGGTCATCTGGATTTGGCTGGCAGGCTGTAGTTACTGATGCTGGCTTTAGCTAAATGGTGGTGAGTTGGACCAGGGTGTGGCAATGGGGCCATGGCAAGTGGCTGAATATGGGATATGTTTTGAATCTTGACCCAAGAAATGCCAGTTACTGAGATGAGAGAGTCTATGGGTGTAAAGAGGTTTTTTTAGAGTGTGAGGAGAATTAGGAATTTGGTTTCAAACATACTAAGTTTGAGATGGCCCTTAGACATCCGAGGTGGATGTATGAGTCTGGAGTTCAGGAGAGAGAGACTAAGGGTGGAGGGAGGAATTTTGGAGTTATCTAGATGGATCTAAAGTTATGAGATTGGATGAAATCATTTATAGAAAAGGAGTGGATAGAGAAGAAAAGGCTGCCAAGGACTGAGCCCTGGAGTGCTCAGAGAGATGAGAAGCAACCCAACTGGTCCAGGAGACTGAGGAGGGGTGGTCACTGAGGTGTGAGGAAAAACCCAGAGAGTGTGGTGATCTGAAAGCAAAGAGAAGGAAGTGTATCTATGCAGAAATGTTCAGTTTGCTAAATGTTGCTGCTGTGGGTTGTTGTCTACCAGAAACCCCAGGGTGACCTTCTTAGAAATAGGGTCTTTGCAGTTATAACTACTTAAGATGAGGTCATACTGAATTAGGGTGTCCTTATATCCAGTGACTGGTGTCCTCTAAGAGTGGACACATGAGACACACAGAGGGAAAAGGCTGTGTGTGGATGGAGGCAGGTAGAGCAATTGAGGTGATGCAGCTATAAGCCAAGGAATGCCAAGGAAGGCCAGTGACCACCAGAAGCTGGAAGATGCAAGGAAAGAGCCTTCCCTGGAAATGTCAGAGGAAACAGGACACTACTGACACCTGGATTTTGGATTTCTGGCCTCTAGACTGTTATAAATAAGTTTATGTTCTTTTAAGTCACCTAGTTTGTGGTATTTTGCTTGAGAAGCCCTGAGAAACTAATACATGTTGCTGATGGGTTAAGTAGGATCAAGATGAAGGACCTTGAATTTGGTAACACTGGATGGCCTTGACAAGAGCTGTTTTCAGTAAAGTGGTGGGTGTGAAAGTCTGATTGGAGTGGATTCCAGAGAGAACAGGAGGGAAGGCATCAGACTACGAGCATGACCCATTCTTTCATTTTAAAGGGAGTGGGGAGGAAGGATGTAGTTGGGAAGGAATGGGAGAAATAAGACATGTCTTATGTTGAAGGGCACAAGCCAGCAGAGAGGCAAGAAATCGTGATGCAGGAGAGTGGGGAGAATGACTGGTGTCCTCTGGGACTGCATTAGTGGAGGCTGGAGCATGGGGAGGTTGTTCATAGCAGTGGGAGGGAAAGGGGTGAGCTTGGGTGGGTGTGGCTGGTACAAGTGTTGGAAGGACTTGTAGGAGTTCTTTTCTGGTTACTTTTATTGTCTCAGTGAAACAAGTCAAAGAAATGAGCTGCAACTGAGGCTGGGGAGGAAACAACAAAAGTTTGAGTGGAGAGCGGAGGTAGGTGGCCGTGTGTGTGTGCGTGTGTGTGTGTGTGTGTGTGTGTGTGTGTGATTCTCACTAGGGAAGTGTATTTGGATGATTAGGCAGCCCAAAGGGCCCACTTGAGCTCAGTGTCCCTTAGTTCAGTGTGGGCAGTGTGTTCCTCTCTCATCACATGCAGCTGCCAGGTTCAGGTTAAGAGCAGGTGGAGAATTGGATTAAACTACTAAGTGTAATGAAGCAAGAAATGATCAAGGCAGTCAAAAGTTGTATCAGTTATCTATTGCTGTGTAACAAAACCACCCTAGTACTTGAATAGCCATTCATTTTTCTTGTGAGTCTTCAATTTTTGGCAGGGCTTTGGTGGGGACAGCTTGTCTCTGCTCAGCTGGGGTGGCTTGACTGGGGAATGGAGGATTTACTCTGAAGATGGGGTAGTAGGCAGACTGGTCCCCAAAGATAACAGGTTCTAATCCCTGGAACCTGTCAATGTTACCTTATTTGGAAAAGGGGTCTTTGCATATATGATTAAGTTAAGGATCTTGACACAGGGAAGTTATCTTGGACTGATTCTCCATGTGGGTTGTAAATGCAATCATGAGTGTTTTTTTTTTTTTTTCCCCCGACACAAGGTCCTTAGTCTCCAGATTCACAGGGAACAGAGAGTGGATGGTGGGCGCCGGGGCCGGGGGAGGGATGGGGGTCAGTGACTCAGGGGGACAGAGAGTGGACAGTGGGCGCCAGGGCTGGGGGAGGGATAGGGGTTGGTGTCTCATGAGACAGAATTTTGACTGGGGAGATAGAACGTTCTGGTCATGGATGGAGGACAGCTGCACAACAGTGGTAATGTGCTTAATACCCCTGAGCTGTGCACTTAGAGATGGATAGGTCAGTAAATTTGAGGCATGTCCATTTTACGGTGGCCCCTTTGTGGCAGAGCCTGGGGTCAGGGGCCCTTCATCCCTCGGCAGTGATGGGCCATTGGACTCCATGTCCTTCCCTGGGCTGAGGGGGTAGAGCTCATTCTCTCCACCGAAGAGCAGGTTCTGGCTGAGTTTCCGGGGGTCGACTTTCTGGGGGGTGGAGGAAGGCGGACACAGTGAAAAGCGGCGGCGGAGAAAGGCCTCCTCCTTCATGGCCTGGGCGCTGGGAAGCTTCGTGCCGCGACTCGGTGCCGGCGGTCAGGGCGCGCGGAGCTCAGCTGGCGGCGCAGCCCGGCTGCAGGAAAGGCCAGAGGACTGATCCAACCGCAGAGCCCTGGGAGTGAGCGGCGGCAGCGGGAGGAGGGATCAGGGAGGGCAGGGGGCGGGGAGGAGGGAGGGCGCTGGAGGAAGGCGCAAGGGAGGAGCAGGGAGGAGGAGGGATGGGGCCTCAGGGGGGAGGGGGGAAGGGGGAGGGCTCGGCGGCCACAAAACCCCGGGCGAGATCCGTGGCGCTGGAGCGCCTCACAGGGACCCCAGGCTTCCACTCAATCATGAGTGTTTTTACAAGAGAGCTGCAGAGGGAGATTAGACATACAGAAGAGGCAGAGGCAATGGACCACAGTGGAAGTAACTACAGGGATGAAGCTGCAAGCCAAGGAATGCCTGGAGCTACCAGAAGCTGGAAGATGCAAAGAATGAATTCTCTTGTACAACCTCCAAAGGAGTATCATCCTTGATTTTGGACTTCTAATTTCCAGAGCTATGGGGAAATAAATTTCTGTTGTTTTAAGATGCCAAATTTGGGGTAATTTATTACCCTAGCCCTAGGAAACTAATACAGATGGTGGCTCTCATGTCTAGCGAGTTGTTTCTGTCTGTCATCCATGAGCTCAGCTGGCATTGAGGGTTGAGGGCCTTAGTTCCTCTCTACCTGGACCTCTTGAGGCATGGTAGCTGGGTTCTAAGAGTGAGTGTCCCAAGAAAACAAGGCAGAAGCGATCTTGCCTTTTTGACAGTCTTGGCATCACTTCTGCCATAGTCATAGCCCCACTCCAATTCAAGGACCCACTTCTCAGGGGGAGGAGTGTAAAAGTCACATAAGAAGTAGGTGTGAGATGGGAGGTGTTGCTGCAGCCAGTTTTTAGCATGTCCAACCTGCCACAAGGGTGATACAAGGAAATGATGGTAATGATGAAGATGATGATGACAAGGATGATGGTGGTGGTGGTGATGATGATGATGGTGATGATGGTAGTGATGATGATGATGATGGTGATGATGGTAGTGATGATGGTGGTGATGGTGATGATGGTGGTGATGGTGATGATGGTGATGATGGTTATGATGGTAGTGATGATGGTGATGATGATGGTGGTGATTATAATGGTGATGGTGATGATGGTGATGATGGTGATGATGGTAGTGATGATGGTGGTGATGATGATGGTGGTGATGATAATGGTGATGATGATGGTGATGATGGTAGTGATGATGGTGATGATGATGGTGGTGATTATAATGGTGATGGTGATGATGATGATGATGGTGATGATGGTAGTGATGATGGTGGTGATGGTGATGATGGTGGTGATGGTGATGATGGTTATGATGGTAGTGATGATGGTGATGATGATGGTGGTGATTATAATGGTGATGGTGATGATGGTGATGATGGTCATGATGGTAGTGATGATGGTGGTGATGATGATGGTGGTGATGATAATGGTGATGATGATGGTGATGATGGTAGTGATGATGGTGATGATGGTGGTGATGATGGTGGTGATGAAAATGATGGTGGTGATGATGATAGTGATGATAATGATGATGCTGGTGATGGTGATGACTGACCATGACTTCTTGGTTGGGCAAAGAGGGAAGTGAGGACACACTGAGCAAAGGGCAGTGAAAGGGAGGCAGAGTCAACGGACCCTAGACCTGAGATGGAAGAACCGTTGATCGTGGAGTGAGCAGTGCCCAGAGAGTGAGATTCTTGAAACTGAGGTTACGGAGCGAGAACAGTTATGGGTTATGACAGGTGTAGTTTAACCATGGCAGTGAGTGACTGGGGCGTGGATTTTGCAAGACAGGAAGTCAAAGATTGACAAAACAGGCTGTTGAGAGGAACACTCACATGGATATTGAAACTGAGTCTGTGTTGGAAAGAGTACAAATAAACCAGCAGTTAAAACCTCTGGGGACACAGGGATAGTGCCGTGAAAAGGAAGGGTAGTGGGTTCTCTAATACAATGGGGTGAGCTTCAGAGCTGGAGGCTTTTAGGGAGGGGGGCAGTGTTCTGGAAGCGGCAGTGAGGAGCAGTGAGGAGTGGTGTGAATGGCAGAAGGAGTGTGGGAGAGAAACAGGTCCTCTTGAGAGAGCTGCAGGGGAGGAGGGTCCCTGGGGAGATCAGGTTTCGGTTGGAGCCAGAAAGTGAATGTGCTCAGAAGTTTAGAAGAGTAGAGAGGGAATTGCAGAGGGCAGAGTGGGAGATTTTGGTAAAAGGATGTAGAGCCCAGTAGGGATGAGTGCTGAGGAGGGGGGAATGCTCTGGGAACACTGGGCTTCTCAGGGTGACTGATGTGAACCAGGATACAGAGCATGACGGTATTAGATTTGGGGGCCTCAAGGCAGACAGCTGGTCTCTGAGGGCTGAACGGGGGTGGGAGGAAGGGGGCACCAGGAGCCCCAGAGCTCCTGTTCATGACGGTGAGAGGTCAGGGGAGGTGTCACGTGTCCAGGGGGATTCAGAGTTCAGCAGATATTAATTATCACTATCATTGTCATTATTTTGCAGGTCAGGCTGTGGATTTTATAGATGGGGAATGGGCATTATTTCAACTTATGTTGTGACTATTTTCCTCGCTTCCCCACAGGGCTGTGAGCTCTGCAGAGCAGGGTCTTCATCTTGTTGCCTTGGAATCTTAACATCCAGCATGGTGCTTAGCCCGAAGTGTTTATCAGATAGCATGTGTTTAATGAAAAAGGCTCAGAGACTTGTGACTTTCCCAAGGTCACAGAGCAAATACAGACCTAGTACAAATCACCTGGATTCCTTATTCTCAATTTTCTTTGCACTCCTACAAATCTAAATCCTTCAAATTCTTGTACTGGTTACTTTTCCCCTTTATCTCTTTCCCTTTTGCCCATTTACTTTCCAGTGAGATCATTAGCCCCAGATGGAATCTGAAGCCCAGAACCTCCATCAATGTTCAAAGCCTCCCTCTTTTTGCCCATGTGTAATCTTCAAAAAGGCCCTTTTCTCCCATAATGATCTTCCCTGGGGGGATCCTGGCAGACCTGAGCACAGGAACTGCAGGCTGGCTAAAGAGGGCTTTTCGGCTAATAGAATAAACAGGCGTGAAAATAGGGAAAGAGGCAGGTAGCTCTGGGGCCTCTTTGTCAACTGTTTTGGACTTGGCATTGGGGGCTTCCTAAGTCCATTGGCCTCTGTTAATTTCTCTAGTGCTTTATGATGAAGGGGATGGAATTGGTGGAAATACTCCGTAAGTGGGGTTAGTCACGCCCGAAACTGACAGGGTGAGATAAACCCATTTGAGGGAAGAAGAACATCTTCTCAACCCATCCAAAAGATTTGAGGAGTGGGAGGAAAGAATCTCATGATCCAGTGCCAACTTCTTGATCACAGATTCCCTTCTGAGATGCTGTCAGCTGAGGGCTTAGAACAACTCCTGTTAAAGCCGGGATTTGGAAAGGGCTGGTGAGTCACTGCTCTGTGATCGGCTCAGAAATAATGGGTTCCATGCCTTGATTCTCCTGTCCGAAAACTTCAGAGTCTGGCCAGGCGTCAAGGGGACAGAGACATACAAAATGAGAATATCAATCCTACCGTTACAGAGATCGGGGCGTGCGTACGTGCATGTGCATATGTGTGTGCATGGAAGCAGGGATGGGGATGTGAGGGAAGGGAGGAAGACTTAGAACATGCAAAAAGCAGAATGAGGCTGGCATAGAGACTGGCAGGTAGAAGTCCCTCCTCTGGCCCCCAAGAGAAAACACTCATCTCTTGGACCAAGGAAAGGTAGGAGGAGGGTGAAATCTCAGAGTCATTGGAGAGAGTTCTGAGAAAAAGGAATCGATTGGGAGAAATGGCACACTCTGGGAAGGCATCTTCTGTCACCTTGAGAGCTTCCAGTGGGTTGCTGCTGAGGATGAACTCCCAGTCCCGTGAGCGGCTGAGTCATGTGTGAAGACCATCCAACACTGCGTGGGGTTAGGGGACTGCCAGGCCATCTAAGGCAGTATGGTTGAGCCTGGAAAAGTGCTACTGGCAACATAGCCAAAATACATCCCAGCCCGTGTACTGTTGCATCTTGACTCCTAGAGTCCCAGGCTAAGCCAGCATCACCTGCCCCTGGACAACCACAGTGGCCTCTTAACTCATGTCCCCGGTGCTATTTTAAAAGTGTCAGTCAGGTCATGGTACTCTGTAAAAAATCCTCCAATGGCTTCTCATTGCTCTTAGAATATAGTCCGAACTCATGGTCCATGAGACTGGGCGCTCTATGACCTCACCTTGTACCCTCTGATCTTACTGCGTGCTATGCTCCCTCAGTGAGCAGAGTCACACCTTCTCTGTCCTCCTCAAAGAGGTCATTCCTGTCTTGAGGCCTCTGCCCATGATGGTCCCTCTGCCTAGAATGTTCTTCCCATGGACTTTGGCATGGTTAACTTTTCCTTATTTTTCAGGTCCTGCGTCATCTCTCACCTCCACACGGAGGCCTCCTTTGCCCCCATTTAGAAGTAAGCCCCCTCTCCTTACCCCAACCACTTTCTTTATCTGGTTCTATTTTCTTTGTTATTACAGCTTCTTGCTATTTCAAATAATCTCATTAGTGTATTAATCTGCTCGTGCATTTTCTGTGTTCTACTGTGAAAACCTGAGCTTTGAGAGCAGAGAGCTCTTCCGTCCCATTTACCACCTGAGTGTTAGGTGTGTAGGATTCTTTCAAAACATAGTTGTGGGATGAATGAATGAATGAATAAACAAATGAATGAATGAAGAGATGAACAGATGAGTCAGACACACCTGGATTGGACATCTGGGTCGACCACGTACAGGCCTAGTGACTTTGAAAATGTTTATTGGCAACCCGGAGCCTCGTATCAGAGGTTCCTTGTGTAGGGGCCATGATATTTGGCCTGAGGATGTCACAGGGCACCCGTTTCAGAATTATGTGAGACTTGCAGCTCAGTACCTTGCACCCAGTAGGTGCCCATTAATGTCAGCTCCCTTCTCCTTCCTGGTCTTCCAGTCGTGAACTCCGCATAAAGTAGGAGGGTCAGGATGGACTACCACTGCCAGAGAACTACCAATCGGAAGGGCCAGTCACAGGGCGGGACACCTGGTCTAACTGTCTCCCAGTCCTGATCTTGTTCCCATGATCCACCTGGCTCTCCGAGGCCCAGACTCTGCCCATAGTCCTGCCTCGCTACTGCTGTGCTCAGCACCCTCATGCCCTCCAAGGTGGGCTTCCTAATGCTGAAGCTTCTTTATGTCTGGCATTCAAGGCTCTTGAACACCTGCTCTCATTTTATCTGAGCGATTTTATGCTCTTGACTTTTACCTGCCCCTTGACTCTGCTCAGGCTGTTGCTTATCCCATCCCTCACAGTCCAGTGTAAACTTTTTCTTTTAGGGCCCTCAGCACTGGCTCAGTGCACAAGCAATGGGTGTACTAATTACAAAATGGCCCCTTTCTGTTCCCTGAAGGGTATTGGTAGCAATTTTACTAGAGATGTGCTTCTGGTAGACACTTGAGTTGGACATTCCCCTTGTGTGTTGATTTGTCTTTCCTGGTAACAAACTTTTGGGGCAGGAAAGATAATCTCGTCCAACTCTCATGACAGAGGGGGAAATAGGGCCCAGAGAAGTAGAGCACCCTGCCCACGTCATGCGGTGAGTCAGTAGCAGAGTGAAGACTGGAATCCAACTATGGATTTTGGCTGCAGAGAGCTGGTGGCTGAGCTCAGTTTGGATTCAGCCTGGGCAGGAAGCCCATGGCCTGGTCTGCTTTGGCCGTGCCCCCGGGCACCATGTAAGTGGCAGCAGCTGGAGGCCATTAGGGGTGTGTGTGTCTCTCTTGCTCACACCCCCATCTACAAACATTATCCTTGGAGGCAGCCTCAGCTGGGATGGCACACCCGGGTGGCTGTCCCATGTGCCAGCCTGCGTGCCCTGAAGTCTTCTCTGAAGCCTCCCTACTTGGGAGGTCTGAACTGAGCTTTCTACCAGGAAAGCAGGAACAGGGCTGAGTGAGCCCCTGCTGTTAGCACCCAAGCGGATGGGATCCTGGGTTCAGGCAGGCTTCTGGGATGGTGGTTTTTGAAGAGAGCAGTGCTGCCCCCTGCAGGGTATTTTGGGTATTTATGGGAGTTGTTTCTCATCCTCATAGTGTTTTGGGGAAACTATTAGCGATTAGCGGGTCGGGGGCAGATATGCCCAGCATACCGCCTTGTACCAGAAAATTCCACGTTACAGAGAATCCACTTGCATCTTCCCGAGAAATGTTTGCATGTCTCACTGGAAATGCATGCAAGTGAAAAATCTGTTTATAGTTACGTATTTCTAGATCCAAGCGCGTGCGCTCCCTCTCTCTAATCTATCTATCTGTGAATATATATAAAGAAAGTTATTTTGTGCCTAGTTTTAAAATACACCGAGCTTTCCAGGAACACAACTGCTTGGTAAATCGAGGGTAGACTGTACTTTGTTTTGTTCAAAACTTCACGAAGAGTGGTTCACCACTTCAGAATATTGTGCTGTGGATGGCAAGACTACAGTTAAATTTAAGACACTGATACAGTCCCCCTAGCCTCTGTCTGCCTTTGTAGTTATAAATATAGAAAAGTGCTTAGTTAGCCCTTACTCCAAAATGTCAGATTTAAAGAAAAACTGTCAATGATATTCAGTTGGATAGTGTTTCATGTCTCCTAAGTCCCAACCTACTCATTAGAAAGAGGTGTAAGCATCTTACTGCTTTCGTGTTCTTCACTGAAGTCATGTTTGAGCACTTAGTTATTAACATATATATTATTTTATTATGAGTTATCTCCTTTATTCTTTATGATATATCTATCTTTATAATATATTAGTTTAAACAATTATGTAAGTAGGTTATAGTATGCTCTACAGTTACCTACCTATACTAGTAGATACTGCACTATACTATTTCGTCATAGTAAAGAGAATGTTTCAAAATAATTGCTATGGAAAGAGGGATGAGGGTCTGAGAGAATAAAAAACCTGCTGCCTCACCTCTAGGGACACATAGCTGGTTTGTCAATACCATTTAAGTCCTGTCTTCTGGATGAAGAATCTATTTTTTCCTTCTTGGAACCCATGTACATCCAGCTCTGTGATCTTCATTCATTCACGTACTAATTCGATATATATTAAGACCTGTTATGTATGTGCCAGGCACGTTGCTAAGCACCCAGTGTATATTATCTCACTTCATCCTCATGGCTGCCCTGTGGAAGAGGAGTTCTTTCTTATCCTTCTCTTGTGCTCACGGGTTCAAGTCCCAGAGAGCTCCCACGCCAGGGGAGGAGACAGGCAAGCAAACAGGCATTGATGGTCCAGTGTGGTCAGTGCGTTCATGGGGGGAAGCACAGGGAGGGGCTGTAGGACCCAGAGGAGGGGAGGGGGTCCTAACACTCTTCCAGAAGGAGGAAGGGCTGTTTTAATGAAGGGTTCCTGACAGATCGATATCTGAGCTCAGTTTTAACAGATGGGCGGGAGTCAGGCAGAGAGAAGAAGGAGGTTCTAGGTCAGGAGGATGCAGGGGCAAGGGCAGGATTTAGCATGGCTGGCCTGGAGGACTGCAAGCTATTCATTGTGGTTGGAGCCCAGAGTAAGTGGGGATGGTGAGAGAGGAGGCTATGTGCAGGGAGGATGCAGCCTCTATAGTGTGGCTGGGTTCCCTGGGTGCAGCCCCGAAGATCCCTCATTTTGTCCCAAAGGCAATAGGGAGCCACGGGAGAGTGTAATGCAGTGGAATGATGCTGTCGGTGTGGTGGTTTAGAGTGATCACTGGTGTTATAATCTGGAGAATGATTGGTGGGGACACGGCTAAAGGCTAAGAGACTAGACCAGAGGTTTTTGCACAATTAAGTAATTCACTATTACTGCAAATATTTATTGATGATCTTGCATATTATAGTCAGTGCATGAAGTCAGAAGCTCCCAAAGCCCCCAAAGTCATAAGTCTGGCCACTTAATTTCTATTAGCCCAGTATGAGCCAGAATTGTGACATTAATTAGGTCCCTGTGCTATACCCACCCCATGGCCTTCTGAGGTCCCAGACCCGGGTGCCCAAACCACTTATTTATTTACAGTGCTCATCCAATGACCAGTTCCTCAAAAAAGGCAGCAAGGAAGACATTTGGCTCCTGGCTGGGCCTTAATTTTGGATAATTTATTACTATTCTGGAATATTTTCTAATTGACTGAATATTAATTGGCTGGAGCTGTCATCACAAAAATGCTTGTCTGTGTTCATCCCCATCCAGTGCAACCGGCAGTTCTAGCGCTGCAGGAAACCTTGCTGTGCTGAACAGAGTTCTCCGGGGAAGGTGAACTTGCTTGGCCTTAGAGGCCAGTTAGTCAGGACAGTGCACAGCGACCTGCAGGTGAGCAGGAGATTGGAGATGTCGGGAGAAAGGAGAAGCCTAGATGCACAATCTTGGGAAGATGGAAAAGGCAGATCATGAGCTCTTCTGGTTCAAGTCTTCAGAGACTGACTTGCTGGCATTCCCTGCACCCAGCAAATGTTTACCGAGCACCTTATGTGTATTGCAAAGGTCAAAACAGATGCGGCCCTTGTCCATGCAGGCTTATAGCTTAGTGGGGGATACAGATATTAAAGAGCTAGTTATTCAAATGATTATTTGATTAAAATAGTGATAAATGCCATGAAAAGAAAGTTCAGGGTGATAGGAGAGGGAATCGCCACTGGATCTAATCCGATTTTGGGGTGGGCGTCCTTGAGGATGCGAGGTTAGTGATGAGACGGGGGAGCAAGTAGAGGATGACAAGATGGATAAGGGTGCAACGGGGCAGTGGGAACAGTGGCTGGGAAGGCCACACGAACAAGGCCAGCGAAGGCGAAGTGCAGACAATGAACAAGACATGACCTGAAAGGAGGCAGCCCCTGCTAGTGCATCTCCAACCTTTCCTTCAAATGGCTCAGGCAGGAGGGGAAGGACTAAGCATGGGGGCTCCTCGAATACTTCGGCAAAAAGGTCAAACTAGACTCTTTAAGAGTATTAATATATTTAAATCTATGAATAGGTTGTATTTTGAGTGTTAACTCCGATCTGTTAATGGTGATTGCCTGGGAGTGTTCTGTTGAGAAGGATCCTGAGGCTTTCTCCAGGATTAGTGATAAAGAGTGGCATGATTGATTAGTAACGTCTGCCATGGGTAAGGGAAAGGAACTGGTAGCTGACATGGTCATTACTTGCTATCCCCATTTCTACTACTACTAACAAACCGCCTGCAAAATTAGTGGTGTATACAACAACCATTTCTGATGCTTTCAGATTTTGTGGGCCACAAAGGTGGATGGAGCATTCTGTGACTTGTCTTCTCATTCTCTCTCTCTTTTATAAAAGATTTATTTATTTATTTGAGAGAGCGAGAATGAGAGAGAGAGAGAGTACATGAGAGGGGGGAGGGTTAGAGGGAGAAGCAGGCTCCTCGCTGAGCAGGGAGCCCGATGCGGGACTCGATCCCGGGACTCCGGGATCATGACCTGAGCTGAAGACAGTCGCTTAACCAACTGAGCCACCCAGGCGCCCCTGTCTTCTCATTCTCTTGATGTTGCCTTTTGCAGAGCAGAAGTAACAATGCTAATAAACTCCAGATTATCAATTATTTCATTCATGGATCATACCTTTCTTTGGTGTATCTAAAAAGTCATTGTCATACCCAAAGGTCATCTAGATTTTCTCCTATATTATCTTCTAGAAGTTTTATAGTTTTGTGTTTTACATTTAGATCTGTGATCCATTTGCATTAATTTTTGTGATGAGTATAAGATCTGTGTTTAGATTTTTTTTTTCCTTTTTGCATGTGAATGTCTGGTTGTTCCCACACCATTTGTTGAAAAACTATCTTTGCTTCCTTGTATTGCCTCTGATCCTCTGTCAGAGATCAGTTGACTGTATTTATGTAGGTCTATTTCTGGGCTCTCTATTCTGTTCCATTGATTTGCCTATTCATTCACCAATACCATACTGTCTCGATGACTGTAGCTTTACAGTGTCTGGAGTTGGATAGTCAGTCTACAACTTTGTTCTTCTTCAATATTGTATTGGTTGTTCTGCATCTGTTGCTTCTCCATATAAACTTTGGATCTAGTCAATTTGTTGATATGCACAAAATAACTCTCTGGGATGTCTATTGGCACTGCATTGAGTCCACAAAACAAGTTGGGAAGAACTGACATCTTAATAATTTTGAGACTTCCTATCCATGAACATGGAACATCGCTCCATTTATTTAGTCCTTCTTTGATTTTTTTTTTAATCAGAGATTCATAGCTTTCTTCATCTAGATCTTATACATATTTTGTTAGATTTATACTTAAGTATTTAATTTTGGGTGTGTTAATGTAAATGACATCGTATTGTATTTTTCACCTCAAGTTCTACTTGTTCATTGCTGGTATATAGGAAAGCAGTTGACTTTTGTATATGAACCTTGCTAAATCACTTATTAGGTCCTTTGTTTTTCTGGTGACAGACACTGTAACTGGTGTGAGGTGATATGACACCAAAAGCTCCATACATTTTAAAAGGAATTTGGTGAGTTTATTTTTGTTTGTTTGTTGTTTTGGGTGGTACTTGTGTGAGACCTAAAAACAATCAAACAGGGGAGCCTGGGTGGCTCAGTCAGTTAAACGTCTGACTCTTGGTTTCAGCTCAGGTCATGATCTCAGGGTCCTGAGATCGAGCCTGGCATCAAGCCCAATGCTTAGTGGAGAGTCTGCTTGAAGATTCTCTCCCTCTGCCCCCTCTCTCTTTCTCTCTCTTAAATAAATAAATCTTAAAAAATACCAAGCAAACAAAAAAATTCTAATTCCTAAAACACAGTTTAAACATATTTTAAAGAAGGAGAAAAAATAATGAAAAGGTTTTAGAAAGAAAATGTTTAATGTAATTGGTTACCTAAAAACAACTCTTGAAAGAAGACCTTGCAATTCTCTCTTTTGGTTCTCATAGAGGCAACAAGTTCTCAAGCAAACTTGTCTAGAAGTCACCGTATATCCACCATAAAAGATGCCCACATCCTTTGGAAGTGGATCCAGTTGAGGGTGTAGCTGTCTGAGGCTAGGCTTCCTGGAGACAGACTCTGAGAAGGAGATTGGCAGGCAGGAAGTATTGGTTCAGTTTAGCTCTTGGGAGTGATGCCTGTGAGAGAAAGAAAGGGAAGCAGGACTGGGCAGAGGGAAGACTTGAATGGCAATGCCAATGCTGTTGCTGCAGAAACCTCAGTTTATTCTCTAGGCAGCTCTGGGACTGAGATAGCCTTTTAGAGTTGTTTTTAATCAAGGTAAGAGTTCAGCTCTTTGTAGCTCAACATGGGAGTGGCCTGCCTCTGTGGAGGTAGGCATGACCTGGGGTGATTCAGCGCCCTTTGGCTAAGGGCAATTCCTGGGGAAGGATGCTCTGTGAGGTCTCAGCAGTCCACACTCCCAGAGGATGCTATGAGAACAAGTACCTTGGTCCCAGAGGGACACCTGGGAGCCACATGACAGTGTTGACTACAGTAGTGGAGAGGGTCTAGCCATGGGAAAGCAATATTGGCAAATCTTCCATCCTGTTGGCACTCTGGATGCTAAGCACTGAAGACCTCATAGTCTAGTGGATTAATCCAAGTCACCAATAAAGGTGATACATCATGGCAAGATAGGAGCTCCAAAAGAAGGATACACAAAAAGCAAAAGAAGCACTGAGTACTCTACCTGGGGAGTGGTATCTAGTAGGAAGGATATTTGAATGAGACTTTGAAGTATGAGTAGGAGTTTGCCAGGCGGGCAAAACAAATTTTTATCCTAATATTACTGCTCCTGTTCCAATCCAGACCGAAACAGGCTGTCTTATACTTTCATTACAACCAACAAAGTCGAGTGAAGATACAAAAGTTTCATGTAGCTTTGGGAATGGGATGACTCAGTCTCTTGTCAACCTCTGAGGTTTTCATGGCAGTAAAAAGAGGAACCTATGGAGAGGAATGTGCTTTACATGGAATTGGTTCGGTTTAGCTCAGATGTCCCCTGCTGTACTGTATCACTCTCCTTCAATAAGACCCAAGCCCAAATCACCAAAGACATAGATTAAAATTTAGCAGTGATTATAGAGCCCCTTTTTTCTCATCCATGCCTTTCCCCCAGAACTTAACAACTAATTAGCCAAACATTCGTTATCTAGGGAGTTCCAAAGTTTCCAATGTAAGCCTCGACCCAAAAAAGAAACCGGCATCATATTTTAGAAGTCACGGTTACAGTTGTTTTTGGTGAATTACCATTTATACATTTTCCATCTGTGAGTATTTTTCTGGAGTACCACCTGTTTTCTCCCCACTTTGGTAGTAGAGAATCCAACAGATCCTATCTCAGAATAAATGCATTTTATCTATAGTAGTTTTCCACATTTTCAGCAACTTTTTTTTTAATCTTACAAAATAATCTCCCCTAAATACAAACCGGCTTTAGAGCCACAAATAGACATGGACGCTTTAAAGTTTTTAATTTTTTTTTTTTTCAAATCTCTCACGAGAGCTCTGGGAAGTCGATCTAAAGAGAGAAACTCAAAGTGACAGTGAAGATGATGAAAAACCCGAGATGGGGGACACATCTTGTACCAAGAGCACTTTGCTAAACTGCAGAACAAACAGGGATGGGGAAGCTTGCAGTCGTGGGGAGACTGAGCGGGGAGAAAGCCTGTCTTGGAATCTGAGGGATGTAGATTTTAAATTTCCTCTGTGTTCCTTGTTTCCATGAAGCCTCGCATGAATTACTTAACCTCCCTGACTCTTTGTTTCCACCTCTATAATATGGGGATCATATACTCACTCTAGAGCTGTGGTTTGAGGAGATGATGTTCGATGCATTGTAGATGCTTAATCAGTGTTCATGGTCTTCCTGCTCAGATTGCTTGCTATGCCGGATGCCTGGGTGAAAATGTACCTCTTCACTCTCAGCAAGCAACCCCCACCTAACGAAAGCAAAGGCCTCTGGGATTGTGCTCCTGAGAAACGTGCCAGGGGGTACCCCAAACCCCAGAATAAACATAGAGCGTCTTACGAGTGGTTTAAATTTATACTTCAGCAACTAATTTAAACGTGGTTTTCAAGTTAAAACAAACATGTATCTACTGTAATGTAGATGGAAAATTCTGTGTATTTTATTTTAGAACACAAAATTCAGAAGAACCTCTTGTAGGATGCCATAGATGGTACCTATAGGGCTTTCGGGGGCATGATTTTAGGGTTCCCTGGGTTTAGGGGTGCATGGTTCAGGGAAAGGGTTTGGAAGCCCTGCTTAGGAGCTTCCTGAAAGCCTGGTGGCTACTCTGTCATCATATCCTGGCTTCCATGGGAGAATCAAGGGAATTGTGTCAAGGAGTTAGAAAGGACTTTTGAAATATGGCCATTTGTTTTCACAGGTGGGTAAAAGGAAGTGTTCAAAGACTAAAGGATAGATGGTCCCCAAATAAAGCATCCTGATCATCCACTGGTTAGGAGTATGGGGATCCTGAAGGCAGCTTTCTCTTAGTGCTGTGTTGTTAGGGGGGCCATATAATTTATCATCCGTACTGGGACATTTGAAAGGGACGGGGGTGCTATTAATAATTACATGGGGACAACAAGCACAAACCAGACTGCTTGGTGGTCCAGAGCCTAGAGGGACCCTATGCATAATGCTGTGATTCCTTGATTCCATGAGCCCATGAATCATATGATGCATCATTGGAAATAAAAAGGAAAAAATTAGGTGCCATTGGAGTGTTTTCAAAGGGGGGTCATGGTCCAGTTTGTTTTAAAAGTTAAAAATCACGCTAATTACTGTGTGTAGAGTGAATGGAGTCCCATCAGGGTGGTACCAGGGAGACCCATAAGGAGGCTGGTCCAGGGCTGACGGTGGTGGCCTCTGACTCGCATCCACCTTCCAAGGCCCCAGCCCAGCATTTAAAGAACCCTGGTGACCTCTTGCTTTAGATATTTCACATTACCAATCTCTAGCTCTGGAAGCCTGGGCAAATCACGCCACATTGCAAAAGTAGAAAATGAGACAGACAACATCAGTTACCCAGAGGAACATTTCAAGACATTGGACAAAGGAATTAAAAAAAAAAAAAAGGATAATCCTGACAAAATCTGCCTCCTGGTCATCTCAGTGCTTCAGTGGTACAAACAAAGTTGGCTGACAAGAAAGCATCAGGAATGCAAACAGAGAGACAGATGGTCTTTGAAGGCATAACCCTCTGCTTCAGGGTCAGATGTTCACATCTTGCATTTGGAAGGACAAAGAGGTGTTTTTTTTTTTTTTTTTTTTTTTTTTATGCTTCTGAAATGTTCCTTGGATTGTGGGGACAAGATGCTCAATCTTTCACACATGGGACATTCTTTCCCACCCCAGGGCCTTTGCACACACTCCCTCCTTTTTTCCTGGAAGACTTCTCCCCACTCCTCATACAACTAGCTCCTTCTTTTCCTTTGTGTCTCAGCTCAGTGCCTATGTTTTGGGTGGCCTTCCCTAACCCATCCAGCTAAAGTAGATCGTCCTCTTGTCATCTGCCACCTCGGCCTTCATGCTTCTTTTTATACACCTGACACAATCTGCCACCATTTGGCTTGTCTGCTTCCTTGTGTAACTTGTCTTCCATTCTAGAAGGTAAGCATCACGAGGAGAAAAATGACTTCTGCCTTCTTCACTGCTGTACCTTCAGCACCCAGAAATAGTGCCTGAGATATGTCAGGAGCTCAGCAAATATTGTGGAATGGATAAATGATTCTCAGATTGGTCAGGGGCTTGGAGGGCATCTCTGAACTTGCCCCCACCTCTAAAGGCCTTTGAGTTTACAAATATTTTGTCATCAAGGCAGTGGTGACTCACCCCAGAGCCATGAAACACAAGAAGGCAATCCTTCCATTTGGATGAAGAAACCCCTCCACCAGACACAGGGTGGCTGTCTCCGAAGACAGTGAGTGAGTCTGCAGGGCTTCCTCCCAGGGTCCGTTTGGGGGGGTGGGAAGTGGAGCCCTTCCTTCTGGCATGCACACCCCTGTCCCAGACAAAACATAGACCATGCCGGCTCCGGCCAGCGCCAAGTCTCAGGAGCGGCCTTAAATCACACAGCTGTCCCGAGGCGGGAGCATAACCCAGGCCCCGGTCCTAGATCACCAGGCACAAGGCGGAGGTCATATATCACCTAACTCCATAAAGCCTCCACGGCACCTGGGGAGGTTGCTCTAAGCGCTTCACTGAACAGCGGAGTGCAGAGTAATTGTTCTCATATGTAACTTTCCCTGCGCTCAGGGGGGCTGCCTTTCCTTTCTCATTCGCCCCCCCTTACTTTATCACTATATTTTATTCCCTCCCTCCCTCCTTCCCTTCCTTTCTCTTTTGTTTCCTAAAAGGGAGTGGTGTAACCACCGGAAAAGTGCAACGTGATTAGGGTAGATAAGAGGAGCCAAGGGACAGAGGACTCACGGGGCCCAGAGCACAGGGACAGCAAACCCAGGAGGACCCCCCACCCTGGAGGCCATGGTGCAGAGGGTCAGCCAGGCTCCTGAATGTCCTGAGTTCTCTGGGAAACGTGGGTGGTGGGTGCTGGGGAAGTCAGCCTGGTCCTGGGGCTGTGACAGACCTGGGTTCAAATCCCGGCTCCCTCCTTTACTTTCCCAGACATCGTAAGAGATGTGACAGCATCTTGGAAGGAGGGTGGGCTCTAGGGGACGTCAGATATGGGTCCGAGTGCCTTTCTTGTGGCTCCTGTGACCAGAGCACCTCTCTCAAGCTTCTTTCCCCCGTCCTCACAGTGGGGTACAAACAGTGAGTCACTCACTATGCTGGTGGAGGAGACCAAAGGTAACGGTAAGCATGCAGGTGCCTGACAAACTGTAGTGTCCTACAGACAGGTGACTGCAACGATTATGATTGTTAACCTTGATGAATGACACAGCGCCACTCACAGGGAGCGGACGGTCCAGAGCGGCTTCTGCGGGAGGAGATTCTGGTGCCATGTCCTCCAAAGGGTGTCCGAGATAACTTCTCAGTGAATAAATCAGATATAAAGTCGGGAGAAGGGAGAGAGAGAGAGAGAGGTTCTAGGCCTTGGCCATTTGCTGTTTGGATGACGCAGTGGGGTCTTGGGAAGGGAGGCCCGTGTGGCTTCGTGGGCGGACAAAGAGTCCTTTGTTTTCTTTGGCCGTGTTTGGCTGACCCAGGAGATGACCACAGCACAGAACGGGTGTTGTAGAACATCTGCTCCCTATTTAGCGGGGCCATTGGAGCAGCTGGACTGGCAGCCGGGCCGGCTCATGGGTTGGTGACCGCGTGGGCTCCGGAAGCCCACCCATCTGGCTGTCTGCGTGCCCCGGGGCACGTTATTCAAACTTTTCAGACTCAGTTCTTGCACTCATGAAACAAAGCCTCTAATTCAGGGACTGTGGGAGTCTGAAGTCCCCTGCGAATTCCCTGGATGGGGTTGGGGTGGGCAGGGAGACTAGAGTCCCACAGTCACCCAGGCCCCTGGCTCTGCTCTGTGTTGGTTCTGTCCCATGATGATCCAGACAGGAAAGTTCTCAACTTCCCCAAACTATGCCCCCCTCCTCCGCCATATCTAGATCCAAGTTTGTGAAGGTTTGCAAGGGAGCTACAGAAGGAGTTCATAACCCAGAGACAGTAACGACTGTAAACTAGACTTGAGGCATCTCCTTCCTTAAAATGTCGGACAACTGAGTAAAGAATGTCTCCCTCACCAATGCGAACGGGCATCATCTGGTCTACTGAGGGCCTGAATGGAACCAGAGGGCAGAAGATGGGGCAAATTTGCTCTCTCTGCTTGAGCTGAGACATCTGTCTTCTCCTGCCTTTGGACGTGGGTGCTCCTGGTTCTCAGGTTTTCAGACTCAGCTGAATCACACCACCAGCTTCCTGGTTCTCCAGCTTGCAGATGACAAATCGTGGGACTTCTCGGCCTCCGTAACTCCATGAGTCAATTCCTATAATAAATCCCCTCTTAATGTATCTCTACATATCCTATTGGTTCTGCTTCTCTGGAGAACCCTGACCAATACAACCCAACCACCCACTGGGGGGTTTCTTCATTGCTTGTAGCTCCCCCAGCCTCATCCCATCTAGCTGGGTCCCTATGTTAGTTTTCTGGGGCTGCTATAACAAAGTGCTACAAACTGGGTGGCTTAAAACAATAGATATTTATTCTTTCGGAGTTCTGGAGGCTAAAGTCCAAAATGAAAATGTCGGCAGGATTGCCGTCCTTCCAAACCCTCTAGAGGAGAATCCTTCCTTGCCTATGCCAGCTTCTGGGAGCCCCAGGTGTCCCTTGGCAGCATCACCTCAATCTCTGTCTTCATGTGTCTTCTTCTAAAGACTGTCCTAATGGATTAGGGCCTATCCCAGTCGCTTATGGTGTCATCTTAACTTGATTGTATCTACAAAGAACCTATTTCCAGATGAGGTCACATTCACATTGGAGGTTAAGATTCTAACAGATCTTTTTGGGGGACACCATTCAATCCACCATAGTTTTCTTTCCTCTCTTGTTCCTCATCTCTCTACTTCCTCACTCTTTCCCTGCCAGAATGCCCCCCAGAAGCTGCATGTTCTTCTCTATTATGCAGAGCTCTTTAGCCCCACTGGGCACCTGCAACCAAGGTGTATCCTCACTTATCCAAAACCATCAAGATGACCGTGAGTTTCAATTTGAGAGGGTCCATCGTTCCTAGAACCCAGACCATAGCTTCTTTCCTTTTCTTTCTCATTGCACACTGCACAAAAATGAGATCATGTTATACATACTGTTATATACCTTGTTTTTGTTTGTTTGTTTGTTTGTTTGTTTAATACTTTGCAGTAAATCGCGAACATCCTTCCATGGCACCACACATATTTCTACAGCATGCTTTTTAAGGGAGGGCCATGTAGAACTTGGTCATGCGTGCCTCTTCCATAATTTAATTAACCAATCACCAGCTGTTGGGGCACAGGCCGCCTCCACTTTTATGCTGCTAATCACATCACTCCCCCGCAAGTCTGAGCTCTGGAATTCAGTGGTTTCCCCTGATGGGCTTTTATCTGCATGCACACTGGGTGAACAGGAAGCACACACTTTGCCAAGCCAGCGAAATAACTGTAGCCAGAGCTAAAGATGGGCGCGAGCTCCTGACGCAGCACCTTGTGCTGTCCATTAATAGGGCTGGATGATGCTCCGATGTCTTAAATCTGCAGGCTGCCTAATTCTAGAAGGAAACGGATGGTGCCCATCCTGGAGTCAGTGTTTGGAAACAACAAAAGGGAAGCTTTATTGACACTGGAAATGTACTCTCAGCTCATGTTTCCCTTTCAACACCCGTCTTGTTCATCTCACAGCTCAATGAACTGTTAACGTCACATATATCTTTTGTTCCAGCACTGAATCCAGTTACTCCAGGCTTCTGCTAACTGCAGACAGATGAGATTTAGTTTTCCCAGGGAGCAAGAGGAAGAGAGAAAGATTAACTCTGTATAGATGGTCTTGGCAGGGCTGAGGTGGGCGTGAGGGTGGGGATTGTATGTTGCTCTTTTGATCCATGAGGCACCAGACGCTTCCATCTTCTTGTGGTGTGATTGTAAACTTCAGATATGTTTGTCCCTGTTGATGAAGGCCTCCGTTCAATCCATTCTTTGGTAGAAAGTGTTGGGTTGCCTATGGCTGCTGCCTGTCCATTTGAAGAGAAGCTGAGAGCCATTGAGTTTCCAGAAAGGAATCTTGTTCAGGCCCAGAAGACCACCCACCATTTAACCCTGATTTCCCTTTTAGATAGTTTGCCCCAGATGAGATGATGACAAATAAAGGCAAATAAAGACAATTTAAAGGCAAAGGATACTTTGTCCTACTTGCCTGGATGGACCTGACACCCTCCTTGACTTGACCTTGAAGGCTTTCAAGCTGATGTCTATCCTTGACTCTAATATTTGCTCTTATGTTGTCCTGTTTCACTGTCAGATCTTTTCCTGCTTCTCCTAATCCAGTGGTGTAATGCATTGGGTGGTGGTGGTGGGGTTGCACATTAGGGCTTTCACCACAAATTCCAAGTTCAGAAGGACTGTCTCAGCTTTAGTTGTTTTTCTGAATCGAACACCAATAGGGATAAAATTCCTACAGTTAGTTTCAGGCCCTAAAAGCAACCAGGGCTTTGGAGTCAGTACATGTGGCTCAAATCTCTGCTAATATTTATTATGGCTGTCATTTTGGGTGAGTCAAGGCCTTTCCTCACCTGTCAAATGGGGCCTATATAAGATCTAACTTCTGTTCACTTCTAGGGAGTTTTGCTGCTTTCAAGGGAAATGTGAATGAAACAGCACTGTTTCGAAACTGCCAAGTGGTTGACCATGGGGACTCACTGATTTCTGGGACACAAAGGAGTGTGTGATTTGGAGTTTGGTGGACATGGGTTGGAATGCTGTTTCTACTTCTCTGAGTTGAATTTCCTCATCCATAATATTTATAATAGCTAACAGTGGTCAAGGGTGTACTGTGTGTCACGGGCAGTTCTAAATGTCTTGTGTGGGTTAAAGTATCAACTTGCAATACAATCTTCATAAGGTAGGTGCCATTAATATCTTCATTTTTTAGAAGAAAAAACAGAAGCACAGAGTGATGAAGAACTCTCTGGACTTGCTGAAGATCATCCAGTTGGTAGTTGTTATAGTTGGGATTTGACAAACCGGGCAGAGCTCTACCTCTGTCATTGGGTTGTTATGAGGATCAAGTTGGTGCCTTCCAGATTTTTCCACCACAATGTTACCATTTCTCCCTTTGTACTTGACATTATGTGGTGAGATATTCCAAGATTATGCTGACATCCTCTTGCTCATAAAACTCCACCCACTGACCATAGTATCCACTGACAATTCCTACCTAAATTAGTCTCTCCATGATGGTGGCTAAATGGTGATTTTCTTTTTCCACAATTCCTCCCATTTACTAGTAGGAATTCTACTGTAGGGAAGAATTTTCTCTTTTCCCCATTTGTCAACTAACTAACTAACTAACTAACTAACCAACCAACCAACCAATACCAGGATGGAATTAACGGATTCCTATTTTATTTAATGAACTGTAATCCATCATGATCATTATTTACTCTGATGCTCAAATTATCCCAGATTTCCCTAGTGGGAAGCCCTTCAAGCTAGTTCCTATGTACTTTTAAGCCATTTCTTTACTTTCTGGCACAAGATATTCCATGTTTGTCTTATACTTTCCCACCTTGCCCCAGCCCTAGAATCAGCCATTTCTCCAAGCATCCCGGATTCCTGTTAGTAAAGGATGGTATTTAGAAACCAAGGATTGGGTGTTTAGTGTGCTCATTCTACTGGACTGTCATTGCTTCCAGGTTCTTTCAATGAACAATGCTAGAAAACAGGTATGTGTGTATGTACACCCATAAATCTCTATGCCTATATGTATGTATGTATGTACCTATCTATTTCATAAACTTATATCAACACTTCCAATTCCAATCCAACACCACAGCATTCGTTCCTGCTTTTTCCCTTCCCATATTTTAAAGAATTTTTTTGGGGGGGAGAGAGAGAGGGCATGGGAGTGGGTGGGGGGCAGGGGAGCAGAGGGAGAGAGAGAGAGACTCTCAAGCAGACTCCCTGCTGAGCATGGAGCCCAAAGCAGGGTTCGATCTCACAACCCTGAGATCATGACCTGAGCTGAAATCAAGAGCCGGATGTTTAACTGACTGAGCGACCCAGATGTCCCTTCCCTTCCCATATTTTAAAATCTCTCCCCTGACAGTGAGCAAATGGTCCTTATTTTTCTCAATATATTTACATAATTGTTAATGTCCCTGTGTATAACCGATGTTCCAATCAGATCATTCTGGCTGCCTGTTTGACCAGGCACATCCTCTGCCCTGTACGTACTGCTGTCTTTTGCACAGCAAGCATGGTGCTACTTCCACTCCACTGATGGAGGGAAAATCAGGGAGGAACTCTTGTTATGAAGGTCCTACATTTAGGCCACTGTAGGAGATAAAAGCTCATGGTGGCATTTCTCTCAATCCAGATGCATTTATTGAGGTTATACTCGAAGTCACTATGTTGGATGATGGGACTCCACATGTAGATAAACCCTGGTTCTGAACCTCAAAAACCTCATTGTTTAATAGAGGAGGTAGACATATGGACTGATATTGCTAATTAGAGTGTCAAAGATGCTATATAGAGTTCCTGCTACATGATTGACTCTGCCAAGGAAGGCGTAAAAGAGAAGGGACCTCAGTGGGTGACTATGAGTTGGCCAAGTGAATGAGGGGTGGGTGTGTGCTGCAAAAGGACATTCTAGGCAGAGGGCACAACAAGCCAAAGGCACAGAAGCATAAAACTGTTTGTTCATTGGTAAGACTGCCACTCTCATCATCCTTTGGCAATTGACTCTTGAAGGTCAGATGACGCTCACAGTCAAGGACATCAGAGGCACGTGGGTTCACCCAGCAGGCCAACAATTTAATATCCCATCAAACTTACAGTATTCAAATCTTAATATAGGATTTGTTTGGGAGAGTCAGGGGAATAGTTTTTGATTCATAAAAACATATGTACCTCTTTATTTAGTTAAAAAGTAAAAGACTTATTATAGGATTTTCCAGGTCTTGTAGCTCTTTGGGAATATTCCCAAATAATCACTTGGCTGGTGCAGGGCTGGCGGTGTGGTATGCAGTTGCCTCCTGCTATTTGTACAGCTTTAAATGGGTGACTGCAGGTGCTTTCTGTGACAAAGGACAGGAGCAGTTGACTATTTTTTATTACAGAAGGAGTTGCAGGTGAAACCTGAATTATCTGACACCACACTCCTTGTGGGTTTTAGCAAGGCTTTATTTAGCACCTCTTATAGGCTGGCATCCTGAGCAGCTGCCCAACTGCTTATTCTAGTTTTTCCATGGCTCTAGGGTGAACCAGGGTCACAGCAGATTCTTCTGGTTGGTGCTGACATCCTTTCACTATTATTTTTTTTAAGATTTGTTTATTTATTTGAGAGAGAGAGAGAGAGTGGGAGGGGCAGAGGGAGAGGGAGAGAATCTCAAGCAGATGCTGTGTGGAGCTCGACGTGGGGCTCAATCCCAGGACCCCAAGATCTTGACCTTAGCCGAAACCAAGAGTCGGATGCTCAACCGATTATGCCACCCAGGCGCCCCCATCCTTTCACTATTATATATTGCTTCTTATTTTACCCAACCCAAACTCCTCCCTTCTACTCCCAAATATTGACTCCATTAAGTATCACCCAACACTCCCAGCTTGTGCCAAGAACAAGGTAGAAAGGAAGAAAAAGAAAGAACATTTCTCCTAAGCCTCCAAATGCTCTTGGGATCCCATAAACCACCATGGAGACTGGAGGCACCAATTAAGGATTTGTCATGATTTTCTCAAACATGGGGCAAGTGCTCCTTTGTGCAGGCCATGAGGAGAAAGTTGGAGAAGCAAATTGGTGCTGTAAACAAGCTCTCAAGGGCAATGTTTTCTTGAGACAAGAAATTGTTTACAAGCTCCATGGGAGTGCCATTTACATAAAATAATCACTATGCTCATTACCGAGCATTTTCATTTATTCATTAAAACAGGTACCTGCAGGACTTGGCAAACCTTTGCTCACTGGGTTCTGTGGATTTCTCTTCCTCCAAAGGGAGATTTGGGAGGAATATTTACTCTTTTAATGTTTTCAATTTGATGATAGTAACAGGTACCATTACCAAGGGCTTGCTCAGGGCCAGTTGATTTTGATACATTTTATTACGCAATCTTCACAGCAGTCTGAGGAGGTATGTCGTTTCATCCCATCTGATGTATAGAAAAATGAGATCCACAGATTCATGGTGCTCATCCAAGACTTTCCAGTAAGTGGGCAGTAGGGCTGGGCTGGCTGCCTCTCTGGGGCAAATTGGATGGGATGAAGCCCTTACTGCTCAGAAGCCTTCCCATCCAATTTGCCCCAGCATAGCATGGAGGACATTAGGAGAAGGAAGGGAAAAATGAAGGGGGTGGGGGCAATTGGAGGGCAAGATGAACCATGAGAGACGATGGACTCTGAGAAACAAACTGAGGGTTCTAGAGGGGAGGGGGTGGGGGGATGGGTTAGCCTGGTGACGGGTATTAAAGAGGGCACATTCTGCGTGGAGCACTGGGTGTTATGCACAAACAACGAATCATGGAACACTGCATCAAAAGCTAATGATGTAATGTATGGTGACTAACATAACATAATAAAATAAAATTAAATAAAATAAAGAAGCTGTGTGGGGACTAACGGGTAGGCTGGAAGCCTGCACACCTGTTTTGCTGTCTCCTTGCACAGTTCCAGCCTTAGCAGAGGGCCAAGGAGGTTCAAAATATTTGTTGAAAGAGAGAGTTTATAACTGGTAAAAAGTAGCATGTCACAGGAAGACATTTTGGCTTCAACCTTGATCTGATTGGGGAAATCTGGGTCCAGCCCTGCTGTACGAGTCACGTCACATCCTCTCTCTGGGCCTCTGCTTCTCCACCTCTAGAGTGGGGGGCCATCAACTAGTTTAAGAGGTTCATGGATCTTGATGAGATCCATTGGTAGGGTTTTGGACGGGGGCTGCATGAAGTTAAATGCAAAATTATGTGCATTGGTGCGTGTTTAGGTTTCTCGAAATGGTTACTGGCCTAGTATTAATCAGGATGAAGACAACAGAAGGGACAATTATTAAAGGCTTATTAAAAACCAAGTATGATGCTCTTTACTGTATCTTATTTCATTCTCACAAAACCTTACGAGGTAAGGATTATGATTTTCATTTTACAAGTGGGTGAAACTCAGGCTCAGGAAGGTTGAACCACCTAGTGAAGACCACAAAGCTGGTGAGTGGCCGATGGAGGGTAAGAGCTCAGGGAGGCCTTCCTCTTAATCACATCACTGCCTAATATCCTTCACTCCAGGCTTCTTCTTCAGTCCTCCCAAGATGTAAAACACGACTGAATGGAATGATAGCCCTGACAAGTTGTTTGGAAGAGAGGATTCATAGGGATTGTGACGACAGCCCTTAGACACTACTCACCACCACCCCGGAGAAGGGAAGTCACTCGCGTGTTCGACCGCTCAGTCATTCACTCAGCAAACACCGAAGTCCCATGTTGGGCTGGCTCTGGGTCAGGTGCCGTGGCTGTGGGGCTGTCCCAGAGCTCACAGCCAGATGGCTGAGTCCTAAGTGAAAGTCTGCAGCAGGACATGAGCGGTGCCAAGGCTGGGGCATAGCTGAGGTTGCCCGGGTCCCAGGGAGGGGCCCTAACCCTGCCTGAGGCAGCAAGGAGGACAGGAAAGGCTTTGCTGAAGGGCAGTCTAATTTGGATTTTGCAGCACCTTCCTTGGGTCAGGGACAATTCCTGCAGCTCATGCCAGGAGGACTTTACAGCAACAACAAACAACAATAACTATCATTTATGGAGTCTTTACTTCTCCCAAGGGCTTTCAAGTCTGCTCCCATTCAACCTTCACACTGATCCTGTGAGTGGGTACTGTTGTCCCCATTTCCCATCTGAGAAAACCAAGGCTCAAGGAAGTGGGGCAACTTGACAAAGTTTATGCAGTGAGAAATGGCAAAGGCAGGATTGGGACTCACGTCTGTCTGACCCCCAAATCAAGTAAGCACAAGGCTTCTATCATCCTGGTCAGAGCCCAGGAAGGGAGCAGGCTTTGGGAGAGACGAGGGTTCGTATATTCTGTGTGGCGTGCTGATACAGTGTATTCTCTCCATTTAGGGGACGAGGAACTGAGGAGCAGGGAGTGGGGTCTGCACAGGGCCATGTGGATGATCGGCTCCAGAGCTGGGATTCCTGCGTGGGCCTGCCTGGTGCCAGAGCTTCTGAGCTTCTCACCGAAGCATAAGCAGGCCTTTTGAAACTCAATGCCAGGACTCCATGCTGAAGAATTCCCACCACTTGCTGCGCACGTTCCAAAGGGCTCTGCACGTTCAACGCCATCACTCAGCTTGGCCTGGCTACTTGGGCTGGAATCTATGCTCTGCTCCTTATTAGCTGGGTGACCTGAGGCATGTTCCTTGACCTCTCTGAGCATCTCTTTTCTTGACTGTGAAATGGATAATAGCATGACACTAACTTCAGAAAGTAAGGATGAAATGAAATAAGGTACGGTAGCCCGCCAAGAGTAACACTGCTCTGTCGTTGCTAACTTTCATTCTTTCACAAATAGGAAGGCATTCAATAAATTATTAAGTTGCTGTACTGATGGAGGAGGGAGGAAGGGTGTAGAACTCCCGACTTTTCCGCCTCTTCCGAGCCTGTGATTCTCACATCCTGTTATTATTCTCGTATATGACACTGCTTGCACACCATCTCCGGGGAGCTAAGCAAACTCCTAATTAGCAAAGGTGGTTTAGCTCCAAGGGGCCGGATTGTGTTGTCTGCTGGATGATGGCTTGGTGGGGGCCCCAGGCGGCTGTGGGAGGGGGCTTGGGGGGCATTGCAGTCCGCCCTTTGCAGCCTGCCTGCTCCATCCCTGCCTCCCTCCTCCACTCTCCCCCCTCCCTTCCACCCAGGAGCCCCAGAGCAGCAGTTGTTGGTTCCCAAGAAGAAAAGCAACACAAACCACAGACCTGTCTGACCCCATCCGCCCCAATTAATCTGAGAGAACAAAGATGTGCCCTCCCCACTCTTAGTATTAATCATGAAGAAGCTGAGAGCCAGGGATTCACATGAGGCCCCGTGGTTGTAGGGCACAAAGCTGGAAAGCAAACCCTGGTTTTTACCCCGAAGTGAGTTCTCTTTCTCCTACTCATCTACCTCCTCCTTCTGTCTTTCTCCTGAGAGACTGAGGATACACATGGATGAGGCTGCGATTGGCCCGAACGGGCAGGACTGGGTCGGTGGCTACCAGCTTTCCTATTCTAGCCCTGGCTCCCGACTCGGGACCAACCAGAGGAAGCCAAGTATGTCCCTCGAACCAACTGCAGAAGCAGTACCCACTTATTGTCTGTCTGCCTCCAGCTCCACCGGGAGCCAGCCTCCGGTCTGAGCTCACCTGGAGCCTTCCTCTTTATTCGCTGTACGGCCCCCCCACTCCCACCCGCCTTTGGGTCTCTGCCCGATGCAAGCGATGGCAGTTGACTACCTTGCTCTGAGTGGATAACCTCTGCTTGTTCTCCTTTGGATGGTCTTTGTTTCTTTGCACACTTCCCGCCCTTGCAAGTCCACTTTCGAGTGAGGGCAGCCTCTGGAGTATTGCATGAGCCCCGCAGGGTGGATGCTCCTGTCCATTTACCACTCACTTGCAGCCTCATGAGTCTTTCTCAGGTTCTGTGACCCTGTTACTAAATCAAAATAAGTTTAAACCCACCAGTGACTCCCCACAGCTCAGGAACAAGAGTTAACTCCCACCCTGGGGCTGGAACAAGTTGTGGTTATATGTACTCATTCTCAAGGTGGATAGCTGGGTTCAGTATCAACTATAAACGTTTTCCTTAAGGTCTCTGGGTCTCAGTTTCTTCATGTGTGGCACAGGCACAATAATGCCTTCCTCATGAGGTTGCTGTCCATCATGGGAATTAATGAGATCATTTATTCCTTAAACCAACAGATATTTATTGAGTGTCTATTATGTGCCAGATGCTGTGGGTACAGCAGAGAGCACAACAAAAACAATGTCCCTCCCTTCCTCTTGGGGAGATTACATTCTGCTTTGGGGAGACAGAAAACACACACAAACACACACAGTATCAGTTGATTAGAGGGAATGCAAAATGATATAACAACTTTGGAAAATACTTTGGCTGTTTCTTACAAAATTAAATATACCCTTACCATATGACCCTGAAATCTTACTTGTATGCATTTGCCAAGAGAAACGAAAGCATTGTTCATACAAAAACCTACATGCAAATGTTGATTTACAGTCACCAAATACAACCCAAATGTCCTTTACTGGGTGGCAGGCTGACACCCAGGACCTTAAGGGTTTTGAATGGTGTGATGGTTTATTTTATATGTCAGTTTGACTGGGCCACAGGGTACTTAGATAAATGGTCAAACATTATTCTGGGAATGCCTGTAAGGGTGTTTTTGGATGGGATTACGTTTAAATGGATAGACTGAGTAAAGCAGATTGCTCTCCCTACTGTGCGTGGGCCTCATCGAATCAGTTGAAAGCCTGAATAGACCAAAAGGCTGACCTTCCCTGGGATAAGAGGGAATTCCTCCTCCCTGACAGCCTTTGAGTTGAGATACTATTCTCCCGCCCCCGCCCCCCCGGCCCCCCGCCCGCCGTTGGACTTGCCCTGAAACATCAGCTGTTCCTGAGTATGAAGCCTTCTGGTCTTCTGAATGGAACTCGCAGACTGGAGATCTTGGGACTTGTCAGCATCCATAGTCATGTGAGCCAATAGCTAATAATAAATTCCGTAAGTCTCTATCTCTATCTCCTATTGGTTCTGTTTCTTGGAGAGCCCTGACTAGTACAAATGGGTTAAAGGAGCTGCCTTTCTGCAAGGTGTTTTGATGACTCAGCAGTGTTTTATGAACAGACCAAATGGATAGTATTACCCTCTTACTTGGCCTTCCCTAGCCTCAGTTTCCAGCTCTGTAAAGGTCCAGTTCTGTAAAGTGGCCTCAGAGGCCGCTGTGGGGTCTCTTCTGGGCACCCTATCTCAGTTCAAACCCCCTTCTTTATCTTTCTGCTTAGCGCTGATCACCATATCCAGGTTACTCATCTTGCTTATCGACTGTTTCCCAGTGGAATGTAAGCAGGGACTTCTGCTGATCATTTGGCACCAAAATAGTACCTGGTCCATAAGAGCTGCTCAGTAAAAATGTTTAATACATAAATCGGTGTATCTTATGGATCACCGTATCTCCAGCAACTAGCCCAGGGGCTGAGCCAGAGGAGGTGGAAGACATATTTGCTGAATGAATGAATGACTGAGTGAATACACATACACGAGAGCATAAACCCACAAGAGGCAGGAAAGGAAACAAGACCTACTTTCACCTGAGGCGGAACCTTACTTAGTTCTTTGGTGTGCGTGACAATAGGGTGCTTATTAAAACGTGCTTTGGGGCAGGGAAAGGGTCTTTTGCTCTTTAACCTCTGTTGTCATTCGTCTGGGTCCCTGCAGGAGGGAGGGACTTGGAGACGCCCATGAATCGTCCACAAATTGCCCGAGTACCGTTCTGTGGGATCCGCGAGGACCCGGCTCCAGGGCGTGGGCTCGCTCTTTCCTCCACAATAATCCTTTTTTGATGAGGATGGACCGGCTGCAGCCCCACACGTCTGCAGCGTGTTTACTAGTGTGTTTCCAGCCTGTTTCATATGGATTAGGCGGAGGCACGGGGTTCTCGCACGTTTTCTCCATGCATTTCAGAACCTCACGAAATTACATTATAGATTCATTGTATAAACAGGATAGTGAGCACAGCCGCTGTCAGGCAGCCCCGAAGTCAAAAGGCAGCGATTTTGGGGCCGAGGGATGCTGGGGGTTGGCTGCCTGCAAAGCCTTGCTCAGCAAACCAGTCACACGTTTGTTTATTTAATCTCCAGCTTCTAAACGCCCATTTGGTAGCGAAAATCACCTTTTTGCACACTTGGGCTGGGAGATAATGGAGGAGGGAGGTGACTGGCAGATGTAATGCAGAAGGAGGCCCCTTTCAAGTGGAAACAGGACTAGGAGGGGCTGGTAGTGTTGGGGCCAAGAGCAGGGCCAGCTCCTCAGTGGCTGTGTGGCCTTGAGCAAAGTACTAAACTCTTCCGAGTCTCAGTTTCCTTATTATAGAGATGAGAATATCTACGCCACTGTGTTATAAGTAAGTTACACATAAATTCCACCTGTGTCACGTGTGGGCACGGACCTGACACGCAGTAGGTAGGCAAATGTTAGGTATCTCAATGCACTTCACTCGTGCCTCACCCACTGATCACTATTAGTGCATGAATAATTATTGAGAACATATCACATTCACACCCGGAAGGAGTTTGACCTTCATGGTTATAATCCATGGCTTTGAGCCCTGGGCCTACAATCTCTAGGAAAGGACCTCACTGAGTCTTAGTTTCCAAACGTGTAAACTAAGATTTTCACTTTGATGGTGATTATTTTGATGATTAAATGGGAGCAAGACCGGGGAGATGCTGTAGAAATGACAGAGTGTGATACTCAGGTTAGTTGTTATTACAGTGATAATCGCACATACTTAAAAACAACTCTTCCAAGCAATTAATATGTGTTTAACTCATTTTCTCCTTATAACAACCCTAAAAGGTAGGTGTTGGTATTACCCTCATGTTGCATATGAGGAAACTGGGGGCACAGAGAAGTTAAGTAGCTTGCCCCAGGTTGTTTAGTGGATTAAAAAAAGGAGCCAGAAATGGATCCCAGGTACCCTGGCTCTAGGGTCCTGGCTTTTGATGGCTCTATTATGCTGCCCAATAACGGTAATCATAATAGCAGGCAAGACTTAGTGCCTATGATGGGCCTAATGTTGTTCCTGAATATTTACCTGCATTCTCTGGAGTCCCCACGGATCTGCGTCTGATGGCTTCTAGTTCATTCTTGATGGTAACAATAGAAATCCACTCTGCGTAACTCAAGCAGGAAAAGGAATTGATTGGAAGGATAGTAGGGAACTCACAAAGTTGACATGAAGGTTGGAGAACCTGCCAGGGGAGGCAGCCACCTCCGAAAGGCTGGCTCTGCTCAGGTCCTATTCCATGCTCTTAGGACTGTGTGCTTTGGGGTCAAATAGAGAGTGTATTGCCCCCTTTTGGCTTCCAGGATGGGAAGAGGGGCTTCATCTCTTTTTTAACTTGGAAATCTCCCAGTAGAAAGGGAGATAGAATCGGAGGGGGAGACGAACCATGAGAGACGATGGACTCTGAAAAACAAACTGAGGGTTCTAGAGGGGAGGGGGTTGGGGGGATGGGTTAGCCTGGTGATGGGTATTAAAGAGGGCACGTTCTGCGTGGAGCGCTGGGTGTTATGCACAAACAATGAATCATGGAACACTACATCAAAAACTAATGATGTAATGTATGGTGATTAACATAACAATAAAAAATTTAAAGAAAAAAAGAAAAAGAAAGGGAGATAGATATTCCGCAGCCACAAGTAACAAACGATTGGGGTATTATCCCATTTAACAGATGTGGAGGTTGAATGCCTTGTCCCAAGTCCTGAAGCTGATAAAGGAGCTCAGTGCTGCCTGGCTGAGCACCCTGCAGTCCTCCTAGACGCCAGGCTGCCTCCTTGAGGACAAGATGGATATGACATAATTCCCCCTGATGTTTCCCAATTTCGATCTTTAAAATCCAAAGTTATCTCAAAAATACTAATACCCTCTGATCTGGTTTTTCTATCTCAAGTTCTTTGTGCTGTGGTAATAACAAACAAAGATGACTATTCAGATTTATACAGAAGGATGTTTGTGCCAACTTCGTTTATTATATAGGGATGCTATATGTAATGTAAACATCCAATATCAGGGGATCTTTAAGCAAAGGATCTATATATGATGGAATATCATACAAAAAATCTTAACAATGACTTACGAAAATCAATAAGTAAAACAAAGCAAAATAAAATAGCACTGATTATAGAATACAATCTAAATTTAGGGGAAAAGTCTCTCATATGCATAGAAGAAAAAGACTGAGAGATATGCTTAACTTTTAGTCGTGATTATATTTGGTTGGAAGGGGTATGATAATTTTTACTTTTGTTTTTTTAAAGATTTTTATTTATTTATTTGAGAGAAAGAGAGCACGAGCGGGGAGAAGGAGCAAAGGGAGAGGGAGAAGCAGCCTCCATGCTGAGCAGGGAGCCCAACACGGGACTCCATCCCAAGACCCTGGGATCATGACCTGAGGCGAAAGCAGACGCTTAACCGACTGAGGCACCCAGGCACCCAATTTTTACTTTTTAAATCTTTTTTTCCTGTCCAAAATTTCCATAATGAACATATATTTCTGTTACAAACAGAAAAAGAGTCAAGAAAAAAAAAGTCAAGACACCTAAGATGGTGAGGCTTTGTGGGGAAATGGTACCCGCACACTCCATCGGTGTGGGATAAATTGGTACAGGTCTTTTGGGGGAAACAAAAATCACAGTAACAGATAAGAGTTCAAATGAAGTTTAATCCCTTTGATTCCAAACACTGACCTCTGGGAATTTCTCTTTTATTCTGGGGATATAATTCATTAGATGCCAAAAGCTTTGTGCAAGGGGGATGCTCATTATGGCGTTATCTACAATAGCAAGCACTGTATAAAAGCTAAATGGCCAACCATGGGTGAACAGTTTTGTAAATTGTGGTGTCAGTGTGAAAGGGTATTTTGGCGCCATTAAAATGATAATTATGAAGACGGTAGCAACACAGGATCCATTATGGTAGATGGAAGTACAGGAGGCAGAATATCAAGTCTGCAACTGTTTAACACGTGTCAATGCCCAGAGCCCAGAGTAGATGCTCAAAACATGACAAGTAAAATAATTATGGTCGAGTGAATGGGTTTTTGGGAGATCAGTTTGTTTTCTTAAAAGTTTAAGTATTGTTGATACTTCATCTTTTTAAAAAAATGGTCATTATTCTATTTTATTCTATTTTATTTTTTTTTAAAGATTTTATTTTAAGTAATCGCCACACCCAATGTGGGGCTTGAACTCACAATCCTGCAATCAGGAGTCCAACGTTCCACTGATTGAGCCAGACAGGTGCCCTGATACTTCATCTTCTAGCCACAACTTGCACCTTGCTTAACGAAGCTCTTTTAGAAATTGGGGTATGGGTGCCTGGGTGGCTCAGTCAGTTAAGCGACCAGCTTTTGATTTCGGCTCAGGGCAGAAGCTCAGGGTTGTGAGGTCAAGCCCCGTGTCGAGCCCAGCTCGGAGCCTGCTTGAGAATCTCTCTCTCCCTCTCCCTCTGCCCCTACCCCCACCCTCGTGCGCTCTCTCTCTTAAAAAACAAGAAAGAAAGAAAGAAAGAAAGAAAGAAAGAAAGAAAGAAAGAAAGAAAGAAAGAAAGAAAGAAAGAAAGAAAGAAAGAAAGAAAGAAAGAAAGAAAGAAATTGAGGTAAAGCAGACAGGGAGAATGGTGGGTGGCCTCTCCAAAATTAAAATTAAATTAAGATGAAAATGACTGAGCAAAGGCCTACAGAAGAAGGAGCCTGAGAGTGGTGTGGATGGTTCTTTGCAGCTGTCTGCATGCCCCGGGCTTCAGGTTCACTCCTGGGAAATGGAGGGAGGGTGAAACTCAGTCCCTGGGAATCTTCCAGCTTTGATATTTTCCGAATCCGTGATATTTATTGTGCTCTATGCCCAGGCGCTTTGTTATGCACTTGGCTGATAACCACTCTTTGGGGTTGGTCCTATCGCTGGCATCACTTTAAGGACAAGAAACTCAGGTTCAGTGTAGTGAAGTAGTTTCTGCAAGGCAAATAGCCAGCAAGCAGTGAAGCAAAATGTCCAGAGTTCTTACCCCACCTCACATTTTATTTTCCTGGCCCAGCATCACGACGGCCTGTGAGGCCCATCTTGCCCTGGACCTCATCTGCTTCTTCCCTCTCCCCATCTGTCTGGAGATTTCGAACCCAGATGACTTGTCACGATTGCCCTTTGACCTCACAGATCCTACCGGTTCACCAGTCAGGAGGAGAATAGTCACTGTCTGGGTATGGAGATGGAGATGGAGAAGGTATAGGAGATTTGCGCTTGTGTGGTGGGATTTAAAAAAGTGGATTAAGAAATCTTTGTTTCCTTATTTCTTTATGATGTGTGTCTTTTTCCTAAAAGTGGGAGAGTCTGGAAATCAACCCTGATTGAACAAGGGGTACAGTCATTTTATGACTGATCTAAGTTTTCCAGTTCTTTGTTAATTGTAGTAACGGCTATGATTTCTACTCATTGAACAATGAAACAACACACATTTCGTAAGAACCTAGGCTGTGCTACAGGTGAGAGACACAGGGTCTCTGCCTCCGAGGGGCTCCCCACCAAGTGGCCCAGGGCGCATTCAGACCCGGTGAGAGGCAAGAGAGGTTGGAGACAGAGAAATCCAAACACACGATGCGGGGCATTTCCCAGCATGCCTAAAATTTTTCGCGATGTTTGTAGAGTGAAGTAATAATTTTCCTAGGGAAGAAAGGAGAGAGAAAGGCAGAATGGGAGTGGAGGGATTACACGGTGTCTGCGCGCATTCACCAAGGCAATTCGAGCGCCTCTGGTGGTTCCCCAGCACGCGTATGAGCTCTCCGGAGTTATCACCTGCGCGGGGAAGACTTGGCCATGTTCCCTCCCAGGTGAGAAGAGCCCTAAATGGATGGACTAGGGCCCTGCTTCTGGTCCCAGTGCTGCCTCCTGCTGTGGGGCCTCGGGCGGGTCCCAGAAGCTGGGTGGGGCCACAGCCAGGTCAAGCTCATCCCCTCTGAGCCTGAAAATCCCTTGACCCCCTTAGGCGAGGCAGACAATAAAAGCGCTGTGAGGCGGTTGTGCCCCTGCTGGAGGGCCAGATGTGTCCTCCCAACCAGCCCGCATCCAAGCAGCACGACGGGACCACTCGGCTCACAGGGTCTCATCGCAGCGCCTGAGAATGTGGGGACCCTGAAAGGAGAGAGAGGGACAGCTGTTTACCTTGGGGCAGGTTCCTGGCCCACCTACGTGTGCCATAGCATAAATAAAAGAAGAGAGGGCTGGGGAGAGGAAGGAATGAGCCCCAGGCCAGATTACCAGCAGAGGGGAGACTGGGAACACATGCTGGTCTCTAGGGCACAGCGGGGCTCCCCGCGCCTAAGCACCGCCCACCGGCCCGAGTCCTGGCACCGGACCGCTCCCTTTACAACCCTTTGGAGGAGGGGTGGGGGAGAAAGGCGGTGGCTGCAGTCCGTGGTCAGTGTCAGGAAAGAAAGGTTTTGAGGACTCCTCTAGAGAGCTCCCTTCTGGATCAAGTAGGGACAACAACATTTGGAACTGTGGCAGTGGGGCCCCAGTGAGTTCACGTGCGGGGTGCGGGGTGCGGGGGGGGGTGGGGGGTTGGGTTCTGTAAGCCCCGAAGCCCTGCCTCAGTGAATACGGTGGTGGTTAGCAGTCTCCAGGTCGCCATGGTTACCTCTTAGGAAGTGTGCCCCAAGCAATTTTCCCAACATGGGGGGCATGGCTTCTAGGCCTCGCTTGCCTGCAGGCCACTTGCTGGGGGAACAGGAGAAGCAGTGCTGAACTTGCTGGTGCTCAGTCCTGCGGGCTGCACGCCTCCCGGGGGTGGGGGTGGGGTGGGGGGTGCTGTGTGTAGTCCCTCTGCCTGGAATACTTGTCCTCCAGGTGTCTTCTCTTGGACATGCTCTTCCACCTGATTCATGTCCCTCCTTCAACGTCACTTCTTCCCAGGGGCCTTTCCCTGCGGACTGTGGCAGAGGTCCTGCGGGGCTGGGAGTGCTGGTTCTCATGGTCAGGGCCTCCTTTGTCCAGAGAGCTGCTGCTGTTGGCTGATGGAGATTATGCCCCCAGCCCCCCTACGAACGCCTTATAAGTCAAGGCTGGACTCTAGCTGAATCTGCATCCTTAATCCTTTCCTGGCAGCCAAGTCCCAGTCTCTGCTTCTAGGGAACTAAGTTAGGACAGGGCTCCAGTAAGAACCCTTTAGTGCCTCCTCCTGCTTTACTTTTGCTTCATGCCACTGATTCTGCAGACATCACTGGCTGCATCTGATCGGCTAGTGTCTGCCTCTCCCCCATTGCCATGTACCTCCACGAAATTAAGTCCTTGTCACTTGTGTCCACCGTCTTTCCCCAGGACCTACCCCAGAGCTGGGCTCATTGTAATGCCCAAGGACCCCACTGGTGGAATATGTGGCACTCTAGGTGGGAGCCCTGGAGCCCGGAATGTTGCCGAAGTGGTCACCCTACAGGGATCCAGAGTTGTCTTTTGCTTCACAGCTCTGGAAGAAATCCACTGATTGTCAGGATTAGGTCAACTAGGGTGAGAGTTGATACAATTTTCCTTGGAAATTTTTTGTGCTTAAAATGTGAAGGAAAAGGCAAAAGATCTTTGAGGCGTTCAGTGTTGACCGTTCCTGGGATGGTTCTGAGGGATGAGGTATTTTGGACAGCGTTTGGCCTCGGGGCAGGAAACTGCTCATTCATTTATTCAGCTAACATTTCCTGAGGGCCCACTCTGTGCCAGACTCTGGGCCAGTCCTGGAGACCAATGCCTGAGATGTGGTCTGTGCCTTCGAGAAGCTACCAGAGACCTGAGTTTTAGTCTCGAGTTTGTCCCTAATTGGCTGCGTGACCTCAGCACGGGGCGCTCCCTTCTCTGGGGTTCTGTCTTCCATTCCTAAAGCCAGAGCTCTGGGCTGGGTGATTTGCTGAAGCTTTGGACCGGCTCCCTGTCTCAAGGGCTGGAGTCTTGCTTCCAGACAGGCTGTCTGATTTTCATGGCCATCAATATTTCTCTAATCATCCTTTTCTCTGGGGACTGAAATTAAAGCTAACTGGTTTTTCCAGATATAATTTCAACATTGTCACAGTCAATACATTTAGATCAAGCCCGGGCAGGAAAGAGGGCGGGAGGCTCCCCCCGACGTATCAATGGAGGGTGAGCCCAGTGAATGTCCAGTGATGTCCCATTACTCACCGCCACTCCTCAGACTCAATTCCCCTGTGTTGCAAATGCCTGCAACCGGAGCCCGTCCACATCCTGCCTCCTACTCCCAGGGTGTGCTAATGAATGCATCGATTTTCCTATTCTGTACCACAACAGTTATTTCAGAGATAAATGCCTCCTGTTTGTGGTTATTAAATCTGCTTCATGTTGGACAGCTGAGGGTGGGTGGGAAGACTGGTCTGGGTAGAGCCAGGTGGGGGGCAATCTGGGACATCTCTCAACTCAGTTTTCAGCAGGCTACGGTACCTTGGGGTGGCCATTGCTCTCTGAGCCTCAGTTTCTCATCTGTGAAATGAAAGCATTGCAGGGTGTCTGAGGTTTAAACATTTTTTGTAAAGCAGCAGAATGTTTTGATGACAGGAGATGTTATTATAAGACAATGTATAAACTAGATGAAAAGGAATAGCTCTGTTTGGAATGGGGATGGGGTGGGACGCCCTCTCACCTGGCCTCCTCCTTGCTCCCTGTGGAGCCCTGGTACCTCCAGGGAACCCAGAGGCTCTGAAGAGCATAGTTTGAACACTGCCAGGCTAGATGGATGCAACTAGTATTGTAGGGTAGCATCGTCTCAGTGACAGATGAGGGAGAGCGGGCCAGGGAAGTGGCCAAAGGAAAGGAGGGATGGACGTGGCCAGGCAGGTAACTCAGGTGTCCCCCCTAGGAAGTGGCCCATAAGTGTGAATTTCTTAATGCCTATTTCTGCCTTTTGCTCAGAGCCCTCCTCTTTAGCCAAATCACCAGAGATGCAACCTTGGTTGGCCCCTGTGGGTAAGGAAGTGTGCTGACTCCTGGGCCAGGCCGATCTGGGTTTGAGTCCTAGCTCAGACACTTTCTAGCTGTGTGACCTTGGACAAGGCTTTTCACTTCTGAACCTCAGTGTCGTCATCTGTAAAATGGAGATGATAACTCCAAATTAAGGATCACTTCCCATACGTCCCGTGTTGTTATTTGATCCGATAAGATCACATGTGTTTTAATCCTTAAAAACAGTAATAACAGAATGCTAAGCTTTTGTTGACCACTTACTACATATTAGGCCCATGCTTAGTTTTGAGGCTAATGTCTTTGCAATCTTCTAGCAAAAGAGGGGTCAGCATATCTACCTTCCAGGTGAGGCTCAGACAGGAGAAGCCAAGAAAAGCTGCAGGTTTTGAGCCTAGGTCTGTTTGGCTTTGGAGAACATCTTTTTGCTTCTGTACCAAACATCTGAAGCCCTTTCAACCACCCTCCTCTGCTATGGCTGGGAAGCGCTGAATCACTTTTTTGTTCTTTGTGAAAAGCAGTCCAGATGCTAGGTCCTGAAAAAGATTTGAGGGTCATGATATTTAGCTATCTGTATCTATTTCACATGGCTTTGAAATTCCTGCCGACACAGGAGGCTGATTCTGTCCCTGTCTTTGCAGGCCATCACCTGTTCCTGTGGCTGGTTAGTTAGTAATCATTTGGTAACTCACCCCCTTATCTGTAGCAGTTGCTATGTTGTTTCCTGGGAATGAGGAGGTCAATGAGACACAATCCTTGTCCTCAAGGAGCTCACGGTCTAATGGTCTAATGGAAGAAATGCACGCATGTTAGAAAATGACCTTGCACAGTGGGAATTGTTATGACAGAGGGCCTCTGGCGGCACAGAAAAGCCTGGAAAGCTTTTTGTAGGAGGTGGAACCTCAGTTTCATATGGAAGGATGAATGACAGGCTGGTCAAAACCAGTAGGGACAAGGAGTTGGCAATGAGAACCTGGAAAAGCCAAGGCACAGTATGTGCAAAGGACAGGGATGGCATGGGACATTTGGGGGACAAGCAACAGTTCAAATGACTGGAGAAGGAGCACGGGGAGAGGCTAATGAGAGGTCGATGGGGAGCCACATGTCTGACCCTGGGGAGCCAGGCGGGTAGAGTGTGATCCAGAGGACAACCTCAGCCATCCAAGATCCCAAAACAGAATTCTGGAAAGAGCGTTCTGAGAATTCTATGGTGGCTGCCCTTGAGCAGGGGCCCGGGGAGGAGGCTGGGAAAGGGAACCCAGATAGATGGTGGGTCCAGGACCTCGGTGGAGGCAGAAGAGCTGGGGCAAATGGGGTGCATTTAGTACGGTCAGGAGGCTGGATCTCCGGGAAAGGGTGATTGTTGGCTTGGGAGGTTGTCCAGTGTGATTCCAGGGTTTATCTGGTCTGTGCGACTGGGAGAGTAGTGGTGTCTTCACCAAGATGGGAATCCTGGAGGAGGAGCTCAGTGTGGGACGTGGAGACTCTGGGGGGCCAGTGGGGCATTCAGGTGGAAATGGCTGGGAAGCTCTGGGACACACGGGCCTCAAGCTGGGGAATGAGTTAGAGCTGGAGATTGGGAATCATGAGCTCCCATATTGAGATAGCTGGGGGACATCCAGAAGAATATGTAGCCAGAAAAGGAGAGCGACCAGCAAGCCCAAATTTACCTGGCCAAATGAAGCCATAAAATATAAGTAGGAAGACCATTTGGAAGACAGATGAAAGCCTTTTCCTGGAGCTGGTCACTCCCCAAAGCTGCTACCTTGACACCGAGCAGCATTTAAAGACCACTCACATCTGAGAGTGTGAGCATCGCGTTCCCACGGTATTATTTGAGGGCTGTTACTAAATCCATATCGCATCCAATTTCTCCATTTTACAGAGGGTAAAAAAATAAAGAAAATAACTGTTCATTTTGGTTACTATTTCTTTCTAACTATATTCCCTTAATGAGGCATTTGCCTGCAACACGGTCTGTTATGTGTTCCGTGTTTTATAAAAGATCTCTTGGGGAAAATAACCCAGGAAACACAATTTTTCGGCACCATCTCCTTTTATTAAGAATAATGAAAAGGAAACAAGAATCATTCTCCCAGTCAAACACACTTCTGCTTCCCCTTATTGGTGTTTTTATGACAGCCGCCAGGTAGTAGTATAGGGGTCCACACAGTGGCTTCTACCCAGATGTGTTATTTTATGGCCATTCTAATGACCCAGCTGCGTGTACATGAAGGTGGGGGGTGTGTCTATAAATATACTGGATGCATAGATTTATATATCACCCATATCTGGGTAAGTGTTTGGGATGGTCCAAGACCTTAAAATTACACACACACAAAACGGGCTCTTTGCCCAGAAAACCAATCATCCTTCAAAACGGGCAGAAAGAGCAAAGAGGGAAATTAACCCGGGAGAGAGAATGCAAAAGCAAAAGGACGAGGAATGGTGTTGTTCATTGGAAACTCTAGCCAGGCTTATGGACGTAGCTGTGGGTTCTCCACACCCTCTCTCTGCGTGAGTTTGGCCACGCTCATGGCTGGACAGCTGCCCAGGTGCGGGAGGCTCCTTCCTGCTCACGGCTCCAGCCTTGAACTCCCACCGACGCTTCAGATATGTGGATCCAACTGCCAACTGGACATTTCCCTTGGATGTTCCACAGGCACCTGTTATAAAATTCTGGTAATTCTCTCTGCCTCGTCTCCCCTGGTTCCTTAGCTTGGTTAATGCTGATCTCAGTAGGTGAGCTCTGCAAGTCATGCCGTGGCCCTCGCCCCTGATTCCCTCACCTGTCTTCCCCCCTTTAGCCAAACCGGCAAATGTTGACTGAGTCATTCCCAGATGCCAAGTGTTCTTGGAGGCATAAGTGACTGACCTGCTCCCTGCTTCAAGGGGCTCAGTGTTGTGGGAGGAGGCAGAATCACACAGGGGTTAAGAGTGTAGGATCCGAAGTCGGAAACATCCAAGGTCAGAATCCAGCTCTGCCACAGACTAGCTGCCAGACCCTGGGCTCGTAAGCTTCAGTTTCTTCGTTTGTAAAATGGGAACAACATTAAGAGCCCCTTTCTCATTGGGGGTTGGCGTGAGGTTTGCATGCAATAACTCGTGTAAACCGCTTATCACCAAGCCTCAGCATAGAGAAGAGTGTGACATATGTGAGTCCCTTCTAGCACTGGCTGGGTGGATGACACAGATGGCCTGTGGTCTCCTACTTCTGGTCTGCCCTTTTTCCTGAGTGGTTTTTAGCGGGGCACATGGCTGCCAAGAATAAAGATACATTTTCTAGCGTTCTTT
Source organism: Eumetopias jubatus (assembly GCF_037043125.1). Taxonomy (NCBI): domain Eukaryota; kingdom Metazoa; phylum Chordata; class Mammalia; order Carnivora; family Otariidae; genus Eumetopias; species Eumetopias jubatus. Next base: position 80,778,470 of record NW_028274821.1, on the reverse strand, counting down.
GTGGTTTGGTGTGGCCACCGTGGCTCCCTTGTGAACAGGGAGACTTCTGGAAAGCGCTCCTAAGACAGTGACACCTTTTTTTAAAATTTTTTACTGTTACGTTTATCACCATACATCACATCATTAGTTTTTGATGTAGTGTTCCATGATTCATTGTTTGCGTATAACACCCAGTGCTCCATTCAGTACGTGCCCTCCTTAATACCCATCACCAGGCTAACACATCCCCCCATCCCCCTCCCCTCTAGAACCCTCAGTTTGTTTTTCAGAGTCCATCGTCTCTCATGGTTCGTCTCCCCCTCCGACTTTCCCCCTTCATTCTTCCCCTCCTGCTATCTTCTTCTTCTTCTTCTTTTTTTTTTTTTAACATATTTTGTATTATTTGTTTCAGAGGTACAGATCTGTGATTCAACAGTCTTGCACAATTCACAGCGCTCACCACAGCACATACCCTCCCCAGTGTCTATCACCCAGCCACCCCATCCCTCCCACCCCCCCACCACTCCAGCAACCCTCAGTTTGTTGCCTGAGATTAGGAATTCCTCATATCAGTGAGGTCATATGATACATGTCTTTCTCTGATTGACTTATTTCGCTCAGCGTAACACTCTCCAGTTCCATCCACGTCGTTGAAAATGGCAAGATCTCATTCCTTCTGATGGCTGCATAATATTCCATTGTGTATATATACCACATCTTCTTTCTCCATTCATCTGTCGATGGACATCTTGGCTCTTTCCACAGTTTGGCTATTGTGGACATTGCTGCTATAAACATTGGGGTGCATGTATCCCTTCAGATCCCTACATTTGTATCTTTGGGGTAAATACCCAGTAGTGTAATTGCTGGGTCATACGGTAGCTCTATTTTCAACTTTTTGAGGAACCTCCATACTGTTTTCCAGAGTGGCTGCACCAGCTTGTATTCCCACCAACAGTGTAGGAGGGTTCCCCTTTCTCTGCATCCCTGCCAACATCTGTCATTTCCTGACTTGTTAATTTTAGCCATTCTGACTGGTGTGAGGTGATATCTTATTGAGGTCTTGATTTGTATTTCCCTGATGCCGAGCGATGTTGAGCACTTTTTCATGTGTCTGTTGGCCATTTGGATGTCTTCTTTGGAAAAATGTCTGTTCACGTCTTCTGCCCATTTCTCGATTGGATCATTTGTTCTTTGGGTGTTGAGTTTCATAAGTTCTTTATAGATTTTGGATACTAGCCCTTTATCTGATATGTCATTTGCAAATATCTTCTCCCATTCTGGACAGTGACACCTTCTTTACCCATTTTTTTTTCAACCTGCTGCCTGAAATGTGGACGTGACAGCTCTCTCAGACCACGCAGCCGTTAGGGTAGGTGTCCCAGGTTGGATTTCTCGGGAGTAGAAGTGGGGGTGGAATTTAGTGTGCGAGGGGTTTATAGGGAATGACTTTGTCATCTACAGCCCTGGGAAGGAGAGGGCGGAAGCAGGCTCGGGCAGAGGGAGGTTCAGATGTGATCCAGGCAGCCTCTACACCCCTCTATGTCTCAACTTCCATCAGTCATTGGATGTGGGCCACCCCGCGGGGGACATGGCTTTGGACGAGCAGTCCTTGAAGGGAATGGCAGTTGGGGCCTGTGTGCTTACAGTCTTCCCAGGAGCTGGGCCACAGCCCTGCTTGGAGGGGGATCTGGGAGGGGCAGCTCCATGGCTATCTCAGTAAATCATGGCTATAGACAGCTTAACACAACAAAGCTTATGCCCTACTCATGTGACAGTGCATATCACAAGTATTCTTGGTCTGGTGGTGACTCAGGGACACTGGCTCCTTCCATCTAGTGACACAGGCTTTTTCTCGGCCCTCTGGATCCTTTCAGTTCAACAGGAAGATGAGAAAAGAGAATGCATGGCGGTTGTGGTGGGTTTTGAGGGCCAGGCCTGGTAGGGACACTTCTGTCCACAGATCCTAGTCATTGGCTGGACTTCACTGCAAGGGAGGCTGGGAAATGTAGTTTAGCTGTATATTCAGGAAGGCAAAGGGCAGAATTTGGTGAATGCCTAGTCAGTCTTAGTCAGAGACGATGAGAAGGGGGCCACACTCTAGTAAGGCGTAAGGGTGACCTGGAAGGAACCTGGGTCTGGGGGTTGGGACGCCAACATACCCACCATGGGAAATCTTACATCTGGGCTTACTTTGTATGGGAGACACATAAACGGATGGAGAGAAAGAAATTCAATAATACAGGGTGGTGGGGGCTGAGACTGAGGAAGCCCAAAAGAGGGGCAGCTGCTTGGGGCTGGTGATGCTTGATGAAGATCTGAAAGCCGAGCAGGAGTTGACCAGTTGCCAGAGCTGATGGCAGGAAGTTGTAGTGCAAGTCACTGACCCAAAGCCAGGGCATAGATGACATTTTGCAGGAGTTTAAAGATTAAAAATAAATGCTTTTTTGGTGGACCTGCATGAGACAAGAAGCTCCATGAAACAGGGATGATGTCCATTTTGCTCAGAACCTTGCACAGAACATAAATGAATGAATAAACAAGTTAGTGCACAAAAATTTCTCGATCAACACCCACTCAGTTTGACAGTCCATCCTTCCCCATTACTCCCGGCATCTTCCCTTACGTATCCACTTCCAGCATATATGATGCTGCACTCTAATTACTGTTTGATGTATCTGACTCTCCACTTGACTTCAAGGTCAAGGTCTTTGTCTCATTCATCCTCATGCCCCTGTCATCTCGCTTAGCCTGGCACTGTCGTTCTAAACAAATGTTTGCCAAATGAATGAACAAACACATTAGTCCATTTTGTCATATAGGGCTAGAAAAGTCATTCTGTGGTTGCACTGAAATCTATTTTCTTCTGCCTTTCACGAATCTAGCTCGGTTCCTTAGACGTCTGCTGGGTGCCTGTAGTAGTCCATACTCTGAGTTAATACAGAGGGTAGGCTGTAAAGACAAAGAACCTCCCCCGCTCTCAGAAGCATCCCCTCCTTTCAGAAGGAAACGAGGTCTTATTCTGTGGGTGTCTACAAGGAGTAGTCCCTGAACTGGGGTGGCCCTGAGACAGGATGCTGTGCCAGGGGTGGTCTAGCCCAGGCAGAGGGAAGTGTGATATCCCCAGGTGCTGCCAGGACAGTGCCGCTCCTGAGCTTTAGAAGTAGGAGTTTCAGATCTGCCCGACCCAGGCTACCGCTCCTCATTCATTCACTCCATTTCATAAAGCAAGCACAGGGCCAGGTCCTGGGAGGGCTTCAGGGCTTTAGGGAGATGAGGTGCAACACAGGATCCACTGACTGTGGCTCACTCTTCCCATGTATGACGGCTCTCTACTATAAGCACCTGCAATGCTCTCCCTGAGGGCTTTGTCTGGCCGCTGGGGTATGAGTATCCATATACAGCACAGGCGGGCAATGCTGGGGAGTCACCCAATGCAGGGGGGGATGTGGTGTATAACTACTGAGCTTCCGCACCTGCCATGGAGGAGTGTCCTACACCGTCTCCGAGGCCCCCAGGGAGACTGAGCTCGTTGTCCACAGTGGAGACCCACTCATCATTGTTCTTTCTTGTCTCTCTTTCCCTGTATCGTTTCCCCAGCCCCCAGGGGGTGCTTCCTGGGGTTGCCTCCTAAATCAGCCACTTGTACAGAAATCCTTATCTCAAGGTTTTCTTCCGGCCAACCTAATACACAAAATATCTGTCCTTACTAAACTGTCCCCTAACCAGGAAGTGTGGTGCTTAATTACATGACGATAATAGGGGAAGCAGGAGCTGAGACAGCACACAGCCTTTGGTCCAGGGAGGGTCTTTTGCAGGAAGTGACTTTAAGCCAAATCCACAGATTTGCCTGGATTGTTTTGCTCCGGGTTTCTTCTGGCTCCTGCACCCTGTCATGCAGCCATGGATTCGAACAGCCCCCCCCTACAGTTGTGCAGCATTTTCTACTGGGAGTCCTCTTTGGAAGGAATAAGGGATTAGGGAGAACCTGCAGTTTGAGGGGCCGGCCTGATTGCAGGCACCTGTCGTGAAGGTGATTTACAACCCCCACCTCGTCTCTTCAGTTTGGTCCTTAGAGGCCAGTGTCACGGCTCATGGCTCACGTTTCATAGATGAGGATGCAGAGACTCTGAAGGGGCCTTCTAGCTTGGGAGCCCATAGCTGGGTAGGGCCGTGCCAGGGCTGGCCCCGGCCGACCTCACAGCTCACCTGGTGGCTGGCCTCCATCACCAGCTCCCGTGCCACTCTTTAGACCCTGCTTTGGAGTTGATCTCGAGGTGCAGGCACACTTGTCCTGATTTTACTGATGAGGCCACACTGCAGCCCAGTGAGCCAGAGGGACGGTGTGCAAGGCGCACATGGTGGAACTGGGGCCTGGCTCCGCAACCTCTGCCCTCCCCTCTCCAGCAGGTGGCCACGTGAGGCGGCTGGGATGTCCCTGAGGACCACTGGGGGGTGCCCACCTAGCACTGCCCTCCACTCCAGGGCGAGTAGTTTCATGGCTAAGGGTGCAGTCCTGTCCTTGAACTGACTGTATTCAAAGCTCGGCTCCATCCATCAGAGCAATGTGATTGGGGCAAGGCGTCTGCCTTCTCTGTGCCTCGGTTTCCTCATCCATGAAATGGGGATAATAATAGTAACTACCTCCTGAGGTGGCTGTGACAATTAAATAAGACAATACAAAGGACGTACATGTAGTGTGCCCACAAAAATAGAGAATCCGCAAAACATGACAGAGCTCCGACTTGCCTTAGTTGCTCAGTAGGGACAGACGCTTAGCTGAGCTATTTTACAACCTGATTTCACTTCACCCTTTTGAGTCAGGGAGGTTGGCATTGCTAGCTCCTCCTTTGCAGAGGAGCAGACTGGTGCTCTGGGAGGTTAGGTAACTTGCTCAGTGTCACACAGCATTCGGCAGAGCCAAGCGATCCGACTTTTAAGCTGGAGCTCCTGACCACTGCAATTCAGCCCCTTGGTCCAGCACCATCTGCAGCTGCCCCTCAGAGCTTAATTCAGTGAATCCCAGGCTTGTCCTTCATCCTGTGCATCAGCGCCAGGGCCTGGCACTCAAGGTGTCTGAGGGCAGCGAGGCGATTTTTCTAAGCAGCATCTGTAGCTCCTGTAGCAGATAGCTTCTTTTGGCTGCCGACTCGGGCCGCCAGCAGGACTGGCCAGAGCCGGCGCCACACCGTCTCCATCCCAGGTCCCGGACTGCACAGTCTGCTCGCATGTCATGGTTGCCCACCTGCAGGGACCCCACAAGCCCTCCAAAGAGTGCCTGTCAGGGAGCTCACCCCACCCACCCCCCCAGGCCCAGCTTCCCAAATCACCAGCGCTTAGTAACGCACCTATCTTTGAAACACTGGGCCCTGCTCTAATATTAAGACAGTAATTTATACACTTGGCTCCTGAGCTCCTGGCTGTTTCGAAGGCATTGATCACCCCGGAGCACTCATACATGATTCAGGCTTACTCCTCCAACTCCTCTGCCAGCTATTGATTCCAATGACATTATTTATCAATTACGAAAGGTTTATTCCTCACTCGCTCCTGCACAAAAGAATCTGCACATTTATTTTACAGCATGATTTATTGACACGTCACCATGCATTACATGGAAAATTGAATTTTTGGAGGCTGGAGAACCTTAGGAAATTTCACAGGTTCAATTAGACAGGAGAACATCAAAGAGTTTAATGATACAATTTTTCATTCATTTGCTGCAGCCCTGGGAGGAGAGGGACCCCGGGCCAGGTCAGCTCGATCCCCAAATGACCCAGGTGCGTACCTCCGGATGAAGCTCTCTGGGCTGGAACCCACCTCAGAGATTCGGCTCAAGCCTTCAGTTTGTGAGTCTTGAGGTCAGAACATTTCTTTAAGCTGGGTGAATGCTTTGTCCTCAGAGCTATAAGCCTTTCCTTGGGCTTTTAGGGAGGCTTGGACAGATGTTTCCTTGACCTGTGGTAGAAGACAGAAAGGCCACCTGTGGGGGTGCATCAGTGCAAGAGAGAAATGGTGACATTTCTGGGCACATTTGTACCATCTTCCCACCTATCTGTCCGGCTTGGTTGCGAGTCCCAGGAGAAGCCCTCCGGTACCCCCCAGGGTGGATCAGGCCCCCACTCTAGGTTCTTAGAACACTTTTCTGTTTGTAGATATATATTGCTGTGATGATTTGACTAATACCCCCTCTCCCTTATCTGGGGGACCCTCAGGGCAGCGGGCAGGATGGATTGTCTCGGCTTGGTACTATGACCATTCCCATCCATAGCTGGGAACCAGGAATGCCTTGTCTGTCAGGATCTAAGTTTGAGTTTGCCAAAGAGGGAGACTTGCAGAAGCTAGGAGGGCAAGCCATTGTTCTCATGGCCATCAGAGGGGACTACTTCCTCTACCTGTGCTCCAGTTCCCATTTTGAGGATTGAGTGTAGTGGATTCTTAGACTTCCCGGTGAACTCTGGCTTCTCCACCTGTTCTAGCATTTGGGTCTAAAACCTTTGTGACTGCTTCTCTGATCCTCTGGCTCTTGTCTTCTATCCCTCCTTGCCCCCAGCTCCTCTCGCATGGGTGTAGACCCTAATTCCCATACTAAAACCTTTATTCTTATCCTAATAATGTACTTGCCATTTTCCTGATGGGACCCCAGACTGATGCAGTGGTAATGTCTGTTTTGGGTTCCTTGCTTTCTTCAAGACCAAGAGTATACTAGATGTGGTATGTAATCAAATATGTTACATTGAATTGATGAATGAAGACCCTCCCTCTCCTCGAACTAGCTAACTCCACTGGACCTTTAAAGCTCATCTCTTCCAAGAAGCCTTCCTGATTCCAAGTGTGGGTCAAGGGCACCTCTTCTGGGTTTCCACTGTTGGAACATATATATTGGAGCTTGGTTATAAGCATCTGTTTGCTTTCTATCTGCTATAGTAGATAATGAGCTCCTTACGGTTAAGGATGAAATTTAACGGTCCCTGTTTTTCCATTTCTACATAGCTGGCCCACAAAGCGTCCTCTACAGAGGTTTAAGGATGGACTTCATCATTGGTTGGCCTGACCATCACTGTTGTGTGTAAGAACAGAACATACTGGTTACTAGATCCTTTCACACCTATTCTCTTAGTTGACTCTCACAACAAATCCATAGGGCAGGTGGCGGCTTCCCTGGGCAGAAGATCGTACAACATTGAGAATGTTGCCCATCTGAAGAGCAAAGCACCAGGGCTGGAAGTGAGTGATCCTTTCCTTGTACAGAGTGCACTCCACAAACCAAAGCCAGACGGACTTGGGAGCGAGCATTAGAAAAGTCAAAAGAGTAACAATAATAAATTATATATTTGGAACTAATATAATGATAATTAGGCAAATTGAATATTAAATAGTCAAATAGAATCTACAATTATAAGCTAAACCAGCATTAAACTCAGTGTCTGAGATGTTTGAAAGTGACAGATCATTTGGATCACTAAAGCCACCATTTATTTAATCAACTTTCTATTTCCTAAAATGGGTTAGAGATGAATTTATATCCCTTTGTAACTGTGATAAAGACACATGTCACTTGCTACAGATACACTTTAAGAAACAGATTGAATCCCATACGGCTAGCCTTGAAGCAAACTTCTCTAAAGTGAATTAGATTTTCCCATTGATTTACATGATTAAATTAAAGATGTGTTCTCATGGGAAAAGTTGACCAATAAATGGAATTAAATCTTTTTTTTTCCCACGCAAGAATGGGGTAGGGGGAGCAGTCGTAGGCTATTATGGGTGCTGTGGTCCATTGCAGGCTTCACGCTTGCCAGGAGCTATTGTCCTTATGCGGTCATTTACTTCTTTTGTGGCGTAGTTTCTTATGGTGTAGAAAGCATTTCTTGTCTCAGCTTTATAAATTGGGGGGAGTCAGCCTGAAACAGTGGCTAAAATATATTGAATCTTTATTCTGGGCTGGCTACTGAATGAGCCACTTTTTAATTCTTACAACCACCTTCAGAAGGAGCTGTTATTATCCTTATTTTAAAGACAGGGACCTGGAGGTTCAGAGACATAAAGCCACTTGCCCAGTGTCCTAGAGCTGAGTTTGTCTGACTCCAGAGCCTATGCTTTATTAGCTTCATCAGGATAGGATGCAAAGGTAAAAATAATCCAAAGCCACTGATAAAGCAAAGATCGACCTTCTGTTTCTCTTTTGGATGGGATCATGTTCTTAAACTTATATAGGAATGTCAATTGCCTGTATATTCTCTTAAAACAAAACAAAGATGTTACTTGGGTGGTACCTGGGCCCATAGGCATGGTGGCTGTCTGACTCGGACCTCTGTGTTTCCACCTCTGAGTTGCTGATAAGTGCTGAGGTCTTTCTGACCCTCCAAATGCTGCCGGTTCTCCTGCCTCTGGGGTACAAAGGGAACATGGCAGATGAGCCCAGAAGGGCAAGCAAGAGTTCTGGATATTCATTTAGGGTGTGTGGTCTTGGGTAAACCCCTTTTCCTCTTTGGGCCTCAGTGTCCCATCTGTAGAATGAGGGGGCTGCACGGGAAGGTTTTTAAAGGCCACCTCCACCCCACCCTCCCAGACCAGATTCATTTTATTTTTTTGATTTCTCTCTGACTGTTCTCAGTGTTCACACAAAACCCAGAATTGACCGTATGCATGGAGAAAAATTGATTGGCCATTTTGTGTATTTAATGGCTGGCATTTAAACTGAGAGATATTTCAGGTTAAAGAATGCTGTTTGTAAACATAAAAAAATACCATAAAAATCAAATGGATGCAGACTGTACACACAGCAGTGTCAAATCAAGTGCACAAACAGAAGTCGAGTTGCATCATTATAAACTTCTGATTGAGAACAAAGCTGCAGCAGTTTTGAAGGCAGTTTTCATATAAAAATTGATTTTCATGCTTTTCCCATGATTCAAATTAGGATGATGGGCTTTTTTTTTTTTTTTTAAGTGAAATAAATTCTTTTAGGAACACATGTTTTGATGTTTAAAGTAAGATTGAAATTTCTGAATCTAATGTATCCACAGCAAATGTGAGTTAGTCTGTAAGTCCCCAGGGATGGGGCAGAAACTTAGGTCTTACATTGTATAAAATTAGTTTATAAAATTAGTCTCAATCAATCTTCACCACGATCATGTCAGGTAGGTAATATGAGCCCATTCTACAGATGACGAAACAGGCTCTCGGAGGAGAAGTGACTTCTTCAAGAAGAACTAGCAAACCTGAGCCTTGACTCAAAGACGTCTGACTCCAAAGTCAGTATTCTTTCAAATGAAATGATGGTTTATTTAACAAGGTTTTACTAAGTGCCCAGTATATGTTGGGTATTGTTCTAGGATCTAGGTGAGAGGCTTGCTGCTCTCAGTCAGTTTACACAGAAGTACTTTGAATCAATAGCTCCATCCTTGCCATCTGATCCCAAACATGCCCCACTCCCTTCAAATTTCTAGAAACCTCTTTAGGAAATGGAATTTATATATTATTCTCTGTCTTAGCTCTAATTCTTTTTTTATTTTTCTTATTTTTTAATTTTTTTAAGATTTTATTTATTTATTTGACAGAGAGAGACACAGCGAGAGAGGGAACACAAGCAACAGGCAGAGGGAGAGGGTGAAGCAGGCTCCCCGCTGAGCAGGGAGCCCGATGCTGGGCTCAATCCCAGGACCCTGGGACCACGACCCAAGCCAAAGGCAGACGCTCAACCAACCGAGGCATGCAGGTGCCCCAGCTCTAATTCTTTTTTTTTTTTTTTAAGATTTTATTTATTTATTTGAGAGAGAGAGAGAGCGAGCATGAGGGGGCAGGGAAGGAGCAGAGAGAGAGAGGAAGAAGTAGACTCCCTGCTGAGCAGGGAGCCCCAAGCAGGGATCCATCTCACGACCCTGAGATCATGACCTGAGCTGAAATCAAGAGTTGGATGCTCCACTGACTGAACCACCCAGGTGCCCCTTTGGTCTTGAATTCGACTGAGTTACTTAACTTCTCTAAGCTTCTATTATTATTATTATTTTTTTAAATTTTATTTATTTATTTGACAGAGAGAGACATAGTGAGAGCAGGAACACAAGCAGTGGGAGTGGGAGAGGGAGAAGCAGGCTTCCCGTGGAGCGGGCAGCTGGATGTGGGACTCGATCCCAGGACCCTGGGATCATAACCTGAGCCGAAGGCAGACGCTTAACAACTGAACCACCCAGGTGCCCCTATTATTATTATTTAAATCTCAGAGTCAGTGTGGTATGCTCTTGGGATTAGAAATGAGTCTGATGTGTGTACATGAGGACAGCTTGGAGACTATTTCATGCAGGACTCATAATCCCCTTTGGGATCTGGGCTTCCCCTTAGATAGTGGGCAACCATGGCCACAGCTCTGACCTGGCAGGATCACTCTGAGCAGTGTGGAGGGTGGGGAAGGAAGGGGAGTGAGACCTAGGCAGGGGCTGAGGGTTGTTGTCACACTAATTCAAGGGAGAGGGGAGAGAATTCAAGCATTCATGGTTGACATGGAGAGGAGGGGGAAGACTCAAGACTATTCCCAAGTTCAACTCAATGGGACCCACTGGCGCATTCAATGGGAGGAGAAGGAGAATCTGGGGTGATTGCCTGCTTTTGGGGGTTTGAAAAGACTCAATAGGCTCAATAAATAGCACTTTTTCTCCTGCCCAAGTTTTGAACCAATTGGGAAACAAAGCAAGATATAAACAATATAGAAACAAAAATACCACTTTTATTACTGATATTGGAGAGTGTGGTTGGTAGCTCAGGCAAGTGTGATTCTTAATACCGAAACTTAGAGCCAGCAAGCATTCTCCACCTTGCAGTGATGGAGGGGTGCCTTGTTCCTGGAGGTGGTTTGCTTTCAAGAGAAAGGAGACAGAAAATTCTAGGTACCCCAGGGGCAGGGTGAGTAGTGGGTGGAGAGCGGCCAGGAAAGTTATGCTCCTGGCCTTCCTCCTCATGATAGCCAGCATCAGGAGTGGGAAAAGCTTGGGTTTCTGATTTGTGCTATTTATGTAGGTGGCAAACACAGGATGAAGAGGAGACTTAGGGAGACTTTGGGTTTGTGAGGCTCTTGTGTGTTACCCACTGGAGATGGCCGGTGGGTGGCTGGACGTGTAGAGCCTAAAACTCAGGAGAGAATGATGTAGATGCCATGGGCAGACAGTAGCGGGTGGAATCATGATAAAAACAAGGAATCATGATAAAAACAAGGGTAGCTGGGGTGAGAAATGATGCTGTTGAAAGAGAAGAGGAGGAGGCGGAGGGCAGAATGGGAGGGAGCAAGCATGGGAAGAGGAAAAGCAGCCTGCGAAGAAGACCAAGAAAATGCAGACCAGAGATAGAGGGAATGTAGGAGGCATGGGAGCAACCAAGGCAAAGGAAAATCAAGTTTGAAAGAGTAAGAGTAGATCAGGAAACTTAGATCTTGCATGATGCAAATTTGAAATCTGTTTCTATTATTTTCCAGCTATGAGACCTTGAGTTTGGCGCTTAGTAAGTGACAGTCATGATGATGAGGAGGAGGATGATGGGGACGGTGAGGATGAAGATGGATGCAAGCAGTTACAAGTGTTGTAAGAAATAGGAAGACCAAAGTAGACAAGGTCCCCAAAAGTAGAAGAGATGAGTTTGCTCCTGCACAAACTATTTTTGAGAACAATGCTAACACTCATGAAACAATTGGATTTCTTTCGCATGACTTCACCTTATACTTCCCTAAAACACTTGTTCCAAAAAGAAGGTTTAAAAAAAAAATCCCAAAACTAATATCACAGACATGGAGGCGGATGCATATGCAAGGGAGTTATTAAAACCACCTTGATTTTAATAAATTTACCACCAGGTAGCAATCTCTCAGTGTCGCCTCTTTCCAATTTACATGTGTAACTGGCATCTCGTTAAAACATCATTAAGAAATTGGAAACCAGGAAGACATAAACAGATGCAGAGATGAAGCAGAGGGGGCCGGGAGAGGAGGCTGTGGGTAGCAGAAGAGCGAGCTCCTTACATTAAAAACAAAACAAACAAACAAACAAAAAACACCCAAAAACCAAAAAACCAAAAAGCTCAACTTGGTTATACAAGCCCAACCTGATTAACAAGTGAGGGGAATCAGAGTCACACAGGTACTGTTTACAAATTGGCAATTATAAGACTTGTGTGAAAGTTTCATTTTCCTGGAGTGATTAGAAATTGCAATTAAAGCTACTGTCATTTTTCTTCAGCTAGACTACCATCAATGAGCACGGAAGAGCTTTTTCTTCAAAGGATTAGTACAAGAGGGCAAACCCCATGGCTGGACTCTTAGATTCTGGTTCCTCTTCTGTAGCCAGATGAACTTTTCATTTTTATTTTTATATTTGGTATAAGTATTTTTTTTACTACTATAAAGGTAACATATAGACACTGTTGATAAAAAAAAACTATATGAAAATATATCGGGCCCAAATAATCTAAATAGGTGATGTAGTTTAATAAAAGGAGTTCAAGCTTTGGAGCTGGGCAGGTGTGGGTCTGACTCCCGGTTCTGCTGCATAACTGCTTTGTGACATGGGAGCTGGTTTTCTCATCTGTGGAATGGAAATGTGGCTTTGGAAGGATGACATGAGACAGTGTGGATAATGTGGGGGCACATGACATCTAGGACGTACAGTAGTGCTCATTCTACTAAACTACAGTAGTTTACACTATGTCCTTCCTTTCTTTCCTTCCAAGAATCATTCCTTGAGATTCTTTACTGGCTTTATGAACTCTGACAAACACTGGTAAACAAGGCTTTTCTTAGTTTGTCCCCAACATACCTGTTTGGTATTTTATTGGTCTCGAAGGCTAACTCTATTTAAATGAGCCCAACATTTCAATGGCTTCACACTGAATTAAAGATTATTTCTTTTTTTTAATTTAAAAATTTTTTTATTATGTTATGTTAATCACCGTACATTTCATCATTAGTTTTTGATGTAGTGTTCCGTGATTCATTGTTTGCATATAACACCCGGTGGTCCATTCAGTACGTGCCCTCTTTAATACCCATCACCAGGCTAACCCATCCCCCCACCCCCTCCCCTCTAGAACCCTCAGTTTGTTTTTCAGAGTCCATCGTCTCTCATGGTTCGTCTCCCCCTCCGATTTCCCCCCCTTCATTTTTCCCTTCCTACTATCTTTTTTTTTTTTAAACATATAATGTATTATTTGTTTCAAAGGTACAGGTCTGTGATTCAACAGTCTTGTACAATTCACAGCACTCGCCATAGCACATACCCTCCCCAATGTCTATCACCCAGCCACCCCATCCCTCCCACCCCCCACCACTCCAGCAACCCTCAGTTTGTTTCCTGAGATTAAGAATTCCTCATATCAGTGAGCTCATATGATACATGTCTTTCTGTGATTGACTTATTTCGCTCAGCATAACACCCTCCAGTTCCATCCGTGTTGTTGCAAATGGCAAGATCTCATTCTTTTTGATGGCTGCTTAACATTCCATTGTGTGTATATATATACCACTTCTTCTTTATCCATTCATCTGTCGATGGACATCTTGGCTCTTTCCGTAGTGTGGCTATTGTGGACATTGTTGCTATAAACATCGGGGGTGCACGTACCCCTTTGGATTGCTATATTTGTATCTTTGTGGTAAATACCCAGTAGTGCAATTGCTGGGTGGTAGGGTACTCTATTTTCAATAAAGATTATTTCTTGCTCATGCCACAGTTCAAGATGGGATTGGGAAGGGGGTCACTCTGTTCCAACAGTCATTCAGGGATCTGGATTCCTTCCATTTTGTGGTTCTGCTCTTCCTGAGGCCCATGGACTTCTCTTCATTCACTCAGGGAAATGAATAATGCTCACCATTATCCGTTCACACCCACTCTTTACTACCTGGCCAGATGTGGCTGCACACATCACTTCGTTTCTTTCTGCTGGAGAGAAAGAGTCCCATGACCCCGTCAAGGTGCAAGGGAAGCTGGGAGATGTAGTCCATCAGTGAGCCCCAAGAAAGAGACTGTGCAGATGGGTGAACTCTCCCAGTCTCTGCTCCACATATTAGTTGCTAACATGCAAGCACCAGTCAGACAATCTAACTGACTTGTCTTGAGTCGTGTATGTACCCTCCTTGACAAGAGTTTCCAGGTACTAGGAATGACATTCTCCAGACCCAGCCATGTGACTCAAGTAAGAAAAAAAATATCTGCCAGAAGAAGGGGGGACACCGTGCTGAGCAGCCCCACGCAGCTGCTGACCCCTGCCGCTGAGAAGCCCAGAGCCCAGCTGGGGGGCCTGCAGGATGGCCGCGTGATGGGTAGAGCCATGATCCTTGCCCTCAATGTGCCCACACTGCCCAGACCACCAGGGAACAATTCCGGCTTGGGTATACTCAAGGCTTAGGTGATTGGTATTACCTGAGAAGAGCAAATTGAGTTCAAAGGAGAAAGAAAAGGGGGTACAGATGGAGCAGCCACAGTATGGCGGACAAAGGATTATTTGTGCAGGCAGAAGACCACCCTGTGTGGCTGTGGGTAAAAAAAAACTCGAGTCTCCTTCACTGTGAGAACCAAATATACCTATGTCATTGCATTTCTGCAAGGGATCAGAGAAATAAAAGAAGTGAAAAGTTTAAAAGGAATATATCTGGCCATTGCCAGAGTTCAGCAAAGACTTCATGGAAGAAGTAGAGCTTCTGGAGGTGGGGCGGATCAAGGGTACAGCGTGGACCCCAGAGAAGGGGAGGGGGAAGGCACTCCAGCCAGATGCAGCGGGGGCCATGGTGCAGGCCTGAGACTGGCTGTGGCCTCGCCGGGCTGGGACAGAGGAAAGATCAGGTAAGTAGAGAAGCTTCCTTTTATGGGCCTCAGCCCACAGTGCTGCAACTTCCCATCTCTTTTGGCTCCCCAAGTCCTTCTCAAAAGAAGAATTTAGAATCCAGGCCAGACAATTCTGACTGTGTGTCTTGATTCTCCATCTCTTCATGGGTGGCAGGTGGGGCCGGTTTCTGAGAAGATTTATAAAGCAGGGGACAGAGCCGGTGCCTGCCTGGAGTCCAGTGTAAATCTGATTTAACAGGTTTTTCTCTCCACAAACACACAACAACAACAACAAAACAAATGCGCAGACCTCTGGGCCACCATGTCCTTCACATCCAACGACATTCATATACAAGGTTCATAATTCTGCTGGTGCAGGGGCAGCGTCTCCTGAACTTGGCCTCTGGAAGTGTGAAAGCTAATAGGACCCGTGGCTCCGCTGTGTGTATCCTGCTGACAAGAGGGGAGCGTGGGGGTGGCGGCCCTGCCTTGGAGCCTCGTCCCAGGGCTTCCCAGATGTGCATTGCCTTGGAAGGATGTGTAACAATCCCACTCACTGAGGAGGATGGTGAGGCTCAGAGCACGAAGACGGCTTGTTTTAAATCATATAAATAGGTTTGCAGATTTTTGTAAAGTGCCTTCTGCATGCCAGGCACGACTATATATGTTGCTTCTAACCCTCAAGGAACTGCTGTTAAGGTAGGAGTTTCCTTCCCGTTCTACTGATGAGGAGACTGAGGCTCAGAGCAGAAGGGTCAGGGCCACACAGTGAGTAAAAACAACTGGGATTTGGGATCAATCTCTCCATTATAACCAACAAACACAGAGACAGCAGTTACTTTGGTTATGAATAAGACCAGCAGCGAACATTTACTGCACACTTGCCCTGAGCCCGGCATTGTGCCGAACACTTTCACACACGGGACCTCATTTAATTCTTGCAACCATTCCAGGAGCAAGGAGCCACTACTACTATGCCCATTTCACAGACATGGAAACTGAGACTGGGTCACCTGAGTTAAGAAACTTGCCCAAGCTTCTGCACAGGTGAGCGGAGGGGCAGGCTCAGCACCCAGCCGTTCTGGCTCTGTAGCCTCTGCATTAAGCTGCCTTATTAATGGCAAACATTACGATTGTATGATTTTATATGTACTCTGTGCCACATCTACCTGTTCTGTGGATTGAGGGAGGAAGAGAGGGGTCTACTATTTCGTGAGCTTCTACTCTTCTCAGTTCTCTATAAAGTCCCCTCCCTCAACTAATGGTCACAATAACCATACCAAGCAGGGAGTCCTGCTCTGCTCCTTCCACACACGGGCTTGGAGAAGCAGAGTGCTCGGGCAGAGGGCAGGGTTTGGATGCAGGTATGTCTGCCTCGAAGCTGCTCTCTCCAGCGTGTGTTGCTACCCCACATTTCTTGACGACGCCCTTAGCGTGTGTCCATGTTGGACACTTGACGTTCTTCATGCATACTGATTAAACCAACAAACGGATAAGTGTTTCCATCCAGCTGTCTCAATGAGATTCCAGGCTTCTTGGTTACAGGACTAAATATCTCTTTTTTTCCATTATATTCACCTAGGCAAGTAAGCTGGTGACAGATTTTTAAGAAAGTCCTGACATTTATTGAGAACATACTGTGTGCCAGATACCAGCTTAAGTATTCTGTGTTTTCACCTGCCAACAGTACTTTGAGGCAGGTATTGTTTTTCCTGGGCTCAGAGAGGGTGGGTGTCTTGCTCTGGGTCACCCAGCTAGTGAGGGGCAGCGTTGTGGTCAGAATCCTGGCCTCCTACCACTATCGTGACCTGTTGCCATTGCGTCACTGCCGTTGGGGTGGGGGAGGCTTAGAAAAAGAAGAAGATGGCTTCAGGGTAAAGGCATGCCATCCACCCCATGAGTTAGGAAAAGAAAACCACAGGTGACTCCAAATACCTTACTTTCTTTTCCCCTTTAATGTATTTAGAATGAGAGGCAAGTGTGAATGATACCAACAGGGCCTGCTAAAAGCCTGCAAAAATGACAGGGGAAGGTTACACAGCTGGAAAAAACTGTTTCACCGTTCTTGTGACATAAAAAAGCAAAACCCCAAACAACAAAAAGCCCCCAAACTGAGAAGTGACAGCATCTCTGGAAGATCAATGGGTGAGAGTCACAGGAATCTGGGCTCTATATCCAGATAAAGAAGACTTCCCAGCAGTCAGAGTGGTCCAACAATAATTGAGGCTCCTGGGAAGGTAGTGAGATCCCAGTACCTGAAGGTATGCAAGGGGTGCTGACCAGGTGCTGAAGGGGCCAGGGAAGGGGTGGCTCAAACATCTAAGGTTTGACTGGATCACACCCATGACATTAATCCCAACTTCATCCTATTGTTCAGACTAGAGGCTTATAATGACCACTTCCACTTATTGGGCACATTTCATGTGCCAAGCACTGTGTTGAACGCTTTTCTCATTCAACTCAAGGACTGGCTGCGCTTATGCTGCTCCTTAAGAACTGGATAAGATCAGATCAACCTGGATCCTCGTTTCATGATTTATGGTAAGTCCAAAGCCCCAGCATGGTTTCTGTATATGTGCGTGTGTGTGTGTGTGTGTGCATGCGTGTGTGTGTGTGTGTGTGTGTGTGTGTGTGGTATGGGGCTTCACACTGTCAAGGGCATCTCTACTTCTGAGTTCCTGTTTACACTAAATCAGTTCCCTTTTGGATGGTCTTTCTGTCTGTACAGATCCCTGTTCCAAGATAGAGAACTCAGAGACATCACTTGATTTCCACAAAAACTCACTTTTGGGCATGGTGTAGACTCCAGAAGGTTCGCGGCCACAGAGGTGGTGTATGCTGTGGTCACGCAAACAGTACAAGACCATGGTCTGTCCTGTTCCCGAAAGCTTTGGATGCTCCTTTTCCCCCTGGTTAATGGACCCTGTGCAGTGTGTGCTCCCTGGCTCCTTTCTTCCCTCCTCTTTCCCCACTTTCCCGTCAAACAACCAGCCAATCCGCCACCCGACCCACACACTAACCAGTCACCAGCCAGCCAACCCAACAACCAACTAATCAGCCAGCTAACCAATCAAATGCCTATCTTTTTTTTTTTTTAAAGAACTATCACATGACGTGCCAGGTCAAACTCCAAAATGAAGAAATAGGAAGGAATGAAGGAACAAACAAATGAAGGAAGGAAGAAACAGATGACAAGCAGTCTCTCCTTTACTATGTAGAGCAGTTCTGTGCTCCCTTGGCCCCGCCTCCAGATCTGCCTTCTGGTCTCATCATACTCAAATAGTTCACCAGGGTGTTTTTGAAAACTCGCCTTCATCTTTGCCAACAACTCTGCCTCTGTCCCTGGCAGGTGCTGTCAGCCATGTCAGTTTCAAAACCTGCCCGGTCTCCCTTAATCCTTACAGTGACCCTCCATGTAGGTTTGACTGTTTTCGCTGTTGGAAAACTCCAGCTGGAGGAAGGGAAGTCCCTTGGCCAAGTTTGTGTGGCTGTCAAGGGGCAGGACCAGGAGTGGGGCTGGGGCCACAGGACCCACATTCATGGATCAGAAAGACCAGAGTTCTCTGGGCTCCCTGAAATCCAGTGCCAACTTTTCAGATGGCATTTTAAAATTCCACCATACAAACGTTGTCTGCTTTTCTCCTCCGAGCAGCCCTGGAAGTAGGTGTTTCCATCCCCATTTCACAGTCCCACAAAACTGAGACCCAGAGAGGTGGCTTGCCCAGGGTCCCAACCCCCAGGATGTGGTGTACCTCCGGATTTAAACCCCCTGGTTCAAAAGCCTGCTCTTCCCCTCTGTGTGCTGTGCACACCTCCTGGATACTAGATTAATGAGACAGAGAAACAGAGGAACTGGCATCCGGGGTGGGGGGCAGTCAGCCATGGAAATGGCTAGTCACAATGATAAATTCTATTAACAGGAACTTGGCATGAGAGTGTCACAGGGGAGGCATGGCCGGCTCTTGGGCCCACGGGAAGCCCCGCCAAGAAAGTGACTCCAGAGCAAGGTTCAGAAGAGTGACTAGGAGTTCACTACATGGACACCTGTAAGGAAGGGAGGCCAGTCCAGGCAGAGTGAATCTCCTGGAGAATGACATGGCCCTCAAGCTATAGTGGGAAGGGCTGGTGGCCCCGAAGGAGAGGGGAGGCTGAAGAGGTCCGTAAGGATGACCCGTGAAGGCCTTGAATGCCAGATCAAGGGTTCAAACTTGATCCTGAGGGTGATGGAGAGCCACAGGAGGCCTCTAAGCAAGGGAATGACCTGCTTAGGGTGCCAGGGGTGCCTTGGACACCATACATACACACACACACACACACACACACATACACACACACACACATGTACTCGGTGCCTTGCCTTTCTCTGCTACCATTCATCTTCTTTTCAGGAACCGGTACTGGAGGTTTTAATGAACTCATTATTCATTCCACTGTCAGGTGAGTCCAATTGTGGTGGGAGGTTGGGCGGAGGGCTCGTCCTGCTGGGGCCATGCTGCTCTGATCTGATCTCATCAGCAGCCGCTCAGGTTCTGTCCCTGGCAGCAGCTCACCCAACCTGTTCTGTGGTGCCCCCGCCCCACCTCCTCCCAATCCCACGCTTTGCTGCCTCCTCAACTCGCCAACATCCATTTCAATGGGCGTGATTGGAATCTTGTCTTCCCGGAACTTGATGCCATCTGTCTCTCCCTATGCCGGTGTCTCGTTCCTATCCTCTGCATCTCTATCTCACCGCTGGGTGTGGGAAGCTCCTGCCTGTGCCCTGGATGGCCAGTCTGCCCGTCTGTCTCTCTTCCTGGCACCCCTACCCCCAGCCTGGGCTTGCCCATCCACCTTCTCTTCCTTCCTCTTCCCTGCCCTTCCCCACCGTGGACTTTGCACCCGACTTGCTCTTCCTTTTCTTACCCTGAACTTGTCTGGATGTCTGTCTGTCTGCCCATATCCTCTCACCTTAGTGCCTCTGCTTGTTCATCTCTTTCCCTCTCCTCCTCCCTTCCTTGTCCCAGGAATCATCTGGAAACAGACCACTCTGAAGTCTATTCAATAGAAAGGCACAAGGTTTTGCAAATTCCTAGCTATTCTGATTAGATCCACATAATTCATGGAGTGGGCTTCAGGGTGGAAGGAGAGTCATCTGATGGAAGCAGTGGTGAATCCACGGGAGGCACAAGTGTGGGGCCCCTGGGCACCTCCTTTCCTGAGCTATGTGGCCCTATGTAGGAGCTGCAAAGCCAACCTCATGTCCTCAGCCAGCTGGAAGCCAGGGGGGACACTCCAAATCATGGAAGCGGGGACTTTTATGGGTGAAAAGACCCCTTGACATTCAACTATTATCATTTTTTTTTCCTCTTTCTCAGATGTGGAGAAAGAGGCGTAGAAAAAGGCAAAATTTTGGTGGCTGGCTCAAGGTCACTCAAGGAGAGTCAGTTTAGACCCCCTGTCTGCTGGCCTGCAGAAGAGGGCTCTTTGTTAAACCCAAAGAAAGCACATGGCCTGGCAATTTCCCACACCGTGTGGGTAGTGGTCTTCTGTGCCCTCACACAGGCCAACTTCAGGCATGCCTCTATGGTGGCGCTGGCTGACCAGGTAAATCTGTCTTCCTTGGGTGTTTCTGGCAGAAATGCCTCTTTGTGGATCAGCATGTGTGCTCTCTTTCCTTAGTGTGGGCTGCTCCTGGGGGATGCTCAACCATGGACTACATTTCCCAGGCTCCCCTGCACCTAGGGTGGAGCATGTGGTGAGTTCTTGCTATTCCATTGTGAGTGGAGGCCATGTGTGTCACTTCTGGATGAAGGTGTTTAATGAGAGGATATGCCTTCTTCATACACTTGCTTTCCTTTTCGTGAGCCAGATGAGGAGGATCCCAAGGACCTAGAGGATGGCAGAGCCACAAGATGGAAGGAGCCTGGGGCAGTGCATCAGAGAGATACTGGTCATTCAAGAAGACCAGCATTGACTGTTACATTGGTGACAAAGAGAATCTGCTTATTAAGGTACTGTCATTCTCATTCCTGTTTAATAGGTGAGGAAGCCCTGTCCTGGAGTTTCCTGAATTGTTGAAGGACAATTCCTGTTTGTCTGCCTCTCTGACCTATCTCCTCTTACTCTGCACTGGCTCATTATTTTTCCTACTGCTGGTCTTTCAAACACACCAGGCATCTTCCCACCTAGAGGCCTCCATATCTGCTATTCTCTCTTTTTCGATTGCATCCTCCCCCCACCCCAGATCTTCTAAGTTTGTCTTCTTCCTATTTATTTAATCGTATTGCAAACACCCCACCTCATGAGATCTTCTCAGGCCACCCCACCGTAGGCACTGACCCCATCTCTCTAGCACCCATCCTTCCACTGCTCAATCATCATGGTCTACTTTCCTCAAGCCCCTGCCTCTACCTGAAATTATCTTGTGCATTTATTGGTTTACTCCATGATTGTCCCGATACACTTTTCTTTAGTTTCTCCTCCATTTTAGGAAAAAGAAACTCAGAAGGGCCCTGTAATTTCTAGAGCTGCTAAGTAGTGGTCCTGGGATTTGAACCCAGATATGACTGATTCTATAGCCTACTTTCTTTCCAGACTACCACACAGTTCTCCTGACCAAGTAAGAATGGGTTATCTATATTTGTTTTATCAGGACATCATTTTGATCTCTGATACCAAGGCAGGGTGGTGGAGGGGGAAAAACAGGGATGCTTGAGTTGGCAAGCCCAGGTTCATATCCTGGCATTGATGTTCTACATTGTTTAACATCTTCGAGTGCCTTTCTCACAAAATAGAGTTAATATACTTCCCTCAAAGAGTTAACATGAGGATAGAAGGAGATAATATTTGGAACAGCTAATGCTATGCCTGCCCACAGTGGGGGCTCAGGTGCCATTATTTCCCTTTGTAAAAAGGATATCAATATTTATCCCGAGAGTTCCACCTTCATCTCAGACCAGGTGCTTTATCACTGGAAAGAGGAAGAAAAAAGTGCAAATTTGGATAAAAACACCAAAGATTCTGAAAAGCACCTGATTCATCCTTAACTTCCCTCTTGGGCTTTGTTGGAAAGTGAAGTTTAAATCCAAGTCAGAGCTCCCCAGACCTCATCACAGTTACTGTGTTGAAAGCAAACAGACTTTGGGATTTAAAATTTTTTCTCATCTCCCCCACTACAAAGCATAAATGTCATGGACAAGGGGCAAACTCATTATAGCTAGGTTTCTATCTGCCTGGTCCAGACGCATGTGCTCAAATGGGAGGCCAGTTCCAATGGCCAATGTCCAGGACTGTGTGTGCCGTGACTAATGTATGTAAAACACACACAGGGCTCCTCTCTCTCCCAGCATCTGGAATGAAAAAGCAAAAGTTAGCCACAGAGAAACTCTAGGTGAGCTCTCCAAAGTCTTCATTGCTTTTCAAGCTTGGAGGCAGTGCGTCTGGTTTAAAGCAAAGGAGCTCTTGATTGGGACTGGGGATTATTATTATTTTTTTATATGGATGTTACTTTACTGATGGTGTTCATAGGTCTCTGATCGTAAAGTTCACTTTTTCCATATTAGTCAGAGACTAGGTTGTGCTCTGGGAACAAATAACCCCAAATTCTCAGAGCCTTTAAACAACAAGGGCTTGTTTTTGGTTTGTGCTACATGTTCAGTGCCGCTTGTTGTGGGAGTGGGGAGCTGTGCTCACTGTGATCCTTCAGGGTCCTAGGCCCGTGGAAGAGGTATCATTGGAAATATTGCCAGTTGCTGGGCCAGAGAGAAAAGAGGTCTCTGAAGGGTCTCACACTGATTTTTATCTGCTTAGCCTAGAAGTGACACATGGTATTTCCTCCCCCAACTTATTGTCCAGAGCTAGACATAGGGCTCTCCCAACGATAAGGGAGGCAGGACATGTAATCCTACTATGTGCCAGGAAAAGGGGAACAAAGAATATTTGTTCACAGCACCTCATTTCTGTTCCTTGCAATTCCTGGATGGGTCACCATGTCTAGGTAATTCAAATCTCTTCATTAACCAAAAGGATCTATTCTCTTTGTTCCGTGGAGCTCATCCCTCCTCAGTCCAGGCTTCCAGACCTCTCACCTAATGGTGGCCTCCACCTCCAACCTTGTCCCTTTGCCAGTCTTGGTCCTTGTAACTCATCCTCTGCCTCTCAGTCATAGTGATCACCTGGGTTTCGATCCACCCAGGTCATTCCCTTCCAGACACAGAGCTTGGCACCCTTGGCATCATCTTTCCTGCATCCCAGCCTAGATTTGTAGAGAGGAAAATAATGGATATTTTGTTTGTTTCTAGGAAAAGGTCTTTCAGGACCCTTCTGAAGCCATGATTCTAGGATTATATTATTATTCTCAACCATGAAGCTGCAGACACACACCTCCTGTAGGGGGTCCAACCAGGTGCTTAATTAGCAAATACAATTAAACTCCAAGGAACGAGGATCCACAGTCGCTGGGTGACTCCCCACATGACCTGCTACCCAGCCAGTGTGAGGGATGCTGACGTGTCTGGGCTCCGTTGGAAGGTGCTGGTTTCCTTCACAGCTCACCACCCACCACCCTCATCTTGCTGGCTGTCCTGTCCCCGGGGACAGCTCCTGGGCCTTCCAGCACATTCGACCAGCTCTCCCTCCAAGGGCTGTTATTCCCTCCCAGCAAATAAACACCAAGAGGCAAAATCACCAACTCAGTCCATCTAGAACCTGACAACCCTTCCTCAGCACAGGCCTGAGCAGGTTCATCAACATGGGCTCACCACACTATCTCAGCAACACCACGAGGCAGACAAAACAACCACCCACATTGGCAGATGTGGAAACTGAGTCTCGGGAAGGTCAGGTCACTGTCCGGGAAGCAGTACAGTTGGGGCTGGAATCAGGGTCTTCTGCTCCATGCCACAGTGATCAGAGACGTTGGATCGCTCATCTCATGGAGCAGGGTTTGGAAGTCCATACCTAGACTCCATTTCCCCTAGTCTTCCTGGGTGGGCCTGGAGCTGTGGCCAGACTGGGAGCCACAGGCCCCTGAGAAAATCAGGCCGGTTCCTTGTCTGCTTCCATCAGCAACAATGGGCCAATTAAGGCAATTACTGCCATTTATGTAACAGGACACAGAGATCATGGCACTCAGCTCTTTGAAAATCTCCTATAAAAGCGCTAATAATGCATTAATGTATTAATCCCCTTAATCCTGTCAAATTACCAGACTCACTCCTCAGAGCTGCCGGTGGGTCTCAGCTGCCCCATGAGGTGGTGGGGGCTCCCCTCCCCCGTCACTTCTTCCCGAAACACTCCTCCGGAAGCTGTGAGATCCTGCTAGGAGAGGGTGGTGGTAGAGGGCAGATGACTGTGGCAGGGGAGGGACGCTGATTCTTTGACAGAGAGATGAGGATGTGCTAACAAAAATTCTTTCTGGAGTGTTTCTCAGCAAGGAGAGACAGCCCAGCATGGTCAGCGTGCCCTGGGCTGCTGACTCTGTCACTCACTGGTTGGTCTTGGGTCACTGTTCAACTTCTCTCTGAGCCTTTCCTTCCTCACCTATAATACCTGGATAACAATTCCTCATTGCAGAGTGGATGGAAGATTCCAGAACTGCAGGTGAATGCCTGACACACAGAAGGCAATTTGAGACATCTCCAGTCCCCTTGCCATCTGTAAAATGGGTGTTAGGATCCCCATCATGAGGATTAAATGAGCATGTATATCAGTTTCCTGGCACATAGTAGATATGAATTCTTTTTCCTCTTCATGCTTTTTGTTTGTTTATTTGTTTAACTAAAATGTTGCCCGAATTTCAACAGAGTGTAGGAACAAAGAGCACAATGCTGAACGAGGTTTTCAGGTATTTTATTTGTGATAAAGCAGATTACATCTTGTCAGTAAGCCCCACTGTTTGGAGAGAATTTCAACCCCAATGTCAGCCTGCATAGGGCACCCCTAGACTTCCTTATGGGCAGATCAGAATGGGCAGGGGTGTGGGGCTTACCTGGGCCCTGGGCACCTAGAAATGGGCAAGGGGCTTTAGTTTCTGATGGGCTCTAAGGTACTAAGACAGTTTTGGTGTCAGGATGCTGCTGTGGTCAGGCCTGGCTTTGTTGTCTGGTGGCCCATGGGGGCTTCCCCAGGGGGAAGCCTCTCGGTGGTTGGCAGTCTCGGCCACAGAGGCCCCCTACTGCTACCCTTGAGGCCTTACTCAGTCCTTAGCAGCCCCCTCCACCGGCATCTGGTAGCATCCCGTAGCATCCCGTAGCACCCCGTAGCATCCCACCGGAGGCCAGGTGTGTGTTGGGGGGGTGGAAGGGCAGCCACACCCTGGAGCTGGAATTTGGGAGAAGGAATCCATTCCCCCATCCCTGTCCCCATTCAGTTCTGGGGAGCTCCTTTCTCTTTCAGGGTCAGCAAAGGCTGTGTTGGGGAGGGGCAAGGAGTGAGGTTAGTCTCTTCCAAGGGATCTTGGTTTTGTGCTCTGGCAAGGGCATTCAGACGCAGAATCCTCAGATTTGACTGCCTATTTGGAAGGGGACAAGGGAAAAGGCCTTTCATTCTTGCTGATACCCTATCAGCAGATAGCGTGAGAGTTTTAAAATATAGCCACGAATTCAGGGGCACCTGGGTGGCTGAGTCAGTGAAGTGGCCGACTGGATTTTGGCTCAGGTCATGATCTCAGGGTCCTGGGACAGGCTTCACGTTCAGTGGGTAGTCTTCATGAGGATTCTCTCTCACTCCGCCCCTCCCCCCACTTGCACTTTCTCTCCCTCTCTCTCTTTCTAAAATAAATAAATAAATCTTTAAAAAAGATATATCCACAAATTCACTGACACTCCTCTTCCAACCGGTGGAGCTGAATTACCCTCTGGAGTATGGACTGGACTTAACAACTTGATTCTAATGAAGAAAATGTGATAGAAGTGATGGTATAGGTTGTGGAAAGTATTTCGCTTCCCCCTTGCTCTCTCTGGAGCACTCACTCTGGGGGAAGCTAACTGTCATGTGATGAGGACACTCAAGCAGCCCCATGGAGAGATCCATGTGGGAGGAAGTGAGGCCTCCTGCCAATGGCCATTGGAGGTGCCATCTTGGAAGCAGATCCTCCAGACCAAGTCAAGGCTTCAGACGAATTGCAGCTCCAACCAACGTCTTGACTGTAACCTCATGAGATACCTGAAGCCAGAACCCCCCAGTTAAGCTGCTCCCGGATTCCTGATCCACAGAAACTGTGTGAGGTAATAAAAATTTGTTTGTTGTTGTTTTAAGCCACTAAGTGTTCAGGATAATTTGTTACACAGTAGATAACTAATATAATTAACAGCGAAAACAAAACATAAATTGATATCTCAATAAGTAGCCCTCAGTGTGTGGGTGTGTCTGTAAAATGCTAGACTGTGTTCGCTCACACTCCACCTATTTATTAAAACCTGAAGCCAGGCATATGTGGCTGAAGGGGGGCAGATCACAGACCCAGTGTCCCGGAGGCCCAGTCTGGAGGTAGCAGGCAATCACAATGCAGGGTGTTGATGGAAGGGAAAGCCCAGTGAGCTGTGAGAGCCAAGAGATGGGACCTGTGACCCAACCCGACTTCAAGGCCTAGGAAGGTTTCCTAGCAGATGTGACAGCTACTGGGAGACTCCAAGGACCAGTAGGAATCTGCCAGGTGATAGGGAGCTTGGGGAAGGATGTACCAGACCAGGGGAGGTGCTTGGGTCAAGGCCTGCTAATGAGTGAGACTACGTTGCCTTCCAGAAGTTTAGATCCATTTGGTGTGGTCAAAGCTTAGGGTGTGTGTGTGTGTGTCTGTGTGCGTGTGTGTGTATGTGTGTATGTGTATGTTTGCACATGTATGTGGAGAGAAGAAGCATGAGTAGGGAGAACTGTGACAAGAGACAAAGAAACCTAAGAAGGGAAGAACAAGTCCAAATCTTAGCTTAGCCTGCCCTAGGTTTG
This sequence comes from Eumetopias jubatus, assembly GCF_037043125.1. Lineage (NCBI taxonomy): Eukaryota > Metazoa > Chordata > Mammalia > Carnivora > Otariidae > Eumetopias > Eumetopias jubatus. Next base: position 80,751,765 of record NW_028274821.1, on the reverse strand, counting down.
GAATTTTCTGACAGGTCACTTATACCTATCTGAGCTTTGACCTCCTTATTTCTAAAATGGGAATTCATTCAATGATACATTTAACAAAGATCTTATAGCATGCCAGAGTCTGGGCTAAGTCTGAGAACACCATGATGGCGCCCAGAAGAGTAGACCTTATTCTCCAAGAGCGCAGAGGCGAGTGTACGTAGCCCAAACGTGTCTGTGTCCTCGCTCTCTGCCAGGCTTTGGAGTTCAGCCCTTGGGCCAACATTCTCCTGGGGAAGAGGGGGCTCCCCTCTTGTCATCTCTGGGGCTTGGGGCGGCTACCAAGTGTGTTGTCAATATTCTTGAGCCTCTTCTGATTGCTGTGCTTTGAGTTCAGGAGGGCGTGTGTCTAGTTACAAGTCTGGGTGCTGGGTCTTACTGGCTGGGTTTAAATCTTTGAAGCATTTGCCAGTCATGTGCCCTCAGGCCAGTGGCTTCTCCAGCTTTCTGAGCCTGTTTCTTGATATAAAAAATGGGAACACTAGAATGAACGGGTATGCCAACAGGTTTCTGCGCAGAATAAGAGTGATAACGCAAGGTCTCAGACACTTGGCGCCCGCTCAAGTGGGATAACTGGATGCCTATAACGTTCTGGTCGTCGGCTGGCGCTCTGCCGCCTGATGGCTGGGGTCAAATCCCAGGTCTCTTACTTACGGCTGTGTGAGCTTGGGCAAGCATTTAATCTTTCTTTCCCTCTCAACTTTCTCATCTGCAAAATGGGATTAATAAGAGCACCTCCCTCAAGAGACCGCTGCCATTGTTGGATGAGTTAATGCGTGTGGAGTGCTTGGTCCCGTGCCTGGCAATCAGCTCATGCTAGGTAAGTGTGAGCTACAATATTTTATGTTGCTACCTTATTCTCTGCAGTTTGCAGAGAGGGGCAGGCACCGATAGGAGAAGCAGAAGGGAGGGCTCTTGGACCCTCAGAAGGCAGCACAAAGAAAGCGCCCCTTGGGTACACATACAGAGGGGGATCCCTGTTGTGCTCCCTCTACACCCTCTGCAGGGCCGCCCCTTCTGGGGTCCAGGGAACCCAGAATGCTCTGCAGCCCAGCCCAGCCCTCTGCCTTTCATAAAGGCCTTTGCTCCCCAGCCTCCCCTCCACCCAGCACCAGGGACTCAGGGCGATGCGTGTGCCGGGTCAGCAGGCCTGGTGGGGGCGGGGAGGGAGGAGGCAGGGAGGGCGGAGGGGGGAGGCGGGGAGGGCAGAGGTGGCCACTCTCTCTCCTGCCCCCTGCCATCAGTGGGCTGGAGGACATGGACAAGCTCTGGGCTTAATTGGCAAATGAATTCTCGAGGGATAATTTCATTGACATGTACCGTGGGAGGGTCTGCAGGCCTTAATGACCGGCTCGGCCGGCTAATGTGTTTACCAAAAAATAAGGTTATTGATTCCACAGATATTTTTTTTCCCCTGGCCATCAGCCTATTATTGTGAGTTTTATGTAACAGGACAAATAGATCATGGTGTAAAGTCTTTTGAAAATCCCCTGTGAATGCTGTAATAATGCTTTAATGTATTAATCCCCTTAATCCTGTCAAACTTCCCAAAGAATTTCAGGACATGCTGACGGAGGATCTCACTCCCAGCACTGGCTGCCAGGGCTGCATGGAGAAGCTGCTGCTTTAACCTTTCGTGGACAGGAGGCGACCGTGTTGGCAAGAGGCACAGAGCTAGGAGCCCACTTCGGAGAGGGTGCAAATCGTTGGAAGGGAATCTGGTTGTGGCCCCGGGGAAGGAAAGGCAGCCTCGAGGGGCTCAAAATAGAGCTGGGCATGCTGGACCCAGCAGCTAATGGTGCTTGGCATTTACTGATTTCCCTCTGTCTCTGTCTCTGTCTGTCTCTGTTGGTCTCCATCTCTGTCTGCTGGGCACTGAGCCAGGCACTTGGTCATTTCCAGCGAAGCCCTGGGAGGGGGGTGCTGTTGTTCCTCTGTGCTGCAGATGCACATTTCCCCCTTCCAGAAGGTCGCCCGGCATTTCTAGGTAGGCCCCCAGCCTATTCCAGTGTGCCTCCACCTTAACTTGACTAACAGCTTGTCTAGATTGCTGGCAAGTGGCAGAGCTTGATCTGACCCAGAAACCCACGTTGCTCTCTTTCTCATAGGCCAGGATTTGGTGAACTTCCCTGGAAAGGGCCAGAAAGTAAATAATGTTGGCTTCACGGGTCACATGGTGTATACTGTAAGCACTCAACTCTGCTGTTTGGCGGGAAAGCAGCCAGGCCCAAGCCATAAGCAAATGGGCAAGGCTGTGTTCCAATAAAACTTTATTTATAAGAACAGGCAGGCAGTAGTTGGTCCATCCCTGAAATAGGAGCTATTGGAGGCTAGTGGAATTCTAAGAATATGTTGTTTGATTAAGAATCTGCGAGGTGAGGGATAGATCTCGGTGGCTTCTGCTTCCCATGGGCTGGACACTCTCTCCTCACCATCAGCACCTTTGTCTTGTGATGTCAGAGCGAAGCCCGGCTAGAAACCCAAGTGATGGCAAGACTGAAGCCCTGCTGTTTCTTGGGCTCTGGGTCGAGGAGGCTAGGATGCGGTCTGGGGCCAGTGTGTCAGCTGGAATGCCTGGGGGGAAGCCCATCTTGCTATGTGACCCTGGCAAAGTCCTTTTCCTCTCTGGCCTCAGTGCGTCCATTAGCAGGGTGAGATGCTTGGCCTTGCTGGTTTATATGGTTCCTCCGGGTCTGAAAGCCTGTGTCTGAGCAACTGTGTGCCCACTTTTGAGCAACTCAACACAAGGCAGCATCTGCTCGACCATACGCCCTGGTGAGTCTCTGAGGGCCAGCCGGCTTTTGTTTCTTTGGATCAACAACTGGAATGGGGGTTGCGGGCCGCCACTGAGCACTCACCACATCAGGGGACATTTCCCTAGTTGCCTAGGCTGCAAACGGTGATCTGTGCAAGCAGAGCCCCACATTCCCCTGGAACAGATTTCAGTGGCTATGGATGGGCCTCAGGACAAAGCCCAAATCTCTCTCTCTCTCTCTCATCTTCAGGCCTCTTTTCCCGAGACCTCCACCTGTCCCCTCAAGTGCACATTCTGTGTACCCTTACACAGCCTTCTGGGCTCCATTTTTACCTCCAGGGAGGGAGCGTGTCCTCTCTGCAGGCACATCTCACATCTCCTTCCCTCTTTGCCTGGTTAACTCCTGCTCATCCCATGCACCCCCCTCCTCCAAGAAGCCTTCCTTCATCCCCTGCTTGGGGGAGATGTTGCTGCCCTCTACCGCATGGGCCCACCATGGGGAGGAGACCTTATCAACCAGGCTCGCATGAAATAAGCCAGCAGCAGTCCACGACTGGACAGGGGAAGAGTTAGGAAGGGTCTCTTGGGGAAATGATGTTTCCTTGGAGCCCTGTGGGATGATGAGGAGTTATCCCAGGGAGGGAATAGGGAAAGACTTTTCTGGCTGGGGGGAATGGCAGGTGCAAAGATGCAGAGAGACAGTGGTCCTTTGAGTCATGGAAAGCAGCTCCATGAGGCTCTCTGATGTCTCTAGCATAACAATGGAACTTCTGAGTGTGGCATTCAAGGCTCTCCAGATCCCAGCTCCAGACTCTGGCCTTGCACTGATACCCCAGCATACCACGGTCATGGATTCCATGCAGTTCCTGCTTTGTGCAATCCTTTCTCTTGCTTGCATGAACCGAGATCAGTTCCATCTTATGGCATATCTATCCCAGGACCCAAAGATGAAGAGACCCAATCAATTCCCGGCCTCCGGGAGCTCACAGCTTAGTTGAAGAGAGATGCTTCATCTCCAATATGCAAATAGCACAAGGTAGATGCTCTAACATTTGCTGAATGTGAGAGTAAATGATTAGAACATAGACAAAGAGCTGAGGGGCTTGGAAGATGGGGTAACCTACCACTGTGTGGGAGGCTGGAGCGTTCGGGGCAATGGAACAGCGTGAGCTCAAGTCAGGAAGTGAAGGGCATGTGGCAAGTTCCAGGACCAGTGGGAAGTTAGCTGTGGCTAGAGGGTCGGCCGTGTGTGTGTGTGTGTGTGTGTGTGTGTGTGTGTGTGTTTGTGTGTGTGTGTAGGGGGTTGGCAGGGAGTGGAGGCGCAGATGGAAAGTGTCACAGGAAAGAAGGAGCCTCAGGGCAAGGTCAGGGTCGCTGAATGCCAGACTGAAGCATTTATATTTGTTGCTGTCCAGGAGGAGCCATTGAAAGAGTGATGTACTTGGACCTTGTGCTTCAGGAAGACCCATCTGTGGATGAGCAATGAACACAGAGGCCAAATTGGGTGGAAATGTGCCATTGAGTTACAGCCATGGTCCAGGCCTAGGATACAGGAGATGGGGATGGAGAAACAGTCCTCAGAAGCTGTGAGTAAGAAACGGACCGGTGTCAACACGAATAGAGGAGGATCCAGGCGCCTTGGAGGCATCCAGCCTGAGCCTGCTGGGCCAGGTGAGCTCTTGGTTGAGACAAGGAGCTGAACTTCCAACAAGAGTAGTTGCATCGGGGGTGATCTGTGTGTCAGCTCTGCGCTCCGTGTCCCTCACATGTGGACTCTGTCTGCACAGCTACCTGGAGTGGCAGACCCCACCTGCCCACTTTGTGGATGGATAACTGAGGCCTGGAGAGGTTCAGCAAGGCATCTGACTTCATGCAGTCACTGGTGGATTCTAGATGGGATTCGGGCCCCAATTCAAGGTCCTCTGCAGGGAGGTGGGCCCTCCCAGGGCTGTGCAGGGCCCGGGGGGTGGTGTTGCTCTTCAAATCCACATCTCTAAGGGGAGTCACAGATCAGACTCAAGAGAGATGAGGTCACTGAGAAGCATGAGCAGCTCCTGTCACAACCTAGGAGAGCCTAATTCTGGGCCAGGCAAGAATAGAAAATGGACCCCCAGCTACATCTGCAGGGAGGCCAAGTATACCTCTTAGGAAGGCAGGAACCAACAGTATGGGCCCATGAGTGCTGAGCATCCTTGGGGGAAACTGGGGCCCACAGCGGTTAAGGGCTTTGCTTAGCATCACACAGAACATGTGATGGCAGAGGTGGATTCAAAACCCTGAACCTGTTCTCTTGAGCTCTCTGCTCTCCAAGTATTTCCCATGACTGAGGAATCTTTAAAGGAGCCATGCCAGGCCCTTCAGTGTAGGGGCGAATCCCCAGGCAGATCCTGGCAGCCAGCAACAGAGGCCTCCTCTGTTACACACACATGTGCCCCTTGCTAGCCCCATTCTCAAGCTGGATGCCCACTTTCCCACCTTCACCCCTGCCCCTGTGCCCTGCTCGGCCCTTAGGCCAGCCCCATGCTCTGTCCCAGGCTCCCTCCTCTTTCCCGGCCCTCCTCCCCTGCACAACGCTGCTGGCTGCTGCCCTGGCCCCTCCTAGCTTCCACACACACACACACACACACACACACACACACACACACACACACACACGGGCATGTATGCACACCCAGGCAGGCAAGCACACGCATGCACATACATTTATTTCCTTTAATCTTCTGCCTTGATCAATTTCTCCATTTCCCTAATCATTTTTTCTTGTTCACTTTTGAACTGCCTCCAATTTGTCTGCTTCGGCCTGGTAATGAGGTGCCCCCGAACGAAATGCAATATTCTGCATGTGATTTTGCCAGGGTCGTATGGATTTTCTTGCTAACTATCTCCTTAGACCCCGGGTGACATGCCTTCTTAGTGTAGTGACTCTATTAGTGATTGGGCTTTTCTAAAGATGCTGGTGAAACTCACAGAGCTGTAGAATATGAAGCCAGGGACATCGGAAGCCTTTCTGGTCTGTATCTACTGCCTCTCCCTGGCACTTCCCACCCCACTTACTTGGGGCTTTTTACTCCCCTTACCTTTACCTGTGCTATTCCCTTGGGCTAGGATGCTCTACCACCCTCCCTTCCCGTTACGCACATGAATAATACCCGTGCTGCCTCTAAAGCTGAGCTGAGGTACCAGCACCTCTGCTAGGCCTGCCCTGGTTTTTAGGCAGAATTCAGGTGCTTGTTCCAGTGCAATTCTTGCAAAACAGACACTGTCTCTGCCCTGGAGCTTAAGTCCAATGGGTTGAGAGATATAATTAAATAAACATACAGATATACAATCGAAATCTGCAGACAGGCAAAGGACAGGGAGGTATGAGTTTATAAAAAGTAGGTTCAGAGCTGACATGGGAGGGGCAGTAAAGGCTGCCTTGAGGAAGTCTCCTTGGCGTTGAACTCTGGTCGTTAGAAGGGTTTTCCTTCTGTGGAGCGGAGGAAATCTGTTGTCTTAGAACCCTGTTGTCTTAGAACTTGTCTTATAACCCTGACCTCTTGGCTTAACCCTCTGGAGACACACAAACTTGGTCTGCTCTATGAGACGTCTTCAGAGATTTCAAGTCAATGATCAGGCTTTTTGTGTCCTTTGTCTTTCATTTCATAAAGGACAAGATGATGGAATCTTGGGCCATCGTGGTTACCCTTACCTGTATGAGTTCCAGTTGTTAAATATCTGTTACAAGATTGTTGTGGGGGATGGGGGGAGATCGAGAGAGAGAGAGAGTTGGAGGGGAAGATAATGAATAAAAATATGGACAAAGATCAATAGATGGAGGCTAGTATTAGTTACCAGTAAGCAGCGTGTGATTGATCCGTCTTGAAATTGACTCCAGGCAAGGGTGTTGACAAAGAAATAAATAGATCCTCTAGATTTTATTTTTATTGTGATCCTTATTGGAAAGTTGGGCCTGCAGACAGGCAAAATTATCTCCAACCAAAAATATCTGTTTCGCTAAATGCCACTCAGAGATAGAAAATATATTTCCTGTATGTTGTCTCTCCCTATTTTTCTGTTCATGATCTCCATTATGCTACTCTTCTCTGCTTAGCCTGGATGTGAATCTTTCTTAACACAAAACTCCAGGCAGCCGTGGCCAGTGGCTCTATATCAGTGCGTGTCTTGTTATTTATTGCTACAATAATAAAGCCATGCAACAGGCAACTATAAAACTTGAGTGGCACAGAAGACTTGATTGCATATGTGCTGGGATGGTTAGTTTGGCCGATCTGGGTTGGTTAGGCTGATGCTGACTGGCTTGTCTCATGTATGTGTGATTGGCTGGCATCCCTGCTCTAGCTGGCTAGCCTGAGTCAGCGTAGCTGGGTGGCTCTCTTTCAGGGTGGATCCTCCTTGTGTGGGACCAGCAGGCTTGCCTGAGTCTGTTTTTGTAGGAATGGCAGGGGTCAAGGAGTGAGTGGAAGCACGCAAGTCTTCTTATGGCCTGGGCTCAGAAGGGACACACTGTATACCTACCTCATTCTAAGAAATTCGTGTAGCTGGGCTCAGCTTCAAGGGGTGCAAAATAGATTCTACCTCTTCAGTGAGAGGAGCTACAAAGTCATTGTCAAGGTGCACAGATATAAGGATATAAGAAAAATTGGGGCTGTCAATCTGTTGTAGTCTACCACAATGCGTGAGATGGATATTAATTGCCGTGTGCTATGTGCTAATTACAAGGTTTACTTAGCCTATGGGAATAATGTGAATTTATCTCTATTAACTCTAGAAAGGCTGTCTGCATACCGTGGTTTCAAGATGGGCAGAGGTCACTGCCAAGATACAAATTTCCTCCATTTAGCTCCTCACATCTCAGTTCACTCTGATACGGGGCAACAAACTATCATTCCATGGAGATAGTACCTCGGGAGGGGCACTATGGAGTTGACCGTGCCTGGGTGGGATCCAGGACTCACCACTGGCATCCTCCTAGTCACTGCTGTGGCCTACAGAGCACATCCCTTATGTCAGACTCGTTATGTCCAGTGTATCTCCTCCTGCAGAATAATCCAGCACCTTAGGTTTAGGTGCCTCATTTTACAAATGAAGACGTCAGCGTTAGAGGAAGTGAGTGTGGCTTACCCAGGACCCTCTGTGATGTAGGAGCCATGGCGGAGATGGGCTGGACTGGGGCCAATGAGGAGAGGTCTTCTGACCACCTCTCAAATTCCCATTCTGTGATGTTCTATCACTGCTTATCAGTGGAGAGGAACCAAAATGATATCTAAAAGGAAGTGACGCATGGAATTTCCCTGAACTATTCTGGTCAGGGCACCCGGCCAGTGCTTCTTCACTCCGCTGAGAGCTTTCCTTAAGGGAACTTGGAGCAAACAACCTCTGGGGAGGAGCATACCTCCTAGGAGTGAGCCCTGGTGGAATGAGCCACGAGGCAGGTGGCTCCTCATTTGGGTTGCGCTCTGGAGGGAGAGGGGACAAAGTAATGTTGTTTGGGTCCCAGTGTACCACAGAGTGTAGTGACCAGCTCTTTGAAATTTTTTTTAAACCAATCTCCTCCTCTGTCCTTAGGATTTAAACATGTGTCCAGGCTGCTGGTCCGGACAGGCGATAGCCATTAGGGTTTATGCAGAATCACTCCATGTCTCTGAGCACCACCCCTTTGTTTAACTGATGGGTCTTTTTCCTTCCCTCTGCAGGACAGAAACTCTCCCAGGAGTCTCCTCAAGCCCAGCTTTTCATGTTAGACAATCTCTCATCAGTTCTCAGACTCACTCAATCAACAATAGCCCTCCAACCCCGTGGTCTCAGAAAAGGCAAGTATCAGAGTTGGAGTTGTCCTGGCGGATCATCATCAGTACCTCTGCAGATGGGGAAACCCAGGTACAGATACAAATAAGGGATCATTTCATCTCTTTCCCAACGTGGAGGCCAGGGGAACATCATTAGCACTGGGTCAGGAGGCCCAGTGTCAGAGTACATGGCAGATTGGATAACATAAAACCATTACACACATATATCTTTTGCCATGTGACTTTGTGGTATTTCTCACTATAGTTTGCAGAATATATTTTTCCAAACAATATTTTCTGGGCTTGGCTATATGACTTGCATTGGCCAATGGAATGATGGTGGACATGATATGAGCAGAGTCTTTAAATGTGCTTGCATGGTTTAGGTCTGCCTCTTGTACTCCTGTAATCCACTATTGGAACGAACATGCCCTGGGTAGCCTCTGGGTCCAGAAGGAAGACATATGTAGCATACTCCAACCCAATCCAGAGCCAGGAGTCAAGCCCAGCTGAGGCTAGAGATCCCAGCTGAATGTTTGCTTACCTACAAGTGTTGTAGGCCACTGGCATTCTGAGGTTGCTTGTTATGTAGTATTCATTTCTTAGCACAATAGCTAATTATAGGGAGGGAGAGGGTGTGAGTGTGAGGACCAGGGGGAGGGGGAGGATGATCTAGGTGGTCTGGGAGATGGTAGCATGTAGCAGCCAAGGTAATAGGCTTTGGAGTCCAACAATCTTGGGTCCAAGATCCGGTCTCCCATGTGCACCACTTATGCAAAGCATGTGTGTGCTTTGGGGCAGACTGGCCTAGCCATTTCTGACCCAGCTCTTCATTCATAAATTGGGGATAATCATAGAACCAACTTCAAAGGATTGTTGAAATCTGATTATGTAAATAAAGAGCTCAACATAAGGTCTGACTTATATTCCCTTTACTTGAAAATTCTCGTCTTATTTTTCTCCCACCAATCTTTTGGCCTAGTTCACTCTTTCCCCGCCCCCCAGCTTTATTGAGGTATAATTGATAAATAAAAATTGTAATGTCTTTAAAGTGTACAATGTGATGACTTGATATACATATACATTGTGAAGATTCTCACAGTCGAGTTAATTAACACCTCCATTAGCTCCCATATTTACCCTTTGTGTGTGTGAGAACACTTGAGTTCTACTCTCCTACCAAATTTGATTTAGACAATACAGTATCAACTGCAGTCACCATGATGTGCCTTAGTTCCTGAGACCTTAGTAATCATATAAGTGAAAGTTGGTACCCTTTCACCAACTTCTCCCTATTTCTCCTATGTCCAGCCCTGGTAACCACCATTCAATTTGAAATGGTGTAAACATAAAAAATTTATAGGAGATGTAATTAAATGTTTACTCCCAGTCTCTTCTACCAGGTTCTACATGTTGAGATAGCCGGGACCGTGTATCTACCCAGCCCCATGCCTGGCACACAGTAGGAACTCAATAAATGAATAAGAGCAATTACTAATAATAGTAGTGATTGTGACGATCTTTTCCTACACACCTTCTTTTGCTCTTTGCATGATGTACTGGGGAACTGGATTGATTTAAAGAGCTTGGGTGAGCTGTTGGCAAATCTGGGACTCAAATTCCGGTATCCCTATTTCTGGACCAGCAATCTTCTCCACTTACAACACTGTCCCCCACTGTGCCCTTCCAGAGCCACAATTTACATGGTAGGCTTGGAACCCTGCCTCTCTGCCCGAGAGGAGCAGCCCACAATCAGTGTCCCAGCCTCCCATTTACCCACCGATGGATGGAAACATTCTCCCTTTGTGTACGGCTGTTTAGCTAGCATTTTGTTTTAACTTTTCTGCTCACGCTGTCTGGCATCCCCAAATTGGCCTCTGTGGGGAAATCGATAACAACTCATGCAGGCAAGGCACATATCCCTTCCAGAGGACATTAGGTGGGCTATCAAAGTAACTTTGGTTGGAAAGGAAAGTTCTATTTGTAACTGAGGCAAGTGCAGATGAAATGACACTTTCATGTGTGTGTTTGGCATGATAACACTATTCTCCCCCTCCCTGTGTCTCTAAGCTATTGGGACCCCCTTTCTCTTCTAAGAGCTGTCTGCACCAGGAGCTTTCTTGCAGGAGTTCTTATTCATTCACACACTGGAAATGAGGAAAGATGGGGTTACTGTCTTTTTGGGCTACTGTGGTCTAATCGAGAAGTCCCTAAAGTCAGGAGACCTGTACCCCAGTCTAAGTTCATCCAGGGTTTCCTGGATTCTCCTCTTTGGGTTGTAGTGTTCCAATTATATTGGGTGATCCATGTTAATACCACTCTTAAGGGGGTCATGAGGGAGACAGCATGAACACCCATGGAGTACCTTCTAGATATCAAGCAGTTAACATTCATGATCTCATTGAATACTCACATATGATCTCATTTTCCACATAACGAAACAGGTTCAGAGGAAGATGTTAACTCACCTGAAGTCACAGAACCTGGGAGGATTCAACACATATTTTTCCCACCACACTGGGGTGGAGGGATATTGAGATAGTATGTCACAGGAGTTGAGGTCTGACTTTAGGTAATATTCCTGAGAAATCAGGCACAAGGTAGATCAGGAAGGCACAGAATAATATTGAGAACAGAATATCCTCACTGCTTAGTATTGATAGATCATCTTCTCATTTTTTCTTCTTTTTAAATTATTTCATTCATTCTTTTAATTTAGGATTCACACATCATTATCCAGATGAGGAAACTGAGGCTTAGAGAGATTAAGTGACTTTTGAAAACTATACAACAATGTGCAGTTATTGATAAAGTTGGGACTGAAATGTATATATCTGACCCCAGCACAGTGCTCTTTTTCTAGCGACAATTCAGAATCACAGAGCTCTTCAGAAGAGACTTTTGATAATGATGATGATGATGATGATGGGGATGATGGTGATGATGACGGTGGTGGTGGTGATAATGATGATGATGATGGTGGGAGTGTTGATGATAATGATGATGGTAATTATGATGGTGGTGGTGTTGACAATGATGATGGTGATAATGATGATGATGGTGATGATGATGATGGTGGGGGTGATGATGATGATAATGGTGGGAGTGTTGATGAAGACGATGAAGTAATGATAATGGTGGTGGTGTTGACAATGATGGTGGTGATGATGACGATGATGATGGCAGTGATGATGGTGATGATGGTGACAATGGTGGTGGTGGTGGTAATGATGGTGAATCTCAGTTGGATCTAGATCCAGGGCTGGCTCATGATCTAGCCTCAGTGTATGCTCCCAGTTTTTTCTCTACTCATCTTTCTTAACCCTCTGCTCTAGAGAAGTTGACTTGCTGTCTTCAAAAACATATTGCCAAGCCCGGACTGCAGCCTTTGCTCTTACAAAGTCCCTAAATATGTGTTCTGTGGCACACCAATAAATAGAGATGCTCGGTGATGAGAAGAGGGTTCCAAAGGTCCACAAGTCTGAGGAACCCTATACATTCTGCTCTCCTCTGGGAGATAGTACAATGCAAGTTAGCACAGGAAAGGTTCTGAGACAACTTACAGTAACGTACCTACTTACTTTTGTCTAACAAGTACTTCTAAAACCTTTTCTGACATACGACCCCCCCTTTTCATGTAATTCTTTCCTATCAGTATCCCACAGAATGACTGTTTCTACAAATCCCTTGGAGGAAATAGTGCCCCAGCTCCTTTTGCTTCCTTAGCTAACACTTCAAGATGAACACAAATCCATCTCCTTCAGCAAGTCCTCATAGATCTTGTCCCTTCACAGGGGCCTCTCCTCCACGGATCTCCAATAACGTGCATGGAGTCTTTGCCTGAACCCTTATCCTGGATCTTTCCCACTCGGGCTAGAGTCAAGGTGGTTACAGAGCCAGGCTCTCTTCATTGAGGCTGTTTAATGGGGAAAGTGCCCAAAGACTAAGCCAGGAATGGATATCTTAAGGGGTAGCTCTAACCTTGACATAGGAAGCAGGAAGCTAGGAGATGGAGAACAGAGAATGAAAAGGAGATGCACAGTAACTGGGATGCCAAAGCTGAAGGTCAGCTTCAACAGAGAAGATATCAGGGGAATGATGTAGGTATTACAGGGAATGATGTAGGGAGCATCCAAGCATGGACAGGCACCTGTTTTGGTCAAATTTCATATTTCTTTACCATGCTGCATGCTCCCATGTAAATAAGCCCAGCCCAGATTACTGAAGACACATGGCTCAGTCACCCATGTCTCCCTAGCTGACAGTCAATACCAACCATCAGATATGTGAGTAAGGCCATGTTAGACCCAACCAGCCCCCAGTAAACCTTCCAGCTGACTGTAGCTGCAGGAGAATATATGTGAGACCAGCTAAAGGAATGCCCAGATGAACCCAGCCCAAATTGCCAACGCATAGAAAAATGAATGGTTGTTGTTTTAAGCCACTGAGTTTTGGGGTGGTTTGTTACACAGCAAAATCTAACTGATAAACTATTTTAAAAGGATATGTGGAAGTGCTGTTTCTGGGTTGTTAGAAAGAAAGGAGAATAGGGTATTGGTAAACAACACTAATGATCAATTAATAACTACCATGAACGCCTTTCCCCCTGACTAAGAAGTCTTTCTGAGTCTCCTAAGGAGGGTTGGGTCTCCTCTTCTATCCTTCAAATTCCCTGGGCTTCCCCAATCCCAGAGCTGATCATACTGTGTGGTAATTGACTGCTTACGTCAGAGCTTGGCAGCTGACAGGCTCTGAGTGGGTTGGGGGAGGGCTGAGATGTTGAGATCCTCAGCTCTGGGGGTAGCCAGGTGGGTCCTGAGTCCATCTGCCTTCTTCAGCCACAAGCAGCCTCTTGCATTTACCTCAGTGGGTTGTGAAAATACTTTGACTCAAAAGAGTTTGGTCTCCTTGTCTGGTTTGCCACAGGAGATGCAGACTTTGAGAGGTTGGGAGTGGGGGGTAGTGTGGCTACTCTTGCCCAGCTCCTAGTACTATGCCTGGTAAATAGTATATGGTCAATAAATATTTGCTGAAAGAAGGGATGGCGAGAGAAAGTAGCTAGGAGTTGGTATCAGGGTAGTCCGTTGTTAAGGAGGAAGAATACAAGAATTGGGGTTGGCTAGACCTGCCCTGTCCAATAGCCCCTAGCTGCATGCTATGGGTTGTATTGTGTTCCCTAAAATTCACATATGTTGAATTCCTAACCCTTAGTAGCTCAGATATGACCTTATTTGGAGATAGGGTCTTTACAGAGGCAATCATAAACAGAGCATGAGAGTTGGGGAGATGACAAAATTATTTCCCTGGGGCATGTGGACTAATATGGACCAAGACGACACCTTCCTTACTGCCCAGAAGAAAGCCACGGGCACAGAGAAAAGTACTCTATCTTAGAAAAGCAGTTTTCTTGGGTCCTAGTTCACTTGGGAAAGTTTATTGGTTAGCGACTCTTGGTAGCTAAAAAAATCTTGTAACATGTGATAAATCAATTACTTTCTACTTAGAGGAATTTTTGACCAGTTAGGCATAAAGGAAAGGCATTGGTATTGTCACAATCTTTCTTATTCTTGGGGTTGTCCTGGGTGGGAGGGTTGAATATGGGGCTCCCCTCCCGTTCTGCCCCTGGAAATTTTCCTCCTTTGATCTCACTTCCTGGAGGGAACAAAAAGCAGAGAAATGGGCTGTGAATCCCATTTATATTCATTAACACCCTAAAGATGAAAAATACCTTTCCATTATCCCTGGGATAATTCAAGCCCATTGCATAGGAAAATGCGATATATCTTTGTCACTACAATCTCAGGGGCATGAGATTAGGACTTACAGTGCAGAGCACATCAGAGTGGTCCTGCCAGAAACTTTCCAGGCTCACTGATGAGCCAGATTTCAGGACCAATGTTAAGGCACTTAAAGAACAGTCTTCCCTAATGGCCTCCTAGATAGGTGTCAGGTTCTCGAGATTAGTTGAGGGAACCCGAACAGAGACGCCCAAAGAGGCAAGAGAGGGCCTTCCGCTCCCTGCTGCATACCATGTGGTTTCTGAAAGCCATCAGATAAATAGTCCAATATACTGAACAAGAATTGGATTTTTTCACTCTGTGCTAGGAACTCTGCTAACCTATCCACCAGGCCCCCATCTCAACTTTGTTGCTGTATTTAGCTATTTAAAAATTTTTTAAAATTCAGATGCAATGTACATATGATAAAATGTACTTCCTGGACCAATGTCACTTTGGCAAATGTTTACATAAGGGTACTCTATATGACCACCACCCAGATGGAGACAGAATATCGCCAGCACCCCCAAAAGTTTCCTTTGGCCCTTGTCAGGTAATTACCCCCTCAGGGAATTGCTCTTCTGACTTTAATCACCATCTCTTAGTTTTGCTTTTTAGAACTTCATAGATGGAAGCTTCTTGCATGTACTCTTCTGTGTCTGGCTTCTTTTGCTCAACATAAGGTCTATGAGCTTCATCCACATCACGTGTATCAACAGCTCTTTGTTTCTGTTGCTGTACACCACACCATTGTATGAATAGACCACAACTTACTTATCCATCCTTCTGCTAATGGCTATTTGGATTTACTTTCAGTTTGGGGCTACTTGAATAATTTGCTTTATTTTTCTCCATTGTATTTATCATTACTTGACATGCTAAATATTTTGCTTCTTTAGGGTGTCATTCTACTTTTGCTAGAATATAAGCTCCATGAAGGCAGAGAATCTTTGATCTTTGCCTTTTCCTCTCTTTCCAGCAGGGCGAACAGCACCTGACGTATAAAAGACACTCAATAAATATTTGTTGAATGAACGTACAGTTGGATGAATGGTCTTATCAACCATCTATGGTGACAGACTTGTCCTGGTTTGCTTGGGATTTCCCCATTTTAGCATTCAAAATCCCGTGTCCTGGGCGAACCTAGGACATGGTTATTACTATGGTTTCTGTTTTATATTTGAAGACCCTGAGACTTGGAAAGTTTTAGTGACTGGTCCAAGTCATTTCATCAGGAAGTGGCAGAGCCAAGACTCAAGGCTGGGTCTTCCTAATGTCCAAGATGGAATCCCTGCCTACTGGCTCTGAGGATGAGAAGACCCTCCCATAACAAGGATGAGGTACATCGTTATGCTGAGGAAATTTGACAGTTCAAGGATATTGGAGTTTATATTAGTTTCCAAGAGTTGCTTTGAGGTTCACTGCAACAGAATTTACAGTCCATTTTGGGCTTGAATCTTGGAGCAGTCACTTGTTGACAGGGTGAGCCTGGGGGCATCACTTCACCCCTCTGAGCCTTAGCTGTATTAGTGGTGATGGGGGGATTCTAATACTTCCCTTACAGGTTACCATGAGAATGCTGTGATCGGATGAATGAAAATGCCCAGTCCTAACCTGAAGTATAATGGGTGCTCAACAACTACTTTTATTATGATTACTAAAAACAGCTTTATGATAGGCACCTGCTTCTCAGTCAGGTCTTTCTCAGGGACCGCTGTGTGTCCAGCAGAGTGCTGAGTAACCAGGATGGTGGGGATGGTGGTGGGAGCGCAAATGAAAAGTTCTACCCTGGTCAGAGTCACATCCAGTATTGAGGGAAGGACAGTTTATTCACATGGACATTTTATAATGGTGTTTTCAAATGGTAGATGGAGACCCTTTAATGGTCATGAAATCAGCGTTGCAGTCTCTGACCAGGAAAGAATCAAACAGGAATTACCAGATGTAGTAGCATAACAGATAGGGCTGGCTGGATCTGAACTCAGGCTCTGCATGGGCAAATGACTCAGGAAGAGCTGAGTCTCACTTTCCTTATCTATAAAATAGGTACAGTCCACAGGGAGGAATTGATATTTGTAAAGTGTTTACAGTGCAATAGGGACGTCGGAAGTGCAATATGTGCTTGCAATTATTAACACATGCAGGAAGGATATAATTTTGTTTACACTTTATGGTTTTCCAATTTGATCTGTTTATGTATACATAGGCATGTACAGGACAATGATGTAAAATATACTGATATAATGTATTTATTATACATTTTGTATTTCTTCTTCTTTTTTTTTAAGAAAGTAGGCTCCACACCCAACATGGGGCTCAAACTCATGACCCGGAGATTAAGAGTTGCATGCTCCACTGACTGAGCCAGCCAGGGGCTCCCATTTTGTATTTCTTATTCCAATCACCCAGTTCATGCTTCATAGTGGGCCACACGTAGGATCTCACTTACTCTTCCATAGCTATGTACCGCTATTAGCATCATCCCAATGTTCAGGGTAGGGAGTGGAGGTTCACGGTGGTGACCCTGTGTGCTTCGGTGGTCTGCATCAAGGACCAGTGCATTTTCTGAGCCTTGCCCTGCCTCTCAGAGGTGAGAGCCACCTCCATTCGTGTGGGCCATCACTGGAGCAGCTGAGCCAGTCCCCTCTTGGCCCAAAGCTGGACAGATGCTCCCTGGCGCCTCAGGGTCGGTGAGTCAAGCTGCAAACTGGCTTTTTCATCGCAGGTTTGTCTGTTGAACGTGCATATGCCTTCCCCTCTGAGCCTTTGGTTGTTTCCATTTTTCTTTTTTCCTTCTCGTAATAAAATCTAATCTAATTTCCAGTAATTTAGCTGACATTTTATTTCCACAGTTGGGTCCTGCAAAGCGGCCACTGGCTCTGGGGACCTCAGAGAGAGACTCAGGCTGACACGGGGGCACAAATCAATCCCAGGCCAGGCGATTGCCCTACAATCCATGCCGAATGCAGAAAAGGAATTATACAGACACACCTTGAGCTGCTCCTTTAAGAGGAGAAGCCTGGGCACTGGGCAAGGTCAGCTCTGAGGTCAAGATGCTCCACGCCAGTCTCAAATGAGGACCACAGACTGACAGTAGAGACAAACGCTGCCTCTCTTTCCCTCTGTCTTCCTTCCAGAACGGTTCCATTTTCACCGAATACTAGCGTGTCAGGACAAGAGGGATCCTGGGACTGGGGACAAAGTTGTGTTCCTACACTTGCAGAAACGGGGCCGTGCTGTCCTCATGTTGAATGCCCATGGCACACCAGGGCTCTGTTGAATAATTTTTAATAACCTACACAAATTGTCAGCAGGAAGCTTCATAATCCCATTTAATAAAAGAAAATATCGAGGCTCAGAGAGGTTAATTAACTTACCTCAGGTCACACAGCTACCAACAGTGGGAGTTGGGATTTGAACACAGTGTGTCTGACTTTAGACCCTCTAGGTGTAGTCCATGGATCAGCACAATCAGTATCACCTGGGGGCCTCTTAGGACTGTGGCACCCAAGCCCCCTTCCAGGTTTCTGAATCAGAACCTGCGTTTTAACGAGATCCCCATGTGATGTGTGAGCACCTTGAAGTCTGAACTCTATGAATGGTGTCTCACAGAGCTTGGCTGTTACTAAGGAAGCAAACCAATTAACTAATTGATGAGCAAATAGACAAACTCCAAGTTGACTTCCAGGGTCAAAAAGTCACTGTCAGCAAGTTAATGCTACTCTAACTTTTAGGGCAGCATTAACAAGCTTCTGGGGTTAGCAGAACAGGAGTGATTTCTTCGCCTGGAGTTGGATAAAGATCACTGGGGTCACAAAGCCTAGTGAGCCAATGCACTTCATCTCCCCATCTTGCTGCCATCACAGGGACCCCGGGGTACCAATTGGACATGAAGAATTGGGACAGGAGAGAGCCTGGAGGGCAAGGGGCTCCTCCCAGGAGGTGTGACAGTACCGGCTCTCAACCATCCAGGCCTCGGGCTGAGTGCTTTCCATATGCATTGACCGCGGTAACAGTCAAGCCCAGGACAAGAACTGAATTATACAGCTTCTCGTCTTCTATCTGAACTGAGCTTTTATTTTGAGCCCCCAGTTTGCTAAATGGGAGAAACCTAACCTCAGTCCACTTGGGCGCCACCTTGCCCCGGGGTTTATATCTTAAGTTCCAGGGTATGGAGGCATCGAGGTACAGAGAGAGGCATGGGCATCTGGTACCGCGTACATCAGCATCCTGCATTGGCCCCTTTCTGAACATCCACACAGTTGACCTCGATCTATCCCCTGGAGTCCCACTGAACCAACCAATTCCCATTTCCAATTGGCCTTCCTTGTTTGAAAATGTCTCTCATTATTGCTCCTTACAGCTTCTCTTTTCTTAGTTAAACATCTCTGCTCTGTCATCCTTGGTTCATCCCCTTGGCCCCCCACGAGGCACATAAGGGCACAAACAAAAGGAATGCCCTGACGCTTGCCCTGCTTTTGCAGCCTCAGTCCTAAATCAACCCAGTCCACTCCCTGTACCTCTTGTTACTCCGTCAGTCTCTTCCTTCTGACTCTGTTCCCCCAGCTTTCCGATCTGGGATTTTATTCACTAATCACTAATTTGAGTTGTGGCTTCCTCACATACTAACTGTGTGATCTGTGCAAATTTCCTGTACTTTCTAAACCCCATTTGGAAAATGAAGATAAAAATTGCACCAATCTCATAGGATTGATGTAACAAGTAAATGAGATAATGCATATAAAGTGTTTAACGTTTGGTAAACACTCAAACAAGTTAGCTGATTTACTTATTTTAATTCAACAAGCACTTACGCTTGCGGATTATGCACCCTGCACTGTTCTAAATATTTTGGAAACCCTAACTCATTTACTTTTCATAATGACCCTGCAAGGTAGCAATATTATGCCCTTTCTATAGATGAGGAAACTGAGATGCAAAATACATTATTAGGTATTGTACTGATATTTATTGCTCTGCCATCAATTAGCATTTGCTGCACTAGAAAAACAACCAGAAACTTCCAGTGGCTTCTGCTAGTTCAACAATCTGGGTTGGGTTCCACTGGGTGACTGTTGGTCTCAGTCTGGTTTACTCATGTGTCCGCATATTAACTGGGAACTCCGCTGTAAGGTGGGATTGGCTGGGGAATCTTAGCTCTGTGCCACGTGTCTCTCATCCTCTTTCTGGAACATCTCCTTCTGTTACCAGGGGAACATCCTTATGGTGGAAGCAGAAACACAAGAGGAAGCCAGCTCAATTCTGCCTGCAACATCTGCAAATATCCTATACTAGGCACACTTCTAGGATGGTCCCCCGTGATCTACCCCTTCTGTCATTCATACCTTTGTGAAATCCCCTCCCCTGGGTGTGGGCAGGACTTGTGACTTGCTTCCAACTTGTAGAATGCAGCAAAGATGGTGGACTCTAGTGACTAGGTTACACGAGACTGTGGCTTTGGTCCTTCTATCAGATTCTCTCTATTGTCTCCTTGGCTTATGCACTTTGATAAAGTGGCCCACATGGCAAGGAACTGAGGGCAGCCCCAGGCCAATAGTCTGCATGGAACTGAGTCCTGCCAACAAACTATATGAGCTTGGAAGCAGAGCTTTGCCGAGTTGAGCCTTGAGATGACTAGGGGCCAGCTGATGCCTTTATTGCAGTCCTATGAGAGAGCCTAAAGCAGAGGACCCAGCTAAGCTATACTGAGATTTCTGACCTACAGACACCATGAGAAAAGAAATATGTGTTGTTTTAAGCTCCTAAATTGGGGGACATTTGTTATGCAGCAAAAGATAAATAATACACATCCGTATGGTCAAAGCAAGTCACATGGCCAGGTCTGGGGTGGGGAACTAAGCTCTGCCTATAGTGAGAGAATTGTAAAGTTATAAGATAAAGGGTGTGAAGGTTGTGGCCACCGGGAGGGGTGGAGAATTGGGGTCAGTGATGCAGTTCACCACAAGCATCTACTACCTGCCAAGAGATGTGGACACAGGAGGTACAGAGCTGAACAAGACTTAGGCCTTGCCCTTGGGGAGCTCATGAGCTAGTGGAAGAGCCAGAGAAGCCTTTTGGAGTCAGTGATGATTTGCTCAGTAGGCACTTGAAACTGAGTCTGTGTGGAGCTTCCTGAAAATGTTACCACCCTTATGCAGGAACTGACAAAGGGAATCTGAGAGCATCCCCGAGGCACCCTCTGGAGTGAAGAGAGCCCAGGTGTCTTGGAAATGCAGTCTTGGTGGCCCCAGCTCTTGCCAACTCTGAGCAGAGACCTTTGGGCAATGAAAATCATCTGTCCAATAAACAGGTCCAGACAACCATGGAAACCAAAGCCCCATCCATCACCAATGGCAATCAAGAGAACACGAGGTGGTGTGCCTGGGAAGGAGGCATGGAGGGAAGAGGCAGGTGTTAGGAGTCTGGTATTAGCAGGGAGAAAATGCAAGGTATACAGTTTACCTAGTTTTTGTTGTGCACTGTGCTGGTACTATCTCATCTGGGCATTGCAATGGCTCCCTAAGGTAGACATCATTATGGGAAAACTGAGAACCAGAGACTGTGAAGCCACTTACCCAAGGTAAGACTTAAATCCCTGGTCAACTCAAGCCAAGGTAATGTTCTTTCCAGAGGGTGACCTTTTACCCAATCTTTCTCTTACCTCTTGCCCACCCTGATTCTGAG
This sequence comes from Eumetopias jubatus, assembly GCF_037043125.1. Lineage (NCBI taxonomy): Eukaryota > Metazoa > Chordata > Mammalia > Carnivora > Otariidae > Eumetopias > Eumetopias jubatus. The sequence goes on along the minus strand of NW_028274821.1, from coordinate 80,730,733 downwards.
ATTCGAGAATGCTGATCTGGTGCCATAGATGAGCAGAATTCAGATAGTCCGAGATCCTAACTGCCTCCTGAATGACTGTGGCCAGAGTCATTCCCTTTGTCTAAAACCTGGTTTTTCCACTGGTATAAGGATAGGTTTGGATTTTATCGGGGATGTCAAATCAGTTTTATCCTGCGTGCCCGCTCCAACTGGATGATGGTTGCAGTCTGATGTGTGATGTTGATGAGGACTCTGAAGCTGAGTTTGGGCTCAGTGGGAAGAAGTTCCATGCCTGGTCAGTGAGGTCTGTGGTGGGTACAGACTGGGAGCTGGTGGTCTCCAAGTTCCTCGAAATTCTTCCAGTAAAGAAGTGTGACTCTCTTCTTCTACATTCCTCTTTTGTTCTTTATGAGGTTTTTTATCAGGCAAAGCTAATCAAGAGAGGTCCCATCTGCCTCTGCAAAAATATTAAACTGATGTATGGAAATGGCAGGCTGGCTGGCTGGCCATAGATCTGCAGGGGGATGAGACCACACAAAGATCCATTATGTTGCCATTCTGATGGCACCGTTTTACTGACCAAAGTAAAAACCCCATCTGTAGTGGGGTGATTGGTGAGAGCACTGAGGGCAATACTTAACCCCGAAAACCATCAGGTAAAGGGCCATAAACAATCCCGCTAGGGTCGTTCACTCCTGGATGGTGCCCAGGACACAAGTCTGCCTGGAATTCAATCGGTTGCCCAGTTCAGCTTTGAGCTTTCCACCTAGAATATAAGGAAGGGGCTGCACCTCTTCTGGTGGGGAGCGCTGGGGGCAAGATCAGCTTTCCCACTGGTCACTGTATTCATTCTTTCTGGATCTTTGATGCCTTGACTACAGCTGGAGAATTGTAGGTATTCTGTAACCAGCGGCGTTTAGACCCTGAAGGCCACCCACTGCTCTACTCTGGTGATGTGATGAACCATCATGGAGACCCTGTGAAATGGTCACTGAGTGCACGCTCTGACCAGTTCTGTCCCTATCTCCTGCAGTGACAGCCAACCACAGCGTCACCCTCCACCTCCCTGTGCTGATCTCTTGAGCTGATAAGAAACAGTTGCGGGGGACTGAGGTGGACCTGGCAAAGTCACCTGCCAGGTCTGGGCTTCCTGAAAGGAGAGAAAAGGCCCCCACAGGGCTTACCAGAGAAGCAGTCCCCTGAAAGTCACGCTTTGATGGCTTAGGAGAGCTGATAGTATCAAGAAACACTCTCAGTCAATCAAAACAACTAGCTCACTCCTGCCTTGTGGCGCGGGTTTGAGACATTAAACAATTTGTGTGCCTTAAATAGGAAATTATTTGGGTCACCTTTATTAATGGGCTTAGCCCCTCAGGGGCTGCAGAGAGCCCCTGTAGGCCATGGGCACCTCTCTCTATGACCTCCCCAGCACAAGGCTGCCCCAGGCTGGAGCACAACAGGTTGTGCTAATAGTACCACAACAGGTTGTGCTCACATGTACCCACAACCATCCTCTCTGGGAGCAAACCTGGGTCCAGTTTTCCTTTTCCTTTTCTGCTAAAAATATTCAAAGAAGATAACAGGAGGGGAAGAATGAAGGGGAGTAAGTCAGAGGGGGAGACGAACCATGAGAGACGATGGACTCTGAAAAACAAACTGGGGGTTCTGGAGGGGAGGGGGTAGGGGGATGGGTTAGCCTGGTGATGGATATTAAAGAGGGCACATTCTGCGTGGAGCACTGGGTGTTATGCACAGACAATGAATCATGGAACACTACATCAAAAACTAATGATGTAATGTATGGTGATTAACATAACAATAAAAAATTTTTAAAAAATTAAAAAAATAAAAATATTCAACATTAGTTTTCTAAACCTTATTTCAAAGGTAACCCGTGTTTATTGTAGGATATCTAGGAAGTATACCTAAGCCAAGAGGAGAAGGTAAAAATAGCCCATCACCCTGTGACTCATGGGGACCACTGCTCATGTCTCAGTGATGGTAGCTGGGAAGGGGATGCACAGAGCAGAGATCGAGGCTCAGGGTCAGTGGATCCACACTGAGCTCTGGTTCTTTCACCAACTAGCTGTGTGAGCCTCAGTTTACTTGGCAAATGGGTGGTGATAACTAGTTTGGGTGTGAGGGCTTACAGAGATAACTTGCGCCCAGCGCTGCTCAGTGCGGGGCACGTGCGAGGTGCTCCGTGAATTATGGCTGTTGTTCCTATTGTTACAGTCCTGGCACTGAGGCACTTTTTCTTGTTCAGGATAGCCTCTTGTGGGGCCAAGTTAACCCAGAAAGGAAAAAGACTGCTTTTAGTAGCAGGGACTTTTTTCCCCCCTTCAATCAGGGTGAAGTTCAGGGACTCTGGGAGAGAAAGTAATATCATGTCTCAGTCTAGTCTTAAACAGGAAATATTGGGAGATGTATGTCCTGGTTTTATATGAAAGCTCTTTGTTTAGGTCCATAGCCCCCCCACCCCCCACCCCAGGGTCATATCTTCTTTCAGCTGGCCAAAAGAACACGGCAAAGCTGTTTTCCAACACAGACCACCTCTGCTTTCTGGAACCAGCAGAGTCCTGTTTTTGCAACTGCCAATGATCTAACTATGAAGTTAGGGGTTCAGGCTGGATAAGCATGGAGTTTACTATCCTGTTGGAGCTCATAAAAATCACAGGGAAGAAAGATACAGAAGAAACAGGGAATTTCTTTTGCAACACGCTGGAAGCAAAGAGAATGTCCACGTGCAGAGGTCTGCCTGGTCAACCCATGGCTCATATCAAGTCACCAGCAGCGAGTGGGAGGCAGAAGCATCCTCTCTTCTGCCTGCCTGCCCGTTTCGTTCCATAATGGCATCCAGCCACCCTACTGTCAGCACAGATCAACACTTCCCGCCTTCCGGACGTTTCTGTGTACACGTGTGTGTGTACATATTCTCGCTGTATCTTTAACTGGGCTCATTCTGCTTTGTAACCTGCTTTTCCCCTTTAACTCTGTGGCCGAACACCGCCCCGCTGTCTTCGGGTTTGCTTTTCTTGCTGTTTCCTGGGGCTATGCTGCAAAAATAATACTTTGAGTGCTGCCATCAGCTTGACCTCTTTCATTCCACCCTCTGAGTCCTCCCATCCTGTTTTTGCTACAATTGATTTTGTTGATTTTGGAACTCAGAATCCAACCTTGCTTGGGGTGGCTGGGTCTGAATCAGTCCAACACCCTCAGGTGCACCTGAGCTTCTGGATGGGAGGTGTTCACATTGGGAAGGGACCTCTGCTTGCTTCCTGGGAGCAGGGTGGCCTGAGCCAAAGAAAGGACATCAGAGTCAGTTGGAGGAGCCTCAGGATGGCCGTGATCTTTCTGGTGCCAAGAGTCGGAGGCTCAGCTTTTAGAAACCTACAGAAATGCCAGAGATCCAGTTTCTAGAGAAGGTGTGGGTTCACCTTCATGTCTGGCTGGGCTCTGTTCCCCAGCAGAGCAACCATGGGGATGATAGTTCTTGTTGCTGCTTCTCTTTGGAGGTGTCCAGTTGGGTCCTTGTAAGGGAGAGAGAACAGGGCAGAGGAGGGGACGGGAAGGTGGGAGGGAGGAGCAGAGAAGCGAGGGACTGACAGATGGAGAAGTGGGGTTGGAGTGTGTGGGCACAGGAATGGCTCATTCTTCCACAGCCCCCGCCTGGTCTAAGTTTCTTGGGCCCAGGAATAGTGACATTCCTCCCTGTACCCCAGTTCTAGCACAGAATAGGTGCTCTTGGGAAATGTTTGCTGAATGAGTAATTAGCGGATTAGGTAGCACTGCTGGGTTCCTGTTCTGGGTTACAGAAATGTTCTATGGGATTCCTGGTCTATGCTCCCCTTTTCTCCCTTCTGTTCCCACACTGAGCTCATGTAGCTCCCTGTCCTGCCATGGAGCTCAAGGTGATGGAAAGGGCACAGGCTCTGAACTGGGACCACCTGGGTTCAGAACCACCCTTTGTCACGCACTGTCACTGAGCAGTGGGTTAACTGAGTAGAGCTGGTCCTTTTCAAACTTCAACCTGCCCAGGAATCACCTGGAGATCTAGTTAAAATATTGCTTCTGGTTCACTGGGTTCAGGGTGGGGCCTGGCATTCTGCATTCCTAACAAGCTCCCCTGGGATGCTACTATGGCTGGTCCATGGGCCATCCTCTGAACAAATCCCCCCAAATGTGGTCTCTCTTCCTTTCCCCTTTGCTGCTCCACTGGGGCCTCCCCGAACGTTTCTGAATGAGCCCCCACGGAAAATCCTACTGCAGGTCAACCCCACCCCCCAAAGGCTCATTTCTTCTTCCCCAGACCATGGTGGTGCGTTCAATCTAGGTCTGATCATGGGGGTCAGAGCAACCATAGGATCCCAAGGAGATGTTTCGGGTGCTCCAGAAACCCACCTCGGAGTAGAGAAGTAATTTAAGTTTTCAGAAAACAAGAAGAGTGGCAGCCGATACTGTTAACCTACTTTGCTCTCCACGCTGCCCATATTTTCATGCATTTAATTTTCAGCTCAACCTTATGAAATAGGTACTGTCATTATCCCCAGTTTTCAGATGAAGACCCTGAGGTCGAAGAACACACAGCTGGTTCCAGAGAACGTGCTTCTAACCTCTGTGCAAAACAACACACATATTCAAAGGTAGCATTTTCTGAACTTAACACGCCGTAGACCCCACAGGGTGCCAAAGTGCTCGGCTTCCAGGGGCTTCAGTCTCCTTGGGCTCTTTCCCCCACCCCCGCTCTTGGAAAGGGCCTTCCTTCCTGTTCTACCCAGAAAATAGAAACACTAGAAAAAAAACTTTCACACTTTTCCCGCATCCACCACCAACCTGCTCCGGAGTTCCTTTCCTCTGGCAATACACCCGGACCGACTATAAATGGGTCTTTTGTTAGTGAGATGGTAGCTGAAAAAGTCTCTTCAAGAATTGCTCCTGTGCAAGTGGGCTCATCCGAAAGCGTATGGGCGTATAGACTGCTCCAGCACTCTGGAGCTGAGATAAAAATGGATTTTAAGGTCAACTAAAATCCCAGGCGAGGCTCAGGTGTGTTTCAGGTACCTGCTTTCTTCATGGTGTAATGGTCAGGGGTGCAGCGCCCAGTTTAGCTCGTTGTGATAACGCTGTGTTATTGTACAGTTCGGGTGCTTCATGACTGACTGCTAGTTGTCACGGGGCTGACGGCAGATAAAGTGTCAGAGGGGGCACTGAAGCTTAATATTTGGCCTCTGCATAAAAAAATAGGAGAGACAGGGTGTACTAAAGGTGAATCCAACAGAAATGGGCTGGATGAGATTTCACAAATGATATTGTTTCATATCTCCTAATGCTCCAAGATGCATTTCACAGGTGTTTTCTGACAAACAGGATTTTAACTGGCTGCGAACCTCCTTTGCTGGCTGCCTCAACTAATATTGATAATAATAGAAGCTAACATTTACTGAGAGCTTTTAATGTGCCAGGCACTCTTCTAAATACTGTATGTATATTAGCTCATGGAACTTTTGCTTGAGACTCTGGCAAAGGAACGGAAACACAGAGAGGTTACCTAACTTGCTCAAGGTCACACAGCTGGTAAATGGTGGGTCAAAGATTTGTAACCAGGTGTCTCATCTCCGGAGTCTATGGCCTTGATGCCTGTCCTTCTCACGTTTATTTGGCAGAACCACCAACCTGGTCATAACCAACTCCACCTACTTGGTGCCAGCCCCCAAGCAACCAAGTGTGTCTGGAGGAAAGCAAGCAACCACCCTGGCCACTTCTCTTTGGATTCCTGAGCACAGATCTCCCAGGGGTCCTTACGCTGCCTGGCAACCACGATCCGTTTCCTGGCCCATCCACTCTCCCTCTCTTCTAGGTGACTTTTCCACACCCTCCCTCTTGCCTGAGCACTTACTCCACACTTAACGCAGAGAATATAGAGGCAAGGGGAGGAGAGCTCCCACAGGTTTCCAGCATCCACGGCTGTCCTGCCTCAGTGTGCTCATGCCTCCTTGACTTCCCCCTCCTCTTACGGCAGAAGCATGGCCCCTCCTGAGAACAACCCTCCTCCTCTGCACTCCAAGGACATGGCTTCAGCAACTGTCCCTTTCTCGCCTGGCTCATGGCATGTTCCCTCTCTCCGGGATCACTGACATGAGGGTGCAAACATGCTGAGATTTCTCCCATGTTAATACCCCCACCAACCAACCAATCAACCAACCAACCCCATTCCACCTGTCCCTTCATCTCCCTTTTTGTTTCTCTGTTCTCCTTTATAACAAAAACTCTGGCAGGACTGGTCTTTACTGCTGCCCTCTGTTCTGTTTCCCTCTTGTAATAAGCTGGTCAGGCTCCTGTTTCCACCACTCTCTCAAAACTGCATTTACCTAGGTCACCAATGGCCCATGACTTCTGCTTGGCTAAGGTCAGCTGTCTGGTCTCAGGCTGCGTTGTATTTGTCCTGTTAGCTTTGACTCAGCTGAACACGAATGTTCCTTCCTCCTCAAAGCAGTTTCTTCCTTGGGCCTCCAGAAAAGCCCTCTGATCTCCACTGTGCATCCCCCCACCTGCTGGTCCACAGTCTGCTAGCTGGTTGCTTCTCAATCTCTCTGACCTCTTAATGCTGGGAGTGCCAGGCTCAGCCCTTGGACCTCTTCCCTGTCCTCACCTACTGCATCAGTGATTCCATGCTGCCTTCCTCATACTTTAAGCACCATGTACACTAGATGATTCCCCAAGGATGGTTCCAGGTTGGACTACTTCCCTGACCTCCAGACTCATCTGGCCAGCTTCACTTAGACTTCTTTTTTTTATCTTTAAATTTTTTTATTCTTATGTTAATCACCATACATTACATCGTTAGTTTTTGATGTAGTGTTCCATGATTCATCCTTTGTGCGTAACATCCAGTGCTCCACGCAGAACATGCCTCTTTAATACCCATCACCAGGCTAACCCATCCCCCCACTCCCCTCCCCTCTAGAACCTTCAGTTTGTTTTTCAGAGTCCATCGTCTCTCATGGTTCGTCTCCCCCTCCGATTTACTCCCCTTCATTCTTCCCCTCCTGCTATCTTCTTCTTCTTCTTCTTTTTTTTAACATATATTGCATTATTGGTTTCAGAGGTACAGATCTGTGATTCAACAGTCTTGCACAATTCACAGCGCTCACCGTAGCACATACCCTCCCCAATGTCTATCACCCAGCCACCCCATCCCTCCCACCCCCCCCCCACTCCAGCAACCCTCAGTTTGTTTCCTGAGATTAAGAATTCCTCATATCAGTGAGGTCATATGATACATGTCTTTCTCTGATTGACTTATTTCACTCAGCATAACACCCTCCTGTTCCATCCACGTCGTTACAAATGGTAAGATCTCATTCCTTTTGATGGCTGCATAATATTTCATTGTGTATGTATACCACCTTTTCTTTATCAATTCATCTGTCGATGGACATCTTGGCTCTTTCCACAGTTTGGCTATTGTGGACATTGCTGCTCTAAACATCATGGTGCACATACCCCTTCGGATCCCTACATTAGTATCTTTGGGGTAAATAGCCAGTAGTGCAATTGCTGGATCGTATGGTAGCTCTATTTTCAACTGTTTGAGGAACCTCCATACTGTTTTCCAGAGGGGTTGCACCAGCTTGCATTCCCACCAACAGTGTAGGAGGGTCCCCCTTTCTCCGCATCCCCGTCAACATCTGTCGTTTCCTGACTTGTTAATTTTAGCCATTCTGACGGGTGTGAGGTGGTATCTCACTGAGGTTTTGATTTGGATTTCCCTGATGCCGAGCGATGTTGAGCACTTTTTCATGTGTCTGTTGGCTATTTCTTTGTCTTCTTTGGAAAAATGTCTGTTCATGTCTTCTGCCCATTTCTTGATTGGATTATTTGTTATTTGGGTGTTGAGTTTGGTAAGTTATAGATTTTGGATACTAGCCCTTTATCTGATATGTCATTTGCAAATATGTTCTCCCATTCTGTCGGTTGTCTTTTGGTTTTGTGGACTGTTTCTTTTGCTGTGCAAAAGCTTTTTATCTTGATGAAATCCCAATAGTTCATTTTTGCCCTTGCTTCCCTTGCTTTTGGCGATGTTTCTAGGAAGAAGTTGCTGCGGCTGAGGTCAAAGAGGTTGCTGCCTGTGTTCTCCTTTAGGATTTTGATGGACTCCTGTCTCACAATTAGGTCTTTCAACCATTTGGAGTCTATTTTTGTGTGTGGTGTAAGGAAATGATCCACTTTCATTCTTCTCCATGTGGCTGTCCCATTTTCCCAACACCATTTGTTGAAGAGACTGTCTTTTTGCCATTGGACATTCTTTTGCTTTGTCAAAGATAAGTTGACCATAGAGTTGAGGGTCCATTTCTGGGCTCTCGATTCTGTTCCATTGATCTATGTGTCTGTTTTTGTGCCAGTACCATACTGTCTTGGTGATGACAGCTTTGTAATAGAGCTGGAAGTCCGGAATTGTGATGCCGCCAGCTTTGCTTTTCTTTTTCAACATTCCTCTGGCTATTCGGGGTCTCTTCTGGTTCCATACAAATTTTAGGATTATTTGTTCCATTTCTTTGAAAAACGTGGATGGTGTTTTGATGGGGATTGCATTGAATGTGTAGATTGCTCTAGGTAACATTGACATCTTCACAATGTTGGTTCTCCCAATCCATGAGCATGGAACGTTTTTCCATTTCTTTGTGTCGTCTTCAAATTCTTTCATGAGTATTTTATAGTTTTCTGAGTACAGATCCTTTGCCTCTTTGGTTAAATTTATTCCTAGGTATCTTAGGCTTTTGGGTGCAATTGTAAATGGGATCGACTCCTTGATTTGTCTCTCTTCTGTCTTGTTGTTGGTGTATAGGAATGCCACTGATTTCTGTGCATTGATTTTATAGCCTGCTACTTTACTGAATTCCTGTATGAGTTCTAGGAGTTTTGGGGTGGAGTCTTTTGGGTTTTCCACATACAGTATCATATCATCTGCAAAGAGTGAGAGTTTGACTACCTCTCTGCCGATTTGGATGCCTTTTATTTCTTTTTGTTGTCTGATTGCTGTGGCTAGGACCTCTAATACTATGTTGAATAGCAGTGGTGAGAGTGGACGTCCCTGCCGCGTTCCTGACCTTAGGGGAAAAGCTCTCAGCTTTTCCCCATTGAGAATGTTATTCGCTGTAGTTTTTTCATAGATGGCTTTTATGATATTGTGGTATGCACCCTCTATCCCTATACTCTGAATAGTTTTGATCAAGAAAGGATGTTTTATTTTGTCAAATGCTTTTTCTGCAACTATTGAGAGGATCATATGATTCTTGTTCTTTCTTTTGTTATTGTATTGTATCACGTTGATTGATTTGCGGATGTTGAACCATCCTTGCAGCCCAGGGATAAATCCCACTTGGTCGTGGTGAATAATCCTTTTAATGTACTGTTGGATCCTATTGGCTAGTATTTTGGTGAGAATTTTTGCATCCATGTTCATCAAGGATATTGGTCTGTAATTCTCCTTTTTGGTGGGGTTTTTGTCTGGTTTTGGGATCAAGGTAATGCTGGCCTCATAAAATGAGTTTGGAAGTTTTCCTTCCATTTCTATTTTTTGGAACAGTTGCAGGAGAATAGGTATTAATTCTTCTTGAAATATCTGGTAGAATTCCCCTGGGAAGCCATCTGGCTCTGGGCTTTTGTTTGTTGGGAGATTTTTGATGACTGCTTCAATTTCCTTAGTGGCTATAGGTCTGTTCAGGTTTTCTATTTTCTTCCTGGTTCAATTTTGGTCATTGATACATCTCTAGGAACGCACCCATTTCTTCCAGGTTATCTAATTTGCTGGCATAGATTTGCTCATAATATGTTCTTATAATTGTTTGTATTTCTTTGGTGTTGGTTGTGATCTCTCCTCTTTCATTCATGATTTTGTTGATTTGGGTCATTTCTCTTTTCTTTTTGATGAGTCTGGCCAGGGGTTTATCAATCTTGTTAATTCTTTCAAAGAACCAGCTCCTAGTTTCTTTGATCTGTTCTACTGTTCTTTTGGTTTCTAGTTGATTGATTTCTGTTCTGATCTTTATGATTTCTCTTCTCCTGCTGGGTTTAGACTTTACTTGCTGTTTTTTCTCCAGCTCTTTTTAGGTGTAGGGTTAGGTTGTGTATTTGAGACCTTTCTTGTTTCTTGAGAAAGGCTTGTATTGCTATATACTTTCCTCTCAGGACTGCCTTTGCTGTATCCCAAAGGGTTTGAACAGTTGTGTTTTCATTTCCATTGGTTTCCATGAATTTTTTCAATTCTTCTTTAATTTCCTGGTTGACCCATTCATTCTTTAGTAGGATGTTCTTTAGCCTCCATGTATTTGAGTTCTGTCCGACTTTCCTCTTGTGATTGAGTTCTAGTTTCAAAGCATTGTGGTCTGAAAATATGCAGGAAATGATCCCAGTCTTTTGGTACCGGTTGAGACCTGATTTGTGACCTAGGATGTGATCTATTCTGGAGAATGTTCTATGGGCACTAGAGAAGAATGTGTATTCTGTTCCTTTTGGATGGAATGTTCTGAATATGTCTGTGAAGTCCATTTGGTCCAGTGTGTCATTTAAAGTCTTTATTTCCTTGTTGATCTTTTGCTTAGATGATCTGTCCATTTCAGTCAGGGGGGTGTTAAAGTCCCCCACTATTATTGTATTGTTGTCAATGTGTTTCTTTGCTTTTGTTATTAATTGCCTTATATAATTGGCTGCTCCCATGTTCGGGGCATAGATATTTAGAATTGTTACATCTTCTTGTTGGATAGACCCTTTAAGTAGGATATAGTGTCCTTCCTCATCTCTTATTACAGTGTTTGTTTTAAAATCTAATTTGTCTGATATAAGGATTGCCACCCCAGCTTTCTTTTGGTGACCATTAGCATGGTAAATGATTTTCCACCCCCTCGACTTTCAATCTGGGGGTGTCTTTGGGTCTAAAATGAGTCTCTTGCAGACAGCATATCGATGGGTCTTGTTTTTGAATCCAATCTGATAGCCTGTGTCTTTTGATTGGGGCATTTAGCCCATTTACATTCAGGGTAACTATTGAAAGGTATGAATTTAGTGCCATTGTATTGCCTGTAAGGTGACTGTGACTGTATATTGTCTCTGTTCCTTTCTGGTCTATGCTGCTTTTAGGCTCTCTCTTTGCTTAGAGGACCCCTTTCAATATTTCTTGGAGGGCTGGTTTCGTGTTTGCAAATTCCTTTGGTTTTTGTTTGTCCTGGAAGGTTTTGATCTCTCCTTCTATTTTCAATGACAGCCTAGTTGGATATAGTATTCTTGGCTGCATATTTTTCTCGTTTAGTGCTCTGAAGATATCTTGCGAGTCCTTTCTGGTCTGCCAGGTCTCTGTGGATAGGTCTGTTTCTACCATTTTAGGTTACATATCTCTTCTCCCAAGCTGCTCTCAGGATTTTCTCTTTGTCTCTGAGACTCGTAAGTTTTACTATTAGATGTCATGGTGTTGACCTATTATTATTGATTTTGAGAGGGGTTCTCTGTGCCTCCTGGATTTTGATGCCTGTTTCCTTCCTCACATTAGGGAAGTTCTCTGCTATTATTTGCTCCAATATACCTTCTGCCCCTCTCTCTCTTTCTTCTTCTTCTGGGATCCCAATTCTTCTAATATTGTTTCGTCTTATCGTATCGCTTATCTCTCGAATTCTGCCCTCGTGATCCAGTAGTTGTTTATCTCTCTTTTTCTCAGCCTCTTTATTTTCCATCATTTGGTCTTCTACATCGCTGATTCTCTCTTCTGCCTCATTTATCCTAGCAGTTAGTGCCCCCATTTTTGATTGCACCTCATGAATAGCCTTTTTGATTTCGACTTGGTTAGATTTTAGTTCTTTTATTTCTCCAGAAAGGGTTTCTCTAATAACTTCCACGCTTTTTTCAAGCCCAGCTAGTATCTTTAAAGTCATGATTCTGAACTCTAGGTCCGACATCGTACTAATGTCTGTATTGAGTAGGTCCCTGGCTGACGGTACTACCTCTTGTTCTTTTTGCTGAGGTGATTTTTTTGTCTTGTCATTTTGTCCAGAGGAGAATAGATGAATGAGAGAACAAAATGCTAACAGGTTAACAACGTCCCCAGCAAATATACTCTATAGAAATCAGAAAAGACCTGAAACCAGGGGAAAGGAAAGGGAAAGAAAAAAAAAAGAAAGGGAAAAAAAGATAAAAACAAAAACAGAACAATACAAGAAAAGCAGACTATGATCAAATATGATCAGGCTAGTGCATAGATCAGTGCCACACACTAGATTTTGGGCGTATTTTGGTCTGTTAGAAAAAAAATGCCTCCTAAAATTTTAATGGAAGAAAGACATATATGTACAAAATAACGGTTGATACAATGAAGGAATGGAAGATGACTGTAAAGATGAAAAGTATAAAAGATTTTATAAAAGGAATTGATAAGATGAGTTGTTTGAAAAAAGAAAGAAAATTTAAAAAAAAAGAAAGAAGGGAGAGAATGTGATCAGGCAGGAGACTAGAACAAAGCCATACACTAGTGATTTAGGGTATATTTTGATCTGTTAGAAGAAACTGTATCTCAAAATTTTAAAGAGAGAACAACTTATATATATATGCCAAAAATAAGGGTAACTACTATGAAGGGATAAAATATGACTCTAAAAATGAAAAATAAAATTTTTTTTAAAAAGGGATTGATAAGATGTTGGTTGAAAAAGGGAAAAAGAAAAATTAAAAAAAAACAGTAAATAAAAATTAACTTTGATGAACTAATGAATCATGTTAAAAAAAAAAAAGCCATGAATTCTATGTGCAGTATTCCCCTAGCGCTGGAGTTCTCCCGTTCTCCTTGATCGGTAAACTTGGTCTTGGCTTGCTGGCTGTTCGTGCTGATCTCCTGGGGGAGGGGACCGTGGCCGTGGTTTCCAAATGTCTTTGCTGGAGGCTGATTGCCCTGCCCTTGTCGGTCCAGGCTAAGCAAGCTGCTCGGGTTTGCTCTCAGGAGCTTTTGTTCCCTGCAAGCTCTCGGTACAGCTTTGGAGGACCTGGGCCAAAATTGTGGCCTCCCAATCTCCACCTGGAGGAGCTGAGAACTCAGGGCCCCGCTCCTCAGTGCGCCCCCAGATAAAAGCAGTCACTCCCGTCTCCCCGGTCTCCGGCCGCACTCCGTGCTCACCCGGCCTGTGATCAAGCGTTTGTATCTCTGGCACCCGACCCCGTGTGGAGTCTCCAAACCCAGCAGATCCCTGCGGTGCGCTCCCGCGCCGCTCCTCCCAGGGGAGGAAGGGGAGTCTCCCCTGCTCTGCCGCTTGTTGGGTCCCTGCTGGAGGAGCAGTGGCCCGACTGGGCCGCGGATCACAGTTTATGGCAACCCCGAGCTGAGAGCCCGCGCCTCGGCTCTGTCTCTGCAGCCGGTTTCCCTGCTCTGATACCTGGGAGCTCTGCCGCCCTCAGGGACCCCCGGTCTTTCTGTGACCCCGAGGGTCCTGAGACCACACTGTCCTGGGAGGATTCCACCCCCTGCTTAGCCACTGGAGCAACGTCCCTCTGCGGAGCCAACTTCTCAAAGTTCCGATTTTGTGCTCCGCGGCTCTAGCACTTGCCAGAAGTGGACGACGGAGGCCCCCTCCCCCGCCGTCTATCCTCCCGAATATCGCCTCGGATTCACTTCTCCGCACGTCCTACCTTCCAGTAAGTGGTCGCTTTTCTGTTCAGAGAATTGTTGCTATTCTTATCTTCGGTCTCCTGTTGAGTTCATAGGTGTTCAGAATAGTTTGATCCCTATTCAGCTGAATTCCTGAGACCAGACGAAATCCAGGTCTCCTACTCTTCCGCCATCTTGCTCCGCCCCTCACTTAGACTTCTTCCAGGCACCTTGAAGTTGGCACATCCCAGAGTGAAGTCCCCATCCACAGCCACCCCAATCCTACTCCTTCTTAGTCTTCCCATCCAGGGTAGGGTGAGCTGCAGCTTCACCCTACCAGCTGTTTAGCCAGATACTTTGAGGTCACCCCAACTCCTCTCTTTCCTTCATAGGCTATATCCAATTGGTCAGAGTCTCCTATCAGGTCTATTTTCAAAGCACATCCAGAATCTCATCATTTGTCATCATTTCCACCACCACCCAGTCTGAGCCACCAATCTTCCCTCCTGGATTATTGCAAACACCTCCCCCCCTCTCTGCTTCCATCCTTACTCCCTACACTCCGTTCTTAACCCAGCATCCCAAGTGACGCTGTAAAAACTTATGGCAGACACTGTCACTCCTCTGCTTAAAATCTCTGATGGCTTCCTCATGGAAGCCAAAGTCTTTGTAATGGCCTCCCAGACCCAGCATGATCTGCCCAGCCCCATTGCCTCCCCTCCTCCCCTCTGACCTTGTTTCCTTCTGCTCTTACCTTTGCTCAGGCCCTCCAGCAGCTCTGTGCTTCCTGGGGCTCGCCTGGTACCAGGGCCACGGCACTGCCTAGATGCCCTTCCCCAGCCTCAGGCCAGTTGCCCTCCCTTTGGGACTTCTGCTCAAACCTTTCAAGTGCAAAAACCTTCACCTATTTCAAATGAAACCACCTTCCACCCCCGAGTCCCCAGCCCTTTCTCTGCTTTATTCCTATATCCCTTTGTCACAATCACACTATAGAATTCACATATTTATTTTATTCATTGTCCATCCATCTCTCACATGCTAAAGTTTTTAATTTCACATCCTCCATGCAATGACTAACACAACATAGGCACTCACCAGGCATTGTTAGATAAATAGATGAATGAATGAACCTTTACATCGTGGATGGGATCTGGAATAGGACATTTTGTATATTTCAGATAAGTCTCTCTGGCCTCCTTTTAAATCTCTGTAGCACTTGGAAGAGTATCCAGAGGTTACAAAACCATCTTTCTTCTTCTTTCTCTTCTTCTTTTTTAAATCTGTCAGCAGTTGCAGGTACTCATCTGTGTAAATAGGGTTTTCAATATACTGTACAACCGAAACTAATGAAAATTATGTTTTGATAAACACAAAAAAGGGAAGTTGGGGGTTACGGATGACAATTGTAGTTTTATATCAACCTGAGCATCCTGTTTATTTAATCAAAACTGCCTTGTTCTTATTGACCGACTTTATAATAAGTAAAGGTTATAATCGCTATTCATGAAATCAATCCACACAAATAAAACATTGTTTTTTAAAAATCAGCTTGCATATTACATTACATGCAAGATTTTAAAAAAATAGCTAAAAGTAAGAGTGAAAACCATTGATTTGTAACATGACCTTTCAAAGATCTTTCTGTTTCTGTATGGTCTGAAACTGAGCTGGTCATTGCATGGCTAGGCTGGGGTCAGGAGGAAGATAACTGCATTTCTCCTAGTCAGTGATGGATCTTGCAACCTTGGCCCCATATGAGGTCTCTAGAACTCTCCTTATCCCAGACCATACCCTCCTGACCAAGCTTCAAGAATTGATTTTCATCTGCATAATTTAGCACTATGGACATTTACTTTCTAGACTCCTAGAAAGCCCCAGAACCAGAGCATATCAAAGCTATAAGGACTTGGTGGTTCAGATGACTTCCCAGAGAGAGGAAGCAACTTGTTCAATATCCCACAGAGAATTGGAGGTTAAGCGGGGTCTGGAACTCAGGTCACCTTTCCTCCATCCCAGAGTTCTTTCCACCAGATCCTTCTGCATCTTTTTCTCTAGTTAGGAGTCTGGCTTATGCCTGACTTTTGCTAGGAAGCCATGTAGTGTAATGGGTGGGAGCACAGACTTGAGAGCCAGTGTGCCTGAGTTTAAAATTCTGGATCCACTACTTAAAGGACATAAGACCAGTTAGTTAATCTTTCTGCACCTCCGTTTTTCATCTGTAAAATGAGGAGGAAAAGGATGATGATGGTAAGCTATCAACCTGCCACACAGGGTTGTTACAGGTTTAAAAGAGTCAATGAAAGCAAGGTGTCTTTTTCACACTGTGAGCATTGTATAAGGGTTTTCAATTATTGTTATTATCAAAGGGGTTGGCCCTTGGAAAGTAGTGAGTGACAAGTCACATTTGAAGATATATCAGTCACTCTCACTTTAGTATGAATGTATATGAATGATGCTATTTCTGGTCTCAAAGTCCTGCCATGGCTCCTTGGTGCCTAAAGAAATAACCCTACACTCCTTTATGTGAAATGCAAGACTTTTTACATCCTGGACTCTGCTTGCTTTTCCAGCTTTATCTCTTGCCACCCTTTCCTGACTTTCAAACATATCAGATCATTTTCCTTCTTTACATACCCACATCTTCCATGCCTCTTGAACTTTGCTTTTGCCATTTACCTGAAATGCCCTTCCTTCCAGGCTTTCTTTTACTCTTTTCTCTAAATCTAGTTCAGGTTTGGAGGAGGTACCTCCTCCTCCAAAAACACTTCCTTGCCTCCCTGTCCTTTTCACACGACCCTCCTCCATGCCCTGAATGTTCTTCTATAAAACAATCATTTTGATCATTGGCATTTATTGAGCCTCAACTACATGTACCAGGCCTTGGGCTAGACACTTAACGTGAACATATTTGAGCCTCACAACAATCCTGGAGACAAGATACAATTATGTGGATTTCACAGAAGAGGAAGTGTAGGCAGAGAGAGAGAAAGTACCTTTCCCAAGGTCACAAGGCCAGAGAATGTGAGTCTCGTCCAGAGATTGTCTCAGCCAGGGTTGGCTACTGAGTAGGGACCCAGGGGGAGTTGGTTGCCCTGACTCAGGTTCGATCCAACCTCTCCATTTACTGAGTCCACTGGGGTGCCTATAAGCCCACGTGCTCTTCCAAAGACTGTAAAGATCTCTCTGTGTAATCTGCATTTTCATCTACTCTTGATAAACTTCTTGAAATCAAATAGCCTCAGAGCTGCCCCTCCTTGTAGGATCTTTCATTTTTGTCTTGAAAGTGTGGCAGAAGACTTCTGAGCTGTTGATAATATGTCAGAATGGAGTTTATTATCACTAGCAGACCTGATGTTGGAACCTGTGTAAAAGATGTAGTAAATAATATGATACTGGCTGGCACTCATTCCAACCTGTGAGGGCCAGGCATGTCTGAGAGGGAAACACACAGGGCTCTGGGAGAATCTCCTAGGGAAATGCTGTGGCTTTATCTGAAGCTGCACCTACATTTTCCAGGGATGGGAATGTAATATAGTGTATTGGAACAATGGACATGTAATATAGTGTATTGGAACAAACTCTGGATAAAAAGTCAGAACAACCGAGTTCGAGTCTTGCAGTATGACCTTGGCAAAATCCCTGTTCTCTGGGTTTCCCTCAGAGAAGAGCACGAAAGAATCTTAGCCTTATATAAGCCATCTAGTTCAATCACTATTCTGAGACTTGAGTATCTTTCTTTCCTTCTTTCCTTCCTTCGTATAAATACACATATAGATGTGTGTCTCCATGTGTGTATATATATTTATATATAAATATAAAAAATATATATGCATACACACGCACACACACACACACATATAATCATATACACATACCGTGCCCCTGATTACCTGATTATCCCTCTTGCACTCATAGCTGAGCTGTGAGTGCAGAAGTATGGGGCAGCCATGGCCCTGTCACATCTCAGGCCCAAGACTGAAAGGCCCCGGGGTAAGACAGAGGCCAGGGTGGCGGTGATGGCTCCTACACCCAAGGTATGAGCTAAAGGACTGAAGACAGAGGACATCCACATCTGGATAGAGGGTGTGGGAGTTGGTGGACGCACCAGAAGAGAGGAACGGAGGATGTGTGAGAATAGCCAAATCACAGCAAGTCAGGGCAGAACAGAGACCCAGGAGTTCCTGCAGCTGGCATCCGCAGCCCCTGCCACCCCTCGTGCACCCAGCACTGTCTTCACCTGCTTGGGGCTCTTCCTCAGGCAGAGCTGTTCTGCTTTCCCTAGCTAGGCTAATTTTTAGATGAAATTGCCTAGTACCTAATGTGTCAGTCAGTTTTTGCTGCATAAGAAACAAATGACCGTTCATTATTTTTCATGAGTCTTCAGGTTGGTGGGGAGGTCCTGCTAATCCGGGCCAGGCTTGGCTGCTGGTGGTGAGCTTGCTGTCATGCCTATGGTCAGCTGGCAGATCAGTGGGGGCAATCTGCTCTGTATGGCCGTGGTTGGGATGCCTCAAGAGAGGGGCAGGGTCTAAGTGAGCCGGGGGGGGGGGGGGGGGATGGGGAGGGGGATAGGGAGAGAGGGTGGGGGGAGGGGAAAGGAAAGGGGAAAGGGAAGGGGGGAGGGGGAGGGAGGGGTGGAAAGGCACACCTGCATCTGCAAACTTCTGCTTGTGTCAAGTCTGCCACTCTCCCATTGGTGAAAACTGAGTCCAGGGTCCAAGCGGGGACAAATTGCAAAGGCTGTGGACACAGAGAGGCCATTATTTGGGAACATTAACGGAATCGATCTATTACCCCTGGGGTCACTTAAGTGAACTTCTGAAGAAAGCACGCAAAATTAATCAACGAAACAGACCTTTCTTGAGCCCCTACCATGTATGGACCTTTTTCTAGTATTCTACATGCTGGGGATTTGGAAGTGAATGAAAAAGAATGTGTATCATCCCAACTTCAGGTCCAAGAAGTCCTTAAAGCGCTCTCATTGCAGGCCCCTCATTTTCAGACGCGCCAAGTGCAGCCTGGAGGGAGCAGGGGCAGCAGCAGGGCGGTGGGTCTGACAGGGATAGGCTCGGGGGAGGGGTCCGCTGCTTTCCACCTCCACAGTTTTGGGGTTCGGGTCCTCCATCTACGTTGTGAAAAGACCCGGGCACACGTGACCCTGGCCAATTGCCTCCCCGACCTCCCCTCCCCGCCCCACTCTCCCCTCCAGGCTTCCTTAACACGTGACTCTACAGCAGAATCCCAGGCCGCCGCCATATTGCCAGAGGCTTGTAGAAGCCTGAGTCTCCAAAGTTGTGGAGGGAAGTGCCTGGAGAGGAGATCTATATTTGAAAAATCATTAATTTCACTTAAAAATCACGTCCGTGCTATTGACTATGTCCGCTGCTTGGAATTTAGTTTATGGTTCCGCTTCATGGTTAGGATGCTTGGCTGTGAGGGAGAGTATCCGGGGAGAGAGGGGCTGATACATCATTTTTTGGTGCATCCACCTAGACGCTTGTTCAGAACAGGGTGGTTTGGGGGGAGGGAACTAATATTCGCGGAGCCCTGCGATGCCCCAGTGGGCATTCTGGTTCCCCGTTTATAGGTAAGGAACGAGGCAAGGCCCCAGAGCTGCGGAGGGTGGCGTTTCCGCCGGCGTGGAACCTCAGCGCCCCCTACTTCTTCCCCTTGACCCCACTGACCACCCACCACTTGGAAGATCCGTTTCTGTCCAGGGGCTCGTAGGGGCCACCTTCCAGCCCCATCCTCTGTCTACTTTTCCCTTCCTGGCGGTGCAAGGACTTTATTTTCTGAAAGCACAAATTGTTCCCGACATAAAATCATCCCCGAGAAGATATACTTTCCTGGGTGACTTATCGTTCTTTGTGTTTTTAGTGCTTTAAGATTTTTATGTTTCCAATAACCCAAAGAAAGATGATGGATATATAATAACACTGAGCAATAACAGACTGTATTTACAAACACATATATATGCTCCATCAAATGTACATATTTTTATACCTCTCAGCCATCTTTCTGGGGCAGCTGCATTTTTTGAATTACACGGTATAAGCAATGAGCCCATCATCCTGTTCACACATCCATAAATTACCCAGAAGGAGCGGGGCATCCTGGAAGCATCCCTGCTTTAAATCATCTGCAAATATATTTCCCCCTCCTTTGCCCAGGATGGCTCACCTGGGAATGGGGTGGTGGCATTCCAGAATGGGGCGGAAGAGGGCTTCACCGGGAAATGAGAGTCCCTCTTCTCTTTCTGGCTCTGATATCTACTTGCTGTGTGGCCCTGGGACAGTCGCTTCTCTACTCTGGGCCTCAGTTCTCTCATCTGTGGAATGGGAAACTGAAACTGAAGAGGGGGAGCCCTTGGCCCTGGATTATTTAGCCAGGCAATGACAGCAGGGAGGCCAGAAGAAGACCAGCTCTCTTTTGTGTCCCCATGATGTGGGGGCTCTACGGATCGCTACTCTTGCTGGTGGATCATTTCCATGCCTCCTCCAATTCTTTCACTTACTTCATCGGTGTCTGTAGGTGCCTTTGTCCAAGCACAGCCTTTAGGAAGTATCAAGAATCCGTGGTCTGGAAGGGTGACACTGCATCATTCATTATTCCCTGTATTGCATGACTTTGTTTTGAGAGTTAATTTTAACTGCCTAATAACCTGTAGAGGAAACGGGACATGGACGGGTACGTTTTAAGGTTGTTGAGGGCCAAGGTCAGAACTGGGGCACTGAAGAGGCTACATAGCATTAGCTAGTGAAGGCGGGGCATGCCTTCAGGACAGAGCATGGATAACCACTGGTGGGGATCCTGTGTAAGCAGAACTGCCTGCTGTGGTCACAGCTGAATTCAGCCTCAGCATCCAGGTTTTTCCAAGCTCATCTTTAATTTACCCGCCTGGAGTTTTTCAGGTCACCATGCATTATTCATGAGACTCTTGTGAATGTAGCATTTGAGGCTCTGGATAAAGAGATGCCAGAACCGATGAAAACCAAAATCCGATTCCTGAAGAATTCAGAGGCACAACCAGCTGACTCTCCAACAGGAGTCACCACTGGACCTGCTTTTGGAGAACTCTGCTCCAGCTTTTTCCTGGGCAGCATCCACAGCTGAATCTTCGCTTTGTGGCAGGGGCGGGGGGGGGGGTGTCTTCCTTTAGGCAAGAGCCGATGAATAATTGAGACTTCATCCCCCATGTCCTTAGCAGAGGAATGCCAACCCCCCAATCCCCACTTGATTCTCGCCGAAGAGAAAAATGTACCAATTGGTGTGTTTTTGTGAAGGGTGCCCAGTGGGACTGAAGAGGAGGAAAAACAGAATAAGATGAAAATGAGCCATTTTAATAGTTTATTAAAGAAGTTGTCAAACATCGCTTTGTCTTTTGTCTCAGTTCCTGCCTGAGTCCCTGATGGCTATAGGCGCCAGGCTTAGCGATTCACACTTAATGCTCACAACCACTTTGGAGGGGAGGGGTAATTAGTGTCTCCCTTTTAGAGAAGAGGAACCCCAGGCTCAGAGAAAGCAGATTATTTCCCCAAGCCAGTTTATGGCAATATAGTGTATTTTGGAAAATGATCTCAGCGGGTAGGAGAAGGGGGGACCTGGAATTGTGAAATAAGGAAAGCCCACCCAAGGATGGGTGATTGACCTTTTTAGCACCTTGGGCAAGCAGGGTGCAGTTCTACTGGGGATCCCCTGAGGAGTCATATCTAACATGCCTCAGAATTGTCTGCTCGAAGTACTGAAGGGCGGATATTCATATTCTAGCTTCTGTCCCCTTTTTGTCCAAGGATGCCTCGATAATCCAAAAGACCCAAGGATGCCAGGCCAGAGGAAGTTAACCTCCTTACACTTCCAAGTTTATGCACTGTGGTGATTTATCTTACATGTCAACCTGACTGGGTCACAGATGCCCAGATGTCTGGCTGTATTATTTCTGGGTGTGTCTGTGAGGGTGTTTCCAGAAGAGATCGGCATTTGAATCAGTAGACTGAGCAGAGCAGATGACCCTCTGCCATGTGGATGCTCATCACCCAGTCGGTTGAGGGGCTGGAAACAACAAAAATGTGGAAGCAAGGACAATCCTCTCTCTCTCTGCCTGCCTGTTTAGGTTGACCATTGGTCTTCTACTCTCGGACTGGGGCTGATATCATTGATGCTCCTGGTTCTTCAGACTCAGACTGGAAGCTATACTGCTGGCTTGCCTGGGTCTGGAGCTTGCAGATGACTGTGGAACTTCTCAGCCTCCATAGTTGCATGAGCCAATTCCTTATAATCAATCAATCCATTATCTATCTATCTATCTATCTATCTATCTATCTATCTATCTATCATCTATCTCAACTCCTATTGGTTCTGTTTCTCTGGAAATACTCACTAATGTATGCAAGCACCAGAAAGATGGAATGGGCTTCCAAAGTCATCCACTAGCTACAGAGAAAGCCCAGGGGAGAAAGCAAGAGATAGCATAACTGAGATAAAGTTCTGTCAGACTATACCTATGTGTAGCCAGTTGTCACAGCAACAACTGAAGAAAAAAAAAAGTGCACTAAGAGGAAGTGAGACAGGTTGTAAAAAACGTCTGCTCCAGTCCATCTCTTGCACTGTTGTGCTAACTCTAAGCCCAGTCTATCCCAGGGTCTACGAGGTAGTAGTTGGCTGAAATCTCTGCAAAACCACTCAAAATAGATCAATTGCTTAAATTACAGTTCCCATGGCTGCCGTGGATCCTCAAGGGAATTGTTCATCCCTCTCATCCCTAGTCTTCTAGATTTCCTTTACTCTTGGCAAGTAATGCAGCATTATGTAGGTTGTTTACCTGGTGAGGAAACCCAAGCTTTTCCTGAAAAGCCTGAGCTCCTAGTTGTTTTCATCTTGGGACCTGTTGCAATGCCATTTGCAGCTACCCCGTGTCAGGAAAGCCCCGAGAGATGCCTCAGGGAATCCCCTGCGTTCCGGACAGGCTTCTTTCCGCTGCCTTAGTAGGAGTATCAGGGTGAATTACCCATGCCAATAGTGTTGTGTTTTTTTTCTTTTCTTTTTTCAGAGTAAACTCTCCTCATTTATCCCATGGAAACCAAGATGCAGGATGGGAGACAGAAATACCATGAGTGTATCACAAAACGAGGATGAGAAAGACCAGTGCTACTTTCACCCTTGATTCATTGGACCTATACATTCTAGCTTTCAGGGAGCCAGCACCACGTACCTCATCCTGGAGGACAGTGTCCCAGCTCTGTAGACCATTGTCCCAGAGGTGGCTCCTCAACTGAGCCTTTAATAGACCATTTAAATTTTCAAGTATCTCCAGCTCATGCACACACTGTCAGCTCTTTCATAGGTCCAAGGCGAAGCTATGTGGGACCCTGCATTCTTTCAATCTATGATTGGAGATGTTGGCAGAGATGATGCAGACAGAGACGATAAATCCATAGCTGGAGTGGGTGTCAGTTCCCATATGGATGATTGCTGCCCTGTCTTCAATAAAAGGAGCCTGGTGTAATTAATCTGCCACCAAGTGGCTAGCTAGTATCCTCATGGTGGCATTTTGAGGGCTCATTTTCAATCTCTGTTGCAGTCATCAGCAGTAGTAGCTAGGTAAGCCTTACTGAGAAGGAACCTGTGTCGCTAGGCCTATGGACCATCTCCATCCCTGCCATGTGGCTGCTCTGGGCATAGACCCACTGCATAGCACTCAGATGGCCAAGGAAGGAGGCTGGCTGACATCCACTGGTTGAGTCAGCCTGCCTATTGAAATGTTGCATGCTTTCTCTGCTTAGGTGATCTTTTGTGTGTAATGGTGTGAAACACAAAGATCTGCGTGTTTTGTTTCCATACCCAGGTCTTGTTATTGGACACCCACCACGTGCCCAGGTGCTGTACTAAGCACTTCACATACATCAGCTCATTTAATCTTTGCAATCATCTTATGATGAAGATGCAATTTTCACTTGAAAAAAACAAACAACCCCCCCCACCAGTTATAGAGATATTCGGTGTCTTACCTGAAGTCATGTACCTAGAAAGGGGACAGGAAGTTCAAAACCGGAGCCTGCACTGTAATGGTGATACATGCCACCTTACACAGATGGCAATTTTGAGAAAGACAATAGGATGCCAGGCTGGAGGCGGGGAGACACGTCAGTGCTGATTACGAAGAGCCAGATGGTGGCCTGGACATAGCTGGAGCAGTCTAGAATGGGGAGAATCTAGAATATGGGGGTGTTATTAAGATGACAGTTTCCATAGGACCTGATGTCATAGCTAACTCTGTGGATGCCCTGCCCACCACCCTGGAGCCACCAATTTCTGGCTTCCTTCCAACTGCAGGATCTGTATCTCTTTGCCTGAGGACTTTCACTGAGGCTGGGGAACTGCCTGTAGGTATGACAGGATGTAAGTGCCAGGGAATTAACAGCACCCCTCTGCCCCCAGGAGTGCCCTCCACCAACAAATGATGTTGTGACTCGGAGGATTGTTTCTATACCATTTCCTCAAGTTCCCACATGGAATTGAGCTTCAACTGCCCACAGCACAGATGGCTTGAGAAATGCATCCTTGGTTGATTTCCTTTCCATCCTACCTCCCTTCCCCACTCCTTCACCTCGGGCTTCCTGCACCTCCCAAATAACTACTTGTGTTTAAATCCTTGCCTCAAGTTTGCTTCTGGGGGAACCCAAACTAGGACAGAGGCAGATGGCTATGGGGAGTGAAAGATCGGTAAGAGTCCAGAATACTCCAGAAGGACTGGGTGTCTGGCTTATGTGCTGTTCTGTGAAACCAGGAGCTCTGGGGTAGGAGTGCATTTGGGAGGGGGGGAGGGACAATGAGCAGGACCTGGAGGATCTGAGCTGCCCATGGGACCTCTTGGAAGAGCCACTTCATGGACGGTTGGCTCTGTGGGTCTGGAGCTCAGGATAAACTTGAGGCTGGAGAGGACCCGAGTTAGACTCCTCAGGACACTTCATGACTCACCTCAAGGTGTGGGCGTGGCTGTCCCTGCACCATCTCCTGAATCATGTCTGATCTTCTCTCCAACTCCTCCCTGAATGGAAAGACAGGACATGGGGGTGTTTAGGTGGGTGGGAGCAGAGAAAGGCTCATTAGAGGGAAGAGCCGTGCGTTTACATTGAGGGAATATTTATTGAAGTTCTGTCAGAGGCTGCAAGCAAATTGCTGATACATTTCAAAAAAACATTTGGAAGATTTTCCCTGCCCTGCAGGGAGTGTTTTTTAATAAGTGATGTGGTCAGGATGTTGGTCTAATTTTTCTCAGCTGGTGCCACAGACATTCTGAGTTTGTTGGAGAAATCATTTGGGCTTCATAAAGGCCAACGTGGAGAGATCACCATGACTTGTTTTCACCTTACACTCTCAGAGCTGAACGTGACTTTGAGGAGGCCTGGCCTAACATCCCATCTCGCAGATGCTGGTGTTCCTCTGGTGCATCAGGAGCTTATTTCTTCCCAGGAGACACCATGGTAATGGTTCAACATCTTTCATTGTTAGATAGTTCTTTTATTAAGCTGAAATATGCCTCTCCATCACTTCTGCTCATGGGCTCTCAACTTTCTCTCACCCTAGTTCCCCACTGACCTCCTCTCTTCCCTGCATATAGGGAGCCTTGTAAAGAGCTAGAGGTAGTGGCTTGTCAGGCTCACTTAGGTCTTCTCTTGTTTGGACTGAACTTGCTTTTGGTAGTTTTGTTCCCAAAGTTGGAGACTCAGGCCTTCCTAGGGAATGGTCAACCCAAAGTTAAGAACTTAGGCCAGAAAGTCTGACAACCCGGAACGTGCAGGCTGCCATGTAGGCTGCTCAACCCTAGGGGAGCATCATTCCCATTGTAGGCACCCTGCCCGACCGTACCTGGCAGCCTTGAAGGTGGGCCTTGACCACTCCTCTTCTCAGGAAAGTTGAGGATACTTGTCCCTCTGTGAGAAACACAGTTGGTTATGTTAGATAGAGAGGTAGTTACAGAAAGAGAGAAAGGGAGATGAAGTCTAAAATCAAAGGGAATAATTCCACGTCCACCTTGTCTCTCAGGCCAGAAGACTGGCAGCGTCTCTAATACTTCCTTCTCCTCCCCAAGTCCTGTTGTGTTTGCCTCCTTTTAAATATATCCCAAACCCACATACTTGTCTCTGTTTCCCTGTCACTGTTTTATCCAGTCCACCATCATCTGGGTTATAACAGCCTCCCCACTGGTCTCCCCCAGGCCTTCTGGCCCATTCTCCACCCAGCGGCCAGAAGTATCTTCTTCAAATTCAAATTCACCCAGGTCTCTTCCCTGTTTAGAATTCTCCTGGGGCTTCCCAATGTTCCTAGGCCAAAGACCAACATTTTCAACAAGGCATTGCATGATCTTCTGTCGAGCTTCCCCGTTGAGCCTCTCCTGTGGAGTTTTTCCCTGCTGAGGGGCCACTGAGACTGGACAAACACCATGATGGGTAGTGGGAGACTTTAGAGCAGGGATCTGCTCAGCACTTCTGACATTTTGGGCCAGATAATTCTTTGTTGTGGGGGTTGTCCTGTGCATTGTAGGCTATTTGGAAACATCCCTGGGCACCATTAGGTGCCATTAGCACTCCTTCCTCACAGCTGTGACAATCAAAAATGTTTCTAGACATTGCCACATGTCCCCTGGTGGAAAAATACCCCCCAGTTCAGGAATTTTTCTTTAGAGAGAGACTCAGACTTAAGTCCAATCCCAGCTTGTGATGGTTGGTAGGTCACTTAAACTTGCTGTGCCTTAGTCTCCTCATCTATGAAATGGGGTCACTAATTGGAGCCGCTACACGGAGATATGACAGTCCAATCAGATAATTCATGTACATCATGTAAGTGTATAAGCATCTAAGTATAGCGTATTGTGCCACACATGTAATTCAATAAATAAATGTCAGTTGTTTTCATTGCTACTATTGTTGTCAGTTTTCCCAACATTCCTACTCAGACAGAGCTTTGAGGTGGGGCTGATGTGGAAGACAAAAGTTTTTAGACACACACCACTGCCCCCCTACCCTTCTGTCCCCTTAAAAAACAGCAGCTTCTTCTCAAGCCGGGGAAGAAACTGTACATTTTTTTCTAGAAAGTCAGTTTCTTGAGGGAATAAGCATAAATGGTCTCTTCTCCTTCGGGACACAGTGGCCTTTTCCAGGGGACAGTTTAATCTTTTGGAGACAGATGAATATGAGCTGCAGTAATCCTGCAATGCTACCAGGAGAGTTAAGGAGAGGGAGAGAATTTCAATAGGGCCTTCGGGTCTCTTGGGGGTGCTTCAACGATAGCACGTTGTGCCTCCAACTCCCCCCTGTGACACATCCTGGAATTAACAGCTCCGGCTGATCAGAGGGAAGTTCCTGGGTGGAAAGGGGGAAGGTCAGGTCCAACCCAGGGTCACGTCCAGTTTTCTGGAGCAGGCAGGTGTGCTGGATGTGCCTGTTTGGGCCTCCCGATCCGCTCTCTGCCCTCCTCCCCCTGCTCTGTGTGCTGGAAGGCCAGCCCTAAGGACTGCATTGTGGGCCCCTTGCATTTTGGATTCCTGTTGGATTCAGCCAATGGGAGGCAGCAGCAAGACACCCAAAGGTGGGGATAGAGAGATCAGACAAATTTTCCTTTCCTTTCTCCCCAGACAACCCCCTGCGAAGCTACTGACCCTCGCTCTCTGTTTTGGTAACTGCTTCCTTCCCTTTCCCACTCAGACCTCGGAATGGTGACTCCAAAATACTGTGTTAATTCTTGTTGGTTTTCTCTAGTCTTGCCCTTGCCTTTGTAAACAAGAGACTTTATTAAACTCATCTCAGTGACCATGTTTGCATATGCCACTGGTTTCCTGCTAGGCCTCTGCTACAGCAGGTCTTCAAGGAGTCCGGAATAAAAAGAGTAAAATCCAGTCTTGGATTAATCCTCCTGCAGTCTCTGGGTTTTTACGGACCATGTTTTGTTCATCTCTGACTCCTCACTATGGCACCGGGCACTGAGTAGATGCTCAGTGAATGTGTGTTGGCTGGAATTAATGGGATTTATAATAAATATAGGAAAGAGAGTCAGGGCAGAGAGCTCCTCTTCCTTGAGCTTGTCAATACATGTTAATACCATGGGTATTGCAGGGACATTTTGGTAAGTGGTAGAAACATGGATGGATTCTGATCTAGCCATGCAGTCTTAACCTTAAGGTCCTGTTGGGCCTACGGAAGGTCCCTTAGGGAGGTTGGTGACCTACTGTGACATGTTTGGGAAGAACAGCATCCTCGTGGGAACTCTGGAGATGAGGGGAGTAGGAAAGGCTCAGAGAGGGGAAGCTACCTACCTAACCTCATATAGCCAGAGAGGCGGAGCAAGCCCAAAGCTTGTGACCTATCCACCAGTGACAGCTATCACCTTACTGTGGCCAAATGTACTTTTTAGCTTAACTCAGTTTTCACAGCAACCTTGCAAGAAAGATATCATTAGTCCTTGTCACAGGTGTGAAACTGAGGCTCAGAGAGGTGAGGTGATTCACCTAAGGTCACATAGCTAGGAAGACACAAAGCTGGGATTCAAATCTGACTTTAAAACAATGTCCCTCGGGGCGCCTGGGTGGCTCAGTCAGTTGAACATACGACTCTTGGTTTTGGCTCCGGTCGTGATCTCAGGGTCATGAGATTGAACCCCATGTCAGGCTCCATGCCCAGCACGAAGTCTGCTTAGAGTTTCTCTCTTTCTCTCCCTTTGCTGTCCCCCCCCCATATGCGTGTGCTCTCTCTCTAAAATAAATAAATAAATCTTAAACAACAACAAAAACAACAATGTCCCTCTACCTCAGTTTGCTTTTTTTGGCCACTATGGAGTGTCTAAATCTACTCTCCTAGAATGTATTTCCTTTTAATAGGGCTTGGTGAGTCTCAAAAACAGGTTGTGGTTCAAATAGAAAGAAGGAAAAAAATAAGTAAATTATAATTTTCTTATTGGTAATTTTAATTTCGGGGGGATGCAGGCAAAGATTGACCAATCTGGATGGGTACAGGGAAAGTAATGGCGAGGAGTGGACAGATGAGAGGAATTTTTAGAAGGTAAGGGTTATTGGACAGGGGCTGGTAGAGAAAGACTGGTCAAGAATGACCCTTTGGAACTAGCTATCTTGTGGTTTTCCTTATCTTTGTACCCTGGATAAGGAAGCTAGACTCCAAATTTCAGATAACAATCCAGATCCTACTACTCATTCTGCCTCTAGCTCCTCTTCTCTGAGGGGCCCCATCCTTTACCCATCCTGTGATCTTAACTCTAGCATTCTTCATTCGAAAAATATTTATTGAGCACCTACTATGTGCCAGGTATTGTCCTAGCTGCTGGAATCTACACCAGTGAACAAGTCAGACAAGAACCCTTGGTGCTAACATTTTAATGGGGAAGACAAAAAAATAATGAACAGACTAAAGAAGGTAATTTCAGAGAGAGGTGCTATGAAAGCAGTAAATAAAATAGGGCAATGTGACATAGGGAGATTGGGCACAGGAGTGGAGAACCCAGTGGGCAGGCATATGGATTAGTTTTGGAGGATTGTGGGGGGAGGTAAAGAATCCCCTTGGTCTTGGGCAAGCTGCTGGGATCACCTGTCTAGACCCCATTTAGGCTCCCAGGCCATCATCTCAGTGTGGGTAACAGAACGAGAGTACTTGCCTACCTTATATTGGCCATGAAGTGCCCTGCCTCTCTAGACCTTCTTCTTCTTCACTCCAAGGCTGAAGTCTTCTTCCCAGGACAAGGCCACCTTGCTCCAAGGTGCATCTCTTACCTTTCTTTCCAGGAACATCATAACTCTTCTCTTTATTCTCTAAAGAATTTGGCAAGAATATCCCCAGGATATTCTTGAGAGGATCTACAGGATATTCTCTCAAGCTTGAGAGCTTTCCTTGCTGTTCTTTCATGACCAAAGTAATTAAAGAAATTAGAGAGGATGGGATTATTATAAATAGGGACTGGGAGAGCCCAGGAGGGTTCTCCTGGCTGATAGAGCCCGCCAGTCATCTCACATGGTGCTTAGAATTCCACTGTTATTGGGACCCCTCTTCAGGTCAATCACAGCTCTCTTCAAATGCAATTGTGGCAATGATGAGCATTGCACTTCAGTCTCAACCAGCAGGTCAACTGCTTTGTCATCCCTAACACAAGGAAATCAGCCAGTCTGGAAGTTAGATACTTGGAGATGGTAGAAAGGGCATGGACTTTGGAGCCAGGAAGATTCACCTTTGATTCTTAGTTCTGCCACTTACCAGCTGTATGAGCTTGAAAATGTCTTCATTTCCTTGAACCCGAGCTTCACCGTTGTGAGGCTCCAGCACACCAACCTTGCAACATTATTCGAAGATTAAAGGCAGTATAAGTGAATTCCCAGGGCAGTGCTTGGTCCATGGTTTGGGCCATAGTGTTCAAAGAGTTCCCTTCCTTTTCTTCCCTTGATCTCTCTCTCGTGCTCCGTCCTGTCTACCTGGCTCAAGCTCTTACTCCTCCTTTGGTCTTGTATGGATATTAAGTGAGTGTTGGCTGAGACATGGCCTATGGCAACCTCTCCTTGTAAAGGCTGCCAAATGTCAGCCCCTCTGTAATAAAACTTTCTTTCCCCTTTGGGCTTGGAGGAGGGCTGGACAGTCTGATTGTGCCCATCCCTTCATGATTAAGGTCTGCAATCAGCCCAGCTGCTTGATGGAATCTGAGCTGGCTGATTAGCAGGGCGCACTCCGGCCTCAGGTTAATGGATGATCTCACACTGTGGCTGCAGAGTAATTACCAGTTAAAAGGTCTGAGGCCAGAGCTCTGTGGTCTTGGGGAGGTCTGGGCCTGTTTAAATGCAGAATCAGGAAAATAATCTTATATCAGCCAGCAGCAGATAGTTAAGGTGGGGGCCAGGACCCCGTGAATGTGGCCCCAGAACTCTAGGCTCATTCTCAAAGTGACCAGATGGACTTTACTTGTCTTGAGGGAGACAGCCCAGGGGTGTGGCAAGAGCAGAGTTTGCAGGGTCAGATAGACTTGGGGGTGAATTCCAGCTGGACCATATATTGCTCATGGGATCTTTGGCAAGGCACTTGAGCTCTTCGAGCTTCCATGTCCTCATCTATAAAGTGAAGTTAAAAATGCCTCCTCATACGGTCAGTGTATAGCTTACTCAGGTCTGTATGGCCAATGGGGGCATACATGAGCTCAGCACAGTTGCTCTCTTCACCTTCCTTCTGGTTTGTGTCCCTGGTTGGTCAGTGATTCTCCTTCCAGTTCTCTGCACAGACTGTTCTTGACCATTGATTGACTTCACAAGTATTTACTGAATATTGATTGTGTGCCAAGTGACGATGCCAGCTGTAGGAATAAGACCCTATCCCCAAATTCAAGGGGCTCATGGTCTTGTGAGGGTGTCAGGCTAAGAAATCAACTGATGGAACAATGCTGTGGGAGATGGAAATAGGAGCTAGAGCCCTTACCCTAGAGGGGAAGTCAGAGATGCTTCCTGGAGGGGGTGATTCTAAGCCAAGCACTACAGGTGGAGACAAGCAGAAGTCACATCTCAGGTTATGTGAACAGTTGATGCAAAGGTCCAGAAGAGAGGGGGCATGAGGCATACCTATGGTTGGAAGTGAAAAGGGCTCAGTGCCTGAGAGATTGCTGGGTGAGTGAGAGCGTGAATGAATGTATGAATGAGAGGGTGAGAGAACTAGGGACTGGGGGGATCATTGCATGGGGGAACGAAGGCTTGATCGGCTTAGTGATTAAATGAATGAATGTCTGGGTGGAGTGATGAGGGAGTGAGTGAATGAAGGAGCACGTTCAGGGCTTTGCTCTGATGTCACTGTTTCAGGACGGGCTGTCTTGTTCACCTTACTGAACTCTCTCCATTCCCACCCCACATTCTCGATCACCCCTCCCTCCTCTGCTTAGTTTTTTCCCCATAGTACGTAACACCCTCAGAATAGATATAATTTCCCAATTTAGTATATGTATTGTTGATTGCCGGGGTCTCCTCTTATCTACAAGGGCAGGGATTTTTCAGTTCTGTTCACTTATGCATTCCTAGTGCAGTGCCCTGGTATGCAGTAGGGACTCAATAAATGCTTGTGGAATGAATAAACTACATGAGAAGTAAGGGTGGAGGAGGGGGAGAAGATGTCCAGAGCCTGAGCTTCTGGGCCCCATCCTCAAGGTCCCCAAAGCCCCACTTCAGTGAATGGAAGTGCCCTTCTTTCTAGATCTTTCTTTCCAGAACTCAGTAGCCCTGGCCCTGAATGCTAAGAGATGCAATCCTGGGTCTGCTGGCCCCTACCCTGGGGCTGGTTCTGCACTGGGTGGTGTTAGCTCCTGGAAGAAGGGAGGGAGGAGAGGAAAGGAGGCAGCGGGAAGGCATGAGCTGCCAGTGAAAGCAATTCTGTCTCCTCCAGCAAGCTCAGCAGTGGCCACTTGTCAGAAGAACCGGCAGGGGAAAAAATGACAAAAAAAATCAGGTCCAATTTATCACCTTGAAATCGTGTTGAACAAGCTACTGGAGCTACTTGGTTTTGAAGAACCTCCCCCCTCTCCCCCCTGTATAGAACAAACACCACTAAATGCCTCTCCACCCGCACAGCTGAGTGTTGGCAACGTTGCTGCCAATTATAGGGCTCCCTGCCGTGGGGTTGATCCATGGTGGCTGTCAAGGGGGGCTGGTGGAGGGAATGGAATCATTAAAATGGGAGAACAAAGGAGGCAGGACAAGTTCAAAAGGGATTAAGGCCCAGGGAGAAAGTCTGCCTATCTGGGGCATTTATGCCCAGGGTTGGGCTGGGCGACTCTGGTAGAATTTACCTCTGGCCCAGGCAGAAGGTAATGGTTGGATGCATGGGGGACATGGGCTACACCTTCACAGAAGGCTTTCAGGGCACCCCAGATAGCTCCATGTCTACTGAGCCCCTTTTCTCTCTGTTCCCCGGCTTCCAGGGAATGATTGAAATGGTTCCCAGACCCTGTGGATCCAAGCCTTGCCTCAACCTAGTGCTTCAGCCTGCTCTTCTGCAGTCCCCTGAATGTTCCTGATGACCACTACTTGCATGCCTCCTGTGACGGAGAGCTTTCTCCCTTCTGCAACACACCTCTCCCATCTTGGTATAACCCCGACTCTCAGAGTCCTTTATGACGGCAGCGATGATAGAGTCTGAGTTCACTGAGCATTTACTACACACTAGGTTTTGTTTTAGGAGCTTTATAGGTACTCATTCATTCACCCTATTCAGATCTGTCTCACCCACTCTCCTCTCTGCTGTCCACTCCCAGCCTCCAACTCCTCCTTTTCAGTGCCTTCTCACAGGCTGTTTCCTCTGTCGGGAGCACTGTCCCTACCTCTACCCCTACCTCAGAGTGTTGTGAGCTGAAACGGGATCATGAATGTTGAAGCACCGAGTGCCTTGCTGCCCATAGTGAGGGCCCCCAGCAGATGATAGTTACTGTTACTGTCCACCCCCTCAGGACGAGCTTCTGCTGGCTACGAAACAAATTATTTGCGTTCTCAGAGGTCCACAGCTGTTAAATTTCTTTTACTTTCCACCTGGATGCTTAGTCTCTGAATGCATCTGAATGCTCATGATTCAGCCTGGGTGTTTTTTATCAGGTCACTCACTGGTCCATGCATCTGTAGTGTCCTGTTTTTTTCTACCAGCCTCTATGACATCCTGACCGTATATCTGAGCGTGATGCATTCGGGATAACTGTAACGAATCCAGGTTTAATTTAGGGCTGGCTTCTACAGAGCTTGTAGTTTTATCTCTTACTCTTAAATCTTTTTCATATAAACTCCTCTCCACCTGTGTTTCTTCTGTCTCGGGCTTAGGCAGTTGGCTTTGAGATCAAAATGCAAACATCTTGCAACCAGTTTTACCTCTCCAGTGCAGTCCAGCTTCCAGACCCTACCTCACTCCATACTGTCCACCTATCCCCCAAGCTGGAGCCCCCTGAGCCCCATCTGTGACTTCATCCTGCCACCAGGGCTAGGGCTGTCCCTAACATGAGCCCCCTCCCCAGCCCCTCTACTTCCATTCTGGCTCAGATCTCAGGAGTGTTTCCTATGCCAAATCATGTTTCCACCTTGGTACCTCCTGTTTACCCAAGGCTTTCAGCTACTGCTGGGCTTCATGACCGTCCCTCTCTACCCTAAGACACATCGAGTGGGACTAGGGCTAAGTTAAAAGGTGACATTGAAATGAGGCAATTTCAAGCTGACTCCTTCTGGTCCCTCCTTAGTCAGAGGTTGAGACTTTTCTTTCAGGTCATGATCATTCCGTGAGATTTCCAAGGCATCCATACTCTGTTTTGGGGACCTTGCTGGTGTTAAAGACCCCGAGATGGTTTTCATGGGGTGGACCAGTCGTGAGCATTGTTTGTGGGGCACAGACCAACACCTCTGCAAACTGGGTGAAAATGGTTGATGGGGATGACTTCTGGCCAGTGGGGTCCCCCTGAGTCAGTGTGTGTTCCCGTATTACCCTGACACTTTAGCTTAAACATCCTTTTCTTTTCCTAAGCAGACCTCCACTCCATCCTTTCTGGTCCTAAGGGTCCTCTCCCAAGGTTTTTCTCTCTCTTTCTTCATTCTGCTGTCCCTTATGTGATCTCTGCAATCAGAAAATCTAGTTCTGCTGCTGTACCTCTGACTCCCTTTGCATTTGGCAGTGTTCACAGCAACCTTTGTTTTATATTCTGCAAAGGACTACTTATACCTACATGTGCAGCCTGGGGAGTGGGGGAGAGGAGAGATACTTTGGGTCCAATGGAGAGAATTCAGTGACCCCAGAATCTGAGAGCAAACCCTTAGATTAATACTTAAAAGCATCCCCTACCACATTGTATTTTCCATAAGAGTAAGGATCTGGTCTCATTTATCTTTCTCCTCATAGTACTTAACCTGGTGTAAGGCCCACAACAGGTGCTCAAGGAATGCCACGAGCAATGGAATGAATGGCAGATCCAGTTTTCTGGAGCTGACTTCCATCAGCCACTATTTCTGGATGTGGCTGCTGGACACCTGGGACCATGCTGACTCCTCTAAGGAAGCTGAGGCTCAGAAAATCTAAGTATTTCCCCCAAATCACCTGAGTAGCCACTTGAGTTATAGGTGGTAGAGCCTGGATGTGAATCCTGGTCTTCTTGGCTGACGCTCCTTCTCGTCAACACTCATCTCCCATTTTCCCTAAATAACTATGAGAACTACTCCAGGTCTGCTTTCAGTAAGTCACGGTTACACTTCATTTGTATCCCTATGTGGACACTTATTGGCTTTAATTATTTATGGAATTACTTGACCGCTCTATATCTCAGTTTACTCATCTATAAAATGGGGATAATAATAGTATCTACCTAAGAGTTTTTGTGAATTATTACATAACTTAACATGTATGTAAAGCTCTTAGTTACAAGACTTGAACATAATAGCATTATATAAGCATTGCATAAGTGTTAGCCATCACCATTGTTATTATTATTATTGCTGTTGTTAATCATGGAGCAAGAGTGTATTTTATTTTAATTTTTTTAAAAAGATTTTATTTATTTATTTATTTGACAGAGAGAGAGAGAGAGAGAGCGTGCGCGCGCACAAGCAGGGAAAGCTGCAGGCAGAGGAAGGAGAAGCAGGCTCCCCGCAGAGCAGGGAGCCTGATATGGGGCTCGATCCCAGGACCCTGGGATCATGACCTGAACTGAAGGCAGACACTTAACTGACTGAGCCACCCAGGCGCGCACAAGAGTGTATTTTAATGTTCAACTCATTCTTTAAGACCCCATTCAAAGGGTACCACTTCTGTAAAGTCACCCTCACTCCCCTCCTCTGGTGAGAATCGATCTCTCTTTCCTCCTTCGTCCTATAGTCCTTGGTCTGTTTTGTCTTTTGTGGCCTTTCTATGTGCATCCTTTATTGGCCTGAGCAACCAAATAACAAGTATGTCTCACTCATCCCAGGGACCCAGCATAGGCAACGAATGCCCCATAAATGCACAGTGAATTATCCAGGGCCAGGAGGCATTATCTCCAGTCATCAAACCCTGGGGGATCCTTGGGCTTTGTCCAGAAGAGTGAGGGTTAAGTGAACCATTCCCAGAAGATGCTGGAAGGTGGGCTTGTGGCTCCAGGAAAGCCTACTTCTGCCTCCGCTTCCAAGCATTCATCATCGCTCCTGCCTCCTGCCTAATGAGCACCCAAAGTGATTTTCTATTGCTTGTAATTCACCAAAATTGTTCTAACATTTGGAAGGGCCCGGAAATTGACAGCCTAATACCCCAGTTTGCCTTTCTGTCTTGATGACTTGTCGAAGGATGAGCTGATTGCTTCTCCTGCAACAATTATCTTGGAGCTTCAGACAACATCAGAGGCAATAAACAATTGGAAACGTTAGAGACAGGGACTGGAGGAAAGAAGGCAGGGAGGGTATTTGGGAAGATTTGGGAGAGCAGCTGCATTTGAGGTGAGCTGGAGGCTGTCCTAAAACTTGGCGAGGGGATAGTTGGGAGCACCTGCTTCTTGTGGTCACTACTCCTGGTTCTCGGAAAGTGTCAAGGGCTGTTGGAAACTGAAGGGGCACAAGAGATAACAAGTTTTCCCCCTTTGAGAATTCACTGCGGCCTTCTAGAATTTCCTGGCCCCACCTCTCATTTGGTAGATGAAGAAACCAAGACCTGGGCAGGGGAAGGGGTTGACTTTGCAGAGTGAATGACCAAGGATTGAACTCAGATGTACTGTCAAATCTAAAATGGGCTTACCATCTCGGTGTTTCTGAGAACATGATACACAGTGTAAGTACACTCTTGGCCCAGGCGAGGTGCATGCACTAGGAAGGGGTGGTTCCACTTAACTACAGGGCTAATGACAGGACCATGTGCTTTGCTGCCAGGTGCAGGGAGGGACACAAGAAGAGAAGACACCTGGGAGCACCAAGGGCTCTCACCTGTGGGCCACAGGGCAAGGATAGTGTCTCTGATTGGTCTGCCGCTCCAGTGAAGGTCGGTCCGCCACGTGAGCCTGGGTTCCTCTCTCTTCCTGTGCCCTCAAAGGACCCCACTAATTCTTTTTCTTTCTTTATCCAGTATCACAGACTCCTCTGTGTAGGGCTGGTCCCTTGGGCCTACAAACAGACCTTTATATCACCGTCAGCTTTTTGTACTGATTCTCTGCCTCCCTTTGAAACAGACTTCTTTGGACGAGTTCTAGGCACTCTACCCTTCCTCTGCTCTTGTTTTCTCTTCACTCCACTCCAATCAAGGTTCCTCTCACCTCGTTCCACTGGCTTACTCATATCAAGGTCACAAAGGACCAGTCTGGCCAAAGCCAAGGCCAGCTCCAGGCACCACTATGCTGGGTTCTCCGAAGAACACAACATGGTCACTTCCTAATTCTTGAAACACATCCTCTCTTACACCCACTTCCCCTGGCCTGCTGTCTCCCCTCCCTGGCCACCCCTCAAGGCTTCTTTACTGGCTCCAAGGACTTCTCAGTGCTGGAGGACCCCAGGTCCCATCCTCAGCTGCTCCTCTTGTCTAGCTGCATGTGCTCCGTGGATGATCTCATCCAATGCTGTCTTTTACATGCTGAAAAGACTCTTGATTTTATATTTTAAGCCTGAGCCTCTACAATGAGCTTTGAACCTTTATAGTCAAGTGTCTACTTGAATGCTTGCACGTGTCCACTGACTTTATTTCTGTCTCAAAACCTTTGCATTCCTTGTATCCCCTGCCTGCTTGTCACCTTGTCTTTCAGATATTAGCTCAAATGGCCCGCTTTAGTCTATTTAGACTTTGGTGTCTCAAATATAAAATGAGCTTCTCAGTACATGGTGGGTATTAATGTCCACTTGAAACCATGGTGTTCAGAACTGGATGATTTGTCAAATCAAGGCCAAATGGAGTGCAGCAGTCGCCTCCATCAATCTTTGCCAACTATTCTGGCTAAACACTAACCACTAAGCCTCACAAGAATTCTCTGTTAATTGATAGTATGTTCTCTTGTTTTTTAAAGATTTTTTAAAAGATTTTATTTATTTATTTGACAGAGAGAGACACAGCGAGAGAGGGAACACAAGCAGGGGGAGTGGGAGAGAGAGAAGCACGTTTCCCACTGAGCAGGGAGCCGGATGTGGGACTCAATCCCAGGACCCTGGGATCATGACCTGAGCTGAAGGCAGACGCTTAACAGCTAAGCCACCCAGGCGCCCCTTTTTTAAAAGATTTTATTTATTTATTTGACAGAGAAAGAGGGAGAGAGCACAAACAGGGGGAGTGGCAGGCAGAAGGAGAGGGAGAAGCAGGCTCTGCACAGAGCAGGGGGAGCCCGATGTGGGGCTCAATCTCAGGACTCCAGGATCATGACCTGAGCCAAAGGCAGTCACCCAAACAACTGAGCCACCCAGGCACCCGATAGTGTGTTCTTTATAACAGATCGATAACTGACATTTTCTTCTTCCTCCTTCTCTCCGTTCTCCTTCCTCCTTCCCTCCCTCCCTTCCTTGTTTGCTCTTTCACCCCACTAGAAACTAAGCACATCAATGACAAGGATCCTGACTCTCTTGTTCACAATTGTATCCCCCAGGTCTAAAACAGTGCCTGGCATATAGAAGGAATGTCACAGTATTTGCTCCCTGACTGATAGTCTGATATTCCTAAGACCAATTTCTAGAGGGAACTAGATGAGGCCTGGCTGCCCACATGCCTGACAAAGACCAGCCTTCCCCTAACCACCATCACTATTATGCAGAGGCCCTGAGAGATCAAGCTACAGAGTCAGGGAGAGAGGGGTTCAAGTTCTGGGACTCTGCCACTTCCATTTGGATGAACTTAAGATGGTCACTTGATCTATTTAGACTTTGGTGTCTCAAATATAAAATGAGCTTCTCAGTACATGGTAGATATTAATGTCCACTTGAAGCCATGGTGTTCAGAACTGGATGATTTGTCAAATCAAGGCCAAATGGAGTGCAGCAGTCGCCTCCATCAGTCTGAAAGCTCTCTTTGTGGCACAGCTCCACAAACATATTCTTCTTTTTTCTTTTGGCTGTCACATTAAACCTCTGATAATTCAATTTTTGGAGGAAACAAGGGGAAATATTTCTACCCCTTAGTATTCATTTCAGTTTAGGCTCAGGGAGGATGGAACTTCTGCTCTGGAGTCTTCATCGCATTGGGAAGCACCACCAGCCATGCTCCCTCCTCCCCTTGGAGGCCTTCTTCACAGTCACTTTATGGAAAGGCCATGACCCTCCACGTGTTGGCACTCACCGTGTCCATGACATGGGAGAGGAAACATCCAGTCTGAGGGCAGATGGTCAGCCAGCCCCCAGCTTACTCTCCCGCCTGTGATGAGGGAGAGGCAGGTGGATTTCCTCCTTCCTTGTGGCTATTTGGGGCAGGCCACAGGTGGAGGGAACAGAAGCTGCTCCTAGTTTCTTGGCCTCAGCCTCCCTCTTGAACTCAACTTTGACACAAAAGCCCTGCTTTGGGGGTTATCAGCTTTTCTGTTAATACAGTTTACTTGATTCTTCATTGGGATACTTTGTGGATAGTTTCCTCTTCAGGAAACCTCAAAGTGGAAGGATGCTGGCAATGGAATTTGGACACCTAAACCCCACCTTAGACGGAACCTGTCCCTTGCGTGTTTATTAAGAACCTACAACTAAGAGGGGAGTGTCTGAAGAACCACATCATGCTGGGCTTTTGACATATATTTTCTTAATAAACCCTGACAACGTCATTGGGAAGTGGGCATTATTTTTTTCCATTGTAGAGATGTAAAAACCAGGGCCCAGCAAGTTTGCATTTCTTTTCCAAAGTCATCCAGCTACTAAATGGCAAAATCAGGATTTGAACTCAGTACGTCTGGCTCCCAAAGCTGCAAACTTCGACCACACCATGACTTCCCTTTATTAGTCGCCACAGCCTTTATGTGCACTAAGTTATACTTAATGTTCTGCCTTTCAAATTTGTGATTATGTAACTACCAATCAGGGTAGCAATCAGGGTAAAACTAGTGTTTCTGACTTGAGTTAATATGACTTTAAAAAAAGAGTCATTATTAGACTCTCAGCTCCTCAAAGGTAGATAAAATTCCTTAACTGTGTTTATTTCTGCATTCCAGCCTCTAGTCAAGGGCTTGGACATAGTGGGTATACTAATCAGCTATCACTACAATAAAGCCGTGTGAGAAACATCCCCAGAGCTCAGTGGCGTATAACAACAAGCATTTGTTCTTCAGCTTACCAGCTTGTGGGTCAACTGTGGTTTAGCTGATCTAGACTAGGTTTTGCTGGGTAACTCTGTTCCAAATGGTGGTTGGCTAGGCTTGGCTCTAGACCATGGGTTTGTTTTTGGGACTAGGCTGAAGGACAGCAGCTGCCAGCGATGCTGTCTCATGACAGATCACTAGAGTACAAGGCCCAGCCGACCCACATGTAAAGCTTGTGCTCGAACCTCATCTGCTAGCATTCCATTGGCCAAAGCCAGTCACATGGCCCAGCCCAGCATCAACTGGTGGGGAAGGATATCCCATTCACCATGGGACGGGAAGGAGGGTGAATATTTACTGAACAGTAACAGTAACACTATGACCTAGACCTTCAAGGAAGGTTGACCTAAGCTTTGGGGCCTGATTTTGGGGAAAGGGCATTTCCATTCCTGGGCCAGGTGTCCTGAGACTAATTTCTCTGATTCTTGAGGCGGTCAGGAGCTGCTGAGCAGGTCTGTCTCAAAGCACCCTGTCAGGACTGCTTCCCAGCATCCAGTCAAGGTGCTTGGTGAGTGTCCTGCCTCCGTTTGTGGGATGGCCCAGGCTTGTACTCGTACTCATAGCACAGGCTAAGAGAAGGACGTGAGCTCTAGAGTCAGGTGGACTGAATCATCCACACAAAGAGAATCTAGACGCTACTGAGATATCTAAGGGCCCCATGGCCTGGCCCCCTGCCCTCGGACCTCACGTCTCCTTCCCTTCTCCCCCTGGCTCCCTCTGCCTGGATTTCTGGTGGGTTCTGGGACACTGTAAGCTCCTTCCTGCTTTGGCATTCTGTTTGCTGTCCTTTTTGTCCAG
Source organism: Eumetopias jubatus (assembly GCF_037043125.1). Lineage (NCBI taxonomy): Eukaryota > Metazoa > Chordata > Mammalia > Carnivora > Otariidae > Eumetopias > Eumetopias jubatus. The sequence continues at coordinate 80,690,079 of NW_028274821.1, read as the reverse complement.
AAGGCTCTCACCTGAGATAGTCACATGGCTGTTTTCTTCTTCTCATCCAATTCCAGCTGAAATGTCACATGTTCACAGAGGTCTTTCCTACCCAACAGACTTTTTAAAAATTTTATTTATTTATTTGAGAGAGAGAAAGAGGGAGAAGGAGAGCATGGGCAGGGGGAAGGGCAGAGGCAGAGGGAGAGGGATAAGCAGACTCCCTGCTGAGTAGGAAGCCTATGGTGGGACTCGATCCCAGGACCCCAAGATCATGACCTGAGCCAAAGGCAGATGCTTAACCAACTAAACCAACCAGGCACCCCCTACCCAATGGATTTAAAAAGGCACCACCATCACTCTCTTACCACCTGGACTTATTTTCTTTCTTGCCTTTGTCATGGCCTAAAATAATCTTGTTTGTTTTATTTATTATCTGTTTTCCCTTCTAGAACATACGGCCCACGGGGGAAAGACTGAATCTGATTCGGAGCTACTTCCAGAGGTGAGAACTGTGCCTCATCCATTGAGGGTGCTGAGTATGGATTTGTTGAATAAATGAATGAACACATCAATTAGCTGGATGACCTTATGCAAGTGACTCTGAGAACTCAAGTTTCTTTTTCTGCAAAATGGGACCACTAACGTGGGTGTTGGTCATTGGCAGGGTCTGCGGTAATGTATATACAGCGTTTAGCATGGTCCCAGGTATACAGTAGGTACTAAAAATGGAAGCCTCAGCCAAAGGTATTATCATCTTAGTCCAAGGCTTTCTCTACTACGTGCTCCAGCCCTGAGCTCTTCCCTCCTCCCCGCTCTTCCCTACTCGGCTCTGGCAGGCCCCATCTCCCCATCCTCGAGGAGCCGGGGAGGCCAAGAACATGGCTGTGGCATTGAAAGGAAATGAGATTGGAAAGGATACTTAATTCTAAAGGATTGTCCCCAAACCCAGAAACGACACGTTAAATCAGAGCCCTTCCCATAACTCATAGTCTATCTCCATGGAAATGGGCACCATATGGAGTTAATTAGTAGAACAACAAAACAATCAATTAGTTCCTTAATTAGTTTTACTAAGAAATGATAACAAACAAACACAAACACTTTATTCCAACTAATGTCTGAGCCGCAGTGATAGCTTAATGGCCTTGGGAAGCCAGCTCAAGCTCTGGGCCCCTGCGAATGGAGATTTATTCCCACGATATTGACAGGTTCCCTGGTCTCTGTCCAGCTTGTGTGTTTCATCTTTATGATCAATTATTTACAATATCTGAACACAGCCGAGGGGTCGTCTGGGAGCTTTTCTTTCTAGATAGGGGAGAAAATGCAATAACTCAAATCATATGAAGTCACCAGACTCTGGAATAATCATTCCCTGAATCATTTATTTGATAAACATTTACTGGGCATTTTCTAGGTGCCAGGCACAGCGCTGGGCATGGGGTGGAGGGGTGGAAAAGAAGCGATCGCCCCAGGGGCTCACATTCGGAGTAGGGGAGGAAGATCAGAGACATGCGTGAGTGCAGTTACCACCTTTCTGGTTCAGTGCTGGATTGGGGGCACACAGAGCCCAGGGGTGGGACTGGGTCTTTGGGAGGACAGGGATCTGGGAAGGCTTTAAGGAGGAGGTAGGTGGTGGTGGAGCCTCCAGGAGTGAGGAAAATGAAGATTCTGTTCAACAGGTAGCCTGAGAATATGGAAGGAGCAGGAGGGTTGGGATTTAGAAGACTCAGACTCTCTAGGCTTGGGGCTGCATCAAAATCTGTTTCCTCAGCAGTAAAACAGAGAGAATGACACCCCAGGTTTTTCTCCCAGAGGGTTGTTAAGAAGATCAAATAGATGTGAAGCTCCTTGTAGACCACAAGGGGTTTCACACAAATAGATGGTCTGTTCCTTTGCTATTAAACAACCCTTAAGTCAGCAGTGGATAAAAATGATATTCCTGTCCTGTTAAGAAGGAGACAGAGCACACCTACACACAAGTGTTAATTGGATCACTACTCCTTAAAGTATCGGTTATGTCCTCATCAAGTCCCAGGCTCCTCTCCGGGCTTATTTACACATATCTTTCTAGCTCTCTTGGACACCTTTAACTGATGACCCTTTTTCTGGAGTTTGTCCCTAAGCGATAGGGTTTTTATGCCAATGAGAGCTCCAAACCTCCTAGAGGCAGCCTTGATGCGGAGGAGGCAGCGTGGATTCTGAGCTAGGTGCCTGGGTTCAAATCCCAGCTATGCCAAGTATGTTTGTGAGACCTTGGGCTGCTTGTTTAATCCTTTTCAGTTTTCCTCTCTGTAAAATGGAAATGATAGGGGCGTCTGGGTGGCTCAGTTGGTTAAGCGACTGCCTTCAGCTCAGGTCATAATCCCAGGGTCCTGGGATAGAGCCCCACATCTGGCTCCTTCTCCGCGGGAAACCTGCTTCTCCCTCTCTGACTCCCCCTGCTGGTGTTCTCTCTCTCTCTCTCTCTCTCTCTCTCTCGATCAGTTAAATAAATAAATAAAATCTTTAAAAAAATGGAAATGATAATAATCATGAGCGTATTGGGTTATTGTGAGGCTTAAATGTGTTCACATAGGGAATTACGTAAAAAAAAATCTAGCACATGTAGACAGGAGTACACGTGTTTTTACTATTGTTAGTTTCTGATGTGGCTTCAGGATTGTTAGGAAAACTTCCCTGGGAACCATTACCTTGGTGAGCACAACCCATTTCCCTTCTCTCTATGCTCGTTCCTCCCAGGTCCAGCTACCGGAGGGAGAGACTATTATGGAGAAAAAGAACAAGCATCTTTTTTCAGTTCTTAGCATCTGCAATTAAACAAAGGAAACCATTACAATCACTGTCTCTCTCTCTACCTGCGGAAGGGTGAGCCTCTAGCCAGACCCTCGGTTTTTCCCCAGTTTGAAGAAAATAATTTTACCCTCTCACTTCCAATCAATATCTTTGCTGGGTCTATTGTGAGCTGATAATTTAAATACAATTGTCTCCTTAGTCACCATCCTTTCAAGAGCCTGCCTTCTTGCTTTTGAAAGAACTTGCAGTTACAAAATTCACAGTTTCAGCCAGAAACTTTTTTTTTTTCCTACAAGAACTAGCATCCTTTCCAAAATAAACTCTTTAAAAACTGGAACAGCATTTCTAAAATAAAAGTTAAAAAAAAATTTTTTTTCCCTAATTACATAGGTAATTGAATGGGATTTTAAACAGAGGTGGGAGAGGTTTTATGATCATCTCTACTCTTAAGTCCAGGATGGTCTGTATGGGGCCGATAGCAAGAGGGAAGGCGGACCTCAGCGGTAGAGATGATTTAGTGTGATCTCCATCTTCTCCCGCCCCAATTATGCCGGAGATTTAGCAGCTGCACCAGAGGGCACATGGCTTGTAGGACTAGAAGCTAAGCTGGGATTCAAGTGCTGTCTTCTGTCTCCAAGCCCAGAGGGTTCTGGCACCAAAAGGGGGCCCCGGAGATTTTTTGGGAGAGGTGACATTGTACAGATACAACAAGCATAGTGTTTTGAGATCACAGAAACCCGCGTTTGAGCCACTGGTTATAGTGACCACTTGTCCCAGTCGCTGACATGGGAGGGGGTTTCTGGGACATGGGACTTGCAATGCCCAAGGTCTTGGGCGAGCCTAGACAAGGAGGCCACCTTACTGCTAGGCTGATCTCTAAGTGATTTGGACCTCAATTTTCTCACCTGGGGTCAATAATTGTAGTTCATCCATGCGGGGCAGGCGTAGTGAGGATTAAATAAAATGACCACAGTGAATATTAGTTTCCTTCCTTCCTCTCCTGACTCATTCTGTCCAACAAGAAGCTCTTGAATTTCTTTAGCTAGAAAAAGCTGTACTCAGCTTCCAAAGTGAGAATGATGATTCTTCCCCAGGTTGGCCCTGATGGACGGAGGCAGAGGAATGAGATCTTTATTCCAGAAGGTCCCATACTCAGAGATACAGTCCTTAGAGACTCCCCCAAATGCCACCCACAATGTGAGAAATCAAAATTAGCTTCTCGGCTGCTTTTGGCAGCTGGTGATTAATCATTTCATAACGAGACAGTCGAGGCACAACTATTTATTTGCATTGGATCGGGGAGATTATGGAATATAACATTTTCATAAATTTGTTAGGATTCTAGATATACGTTACTGTGATGAATAGTTTGGGCTGCGATAGATGTTTTTGTTTCAATAAAGTTATTTTTGGGACATATTTACATGATGAAATAGCTATTATTTATCCAACTGCATTTTTATGAACTAATTTTTCTTTTTGTGCCGGCTTGCAATGGTGATTCATTACTTTCTGCCCTTCAATTTTTCTTTCCTTATAAATGGTTTCTTGTGTATTATTTTAAAGTGTATGTCTCCCTTCAGATCCATCGACCAGTTTTGCGTGGGATCTTTGCTCTAAAGCTAACTGTTTTCAAGAGCCCAGGCAATTCAAATTAAATGAGTTAGTTTATTCTAATTGTGTCTGGGGTCTGCCATTCACTGGGTCAGATCTTGGGCCAGTCACTTTCTTTCCATGAGACTCAGTTTCCTGACTTGGAGGGACTTTGGCACACGATATGTGCTCAGTTAATACTTGTTAAAGGCATGCATGACGTGTGAGTGAAGGCACCTGTGTGGCTGTGGGAAGCGTTCAGGTTGCAAGGGTCATCTCTTGGGCATGTTTCTCTTGGTGGCCAGTTGTTTCTGTTTCCCAGAGAAATGTACATGGAAACATACCTTTTTGTACCAGTCTGCCATTTTTTCCATCGACAATAAGAAAAGGCTAACGATTCCTGAAAGGCTTTGGACATCTGCTACTTTACTGAGTTTGGGGAATTCATTTCCTCAAGAAAATAGGTTTTTTTCTGGTGGGGGTGTGTGGGGGATGGGGAGGAGGCCATATTTTATACCTACTTCCTTCAAATAAACCAAGCCAACCAAACCAAAGCAAAAAATGAAGTAGCTGGAGGTGGTAATTATATGATTAGGGGGATTAGGTATCAAGATAATTCAGAAGGGAAAGTAGATTCAAGAACAACTAAGCACCAGGAGTTCCAGATTCTCTCTGCATTACTGTGTGACTTGAACAAACCATGCCCCTCTCTGGGTCTCAGCTTTGTCATTTGTGTGACAAGACAGTTGGATAAGGTGGTTTTTGGGTTTTCTAGAGTTCTAAGCGTTTAATCCAGTGTTTCTCAAACTGGGGTCATGAAGCTTGGGGGTCTGCAAACATATTCTTGAGGCTCTTTGAGTTATGAGAATTTATTATTATTATTTTGCTTTCATTTCCTTCTTTATTTTTACAGGTTTTATAGACAAACTTCTCTAGCAGTCCTTATTCATCATCAAAAGACATTTTCATAGAATAAGACTTCATTTAATTAACTCAATGTTTTTCAAAGTTGGGTCAGAGGATCTGGAGGAATTGGGGTGGCCTGCAGAAAAGCACTTTCCTTTAAAGAGGATTTATACATTATTCAAATTCTAGAAGTAGTGGTTAGCTTATATATATATATATATAAACACAAAGTTGTCAAATCACAAGAAGGAAAGATAAAAAACTTGATTCATGAAATTACCAAGAACGAGAATAAAATATGACAGAGCAGGTAGTGGTGGGGTGATGGTGGTTCTGTGTGTCATTTTTAGTGGTAGAGGAGGCAGGGGATATTTTAAGTCATTCATTCATTCATTCATTCATTCAATAAATACTCACTGGGTATTTACTACGTGTTCAGCACCCACAAAGCACAGGCACTGAGGAGATGGTAAAATTATTCAGTCCCTGCCTTCCAGATGGTCATGGTTTAGTGGGGCATTTGGACGAGTAAAGTGGGTCTTGTCATCCACTGTGATGAGGCCAGTGTTAGAACAAGCATGGCTGCCACGGAGTCCAGAAGAAGGTGGCTTGGGTGTGTGGCAAGAGTGAGGATGGTGAGCTGAGCCATGAAGGAAGAGTAAGAACTTTCAGACAAAGAGAATGTGGGAGATGAAGACAAAGACAGAAGAGAACGCATTGGTTTTACAAAGGGTGATAATGAGAGAAAAGGAGTGATGGAGAAGAGTTGTTACTCTGTCTGCAGTACAAGGGCTGTAGTGGGAACATTTATAGGCCCAAATCTTGAAGGGCCATGTGGGCCAGAGAGAGGAATTTGGTCCTCCTCCTAAGGCAATAAGGAGCCATGGAAGGTTTGTAATGAAGAGAGTGACACAACCAGACATATGTTACTAAGACCCTATTGGCAGCAGTTTGTATGTAGGGGACTGGAGGAAGCCATTCTGGAGGTGGGGGTATGGGTAGGGACTAGAATGCCATGTCCAGGGGAGAGATGCTGGCCACGGCTATGGCAGAGGAGGCAGGCAAGGGGTATGGATGCTGGGCTGAGTGATATTTAGGGAGACTAAGCGGAGATAATGTACAAGAAGTGAAGGAGCAGGAGACTCCAGGAGGACTCCGAGGTTCCCAGCTTGAATGCTATTTGCTGAGATCAGGAGAAAGCAGTGGAGTAAAGATGGACAGTTTTGTGACATCATTAGAATGCAGATCTGAATTTGAATACTGGCTCAGTGACTGAAGGCAGGTTTCATTTTCCTTGAGGTTCAGCTATCTAGTTTCCATCATGGAGAACATAGTCTCTATGTCATCGTGTGTCTGGGAGGCTTCAACAAGGCAGTGGATGTACAGGTATATCAGAAAGGGTGGTGGTCTCCAACTTGCTTCGTGTTTACACCCCAGGGAGCTCTGATCCTCTTCGACCTTCCCCAGCATTGCAGGGCAAACTTCTTAAAACCTGGGACATGAATTTCTTCTAGGGAATATTTTGTCTTCGTTCATGAAAATACCTTTGTGGGGCAGAGGGGCCGTGGCAGGTAAATCATTGGGAAGAGATGCCCAAAGTACTGTTTTACTTAGGAAGGAGAGGTGAGAGGGAAGGGAAGGGTAGGGCAAGGAGAAGGAGAGCTTGAGGTGGCAAGAGGGATGAGGGACGGGGGGAAGTGCGCTGGAAATTCCTTGATGGTAATGGGACCGGAGGACAACTTAAAAGCTGTGATGTCTAATGTTTGCTGTGAAATTGTTCATCTTCATATGATGTCAATCCCTTCTCTCACTCTCTACGCCAGACGATGAGTAAAGTTGACTACGCCTGAGAATGCTATGCGTGCATGGAAAGTTCCCAGTGACGATTATGGAGAGAACTGGGTTTCTCACTGGGTTTAAGTGGTGTGGGAAAGAGGTGAAACATGAGCAGAAGGGAACTGTTCCATTGATAGATACATTCTGCAGAAACAAGAGGTCAGAGTTAGAATGACCTGACCCTGGACGGCTCTGAGCCTCCACATGTGCAGAATAAAGGTCAACTTGATTATCACTTTCATTCATTCATTCATTCATTCATTTCTTTAACGGATATTTCTTGACTGTCTACTATATGTCAGTCACTGCCATAGGTACTGGGACTATAGCTGTAAAGCCTAACAAGGTTCTTGCCCTTAGAAAGCTTGCATGCTTGTCAAGGAGACTTACTAGAAATTAACAGGAAAATATGTGATACCATGTCAGGCAGCATAAGAGTTATTAACAAAAATAAAACAGAGTGGGACCGATATGAGGAATTCTTAATCTCAGGAAGCAAACTGAGGGTTGCTGGAGTGGTGGGGGGTGGGAGGGATGGGGTGCCTGGGTGATAGACATTGGGGAGGGTATGTGCTATGGCGAGCGCTGTGAACTGTGTAAGACTGATGAATCACAGACCTGTACCTCTGAAACAAATAATGCAAGATATGTTAAAAAAAAAAAAGAAGAAGAAGAAGAAGAAGATAGCAGGAGGGGAAGAATGAAGGGGGGGAAATCGGAGGGGGAGATGAACCATGAGAGACGATGGACTCTGAGAAACAAACTGAGGGTTTTAGAGGGGAGGGGGGTGGGGGGATGGGTCAGCCTGGTGACGGGTATTAAAGAGGGCACGTACTGAACGGAGCACTGGGTGTCATACGCAAACAATGAATCATGGAACACTACATCAAAAACTAATGATGTAATGTACAGTGATTAACATAACCTAATCATTAAAAAAGAAAAAGAAAAAAGAAAAACACCTGAAAAAAATAAATAAATAAAACAGAGTGAGGGAAAGACACAGGGTGGAAATGTAGAAAGGGTGGTTCAGGAAACTGTCCTTGAAAAGGTGGTGTTTGAGCAGAGACTCAAGTTAGGTGAAGGGGGAAGACACAGGGAGCCCCCATCGGATAGAGCTGCAAGGCAGAGGGAATGAGAGCTTTCTCCTCATTTTGTTCATGACAGCGGGCAAGGGACAACCTCTCAGCCCTCAGTGTTCTCATCTGAGATGAGGGCTGACATCAACCTCCTGTGGTGGAGGGAAGGGTTCCAAGAGATCATGGAGGTTATTTGGAACTAGAACACACAACCCAAATACAAGGGACTGTGGAAGAGCCAGCCAAGGACATGGGTTAATTCCACTTTTTGCTGTGGGGTTTGGTTTGGACCACACCCGGGGTGAGTTGTGAGGGCTTTCTGGGGAATTTGCCGGGTGTGGGAACTCAGCTGGGCCATGTATTAAAAATGTGAATGTCCGAACTCTGCTGAAATGACCTGGGGAAGTGCTTTAATCTAGACTATTTCCAGAGGCTCATGAATTCTGTATTACAGGGAGTCATCCCATGATTTTGCAATTGTCTTGCTGATAATACAGTCCCTGATGTATTTATCATCACAACTCAGGCAGAAAGACGCGATAAATCTTGGCTGCATAAGGACTTGGCTACTTTGATCTCATTCCTTGCTTAACCCTTCACCCACTGGCCAATCCCTTTAGAAGAATTACATGGAAGCGCTGGCATTATCTCTGCTTTTCTCTGGACTTGTAGATATTTGTCATTCCTCTTGGCGGCTGTAGTAGACATTGCTGGTTGCCTACCCAGTAGCCATTATTCTTTCTCATTAGTGAGGCTGAAAATACTAGAAATTGTTCCCAGAGTTCCTTGCAGCATGGATATGGATATCAATTATGTATTGTCATAATAGTGCTGTGTAACAAACCTCTCCAACACTCAGTGGCTTAACACAATGAACATTTATTTAGCTCTTGAGTCTGGGACTGTATATTTAGAGCAGTCGTGTTTCTTCTGGTCTTCGCTGGGCACACTTTCATGTCTGATGGTTGACTGGCCGTCAGTGGGGGCAACTGGGGTGGCTGAGGTCTGTGTCTCTCATCCTCCATCAAGGTAGCCCAGGTATGACCTCATGTCAATTCCTTGATGCTGGGCCAACACCTGCCGCCATACCTGGAAGCACTTACTCACCTGTGGAGGACCAAGAAGACATCTCTTAGTTTAGTTGGATCTTACTTAATGTTCATATTAACAGGTAGGAGTGCCTTCTGTGGACTGGCTCACTGAATGCCATTCCTAGTATCTTTCTGACTCCTCTCTGCCTGCTCCCATGGGGTGGTGTGATCCTTGAAATCCAGTCTCTGTCTTTGGCATCAGACTGTTTTTAGTGCAGACCTCTTGATGTTTTGAAGCAGACTCTCTTCCTGACCCTTGTTAACCTGTGAACCCCTGGCTGTGGTTTCTTGTCCATATATTGCAGTATCCACTATGTGACTCTGGCGCACACTGTCATGCTCCCCGGGACCCCACATTGAAGAGTAAAGACATTGTCATGCCCTGTGGTGGCTGCACGCAGACTCATCTTCACCTCCCTGTAGGCTCTGCGAGCTTTATCACGTTGTACCCTCAGCACCCAGAACAGCCTTTGGTACATGGCTGATGTTCCACTCAAACAAAAGTCCAAACTAAGCTATAATAAAGTCAACCTAGAAAAGGAAGCAGTGATTATTCAGAGCCGAGACAGGCTCATTAAAAATAAGTCTTGTTTCTTTTTCTTTTCTATTTTTTTTTTTTTTTTGATAGAGACTAACCTGTTTGGGAGATATGTCTTGCCTCTTAATTTGGCTATGAGGCGAGGCAAAAAGATACAGATGCGTTCTGTTTGGAGATGTTTTCCTAACCCTTAGCACCATACTTCCTCTGTTGTGACAGCCATTACTCCTGGTTGGTGTCCCCTTCAGTGTCTTTTTCACCTGAATGTGTGTTCTGCAAAGGCAGGGAAAAGGTCTGTCTTGTTACTCTGTCCATAGACCCCAGAGCAGTGAATGACATACAACAGGAACTTAATGAAGAAGGAAAGAATGAACTGACACTCTCTCCCTTGTGATAATCGGAATAATGGTCCCCCAAAGATGTCCATGTCCTAACCCCTGGAACCTGGGAATATGGTAAATGATGTGGCAAAGAGGCATTAAAGTAGAAGATGGTACTGAGGATGCTAATTAGCTGACTTTAAAATAGGGAGAATGTTCTGGATTATGCAGGTAGCCTTAATGTAATCACAAGGATCCTTACAAGCATAAGACAAGGGCAGCAGAGGAGGTCAGAGAGGTACAATATCAGAAGTCCCACTGCTGGCACTGAGTGTGGAGGGGAAGGGCCATGAGCCGAGGAACGCAGAAGTTTGAAAGGAACATCAACTTTGCACTAAGTGCTGTTCTAGACAGGATGTAATGGTGGGATCTGGTGGCCTCTAAAAGCAAGGAAGTGGATTGCCCACCAAGAGGCTCCAAAAAGGAATGCAGACTTTGCTGACACCTTGATTTCAGCTCAGAGAGACCCATTGCTGGGCTCCCAGCCTACACGACTGTAAGATAAATGAATTTGCATTGTTTAAGCTGCTAAATTTGTGGCAAGTTGTTGCATCAACCATGGAAAACAAATACACCTCCTGCTCTGGTCTGAATGTTTGCGTCCTCCCCAAATTCATATGCAGAAATCCCAAGGCCCAAGGTGATAATATTAGGGGTTGGGGTCTTGGGAGGTGATGAGGTCATGAGGGTGGGGCCTAGTGAGTGGGATTAATGACCTTACAAAGGAGGCACCAGAGGGCTCCTCATCCCTTCTGCCACGGAAGGTACTCAAGAAGCCTGTGACTGGGAAGAGGTCCTCCCCCACCATATGCGGGCACATGGTCTCAGACTTCCAGCGTCCAGAGCTGTGAGATATACATTTTGTCGATAAGCTACCCAGTCTGTGGTATTTTGTTATAGCAGCCCGAATGGACTAAGACAGATCCTCTTACCCCCTTGCTCACCTCCCAGGGGTTTTCACTGTTAAAAAAATTCTGGACTGGCAATCAGAGAAAGACATGTATCATATGACCTCACTGATATGAGGAATTCTTAATCTCAGGAAACAAACTGAGGGTTGCTGGAGTGGTGGGTGGGAGGGATGGGGTGGCTGGGTGATAGACACTGGGGAGGGTATGTGCTACGGTGAGCGCTGTGAATTGTGCAAGACGGTTGAATCACAGATCCGTACTTCTGAAACAAATAATGCAATATATGTTAAGAAAAAAAGAAGAAGAAGAAGAAGATAGCAGGAGGGGAAGATTGAAGGGGGGGAATCGGAGGGGGAGACGAACCATGAGAGACAATGGACTCTGAAAAACAAACTGAGGGTTCTAGAGGGGAGGGGGGTGGGAGATGGGTTAGCCTGGTGATGGGTATTAAAGAGGGCACGTTCTGCGTGGAGCACTGGGCGTTATGCACAAACAATGAATCATGGAACAGTACATCAAAAACTAACGATGTAATGTATGGTGATTAACATAACAATAAAAAATTTAAAGATAAAAAAATTCTGGACTGGGACTGAAATTCTGGGAAATTTGTTAATGACCCCAAGTTTGCTATTACTAATCAGCAGTGTGTCTAATTAAATCCTTTGGGCCTGCGTTTCTCCATTTGTGAAATAAGAGCCCTTTCAGCTATGAAGTCCCTGGATCTGTATGGAATAGGCCTCCCACCTTGTCAGCCCTGCAGCAGCCTTCTCTCCTCCTAGCCTAGTTCAGATGTCATTGTCTTCTAGGGGCTTCTTTCCTTCTTTCCTCTTTCTTTCTTTCTTTCTTTCTTTCTTTCTTTCTTTCTTTCTTTCTTTTTCTTTTTCTTTCTTTCTTTCTTCTTTCTTTCTTTCTTCCAAAAGACTTTATTTATTTGAGAGAGAGAGCACAAGCAGGGAAAGCTACAGAGGGAACAGGAGAGGGAGAAGCAGACTCCCCTGATGCGGGGCTCGATCCCAGGACCCTGAGCCAGAGGCACTTACCAGACTGAGCCACGCAGGCGCCCCACTGGTGGCTTATGCTTCCACTTCCTACGAGGCAAATCCGATCGGTTCTTTCTCTCTCTCCTTAATCTATCATCTATCATTTGCTTTCTGCTCTCTTATATTATAGTCATTTATCTTTAAGCTTATACTCTCAATGCCTGGACTTGCGTATCTCTGCAGCTCCAATGCTTGAAAAGTAGTGGGTGTTTAATAAACCTTGGTTGACCAGAAGAGAAATCTATTTGAAACCTGTTATTTGGAATCATTTAATCTGCAACCTTACAGCTGGGCTTCGGCAAGCACCTCATCTACTCTCCTCATTTTGCCAGAAGGGAAACTGAGACCCAGAGTGGGGGAAGGGCCTGGCCCAGAGCCCCACACCCCGTGTTCGAGGCAGAGATTAGAACTCAGGTGCCCTGACCTATGGTCCGAATTTCTTTTTATTCCACCATGTGGCCCTTCGATTATCTGTCTTCATGAAAGTAACACTTGCTGCCGTGACAAGAAGTCTTAAAAATTTGATGGCTTCACACGATAGTTTATTTTGGGTTCACATGACGTCCACTGGCCGTGGGATGGACAAAGACTCTGCCATCTTCAACACATGGCCTTCAAGATTACCCAGAGCCTGATATACCCTGCTCTGCCCGTGTTCTGTCAGCTGAAACAGCGTGGGAGATGTAGTCCACCTGGGAGCCGAGCAGGAAAGCAGAAACTGGTGTAGCAGACAGCTGCCCATCTCAGGCGCCCCATCCTGGTTCCCTGGGTGTCCTTCCATTTCGAACATTACGTTTAAACATTTTCTGCACCTACCTACCAGCTTTCCGTGGGCCCTGAGGGAGCCAGAAGTATATCAAGCGGTGTTGATACTATTATTATTGTTGTTATTTACACTAATCATAGAGGCAAGCGGCAGACAGGAACCAACTTGAACTCCTTCGCCGTGTTTAACCCGAAACACATTTCGCCAGGCAATTTCCTCTTAATCTTTAAACCTATGTGTATTTCAAGGGAAATTTAATCCTTGTGTTTCTGATTCATTTGCACTTAACTCATCAAAATGTTGCTTTGCAAGGTGTGTTTGATGTACAAGAAGGCTCCTAAGCCCTTTCATAAGCCTTTCAAATGCCTTTTCTCTTTGAAGCAGAAGCTTGCGCTCTTCCAGCACTAAACAGAGCTAAAGGCCAGAAAAAGTCTTCAGTTGCCATCCAACCCCAGAGGCCACACATTAGGGTGGTTTGCACAGGTCAGCAGTGGAAGCTGCCCCTGCTTCCAGGGTGGGGGGAGACCAACAGCCTGTGGTTAAATGCCCACAGGGAGTGAAGATGTGTAACTTCAGGCCTGCTGGCCTCTGAGCCTTGGCTACTGCTGTCCCGCAGCCTTCAAAGCCCGAGCTCCTGCTTGCTGCTTACAGGCAGCAAAGGCCTTCTCCTCCTCTAATACTCAGCTCTTAGCACCTCTCTGAAGACCTCTTAGGAGACACGGAGCACTCCTCTTTTTGTGTCTCATTATATCCTATAATAGTGATGATAATAATAATAATAATAATAATCTGTACTGTTAACTGAGCACTTAGTATGTGCCAGGTACTCTAAGTACCTTACTTGTGTTAACTCATTTAATCCTCTCGACAGTTCCATAAAGCAGGTATTAATTTCAGCTTCCTTTTGCAGAGGAGGATGCCAAAGAACAGAGTGGGTAAGTAACTTGCCCAAAGACCACAGTAGGAAAGTCAGCATAGCACTGACTGCACTTAACCACAGCACCTCCTAGGCTCTTTGCAGGGAGGCACCTAGTCCTTTCTGTGTCTGCACACTATCAGAGAGCCTGGCCCAGAGCAGTCCCTCAAGAACCACTTGAGAGGCTGAATAGTGTGGGGTCGAAGAGCACAGAGCCAAATCCCACCCTCTGCCCCTTTATTTGCTGAGGTCTTGGAGAAGATACTCAACCTCCAGATGCCTCATTTTGCTCATCTGTCAAATGATGATGATGCTAGCATCTATCTATGAGTTGTGAAGATTGAGTTAATACATGTACGGCTCTTAAAATGTGGCCGGACCCATGGAACATGCCTGGTAAATATTTGTTAGATATTGTAACTGAATGAAGATGCGAATGGCATGCATACATCAGTTTTCCAGGTACAGGATGCTGGGAGGGTCTGTGGATGGTTTGGAAGACAGACCCAGACTCAGAAAAGGTCTCAGCATGGGGTGCCTGGGTGGCTCCGTCAGTTAAGTGTCCAACTCTTGATTTTGGCTCAGGTCATGCAGGGTCATGAGATCCAACCCCACATTGGGCTGTGCTCTGGTCATGAAGCCTGCTTAAGATTCTCTCTCTCCCTTTCCTCTGCCCCCCCCGCCCCACCACCACAAAAAAGAAAAAAAGAAAAAGTCTTAGCAGCTTGCAACTCCAGATGGAATTCTGCAAAATGCAATGTACTGGGCTGAACGAGCTATCCTGTGCTCAGATCTCAAACATTGGCAGCACGGGCTTAGGATGGGGGAGATATGTCTACGGCCCAGCGCCCATCAAAGGTACATAGGTGTCAGCATTGACAGTCAGCCCCAGTCTGTGGCATGTAACTGTCCAGCTTCAGGACCATCATTAGGAATGTATTGTCTAGAACAGGGAAGAGCCTGCCCTACTCTCTTAGGTGTTCAATCTATACCAGGAGAAATGCAGAAACTTATGGGATCCCATTTGATGATTTTTTCTTTTAATGTATTTGTTATGATTATAGAACATATTCACTGCTGACAATTTTGAAGTTTGAGAAAAATGAGGAAAAGAAAATACTATCTGTGTTTGTACAGCCACCTCTTACCAGTTTGGCTGTATTTCCTCCTCTGTAATCTCTTATTAGATGTATTCATATCACAGAAGTGAGTTGGAATTTCTCAGCCTCCTAAGACCTGGGTACATTTGGCTCAGCTCCTCCTTCTATCCTCTGTAGAAGCCCAGACATCTTAGGATTTCTGCAGAGACCTTGGGAGTTTGCATTATTACCACATCTCTGACTCAGATGTCTCATCTCTCAACTCATTCTTGGATTTGCTTTTGGTTCTCTCTCTTTGGAAGAAGTCTGCCTGTCGTGAACAGAGGATGGCTCTTTCCCCTTGCAAAGAGTCCTTTCTACCAGTGCAAGTGCATATATGCAGCCGTGCATGGTATGCAGAGGAAATTTTCCTGATGGATTGAGGACTAAGGGTGGAAGAGAGACAGCTCTGCCACAATCCAGGTGGTACAGGGCTTTGGCCCCGGTGGCAGGGATGAGGTGTTGCAATAGGACCAGAGTTGCATTCCATTCTAAAACAGAGCCAACAGGAGAGAAAGAAAAGAGTCAGGGATAACTCTAAGGTTTGTAGCCCAAGCGATGTGGTGAATGGGGAGATTAGCTGAGATGGAGAATAGTAGGCGCGGAGCAAGTCAAGTGTATTTCCTTCCCTGGAGTCCTGCCTTTGGCTTCCTATCACACTTGAGATAAAATCCACAGTTCTCATGATGGCCTCCAAGACCGTTGTTTATGATCTGGCCTCCTGCTTGCCCCCAATCTCATTTCCTGCTTCTCCAGAGGCAGAGACAGGCTGTCCTCTCCCTCGTGGCCTTTGCACTTGCTGTTCCTCCTGGCTAAGTACTTCTCATGGATATTGTCATGGTCCTCACCGTGGACCACATACACTGTGTGTCCCGAGTCCCATCTAAGACCAGGGACCATTGATCTGGAGGCCATCCCATGCCTAGGGGAGGAGGCGACCTAAAGGCTGAAGCTGAATTCGTAACAGCCAGGAAGATAAAACATCATCAAGTGGACATTGTGATGAACCTATTTTATTGGAAAGCTACATTTTGAAACCAGACGAGAAGCAATTGCTGAACTCATTCCAAACAGGCATGTTGACATGATAGCTGTGATTGGGTAGGATGATGATCAAAATTTCCCTCAAATTACGGGACTGCATTTCCTCCATTAAATGGTTAAGGCTTTACTTAATTACTTCCTGCAAGAGAGAGGTTTTTTTTGTTTGTTTGTTTTTTAATCCTTTTTACCTTTTTGGTCATCCATTGTTAGATAATTCATTCAAAAGTTCATTGAATGTAGTTAAAATTGGACCCCTTGCAGCCTCACCGTCCCCATTCCAGTCCTGGCTCTGTCCTCTCTGGCCACACAGAACAATCCCATTTTCTTTGTTCTGTGAAAACCGTAAGGCATTTGTGCTTTGTAAACAAATCTCCCTGAGGCTTATTTTCTTTTGGTTAGATCATTCTGATTCTTTCATCCACGTCTCAGAAATGTGGTTTTTAGGGCAGCTCACAGGCTTATGGTCTGGGTTCATGTTCCCTTTTCTTCTGTCCCTCAAGGTACCATGTAATAGGTGTTCAATAATCTTTAGCATCTTTAACCAGCAGTGGTGATGCTGCTGGTAACTAGCGTGAATCAAGCATGTACAAAGTGCAGGCACTGCTCTAAGCACTCTGATGCATTCACCCAGGTGAGGGCTGTGATTGTCCCCATCTCACAGTGAAGCAACTGAGGAACAGGGAGGTTACATAACCTTCTCAAGGTCACTCCATTAGGAAGTGTTGGAGGTAAGATTCAAAGCAGGGCTATTAATGATATGTATTAAGCTGCCTATTATTTGCCAAGTGCTTTTATATAACTTACTGAATCCTCAGTTCAACTCTGGGAGGTATGCATCATTATCTCTATTTTATGGACGAGGAGATGGATGTTTCCTGAGTGAAGAAATCTGTCCGAGGTCACCTAGCGTATAAGTGGCAGAGCCTAGCTTTGAACTAGGTCTGCTCTGCCTTCAAATGAAGGTTCCGTCTGCATGTCTGGGTTACAAGATATCTAAAGAGATCATTAAGCCCATAACCTCTGCCTGCACCCACATCTAAGCATCACACGCACTGGGAACTAGCTCTGCGTTCATTATGTATGGTGGGCGAAGTTTACACATAAGGAACCGTGACAATAATGCCATTATATTAAAAATGTGAAGATTCCAGTAAGTTTCCGAGCGCACGTGCTACAGTAAAGTCTTCTCTCTCTCCCCAAGCAAGTGTACAGCTTTCCGTTGATTTGCTTCGCCTCACACAGTTATTACAGCGAGATTTCCCCCAGTGTCCCAGCCTCCCTTCAAGCTCTCATTTTAGATTCCCCTCCTAGATGCAGCCATTTAAATGCATATCGGCAGCAATCGAGCCCACCAGATTTCTTTCCCATTAGCTGGGAAGATGGTCCTGTTAGTTATCTATCTGAGCTGAGTGAAAACTCTGGCGGGCTGGGCAGAATTGCTTTGTGACATGACCTGGTTTTGCCTGTGTTGGCAAGGGGGTGACTTGCAGTGAGACCCCGGTGGTGTGGGAGGGGAACTGGAGGAAAAGAGGGGAGGGGCTTGTCGTAGGGACAGGGGAAAGCAGGTAGGGAAGGGCGTGTGGGCGGGGAGGTGCACGGGGAAGGGTGTGTGCATCTGTACTTACAGCGTGGGGTTCCTGTGTGAGGTAGATTGTACGTTGGAGTGGGTTTTAGATGAGAAGAGAAATGTATGCATGTAAGGTGGTGGATGGGTGTACCTTGGATGGATGGATGAGTATGTTGTCGGGGTCTCTGAGGCAGCTCATGGCCTAATGTTGAGGGCCAACAGACTCTATTCACTGGCCCTTAGGTTTGGCAAGGCTAGCCCACCCAGTTGAGGAGTGCTGGATAGGGCGTATGATCTCCCAACATGGCGGCAGGCAGGAGCAGAGAACTCTACACTCAGAGCTCAAGCTTGTTCCCAAGAAGGAGGGCGGAGCTGAGCATGCGCAGTTTTTCTTCCTCCTCAATTCACAAAGCAGATAACGTACGTCTCTCCATGTCCCCTGGGCAAAGAGAAGGAAGGGAAGGAGACAGCGAGAGAGGAGGAGTTACACTGATTCTGCTCTTACTCCTAGGAGGAAACAGGGGGCCAGGAAGAAGGGTTCCCTCTTATCACATATGGCAACTGTGAGCTCTGTCCCTCCAGCACCCAACCCCTAGCAGGTCCCCTTTTGTGGGTGGTCCAAGAGAACGACAGTGGGAAGGCAGGTACGTGGTAGAGACACGTGTGGACGTGAGTGTTGGTACAGCACATGCAGCATGTTGTGTGCACTGTGGGCTCCCACGGGGTTCTGCTATGGATGCGGGTGGAGAGACTGCTATCCCTAGAGCGGGAAGGCAGATTTGGAGACTGGCTGCATGGACGGGTGATTGATTCGTGGGTCTGACGCTATCTGGGTCATGGGTGTGTGTGCAGGGACAGGAGGGAGAGTGAACATTGACAGAGGTCAAGGAGTCTGCCTTCGGCTCAGGTCATGATCCCAGGGTCCTGGGATCGAGCCCCGCATCGGGCTCCCTGCTCCGCGGGAAGCCTGCTTCCCCCTCTCCCACTCCCCCTGCTTGTGTTCTCTCTCTCGCTGTGTCTCTCCTTGTCAAATAAATAAACAAAATCTTTTTTTTTTTTTTAAAGGAGTGTTTATACATGCCTGTGCCTGCATGCAGTAGGGCCATGTGCATGGCTGTGTCTGGGAGATTGTGTGCTCTGTGTGTGTGAGAGACACCAGGAGAGAGAGGGAGGGAGAGAGACCGAGAGAGACAGAGAGACACACAGGCGCACACATACACATATACAGGGAGAGAGAGACTCAGAAACCGACAGGGAGAGACGGAGAGAGACAGAGAGACCCTGGATTTACAGATGTTCTTCCCTTTCTTTTTTCCGTGTCTCTCTCAATTTTCTCTTTTCCCTTTCTGGTCGCTTTCACACTTACTCTCTTCCCCCCCTAAGGCATCCTGAGGACAGGCAAGATATTACCTTAACACACCTGGTGGCAAGCCCGGCCCACGCTCACCCACGATGCCCATACTCCCATGCACCTGCACGTGCACCTGCGCAGACACGCACATGTGAATGATGAAGGCACCCACGCTCTGATCCTGAGCTCTTTGGGGCTGGCGTTCTCACCTGGACGCGGTGGGCATGTTGCCATGGACAGCAGCTGACATTTATTGAGCACCTCCTGTGTGCCAGGCCCTCTGCAGAGCGCCCTGCACCATCTTATTTAGTCCTGGTGATACAGGTATGATGAGTCCTGAGTCTAAGAGGAAAGGGGGAGGTCCAGAGAGGTGAAGGAAAATCAATTTGCCAACACCGGTCATGCATCTCAGAAGGGTTTATCTGTTGGTTCTCCTCTTCCTCCTACAATGCCCCAGCAGTAGGGGAATTTTTCCTTTTCCCTGCTCACCCTTTGGCCTCAGCTCTGCCCTGACTTCCCCTTTCCAAGCCTGACAGCAGGTACCGAGGGCATCACGGGCAGATCCAGGCAGCCTGTTGACTCGGGGGCCCCCATCAGGCCATGGGTGTGTGGAGAAGATACAGGATTTGTGGTCAGGTTTACTTGGGTTTGGACCCTGGTTTTATGACCTAGTGATATGATTCTCAGCAGGGCACTCCTCTTCTCTGACCTTATTTGCCTCATCTGTGAAATGGATATAATAGAAACCTGCTGTTCACAGAATCCCTGGCTCACAATACACATCTAATAAAAGGCAGTTCCTTACCTGTGCACAGCTCCCTCTCGCCTGGGCCACCTCCCTACCTCCATGCCAACTGGGGACCCACTTCCATTTGGGGGACAGTTAGAGGCTTAAGTCTCGACCATTGGAAAGGGCAGCTGAGGACATCATTCATCCGTGCACCTTTCTCCCCCATCTCAATTTTCTTCAGAGGTGCAGTTTATTTATTTTTTATTTTAATTGCTAACTCCTGCCCTGTCATCTCTACCAACTCACTAGACTCAAGAAGTCTGAGATCCAACTTCAGTCTTTGTCCCTGAGCCTGCTCCTCTCACATTACTTGTGCCTTGTCAGGACCTTATGTGCTTTGCACCGTTATTTATCCCTATAGTGATGAGGAGGAAGCCAGAGCTCAGAGAAGGCAAGCAACTTCCCCAAGGTCTCACAGCTAGGTAAGTCTTGGAGCTGGAATTGAAGGTCTGGTCTCTCTGAACCTTTCCCTGTATCAGGCTGCCTGCCTTAAGTGCCAGTGCCAGTGCCAGTTGGGAACAGGCACAGGGGGAGAAGGTCGTGCACTGCCCCCTACTCCCACCCACCCAGGGGGCCCACCTCTTCTCTGGATGAAGGTGAAGGCTCCTTGTATAGAGGCTTGGAGGTTAAGCCAAGGTGCCTCCTCACTCCCTCCTGGTCACAGCAGTGGCATAATCAGCCCATTAGCAAGTCACCCAAAGTGCAGAGAAACCTTTCCTGACAAGCTGTCAGAGGCCGGCCCAGAGGTGGGCGAGGAAGCAGGGGGAGGGAGTGGGCTGCAAGCCCAGCTCGATCCATAATTTAATACCAGTGTGATGTCTTCCATCAGCCTCACTGCTGCTAACTGCTCAGGGCAGTTTTTTTCTTTCCTTCTTTTTAAATAACAGAACATTGTGAACAGAGGCAGCCGGGAATTATGGGGAGAGTCCGGGGGGTTGGGGTCGGTGGGACCAGCCTCTGCGTCCAGCCGGGCCACAGGGGAGCCACACAGCTCAGCTCCTACATGGCTCTGAGCAAGCCCTAACCTCCCTGAGCTTCAGAGTCCTGTTGTGCAAGGCGGGGATTACGGTCTGGACTGCTCCAGGTCCGCTGTGATGAAAGCCGGGGAGCGCCGCGTCTGAGAGCCTGTTTCCCAAGCTTGGCTCTGTCGTTCACTAGCTAAGTGACGCAGGGCAAGTCACTGGTGCTCTCACGGCCTCAGTCTCCCTGCTGTGGAAAACAGGGACAAAGGGAAGCTGCCTGGATTAAATGAGCTCACATGTGTGGGCCTTTAGCATATTGCCTGACACATGATAAATAAGCAACAACTCCCCCCCCCCAAAAAAACCCCAAACCCAGGCAAGCTTAAAGTTTTCAATCCTGCTGACAAGTCTGGGCTGCAGGGATGGTTCTTTACATTGTACAGAGGAAGGCACCAGGGAGTTTCATGAACTTGCTCCGAGTCACACAGCTGAGGGGTGGCCAGACTGCATTTCAGCTGGGAGGAGGGCAGGTCACACCCCAAATGCCTTCCTTCTCTTTATTCCGTGCCATACGCGTAGAGCCAGAGGCGATTGGGATTTGCCCAGACAGGAGGCCTCAGACACAGGAAGGGTCCCTCTGAGATGAGGAGCCCCTGATTACCCTGCTTGGACTCTGGGCTGTGGGGAGGGACTGTCCTGAGCCAAGCGATGGAGGCAGAAGAATTAACGCAGAGGGCGGATCCCTCCCAGCTTTCAGGGTCATTTTGGGAGTCAGGGCATGGAATGGTGCACAAGTCACTGTTTACTGGGGAGTCAGTAAATATGCACCAGGGGCAGTTCTGGGAGCCCGGAGCACAGGGAGAGTGAGACGTGGACAGGTTCACGAACTTGCCTCTGACCTAATACAGCGCCTGGACACCAGCCTGCCCTTGTATGGAGTCTTGGTTCCCATCTGCACACCTTCCCAGACAGGGGGCGATGGCAAAAGCCCATGGCTGTGTCTTGGACATCCCCTGTACGTGGGCCATCCCATCTCAGTGCGGAGGGCGTCTGAGCCCGGCCCATCCACTCGGGAGTGGAGACTGCTGAGGCCCCGAGGAAGAGCCAGGGTGGGGAAGACACCCTCAGCTCCAGGTGTGCTCCTGGAGACAACCCCCCCCAGCAGTTTCCTCAAACACCCTCTCAAGGATGACCCCCAGCTGCTATGCACATGGAGTCCCTCTGAAGTGCTCAGGAAATCTGTGACACATTTCTGATCCTTCCTGCCAGCGTTTGTGCCCACAACCGTCCCTCTGGAATCAGGGAAGGCAGAAGAGAGACCCCCTCTATGCCGCCCAGGGTGGGAGGAGCGTGTCTTCTTTAAAGACAGTTGAGGCATTCAATTTGCAAGGCGTCCTTCAGGCTGCACTGCCTTTGTCTTCTCTGTTCCCGCCCCCCCCCCCCCCCCGCCCTGGGCCTGGGACTGTGCTTTCTGGCTTCTTGGGGCTTAAATTCCCCAGCACGTGAGACCAACACAAAGGCTTAGAGATTGTCTTGCCCCATCTCCCTCACTTGTGGCGGGGAAACTGAGACAAGAGAAGTGGGAAGATCTGTCCAAGGTCGCGGGGGACATCTGTAGTGCAGTCAGGACCTACACTAGTCTTTTGGCATTTCACCAAGGCCGAGTAAGGGCCGTGGGGAGTCAACTGTGGTTAAACAATCACCACTGTCCGTCCCCTCCTTCTTTGTCATCATTATCCATCAGCAACATCAGCGTCGATAGCAGACCAGGAAATCATTCAGGGAGAACTTACTGCGGGTTAAGCATTGCATGAAATTCTTATTGTTGTTCATTTTAAGTCCCATTGTGACCCCCAAAAATGGATTTCGTTTTTCCCCATTTCAGAAATGGGTAAAATGGGACTCAGCAAGGGGAAGAGCCCTGTCCCATGATCACACAGCTGGTAAGCCCAGGTCAGCCTGGCCAGACTTTTAACCACCACATTCTGCGGCCAGGGACTCTGAGAGGAAGAATCTGAGATGTTCTGCCACTTACCTACCCCATCCATGGAGGGCAGCTCTTTCACATCTCGCCCCCAGCTTGCTCAGAGAATTAACGGGAGGGTCTAGGGAGATCAAAAAGAAAAGTCTTTGCCAACTGGGGAGGGCAGTGGGCTTGACGGTTTGATGAGAATGGTACACGCCTGGCCTAGCCCAGCACCTGGTGTATATGCAGCAGGTGAATAATACAAACTTGAAGAATAAATGAATGATTATCGATGGGTACCCCCTTCTCCCCAGCAATCCTCCCCCGCTGAAAACGGGATTGTGATCGACTGAGGTGGACAGGGATTTTGTCAAGCTGGAGGGATGTAGAAGACCCTCGTGTGCCTAAACCTTTGCCTGTCTCTGTCCTGCTGCCCGTGGAAAGTTGAGGGTCTGGGAAGAGGTGTGGCTTTGTCCTGGCAGGCTGGGGCCCTGCATCCTTGGAGGTTATCAATGCTGGCTTAGAAAAAAAGGCCTGAAACTGCAGGCAAGGGAGGCAGGCAGGCTGTCCCTTCAAAGCTTTTCCTTCTTCCTTTTTTATTTTTTAATTTCATTTTTTTTTCTTTATCCAAAGGCTGCAGAGCTGAAATAATTTATTTTGGATTTGAATAGGATGCGATAAGCCGAAGAAGGGGCAGCCGGGGTGGATGTGGTAGAAGCATTAGGTTTTAAATTAGTCATCTGATGCTGGTTTGGGGACCAGAGTGAGGGCTCTGGCTGACAAAGAGGCGCCTGAGTCCCTTCAGCTGACTTCAGTGGTGGCCGGACCCAAGGGGACCGGGTGGTGCCAGAGGGATCGCCGCAGTGGGTTTGGGGTCAGGCATTCTGGGGCTACCTTCCTGGTTCGCCCTACGATTTTGCCACAGCCCTCCTGGTCCACCACCCCTGCCCCCCGCCTCCACTTACAGGCTGTGTGACCTTGGGCAACTGCCCTCGTCCCTCAGGGCCTTGGTTTCTTCGTGGGTAAAATGGGGATAGTGGCAGTTCCCTAGCACACAGGCACCGGCAAGCTTTTCCTGGAAAGGGTCTGATAGTAAATATTTTAGGATTTGCAGGCAGGACAGTCTTGGTGGCCACCACTCAGCCCTGCTCTTGCAGTAGGAAAGCAACCAAGGATAGTACATAAACAAATGGACAGCCACCTTATTTTTTCAAATGTTATTTACAAAAACAGGCAGCAGGGGGCAGGTGCCCCCCCCCATCCCCGGGGCCCCAAGTTTGCACTCTCCTGTGCCAGCATCACTGGAAAATCTGAGGGCCCGAGCATAGTGCCTGGCCTGGTCTATTACCTGACCTGTCACAGGCCCTCCAAAGTTCATTTTCTCCTAATATCTGCTTCCTCAAATCAATCTCCTTGGACTGAGCTTTCTAAATCCCAACTGTGGTCATGTTGCTTTACGTGCTTAGAAACCCTCCACTGTGCACGGGATGAAGCCCAAATGACTTTTTCGGACACCTGAGGCCCTTCGAAACCATCCACCATTTCCACAGCCTTGATCATTTTATCCTCTGGATTCACCTGATCACAGACCCACTTGGGGGAGAAGCCAAAAGCTCGCATGTCTCTGGCCTTTTGCATTTTCTGTTTTGGGGCTCCCTCTGTCCCTCTCTGTCCGCTCTGTGAACTTCCCCCCGCCTTCACAACCCACTCAGACGGTTGGTCCCCTATCCGCCAAGCCCGCTCTTGAGCCTCAGGCAGAATCGGCTCCCCCGCCCCCGTCTGCATGTGTGGGACCCTGGGTGAAGGTCATAGCGTATTCGTCTTGGACTGAGGACCAGTGGGAACCACATGTCCTGGGACAAGGTACTGAGTGGCCTCCTTGGGGAGGAAGAGAACAAAGACTTTAGTCATCTGCACCCACCAGAGGCCACTTCCTGGGTTTTTGTTTTGTTTTGTTTTGTTTTTTGTTTTGCTTTTGCCTTTGGGGGGGGATTGGTTTGTTGCTTTCAAGATCACCACCTTTATGCTCGCCTATCCACAGAGAGGGGTGGTGGGTGGGTGTGCGGTAGACAGGCAAGGAACTTTGCTGGCAGAGAAGGTTTAAACTTTATTGTTAGTTATTATTTATATAGTTGGGGGACCTGGTGCAAATTACCCCTACAAATCCTTTTCCTTCGCTTGAAAGAAGCCAAGATCAACCGAGGTAGAATCCATATTCTGCCGGTTTGCTCAAGGAAATGAGAGAGTATAGGTGCAGTGCTTAGCACATAGTAGGTAATCAAGAAATATCTCCGGCCCTCTGCAAAGATGTCTAGGGCCAGATGTGAGGGCTAGATTTGGGGCAGAGGCTGGCCTGTCGAGTTTCTCACTTCATTCCCGTCTTGTGAGGGAAGTGGGGAAACATCTGGGTGTGCTGTGGATGGAGCCAAGGTGCGGGCACAATGGGGAGGGGATGCGGTGCTTGCTCAATCTCACCTGCACCCATTAACCAGATGGAACTTGGAAATGAGCCTCAGAGTGCAGTGGGGACAACTTGGGAAGGAAATAAACACCTGGCGAGAAAGATCTCTATTTTCTCTTTAGAGCCCATTAAGTTTATGGAAACTCATGAACTTAGAGCAAACCTAATTAAGCTCAAATAGGGATTTGGGAGTGCAGGCAGTGAGTGCAGGGTGGGTCTGGTGGTGATGAGGAAAGCAAGCTCTGGAGCAAAGTGAGGCTTGATAGAAAGGAGATAGCTCTCTACAAAAGGTGGGATCAGAGGCAGACATCTGGTATCTGGATCATCTGAGTCCAGTCTTTAATTCCCTCTCTGTTCCTAATGGGCGTGAAAGGGACATGGTCAAAAATGCACAGTGTTTTGTGTCTGACAGATCAGGGATAGAATCCTAGTTCTTCCTCTCTGTAAGCCTTAATTTCTCATCTATAAGATGGGAATTTCTGCCTTGAAATGAGACAGGGGTGCTGAATGTCGGACATGTGTGGGTGCCCAAGAAATGGGGTTGGGGTGACTGGGGTGTCTCTGGGTCCAGATGGGAGGGGAGAGCTCCTTCTTCCCCTATGCTCAGGGCTCATTCAGCTTCCCCGCTGGCTCTCCTCTTTCCTCCTCCTGTGCAGACTGATGGCATTAAAGAGCTCTGCTCTTCCCCTTCCTTCCTGTGCACCATAACGTTGCAGGGTCCTCCCTTTGACACTGGCCTCCACCATGGGACTTCCCAGTGAAAGTGATGGAGACAGAGTCTTGAAGATCATGTGTACATTGTGGCTTGCTCTCACCTCTGTTCCTCTGTGCATGGAGGAGAAGCTTATGGAAAAGTTACCCTGTTGTCTGAGTCCAGGCCATTCTAGACCATCTGACTGCCAGCCAGCACCAAGCTGGGTGAAAGTGCCAGACAAGATCAACACAGCCCCTTCACCAGGCACAGACTCATGAGCAAAAGCACACGCGTATTGTGTTAAGCCACAGAGTCTTGGGGTGGCTTGTAACAGAGCATGTGTTGTGGTAAAATAACTGATACACTCTACCCATCAAGTTCTAGCCATTGTTCAGAGCTCACTTCAAATGCCTGCTCCTCTGGGAAGCACCCCCAAGCACACGGTGAGGAAGCCATCTTCCTCCTCAGACTCTTGAGGCACGCAATCTGTAGCTACACACTCAGCCTTTGTTAGGTGTGTGGGCTCTGTGAGGATCGGGGCAGGCTCAGACTAATGTCAGCGGCCCAGGGCCCAGTGCAGGGCTTGAACCAGAGTAGGAGTGAGAAAATGTTGGATGGATGAATAAGCATGTTCCACAGATCTGAGTGCATGAGCACACGGATCCGAGCCATGGTTCTCTTCGGCCTCCTCTTCCTCAACCAAGTGTCTGGAAAAGGGTGCAGTTTGGGTCCTGGGTTTTCTCTTGCATTCCCCAGAGCAGATGCTGGGAGTCGTTCCATATGCTGGGCTCCAGGCTCTGTGCTTTATTATGTTATGTGATGTTTGCACTAGTCCAGGAGCCAATGACACTGGGTGAGTATTTATGAAAACTATGACAATACGTCAGTGCTCAGTGTTAGTGAATTGCCCTAAACCTCCAAGAGGGAGGAACCGTCATCACCTGCATTTCACATGTGAGGATCTGGAGGCTCAGAGAAGTAGAGCAATTTGCCCAAGATGAGTCAGTAGTGGGGTCTTGGTTTGAACAGAGGTTTGCCGGATGAGGGAGCCCATGGTGGTGGGCATTGTCAAGGAGTTCTTGACAGAGCAGAGAACTGGGAAGGGTGGAGGGATTTGAATGGAAAGCAGGCTTTGGCTCAGTAAAGAAAGCAATCAAACAGATTGGCTGAAATAATCACATTGGGCAGAACCCCCTCGACGTGTCACTGCTGGCCCAAGGAACAGGGACTCTTGGGGGTTTGAAAGAGGAAGCTTCCACTGGGCTTTAGGCTGTCGTTGGCTCCGAGCCATGGGGGGAATGACTACCGTGTCAGTGAGATGGTGAGAGTTTGCATTTATTGGTCCCTGAGAATCAGGTGGAAGAAGGGGCCACCTGCCAGTCTCTCTTGAGGCAGCACTGGGCTACCTTCTTGTATCCTCTCAGCCCAAGTGGCATGTGAGGCAGCCAGGATCCCCCAAGGGGTTGGGTGGTGGGGGGAGGTTATTCACAGATCCACTTCTCACTGTAAACTGGCCCTGGACCAGAGGGGAGCCATTGAAAGCCCATTCTGGTCTCACATCCAATTTTCCTACTCTAGTCCCCCTTTATGAGCTTTGAGGCTGATAGATTATCCCCAGATGACTTGCCTGTCTCTTTCACAACCGATTCAAAATAGGAGGGGAGCAGGGTGCTTATTTTTCACCCTCAAGCCCCCCCCCCCCCCGCAAACAGCAAGAACTTTGGAGGAAGTAGGTAATGAGCTTTCTATCACTAGAGATATGCAAGTAGAGACTGAATCACTATATATTGGATTTTTTGGAGGATGTATTGAATGGTATCATTTCCCCTAAAATGCTAAAATTCTATAATTTTTCTTTGAGACCACCAATAGGAAAATTTTAGATTGTACACAGTATTAAAACTGGCCCAGTTACAGTAGCAGTTTTGGTTAAAGAATGATTTCCATGATTGTAGATATGCCATAGCCCACATATTATAATAAATAACACATCAACATTTTTTTTTCTTCTTCTGATTCTGGCAGGACCATTATCAAGAGAAGAAAGGCTCTAATGACAATTCCCTGCATCTCTCTAAAAAGGCTTTTCATGTCTGGCCTCAAAGCGGACAGGGAGGAAGCTGTGCATCTTCCTGTGGCCAGCCTCCTGGGCGCTGCCCGCTGTCTCTGCTCTGTTTGGGCCAGGCTGGAAAAATGCCTTTGCTGCCGTGGGCATTGGCTGGGAGGATGGCACAGGGGGAGATTTCTTGGAGATAAAAGACAAATGAGAGAGACGCATGTGAAGTCACAATAACATGCATCCCCTACTAATAATCATTAGTGAGAAAGAAGCCCCCAGTCACTGATAAGGAAGGTACAGTATTACCTGCCCCCCAAAAGCGAAGTAACACTTGCTGAGCACCTACTGGGTGCTCTGCCCTTGGAGTACACATTTATGTTTATCCTCACAGCAACCCTGTGAGGTAAGTCAATGACCCCACTTTACGGATGGACTAATTGAGACTCAGAAAAGAAGAAAAGGACATGCTACAGGTCACACCACACAACAAAGAAATGTCTGAGCTGGAGTTTGAACACATGCCTAGGAGGGGCTAAAACCAGCCCTCTTTTCATGTAAATGAGGCCTGATGTGGGAAGACACGTCCAAAAAAATGTGCCTTCCCTACTGTGCATGGCTGAATAATGGCCAGCCCAAAGATGTCTGTGTCTTAATTGCCAGGACCTGGGAATCTTAACTTATATAGTGAAAGGGACTTTACAGATGTGATCATGTTAAAGATTTTGAGTTGGAGTCATTATCTGGAGCTCCTAGCTGTAATCAAAAAGGTCCTTATAAGAGAAAGGCAAACGGGTCAAAGGCTGGAGACAGTGACATGATGTCGAGGCAGGTCTTGGGGTGGTGTGGCCAGAAGTCAGGGAATGCCACAGCCTCTAGAAGCTGGAAGGAAGCAAAGAATCAGTTCTTCCCTGGAGCTTCCAGAAGAAAGCAGCTCTGTCGCGCCTTGTTTTTCATCCCTGACACTCATTTTGGACTTCTGACCTGTAAGACCTGTGAGAAAAATCAATTAGTACTGTTTTAAACCACCAAGTTTGTGCTGATTTGTCACAGCGGTTACAAGAAACTCATATACACCCCATCTTTGATGGGAGATGCAACTGGATAGTCACATTCTTTTTTTTTTTTAAAGATTTTATTTATTTATTTGACAGAGAGAGACACAGAGAGAGAGGGAACACAAGCAGGGGGAGTGGGAGAGGGAGAAGCAGGCTTCCCGTGAAGCGGGGAGCCTGATGCGGGGCTCGATCCCAGGACCCTGGGATCATGACCTGAGCCGAAGGCAGAAGCTTAACGACTGAGCCACCCAGGTGCCCCCGGATAGTCACATTCTTGCTGACTTCCCCCGGGTCCTAATTCCATCTTGGCCTCTATGAGTCTGAGACATTCAGTCAACTCTGGCTTAGCAAAACGCCGCACTCTTGAGAGGAGGGGATGAGACTAGGTGACTTTTAAATGAGCACGTTGACTTTGATGGTCAAGGACAGTGTTCGACAAACTATGGTTCCCAGATCTGTGCTGGTCTGTGAACTGCTGGGAAGAAAGCATCCACCCTTGTCCTTCCCCACCCACGGGCTCCACCTCTTGGGAGGAGGAGCAGTAAGTCCAGAAAATGGGTGGAAATAAGTGTTTAAAGCCTTTTGCAGCAATTTGGCATTGCTGAGACATCCAAGCATGTGATCAAAGGGCTTGTTGAACAGGGTGCAGACCAGCCTGCATGTGGTTGGAAGTAGATGGTGAGTTGCAGGGGAATGAACCATGTCTAGTCACACACAGCAGTCCCCCCAACGGCCCACGATGGGTTGGGAGTCAACACCAACACCAACTGGTCCTTTGCCCCCAAAGGTTTGAGAAGCACAAGTCCAGGGCCCTGTAAGTTATCTGGGTACAGACTTTGTGAGATCCAAATGTCTCATCTTTTTTGAGCCTAGGGCTCCCAACAGAATCATATGAGTATTTGTATTCATATTTTGCTGACCTAAAACCTCCAGATTGAGTCTCCCCTGGCTTTTAAATGCTCGTGAAAATTCTGTTCTTGTCTGTTTTGGTTCCCACCACAAAGGTCTCTGTTTCTGTTTTCCATGCTCTTTCTCAAGGTTTCAGCTTCTTTGGACACATCTGCCCTTCTGTGCTGGCAACCTCACACCAAGAGGATGGCTGAAACACATGGCAGACTTTGGTGGAGTTGGGGCAAGAGTTCTCTCCCTGATTCTGTGCCACACATAGTGACCAGGATCCCAACACCATGCAGGGACTGTGCCCTAAGCCCTGGACAACTTGTCACCAGCACACCCCCTTTGGCTTCTCTGCAAAGTCCAAATCCATCTCAGGCCTTAGTGGAGAAGGGGGCAGTGGTCACCCACATGGCCTCCTCCCTGGACGCTGACTTGGGCAGTCAAGATCTGACAGAAGCAACAACACTTCTCGGGGTTTGAGTTTAATCTTGAGGCAGAATCAATGGAATTTGTGATGGGATTAAATGCAAGGAGGCAAGGGGGCGGGAAGAGGCTAGGATGATACTCAGATATCTCACCTGGGTCCCTATGTGGGCAGAGGTTCCACTTACCACGGTAGGGAGCACTGGACAAAGGTCAAGTTTAAGGGGAAGACAGCGAGGTCAGCATTGAACACTCGGAGTCAGAGTCTGTGGGAGGTAAAGTATGGAACTGATTTTCTTGTGTGGCCATGAAAGATAGGAGCAGCCTCTGACACCGGCTCACAGGTAGGCCTCAGTACTGTTAAGAGCTGGCCTGGTGCTCCCACTGGGCCGTGGCCTTCTTGCATGGGACACAAGCACCCTCACAGAACCCCAGAATCAGAGAAGGTCACTCAGTGACTGCAGCAAATGAGACAAACAGCAAGACCACACTGTAATCTTGCCTGGACACAGAGAGCAACAAGGCCATGGTAGGAATCACAACATGCCAAACAATCCCTTCTTCCAGCTAATGTGAGTGATGGTTCTTTTCTTTCTATGTCAGTTTTAGCCTTTCTGGTTTCTTCCTTCCCTTTCCATAGGATTTACTAAGATACCCAGTTGTAGAATTAACCCACTTCCTGATGGCATCCAATCAAACGAACCCAACTGCTTGAGCCCTCCCAATTACCTAACAGAGGCTCAAATCCAACAGTGAGTCATTCCTGGCACCCCCCTCGCTGAGTCTCCTCATGGTTCCCATGGGATGTGTTCTTCCCCACTGCAACAAGCAATGGGTCAACTTTGACTGCAGGTGTGTTCCTGGTGACCTCGGGAATGAGTGACATTGACAACAGAAGCAGCACAAGGGTCACCTGGACACTGCACCTCTGGGTAGCCTGCATCTCTCTTCCAGTGAACTCCTATTGGCCCAGCTTTGGGCCTCACCCAAACGACTCTGCTCTCTAGACCCTGACAACGCTTTGGAGATGTGAAGGCAGTGAACTTGTCTCCCATTACTCAGATCTTCTTTGCTTAAACTCTCCTCGCTCCGTCCCTGTCAGTTCATTATGCAGCTTTATCCCTATCATTTCTCCTGTGTCTGCTGGAACCTGAGATCTCTCAGGGTAGTTTGTGTTTTCTCAAGGGCACTCAAGTGTTTCCCTTCACCCTGACTCTGTGAACAAGCTTTGCTGGACACATCAGTACTGCGGAATAAGAAAAGCACACTGAATTCATGTGGAACCAGCCAGGAAGAATCCTGTCTCCAAACCTCACCCAGCAGCCCTGGCCATCCTGAGGATGCAGCTCACATCCCTGGGACATGGATTGCCATTGATCCTGTCCTGAAGTCTGGCACTTCTGTTTGGCTGTTAAAAAAAAGCCTGCCATGTTGGTTAATTATTTAAACAGAACAGAATACATTTAAGACCAGAAATTAATAAATTAGAAAAGAGAAGAGTAGTAGAATTGGTAAATCAGTTTCAGATTTAATTAGCAAAGAAGATGAGTATGAAACAATCTTTGACAATCGTACCAATTAAAAGGGACAAAACGTAAGCATTCAACACTGAATACAAGAAAGGGAATCAAAACTCTGATAAAATGGAAATTAAGTTAAATACTATGTAAAACTCTTTGTTAATGACTTTGAAAATCTGGATAAACAGAGTGATTTTCTAGAAAAGATAAAACGAATTAAGTGAATATGATACAATATGACAACAAACATGAGAGAGCTCGAGGGGGAAAATCTCAAAGAATTTCCACCCCAGATGGTAGAATCTTAAGTAGTTAGGCAAATTCTTCTAACCCTTCATAACACAAATGACTTCTCCTCTGTGTAAAGCTTTTCAGAAGGTAGAAAATTAGGGAACGCAAGCTAAATAGGAAAAGATGACACAGCAATTTTGACCAAGTTTTGAGAGAAAAATTTGTGATTCAAGATTTTATACCGTCAAATAGAGTCAGTGGGAAGACCTCAGCTACATAAGGCCCATGGAATACCACTCACAAGAGAGGTGATGTGTCACATTAGTGGAAAACAATGGATCAGTCAATAAATGATGTCAAGATGATTAACTATTCAGTAAACACATGGATTTAGATCACTGCCTTATACAGATCACTCAACTCCAGGTAGACTGAAGACAAGAAAATTTTAAAAAAAGGAAAGCGTATTTGGGTTAAAAAATAATAAACAAATATTTACCTGATAGTAGAATGCGGAAAATCTCCTTAAGTATTAAAAATATATTTTAAACATGGAACACTACACCAAAACAAATGATGTAATATATGGTGATTAACATAACAATAAAAAAATTAAAAAAATATTTTAAAAAACACACACTAAAGGAAAATATTGGTAGATTAGACTAAAAAAAAGCTACATGCTTCAAAAACTTCATAAACAAGTCAAAAAGCTAAATATAAACCAAAGAAACATTTACAGCATATATGGCAGACAAATGGTTGAAGCTTAAGAATACAAGAAAAACAAAGAAGCTCTAATAAAATGGGCAAAGGATGTGGGTACATAAATCAATAAAAAGTGAAGTAGAAAGGTTCAATGCTTGGTAAACAAGAGAAAATAATCTCCCCGGTGATCAAAGAAACAAAAATTTAAGTAATACTGATACGCCATTTTCACTCATTGAATTGGCAGAGATGAAGGAGAATTACTGCTCCCAGTGCTAAGTGAGCTCGTGGAGGAAATGGGCATTTTCGTGCATGGCTGGTGGTATATAAAATATGTACAATATCCGGGGAAGCAATTTTGCCAAATGTGACAAAAGCTTTAAATACATACACATCTTGGATCCAGCAGTTCTATTTCTTGAGATGGATCCTGAAGTAATGACCATGTCTGTTTATGCAGAGATTTATGGATGAAAACATGCATTGGAAGATTATTTAGAATAGTGAATTCCAAAATCAGGGGATTGGTTAAATCATATAGTACCATAGTATGAAATACTATGCAGCCATTAAAAATGAAATAGAAGAAGAAATTTACTGACACTTGAAATGCTCATGCTATGTGGCTGAGTAGAGTAAGTGGAGGGCAGAAAATCTGATGTATGTGACTTGTACATGGGAGTGTGTGTGTGTGCATCCGCCTGGAAGGAACGTTCCAGTGACATACACCAAAATATTAACCACGGTTTTTCCTCTGTATGCATTTTTTCTTTATATCTCTGTTGGTGTATAAAAAATGTAACGCCGATGTCAGCACACCCACTGATTCTCTGACTCAGTGCCTCCAGAGTGTTTGAGGTCTTCTAAACTTCTGAGAGTTTCTGTGCCCCCTGCTTCCTGGCTTGGCTCCACTCCATGATCCTGTCTGTACATGTTATTTTTATTTTTCTTCACATCTGTCTGAGCACAAAGTCCAGCCACTTCCCTCAACGCCCTGGCAAGCCCCCCTGTCACTTGTGCATGAACTTGACGGGTGTGGGGGCTTGTGGGAAGGTCTCAGGTATTCTGCAACAGGTGGTCTCCTGCCTTTTTTCCTGCTCTGTCCCCTTTTCCTTTCCTGCCTAATTTCTCATCCATGACTACTCTTCTCTGGAGTCACAGGAAAGGTCTCTCCTTTGTCTCATTCAGGTTAGTTTCCACATTTAGCCTCCCTCTTCCCAAATAACTTCCCCAAACACATGCCATTTCCTTACAAAAGAAATTCTGCAGGGCGGGGGGCAGGGGAGGTAAAATTTCTCTGTCTTGTTAGATCAGCACAGCGTACAAAGCCTCATGCAAGTGCAGTGTTAGTTACTGCCTTCCCCCCGCCCCTTTACGAATTTATTTTCTTTTATTTCACTGCCTTTTTACTTACATCATAACATTTTTTCACATTGCTACCCAGTTTCCAAAGTTATTATTTTTTTATTGGAAGAATAGGTGATCTACTTACTAAGACTACTTTTCTCTAAAAATATCTACATTTCCCTAGTTCAGTTTGGCTCCTGCATTCTCTCCACATTGAATTAGACTGAATTGCTGTGGGTTTCTTTAGGAAGGAAGGTTAACGTTGATTGAGGACCTATTACATGCTAAGCAATGCGCTAAGTGCTGTGTCTATATTATCTCATAGGTGCCACAAATCCTTTTTGGAACGAGGTGGGTGTATAAATACGTTCTGAAAGGACATGAGCTCATTCAACCCGCACAGCCACCAGGGTACCATCCTGGTCACCCGTAAGGAAGCGGAGGCCAAGAGCAGTGGCGTTGCTGGAGGTCATGCAGCAGGAAAATTGCAGGTTTTGGATTTGATCTCAGGCCTGCCAGCTAGCCCATCCTGGACTACACATTCCAGACACCAGGCAGCCGTCCGCGCCCCTCCTAACCCACTCTCCGCTTGAGCTCATGGCTCCTGCCCATCCACGTGCACCTGTCTTGGGGCTATGGCAGATGGGAGTAAATTTGGCATCTTTACATTGAATTTTATCTATTTCTACCTGCCCCCCGCCTTTCCTTCTCTCTCTCCCATCTTTTTGGGACTATATGGGCTCTTACCTGATAGGAGCTGAGTTGAGCCCTGGGGCTGCCATTCATTGCATTGACCTGGATGCAATCAAGGCTCACATAAGTTGGTTAAAAAAAAAAAAAAAAAAGCATCTGCCATTCTCAGGTCCTGGAAACCACTCAACTTCCCTTTTTCTGCCAGTGAGCAGAGGCAAGGATCAAAAGCCATCTGCATCTTACTAGAAAAGGTTTTATAAATGCCATATGAGACTGCCTTCCTCTTTCCAACTCAAGAGCATGGTGTGACTGACTCACCACTAGGCTCCTTGCTAGGAGGTAGAACAGTCTGGACAGGGACCTGACCTCCCCTAGTGTCTCCCGGGCCAGAGCCAGAGCTCAGCCCTGCCCCTCGGAACACCAGCCCCAGGCTTTGGGCACGACAGTGCTGAGAAAGCAAATCCTGCCTACCTTATTCTCTTTGGGTCATTGGCTTCATTCCCCCAGGGAACCCAATGTTTAGCCATGTAGAGACATATACACACACCTGTTTTCCCGAGGCAGTGTGGTGACATGGAAAGAACCCAATTTGGAATCAGGAGGTCCAGATTCTAGGGTCCTGGGATAAGCCCCACTCACTTGGCTGTTTAAAAACCATCTGTGGTAAGATGGGTCAACGTTGGGCAGGAGAAAGAGTATATTTTAGCATTATTAGGTCTTGGAGAAATTCTAGCAAGAGCTTAATTTTCATAGTGCAAATTGTCTGATTTTCTTTTAATGCACTTCTCCAGAGGATCTTGCCCCTTGTACTGGGTTGAAGAATGTCCCCTCAACTTCATATGTACCTGGAACCACTAAAGGGGAACTTATTTAGAAATAAGGTCTTTGCAGATGTTATTAGTTAATTTCAGATGAGGTTATACTGGATTAGGGTGGGCCCTAAATGTCCTTATGAGGAGGGGTCACACACACACACACACACACACACACACACACACACACACACACACGGCAGAAGCCATGTGAGGGCAGAGACAGAGATTGGGATAAGGCAGCCCCAAGCCAAGGAATGCATAGGAATGCCAGGAGTCACCAGAAACTAAGGGAGAGGCAAGAAAGGACGTTTCCCTTGTAACTTCAGAGAAAGCATGGCCCTCTGACATTTTTATTTTAGACTTTTAGCCTTTGGGGCTGTGAGAATACATTTCTGTTGTTTATGGTAATTTGTTCTGGTAGCCCTGGGGAACCAACATACCCCTTCTCTTCTGCCTTTGTGATTTAAATACCACGTTCTGCGATGGAACCAGTTGTGGTGAAGATTATTGACAATTCATGGACACAGGGTGAGTAGGAATTATTTGGCAGGGTGGTGGGGGTGGAGAGGAGGACATTGAGGAAAGGATTTAAGAAAGGACTAAGGAAAAAGAGAAGTTGCAAACGTCACGTCTGTGCCGAGAGAGGGAGGTGGTCACGTGGGGCTCTCGGGGCATGTAGGACCATGGCTGTGTGCTCCGGGGCAGAGATGGGGGCTCAGGATGAAGATGCCACAGAAACATGTCCACTCCTACCATCCTGTGGGCTCTTCACGAGCTGCTGTTTAACTGCCTAAACCTGAAGGACAGGACTCCATTCAGTAGTCCTCCAATTTCTCTTTCTCTGTGTCCAAGCAAGCAAAAAAACCAGCAAGCCTAAGGACAGCATCATCTTTCCCTTCTACCAGGATGGTGCTGTGCTGATCTGTGAGACTGGTTTGTGACAAGAGGGTGTTCACACAAGGGTGATGCTTCCCCCTTCTTTGATAAGCTTTGCCATGAGCATAGGGTTGGCACGCACTTTTCATGTGCCCTGCTCATGGAAGATTCTAGCACTGTAGCTTGGCAAATCTAGGCCTATGTTGGATGTAGGGGAGGCCTCATCAGTGTTGCTGTGGGTTATGTTCGGGGAGAAATTCACTGGGGCAGAATTTACAGCCATGAAAGCCAAGGGCCTCTCTCCCTACCTCGTTCCACCTTCTCTCCTCTTTTAGGCTGCCTGTCTTGAGAGGTCCCCGCCCTGCTGGGACAGCACCTCTTCAAAGGAGAGGAAATTGTTCTTGCTTAAGCTGTGGGGACAGGAGGAAAGGCAGAGAAGGTGCTTTCCTGGCCTTGCCTCCTCGGGGTACTCAGACACCCAGGGGGTATTAGAAGCAGAGGCTGATTTTGCCTCCACTCTCCTCTCTTCCCAACTCCTGCAATCCACTCCCCAAGACTGGATCCAGAGTCATCCTTGGAAAACACACAGCTGACCATGACACCTCCTGTCCCCAGATTTCCCATGACTCCCCACTTCCTTGGGGACCAAGCCCAAGCTCTTTGGCCTGCATTCCCATCTCCTCTCTGTGGGATAATCTCCCTCACTGCACCTGTTCAATCCTGCGCCAGCCAACTTGACCTCCTTGCAGTTCCTCTAAGGACAACCAATCTCTTTGCCTGGGATGTTCTCCCCCCGCTTCTTGACCAGGAGACTCCTCACCATATGAGACTCAGTTCACCTTTTCCAGTGACTCTTCAGCTCCCCTGTCTTTCCATCCCACTGGGTCTCACGTGCACCTCTATGCCTTACCATGCCATGGTGTGGCCATTGATTTGTGGAGCCCGTCTTCCCCGTGGGCACAAAGCCACTGCAGGACGGGGAGAAGGCTCTTTCCTTTCTTCAGCCTTACAGAGTGGCACAGCTCCTGGTGTGTAAGTACTTCTCAAATGCGTGTTGAATGAATGAATAAATCATGTAGTCTCAGAATTAGAGAAGTAGAAAAGACCGGCTGAGTCAATCCTCTCATTATTTACTAATAATGAAGAGTCTTAACTGGTTGGGATATAAACATGAAATGCTTAAATTCTTCCCCCTCATAACCGCCACCAGCTGTGCCTGCTGCACCCCGCTTTCATGCCCGGTGGAGGGCTCTCATCACGACAGCTCAGGCTGATTCCAGGACTGTCTGTCAGTTACTTTTGGTATTAAAACAGTCTTATTTTGATGATTAAGATTCAAGTCTGTCTGTTTTTAAAGCTCCAACCTCATATGAGATGTGATTTTCCCTTTGCCACCCAGGAAGGCTTGAGTAGAGAGACCTCAGTGGCTGGGGTGGGGTTTGGGAGGAGAGGTCCACTGTCCCCTCCATCTCCCTCGTATCGTCTCCTTGGACAATGAGGTGGGAGGAGAGGAGGAAGCCTGTTTCCTCGTGTGACTGTCCATGGACAGCAAGTTTCCCTCACTTCAGCCTGTTATTAGTGATCTAGCTTGTGGGTTGTGAGCTCAGAGTGGACATGGGGACCCTGACAGCCCCCCTGTTGAGGCGCTCCATCCCAAGGCTTTAGAAGTGACTTGCGTGGGGCAGCTGAATCCCCCGGCAGACCCCCTTCTTCTGGCCTTGTGCCAGAACCTTCTGAGGGTGGTCCTGGAGGAGGCGGCAGCCCCAACATTTATGAGTTCTAGGGCCCCAGTGCTGACCTCCCAGCTAGCAACTTTTGGACGCGGTGACCCCATCCCAGATCTCTTGTGTCCTGATCTCAAGTTCTTTTCTTTAAATCACATGCTCTCTCAAGATAATGAGTCAAAATTGAGAAGTGACCACAATTAACAAACACATGGGAGTATGCTCAAAGGAATGAGATGAAAATAACAGAAATGAAATTCTATTTTTCACTGAAGACTAAAGTGGTTTCTAACAGCTAGTCCTGGCAAGAAAATGGAAATAGGCTCTCATAGATGCTGCACGTGGGAGCTCAAACTGACATCACTTTTTGCAGGGCAATTTGGGAATATCTATCAAAATAAACAAGGCAAATATGATTTGCCTCTCTAATTCCATTTTGAGTAGTTTATCTTCCCAATGCAGTTGCCCAGCGCTGGGTCAACCAGAATGTTCACTCTCTGTTGTTTGTAATCATGAAATACTGGAAATGATGCAAATGTCCATCAATGGGGAAATGGTTAATTAAATGACGGTGTAAGGTACTAAATGATATCATGCACACCGTTAGTTTTCTTTAAATAGCCCTTACCTTATGTGCATATTATATGTTCCCCCCTCAAGCCTACTTCCCAGATTGTGAACTCAGTGAAGACAAGATCCATAGGACATTATGCATTTGCTTTAGAATCTGAGATCCGGGTTCAAATCCTGAACCCACCAGGAACTAACAGGGTGACTTTGTGTGGATTTCTTAACTTCTTGTACCTTATTTTCTGTTCGGAAAGTGGAGATGTTAACAGTACCCATGTCATAGAAGGTCAGTGTGAAGGGCTTGGCACTGGTCAGCTCGGATGGAGGATGGAGGTGATGGTGATGGTGAGGACTGGTCCATTCACCAGTATACACTTGGCACTTCACATAGTGCTTGGCACAGCAGAGTTCCATAAATATTTGATGAATTAATGAATGAAGTATATGTACTGCTATGGAAGGGTGTCTAAGATTTATTGTTGGAGGAAATAAATGAAGCCGTGGAACCGTTTGCCTAACCTAATCCCATTTGTAGAAAATATATTAAAATTTCTGCTGACGGTCAAAACATAAATTATATATAGTGGTTACCTCTGAGAAATGGGTTTGGAGCCAGATGAGAAGGGGCTGGTATTCATTTTTTATTTGATTCCCTTCTGTAACACATGATGTTATTAGAGTACATGACTTTTAAAATTAAAATTAAAAAATCTATTAGGCTCAAAGAGCCACAGGGTTAGTTATTTTGATCATCCTAGGATTTTATCTTTGACTTCAGTCTTCAGTGAGATTAAAAATATCTATAAGTATCAGAGAAGAGATGTGGCAAGTAGATGGGGCAGGAGGTTAGGAGGACGTGGTCTTCCACCTGATTATGAAGAACTGTTAGCCCCAGTGTGTGGTAGCCTTGGAAGGTGGCTGAGAATGAATTAGTGTTTATTATTTCATGGCACAGGACATGTGTGATATAAAGAGGGACAACACAGTGGCTTTGTCCTGTAGGATTACTGTGACATCACAGTAAAGGGCATGTGCTTTGGAGTCAGAAAACTTGAGCTCAAATGGATGCATTCTCCCTTGACCGAAGCCCAGATCTCCTCATCTGGGAAATAGGAATGTATCACTATCTCATAAGGTTGTTGAGAGGATTCATTGTAATAATTCATAGTGTTCACAATGTTGCTCCAGAGTCAGCACTCCATAAAAGACACATTTTGATAATAATAATAATAATAATAATAAAATAACTGCATGATCTTAGATAAGCAAGTTAGTTCTGGCCCCTGAGCTTAATTTCCTCTTCTATAAATAAAGATATTAATACCTATTTCACAGGTAGATATGTAAACATATAAATGTTACACATGAAGGCACATATATACATTTATAAAATAAACAATTTATATACAGTGTCAAATATACATCAATACACTCTCATTCATTTGTCTGGAAGGAACTGAACGTTCTTGTTATCACCTTCTTAAGAAGGGCAGTACCTGCTTCTAACTATTCCAGTTAACCATAAGAATGTGACAGGAAGGCTGGAAGTTCAAGTCTTGGTTTAGAAATAACTGGCTGAAACAAACTGAGGGTTGCTGGAGAGGGGGGTGGGGTGGGAGGGATGGGGTGGCTGGGTGATAGACATTGGGGAGGGTATGTGCTATGGTGAGCGCTGTGAATTGTGCAAGACGGTTGAATCACAGATCTGTACCTCTGAAACAATGCAATATATGTTAAGAAAAAAAAAAGAAGATAGCAGGAGGGGAAGAATGAAGGGGGGGAAATTGGAGGGGGAGACGAACCATGAGAGATGATGGACTCTGAAAAACAAACGGAGGGTTCTAGAGGGGACGGGGGTCAGGGGATGGGTTAGCTTGGTGATGGGTATTAAAGAGGGCACGTTCTGCGTGGAGCACTGGGTGTTATGCACAAACAATGAATCATGGAACACTACATCAAAAACTAATGATGTAATGTATGGTGATTAACATAACAATAAAAAATTTAAAGAAAAAAAAAGAAGTAACTGGCTGAGATGCCCTTTAGTGAGGTGATAAGCTCCAGGGGAGTGATCGCTGATGTGTTTCTGATCAGCTTCCATATCAGTAATCCAATTTCATCTGTAATGGTGGTGAGAGGACTCATGTGTAGGTCAGGTGCCAGGCAGGACAGAGAAATCATCCTCAATGAATTCCAGATGATTCAGTTGAAGAGCGTTTCCTGGAGGGACCAATTACAAAGGTGTGAGCAGAGATAAGGGGGCAAACATGGGAGATTCAGACACCCAGAGATCAACATCAGGGGGGAGCTGTTGGCATCTCTAAGGATGAAGGAATGGGGGAGGACAGAGGGTTCTTGGGGGGCCCTGCTGGGAGCTGGACATGTAGAGGAGTGTCGCCATTGCTAGGGAGGTGGTGCTGAAGCTGAAGGAGGGCAGGGTGCACAGGTACAATGCACCTGCCACTCTCCTGGGGATTTCCTATTGGCTGATGGCAGGAAGGAGGAAGGCTGGTGAGGAAGTCCTCAGGTATGAGCTTCCTGGTCCCCTGAGGAGGGCAGATGAGGATGGAAAATGGACCTGGAGAAGGGCAGGTGTGTGGCAGCTGGTGAGTGTTCTGAATGTTAGACTTCCTTCCTCCACCTTCCCTCCTTTCCCTTCCCCTCCTTCACATTCTCCTGTTGCCTGCTGGCCAGTCTTCTTCCCTCCCCTTCCTCTTCCTTGCCTTCTCTTGCCCACTTGCCTTATTTGCTCACTATTACTCACTGCAGTCCCAGCCTTGTCACCAAAACTTTTTCTGCCTCAGTGAGCTCATCTGTAAAATGGGCATACATTCTCCTCCCTTGCAGAGTTGAAGGACTCAGCGAAGATAATGAAGGAAAGTGCTTTGTCAATCTATCACGCTGTACAAATGTAACACATCATCATTATTATTTTATTCTAGAAGTGCTAATGTGACCAGGGCAGGCAATTAGGACAATTTTGTATAAACTACTTGCTTTGAAATTGTCACCCGAGATCCAGCAGGACAAAAGGGACAGCTCTCTCCTCTAATTCAGAACTGACATTAAGGTGCTGATAAAGTTCATTCTTCACCTGGGTCTTTTTATTTATTTATTTACTTGCTGTGGATGGGTGAAGAGATGCTTTCTTCTTCTTCTTGCTTGGAAGCCTCACTAATATTTCACCGCCACTGTTTACCCTAAAAAATAGATTTCCTTTTCATCCTCAGCTGGTGATTTGGTTTGCATTAATGCCTTTCATAACTCATACATTTGGCTATTAAAAATTAATGCTTGGCACTGACATAAACAAATGAAATTTGTATTATTAATGTTTTACATAGGTAAGGCTCTGTAATAACAGATTCATCACAGCAGACTGTTTCAATTAAAAGATTCACTGGTTCCTTGAACACATTTGAGAGACTGGTCTGGGGAGAACGAGAGATGCGAAGAATGACAGGTAGAGTACTTGGATTCCTTGGGAGAGCAAGTCATGTGAAGCTCCAGGTGCTGGCAATGACCTCACATTTGGATATTGTTAGTAGAGTGCTTAGCACTGGGCCTGGTTTATAGTAAGTGTTCAATTAATAGCAGGACTTACGAAGAAGACGAAGGAAAAGAAAAGTATTTATTCCTTGAATAATACTGTCCATTCATTTGTTTAGTCAACACATCTTTAGTGAGCACCTAATATGTGTCAGACACTGTTCCAGGTATTGGGGATACCGCAGTGAAACAGAGTGCTGATCTCATAAAGCCACAACATTTTAGTGGGAAGAGACAGGCAATATATAGCATGTCAGATGGTGAAAAGGGGTTACAGAGTAAAGTACAGCAGGGTCAAGGGCTAGGGAGAGCTTGGCAGGCTGTGTGTGGGTGGAAAAAGAGGTTTGCAAATCTTAAATAGAAAGGTAGGGTAAGGCTCTAAGGGAAGGTGACATTTGAGCAAAGGTTTGGAGGAGATGAGGGAGTGAGCAAATTGCTACTTGGTGGAAAGATGCCCAGGAAGAGAAAAGAGCAAGTGCAAAAGTCCTGAGGCAGGAGCATGAGTTGGAAGAGAGTAAACCTAGACGCAGATGAGGTCTGAGAGGTGGGGGTGGCTGGGTCATAGGACTTGTCTGGCTGGGGTGGGTTGACTTTGACCCTTACAAGTGCTCTGTGAGGGTGGGTGTATTATCCCTATGTCACAGATGGAAAAATTGAGGCACAAGGAGTTTCACCCAGCAGGAGGGAGCCAACTCTGACATTCTAACCTTGGCTTGTCTGTACCACCTTCAACTGGGACATCTTAGTCTAGGATGTTCCCATGCAAAACAGCTTTGGATAACACCTAGTTCAACTCCCTAATTTCACAGATGGAGAACCTGAGGCCCCCAGTGTGATTTGTCACATTGATCTCCAAACTAGTGACTGAGTTGGAGTTAACATCACAGAACTTTGGGGACACCTGTCCCCTTGGGGGCTAAGCTCATCTCACCCTGTGTTGATCAGTGCAGGATAGCCTGGTGGTCAAGATCTTGGTCTGAATCCTTGATCTGCCCCTACATGCTTGGGCATGTTTCCTAACATCTCTGAATCTCCATTTCTCATCTGAATAAAAGGGATGATAATAATCTATTTGAAAAGAATTGTTGAGAACATGTGGGGACGAGGCCAAGCTCTCAGCACTGTTTGTGACACATAATGAACCCTCATTACTGGTCACTATGATTAACATCACATTAATCATATGATGTGGGTACTACCTGTAGTTCACAGATGGGCAAACTGAGACCCACAATAGAAGTGCTTTACACAAGAGCACTCAGCAAACTGGGAGCTGTTGCTCGAGTTCCCAGTCTCCC
Organism: Eumetopias jubatus; assembly: GCF_037043125.1. Taxonomy (NCBI): domain Eukaryota; kingdom Metazoa; phylum Chordata; class Mammalia; order Carnivora; family Otariidae; genus Eumetopias; species Eumetopias jubatus. The sequence continues at coordinate 80,646,506 of NW_028274821.1, read as the reverse complement.
AGGGCATTGCTCCTATCTGGTCACGTGAGCTCTTTTTTTTTTAAGATTTATTTATTTATTTGAGAGAGAGTGTGAGTGGGGGGAGGGTCAGAGGGAGAGGGAGAGAATCCTCAAGCAGACTCCCTGCTGATCATAGAGCCCTCGCAGGGCTTGATTTCATGACCCTGAGATCATGACCTGAGCCAAAACCAAGAGTCGGATGCTCAACCGACGGAGCCACCCAGGTGCTCCTGGTCACTCAAGCTTTAAAGAACACTATGGCTTTCTTCTTTTTTGACAGTCGAAGACCCTCGGTGGAAGTGAGTTCTTGTCACGCTGCCAGCTGCAGGTGCTGGGCACCAAGGACAGGGTTTGAGCACGAGTGATGATCACATTGGTATCAGCGAATGTAGCGTGCTGAGAAAGCAATTTACCAGTTCAGCTCCCGACATGCAGGGGATGGCTCTAATGGACTTTTCTCATCTGTATGAAAATGCCGGGGACACATGGCACGTCCCATCGATACCTTCTGAAGCCCTCATTTTCCTGAAGGCAAAGGTAGAATGTGGTGTGGGTGGGGGGGAAGACTTGGCCTTGAAGTGTTCATTAAGTAATAATAATAATAGGAGCCCCCATTTATTAAGTACCTACTATGTGTCAGGCACTGAGCTAAATGTTTTATATACTTTATCTCTAGTTTTCTCAATAGCCCTGCAGAGTAGATGTAAATGGAGGATCAGAAAGTATGTCTCTTGATATCACACAGATAATGAAAGCTCTTTATTTGGTTATTTATTGATCTGTTCATTCAGTTGTTGGATAAATTCTCATTAAACACCTCTGTGAGTCCAGCACTCTGCTAGGTACTGAGGATATATTGATGAATAAAATCAAAAGCTTATAGTTTAATGTGGAAGTCAGAAAATAAATAATCACAGCAGTAAAACTATACTTATGATTCAGGGGCTATGAAGGATTCTTTGAGTGAGAACGAAAGGGGTGCCAGTTAAGGGACTCACAGGAGGGCCCCCAGTTAAGAAATGTCAGAGCTGGGAGATTTAGGGCTGGAGAAGCCCTGGCTCTTCCCATTTTGCACCACAGAGAAGGGAGAGGGGAGGTTCCTCGGGAAGCTTGGTTTGAATCCCACCCTACAGCTGTCTAGTTGAGTATTCTTGGTCCAACCATTTCACCTCTGCAAACCTCGGTTCATCCCTTAAGAAATGGGAAGAATACTTGAGCCCGTGTGAGAACCAGAAGAGATAAGGTGTAAGAGAGCCGGAGAAGTTGAAGAGTTTTGCACATCAGAGCCATGATGACATGAATGAGAGTCTTGCACTGTGCGGGCCCAATGATGGTGTTGTGCTGGGATGTCAGGACTGTCACAACCGCATGAGGGCACCAACTCCGGGCAGGGATAACTTCTTGCTTTGCTTTGGGTTCCCTAATTTAGGCCCAACCCTGAGGTCTTATCTCTTCAAGGCTTGGCAACCCTGCGTAGGGCATGCGGAGAAAGCATTTGTCCAGGTGAAGAGTGTGTGCAGAGGACAGCAACAGAAATTCACGTGCATGCATCCTGAGCTCTTGCCCCAACAAGACGAGTGTCATGGTAGTGGAGCATAGGCAAGAAGCAAGAGGTGTTTTGACCTTCTTTCCTCCCCTCTCCTCTGTCTGCCATCAGGATGTCTGGAAGAGTAAAAGAAGAGAAATAAAAGCAGCCCTTGAATCCCCACCTTCATATTTCTTGCAAGGAATTTAGGCTCTTCCTCGGAGCAGTAGAAAGTGTTGAGGAAGATGGGTGAGCCTATGGATTAGGAAGAGAGAAGGGGCTGTAATTAATGAGGACGCTACCTCATAAATGCACATTGTTCACTGACTTCGAGAATTGCAGTGTAATTATATTAGTAAATGTACTGTACTCTACTTGGTAAAGGTAATGAAATTTTAATTTCATGTGACTTCTCTGGCCCTGTCTGGGGTCCAGGCTCTGCAGGGAAGTGTGACTAGTCAGTGGCATTTCTAGAGAGAAAGGCCAGGAGAGAATGGAAATGACTTGCTGCGAGTCCCATTATGCACCAGTCGCACTGTGATTCATGTTGTGTTGGTCATCACAACAGTCCCAGGAGGCAGCCCCATTTTGTAGATGGAGACTCTTGGGGTCAGAAAGGGAAGCGTCTCATCTGAGTCCTCAAAAGTGAGATTAAACCAAGCTGGTGGCCTCCAGGTCAAGAGTTCTTTTTTTTTTACATTATGAGACCAGGGGAGTAAGGAACAGAAGGTGGATCCAGCTTCCTTCAGATGTCCCATTTATACAAAGGAAAAGGAAATGGATCCTCAGAATATCACCCACTTGAGATCAGCAGAGCTTAGTCCGTGGAAGGGTATAAGGGATAGCAATTTCTTCTCATCAAGGAACTGCTGAATCATGTGACAGTGGGGACTTCATCAGAGAGAATTCAGGATTCTGGGGTAAGCTGGGAAGGCTTTCTGGAGGAGATGAGGTTGGAGTGACACCATCATGAAGGTTGAGTGACTATCCCCAAGAGATGCTGCTACTCTGAGTTGTGTCCTTGTCTGTTTTTCAGTAGACTGTGGGCAGGGGCTGCCTTGTGTATCTTTGTAGGTGCCTATCACAGAGCCTGCCACACAGTAAGTGCTTAATAAATGTTGTTAAATTCAAATCTCACATGAGCTCTAGTAAAGGCTCCAAATTGTGGAAGCCTGGACAGGTGAGGGTTGTATTGAAAGAACACTCAGACTTCGGTGGGGATTTCTGCTAGAAGCACTCTCTTTGACAGGAACAGGATGAATGCTAAATTAACAAGAATTATTAATACCATTATTATTACTACTAACAATTAGGATAATGATGACAGTGTAGCCAGTGATCCCAGCTAATATTTACCGAGTATGTACTATGTGCCAGACACTATGCAAGTATTTTCCATAGATTTTTCTCATATCATCTTCACAAAAGCTTATGAAGCAGGTACTATTATTATCTCCAGTTTACTGAAACTGAGGTCCAGAGCCGTTAGGATATTTGCCCTGCATCCCACAACTAGGAAAGACAGAATAAGTGCTTGAATCCAGGCCTGCTTGCTGCTAAACCTCATCCCGTTTCTCTGCTCCATGCTATCTGCTCAGCTAGGAGGCCACCAGAAGTGGCCAGAGCAATATATGTTGACCTTCAGTGTCATCGAGGGTAAAGGCAGAGTGTTGTAAAAGAAAAGTAAACAGAGGTTTTCACCAGGGGACATTGCCGAATGGTTGAGAATGTGCTGGTCGACCCAGTGCTATGATTTTGCCTGATTCAGAAGAACCAACGAGTGCAACTTTCCCCAGGGGGATGTGATTCCAGAATCCCCACTGCCAGTGTAACTCCCAGAGTAACTCCCTACATTTATTTGGGGCCAAAGTGTGAAATGAAGCCTGGCTCCATATGGACCTCTGTGCAGTATTCACAGGCAGAAGTGCCACAGAAGATAGGAGGGCACTTCTGGGACTGAAGATTGGGCCAGCCACATTGGTGACCTTTCTCCTTCCACCCCTTCCAAGAGAGCCCTGACCACTGGCCATCATGGGGGTAGGAGGAGAAGAAAGCCAAAGAGGGAGAGAACTCTGTAAAGTTGGGAGAGGGTCAGCAAGATGTACCGAGATGAGACCTAAACCCAGGCTCCAGGCTGACTGCTTTCTTTCATAGCTTTCTAGCTCAGACAACTGATGAACAGAAGTGGCATCCAGTGTTTGTTCCAAGCCCTTTTTATCACAAATGCAGAGGAAATTGATTCAGGGAGAATCAGGGAACAGCAGAGTTGGTGAGAACAGGAATATAAGGATTTATCAGCCCCTTCTCCAGGAGCTGCCGAATCACGCGGCAGACCTCACAGAGGGGAGCTGGGGATGGTCTGGGTGATCAGGAAGGCTTCCTGTAGGAGGTGGTTCACCATACGCATTCCACTGAGATGTGCCTGGGATGGCCACTGCCTGCTGCTGCAGTGAGACTGGTCATCCACATCTTTAGATCCCACAGCCAGACTGGTCTCTTTTTTTGTTACCCAGAAACCTGAAGGAACGAGATAACAAGTAAGGGTGGGGGGAGGCATCTTGGAAGCATGAACAGAAGGAGCATGGCCTGGGAGTCAAGAGGCCTGGGATGGAAGCCTGGCTCTGCTCCATCTCATATGTCACGGTGGCCTTGTTGGTTTTCCCCTGGGGCTCTCGGGCCCTATGTCTGCCAAATAAAGGCAGTGGGCCAGATCATCTCTCAGGCCCCTTTTGGTCCTGGAAGGTCCTCATTCTGTGGTGTGTCCTCATAAAAATACACCTATCAATGCTGAGCAGTCCACATTGTACCCAGGAGATGGTGCAGTCAGTTGGGAGAAAGACACTCTCAGAAGGGAGCAGTGGTCTGGTCAGGGCAGGCTGGTGACCTTCTCAGGACAGGTGGTGCTGGGCAGGGCTCTGAACCATGAGACAGGCTTTGTTAGATGAGGGATGTTCATGACAGAGGAGGTAGCCCAAGCAAAGGCACAGAGGAAGAGAGAGTGACATGTTTTCTGGAAACAGTGAAGAGTCTGCAGAATGGGACCCAAGCCACTGGGTGTTCTTGGCTTCTTCTTCCCCCTGGCATGGCTCTGCTTGACCACTGGACTGTAAGCTCTGCCTGGGGCCAGAAGCCACACTGTCACAGCCACATCCCCACAGTCTGGCAAAGGGACCGACATGGAGCAGCATGTAAAAACACTGTTTAATGAAGGAAGGAATTTCTCTGCATCTCAACACCTAGCTGCATTTAGCCAGATGCCTTTGTTTGAATGAGTAAATGGGCAAAAGCTGAATTCTGCTAACCCTTCAAAATATTCACCCCGAGAGATGCAAAAAGCCTATCCTTTGGAAGTCTGTGGCTCCCTGGATATCCCACAGGGTTTAGGAACCTGTCCCTGGGTGTCAGCTCTCAAGACATTCTCAGATCCTCAGGGCTTTGGGACTGAGGCTGTGCTATATATGTATGTACGAATTATTTTATTATATATTTCTTCTCCTGCTTTAATTGTTGCTGAGCTCATGTTTTATTTTAATTAATGTTTTAATTTAGTACATGCACCATGAGGCACTTTCTCCGAGGGTATAATTAAGTTAGAAAAAATTGGCTACTCTAGCACTCAAGGCTGGGAAACCAAGGCTCAAAAAGCATGGGTTTGTGGCCCAAAGTCATTCGGAAAGTTAGGGATGGGTTCAGGAGGAACAAGGGTCTTTAGGGAGTCCCCTAAGATTTCATCAACCCCTATCCATTTGAGCAAAGTGAGAGAGGAGGGACTGACATTTGTGGAGGGCCCAAATAAATTTGCCAAGGGCTGTGCTGCATATTATATGCAATGTTACATAGAATCATTTTACCCTTCTAACAGCCCCCACACAGCAGTTTTTCTTTTCTCATTTCGCAGATGAAGAACGTGAGGCTTGGAGAATTAGCAGCCTCCTCAGATTCTAGCAAATTGAAAAGAGTAAAGTCAGAATTTGAACCTATGTTAGTCTGTTCTCTAACCCTGGGTTCATGTTATCAGAACACAGTTTTTTTTATTTGTGAGTACACAGAAAATATTAGGTAGTTACCCTGGAGCAGTTCATGGGGATCCTCTCAGTAATCTAACCAAGAAGGAGGAGGCTCTCCGAAGCCTCCAATAGAACTAATTCCTCTGGGAATGTTCGAAGTGAACTTCAGTTACATTGTTGAGAGTAGCTTTTAACGCTCAAAATATTTCCACGACGACCACCACCATGATCAGCACCATGGCCAGCACCACCTCTGTTATTACTACTAACAACAGCAGTGCAAAATATTCCAAGCACATTATACAGCAACTCTAGGAGGAGGTTCTACTCTTATCCCCCCTTACAGATGAGATTCATGACAGCTCACATGTTTTCAGAGATCACCAGTCTTTCAAAGCTAGTTCCCATCTTCTCATATCATTGTCTCTGAGGACATCTGGATGGGAAATCTCTGGGCTCAGACGTGGTTGGAATCTCAGCCCCATTGTCTTCCTGGATGTGTGTCCTTCATTGATTGACTTTGCATTTCATGGTTCCCATTATGGCTGTTCCAGAGGCTGGGAACATGGAGAGGGCGCTAGCTCTCATCCTGCAAGGCAGCTTACATCCTACCAGACAGAAACAGGCAATGGACAAATGAAGGAACACATAGAAAAAGGAAATAGCAGGTAATGATGAGTGCTTTGTGGAAAACTCAAAAGGGGTGATGCTAGAAATTGCCTGAGGATGTTCAGCGAAGGCTATTTTGAGAAGATGATGTCTAAGCTGAGGTCGGGGAGACAAGGAGGAGCCAGCCTGACCAGAGCTGGGGAAGGATTCACAGGGGAAACCACTGGCAAAGGCCCCAGGGTAGGAAGGTTTCTCTCTGCCATTTTCTTACATTTCCAACATTTTCTTGCATTTCTCTTTCAGGGCGCACTCACCACCATGGGTGATTTTGTCTTCACTTGTGGGGCTATTTCATTCGTATTCACCTCTCCACTGACTGTGAGTTTCAAGGGGGCAAGGGGCCAGGTATATTTTGTTCCTTATAATAATCACAGGATCCAAAAACGACATCTGGCTCAGAAATATTTGCTGAATGAATGAATGAGTTATTGTTCAATAAATGCTGTTCTCAAGCCCCTCTCCCTTTTGTAAACTGTAAAGTGCAAGCCCTTGACACTTGACAAAGAAGAGACTGAGAACCAGAACACAGGCTTACCTCCTGTGTGGTAAACTCTTTCCACTTGACCAAAAACGTCTGCCATGTGTCATTCATTCGAGACGTGTGTTGACTGCCTACTATGTCCCTGACCTTTCACACCCGAATCCTAATGGGTAAGGAGCCCATGTTGCATTATGTCCATTTCTTGGGGTGGAGGGGAATGCCTCAGGCAATTATGTGGCCAAGGTCTGTGATCCTCTAATGCTGCAGTGAGACTTTTCCCTCTCACTTGACCTATTCCAGTTTTGTCCCCTCTCACAGATCTGTCTGGGGATGCACTTCCTAGAGCTTGCAGGGGGGCAGGGCTTAAGGGAAGCTTGACAGGGAGCCTGCAGACCTGTTTCCTCCAATATGCCTAGCACTTTCATAGTGCCCGTGACACAGAGTGTGCTTGATAAATACACTTCCTGCTCCACCCTCCCTCTCCCCCCAGGGACTCACATCTGCACAGGAGAATGTGCAGACACCCCTGAGCCCCCTTTGCCCTGCAGGCCTGCCCCGCACTCCTCATTGAGCTGTCCTATGAAAACAGTGAGGACACCAGCATGTCATGGTCTGTTTGTTCCTTTGTGCCCCCAGGGTACTCGGGTCCCTACATGGCAAGGCCATCTCTTTCCCACACAGGGCTCAGCACATAATAAGTTCCCAGTAAGTGTCTGTGGAAGGCATGATTGAAGGAGGCTCGTGTGCTTTGGGAGGCTGTACAGGCCGGAGCGTGTTCTTCTTTTTTTTTTTTTTTTGCTTGCTTTGCTGGGTGCTGGGCTCCCTTAGGGCGGTAACCGGTCTTGGCTGCACCTTCCAGAGCGCGTTGTGTCACAGGTCTGCAGCAGCTGTGTGTCTGGCATGAGCCCGCATCCATTGCTGCAATTTGTGTGCGCTGAAGCCATTTAATTAAATGGGATGGAATTGAATCTGCGAGGCTGTTATCTCTGATACTGTGTTCTGCGCACGCCCGGCTGCGAGGGAATTCACGGGAGGCCTGGGAGCGGCTCCCCACTCATTCTGGGTCTGCTCTCCCACCCCCAGCGCAGATGGCACCGGGAAGTGGCTGAGATTTTGGGCACAGATCTGAAGTCAGGGGTTCAAAGCCCCTCCATGCATGCGTCCCCACCCCTCCCCCGTCGGTGGGTCTGAGCCACTGACAGGCCTGTGCCTCTCCCCAGGAAGCAGGCAGAGCCGTGGAAGCTAATTTTGCTGAGGGGAACCTTGCCAAGCCAGAGCAAGCTTTCGTTTGCCTAGGTTTGCATCAATAATTAATCCAACCTGGTTTTACACAAGGCTCGACATAAAATTATTAGCTGTGAGAGCTTTTCCTGAGCTAGTCGCAGAAGAAGGCTATCATGAGCCGAGGAATTGACCACCCATGAGAGATGGGATGGGCGGCTCAGAAAGTCATTTTCTTTTTCCTATTTCAAGCTCCCTCCATGGCTCCACTGGGGTCTCTGCTACTGCCAGCCAGGGCGTTCTGAAGTCCAGGGTCTTTCCCCTGCTCAGAGAACCTTCAGTGGTTTCCCACTGTGCTCCTAATTCAGCACCGATTCCCACTGGCATTTCCTGTTCCCAGGCTTGCTCTCCGCTCCCTCTTCATTACAGCCAAAGGACCTTAACCCACCATCCCTTGTTTCCTTGGCTTGTGCTCCTTACTCACATTTATGTGGCTCGAACTCTTATACATCCTGCAAGGCTGAAATCCAATGCCACCTCCTCTAGGAAGCCTTTTCTGATTTCTCCAAGGATCATCTTTCTTCTGCCTTCCAGAGGTCTCTGTTTTGAAAGGTAACCTGTCTGTCTTGTGCTATATTATCTGTGTACATGTCTTCATTTCCAAGAAAGGGTGTGTTTCTCGTGGGAAGATACAATAATTCATAATGGAATACCACTCAATGCCGGGCACTAGTGGCTCTAACCAAGGGAAGTGGGCAGAGCTGCGCTCCCTCTTTCTTCCCCTGAACTGGATTCTTAGTCTTCTTTCCCAAAGTGGCTAACAGCACCAATAGCTTCCCAGTTATGTGCATTTGAAGACTTCTTTTTGACTGTATTTTTTTCTTCTTCTTTTCCATCCAAATGGCTTCCCACCAGAGCCCCGTTCTCCTGCTCACAACCACCCGATCACCCAACCGGCACTCATGGGCTCATTTCTCACTCCTGCCCAACCTGCCCCAAACCCCATGGAACTTCCTGTTGCGGTTTAAATATCCCCTGCTCTTCAAGACCTCTGGCAGTCTGCCCTGTCTAGAAGGCCCTTCCAGCTCCCTTAGCCACCCCCCAACCCTCATGAGTCACCTCGTCTGTGAAGTCGACACCATTTCTCCCTTTGCAGAATTAAGGGACCTCCTGTTTGCTCCAACAGCACATCACCCCTACCTTGATGATATCAGCGTCTATCCTCCCCTGCACTCTGCCTCTGCACCTGATCCTTCTGGCGGGGGCGGGGAGGGGAGTGACCCTGTCTTCTTTGTTTTTCATCCCCTCCCCCTAAGGTCTAGCTCAATATTTGGCCTGCAGCAGGTGCTCAACAAATATTTGTTGAATTATTAAATACATATTCAAGAAGTTGGAAATTAGAGAAGGCAGCCCTTCCATCCACTGGGCTAGGAGGAGACTGCAACTGTTACTGTTGTTGTCTTGGTTGCTATTATTTTCTGCCATCCAAGAACACACAGGCTTCACTCACCTTTCTCAGGTCCTCAGGCAAGTTCATATTTCAAACATTCCGTCTCGTTGTCCCCCCAGAGCACATTCAGACTTCTCAGATCAGCTGTCCTAATATTCTGTTTTTAAATAAAGTCCCTTCCAAACGATCTTAAATGCCTGCTGGATTCTCAGTCCTGGGCTGGACGCTGGGAGGGGTACTCAAAACAACGTAGTCCCTGCACAGGGAGAAGATCACCATCTGCTTTGGGGACAGAGCAAACACAGACTAGCATGAAGTAGAGTGTGTCTAATAATGACGTTTCTGACCATAAAGCCAGTCACCAAAGGCAGCCTCTCTGGTAATAGAGCTATAACCATACGCCTCTTTTTAGCAGTCAGCAGTAACGAAGAGCCTGTAAAGTGGGAGAATCAAATCATCCTGTTTAGAAAGGCATCATGGAGGTGGTAGTTGGTTGAGCAAGATGGATCGAAAGTGTCTGCATTTTCTCTGCCGGGTGGCCAGTACACCTTTTCACCAGGAACATTTCCACTTCCACTCCTCATACAATCCCAAATGCCTTCTCTTTTCTTCCCAATAAATCTCCTTTTGTTTTTCCGGAGATTCTCCTGCCAGCCTGTCAGGAAGTCTGCACAGAATAGTGTATTTCTGTCAAGAGTTCCGTGTGAAGTGTTAACCATCTTTGGAACACCAGAGGCAGTTGAGGCGGTTTGTGGGGACACCCTTGTCGCCACGACGCCTGTTTACTTCCTTTATCTGGAAGCTGGCTCTGAGCCAGCTCAAGCCTGCTGATTCAGCTGCAGACAGGGAGAGGGGCCACGGTCCTGTTCAGCTTCTGAATGGTACCCCCAGAGAAAGCCTTGGAGATGAGAGGGTGCCCGAGGTCCTGCCCTTATGTGACACCCCCATCCCACCCGAGCACCATTCCCACCTCCGAGCCCCTGGACGGCACCATACAAATGGGTCAAGGTGAAGGGCTTAAGCTAACCTGCTATGTGTCCTTAGGCTAGGTACTGCACCTCTGAAGTTGTCCCATCTGCATGAAATGGGAGTAAATAATCCCTAGGGTGCCTTCTGGGTCTGTCATTCCATCATTTCATGAATCTATAGCAGCTAAAACTTGCTGAAAATGTGATTCTTTCTTGGGGATCCAAAGTCAATGGAAAAAGAAATGGTCTAGGTAATTCAAAGACCCAGGAGGGGTATTCTTTTAGGGCAGTAAAATAACAATAATAATAAAATCTAGGATCAAAGTGCTTTTCCATCTCTTATTCGATTCTCCTAACAGTCCTGTGGGGAGAGAGCCAGATACATAGCACTTTTCACTGGGCCATCAGAGCCTCTGTGTACAGATGTTCAGGTTGTGCACTGCACAAGGGCAGTATATCTGAGGAAACATCCTTCATATTAGAAATAAAGACTAACTTCTATAAGCGGGTGAGCATGGTCATGAAGAATCAGGCCTCCCAGCTGGCACACCGGATTGGGCACACGCCCAGGGGAGCCCACACATAACACATGTGGTGGGCAGTATGTATGTTTACAGCTTCCCCTGTCTTGGTCACCCTTTGCATGACCCCTAGAGCACCTACCTTTTCTCTTGGAGACTTGACTACACTTTCCCTCTCTCTGAATCGAGTACCACTGCCTTATCTGAGGGATGAGGTTGGGGGTCCGGTGTCTTCTCTTAATGGCATGCGTGCCTGTGTCAGGCAGGGTGGGAGTGGATGAGGTGTGTGTTTGCCCACTGGCCCCTGTAGGCTCCCCTGGGCCAGAGCCAGGCCAGGCCAAGGAGCACACTCACACCATAGCTGCAGCACCCAGTTCTTCATGGGACACACACACTCTGGCCTTCAAATTAAGACGCTGGGAATCTGGACTCTGTGCGGGTGAGTTTTAGCCAACGGGACAGATTAAAGTCAGAATCAGAGCTTTCCTTACCCTGGTCCTGGTCCCTCCCCTACCATCCTTCGCCTCCCCCTTCTTTACATGGGTGCCGTGTCATGGGCACCAAACGTGGCTGGAGGGGTCATCTGCCCACGGGCCTGCTGTGCCAAAGCCAGACTGCTTAAGGTTGTTCAAGTTAATATGCCAACATTTTAAAATGTTGCTGAAGGTAGGGCGTCTCTCTCGAATTTATACAAAAGCACGGCACAGGCCGGCGGTGGGCACACAGACTGAGGTATATGCATGGGGTTCTCCTCTGACTATCTTTTGCCGCAGATGCCAAAAGCACCTTCCCAAGATACAAGTTGGATCATGCCACTCCAACACCTTCTACGGCTCCCTATTGTCTACAAGCGGGCTTTGCAAGGGTGGAAGGAGGGCATATTTCAGAATCGCATGGTGCACCTTATTAAAATATACATTTCCAGGTTCAACAGCAGATGTCAAATATTGAAAGGGATGTGGAGGGGAAGAGAGGTAGAGAGGAAAGGCACGTGTATTTTTAAGTTTCTCCCCAGGGATCTGAGACACCACCCTGACTGAGAAACACCATCCTTAGGGATGCTATTTAGACCTTCCCATGCCATTCAAGGCTTCCTTCCTCTCTTTCTATCTTTCCATCTTTCTCTTTCTTTCCTTCTTTCCATCTTTCTTTTTCTCTCTCTCTTTCTCTCTCTCTTTCTTTCTTTCTTTCTTCTTTCTTCCTTCCTTCCTTCCTTCCTTCCTTCCTTCCTTCCTTCCTTCCTTCCTTTCTTTCTTTCTTTCTTTCTTTCTTTCTTTCTTTCTTTCTTTCTTTCTTTCTTTCTTTCTTAAATTTATTTATTTGAGAGAAAAAGAGAGAGATGGGCAGATGGAGAGAGAGAATCTCAAGCAAACTCCCCACGGAGCATGGAGCCTGACATGGGGCTCGATCCTATGATCCTGAGATCATGACCTGAGCCGAAACCAAGAATCGGATGCTTAACCAACTGAGCCACCCAGGTGCCCCAATTCAAGGCTTTCTAAGACTAGTCTGAACCTAATTTTCCAGGTTCTTCTCCTGCCATTCTCCTTCACACAACCCATGCTCCAGATCACACTGGCTTTTCCCCACTATGTGGCCACCATAATTCAAATACCACCACCTCTGTCCAGCCTTTCTTGATTTTCCGGTGCAAATGGCTCCCTTCTTCCTTTGTGCCTCCACATTCCAACTAGACCAGAGTTGAGACAGGGGTACTTCTGGGGTAGAAGTAATACTACCACATTGCCCCATGAGGTAGCTCCTTGGCTTCAGTTTTTTGGAGGAAAGAAGAAAGAGGTGTGTGTGTGTGTGTGTGTGTGTGTGTGTGTGTGTGTGTGTGAGTTTGCATTTGAGTATGTATGTGTGTGTGTTTGTGTGTGTGTTTGCATGTATGAATGTGTGTGTGTGAGTTTGCATGTGAGTATGTATGTGTGTGTGAGTTTACATGCAAGTATGTATGTGTGTGTGTTTGCATGTGAGTATATATGTGTGTGTGAGTTTGCATGCAAATATGTATGTGTGCGTGTGTGTGTTTGCATGCGAGTATGTATGTGTGTGTGTGAGTCTGCATGCGAGTATGTATGTGTGTGTGTGCATGTGTGTGTTTGCATGTGAGTATGTATATGTGCGTGTTTGTGTGTGTGTTTGCATGCGAGTATGTATGTGTGTGCGTGCGTGTGTGTGTTTGCATGCGAGTATGCATATGTGCATGTGTGTGTGTGTTTGCATGCAAGTGTGTGTATGTGCATGTGTGTTTGAGTGTGTGTGAGTTTGCATGTGAGTATGTATGTGTGTGTGTGTGAGTTTGCATGCGAATATGTATGTGTGCGTGTGTGTGCATGTGTTTGCATGCGAGTATGTATATGTGTGTGTGTGTGTGTGAGTTTGCATGCAAGTGTGTGTGTGTGCCTGTGTTTTTGCATGCGAGTATGTATATGTGCGTGTTTGTGTGTGTGTTTTCATGCGAGTATGTATGTGTGTGTGTGTGTTTGCATGTGAATATGTATGTGTGTGTGCGTGTGCATGTGTTTGCATGTGAGTATGTGTGTGCGTGTGTGTGCTTGCATGCGAGTATGTATATGTACGTGTTTGTGTGTGTGTGTTTGCATGCGAGTATATATGTGTGTGTTTGCATGTGAGTATGTATATGTGCGTGTGTGTGTTTGCATGCGAGTATGTATATGTGCGTGTGTGTTTGTGTGTGTGAGTTTGCTTGTATGTACATGTGCATGTGCGTGTGTGTGTGCGTGTGTGTGTGTGTAGGCATCTGCATGGGAGGGAAAAACAAGGGGAAAGCAGAATGGCAGGGTTCTGTAGCCTCTGCCCCTGCTGTCAGCAGAGGTGACTGGATTTGAGCATTGATGGAGGAATGCCAGCTGGAGCTGGAGGAGTTGGAGCATGCCTTATGAGACCCCCGAGGCAGGAGCAGTCCGGCTCTGGGTCCCATGCACAGCCCCATCTAGAGATAGGGGAAAGGATTTCTCCTGCCCCTACCGCTCAGCCCCAGAGGTGGACCTTGGACCCCTAAGCAGAGCTGGGTGCCGCCAGCCACTTCGTGGGTAGGTGGCTTGGCTTCTCCTGGTGTAAGGGGAAGAACTAAGCAAGAGATTGAGTCTGTACACTGGTTTGGGACCCCAAAGGTACTCCGTGAAGGTGTTTCCCTTCCATAGATGTCACACTGCCTGTGGCAAAAACTTGAGATAATTCTTAGTCTTAGAAACCCAGCTGTCATCTGAGTTTCTCCAGGCATGATTGTTTCCATACATGCCCTGGTTACTCCTGCTCATAAACATAATAATAACTGCTAACATTTACTAAATACCTACTGTGTAGCCACTCTTTATATGGATCTCTATTTGATGCTTATGATAATCCTGTGATATGTTATCATGCAGCCCATTTTACAGAGGAAGAATACGAGGATCAGAAACACACACTGTGGGGATCATACAGTTAGAAAGCGGAGGGAATGACATCCAAACCCAAGTCGGTGGGACTGTAATGTTTCCTCCATGCTATGCAGACAGCTGATCTCCTCTGTCTGCAGGTTATTACTGAGTTCCTACCCCGTACCTACCTGGCACAAGGCAATGCTCAGATCCGGACCCAGATTTACTAGGCTCCGTGCACTTGTACCACGGTGGTTAAGGACTCAGACCCTGCAGCCAGACACGCCTGACATGCATCACATATTAGCTGAGTGACCTTGAACAAGCAGCTCAAATTTTCGGAGCCTGTTTCCTCATGGTGTTATGTTGGGGATTAAATAAGGAGATGTATTTAAGAATTTAGCAGACTGCCAGGCATAGAGCAAGTGTTCAGTAAATGAGAACTCTTCAAGTCAGTATCTAAGCATATCTAAGCATTTGTGGGGGACACACCGTGTGCTAGGTACAGTATCCGTTCCTTGGATGAAGCCTGTATTGTAATGCATGTATCCTAACGACTTAAACTCTGCAGTTCCTCCCTTCCTAGTCTTTGCAGGAGCCTGCGATGCATACGGAGTGGAGAACTTTCCCTCCCCCGAGACCTGTGGGGAGCTGCTGCTCTTATTTATCATGTAGGAAGCATCTGCTCTTTGGTGAAATATCACCCTCGTGAACAAACACAGTGCGGGCATTTGACCTTTCTCGATGAGCGTTGGCTTCTTTGCTCACCGCCAGGAACGAAGCAGATTCGAGGAGGAGACGTGTGTCACAGGACCTTTCAAAGGGGTCACCAGATGGGTGCCTCGGTGATGACCCCAGGACTGAGAGGAGCTGTCGAGATGGATTGGAGGCTGCAAATTAATAAACCTGATCCTGTTATTCCGATGGGTCAAGAAATCTCAACATCTGCAGGTGCAAACTCTGGAAACAAAGTCGGCCTGGTAGGTGCCAAGAACGCATGGGCTGTGTAGCCCCCGCTGCCTCCCTTTGGTCTCCCTCTTGTGCCCTCGAAGTAGCAGTTGACATCTGTCAGGCAGAGCCCAGAAGACACAGCTGGCCAGAGCCTGCCAGGTGAGTCTGTAGGTGGCATCAGTGAGCCCTCTGGGGTTTGCAGTGGCATCTCTGAGAAGCCTCCAGGTCCTCCCGGGGCCGGTGAGCAGAAGCGGTCTGGGATGGAGGCTGAAATTCCCACAAGGGACACAAGCAACCGTCTAACATAAAACCCTCCAGACGCTGCACTTGGATATGACAGCAAAGTTGTAGCCCCTAGTCACCTCTGAGGGGTCGTCTTTGCTGCCGGGGTCTGTATCGGGCTCTATGAGGAATGGATCATTTGTGTGAACTGTTGTTCCGATCTCAGGGGCTGTGACTATGACTTGGCTTCCTTCATTCACTAGCATTTACTGAGACCTACTATGTTCCAGGTGCTTTGCTAGGGGCAGGGCCACCGAAATGAATGAAACAAAGTCATTGCCTTTGCAGAGCTCCGCGTCTTTAGAGGGGTCAGGGTCAGGGTCAGGGTCAGGGGTCGGGGTGGGGAAAGGAGAGATCCAGCACAGGTGGGACAGGGCTAGTATCACTGGCACAGATAAGAGGCGTGGTTCTCAGCATTGCCCATGGGAGATGGCTCTGTGGTAGGCTCAGAGCTGCAGGAAAGTCTCGGCTGGGAATTACGAACAAGGGACGTGGGAGAGGAAAGGGCTGCACCCCTCCAGCACTCAGGATGGGCCCATATTCCTGGGGAGAGGACAGAGGAGGCAGTGGGTGCTCCGATTTAAAATGTGGCTTGTGGCTGAACACAGACACCCTGGGGAATTTCTCCTGATGGCAGTAAGGGGCCACTGAATACTTTTGGGTTATGCTTGAGGGCATTTCATATTGTAGCCTTTTATAGGCTGCGTGGGGAGGGGCTTCAAGACCAGAGGCAGGAAGATTAGTCAAGTGGCTACCGCACTCAGGAGGAGGGCTGGAAATTAATCTCTCCGAATCTACCAATTTCCATGGTCACCTTCATGACCCATCTCCAACCAGGGCTCTGGAAATGGATGAGCTGGAGAGGTGGCCGGACCCTTACCATAGAGGATGTAAGGAGGCACCAGAAAAGACAGTGCAGACGGCAGGAAATATTTTCAATACCAGAGCTGCTGAAAACAGTCTGCCTTCTCATTCCTGACCTCTCTTTGTAGCCGGGATCTCAGATTCTGCAAATCCATTAAGAACAAACACACAAAAATCAATGCAAACTAGACAGGAGACCTTTCTAGGCTGGAGAGTGGAGATGGCAGGTGTCCATTAAGCCCCTTCCATAGCGTGGAATGCAGGGCATGGTGAGCTGTCAGCCAACTGGAGCCAACTCAGGTCTCTGCCACTCGGCCACCGGGTAACCTTGCCCCAGTTCCTTAACACCTGTGAGCCTCAGTGTCCTTGTCTGAAAACGGGTGGTCGCCATCTTCCAATGTTGTGAGGGTCATGATGTTCTTAGGGAAATATACATAAATTGTCCAATCAATATTAGCTTGTTTTCCTTGTCACTTAAAGGAGCTTGAGGACCATCTCTTGTTATTACTAAAATACTGCTTTAGGAGGGTCCTTTCTCTAGTCCAAATATAACTGCACATGTTGGTCTCTGTTAGATTACAGTTCTCATGACAGAGGTTGAGTTTTTCAGTGGTCAGCAGTCATTTACACTTTAGTATGAGTGAATTTTAATTTACAAGGTGTTAACTGCTGGAGGCGTCTTTACAGACATCCAGGATGAGCCACTTGTTTTATTCCAGGGACTCCTGTAGTCTAGAGAAGGGAGGGAGGTTATCAAGGTCTTAGAAGGAGATACAGAAAGAACCAGGATTAGAACTCAGATCTCCTGTGGCATGACTGCTAATCTTTCAATTATTCATGATGAAAGTTTATTTATCTGTTATTTTGATAGCAGGCAGATACTGAGCCTGAAATAGAAGCAAGGAGATGACTGAGAAGGCAAATATTTAATTTGAAGAGGTGAAGCGTGCTATCACAATTTTTGACGGTGTCCTCCTGGGCTTTGGGAACCGTGGAGACGGACCTGCCCCATGTGATTGCAGGATTGCAGCCCAGGCTTCTCACTGGAAGGGGAAACAAGGTCATCTTGAGCCCTGCAGGTGGCCACCTGAGATGTAGAGGAGGTCAGAAGTATGACCCCGGGCAAATTGCCTCAGCACTCGGAGCGTCTGAGTCTTCACCTGCGCAGTAAGTAGGGACCTTCCTGTGACCTGTATGTCCGGCTCTCAGCAGGCTGTGGGTTCGCACGTTGCCACATTAACTCTACCTCCTGGTAGCCCTGAGCCTTCACCAACAGGGCAACGGGACCTCAGCCCAACACAGGGTCTCCCCCAGTTCAGAGGGGTCCTCAGATCAAGGGTGTCCCCACATCCTCATGAAGAAGCCTATGCGTGTGTTTGCTCTAGACCTTTGTGCCACACCACTGTTTCTGCCATGAAAACTCCAGATTCCTACCACGGATGCTGCCTCCCAGCATCCAAAGGCACCTGTCACATCTGCAGGGCAATGTTGCCCTCCTCTCAGTCCTGTCTCCTGATCCCCAAAACAATACTCCTGTGCCCCACGTGGCATTGGTTCCTCAGGAGAGCAGCTCCTGGAGTGGTGCCTCTCCCCACGGCCCCCCCAAGCGTGAGATGGGGGTTAGCACCATGGCATCCCTTCACTGCCCTTATCTTTTCCCACCCTCTTGGATTCTTCCTTCAGCCCGAACGACAAAGTCTCTGGAAACAAGGTAGTGCCTGAGTGCGGGCTGTGGAGCCAGACTCCCTGGGTTGAAGTCCCACCTGCACCACACACAAGCTGTGTGACTTTGGGTGGGCTGTGTAACCTCTTTGTGCCTCGGTGCTCTCATCTATAGGAGGAGGTGATGTAATAGCTACCTCTTGGGGGTGGAGTTCAGATTCAATGAGTGCACTGAGCCTGGCACTTGGTGAGGGGTTAGTACATGTGACTCATTCACAGGCAGATCAACTCACACAAATAGATGCATTCTGGAAAGAAGCACACGTTTTGCTCTACCCGCCATGAGCCCCTGAATCCAGCTGTGATCACTTGTCCAGTCAAGTGTCCCATACTCTACAGGTGTCTGGCTAGGACTTGTCAGTGGTACACAACCAGCAGGCTACAGGAGTCTTCCTCAGCTGGGCCAACAAGAGGAAAGTCCCAGGGCCACGTCACAGATTGGACTTCCCAGAAAGGCAAGGCAAACCCTCTTTGGCAGAGAGAAATTTCCAGAAGTAACTGTCAGCTGAGTGCCATCTCCCGCCAACACTGTCGGCTGCTGAGGGGACAAGTCCTTCATTCCTGGAGGGGGACCTGAGTGGCTCTGCACAGCTGCTATGACAGACCAGGACGGGGGGGGGGGTGATGGCGGTCGTGTCTGGAGGCCTCTCACTAAGCATCCTTCCAGGCACGCAAGCAAACTAGACTCAAATTCCTCAGCAGGGCATGTGTTTCTCTTTACAGCTGACTCTGGCCTGTCGCCATCCTACCATGTGTCTTCTTCCTCCCCCCACACCCTGCCCTTCACCTGCAGAGAGCTTCCCACAGATCGTCCCTCATCCTCCATGATCCCTGTGCCCCTGCACACCCCCTCCTGAAGTGTCCTTCCACCCCCTCTCCTCATTCCTCGAGAAACATCCCCAACCTTTCCAGGTCCAGAGCAAACATCACTTCTCCTTGGGTTCCGTGACGTTTTGCACATACCCTTCACATTCATTCATTCTGTCACTCCACAGAGATGGGTCATGAATCTAGAATGTTCTGAGCTCTAAGCTGCCACTCCCCATCCCATCCTAAAACACATACCAGACTCCCCTGTTAGGCAAGGCAAGGGCCATGCTTGACACGTGTCACCCTAATGTCTGAACCTCTGGTCTAATGCCTCTCACAGAGTAGGTGCTCGTTAAACACTTGCTAATACATGAATGAATGCAGTAAATTGGAGATTGGGTTGGTTGAACTTCCAGAATCATTTTGTTTTGGGCCTAGCATTCTGTGAGCCTGCTCCAGGGAGTGATCTGGCCTCCCTCTGGCTCCTTGTCAGTCAGGATGGTGCCTGGGGACAGGAAGACATTCATGAAGGTCATTTTGGGGGAACAAAGAAGCCATTCCAGGTCTTAGTCTCCCAGGCTAATGCTGTCAGAAGGGACCCGACATTGGTTGAGCTCATACTTTGCACCTGATGCTGTGTCTCTGGCTGATGGCACAACACTTCACTCCCCATCACCCCACAAAGCAGATCTTCTCAACTCTTTTCATAGGAAACCCAGAGAGGCCAAAGGACTTGCCCAAGGTCACACAGTTAGGAAGCCACGGGCTTGGGCTTCGGACTTGGGCTGGTCCACCTCCAGCATCCATGCTTTTCCTGCAGTCTGTGCTGTCACTCAAACTTTCTGGGGACAAAATCTTCCGAGATCTACAAAGCAAGCCCATGCTGAGCTCCCTGAGGCCTCAGACTCCAGGTCCCCCCGTTCTCCACTGGTGGGGACCCAGCTTCCAAGTGTCCCCTTCACTTTACCCCTCAGAAAACCCCCATCCTCCCACCACACTCCAGGAATGAGTCTGCAGGACAAAGGGCTTTGTACCCGAAGGACACTTCTCCAGCTGCCCTTGACTTCCTTCCGCCCCTCTCTCACCTCTCGCCCACACCACCGGCGGGGAGAAATGCTTTCATAATCGAGGGCCCGGTTCCAGCCTCACCTTATTATATGCCCAGGGAAGGAGAGCAGACAGACTAAATCACCAGTCAGATTAAAGCTCCGTTTGGCTGGAAACGGAGTTGTTTTTGCAAAAGTCCTTCCTTGATTTTTGCACTGTCAGAGGCTGTTTTCAAATTTTATGTTTTCCGGTCTTTTAGCATTCTGCCTGGTTTGCTCTCACACTTTACTGGGCAATTTTCAAACATTACACCTCAGTCCTGCCAGACACCCGGGGACAGGGGTGGGAGGAGGTAGGGGGGAGGTCAGCCCTTCCGGGCTTGGATGGTTGTAATGTCGAGGAAGTGGGAGCTAGGAGGACCCAGGAGCCCCACACCCCGTCCTGGAGCCCCCTGCCAGCACCATGAAGTTGGAGCTGGGCTGTCTCTGTTTTGTGTGCTGCCTCCAAGCGGCCCTCTTGGGGAGGCAGTCTGGCCGGGGCTCAGCTGCATGACCCCTCAGCCTCACTCACTGCAGGCCACCGACAGTGAGCCCTTGGACAAGGCATTTTCTTTCTCCATGCTTTCGTTCCCTCCTCCCATAATGAGGGGAAATAAGTGTACTCTCTTTGTCAGGTCACTGTGAGGAGTGAGTTTTCACACGTAAAGCACTTGGAACCAGCGGGGCCCGTACTAAGTGCTCAGGAAAGGTCAGTGAACACAATCCTAACAACATTTATTTACCAAGCACTCGCCTTGTATTTTATGCATGTATCAACTTGTTTGATTCCTATTCACAATACTGAGTCTCAGTGTCGACTCCATCTGGCAGAAGAAGTAAATGAACATCAGAGAGGTTGAGTAAGTCCCCCAGCATCACACAGCTGGTCAGAGGGGACCAAAAATTGAAACTGGGCCTATTGGATTCCAATGTCCGAGGCCCTTGCCCTTTCTACCCTGCGTTGAAGGTATTGGGCGACATGCTTTCTGTCTCCTATGAGAATTTGTGTCTCCAGAGATCCGACTGCTCTTCCAGCTCACCTTGGTAATGCCTGTAGCACCAAGCATGGGACTTTGCTCTGTGGATATATGTGGAATAAATGAATGGTCTCTGAGAGAAGAGAAACCAACACTCATAGAGTTTCTACTGTATGTCAGGCACTCTGCCGGGCATGTCTTTAAAGTCTCATGGGTGGGTATTATCTTTGTTTTACAGCTGAGAAAGCACTAGAGGACTCTCTTAGCTCCAAAGTTAAGAAAGAAGATTAGATGTTAGATGACCTTTTAATGGCCTTTGCAAAAATACACTTAGAAGAAAATGGAATTTTAATACTGAAAGGAATTGCAGAAAGGCAAAGAGAATGCATTTAGCCACCATGCTCTAGTAGAAGGCAGTGCGGTGGTTAGAAGAGTAGCTTGAGAATCAGACACAACTTTTCCCAACCTTGGCTTTATCACTTTCTAGCTGTGTGACGTTGAACTGGCTGCTCAACATCTCTTAGCCTCAGGTTTCTGTAAAACGAAGCCAGCAAAGTCCTTCCTCTCACTGGTCAGCTTACAAATCTAGAAGGAACGTCTGTCATGAGCCAACCCCAGTTCTAGGCACTGCAGACAGAGTGGTGAATTAGCTGGTACCATCTGGCTGTCACCAGGGCTTGACACTATTGCAGGAGAGGGATATCAAACAGTGCAAACAATACTCACATTTGTAAAGCAGTGTCAAGTATTGACTGGTGTTTGAATCAGTTGATTAGACCGGGGGTGTTTAGGGTGGACAGGGTGGTTTTTTTAGAGTAACGATATTTGACTTGGTCCCTAGATGATGGGAAGGAGCCAGCCATGCACTGTGCAGGGGCGGGAGTGCCCCTAACAGAAGGCACAGCAAGTGAAAATCCTGGGGTAGAAAGTCGCGGGGTTGAAGGACAGGTAGGCTGGGGTAGCTGTAATTGGATGACCAAGCGGGGAGTGGGAAGTGCAGAAGAGGAGATGGCCAGGTGGTCCTGGGCCTAGAGACTTCAGCGGGTCACGTGGATTCTACGTGGGGTGCTCTGGGAAGGCCATGCAAGAATCCCAAGGCCATCAGCAGGTTGGGGGTAATTTTCCAGATAAGGGCTGGTTGTGGCTTAGAGAAGAGTTAGAAACCATGACAGGTGCTCAGAGTGATCCTCCATCACAACAATGGTGGTGGAGCCAAGAACACTTAACCGACAGATTGAATGTGGAGTGTAAGGAAGGGAGAACAATTGAAGACAGCCCTAGGTTTTGGGCGCGGACCACTCGGGGGAGGATGGTGCTGCTCTTTATGAAGATGGGGAAGGCAAGGTGGAGGGAGAATATAGGAATCAGTAGTTCTGATTTGAGGAGGTTAAATTTTAGATACCTATTAGCAGATCAGGAAAGATCTACCAGGGCTGTACACTTGATGTACAGATACAGCACAGATGTTTATTTGAGAGAGAGAGAGAGATGGCAGTGGGAGAGGGTGAGTCTCTCTACAGACTGAGGTGAAGGAGAGGCTGGGCAGGATCCCAGACCATGACTGTACTGGGGGGTCTGGGAGAACAGAGGGACTCAAGGTCAACAGACACATGGGAAGTCACGTGGGACTTTTTACAAAGTGAAGTGATTTCCATACCCAGCGCAATGTGCTCACTGGCTGAACTGAGGAATGTGGAAGGAGGCCTCATATGGGAGACTTGAGTGAGGTGCCCCCAAACTCCCCTCCAAATTACCTTCAATCTCTATCTAGATCCTCCCAACTGTCTTCCTCCAGAAAATGGATGGCTTGATATCACCTCCATCGTGGGAAGCAAGGCCAGGGAGCTGTGTAAGGGGAATGGGCACGTTCACAAGACACCAGTGAGGAGACGAAAGGAGGCTGAGTACCCTCCTGAGCCCTGAGCACTCTCCTCATGCCGTGAAGCAGGAAGGAAGAGGAAATGGACATATTTTTGGCTTGTGAGCACAAGTTTCACGTGCCGGGACCGCCCTGACCACTAGTGAAACGTGGCCTAGACCTTCTGGTTCCCGCCAGTGAGATGAGCGCCTCCCCCTCCCGTGGGGGGAGCCGGCAAAGAGTGGCCAGAGCCACACATGCTCCTTCCTCACGGCCCCTGCAAGCCCAAGCTGCTGTCTTGTCCTCAACATAATTGGCCTTCTGAGCTGGCACAAACAATCTCAAGACCTTGCCCTTCTTTGCTCCTGCTCTTTTCTCTCTCTCTCTATTGCCAGTAACTTTCATGCCCAAGTAAAAAAAAAAAAAAAAAAAAAAAAAACTGGTGGGGAGATGGGCCCCAGGGAGGGCTGTTTAAATAACCGATCCACTTACATGTTTTGCTCCCACCTCAAGGCCTGGATGAGAGAGGTGTGGAATCAGAGCGGTGCATTTCAAGCCACATGATCCAAAATGTGTTTCTTATTTTTAAATTGGGCTTATTTATATATTCAACAGTTACTTTTTATAAATGCAAATGGAATAGCAATGAAAATCCTCTTCTCTTTTTTTTGTCTTATGCAGACTCCTCAAAGTTTTGGGAGCCCTGGGTTCTCCCACCCCGACTGGATCACACTGCCTGAACTGGCCCGGGGTCTGTAGGAGGGGCAATGAGTCTGTCTTTACCTAGGCCTGTGGCATGGTCACCTGTGAACATTTTCAGCCCTTGGAGATCACACTGACTCTGAGAACTTTCTTCTGTGAAATATCTGACCAAATTCATGCTCTTTGACCTTGAGAAGGGGAGGGAGGACTAAGGACTTGGATCAGACTAGTGGTCTACTGGCTTAAGGTTAAGGCAACGTCCCACTCAAAGTCAGTGGCAGCTTCATTGTCAGAGTCTCTCGGGGAACTTCATGAGCTCACTCATTTAACCCATATGGACTTGGCGCCCACAGGTGGCACTCAGGTAGCAGGAATCTAATGTTACCCAAGGCAGGCTGGGTCCTGGAGTCCATGGGACTTAGAGTCTCATGGATCATGGACCTGCCCAGTAGTGCAGACTTAGCCGCTCCATGTCATTCAAGTCAAAGCCATGCTAACCTGATGCTGTGGAAGGTACGTGAGGAAACACAAAGAGAGTGTTTGGTATAGGTCATGGAGTTTTCAGCAGGCCTGAGCTCTGTGCTGAAGAGAGCAGGAGACAGAGTAGAAGCTTTGGAATCAGACCTGGGTGTGAATGTCGGATTCAACACAGATGAGCTGGGTGAAGGTTGGTGATCTGTTGCATCCTCCTTGGATGCCAGGTTGCTCATCTCTAACGGCGGGTATGAAAATACTAGCTGTACAGGGTCGTGGCCAAGATGACAGGGGAGAGCCCAAGTACAGTGGCTGCATTCAATAGCTCCACGTGTTTTCCTGGGCTTCTTGCAGCACCATGCTGGGAGAGCGCTTAGAAACAACTACCTTCGAGGAGCTCCCAGCCTGGACCAGAGCTTCAAGAGGACAGGTATGAGGCCTCCCTAGTTCTCTGTTGTGCCCCCAGTGCTCAGCACCATACCTGGCCCACATTCTACACTCAGTACATATTTGTTACTCACTGACTCAATGGTCATGGGTTTAAAGAGTATACATGCAAGGCAGAAAGTGATCAATCCTTTGGGAGAGGTACTTGGGGCAGCAAGGGGCAGCTACTGGGTTATTGCTGGAGTTTTCATGATGACTGGGCTATAGGAAGAGGGAACAGCATTACAGGGAACAGGATACTGCATAGTATTGATGGAGCATGAAGTGCAAGGTGGTGGAGGAGGGGTGGCAGGAGGTGAGGCTGGAGTGGTAGACAGGGCTGGTAGGGCATGGAGGACTTTGAACTTGGTTCTGCGGGGACCCCCGAAGGGCTTGATTCAGACACGGTCAGACCTGAATTTTGGGAACTGTTCCAGAGGTCTAGGGAGAACATGGCCACGGCTTAAGGTCATGGCAGTGGGAATGGAGGAAAGAGGAAGGTCCAGGAGAAGTCAAGGCTGCACAATCTATAGGACTCAGTGATCAAGCAGTGTCCAGTGCAAGTCTTGGGGCCTAGGATGTGGCTGAGGATGGAGGGCAAAGCCCTTGATTTTTGTCCCCACCAAGTGTGAAGGGAGGACTCTTGCATTTCCCAGCAAGGGCTGGGCAGCCCTACAGGAAATTCCTTCTCAGAGCTCTCTGGTGAGGGGAAAAGAACCACTCTGCCATCTCTTTACACACAGGGGCTGTCAATCTGGTAAACAAAGGTGTTGTCAACCCGCCTTATTGAGAAGTAGTTTAAATTAACCTTGACAGGTAGATTAATAAATAATAAGGCCTGAAGGGCTTATAAAGAAATCAATTACACTATAAATTTAAAAAAAGCACGTGCTTGGCTCCAACTCAGTGAAGCTGCAGCATTCTTGAGCAATTCCAAATGTGTCCAAACTCGATTCCAGGCAATCTCATCACTGGGGGGGGTTTGGGCAGGATGCATTCAGTGGCGTAGATTACCGTATGTTCTGTGGATGGCTAAGGGACATCAGCGGGTGAGGACAAATTGTGGAAAACAAGATAATTTACTGTCATTCTCTACCTGTAATGTGCTGCAGGTGATCAGGCCTGCTTCTCTTTCCGTAATACCCATACTTTGCCTTGGCTGGAAGCGACCCGGGGGTCATGTGACCCATTGGTCTCAGCCCTTCCAGACTAATATTTTGTGATGCTCCCTTTATTATCCTGAAATAGAATTCATAAATTATATAACCCACCTAGACATCTCATTTTAGAAATCCATATAACGCCCGCACGGCAAAGTAAATGAAAAATAAAAAACAAAGTAATTTGTAATAAAAAATATGTATGTTGATATGTGAATAAGAGGGTATGACTGGACCGGAAGACCTAATAGCAGTCGGATGATTGCTTGATGGAAGCCGAAGTGACTATGTGGAATTGGCCACTCAAATACATGAGCAGCATGGCCTTCTGAGCTGTGATTTTCTGAAACAGTGGAGATCTGAACAAAACAGGGAACGATCCCTCCTTTATTTGCATAGTAGCTGCATTCTTGGAAAATTCCGTGTGTTTTAAAAATCATACAAAATTTCCTCTTATCTCTATGTGAAATGGAACTAGGATTGAGGCTCAGGTCATGAAAGCAGGCATTTTTCCACTGATGTCCGGTGGGACATTCCAAAATCAAGTCAGGTGTGGTCCAGTTCTTTATCGGGCTGTGCCTTCCCGTGTGCTGCAGGCTATATGCAGTGGCCCCCCTTCCATTTGTTAGGATCACCAAAGTGCCCCTGGAAATGTCCAACCAATAGAGGTAGAACTGCCCATATGGAGAGCCACAGTTCTAATCTAATCTCCTCGTGGTCTGGGTGGAGATAGAGAAGGCTGGAGAAGGGAGGGGACTTGCCAAAGGTTGCCTACAGGGTTCCTGGTGGAGAGAAGCTGGAATCCAGTCCTCCTGTCTGGCAGCCCGGTACCTTCCCACTGGACTTACTTTTGCCTGCAAAGGGGTGTAGAGTGGGCCCTCCTCCAGTGCCTTTGAACCCTGGACTGTCCTTTAGCCTAGCGGATGTCCATCTCTCAACCTGTCTGGGATGAATTCTAGGCTTCTGTACTCTGTACCTATTCTTAAAGTGAGTCTCATCTGAATTTTAAGGTATTGCTCTCCCCCCCGCCATAGCCTTATTCTAAGCAAAAGTGGGTAAAGTACTGTGGATAACAATGTGTGTCTTGTGATCTAAGTGGCAAAACCCTGTTTATCTTCCCACTACTTCATAAGGAAGTATGGTAGATACAAAACACACATACTGATACCCTCAAAGGCTGATCTCAGGGCAGACATGACTAATCTACCTCATCACTTGTACCCATGGGGGCAGACATGACTAATCTGTCTCAGTATTCATATGCATGGAGTCCATCATGGTCTCAGATCCCTTCCTGATTTAGAACTTCAGGCAGCCAAGACCAATCTGAACCAGCAGAGATATTAATAGCTTTGTTCATCTTTACCTTAGCTAACTGCTGGATGGTTTACTATTAGTTTGGAGGGTTTATTATTCTGTAACTCCACAATTCTTAGGTTCTAGAATTAAAAGATTCTAGGATCTATAACTTGGAGTGTCTAAGATTCTGTGATCTCACACACCATTTTATTGTGTCCACTCAGAAACAGGCTTTCCCACATCCTCCTTGGTCATTTTTGGGAACTACTGTGGCTTTCCTGGTCTTTTTAGTGTTGTCTCTGGTGCCTTCTAGATGGCATCCAGACCTCTGACCAATACTCTGCATGACACTGGCCCCTTGAGGCTGCACAAGGGATCCCTTGACAATCCTTGAAGGGATTGTCATTACTACTTTGCAAGTGAGTTAACCGAGGTACAGAGAAGGGAAGTGATTTGGCCCAGGCCCCAGAGCTAGTAAATGGTTGAGCAGGTTTCAAGCCCAGCTCTCTTCTAGTCCAGAGATTTCCACTGCACAGGCTGACACAAGAAAGGGAGTGGAAAACGCTGGACCCCCCCCCCCCCCAACCCCGGCTGCCATTGCTCAATGCGGAGGCTTCAGGGGTCCTGAGCGTTCAGAGGAAGTAGCTCCCCCACCTCCTCCCAGCTCAGCATCTCTCACCAAGACCATTGTGATCTCTTCCCTGCTTCCAGGCTCAGCCCTCCAGTTCATCTGTCCAGCTGGGGAAACTTTTGTAATGGAAATCTGACCACATCACACTTCCTACAGTCCATCAGTGGCTTCCCATTGTCTAAGCATTTCAAAACCCTTACCTTGGAATTTAAGGCTCTATGGCCCTGAACCACAAACCTCTGCAGCCTCTTTTCTAATGACACACTCTGCACTTAAACCATTATGAACTTTCATCTCTATATTAGTTTCCTATTGCTGCTGTAACAGATTCCTATGAACTTAGTGGCTGAAGGCACACATGTGCTTCTTTATAATACACATTACTACCTTACGGTTTTGGGGGTCCAAAGTCTCAAATGGGTCTCACTGGGTTGAAATCAACATGTCAGCAGGGCTGCGTTCCTCTTTGGATAGTCTAGGGGAGAATCTGTTTCCTTGCCTTTTTTAGCTTTTAGAGGCTACCCAAATTCCTTGGCTCATGGTCCCCTTCTTCCATCTCCAAACCTGGCAGCGGCCAGTGAGTCTTTCCAATTTTCCGTCACTCTGACTTTCTTGCCTCCCCCCTTCTACTTTTAAAGGCCTTTGTGACTATATTGAGCCCACCCGGATAAGTGAAGACAGCTGATTAGCAACCTTGATTCCTGCTTGCCTTGTAACATAACATATTCACAGGTTCTGGGGGTTGGGACAGGGACATATGTGGGGGACCATTATTCTGCCTGAAATGCCATTTCCCCTTTTTACAACAACTAACAATTTTCTATGTTTTCTTAGGACCCAGATTCTCCCTTATAAAGTCTTTCCTGAGCCCAGAGAGTTGGTTATGCCTTCCTCTTTTGTGCTCCTACACACACACACACACACACACACACACACACACACACACACACACACCATGTATGTATAAATATATATATATTTAAATAAATTTAATATAATGTAAATAAATATATTTAAATCTATCTATCTATCTATCTATCTACCTATCTATCTATCTATCTATCTATCTATAGAGAGACTGTAACTTTATTATTTGTTCTCTGGATCATGAGCTCCTGCCAAGAGCAACCGTGATTTACTCTATTTACACAGCACCTGTTTACTCACTGACACATTATTTGTGTTCAGAAAGGTTTATTGAATAGGAGAATGAATATAGTGGAAGCTGGAACTTGGGAAACCTGCTATTTTGTATTTATCTAATTAGCCAGTTTGATTTTGGACATCCTTTCATCCCTTCCCCGGGACTCAGGTCTCTAAACCATGGGATTAACACCAGGAACTAGAGGAACTGGGTCTTACTACAGTTGGGTTCATGATTCAATGCACTGGAAACTTATTTTTTTCATGTTCAAGTCCAGAGCTGCTAGGGGGTGGTATTTCATAGAGTTTCCAGGGACCCCTCTACCATCTCTACAATGTGCCCTTCGACCTCAAGGTCCAAGGAGAAATTCTAACAATCATATTAATGTCACAGAAAGATGGTAGAAGAGACTTTCAAAAGGGCAAAGGATACCCAACAACTGTACCTTCAGAGAGGTTTCTGGAAGTTTCCATTCAACACCTGTGCTTATACTCATTAACTCAAATGAAGTCACATGACATTCCTAGCTGCAAGGGAAGCTGGGGAATGGAGATCCTATTCTGGGCAGATAAATTCTATTGTTGTGAAAGAAGGGGAGTGTGAGTGTTAGGGCGTCTCTAGAAGCCTCAGCCATAAGTTCTAATTTCCCTTCACACATTCTGAGATTTCAAGGGGAATACTACAGCTCAAGGATTAAGAAGGTCAAGATGGGCAGGCTGGTATCTGTCATGGATGTATTATGGTATATCATAAAGAAGTCTAGTATTAACATAGTACCATAGTGAATCTGGAGGAAGGCAGAAGGCTTTCATCTTACGTCTCGGTGACTTTGGCCACTATTTACATAATGACCTTCCTTTGTTCCTCTCCATCCTGGCTAATTGATCTGGGATACTTATGTTAAATCACTGGGCTCACAGACCTTGGAGCCATTTACAGCTCCCTATAAATAGGGTGATCATGCACAGGCTCACCTGGGACAATGCTGGTTTATGCCTGTGGTCCTGGTGAAGTAGCAAGAATGCCCCCTGCCTCCCTCAAAAGCATTCCAGTTTGGATGATAAATTATACAATCACCCTACCTATAAACAGTGCAGCATACAGGAAAGGAAGGGGAATGGTGGCTCATACTTGAATCTCAAGAATATTAAATCCAGAATTCAGTTTTGTTTTATTTTTTAAGGTTTGGTCCAGTGGGGACACAGAGGGCGTGGAGTCAGGAGATAAGCTATTTGGGATATCATTCTTCTCAGGACAAAAACCTTATGGGTTATAACATCCATTTGTCTTTTTTTTTCTTTCTTTTTTTAAACATAAGGTTCTGTCCACCTGCCTCAAAGATCACTTTCTCAGTGGCCTTCTGTGATGATTGGATCTGAAGTTGCCTCCCTACCTCCATTCTCTCCTAGACTGGTTTCGTTTTCTACCTAGAATTTATCTTGTTTATTCATTAGCTTGAATGTTTAGTTTATGTTTTTCTCCAACCCTTCTGCTGCTATGAATCCAAGCTACATATGATCACAGGACTTATTTTGCTCACTTTTGTGTCCCAACCATTTAGGACATATTACCTATGAATAATAGATAATTAATGGATGGCCGGATGGTTGGATGAACGTAGATGGTTAAAATAGCTTGTTGGAAGGGGGAAGAAACCAGGAAGAGATCTAGAAGCCACTGAGATTTGAAACTTATACAATGTTTCTAAAAAGCTTCTCTGCAAGGGACTGAGATGTGCCTTTGCTGATTTCCATGACATGGGACAGGTCACACGGGCAACGAAATCCACAAAAACATTATCAATCAGAAGGGGCCAGAGCTTCAGGGCAAGACGGCTGCTGCTGGTTGGAGCATCTGCCATTCATTTTGTGTTCTTCCAGGGCTATGGTGTTAGTTTCATAGGGTTGCTGTAACAAAGTACCCCAAACTGGGTGGCTTAAAACAATGGAAATGTATTCTCTCATGGTTCTGGAAGCTAACAGTCCAAAATCAATGTATCAGCAGGGCGAGGCTCCCTCTGAAGGCTCTAAGGGAGAATTTTTCCTTGCCTCTTTCTAGCTTTTGGTGGTTGTTGGCAATCCTTGGTGTTCCTTGGCTTGTAGACACATCACTCTGTCATCACATGGCCTTCTTCATGTGTGTGTCTCTGTTTCCAAATTGTCCTCTTCGTGTAAGGACACAGGTCACTGGATTAGTGTCCACCCGAATCCCATAGGACCTCATCCAGAGCTTGGGTTGTCTCATCTCTAAAATGCGAAAATAAACTTCTACCATTTTTCTCATTGATTATGAGAATAGATAAAGATGAACTTTAAAAAACTCCAAAATCTCCTGCACATATAAATTGTGAATATTAAGAGGAGGAAAAGCAGCCTGTGGTTTTTAGTTAAAACAATAGTATATACACGAGCAATTTGGTTCGTACGATCTGAGGCTCGGAGAGATTAAGTCGCAATATTTAAGGTAACACAGCACTTAGCACAGGAGAATAATCGTGCTGACTCCCATTTTTTTCCTTGAGATTTTGGTTCTGGCTGTTCATCCCTCAAAGTGAGATAACTGAGCCCTTCTGTCTCCTCCAGCTGCTTCCTCCCACCCTTCTTTGGGTAGCGCTGAGGACAAGCAGGAGGCTTTGCCTTCCAGGCAGCAAGTCTGTTATGAGTTCATGGGAAATCTGTTTGTAGTTTACTTTATCACAGAGCTTCGGGAGAACTAGCCTGCCTGGAATACGAAGGAGCCTGAGACTGAGAGCAGGGAACCTGAATCCTGTCCAGCCCGGAGATAGAAGGCAGCCAGGGCTAGGGACTGCCACCAGCGGTGAGGAGCACGGTGATCTCTTGGGGTCACACTGCCCAAGGCAAAAGAAGATCTGGAGTCACTGATACGCGCATTGGTGTGTGTGTGTGTGTGTTCCCTGCTTTGTCTGGTTTCTCCCTGATGACTGGGATGTTTCTCCACCCGTCCGCATGTTTTAGTTTTCAAAGCCTTTCACATGCTGCATTCTGTGTGCTCCTTACAACAAACCCAGGAGGAGGTTGGTTTTATTCTCCCCATTTTGTAGGTGGGGAAACTGAGCCCCAACATGAGAAGGGACAGCAGAGCCGGGATAGCCCAGGGCTTTCTTTACCACATGGCAGCTTATGCTACCATCCCCATGGCTCTCCTGGGGGCGCCCTCCAAGCCAGTTGAGATGATGCTTCCCTGCTCCATCACGGTCCCCAAACTTGGTGCCAACAGTCCTCCTCTCCGTTAATGCTTTGCCTTTCCTTCCAAACACAGTCCCTTCACAACCTGCTTTAGTCTCCCCCTTCTCTGAATGAGGCACTACGCAATCTTCATGAGATATGGAATTATCCTCATCTCGTGTTAGTCCTGTTTCTAAAACTAGAGGTTAATGTGCTTGAGAGTAGATATTTAATCATGTGATGAGGCATTTTTCCAAAGCACCTGGAAAGGGGGCTGAGGACGTGGTAGATGCTCAATAAAATTCTGGGGATGGGTAAAACTAGCAATGGTAAGGGCCTTTCACTGAATGCTCATGCAAGTAGGAGAGGAGACATTAAGAAGCAATGAGTTCTAAGGATGGGTGATGGTTGAGGGAGAGCAAAGAAATGCCAACTAGCTGTGCATAGCTCCTACCTACAAGGTCGGGGGAGCAGCATTCAGGAATAGGTAGGGGCATCACCCAGGCTATCATATATAATCCATAGAATTTTATGATGAATTTGCTGCTATTCCTACTTTAGAGGGGAAGGAACAGAGTCTCAGAGAGACTAAGTAACTTTCTTAAGACCCCATGGTTTGAGCTGGACAGAGCCAGGATGTAGACTCAATTCTGTTGGCTTTCAAAGCATTTTTCCAGAGGGTTTTCCCAGCATCAGTTTAAGAATGTCATCTTGCACACACTAGGTACTCAATCAATGCTTATGAAGTGACTTTGACTCTCACAACAGTTCTCAGAGAGACAGGACAGGGGGTGGGAGCATGTTTATTCGCATTCGTACTGGAGCCCCTGGGAACCCAGACTCCAGGGAGGGGCTGTAGAAGGTGTAGGCGGGGTTTGGACAGAATGTTGTCCCCCCCCCGCCCCCGCCCTGCCCTTGCCCTGCACTGGGCTGCTGCTGATTCAGACAGAGATGGTGCCGGGAGGATGGTACCTGGGGAAGCCAGGGGCTGGGGAGGGAGGATTGCATTTCATCTCAGCATTTATATTTCCCCAGAGCGGATCCCACTGCGTTTCAGGACCAGTGTAAAGCACTTAACTGAAATCCGTAATTCCAGGCCTCGTTAATAAGAGATCTTGGGAAGCAGAGAGCCTCACGACCGTTAGTGATGAGTGTGATGCAGGCACAGGTCTTTAGAGGGGTACAGCAAGTCCCCGGTTCATTTTACAGTTGATTAGAGTGAGTTAAACTTTGCCCTGCTTGTAAGTTGTATATTTAATATGAGAAGTTGGCAATATGTGAAGTTATCAAAATACCACAGGTGCATTGGCAGGCCTCCAGCCGGCATCACTCATCCTAAGCAGCATGGCGACCCCGCAGAAACGGGTCTGGGATGCCATGGCACAAGATGGATAATGCGATTGAACCTAATGGGTCCCAAGGAAACGATCCCTTCGTCCCTTCCTCCCCCGACTGCAGATTCTCCAGGATCCTGTACTGCAGGTGAGCTGGCGGCAGCGCCCCCTGCTGGCAGAATCTACCTTGGTCCATGGTTGTGACCTGATTTGGGATCTTGTCTTTCCTAGTACAGATGTGCAGTGTGGCCTCGGGCAAATTTCCTCCTTTGGGGGCCTCAGTTTTGCCATCTGTACAATGAGATAGCTAGGCTTGATTGCTCTGATTGTGCTATTGCTCCTGGAATCCACTTTGCGGGAGTGTTACTCCTCAGACCTTGTGGGTAGTGATTTACAAGTGGACAGTTTGCATTCTCACGATCATTGCCCACCTTCTGGACTCCTGTTTCTTTAACATCTCCCTCTCTAGCTTTCATAGTCTCAAGCCTCTTAGCACTCAACTGTTTGCATTTTCCGAATATGTTTACGTCCTGGACACTTTGTTCTTGCTCTTTCATCTATATCTTATACCTTTTGCATCCTTTGGACATTATCTCCACCTGGAAGACTCCTATTCATTCTTCAATACCCACCTTGAATAGGCTATCTGATTGTACTAGTTTGCCTGGGACAGTGAGGAGAGCCAGAATTATTAGATCCAGGTTTGGATCCTGCTTCTAACATTTATGAATTTGGTCCAGCTATTAAAACTTTAGCACTTCAAATTCATTCATTGGAAAAGATATGTATTCACCTATTTAGCGGACTCAACCCATCTTGGGGTTAAAAACTCTCTCCTTTCTTGGCATCTAAGACAGAGTTAACTTCTTCCTCTACAGCGGGCTGGCACAATGTTTCTGTAAAGGGCTACATACTAGATATTTTAGGTATTACAAGCCATATGGTCTCTGTTGCAAGGACACAACCCTACAGTTGCAGTGGGAAAGCAACTATAAACAATATGTAAGGGAATGGGTGTGGCTGTGTTCCAATAAAGCTTTATTTATAAAAACAGGTAGAGGGCTGGACTTGGCCGGTAGGCTGCAGTTCGTCAACCCCTGCTCTGTAGTATCTCAGGGACAGACTCACGCACAGACTAGCCCTGGTGGGTTGTACATCAATCTTTCTTGCTAGGCTGTGCCTTCTTTGAGAGTGGGAGTTGCTTTATTTTTCTCTGCGTCTCTAGGATAGGACTGAGACACTGTCTCATTTAATTCTCTCGGCAACTCAGAAGGTAGACACTATTTTATCTCTATTTTCTAGATGGGAACACAGAAACTCAGGGAGGTAAATAATTTAGCTGGTAAATGGTGGAAGCAGGCTGGCTCCAGAGCTCCTATCTCCACCATGACCCCACAGTGACTGGGACATGAAGGCCCGGTAGCCATTAGCTGACTTAGCATTGAAGCCCTTTAATGCCATGATTTCCCTATCCTGCATTTATGTGTCTGTTTTCAGAACCCAGAAACAGGATTTAACATTCTCTCAAATCACCATTTATTGAGCATCTGTCCCTGTTAAATTCCACCCTGGTAGATTTGGCTCGTGTCTCAGACCTGTTCAGATCTTTTTGGATCTGGATTGCCTTTGTCTGATGGGCTCACTCTCTGTATCTCCTGCTTTGGCACTGACTACCTTTTTTTCTTTTTCTTTTTTTTTTTTTTTCTGGAGTTGCCCCAGCCAGAGACGACTGTTAAATTAATTTTACATCAGTGAATAAAGGCCTGGACAGCATTTGAGTTAAAAGTTGTGCTGGTTCTTATGGGGCTTTGCCAAGCCTGTTTCCTGTGGATTAAGTCCCCAATCCTTATAGTTTAAAAACAAAAATCTGTTAACTTGGCACCTGGAAGACTGAAGGTCCTTGAAATTCTGGTCCAGTCCCCGAATACTCAAGGTTTGAGTCAACAGGAGCATGTTGGTTTGATATTACTGAGGTCTAAAATACGGGCAACGGAAACTGATGTGAATGTTGTACATTTCAGCTTCCACGTACTTAGCGCTTCCTGTGCACCAAGGTCTGTGCTGAATGCCTTGTACATGCATTCTCCTTTCATGGTTATTGGAGTACGTGGCATTGGCCCCACTTCCCAGATGGGGAAACTGAGGCTCAGAACCTTCCCCAAGGTAAAAAAGGTATTAAAAGGTGAAGCCAGAAGTCACACCCAAACCCCTCATTTTAACTGCAGTCTACTAGCACTTGACCTGTTTAGTTTGGCTCATCAGAGTAAGAGGGCAAGCAGGGTGTACAGTTACTGTGGGAGTTGGGGGGGGTGTCTTAGCTTTAATGACTGTCTACTATGTGTTCCATGCTCTGCCAGCCTTAGCGCATTTAGGTTACCTAACACCTCGACAAGCCAACAATTTCCTTCCCATTTTATTGATTGAGAAATGGCCATTCAGAGAAGTTGCACATTTCCCTCAAGGTCACAGGACTAATGCCCAAGGAGTAACACTGAATCCAGGCATGATGACTCTAAACACCGACTCTGCTCCTTGGAGCAGGATTCTTTTTTTTTAAATTTTTTTATTGTTATGTTAATCACCATATATTACATCATTAGTTTTTGGTGCAGTGTTCCATGATTCATTGTTTGTTCATAACACCCAGTGCTCCATGCAGAACGTGCCCTCCTCAATACCCATCACCAGGCTAACCCATCCCCCCACCCCCCTCCCCTCCAGAACCCTCAGTTTGTTTTTCAGAGTCCATCATCTTTCATGGTTCGTCTCCCCCTCTGACATACTCCCCTTTTCTTCCTCTCCTGTTATCTTCTTCTTTTTCCTTTTTCTTAAAATATGTTGCGTTATTTGTTTCAGAAGTACAGATCTGTGATTCGACAGTCTTGCACAATTCACAGCGGAGCAGGATTCTTGTTGCCCTTTGGAAACGTAGGGGATATTTTATATTAAATAGAGATGTCTGAGCCCGAGCCCATGAATTTCTATTGGGGGGGGCAGAGGTGGGGCCCATGCATCTGCATTTTTTAAAAACTCCCCTAGGAGACTCCAACGTGCAATAAGTCTGAGCCATGCTTACTGCATTGGGTTGGAGTTGACAAAGGAAGGTCTCAGGCCTTTCCACTTCGTAGGAGTCTATTATTAATGGGGAATTGAAGCAGTAATGATCATGTTTAAGGTCAAGGGTAAGGATGAAAGAACATAAATACTTAGATCAGAGATTTATAAAGTTTGGAATCAAGGAGGCGCGGGGGAGGGGGCTGGAATTCTGAAGGCCCAGGGAGAGAGGGGACAGATAGGAGTGTCTGAGAGAGGTGGCTGAGCGTTGGACCTCGGGGAGCTCAGAGCTAGATCCCCGGTGTGGGTTCAAGAGCTTGCAAGCCATGCAGCCACAATCCCAGCCTCCAGTGCCTCACTCACTTTTCAGAGTAAGGATGGAGATGGTGTCCACACCAGAGGGCTGATAAGAGGATGGAGAGGGTGCAGAGCACTTATAGTCATGTCCTGTGTGGTAAGCTTGTTGTTCATGCTAACAGTTGTGGTACCTGGGTTTTCTCTGATCTGACTCTAACACATGGTAGCCCAGGGGCCAAGCTTTCTCCTGGGTTGACAAACCCAGATCCCGTTGGCTTACCCACCCAAGGAGAGATGGAGCACCACAAAACCAGCTCACGTTGCTGTGCTTCTACTATGTGCCTCATGCTGGGTGCTGAGGGACAGAGATGAGGGAACTGCAGTGTCTACCCTGCACCTGCACCCACGGTCCTTTTTGAGTCAGAGAGGAGCAATGCACAGGGCTGAGGGTCCCAAGGATGATGGCTAATGCTGCCTGGTGTCTCCTAGCTGAGGGGACAAAGGAGTGGCAGTCAAAGGAGGATGGTAGCCAGCAAGGTGCAGCCTCACTGCAGGAAACACAGGCGCTGTGCTAAGAGCTTTGTGCGCCTCATTTTACCCGATTGTCTCCGCACACACTGCCCATCTGTATTGGAGGCACTCACCTCCCCTCCGAGCCCTAGTCCTTTCCCTTGTACACATAGGCTGTAAGACTGACCATCTCATTTAGGGGAGTGGGGGGGGGAGGCTCTCTCATTTCTATTACCTCTTGTACTTGCCTGAACAAAAAGAAATGCAAAAGGAAACTTAATTTGTATATGTAGCAGCTGATCCCTGAGGTCCCATCTTGTCTAAGGTAGACAGCGAAAACTGTAGAGCACGACGTTTGTATGTTCATTCCTCAAAAATCTCGACTGAGCAAGAACTCTGTAAGAGGCATTGTGGTGAGTTTTGGTAAAATGGCGGTGAGTAATGAGAGCAGCTAACACTTGCCATGTGCCAGGCTCCATTCAAAGCTTTTTGTAGGCATTAATATTTAATTCGTGTAAAAGTCCCCTGCCATTACCCCAAGTTTCCAGAAACGGAAACAGACACGGAGAAGTCACATAACTTCTTCATGGTCACACGGCTGGGAGGTGGCAGAGTGTGGGTGATGAGACAGCCGTGGCCCCTGCCTCAGGGGGCTACAGTCTCATGAGGGAGACGGATGGGCCAGTGGTGAGGACTGCAGGTTGGTCAGCACTACAGGGTGTGACAGAGCCCCGAGGAGGGCACACCCCCCAGACCTGGAGCCTCCGGGAAGACTTTCTAGAGAGAGTGATGAGTCGTAGAAAACAACTATGAGTTATAAGTAGAATTTGGAGGGTCAAGGATGAGAGAAGTGGATTAGATATGTCTTCCAGGCAGAGGGCATATTTTATGAAACATTGGCCAGGAGAAA
The DNA here is from genome assembly GCF_037043125.1 of Eumetopias jubatus. Lineage (NCBI taxonomy): Eukaryota > Metazoa > Chordata > Mammalia > Carnivora > Otariidae > Eumetopias > Eumetopias jubatus. Next base: position 80,608,600 of record NW_028274821.1, on the reverse strand, counting down.
AATCATGGAACATTAAAGGAGTGACAGCAAAAAATTTCAGTGTGGCCTGAGGTGTCAAGGGTCGGGGCTGGTGAGACTTGGTCACAGCGGGGTTTTCAAGTTCCGCATTCAAATTTTCCCAGTACCGGAGTTCAAAGAGCAGGCTGCATCTCCCCTCCACACGTGCCCCTGGTTGGGTCAGGGCTCGGATGTCAGGAGCCCCTGATTCTCCGGGGACTTCTCATTTAGTTTCTGGAGTTCCTCGCGTTACATCAATTTGCTTCTGTATCAGTCCTGGGCCGTTCCTAAAAGTTCAGACAAAAAGGGAGGAAAAAACAAACCCAACTCCAACAGAGAACCAAATTAGATGTGATTCAGAAGAGAGGGTCAAGACAACTGGGTTTTATTTCACAAGGATAAAATAAATTGGCTTCTATAACAGAACAAGCCAGCACCATTACTGAGTACAAGCCCCCCCCCCCACCCCCTTGTAGGAACATTGAGCTATTGGGCTATAAACCTTGACACCAGGACAGACCAGGGAGGAGGCTGGCAGAGGTGGGGGTCGAATTGTCCACAGAACTGAGGTATTAAGCACGTCACACTTAACAAGGCAGAACCCAATGGTCTAGTCTATCCCGTACCATCGATCTGAAAGCAATAGCTATCATTCAGCATTAAAAAAAAATAATAATAAGATGTACACCATTCTTGCAACGGGGGCTGCCCTATGATGTGTCTTGGTTTGGAATGAATCCTCGTGTTCGTGGCTCCCATGGAAACACCCCACCTCCTCCTCCATCAGACACTGACTCTTGTCGTTTTTGTCTTAAAGTTCTATATTTTATCTGTCTCCTTTAGGAGATGGGAGGTTGCTCAAAAACAAGGACTGTGTCTTATTTTATTTTTCTTTGGATCCTCTGTAGCCCAAAGCATCCCCAGAAGCCACTTAGTTAAACTTTCGGACTCACTGAGGAGAAGCTAAGTGCCGTGAGCCAGCCGTCGGACTGGAACGAAAACCCAGACCTCCTTATTCGCTGTCCTGTGATTCCTGCGGACCTCCCTGGCCCTTGCGGGCATCTGCAGCCTCCTCTTGGCCTTCTGTGTGGCTGGGTCTACAAGACGGCCCAGGTGAGACTTCCGGGTGAAGCTGGACATAACTAAACTCTAAGCAAGAGCAGGTGGTGTTGGCCTTGGGGTAACCCCCCTTCCCAGCCCCCAGGCCCCGAGCTGGGCGGTGATCTTTCTGGGCCGTGCAGCTGTGGATGCTGTCCTTGTTCCCATCTAACACGGTGATTAAGAACATGAACCTGGAGCACACAGGCCAACTCTACCCCTTACTGGCTGTGTGGCCTTAAGCAAGTGACTCAGGCTCTCTGAGCTTCTGTTTCCTCCTCATCCGAAAGGGCTGCTCGTGAGGATGAAATAAGAGGAAGCATGGAAGTGTGCTCAGCTGGACCCGTGTCTTTGGAGGTCATGGCACCACCTTGCCCGGATCAGGTTCTGCAAAGGTGAGGCTGTCAGTGTATCTCATGCCCGAGTAGGTGAGGAGTGACTACATCAAAAGATACGTTTATCGTCTGGGGATATTACTTAATAAACGCCACTGTGAGGGCGCCAAGCTCTCTCCTCTGCCTTTTCCCCCACTGGACACAGGGCTGAGCTGCAGCAGGACTTTCACAGAAGCAGGACCTGGGATGACAGCTTTTATTGTCTAAACATATAACCTGGGGCTTTGGTAGTGGGCCAGAGCCAGGGAATTTAAAAGTAAGGAAAGATTTTAGAAAGTAAAAGTGATCGTTGCTTACGGCTTTTTACATCGATTCCAAGGCTTTAAGCATCTCAACTCCCTCTGCAACCAGAGAATAAAGCTGCCCTACTGCCTAGAAGCCCCCACCTCACTATGCTCGGCCCTCCCCTGGACCTACAGCCTATCCATTTAGAGGCTGTATTCCTTGCTGGTTAAAGACCCAGAAATGAGCCCCAACTCTGCCACCTGCTTGCTGTGTGACCTTGGGGATGTTACTTGACAACCCTGAGACTCGATTTCTCTATCTATAAATATGGGGCATAGAGTGTGTGGAAGAATCAGGCTAAAGCTTTTTTTTTCTCTTTTCTGATAGAATGTATTTCAGCGTACATTAGCTCAAAAAAAAAAAAAAAAAAAAAAGAGAGATGAAAGTGCCCTCTGAAGAAAAACAAAATTCCCAGTTCCAGGAAATTATAGATCATTACAAGGTAAGTGGGCAGAGCTCATCTGCATTATCCAAGCGGCCGTAAGGTAGCAAAACTATTTACGGAGAAATTTTTCACTTTCATATCTAAAAGTAAGAACCCACTAGGGTGAAATATTTATTTATGTGTTTTGGTCTCTTTTCCAAGAAACTTAAAAAATTACAGACACATTGAAATACTCCCTCGTAATATGTAGGCAGGCCTGGACATCACTGTCATCATTTTTGAACCATTAAGGTCCAGAGAGGTTAAATGACTTGCTCAAGGTCGCACAGCGAGTCTGGCTTCAATTCTAGGTCCACTGACTTAGTGATGACCCATTAGAGCACTGTACCTTGTTCACCCAGTAAAGAACCCCGAGTGAAACACAGATTGTTTAGGAAGGAAAACAGCTATTGAGCTATGGAAGTTGGCATTTAGCCCGCCAGAAATCATTAATGTGGCCGGGTTTAAGGAGAGCTCTATTAAACTGTCCATCAAACCCTTTACTCTTAAATGGATTTATTGAGAAAGGGGAAAAGACTAGGGTAGAGAGAACATATTAGAGGTGGCTTTTTCCTCTGTCTGCTGGAAGTTCACAGTGACTGGCAGGGAAAGAGGATGCCCCTGGAGGACCAGATTGGTGAGAGTAGAAGGAGGAATTTCTCTGGGCTCTGGGGCCCAGAAAACCAGTTGGACTGCTGACAATGAAACCTGTTAGCTGTGTGTCATCGGACACATTTCTTTCCTTCTCTGAGCATCAGAAAAATGGATCCACTGTGAAAATGGAGCCTGGCTCACCATAAAAACTCCCTGACATGCAGTTATTTGATATTATTGTGTCGTCATTAGCAGAGACTAGAAGAAGCGAAGAGGGTGGACCCAGCCCAGCCAACGAAGTCAAGCAGGATAATAGGAGAGGGAAGAGAGAGGGGGAAGAGTACAGCCCAGGTCCAGTATCATCAGCAGAGAGGTCTAGAAATAGAGAGACAGTGTGTGTCTCATCAGGTAGGAGCAGCCCAGAGATTCGGGGGAAAGAGGGGCATCCATAGGTACAGAGAAGCTTTGGAAGTTTTCTTTTCAAGTGGGATTGCAAATTCTAACCCTCCTTTGGCAGAGTGGCCAGAGGAGTAAGTGTGTCTCCTACTATCCATATGAGCCCCTTAAAATAGGTGCTGACAACCCATAAAAACAAAGCTCCAGCCCAAATTGCCATCACTGTCTTTGCTCTGAGTCACTGGCCCTAAGCCACTCATCATTCTGAATCTGAGCCCTCGGTCATCAAACATGGTCTGTGCACTGCCATCCAACCACTGTGCTGGGCGCTAGCCACACAGGTGTGGAGGTAAGGCAAGTGTTGTGGCTGAGGAAGGGGGCTGTGGGCACACAGCAGGTCCTTAACCTAGTCTGGGAGCCAGGAGAAGGTGACGACTGAGCTGGGTCATGGAGAATAAGTAGGGAGCTATCAGGGACAACAGGAAGGAGGTGGTCATTCCAGGAAGAGAGAATACCAGGAGCAAAGGTCCACACACCAGGAATCACCTGGTTCCTGTTGAGATTCAAGCCACTTGAGGTTCCTGAGTTGTCATGGGTGGCTTGGAAAGAGGCAGGAGAAGCCTTTGGATAGGACATTTGGGCTCACATTGTGGAGGGCTTGTGTGCCATGTTAAAAAGTTTGGATCTTTTACTTGGGGGCAATGGGGAGCCATGGAAGGGTTTTTTTCATGGCAGAAGGATAGACCAGATGTTTGACTGAGAAAGCTAACCTGAAGGCAGTGTGGGGGAGGCCTGGAGGGGCAGAGAGAGGTGGGGACCAGTGAGAAGGCTGCCTTATCTACCCATTGTTCCTCTGACCTGGTCTTTTGGATCTGACACTCAGCACTGCATTTCTTGGCTGAGACCTTCATTCTGCTGGTCAAAGGTTCTGGGTCTCCACTCTGAGTGTGCTTCCTTGGGTGGCCTTTGTTAATTATGTCTTCACATTTGAGTGGGTCTTGGGTCCTCCTGCCTGGCTGGATGGCTCCCTAAAGAACCCAGAAGAAGGAGTGGGAACACATGTAAGGGGTTAGCTGAGTTCCTGGGGAACTGAAAACACAGCAACCCACCCTTGAGGGCCTCAGGTCTGGGCCTTCCTTCCCTTCCTTCCCTTCCTTCCCTTCCTTCCTTTCCTTCCTTTCCTTCCTTCCTTCCTTCCTTCCTTCCTTCCTTTCTTCCTTCCTTCCTTCCTTCCTTCCTCCTTCCTTCCTGACTTGGTATAGAAGAATCAATAGTGCTGAGACTCTACTTTCAAGGGGAATTTTAAAGGTAAGAATCCACTCTTGGCGGGTGGGGGGAGCAAAAAGAAGAGTGAGACTAGTTGTAGCTGGGTCAGGAAGGGTTTTCTGGAAGATGTGATGTCTGTGGTGCGGCTCTCAGGAGATTAGAGGGTTTCCACCAGCTGGGAAGGATGAAAGGCATTCTGGGAAAAGGGGGTTGTGTGAGGAAAGAGCTCAGAGCATGAAATAACATGACATGTTATGACAACCCAGCTGTGTGGCATCGTGGATTGTTGGAGAAATCGAGACCGCCAGGAGCCTCAGAGTATGTTAGAATTAGACTCTTCCTCCATTTCCACCATTTTCCAGCTGTGCGACCTTGTGCAAGTTACTTGACTTCTTTGAGTCCTGGTTTTCTTATTCACGAAATGGGGGAATGTAATGCTTAATTTGTAATGTTGTAGAACGGTATAAATGGGATGATCTTTGAAAATTATCTAGCACAGTCAATAAACGATAGATGTTATTATGCTTATTTTTATTTTCAGTGCCTAGAGATTCAAAATAGAATCTAAATCTGGTACTACAAAGCTGCTTCACCTTAAGTGCCAAGTCCCATTGATCAGTACCAGCTGCCTGGAGCAGAGAATTGTGAGATTGTATATGAAATCAGCAGGAGGAAGTGCTGCGATCGATTAGTAATGTCTGTACAGGGCAGGGAATGGGAGTGATGACATCTGTGCTAGGTGTTGTAAACCCTAAAATAAGTGTTGCTTAAGAGCTAGATGCTGTGAGTATAGGCCGTGTTTTAGGAGGCTACACGGAACGAGGGGAGACTTGAATCAGCCCCTTAAGGATAGGAAGGTATGGGACAGGTAGAGAGGAGGGGAAACAATCTAACCCAGCTGAATTTGCATTTCATCTTGTTGACAATGTAACATTCTATTTTGGGACCCCAGCGTCACAAGCCAAAGTGTTAGAAATCCATCCCTTATCAACTGGCTACAAAACAAACATCCGTCCCCTTCCCTGGCACTGCAGGGGCCACTTGAGCAGAATCTAAGTGAGGAGGGCAAGAGGTTTGTGCTTCATTTACCAAACCCCCAGGTCTCTGGTAACTTTCCGGAATGCTAAGCTGTTTATTTTGGGAGTCTTTAAGCTTAGTCAGTTGGTATTTAGAGACAGCTAGGAATTTTGGATTTCACTCCTATTCCAATAGAAAAGAGAAAAACTTAAGTGCCTTCCAAATACTGGTAAGTCAAATGAGGACAGCCTGGCTCCAATCTGCTCTCATCCCCCACTCCACGCCCCCTCCCAGAAACACAGAATGAAAAGGAAAAGCAACATAATCAATGCACTAAGCCATAAGTTAAAACTTCCCTTGGAGAATGCCAGACAACGAGACTCCCTCCTCATTAGCTGATGCAGAAGAGCATCCGTCAGTGTTTGCAAGACTCAAGGAAGAGGAAAGGCAAACTTGAATATCATAAGGGGGGGCTCTTGTGCCCTTCATGTGGGGCTCTGACACAAGCCTTTAAAAGGCTTCCATTAGTGGGTGTAATTGATCTTCTGATGAAAAGCAATAAGAAGTCCAGCAAAAAGAAAACGTGATTACAATGTACAGAGGTGGACACATACAAGTCGCGGGTTACACGTTCACAGTCACCACCATCTATAAACCATGCTTAGATGTAACTTTCATTATTTCTTTGTCATGGTCCTTACCTGGTGAGTCCTCGTTTCTGCCAGGGGCGGAAAACTTAATCTTGTACATTCATAGAGCCTCGTGACTTTCAGACTTAAATGTGATCAATTCGGGATCCAATGTAGGCAAGTCGAGATTCTCTTCCTCTCCCTCCTTCTCCTCTTCTCCCTGAAATGGGAGAGCTGAGCTAATTTCCAGTGGCCTTACTTTTATCTCTCAGTTATTGGCAGGAAGGCATTTGGTCCTTGTGGGCCTCCTTGGGGTGCGGCTTGTCCCATGATGGGTCCTTGGCCTCCATCCAGACGCATCTATGGTCGACGGTCTTGTTCTGGCCCATGGTTATCAGTCCCTCAGACTTCCTCCCCTGCACCCCAGCTGTCAGATGTCTTCAGGCCCACCAGTAAGTACATCCATGCCCTGTTTGCCTTCCTAGCATCTCCTGCTGGTGAATGGGGCTTACGAGTCTGTCCCCTGGACATCTCAGCCATGGTGGCTGCCCTGTGTGGGGTCTTGGTTGCAGGCAACTGTACCCCTGCTCCATAATCCTCCAAACTCACTTGTGTCGCTATCTTTCCCCCCTGAGTAGATTGCATTATTAGCCCCAAGATTTTCTGCCAACCTTGATATTCATACTCTTTGTGTATGACTTTGGAATTTTTTCCATGAAGGCAGGCCACCCCCTCCCCCATCCTCCTGCCCTGCTTGACTTTGAGCTCATCCATGTGCCTTGGTTTGGCCAACAGAATGAGGCCAAAGTAATGATGGGTCATCTCCAAGTCTAGGCCTTCATAGGCCCTTCTCTGTTTCCACTTGCCCTCTTGTGCCTCTGCTGTTACCAAAAGAACGTTCCTTAGTTTTCCCTCTGATCCAAGGAGGATGAGAGATACAGAGGGCAGAACCACTTCAGAAAAGCCCAGCTTAAATAAATTGACCCCCCGTTGACCTGTATATCTAAGAACATAAAAGTTTATTGTAACGTGTCATTAAGATTTTGCATTTGTTACGCGGTGTTTATGTGTCAGGGAGTAACTGATACACTCCCACACTTGGAACTTAGCTTGGGAGGCTGGGAACCTGGGGGTCCTAAGATCTAGTATTTCTCCTCTTCTTGCCACCCTGTCACACTTTATTCTCTTTTCTCAGTGGAAGTGAAAACTAAGTCATGTTTATGGACACCAAAGAGTAATTTCCTTTCCCTCGAAAACCCTATCCTTCTCAATCTGCAATGTCAGTGGTACAACCCGAATCTATTCAGAAAGACAAAGGTGAGTGGTCTCAGCCATCTTTCTTCTGAGGCTATACATATAGAGAAGCATCTGCTTTTCCAAGTAGCCTAAAATATGGGAGAAGCATGTGATGAGTATCTCACTGGTTCCAGAGGAGGATGAGAAACATGTGGAGCAGAGCCAAACTTTCCAGCCATGCCCAGCTTAGATCAGTGGACCCCACCCAATCCCTGCCCCCCCACCCCGCCCCTGTGATGAGTGTGCATGGCCTAGATCAAAACTGCACAGTCTAGGTTGACTGAGCCATGCTGACAAGTGAGAGACGAATGTTCGTCTTGAAGTCACTGAGATTTTATAGTATTTTGTAGCAGTGATTTTGTGGCAATCGCTAACTGATAGAAACCTCCATCCCCAAACCAATAGAAGTGGAGATTCTCTTGTTGGAGCAGGGGGAGGAGAGCCTGGACCCTCAGCCATGTGACCTCCTCTAACCTCTGCGTCTAAACCTGGGGCCCCATACTAAGATCGGGGTTCTATGAACACAGTTTTACAACCATTGCTCTGATCCACACTGTCTGCCCAGCTCTCTTGTCATTCCCTTCCTTCTCCCCCCGATTCACTGTTTGAATTCTCTCTCTAGCATGTCTTTCATGGGTTTTTGGCTTGAATACCTCCTTGACAGGGAGCTCCCTCCTTCAAAGACAGCTACTTCCACTTTTGGACAGTTCTGGCTGTCAGACAATGATTCCTCATGTCCTGGGGGAGCTCAGGGCTATCATAGAAGAAATGGGGCAAGAGAATGGTAGAGAGGAGATGGTTTCTGGTCTAGCTCTCAAGAAATAGCAAGCCACATGAGCCCTCCAATTCCTCTCTGCTGGGATAAGTGGGTTGTGGCACATGCACCTGCTCATAAGCGGGCCCATATTTTCTTAATAATCGTAACTTCTCTTTATTGAGCCGGGAGTAGTAGCCAGGGTCAGTGCTAAGCATGTCAGATACAAAATCTTTGATCCTTGGAGGTAGGCACTATTATTCGTCACATTTCGCTAAGGGCAAAACAGAAGCTTGGAGCTGGTGAGTGGCCTGCCCATGAGTCTTACAGCTGGTAGATGATGGCGGTGAGGCTTGAGCCCAGGTTCGCTGACCCTGAAACTTGTGCTTTTAGGGACCGCATAACAACAGCAACGACAATAATCATAACAGCACCATAAACAGTAATAACTAAACTTATCAATTGTTCACTTGCTATGGGTTGAACATTGTGGTGAGAGCATTTGTGGATGAAATTAACCCTCACAGAAACTCTGCTGGGGAAGGTGATCCTCCCCTATTTTTAGGGATCAATAACTATAGCCCCTCCACGGCCTCAGCAGGTTTACCTCTTAGAGTGTATCCATTTCTTATTTGAGGTAGTGAGTTCTCCGTCATAGAAGGCATTTAAACAGGCACTGGAAGAACGCTTTTTAGGGATCTTTGTACTAGAAAGTGCATTCTACTGAGTGACCACTATAGGGTCCTCTTCACTCTGACACCTTTCCTCTCCTCGTTCCCCCCTATATCCCTTCCATGTTCATAGACCAGGAAAGAAGGAACGCCTCCCACTTACTGGATTTCTACTATAAGCCAGACACTAAACTAGATCTTGTCTTATCATTGCCTAAATTAAAGCTCACCACAACCTCCAGAGCACCTTCTTCTCATGCTTCTTAGTGCTTGTGGCCATTTGTTTGCTTGACAACTGTCTTCCCCACTAGACTGATCACTATCTCAAGGGAGGCAGCCATTGGAAGGAATTTTATTTCTCTTATTTTATTTCTCTCTTTCTCCAGCACCCGTAGGAATCCCACACGAGGCCAATGACCAGTGACTGGGAGCCAGGCTCACAAAAGCATGACCATCTTCGAAGGCAGCCACATATGTGTGGCTAAGAGCCAGGCTGTGAAACCAGACTACCTGGGTCCACATCCCCGCTCTGCCATCTGCTAGCTTGTGAGTGATTTGCTCCTCTGCACCTCAAGGTTCTCCATATTTGAAAGGGGAATCACATTTTTATTGCACTGAGACAATTAAGCCAGGTGATGAAAGTAGGGATTTTGGAGACAGACTGGTCAGGTCCATGCCCTAGCTCTGCCCTTGACTCCTAGGACATCTGGGGCAAAGCATGTGTGCCTCCATTTCTCTCCTGGAATGTAAATGGGGCTTCTACCACCTCCTATCCCATAGCTGTTGTAGGGGCTGAATGAGCCAATCCTTGCAAAGCACTTAGAACAGGCTGTGGCACTGAGCACATTGGCCGACTCAAGATCCCCCAGCTAGTTAATGTGAGAGTCAAGTTCACTTCCAAGTTCATTGAAGCCTAGGTTACACCAAGTTTTAAGAAGTATTCTTTGTTCAAGTTGCTGGTTTCTAGCACCCCTAAGAGAGCCGACTTCCCACACACCATTTCTCCAGTCGAATCCTGACATACTCGAAACATTTTCTACATCGGTAGAGACAAGCGTATTTTCCACCCAGGGAGGGAGTGGGGCCTCCTTCTAGGAGGGAATGAAAAGAGTCATCAAAAAACAGAGACTAGCCAAGGAAGATGCAAAAATAATTAAAATAGGAAACGTGCTGCTGTCTTCACAGGATTTCAATTTTGCGGTTGCCGGAGGGGAGGGGTGGCAGACATTCACTTTCTCACACTGATACACATTTTGATAAAGTGTGATAAAGACTTAGAAAAATTGACAGATCAAATGGGAATACGGGTTGAGGACGTTTGCATCCTGTAAGTGAGGAAAAGCAGCCAGTAGTGAAGGGGCATCTATGTGACAAGGTGCTGCTTCTTCCTGCTCTTGTGAATGAGGTACCGGGACGCCCATCCGGCCCTTCTGCTCATTCTCACACATCGCTTGGTCTGGGCTTGGACTCCGCTTCCTCAAGGACGTCTGCCCTGGTCCCCCAGACTAGACGGGGCACCTAGTTACAGGCGCTCAGTGCTCACTGCACCTCCTTCATGGCACTTGGCACTGTTGTAACTACTGTGCACACTCACTGGAGGTTATCTGAATTCCATCTGGAACCTGTGCGAGACTATTGGCATCTAGAGGACAGAGGATGGGTTTCTTTACTTTACTGTCTATTGCCAGGGACTAGCACAGTACCTGTGCATAGTGGGCTCAATGCTGCAATACTGCAGGAAGGAAGGAACAGAGGAAGGAAGGACACAGATGTGGGATTTGAACCAGCAGGGCAAACAGGGCTTCATGTCGGGAAAGCACTTACTCCATCGTGTTCTCTTCCGCACGTCGATTGAACTTGAGCCCCCGAGTCCCACTGAAAAACACTCAGTCAATGGAGTTCAGTGAAAAAGTACTCCCTCCGCATTGCCGGTGAGGACCAGTGCAGGTGTTCTCGTGTCATGGTGGGTGGGGATGCGGTGTGATCTTGTCATGGGATCGGTGCGGGGGCTGCTGGTGGGCCTGATGGTGGTATCTTAATCGCATTGCGTTGTCTCAGAAAGGGGTTTGCAAGCCCCCCCCCCCAACACACACCACACCAGCTCTGGGTCTGGGTTTAGGGACGGAGACCTGGAGTCTGGAGGGAATAAGTGCCATCTTGGGGTCAGGGGATAAGTCTCTGGTTTGGCAGAGCTAGGATTTGAACCCATGTCTCCTGGTCCCTAGCCCAGCGTTCCTCTCAGCCACCATTCATTCATCATCCATCCACCTGTCCATTTATTTAATCGCTGTGTTTGGATGGTCCTCTACTGAGTACCAGGCACTTGCTGCCAAAGAATCAGGACCAAAACCAACACACGCTTATGGCAGCTCACCTTTTAGTTTTTATTTCTTTAGTTGGTCTTTTTCACGTTCCACTGAGGACTCTTAGCTTATTCAGGCCTTTCCAGTTCCCTATGTCATGTGCTTATCAGGACAAGTTGGCAGAGGTTGGCTGAGGTGTTTGCCCCACGTCCTCATCTGTCAGTTGGACCTTAAGAAAGTCCTTTGTCCACTCTGTGGCTCTTCTGCCCTCTCTGAGTGCTGGGAGGGGGCACCTGCAGGAAGGAAGGAACACCCGTCTCAGCTAGATGGGAGCATAGCATCCCTTGGCAGTAATTAGCAGCCTGACTCAAATCTGGCATTTTCAAAGGCCCAGAGGGCTGAGGCCAGAGGAGAAGTTGGGTGTTGACATCCTTGGCTGCTGCATCATGTGTCCCACCCACACATTTACTGAGCAACTGCTATGCTCCGGGTCTGTGCTATGTGGCCTCGGATGCAATGCTTAGGAGCTCCCAGACTATGGGAAGAAGTTGGAGGTGGCCTTATACAACTTTACATCAGTTCAGAGACTCAGAGGTGGCAATTTTGGAGTCAGCTGGACATGGGTCTAAAACCCAGTTCTAATGAAAATGTATGTTTCCCTTACTCTGTGAATCCCAGCTTCCTGTTCTATAAAACAATGGGATAATAGCGGACTCCCTGGGTGGTTGTGAGAGATCCCATGGGGTGATGTCCATAAAGCACCTGAAACATGGTAGGGCCCTGTCAATACTGATTTCCTTCCCTGTTGCTCCTAGGGCATGTGCTCATTTCATGCCTGCAAACTGAACCAGGCTTCTCCCCAGGAAGACGGCCAGCTCCTCTCTCACTGTGGGAACTCTCACTGTGTGACCTTGAGCATGTCACCTGGAAACCGAGGATAGTGAAGGCTCCGCCACAGTGTTACTGTGACTAGGACTGGGGTGGGATGAGTGAGGTGTCTAGGGCCCCAAATGTAAGGAGGCTGTGGCTGTTAGGGTCCCACGGCAGGGATGGCATTTGTCCTGACCGTGACCACTAAATCCATTCACCGATGCAAAGTGGAGCGCCCAGGGCCAGTCACAAAGTAGGCACTGATTTTGTCTGGGGTTATTTGCTGGAAAGAGACAGAGGTCCACTCAAACTATTTCAAAAAGGAGTTATTTTAGAGACACATGTGGAGTTAAACAGGGAACAAAAGTCTCGCGGAAATCATCAAAGAACCAGGACTCAAGAATGAGGCCGTGTCCCAAGGATCCTGTCATGGGAGGGTAGTTCTGGACATACGGTGGCTCCTGGAAGCCCTGTAGGAGAATTCAGGGCCCCCTTTGTGCAGCCCTCAAGGTCCCGAATGTCCCTCCCCTACCTGCTTTTCCAGCCTCCACTCGAACCCTTGTCCCTAATGAACTTCTGCTCCTGCCCATGGCCTCCCATGAGCCTCTTGAGTGCACAGGTGTCTCTTGCCTCCCTGTCCCTCTGCCTGGACACTCTCATCTCCTCTTGTCACTGGGGAGGCCTCTGCTCATTTTTCGGGATCTGGCTTCACTGTTACTTCATCTAAGACACCTTCCCTGGTCCCTCATTTCAGGGGCTCAACCAGCTGAAATCAAGGTATCGGCCAGCTTCCCTCTCATCTCCAAGCCTTGATTTGGTAGTTATGGGTGGTTGGGGGTCTCTGTGGTTTCGGCAGGGTTTAGTCCCTCACGGCTATAGTCTGAGGACACCACCTTCCTGCTGACTGCTGGCTGCAGGCCACCTCCAATTCTTCCCTGGTTCTCAGCCACACAGGCTTCCCTGGCATTGATACGTGTTTATCAAAGGGAGAGAGTCTTCTAGCAAAACTGATGCTACGATCTCATGTAAGTCATCACAGAAATAGCGTCCCGTCATCTTTGCCATTTGGTTCAAAACAAGTCACAGGCCCTGCTCACATTCCAAGGGGGGTGGTTATACAAGGACATGGACACCCACAGGTGGTCAAGGGGGCCTCCTCAGTAATGGTCCACCACATTCTACGAGGCTGACTTTGGAGATGGAGATGTAGATGTAGAAAATTCTATGTTCTCGATGATTGAAGGGCCACTGGCTCCAATTCCCCCATGGAGAAATTGAGGCCCAGAGAGGGGAAAGGGGATGCAGAGATAGCACAGCAAGTGCCCGTGGTCAGGTCAGAGCATGACCCCACTCCTCAGGTCAGAGCATGACCCCTTGTCCTTCCTCTGTGCTCCACCAGCTCCAACAACAAGAGGTAGAATTCATTCGAAGAGTGGGCTTTATTCTTAACACGGACAAGGCCATAAAATTCTGTAGATTAAGAGAAACAGTTGATGGGTGATCAATCCTTGGGGCCTCAATGGCTTTGAACAAACCTCTCTCCAGAGTCAAGCATCTTGTGTTCCGGCTACTAGAAGAAGAGAAGCAGAAAACATCTTGTTGTTTGTGACCATTAGTGGCCATGTGGCTTCCCTGGCAGGTTGGAGACCCCACCTGCAGAGACCCTACAAGACAGCCCATTAGCCATACTTGGTTCTGCCTCTGATTTCATGGCTGTCCAGCTAGAGACATGCTAACATGCTCCCCAAGCACCGTGGGGTGATGCTCAACCACATGCTAGATCCTGTCAGCTAGGAAGATGCATGCCCCAAACCCTACATGGTGCAGAATATTACCCCAGAATTTAAGAGCATGAGATGTTCTTTAGAGCTAACAGGAATATTTGTTTGTTTATTTATTTTACATAGTAGTACATTACTGAATGCCAAGCAAAATCCAATTTATGTTTATTGAAAACATATGGGACTTCTAATCATTTTCTGTTTAATTATCCTTTTCCTTCTAAAATACAATATATTCATAATATAAAATTGTCATTACATAATAGAATTTCCCTTTCAGGCAGCTTTATTGAGGTGTAATTGATAAACAACAAAGGACACATATTTAAAGTGTACAATGCGATGAGTTTGGCTATATACATACACCTGTGAAACCGTCCCCACGCTCAAAGTAATAAGCATATCCACCACCTCCTAAAGGTTCCTCATGTCCCCGCTCCCTCCCTTTCTGGATTTTGGGTTTTGTGGTAAGATCACTCAATGCGAGATTTAACTCTTTTCACGATTTTAACAATTTTGTGCCGTGTTGTTCGACAGATCTCCAGAAGTCACTCATCTGGCGTGGCGGCTCACCTTAAACCCACTGAAAATAACTCCCTGCTTCCACTGACCATAGACAACAACGTGGTGACCTCAGGTTTACAGAGCACATGCCTCACTTACTGTCCACAAGCCCCTTATTTTGCATGAAAAGGCTGAGGCTTAGGGATAAGCCGAGTGACTTACAGGCCTCCCCCAAACCCCACCATGCCTTATGGGGCAATTCTGGCTCCTCTTGTAATAACAATGGTAGCGTATATATGGGCACATGCTGTGGACCACACGCTATGCCACAGGCGTCAAACAGACCGACACATGTCATGCTCACCGTACTCCTAACAGGTAGGAACCATCACCTCTGTCATTTCACGGGAAGGAGACAGGGGCTCAGAGAAATGAGGCCCTTGCCAGGGTCACACAGCTTACAGGTGGGGGAAGGAGGGACTTGGGCAGGTCCCGAAGCCTTAGCCACCGTGCCCACTGGCTCCGGAGAGCACCGTGGCATCAGTATCCCATCCTTTCTGTTTTCCATGTGGGGAAACCGAGGCCTGGAAACGTAAAGGAGCTGAGCTGGGGCTGGAACCCAGGCGCCCTATTTCCCCAGCCGGACGGCCCCCCTCCCCGCTTCATCTCTGACCAACTTCATCTTTCCGAGCTAATAGCCTTTAAATGTCCCTGGGTGTTCTGCCCCTGCACAGGAAGGATGCAGGGTAATTAAAATCCCTCTCTCCCACCCTTCTTTCCCTTTCGACACTTTGTAAACTGTTTTTTTTTTTTTTTTTCTTTTCCCAGTTCTATCTTTTTAGCCTTTCACAGCTGCTCATTTGGATAAGATCTGGTACCCTTGGGTTTCTCTGATGAGCAACATCACAGCCCAGTCCCCTTCCCTTGGGAAGCCAGAGGAGGGAACAGGGAGAACAGGGAACGTTTCCCATTAAATTGGCCTCCTGCAATCTGCGGAGTTTAATCTGAACTTGAAAGTGTTTTTGATCAGCTTTCTGGCTGCTTCCCCCCTTCTGGCCCACCCCTGTCTTTGGACCCAGCACCCTTTCTCTCCCCAGCATTCGGAGGTATTCAAAGTTGTGCGTGGCAGGGTGTGTGGGAGGGGGGGAAACGAGTGGCCATTCTTTTATCTCCATCTTCCAGCTGCCTTTCTGGCCAGACAGAAGTGCTAACTCCAGTTCCTTTCCTAGGAGCTCAAGATCAGCAGCTATATTGAGATCTGACCTGGTGTCTGCATTTCAAAGTCCTCTCTGCCCAGCACAGCAGCTGCCTCCCCTGCCTGTCTCCTTCATCCTCCCTCCTCCTTCCTCTCCCTCATTTCCCTCTCACCCTTGACCTTGCCTTCTGCTCTTGGCTCTGACACCTTTTTTTTTTCCCAGCCACTGCTTCTGTACGGTCCTTTTATGCTTTGGAATGAATCACTAACACAGCTCCCCTGCCAAGCAAAGCAAGGTCTGATCTCCTTCTAAATGGTCCAGGATTTGCAGGGAAAATAATGTCTCAGTGTTCCGAAAACCTCATTATGTATTCATTTGGCGGAATGCAGGTTTACAGAGAGAGGGAGACTGTTGCTTACTCCATAAATGAATTCCTGGCAAGGCAACATCCATCCAGATTGAAGGCACCCTTAGGTCCTCTTCCTCCCAGAGGAGCTGGAAGATGTTATTATTCCAAATAAACCCAATGCATATTCATGACCGGGAGTGGGAAAACTCTGAACTGCGAAAATGTTCCGAGATCTGGTCCTGCCACCTCTTTGCTATGTGACTTTGGGCAAGTTCCTTACCTCTCTGAACCTCAGCTTTCTCAACAGTACAGTGGGGATAATGATAGTAGCTACTTCCCAGGTTTGTTCTGGGGATCATGTGAGGTAATAATGCTTAAAAGTTTCCCTTGACCATAGAAATTGCTCAAGAAGTATCAATTCTGTCTCCCCTCTCCTTGGGATCAAATGCAAGGAAGATTTGTTGAGTTTTCGAACTCCGTGCCCTGAGCATTGTCCCCCATCATGACAGTTAACTGTGCAGTGTGGGGAAAGGCATTGCCTTGGGTTACTTTTTTGAAGCTTTGTTTCCTCTTCTGTAAAATAAAGATATCTCTAGCTCTAGATTGCAGGGAGGACTCAACAGCAATTTAATCAGTGTCTTACAAGAACAAAACCATTTCAAACAATCATGTGGTGTTAAAGAAAACATGGCTATGGCGCTTTCTAGTTTTTACAACATTTCCATGAACTCCATCTTATTTGATTTAAGCATCAGAGGAAGACCTGTTTTCAAGGCTCCTGCTAATTATAAACCATTCTTATGTATTCATTAGAGCAGGCCCCCTAGATATTTCTGCTCTCCCATGCTATCCAAGGGCGATCCGTGCTATTGTATATTTCTAAAATTCTTCTACCTCTTTTTACATTGTATTAGTGTGAAAGTTTCACTGATTTGAATATTCTTCCATACAAATACACACACACACACACACACACACACACACACACACACACATAGAGATTTGAGATTTTTTTTTTTTTTTTGCTGGAAAAAAAGTGGCGAAACCATGCTTATTTTTCATGTGAGCATCCTCAGTACAGGAAGGACGGCTGAAGATGTCCATAGCAATGGGAAGTCCTGATGACTCAGGTGCCTCTCCATCCTCAGGTTGATGTTTGAAATTCTGCCATCACAACTGCAGTTTAGATTATATCTTGAATTCCCCATGTGAATGCAGCCATCTTCGGCCATCTCCACTGTTATTAGTCATTCACGCCTTAATTATGCATTGTCGAAAAGAAGGATGGATTACAATGAGGGATGTCAAGAGTGAGGCGATTTGGGAGCAGAGGAGAAAATGGTACCAAAAAAACCCCCCAGGAAAATGACTTCAGAAGCTTGATACTTCAGAAGTTTCATTGACGCTGGCTTGGATCATCCCTTTGATTCTTTCCAGCTTCAGTGTTTGAGCACCAGGCCCCAGAATCATTTAGGTGGATGGTCGAAGTGGCCTCTGTATGGTACTCTTTGCCTCCAGAATCAACCACACTGGTCCCAACACAGTCTTTCTAACCTGAGTCAGACTGTGAGCGATGAGACCTATTTCTGTCTTTAGGAAGGCTGGCGTGAAGTATGATCTCTCAGGCAGGCTTCTTCCATCTCGATAACATGGGGGTCTGGATTGTTGGCGTCCTCTGGGCTGGGCACCATTCATGCACCGTGTGGGAGGAGAGAGCACAGATTTGGGCGGAGCCCTCTTGGAGTCCCAGCCATCAGCTGCTGCTGTGCTTCCTCAATTTCTTGCCTTTCAGAAGACTCCCACCTGCAGTTCTCGGCGGTCCCCTGCTGCTCTCCATCTGCTTCCGAGCTGCTGACCAAAGGGTAGGCTCTGTAATGTGCAAGTGTGAATCTGCCGTGAAATCTGCATCCCTCACCTCCTGTGACTGCTGAGTCCATGTGTGTATGGGGGAGGGGCGAGGGCCTTGGTCTCTGCCTATTCAGTGCCACATATTTTAGAGGGAAAAACAGGAACAGGTGGTTGATTAAATAAACATGTCACTAGCAGCCAAAGTAACACGAGCAAAAATTTGGTTATCTATCGGGACCTAGTAAAGAATTCTGGATTTGCAGTCAGGATTCTCATCTTGGTTTCATTGCTGAACTTGGACATGTCACTCGCCCTTGCTGGGTCTTTTTTTTTTTTTTTTCTTAATAGGGATGAGAGGATGAGTTGATCTGATAAACTTTAAATCTAAGCTCTGTCCTTTCACTAAATTCCCCAGCACACAGATTTCATAGGTTGTTTTCTCTTCTCGTTGCAACATTTCTGAAATTGATTTGCATCTTACAATCCGTGGCATGTCCTAGTTTAATTGACAACATTTGTTCTTTGTTGGTGATACAGAAAGTGATGCTGTGTCATGCAATTGATGGCGTATGGAATCTGATGAATTAGGTGATGTTCATTATTCCTTCCTTCTTCTTGTGATCATGTGAACCAAACGAAGGAACCAGATCTCATGGTGGATAGTGTCTTCTCCTTGCATCACTTCTCAGACTAAGCTGTCTGGTTGAAATAGCTAGGATGAGGGTTAGCTGCACAGAAAAGGAGCTCCCCCAAATAAGAGTGGCTTTACAAAAATCCTTTCTTTCTTTCTCACATACAGGAATGCCAGAGGAAGGCAAGCCAGAGTTGGCATGCTCAGGCCCCTAGTCTCCCATTATTGTTTCAACTTTTTCCATCCCAATATCCGGCTTGGCTTTGTCCTCAAGGTCACTTCACTGCCCAAGATGGCGGATGGAGCTTTTGCTTTTCATGGCCAGGGAGCAGGAAGGAAGGAAGGCAGAGGAGCACAAAGGATCCATCCTTATTGATTCAGTTCCCATGATAATTCCTTCTTAGAATTGTCCCACAAAATCCAATTACTGTCTGTCCAGAACTTGGTCACATAATCAACCGTCACTGAAAGGGAAGTTTGGAAATAAATAATAACGTTTTTGTTTAATGCCTTGATGCTCCAAATAAAGTCAGAGTCTGCTACTAAGGAAAAAGGGAACATAACATGTTATGGGTAGGCAACCAGCTGTCTCTGCCATGTCACTGAGGTGTGAAGACTATGAATCTACAGATCAGGAGGAAATTTGTCTCATTTCATCTTTTCTTGCTTGTCTTGGTTTTCTCATATACATAATGTGGTTAATGATGTTTCTACCTAATGGAAATAATTTTCATGCAAATTATATGAGACATAAAAATGAAACAACGTCTTAAATAAAATATACCCTCTAACATGAAGGGATTAGAATTTTTTAACTTATCAAGAAAACCTTTAAGAAGATAAAGAGCATCATGGATAGATCTGTTTCTCATCCTGCTAATCTTCATTCCTGAACTTTACTCTTTCCCTCAAACATGAAAGGAGGCTTCCAGGTCTCTGAATCTACGCCTCGGTGTCTAGTGTGGAATAGATTGGAACATCCTGGGTTAATGGGCATCTATGTCTTTAAAAATGGCGCTGTCCTTGTTTCTACTCTGGTACCTAGATACCTTCAAATATTCTCTTTTCACTTCAATTTTAGACCCTCATCCTGTAGCTTAATTTCTTTTCCTTCCTTCTGCTGGTGACAGACACAGGCCTCTCTGGGCTCAGGTGGCTGGCAGGGGTGTTTTCACATGAATGTGGAGATCATTTTGAGGTCAGGGAGATGTGGTAAGAGTCAAGCCACCTGGGTTTAGTCCAATTGCTGCCTTTAATATCAGAGTGACTTTGGAAAAATCTCTCCCCTTGCCCCCACCATCAGCTGTAGTCTCTTTGTTGGGAACATAGAGACTATTGGAAATCTTTTTTTTTTTAAGATTTTTATTTATTTATTTGACAGAGACACAGCGAGAGAGGGAACACAAGCAGGGGGAGTGGGAGAGGGAGAAGCAGACTCCCTGCTGAGCAAGGAGCCTGATGTGGGGCTTGATCCCAAGACCCTGGGATCATGACCTGAGCTGAAGGCAGATGCTTAATGACTGAGCCACCCAGGCGCCCCAAGACTACTGGAAATATTGAAATCTACTCTCTACTGGGAATCATTGGCTCCTTCCTCAGCACATTTGTGTGACCAGAAATGAAGGTCAGAAGGGGACAGTAACTTGCCTTTGGTCACAGAGCCAGTATGGGCATCAGAGGTTTAAATCAAATGTGTCTTATTCTGATTCTCAAATGCCAACTTTTACTCAAAATTC
The DNA here is from genome assembly GCF_037043125.1 of Eumetopias jubatus. Taxonomy (NCBI): domain Eukaryota; kingdom Metazoa; phylum Chordata; class Mammalia; order Carnivora; family Otariidae; genus Eumetopias; species Eumetopias jubatus. The sequence continues at coordinate 80,588,560 of NW_028274821.1, read as the reverse complement.
CAACTCTGCACACCATCAAGATATAAATTTTTATCTCTAAATTTTGCATTACAAAATCAGATGCTCATGCTAGAAAAGAGGCTGAACTCCTTTTCAGAACATAGGAGGCATCTGACATGGGGGGCGGTGGTCCTAGTAGCTGGTTTCCTTTGTCTCTCTTCTAGCATTTGAAGAAAACTTTGGTGATGACAGAAGCCACAGAGCAACTGTGACACCAGCCTGACCCTTCCAGACTGGTGGGGTCAGGGTGGGGTTGTCCCCTGACAAAATTCATAACAAGGTGGACATTCCCTGGACATGGCTGTCCACAGGGTGCGATCAGCTGTCACTGTCAAGAAGCGCTGGGCCAGAGGCTGATAACAGGGTGAAGTTGTGTGACAGCCATTGCTCTCTCCCCTGGGACTTGGGCTGGGAAACTCCTGTGACAGTAGTGAAATCCCCTGGGAAGCTGCTACAATGACACAGACATGTCCTGCTGGACATCTCACCGGTGGCCACAAACTTACAGAAGCTTTGACTGATGAATGACCAGGATTGGCTAATGACTACTGCTGCTAATCAGACCCTTCTTCAAGAAGTGACTCATGGCCCAGCAGCAAGACTGTGGTTGGCTGCCAGCATGCAGCTGATGGATGTTTTGGGGCTGACCTTGGCCATATTCTTCCTGTGGAAGCCCCTGTTCCTCAGATGCCATGTCTCTCTTTCCCATCGCTTCATTAATCCAATAGACATTTATTAGCTCCTGTTGGGTGTGTGCCATAATCAAAGAAATCAAAGGTGGAGATCAAAGAAGTTCTTATATCAGGGGATCAAGTGTGTAGTAAGCTGGGTACTAAGGACATCAGAATGGGGGTGTCACAGCCCTCTCGTCAGTGAGCCCAACATTCAAAGAGGGGGCTGAGAACCCCCGCCTGCTCCTGGCAGTGCTGCAGAGAGGAAGGAGGGGAGGGGAGTCAGTTCCTTCTAAGAATAGGGCAGGTTTCACGAGGTGCTGGCATTAGCTTTGGACTTTGAAGTAGACAGTGTGTGCACCACAAGTGGGCGAGTTGGCTGGCAAGCACAGACCCGCATCTGTAGGAGGAGAAACAAGAAGGCAGGAAGTTATGTCCAGTGCTGAGCGAACAGTGAATTGTTCATTTTGTCACTTTGCCTGGAGCTACTTCTCTGGCTCATTCTGTGCTCCCTTCTCCTTGCTCTTTACCTCTAGCCGTAAACGCCTTCAATTCCTCAATGGCCCAGGCTCATCTTCGCCTTTGGATCTCACCCATGTTGATCCCAATGCCGATCCCTATGTCTGGAAACTTCTCTTCCCCTCCACCTCTAGGTCTAGCTAACTGCAACTGGATTCAAATGTCACTTCCTTGGGGATGTCTTCCTGATCCACTAGCAGAAATTGTGACCTTACATCAGACATGCCCATTGCACTCTGCAGCTAACTCTTATGATGTCACAACTGTTGTGACATCAATCTCAGTTTTCCTTACCATACACCAAGCCCCATGAGGCCCACCACTGTTTTCCCAGTGTCCAGCCTGGGCCCCAGAACATAGTAGGCACTCAGTTATTATTAGATGGATGAATAAACAAGAATGACATTAGACAAGCAGGTAGCTAGCAACTCTTGGAAATCCTTGAAATTTGAATCAAGGAGTTTGGGTTTTATCATTAAGCAAAGTGGGGAACGTCATAACCTACTTATGAAAACACAGTCTAGCAAACCTCCTTGGCAAACATTAACAGATATAGAAGGATCTCACTGATCCTTTTAGTGACTCCTTGAGAACTTTATGTCTTTTATGCCTTTTATCCCCACGAAGATAAGTCTGAAGTTTAGGGACATTGAGCTAGGTGACAGGGCCACCAGCCGGGCTCATGGCAGAGTGAACTCAATGTCAGGCCTAATGGCTACATTCTTGCTCCTTCTTTCCTATTGTGCCAACACTCTTTCTTAGAAGAAAGAGCATCTGATACACTTGAGATAATTGGGAAACTGCAGTAGACAGTAACTATGGATGAAAATACTTGTATATTCTCAGGGGTCCATAGCACTTGGCAGACCAAAATGACTAAGAACAAAGCTGGAGGCTTCATGGAAGAAGTTATTACTTGCGCCGGTCAGCCCTAAGCCAAATAATGAGTAAGATTTGCATAACTGATGAAAAGAAGGTGGCAGTTTGTGTCCTTGCAAGTAGTTCTCCAGAGATTCCTCTCAGCATCTCCTGCTCCTGTGTTTCTGCCCCTCATTTCTTTTTTTTAAAATTTTTTTAAAATTTAATTTAATTTTATTATGTTATGTTAGTCACCATACAGTACATCATTAGTTTTTGATGTAGTGTTCCACGATTCGTTGTTTGTGCATAACACCCAGTGCTCCATGCAGTACGTGCCCTCCTTAATACCCATCACCAGGCTAACCCATCTCCCCACCCCCCTCCCCTCTAGAACCCTCAGTTTGTTTCTCAGCGTCCATCGTCTCTCACGGTTCGTCTCTCCCTCTGATTTCTTTAGCTATTCCATTGTGCTTGAGATGCAAAAGGAAACACGGGGCCAGCGCAGAGCCATCCTTTTCTAGTGAAAGTGGAAGGCTACTGTGTGCAGATGTTGTATCTCATCTCTAAGCATCTCTTCAAATCTCCAAATCCATCCAAAGGCAGAAGGCGGTGTTCTCTAGCTATGGTTTGTATTAACAGACATGAGTTGTGCTGATTACAGTTTTGGGGGGACATCAAGGAAGTGGGAGACAAGACAAGTTCTAAACCCAGTTCACCACTGGAATGACTTGGAGGTAGTATTTCAAGTTACAGGGGCCTCACTCTTGGAGACTTAGCTCCTATAGGTCCTGAGCAGAGCGCTGGGAATCGATTTTTTAAAATCTCCTTAAGTGATTCTGGTGACAGCCAAACTTGAGCTCCCAGGTGTAAGGAAAGGGGCACTGGGACAAGGGTCCTTTGTCAGATGTGTCTATGTATAAAAAGAACTATACATCATATTCCAGATGTATATGAGATGTATTCTGGATAGAGAAGGCTGCTTCCACATTCAAAAATCGATAAATATAATCTACCATATCAACAAACTAAAGAAGAAAAATTTCATCATCTCCATGGGCACAGGAAAAACGTGAGAAAGCCAACACACATTCATGATAAAAACTTTCAGCAAGACTACAAGGGAATATCCTCAACTTGATAAATAACACCCACAAAAAACTTACAACTAATATTATACTTAATGGTGAAAACCACGTGCTTTCTTCCTAAGGTTGGGACCAAGGCAAGGATGACTGCTCTTATTTACCATTTACTGGAAGTGTTATGAGAAGAGAAAAAGAAATAAAAGACATACAAATAGAAAGGAAGAAATAAAATGGTCCCTATTTTTAGAAGACATGATTGTCTACTTAGAAAATCCCCAGAAAATCTATCAAACCAAACCAAACAAAACACCTCCTAGGACTTATAAGTGAATTCAGCAAGTTTGCAGGATACAAGATTAATGCACAAAATAAATTGCATTTCCATATACTAACAAAGAACATGCAGAAACTGAAATTAAAAACAAAATACCATTTAGAATCATGCCAGAGAAAATAAAATACTTAGATATACTTTTTAACAAAACACATACAGGATCTATATGCTAACAAATATAAAATGCTAATGAAAGAAATCAAAGAGACTTAAAAAATAGAGAGTAATATTGTGCTATAGACCGGAAGAGTCAACATAGTAAAAATACCGATTCTCGTCAGATTTATCTGTAGAGTTAATGCAATTCCTAACAAAATCCCAGCCGTGTTGTTGTTGTTTATAGACACAAATAGCCTTATTCTAGTGTAAGGTTAAGGTGTACCTTGTGTTGATTTAATACACTTCTATATTGCCAAATGGTTGCCACCATAGTGTTTGCTAACACTTCTATCACATCACAGAATTACCATTTCTTTTTTGTGGTGAGAACATTTATGATCCACTCTGTTAACTACCTTCAGCTATAAAATATGGTCTTGATAACTATAATCACCAAGCTGTACCTTTTATCCTGTAATTCATGCATCCTGCATAAGTGAAATTTTTATACTTTGACCAACATCTCCCCATTTACCCACCTCTTAGCCCCTGGTAACCATCTTTTTACACTCTGTTTCTATGAATCTGGCTTTTTTAGATTCCACACACAAATGATATCTTACAGAAACTGTCTTTCTCTGTCGGACTTATCCACATAGCCTAATGCCCTCAAGGTCCATCTGTATTGTTGCAAATGGCAGAATGTCCTTCTTTCTCGATACAATGGCTGAATAATCTTCCATTGTATTGTATGTCTATCTATCATCTATCTAAACAGCCTAGATATCCTTCAGCAGGTAAATGGTTAAACAAATTGTGGTATATCCATACCATGGAATTTTATTGAACAAGAAAAGGACACACACTACTGATACATGCAACAACTTGGGTGAATCTCCAGAGAACTATGGTAACCAAAGAAAGCCGGTTCAAAATTGTTACATGCTATAGGATTCCATACACATAATATTTTTGCACTCAGGAAATTTTACAACTTGAGAACAGATCAATGGTTGCCGGGGATCAGGGGTGGTAGGGGTGAGATGTAGTGGGCGTGTTATAAAAGGGCAACAGGAGGGATCCTTGAGATCTCTGATATATTTAGTATCCTGACTGACGCGGTCGATGCATGAACCTACACAGGTGATAAAAATAAAATTGGGTAGAGTTCAACACACACCCACAAGTAAAACTGGGGAAATCTGAGTAAGATCAGTGGATTGTATCAATGTCAATAGCTTAGTTGTGATGTAATACTATAGTTTTACAAAAATGTTACCATTGGGGAAACTGCAGGAAGCACACAAGGGTTCCTCCTGCATTATTTCTTGCAACTGCATTTGAATCTACAAAGATCCCAATATATATTTCAATTAAAAATGTAGCATCTCTGTTTTTTCTTTTCCTGACTAGACCCGGATGAATCACAGCTTTAGTATCAAGCCAGCATCACAGAATGCAGGACAGAAAGACGGGGGAAAAATCAGGTCTATCGTGACTTTGCTGAGTCCCAGATCAAAGCAACTCTGACGCCCATCCTTCCTCTGCACTTGCCAGTCACTTAAGCCAATGAATTTCCTTATTGTTTGAGGAATTTGGACTATCAAGAGATTTTCCTTTCCCAATCCAGGGCCAGTTTTCGCTCATGGAAATGAAGCAAAGAGAGATACTACCAAAGAGAGATACTACGAAATTCACATTTTGGAAACAGTAATGCACAGTGCCTAGAAGATAATTTTGGCTTGAAGCTTTTTAAGAGGGGAGACCTCACCCAAGTTACTTACCTTCTCCAGAGAGGTTACAGATACTTCTCTAGTTTTTTGGTAAGTGTCCACTCATGAGACAAATCTTTGCTGAGTGTCTTTTCTGGGTTTTGGAACAGCAAGTTAAATGGATAAAATCCCCAACTCATGGAGGTTGCATCCTAGGACAGGGAGACAAACACGAAACATATGACCAGATAAACATCTAATACGGTGGACGGTAGTGAGTCCTAAAGAGAAAAACAAAGCAGGTGCTAGAGCACCGTGGAGTGCAATGAGGAACGTGCTGGGTGATATTTTACTGCATGGTCTGGGACCGTGTGAATTATCATGTGCTCTTTGAACAGAGATTTGAAGGAAGTGAGAGTGAGCCATGTGGATATTTGGCTGAAGAGCATTCCAAGGCAAGGAGAGGAGAAAATGTCTTGACTCTTTGGATGTGTTTATGGAGCTGTTAAAGATAGACTGGGTAATCTTTTGGGGAATCTTTATCCTCTACTTGTTCAAAACAGTGTGCTGTCTTGGTGTGGAGTAAGAAACTAAATTTTGATTAAAATTGTTACTTTTCAGTTGCCTGAGTTAGTTTCATGTGAATAACCTATCTGTGAGCTCATGGCTCAGCTGGGTGGAGAAATGTGTGAAAATCTCTATCTAGGGCAGTGGGCTCAGATGTCAGTTTCTCTTCTTTTTTTCATCACAGGAAAGTGGCAGGCAGAGAAAAAATAAGTGGGTGTTAGCTGGTATGAGCTTCTAGGTGTCTGTACTCAAGTGTCTCCATCTATCAAAAAGTCATAATTGCAAGGTTAACTCCACAGGGTTGCAGATGTGTGAGTAAGAGGAGAAATGGAAGAAAAAGCTTTTTATATGTTCCTATCGATTGGTATCTTTAGTTTCAGATTAATGAGATCTTTCCTACAACTTGGTCCAAAACCCGTTTTTAGGGGAAGGGGCATAAGCATGAAATCCATGGACCCTAACATCTGGAAAAAAAGGTACACACGCCCAATTTCAGGAAAGGTCAGAGACCCTCAAAACCATCCTACAAGGGTCAGGTTAAGAACCCCTATTAAACCAGTTAGTTGACATAGCTTTGTAAACAAATAACACATGGGTTTTTATTGGAATAAAGTGGGAAAATGGACATAAAAAGACTTGCAAAATGGTGTATTGACGTGAGTTATTATTGAACTTTTATGAGAACGCATTTGTGTGTAGACATGTGTGAGTTAGTGCATTCATCAGATTCTGTGCTTGTCGTGGTGGTGAAGGGGACAATGTATTGCTTGTTTGTGAAAACATATGTATGAGCACATTTGTGAGCCTTGGCAGGCATATCTTTTAGTTCAAATGCATCTGTCTCTGTGTGTATGCGCAGGCGTGGGTGTGCCTCGGTGTCCATGTGCTTTCGTTAGATTTTGTTGGAAGTGAAGCCTTTTGGATCAATGAACCAAAAGATGAATGTCATGTAGCACAGGACCTGGCCCCGGGGGGCTGACATCCTACGAGTTTGTCTGAAAAGCCCATTTGCAGGCAGATGCTAGCACAGTCAAGTCCCCAAAACATTGACCAGACCCAGAATCATGTCTGCTGATTTTCTGCAAGTTTTTAAAGAGAAAAGGAAAACATAATCCTCTTTTGGGTATTCATTGTTTTCACTTCTGTTCCTTCTAGGGATGGAGAGCCAGAAAGGAGAAAAAAGTTTCCCTCAGGAAATACAGTCCTTCTGCATTCCTGTGATTTTCAGGAGGAAGAGTACAGAGCATGGTGGCAAGAATTTGAACTTGGGAGTTAAAATAGGTGAGTTCTGATCTCGTCTCTCCCCTTACCAACTGGCACACATTGGACAAGTCACCGAAGCTTCCTGAGCTACAAATTGCTCATTACTAGGATGGGGATAATATCTATTTTGTCAGGCTTTGGTACTGTTGAGAGTATGACATAAGGGTCACATATGCATAGAGGATATGCATAGGATATGCATAGAATACATAAACATTCAGTTTATAAAAAATAACATTTCATGTTTAGTCAATAAAATTTAAAATATTCGAAAGAATTACATAGTGCTTCATTTTTCTGTGGTGGACTTTCTAGACTAACTTAGAAAAAGATCTGGGAAAATTCTCATTGTGTTATTTATTTAAAACAGATATTTGCTCAGCTCCTACTTTATGCCAGGCACTGTGTTAGGGGCTGGAGATACAGTGGAAGACAAATACAGCAATAATCCCTATGAAAGGAGTTTATAGCCTACTGAGGGAGATAGGTATTAAGCAACCAAACAAGTAAATATATAAAGATAATTAAAATGGTGGCAAAAGCAATAACAATAATAATGAATGCTATGAGGGATCTAATAAAAGGATCTAATTTAGCCTGTGTCATCATGGAAGACTTCCCCGAGGAGGTGATTTCAGCTTGAGATCCGAAGGGGATTGATCGAATTGGCTTGGAGCAAAAGCAGTCGTTAAACTCTGCCCGTTAAGATCTGCTTTTCCCCCTGTGATTCTGTGGAACAAACATGAAATTGAATTCCTTTTCCATGCTGAAAAGTAAGTAAGGGAAAGAGGTGGAGGGATATATGTAAGGAGAATATTAAGAGATAAATCTTATTTTTATATTGTAGTCTCTTTCCTTCAAACTGTTCCTAATCCCGTGACTTTTGATTCATAAAGAGATAGCGTTTTCCCTCCCATTATAGCCTTGCCGAAAGACAGTGAGCAGTTTTGCAACAAATGATTTATGTACTGAAATCTGGAGAGATTTTACTCGTAAAAATATTCCAGCCGTTTATCTTGATCATCTGATATATCAGAGCCTGGCTTGGATGCTTCTGAATTAACTGCAGATTAAATGATACAAGCCAGTTGGAAAAGTAGAAGGGCAGAAGAGGGGCCACGGAAGGAGGCGCATCACCACTGTGATCGTAACCTTATTAATGTAGAAAGCTTATTGCAGGATTAAAGGCAGGAGGGGTCGAGGTGAGATCTGGATCTTGGGGTGGGGGGCGGGTGGATGGTTCCTGGTCGGGTGGACGTTCAGTCATTAATACATTGATTAAGCACGTACTGTGTGTTAAACAGGGAGGCTGCAGTGGTGGGCATTTTAGGTACGGGTGTTGTGCTCATGGAACTTATAGTCTGATGGGAGAAGGAGATAATAAAACAAACGAGATCTACCAATACATCTCAAACACAGCATCATTGCGACTTAGTGGAAGCAGGGTGGGTCAGACAGCATGGCTTCACTCCCTCCATCAAGTAATTCTTGCTCTCCTATTCATGCGTTTATTCAGTCATCCGCCTGCTATTCAATAAGTGTATTTTCTGAGCTCCTATTTTGCTTTTTGTTCGGTGTAACCAGGGGAGCCCCCCAAAATGAGTGAGATGGGACCTCCCCCTTCACAAGAGCTGAGAGTCTGTGGGAACAAATCATTCCAGTGTGAGGCAGAATTGGGTACGTGCCTCAAAAGAGTTTCATCCAGAGGTCGTGAGTGTCCAGAGGGAACAGACATCTTATTTGGCTGGGCAATTGACTTTAGGGAAGAAACCAAAAATTCAAACACTATATACTGAGTGCCTTCTGCTGACCCAGTCTCTGTGCTAGATTCTGGAGTTAACAGACATGATCAGACAGAGGCGCTGCCCAATGGTAGCTTCTAGTGTGGAAGATGGGGCAGGCATTTAGATAATAACTGCAGTATGATGGGGTCATTCATTCACTTACCAAATATCTCCCAGGGATCTACCATGGACCAGTCTGTATGTGGATACGAGGTGAGCAGGATTGACCTTCCCTGCCCCTGTGGTACTTATACTCAGGCTTATAATATGGTGGACGGATTTTGTTATTTTGCTGGGCCTCACCAGTTTTGGTTACTGCCAGATGCGGTAGGTGATGAGGGGCCCCTGGGGGACTAACTCGTCTACTAGGGTCAAAGAATTGGATATCCAAGGAACAAGGTTATAGTGGGAGTGTTCAGCAAGCAGCCCCCTCCCCCAAAATTCCAAAAGAAAGGGCGGACTAGAGGGGCCAACCAGAGGATGTGAGAAATCGGGAAGTCAAGTAGTCAGCAAGCAAATGGAAGGTCTGTTGGGAAGGAGAGAAGAAGACAAACATTTACTGGGCACACACTAGGGGCAGGCATTATACTAGCTGTTTTACACGCGGAGTTTCATTCATTCTTTTTTTTTTAAATTATGTTAATCACCATACATTACATCATTAGTTTTTGATGGAGTGTTCCATGATTCATTGTGTATAACACCCAGTGCTTCATGCAGAACGTGCCCTCAATACCCATCACCAGGCTAACCCATCCCCCCACACCCCTCCCCTCTAGAACCCTCAGTTTGTTTTTCAGAGTCCATCGTCTCTCATGGTTTGTCTCCCCCTCCAATTCTCCCCCCCTTCATTCTTCCCTTCCGGCTATCTTCTTTTTTTTTTTTTTTAACATATAATGTATTATTTGTTTCAGAGGTACAGGTCTGCTTACACAGTTCACAGCGCTCACCATAGCACATACCCTCCCCAATATCTATCACCCAGCCACCCCATCCCTCCCACCCCCCACCACTCCAGCAACCCTCAGTTTGTTTCCTGAGATTAAGAATTCCTCATATCAGTGAGGTCATATGATACATGTCTTTCTCTGATTGACTTATTTCACTCAGCATAACACCCTCCAGTTCCATCCACGTCGTTGCAAATGGCAAGATCTCATTCCTTTTGATGGCTGCATAATATTCCATTGTAGGCGAGTTTCTTTCATTCTTTGTGATGCATGATTACAAGAGAAAGTCAAGGCCCAGACTTATGTAGGACCTGGGATCCAGACATAGTACTGGAAAAACCCTGAGGTAAATTTCCTAGGACTGGAGAAAGAGGGAGGAGGGGACTTTGAGAAGGAGAAGACAGTAGAAGGGTGAGAAATAGGTTGAGATTTCAAGGCTGAAATTGACTGAGCTGCCAGAAGGCTGAGAGCCTGAAGAAGCCAAGAGCCTGCTGTCCTTCTTCATGTTGGAATGATCTCTCAAGCCATCTGCTGATGAGGGGCAGTGGTGGCCTCTGAAGACAGTGAGGGGAGGTGGAGTTGGGGAAGCTGTCAGGCCTGGCATAGAGGAGCAGAGCCAGACTGTTTCTAATACATTCCACCCAGCGGGACCTCTGTTCCTGATTTCTACTCTGAACATCCGCTGTGTGCAGATTAGATCAGGTAGCTGAGATATGGAGTCTCACAGCTCCTGGGGTTTTCATTCATAGCAATTGAATTAGGAAGTGTTCAATGGCAAGTAACTAAAACCCAACTCCAAACCAAGTAAGTTATTAAAGGTCATTTATTTTTTTTTTATTTTTTTATTGTTATGTTAATCACCATACATTAAATCATTAGTTTTTGATGTAGTGTTCCATGATTCATTGTTTGCATATAACACCCATTTATTTTTAATAGCTTTATTGAAATATAATTTATGTACCCTACAATTCACCCATTTATTTTTTAATTTTTAAAATTTAAATTCAATTAATTAACATATAACGTATTAGTAGTTTCAGAGGTAGAGTTCAGTGATTCATTAGTCTTAAATAATACCCAGTGCTCATTACATCATATGCCCTCCTTAACGCCCATCACCCAGTGACTCCATCCCCCCCACCCCCAGCAACCCTTAGTTTGTTTCCTATGATTAAGAGTCTGTTATGGTTTGTCTCCCTTTCTGATTCGTCTTGTTCTATTTTTTCCTCTCTTCCCCTATGATCCTCTGTTTTGTTTCTTAAACTCCACATATGAGTGAGATCATATGATAACTGTCTTTCTTTGATTGACTTATTTAATTTAGCATAATGCCCTCTAGTTCCATCCATGATGTTGCAAGTGGCAAGATTTCATTTTTTTGGCTATTGTGGACAGTGATGCAATGAACATTGGGGTGCAGGTGCTCCTTCGGATCACTACATTTGTATCTTTCGGGTAAATACCCAGGTAGGGTAGCTCTATTTTCATCTTTTTAAGGAACCTCCATACTGTTGTCCAGAGTGACTGTACTAAGCTTGCATTCCCACCAACGGTGTAAAAAGTTTCCCTTTTCTCTGTGTCCTCGCCAATATCTGTTGTTTCCTGACTTGTTAATTTTAGCCATTCTGACTGGTTGATTCACCCATTTAAAGTGTATGTACAATTCAGTGGTTCTCTATAGTCAATGTTAGATCGTTTTCATCAATTCATAAAGAAATCCCATTCTTTATAGCTATTACCCCTCTAACCCCTATCCTTCCTCGCCCTGAGCAGCCACTAATCTACTTTCTGTCTCTAGAGATTGCCTGCTTTGGACACTTCCTATGAATGGAATCATAGAATTATATAATAAAATAATATGTGGTCTTTTGTGACTAGCTTTTTTGACTTTGCAAAATAGTTTTGAGGTTTATTCGTGTTGTGGCATGCATCAACCTTATTCCTTTTATGGCTGAATAATATTCCACTTCATGGATATATCACATTTTGTTTATCCATTCATCAGTTGGTGGACATTGGGGCTATTCCCATCTCTTGGATATTATGAATGATGCTGCTGTGAACATTCACGTACAAGCTTTTGGCAGACAGATGTTTTCATTTCTCTTGGGTATGTACCAAAGAGCGGGATCACTAGGTCATTTGTTAATTCTACATACAGTCATCTGAGAAATTGCTAGACTCTTCCAAAGCACCACTTTACATTACCACCAGCAGTACATGAGGATTCTGATTCCTCTCTGTTTTCACCAACATTTGTTAGTATGTGACTTTTTGATTCTAGCCATCCTAGAGCTTGTGAAGTGATTTCCCATTGTTTTGATTTGCATCTCCCTGGTAACTAATGATGTCGAGCATCATTTCATGTGCTTATTGGTTATTTGTATGTCTTCATTGGAGAAATGTCTATTCAGATTCCTTGCCCATTTTGATTGCTTATTATTATTTTTATTATCGAAGACTACTTTTGTCTGAATATTCTCAAGATATTGAGGATTTCAGGTGAGGCTAGATCCAGTGGCTCAAAAATATTACCAGAGATATTTTTCTTTATGTATCTTATCTCTGCCTTCCATAATATTGGCTTCCTTTTAAGCCTGGCTCTTTTAGTGGTTGAAAAATGACTGTTAACTGCTATTGAGTGAAAACTTCCTCTGTTCTATACAGTGGCAGAGAAACTTGGGCTTCTTTTTGATTAGCTTGATTTAGGTCACATGATCACCTCTGAATTAATCACAGTGGTGATGGAATGGAAATTATACAGATTGGATTGGGCCATTTAAAGATGCATTTGAAGAGCTGAATTTGGACTCAGTTCTTACCTCCACCCCAAATGCACATGGCTAATACATAATGAGCACAATGAGGGAGGGTTGGGAGAGAGGTTGGAAGGGCAGCCAACATAATCCACTGTAGCACTTTTGTAATTATAAGTTTATGTAGCTATTTGATTAATGTCGATTCCCCATTAGGGTATCAAGGCAGCAGGGATCATATTTCTTTTGCTTACTTGCATTTAGAACACCATCCTTTTCCTCATCATATTAATGGACAGACATGGGCCAGATACTATGTTATGTGCTCTGTGTGGATTAAAACACTATATAGTTGACATTATTATTATCATCCCCATTTTGCACATGCAACATCCAGTAAGTGGTAGAGCTGGGATTTGAATCCAGGCAGGCTGGGGACTGGGTATTCTTGACCTCCTTCTCCATGGATGGCAAATAATTTTCATCTTTGCAGCTTTTAGTACGATGTGTGGCACAGAATAGGCATGGACACTCAATAAGTATCTGTTGAATTGAAATTGAATGAAAATCTAATATTTTATTTTATTTTATTTTATTTTTTTTAAAGATTTTATTTATTTATTTGACAGAGAGAGACACAGTGAGAGAGGGAACACAAGCAGGAGGAGTGGGAGAGGGAGAAGCGAAGCAGGCTTCCCGCAGAGCAGGGAGCCCGATGCGGGGCTCGATCCCAAGACCCTGGGATCATGACCTGAGCCGAAGGCAGACGCTTAACGACTGAGCCACCCAGGCGCCCCGAAAATCTAATATTTTAAAGTAAAGCCATGAATTTCTTTCATGGCAAGAAAAGTAGGCGAGGTCAGAGACCAAAATGAAGAACCAGGTGGTTGGATGAGTTTCCCAGCAGCCCCTTCCATGACACTGATGCTCCTGCCCCGGCTTTGAGACAAAGATCTGGGTCAGAATGTCTGAGGTCCCATGTATCAGTTAGACACATCTCCAGACCTTCAGTGAGCTCTCCTCTCAGGAGGTGAGACCAGCTTCCCAAAGTTCATGAGTGAGCATAGAAATCCAGAAACCAACTTTGAAATAAAGCCTTAAATTCCTTCTGCAATAAATAATTGAAAAGTCTCATAGTTTTTTTCCCCCATCCTTTGAATCAAAAGAGAAATAATGTGAGATCAAAACCCCCAGAAGAATATGAAGAAAAATATTCAGAAAAGATATGGGTGCTTGGAATAGAAAACATCTTTCCCCATACATCAAAAGAAGCTCCCAGTTTATCAGACATTTTCATGTGGGCTGCGGCACATTGGGATGAGAGGAAAAGCAGAGCAGCGAATTCTAGGTCATTAGACTGGAAAGTCAGCTGAAATGAAACTAGATCTTGTCTCTCCTTTGGGACAGACATGTTTGCAAAAGATTTATTCAATTTAGGACTATTTCCTGATTTGCTTTCCCCACATTTGGGTTTGAGAGATACCTGATATGGCCTGAAAAAAACCTCAAATCTTTAGGTGGATGGTATTCTATACTTTTAAAGGAGGCATTATTCACCTCATCTTGTACTGTCCTTATCACATTTGATGTACAAAAGGCTAGTATTATCGGTCCCTTTTACAGAGGATAAAGTTGAGGCTCAGAGCGGGGCACTGATGTGTTGATTATCATATAGCTGGCGAGGGCCAGAGCTGAAGTTCTATTAGAACTTGGCCCTCTGTGCTTCCAAGAACAGAAGATGGAAGGGAAGTGCAGACATGGACTCAAATCTTCCATCACTTTCTAGTGGCTTTGATGGACTTGTTTTGTCTTCATCTTGCTCGTTTGTGAAATTGGGATAATACCTACATTGCAAGACTGTGGTGGGGATCAGGTGAGACAATGTATGTAAGGTGCCTAGTTGCAGCATTTGAGATGGTGCCGTAACTAGCAATCCTCTTCCCTGTTCGAGTTCTGAACTGATTAAGAAATTATAAAACAGACTGACAAAATAGATTTTTAAATAGAGTTATAGAAGTTGGCATATGGGGAAAATGTAGCTTATATCAAGGAAAATGTAGCTTACATCAGTAGAAATCGGGTTTCCTAATACTAAACCCTGGACCTAGGGAGACTTTCCACTAAGTCATCTGCAACACTGGTCCAAGTAAGAGCTCCTCACGTGGGGCAGGTTGATCATTACGTTGCTGCATGGCCGAGAGCATTGCTGAGCAAATGGTTTTTTGTTTGTTGTTGTTTTTTTTTTTTTTTTTTTTGTTTTGTTTTGTTTTGCAAGCAGGCTGGATCCTGAGAGGAAGGGGAGAAGAAGGGACAAGGGTAAATCAAAACCATGCGATCAAATTGAAACAATGAGATACCACTAGGCTGGCTATGAGGAAAGACAATAAGAGGTGTTGAAGAGGATATGGAGAAATAGAAGCCTCAGTTATGGATGGTGGGAATGTAAAATGGTGCGGCCACTTTGGAAACCAACCTGGCAGTTTCTCAGATGGTTACATTGAGAATTACCATGTGGTGTAGCAATTCCACTCCTAGGTATATATCCAAGAAGAATGAAGTTATTTACAATTTATAAGTTAAGCGTATTTTGAGAGAGGAAGAGAACAAGGAGTGCAGTAAAGGGAGGGTGGCTTTGATGCAAAACTCTAGGGGGCGCCATCTGTGTTATGGTCGATGTAAATGGCACTCATGGGACTTGGGCATCACAGTGGTCCCCCATGGAGAAAGAACCCCACTCTCTGTGTAACCTTGGGAAAGTCATTCACCGTAAAATGGGGAGGGACTAGGTGGTTTCTAAGGGATGTGGGATTCTCTCTGCATATCTCTGTCCTGCATTTCTCTCTTGCTTAACATTCATGGGGCTGTCTGTTGGTGCCTTGATGTCTTAATTTGGGAGCTCCTGGAGCAGTAAGATGGAAATATCTAGGGGGATCTAAATGCCATCTGGTTCCTTTGAGTCCCACTTAACATGGGCTTCCCCCTTACAGTAGCTGCTTCCAGCCTCGGATCCATTTCATTCCCATGGGTGGGATTTCTGTAGAAGCAGAGGCCAGCTGCAGGCCTTACTGATGCTGACTGCTGATGTCCCAGGCAACAGCAGAGATAGAAGACAATTGCCTAGAAACTGGAAACAGTGTCTAAATGTTGTCACAGCCTCTGATACCACAGGGTACTTTTGGCATTGGTGGCTGTGTTGATGATGTGGGATGGGGCTATCAGACCGGATTGCACAGGCATCCCATAGCTCTCACAGGCAAACATCTGAACAAGAGAAGGAAGAGGAGAACCACCCCCGCAGTCCTGATGGACAGATATCAGTTGTGTGTGTCTGGCACTGTGTTATGCACTTTATATGCTTTTTGTAATAAGCCCATGAGGTAGGTACTGTTCCACCTATTGCCTATGCTAGCAGCTTCAGAGTGGTTAAAACACTTGTTGGTTTACTCTTGTTAGTAGTGGAGGATTGAAGCCTCAAATCTAAATGATTTTGCTCCAGTGGTCATGTACTCAACTACCACTAAAAATCTGTATCTTATCATAAGTTGGATCACCAATTCAGTTCAATTCTGCAAGTTTTTATTGAGTACATGCTGTGCTAAAGGAAAAGATGAAGGAAACCAACAGTTTGAGGCCCTTCTATTAGCAGGGACTGTTTTAGGGATTCTATTATTTTGATTAAAATATTTTTAGCTTTGGGTGCCTGAGTGGCTCAGGTGGTTAAGCGACTGCCTTCGGCTCAGGTCATGATCCTGGAGTCCCGGGATCGAGTTCCGCATCGGGCTCCCTGCTCAGCGGGGAGTCTGCTTCTCCCTCTGACCCTCTCCCCTCTCATGCTCTCTCTCTGTCTCATTCTTTTGCTCTCAAATAAATAAATAAAATCTTTAAAAAATAAAATAAAATGTTTTTAGTATAATTGACAAATAAAAATTATATATATTTAAAGTGTCCAACTTGATGTTTTAATATATGTATTCATGGTGAAATGATCACTACAATTAAGTTTATTAATATATGTATCACCTCCTGGAGTTACTATTTTATTTTATTTTATTTTATTTTATTTTACTGTGGTAAGAACCCTTAAGATCTACCCTCTTAGCAAATTTCAGGTGTATAATATGGTATTATTAACTATGGTTACCATGCTGTACATTAGATCTCCAGAACTTATTCATCCTACATAAGTGGAATTTTGTATCCTTTGACCAATTTCTCCCTATTCCTCTCTACCCCTAGCACCTGGTAACCAGGATTCTACTCTTTGCTCCTTTGAGTTTGACTATTTTAAATTTCACATATAAGTGAGATCAGGCAGTATTTGTCATTCTGTATCTGGCTTATTTCACTTAGCATAATGTCCTCCAGTTTCATCCATGTTGTTGTGAATGGCTGGATTTCCTTCTTTTCTAAGGCTGAATAATATTGCTACACACACATATATATATACATACATACATACACATATTTTCTTTATGTATTCATCCATTGACAGACATTTAAGTTGTTTCCATATCTTGGCTGTCATGAATAACTCTGCAATGAACATAAGAACACAGATATTTCTTCAAGATATTGATTTCATTTCCTTTGGAAATACACCCAGAAGTGGGATTTCTGGATCATATGGTAGTTCTATTTTTAATTTTTTGAGTAAGCTTCATACTGTTTTCCATAATGGCTGTACCATTTACATTCCCACCCACAGTGCACAAGGATTCCCTTTCCTCCACAACCTTGCCAACATTGGTTATCTTTTGTCTTTGTAATAATAACCACCATTCTAACAGGTGATAGGAACTATCTCATTGTGGTTTTGATCTGAATTTTCCTGATGATGAGTGATGTCAAGAGCATCTCTTCATATACCTGTTGACTGTATGTCTTCTTTTGAGAAATGTGTAATCATGAACTTTGTCCATTTTTAAATCAGAATAATTTTTTTGGCTATTGAATTGTATGAGTTTGTTATATATTTTGGATATTAACACCTTATCAGGTATATGGTTTGCAAATATTTTCTCCCATTTTATAGGCTGCCTTTCCACTTAGCTGATTGTTCCCTCTGCTGTGCAGGAGCTTTTTTTTACTTTGATGTCATTCCAATTGTCTATGGACAATGTTGGGTTTTGTTCCCCGTGCTTTTGGTGTCATATCCAAAAAGTCATTGCTTACACCAATGACAAGGTGATTTTCCCTATAGTTTCTTCTAGTAGTTTTATGGTTTTAGATCTTGTGCTTAAGTCTTTAATCCATTTTGAGTTTATTTTTGTATATGGTATAGGATAATGACCCAATTTCATTCTTCCGATGTGGATATCTAGTTCTCCCAGCCCCATTTATTGAAGACATAATCCTTTCCCCATTGTATGTTCTTGGCACCCTTAGTTGAAGATCAATTGGCCATAAATGTGTGGATTTATTTCTGGACTCTCTATTCTCTTCCATTGGTCTATATGTCTGTTTTCATGCCCGTATCATACTGTTTTTATTGCTGTTGCTTTGTAATACATCTTGAAATCAGGAAATGTGATTCTTCCAGCTTTTTTTCTTCTTTCTCAAGATTGTTTTGGCTATTGGGATCTTGTATGGTTTGGCATACAGTTGAGGGTTATGTTTTCTATTTCTGTAAATAATACACTTGGGATTTTGATAGGGATTACATTTAATGTGTAGATCACTTTGGGTAGTATGGACATTTTAGCAGTGTTAATTCTTCCAGTCCATGAACATGGTTGTCTTTCTATTTATCTGTGTGTTCTTTAATATTCAGTGTACAAGTCTTTTGCCTTTTTGGTTAAGTTTGTTCTTAAACATTTTATTCTTTTTGTTACTACTGTAAATAAAATTGTTTTCTTAATTCCCTCTTCAGATAGTTTGTTGTTTGTATAAAGAAACACCATTGATTTTTGTGTGTTGATTTTGTATCCTGCAAATTTATAAAGTTTGCTCATTTCTTTTAACTTTTTATTTTTGGTTGAGTCTTTAGGGACCTTTTACATATATGATCATGTCATCTGCAAAATTTTAGATGCATTATTTCATCGACTCTTCTCATCTAGCATTGGGAGATGAGAATCATGATGTCTGTTGTACAGCGTAGGAAACAGAAATTCTAGAAATGAAACCACTTGCTCAAAGTCACATCTGTGATTCACAACAGAACTAGGGTGACTCAAGACTCCTGAACTTGAGCCCTGGGTTCTTTCTACCTTCTTTGACGTATTTCACAACTTGCTCACAGGTGTAAATATTTATGTGCGTATATTGTATAATATCAACATAAAGAATATAAACACATATATACACATCATAGTTATCCCCACATCAGAGGGCAATGGGAAAGACCAAATTACCCACAAATGGATGTAAAAAGGCTGTAAGCATGTTGTTATTTATTGTTAGCTTTTGCGGTTATTACTACAGTTACAAGTCGTAGCTGCTCATCTGTGAAGGATGCTCCCTGACCCACAGCATGTGGGGGCTCTGGGGAGAAGACGGAATTTTGCCTTCCCTATCCCTTTCCCGCTGACATCACAACTCTGCTTCAGCACAAACAAAAAAGAAAAGACTGATTAAGTGTCGTGATGTTGCCTTCAGCTCCATTAAATTCGCAAGTGTCAAGGGAAGGGAGGTCGGCTTATGGGAAGCAGGCAGGGAAATGAGTGTTGCAGATGGCTGGTTTGCAGGTCTTTGGGAGCATGACGACTCTTCTTTACACCCTGAGAACTCCCAGATATAGCAAATCCCAACAACTGCTTGAAGGCGTGGGTATCTGTACAGACTTTGGAGCTGCTGAGGAGCTGGACTCTCTGAGTTCAAATCCTGATTTGCCTGTTGTGACCTGGGTGAATTTAGGTAAACTAATCACCACCTTTCACCTCCATTTCTTATTTTTTGAAAAAGATTGTATTAGAACCTACCTTGGATGGTTGATGAAGGATATGAGGAAATAATATATGTAAAGGTTTGAATCCTAAGCCTCACCCACACTGAGCATTCAGTAAATGCTAGCTATCATTCTGTTATAAAACCAGCCAGATATGTTCCACCACTATGAAAGCAAGCAGAGTGGCATTGCCAGTTGCCTTAAGTACTGTTTTCAAAACACGGCGTGGAGGGAAAATACAAGAAATGGGATGGGGTGGGGGTGGGAGATATACGGGAGAAGAAGGGGGTGCTGACTCTCTCCCTGCATGTATTGAAGAGGTTTGGAATCGAACAGGCGTGGGTGTGAATCACGAGCAAGTCATTCAACCTCTCTGAACCTCATTCTCCTCATGAATAAAATGGAAATCATAAATCCCTCTCTTAGAATTTGACAAATCAAAGATCTGATCCCTCTTTTATTCCTGACATAGGAAGAGATGGAACGGGGATGGAAAAAAGAAAAAGAAGTAACATTAATAAGTGTCTACTGTGTACCAGTTGTGAGGTTGGACAGAGATAATTTGGTAGGTGCTCAGGATAAGGTGTTGGTACATTGGGGATCAAATTTCAGCAAGAAACCCATAGATGCTTAGAACTTACTGTGCTATTCTCCCTCCTTCTGCCAAGATTCCCCCCTAGAGGAGATAGAGATGTGGGAAAATAAGACTAGAGCTTGAAGTAACACTTCATTAGTAACTAAAGAGGAGCCTGCTTTCCCAAGCAAAGGCTTTCTGATCAAAGTTAGGCTTGAGGCTCTCAGAGAGCTCCCTATTCTCCCACTCCACCTCGCATCAGACATGCCCCTCGGGGCCAGCATGCTGAGGAGAGAGAAACAGAGAGAGAGAGAGGTGGCAGAACTTGAGAGCCACTCTGCCTCACTTCAAAAAGTTCTCTGAATGGTGTAGATGTAGGATATACCAGAGCTTGGCTGGTCTGCCCCAAAGGAAAGCCTTGTCTGGGTGTGAGGCAGGATGTGCAAGCAATGACTAGAACATGGGGCCTGCCTTGGAGGCTCAGCAGCCTTCCTTACTAGTGGAGGGTGGCCCAAGCTGTGCCCTGGGCTCTCGCTTATCTGAGATCTATTCCTCCTACCCTGTGGGGGGCTGGGAAGGAGGCTGTCAGGGGGGGCCCTGACATGGAAAGGGAAGTGGTCTCTTGTACTCACACTCAAAATGTTTATTCCCCCCCCCCCCGGGGATCCCTTAGGCTGATACTTTGTGCATTCTTTTCCCCTTTGAGGTGGTCCTTGTGTCTGGATTTCATCTTCCTTTCTAGAATTGGTCAAATCTAGGAATTGGATGGACTCCATATTGAGCCTCTACACCAGACTCTGATTATCACCTCCTTGGTCACAGCCATGGTGTCCTGACTCATCTCCTGATGTCTAGCTTCTCCATCCGCTTTCATTCACTGTTCTCTTAGTCATGGGTGACTTCTCTAGAACACACTCACCAGCTCAAGAACATCCCTGGCTGCAGACTAAAGGTCACATCTGTTAGCATGATGCTCTAGACTACTATACACAGACTTCATCCATCCTTTCCATTTATGGAACTGTCAACTCGATCTGTTTGCCTCTTGTCCCAGTACCCCAGTGTAATTGAGCACATATTGGTTTCTTTCAGCAAACTACAAACCCTTTCAGATGGGGACTGTCATTTAGTCATCTTCATAGTTCCTTCAACACCCAGTGAAGTGCTTGGCACATACTAGGTGCTTAATATGGTGGAGTAGACCTCAGAAGCCAAACTTTTGGGTTGGATATGGTCTCTTTGTGGCTTTAGAAAAATCATGCATAATCTCTGCACCCGAGTACCTTTATCTTAAAAATGGGGGTGAGAATAATACCTACCCTATAGGGATAATTTGAATATTACATTGGTTAGTAATCATACATTCCTTTGACAAGTGCATGGAATAAATAAGTGTACCACATCGGTTAGCTATGACTACAGTCACCATTGCTCCCAAGTCTCATAGAGTGGCAGGTTTATAGGCATTAGCACGCATTTTAATCATCATGGTCCATCACTTTTATTTGGGGCTTTATTGCTTTCATCACAATTCACATAAACAATTTTAAATGATTCTCATAGCTAAGCCTGTGAAATCCCTTCCTGCAGATGAGGAAACTAAAATAGAGAGGGGGGTTTAGTGGCCTCCTCGGTGACACAGAAAAGACTCAAAATTAAATCTTCGGATATCGATTCATTACTCTTTCCATTGCACTGTGGTCATCCCATGAATTCCAGAAGAAATCAAGTATAAATAAGTCATATGCTAAATTGATTTCACTTAAAAAGGAAAACTGAATTTTCATTTTATTTTTATTTAAAACATTTTGTTTTTAAAAATGGGATTGTGAATTTCTTGAGTGTTAAGACCACATTTCATTTTTTTCTGATTCTCCCAATCTCATACAGTATCTGGGACAAGACACACACTCAAAATGTTGTTGGAAGAAAGAAAAAAGTAAGAAAACAATGAAGAAAAATACTTTAGGGTATGTGAACCACCCCCCCCATTTTGTGATACCTATAATATCACTTAAATTAAGTATTCATTACTGGAAGTGAGGGTCTTTTCTTTTGCACTTTAGTGGACAGATAGGTACTAACAGCTGTCTTACCCAAATCCCCTTCAGAAAATGCAGAGCAAGTAGAGTAAGAGCTCTCTTACAATTTCTCTGACATCACAAAAACATCCATAGTACAGCTCATGTGAAAGAAACATTAATTATATTTAGAACTCTTGAGTATGTTTCTCAGGAGTTGCTTGAGATGGAATTAGCAAGCTCCTTTATTTTAATAAAAACCCTAAACTCATAGAAGAGATTCATTCAGCTGTTTTTCCCTGCCTTGCAAAGTCCTCTTAGCCAGAGTATTGGAAATGAGAATGTCTAAAAGATGCTTCATTAGAATGCATGCTCCCCAAGAGCAAACCTTGCCTGTCTGGGCCTGTGTGTTCACAGTGCCTGGATGTAGTCAGAGCACAGTGATTATGTGCTGGGTGAATTAAATCGTCCAATAAGAACCTTTGAATGAGATCGCCTTTAAACTCTGTGCAAGTTAGAGACACTGGCATTTTTATGATTATAATTCTCCTTTATAAAATAAGTTCATCCCAATACCCCTAATAATTCCGTGAAATCAGGCAGATCTGACTGGATGTTTATGATCAATCGTACTGATTAGCAAATGGATAGGCTTCAAGATAGAGACCATAATACCCGACTCATACACGCCACAAATGCAAATGTATTCCAGCTGGTCACATCACTACCATGTACAGTTTACCAGAAGATCTGATTGCCTTCTTTCAAGTGATGTTTCAAACTGCTTCCATGAATCACACCAGCTCATTCTCTTTGAGGTCCAGAACAAGGATGGGCATTGTCTTTAATTCTAATTGAGGGCTTCAATTCTGGGACATCTCAAATATTGCAGGTGACACACGCTATCTCTTCCAAGGCCACATTTCGGAGGGTTTTCTAACAGGGAAGCAGCCAGATTTGAATATGGTGACATTAGACCTTGTCAGACAAAAACATCAATATTGGCGCATAATTAATGCTTGGAGCTTATCTGACATGGACAGAGCAGGCCCAGAGTGCTTTCAAAAATCAATTTGCTACTCGAATTATAAACATCGTAGATATAACCTGACAGGCTGATGCTATTAGAACATGGGGGCATCTAGAAAAACATTGGAACTAATCAAAGATCTATTCTCCCTTTCACTCCTGATATATGAAGAGATTGAACAGGGTTGAGAAAAGAGAAGTAACATTTATTAAGGATCCATAACAATCAGATGAAATGAGGCTTGTGATACTAATCTTAAGGATGGGAAAAGAGGCTCAAAGAGATTAAAGAATGTGACCAAGATCACACTGCTAGTGGGTGATACATGTGGAATTTGAACACAAATATGACCCTAAAGTCCATGTTCTTTGCATTCTTTCCCAAGACCACACATGCCTATGTTCTTGCCTTCTCTCTCCTCTGGGATGGTTCCTTCAAAGCTGTGTTCCAGGGAATGGGGGGGTGCTTCTGCAGAAGAGCAATTGTTGTACCTCAATGTCTACATTAACCTAAAAGCTTGATTTAAAAACTGTAATTGAATTACTATATTGTACACCTGAAACTAATATAAACACTATTTTTTTTAAAAGATATTTATTTAGAGCACGTGTGAGTAGGGGAGGGGCAGAGGGAGAGAGAGAATCTCAAGCAGACTCCTCACTGACCTGGGAGCCCAACTCAGGGCTTCAGCCCACAACACTGAGATCATGACTGAGCTGAAACCAAGAGCTGGAGGCTTAACTGACTGAGCCACCCAGGCGCTCCTATATAACACTATATGTTAATTAACTGGAATTAAAATAAAATCCTTAAAAAAAACCCTGTAATTAAAAATAATGTACGTGCTTCATTATATCATCTAACCAATTTACACACCAAAACGGTTACTAAAGAGTTAGCTTATTTTGTATATGTGTGTGCATGTATGTAGAACTTGAAATAAGTGGAATAAACCTACTCCCATAGTTTCTCTGTGTGTGTGCATATATTATATATAATATATATGATATATTAATAATATATGTTATATATTACTTTTATGTATAACTTTATATGTATACCTAAATATATCTATTTTTACATACATGCCTTTACATACATACCTGTGTGCATGTGTGTGTGTGTATTTTGCATATATACCTTTGGAATGTGAATGTGTCATAAATTAGAAGCCTGTAACTCTGTAGTGGGTTTTGTTTGAACCCCAAGGCAGTGATCGTCCACTCATGTAACACTCTGTAAGTGAGTACCACTACTTCTCTGTGTGGAAGGTTTTTCTCAATACTGCAAACTCAAACAAAATACCCAAATATATTAGATGCTCGAGCTGTCTTAAGATCATAACGCTTATCCATAACTCCCAAGGTACTGTTTGATCAGAGTAGTCTCATTGTTTTTAATGATAGGTTTTAAAGCAAGTGCTGTAAGAAGGAACTTGGGAAGTAAATTCATATATTTTTTTAAAGATTTTATTTATTTATTTATTTGACAGAGAGAGATAGTGAGAGCAGGAACACAAACAGCGGGAGTGGGAGAGGGAGAAGCAGGCTTCCCGCGGAGCAGGGAGCCCGATGTGGGGCTCGATCCCAGGACCCTGGGATCATGACCTGAGCTGAAGGCAGACGCTTAATGACTGAGCCACCCAGGCACCCCGTAAATGCATATTATTAAGATATGCTTCCATCTGCTTTCCATTTTAGGATTTCATGTAAAATTTCACCCTTAAAAACGGGCTCTCCTGTTAAAGGAATTGTAAATGATGAAGAAAGAGGAATTGGGACATCCACAAGTTCTATTTCCTTTGGTCTCAATATGTCCATTAGTTCTGTATCTAAGAATGAGTATGATGTTAACCATAACACCGAAAATGCCTGGAGTGAACTTTGTACATAAAACCCACCCATCTTTCAAGGCCTAACTAAACAAACAACCTTCTGGTGAGTCTTTTTTGCCAGAATAACAGGCTTTTCCCAGGGTGGACGTGACACCAGGTGAGGGCTTGTGGCAAGAGGCCCTGAGACGGGGTGTGGAAGGGCTGTGTGGGGGCCATATGGCCCACTGTGACACAAGGGCCCCCGACAACATTCTGCTTGGGATCTGCAGGCAGCTCCGGACCTCTGGCCTAACCTGTTCCTCAAGCCTCACCCACTTCCCTCCCCACCGCTTCCTCCATTGTGGACTCCCACCTCGCTCTTCCTTGCAGCCTTCCAGTGTAGCCCGGTCTCTGCTCCTCCAACTACAACCCTGCCTCCCATCTCCCACCATGTGAATCCTCCCTCTGGTTACAATGCATTAGACTTCTCCAGTTAAGCAGCCATGATGCATTGATTATACTGATGATGCGACTTATGGCCCCTTTGAATCTCTGTCCTTTTACTCTGTGACTGTGTCAGATTTCCATTGACTCTAGGCTGGTTTGGGAACCTGCTTTTGCCAACAGAATGCAGCAGAAGAGACAGCATGCTGATTCTCAGCTTACGCCCCAGAGGCCGTATCCACTTCCACTTGGTCTCTTGTACAATTGGCTTTCTTGTGCTTATGCTCTGGCCTTGACTTAAGAACATGCTCGAAGGATGGGAGAGTCCATGGAGGCTGGCTCGGGTGGAGAGCAGAGGTGCTCCAGCTGACAGCCAAGCCAAGACCAAAGGAGCTGCTCAGCTGGGTTTGGCAAAAACTGACAACCCTCAGACTTGTAAGCTGAACAACTGGTTGTTTTAAACTGAGCTATGGAATGGCTTGTTATGTGCAAGAGCTAACTGATAGAGTGATCCTCTTAGATACAACTCACCCCATTTCTCCCTCTGGCCCTAACTGAGTCCTGCCTCATACCTGCAGAGGCCATCCTCAATCTGTTCTTCCTTCATAGGATTTCACCATTGTGAGGATCTTACCATAAATTATCTTTGCTTATAAATATGTTGCCTTTTTCTCTAGAAAAATGAACATCTTGAGGATGAGTTCTCTGTCTAGGTCACTCCAGCTTGTTCTGTAAACTCCAACCATGTTGCCCTTCTGAGAGTTCCTGCAATGTGTCCTGTTGCATCTGGACTCTGGGTTTGGGCACTTACTGCTTCTGTTGATGGAAATACTTATCCCCAGCATTTCCCGTTCTTCTCCTGGCTGGCTGCTTTTAACGTTCCAAGTTCCGGTTTAAACGCCACTTCCTCGTGGAGGCCTCCCCAGACTACTTATGCTAAATCACGTCATCTTCCTTAAACTTGTTCTCGATCTCAATGTTGTGTTTCCCTCACAGGGTCTTACTGTGCACGATTATATTCTGGATTTATTAGTGTTCTTGTTAATTACCAAGTTCTTTCACTAGAATTTAAACTCAAATGAGCACAGGGGACCATGTCGGTCGTGGTTTCTTCACTGTATCCCAAGTGCTTAGCTCAGGGATTGAGACTGAGGAGACATACTAGTCGTATTCATGGAATGAATGAATGATGTCCTTCTGTATCCCCCCCAAAGGATCTTGCACATTGTAGATGTGTATGTGTATGTGTATGTGTTCCTTGATGGGTTGATTGAATGACATCATTCCATCACTTAAAGCTTTATGAGGTCAATTTAACCTACAGGTAAGCCTTATTTCCTTGGTTGAGAGAGGCTTGGTGAGGTTGATTAACTACCCTGAGTCACTGAACAAGGTGGGAAGCACTTTGATGAGAATCCAGAGTTTCTGGGTTCCTACCTGGGACTGTCTAAATCAGTCCACAGTGCTTTTGCAAAGCAAGCTTGGTGGAAGGTTTGTTCATTAGAAAAACTCGGAAGAAGTGATTGTGAATTAACAAAATCTCAATTATCATTTAATGAAAAAGATGGTGGTTAATTCTCAAGTACACACCACAACCCAAAGGAGGCTAACCCAATCATATATGTATAGCTCCTCAGGGATTCCTTTACAAGTGAATAGATGAGAATGATTTTGTAATTAACTGAGTGATTTAATGCAAATGGGTATCAGAATCTGACCTTAAGCCTTGACCTTCATGGCACGCAACTGCTGTGGTCATACTGGTCCAGAGAAGTTGGCTCATTTAAAACAATTAACTAGTCTTCCTTCCTGTCCTGCTTACCAAAACCTTTAAAGCCTTGGTTGAATTATCATAAAGTCTAAATTAATGGATCTGAAATGGTGAAGTTTGATTATTCTTGGAATGTTAGCGGTTGGCTGAGAAATGAAGCAGCCATTTTTAGGGACAGGGTAACCTAGCCAAAGATTCTAAGGCAGATGATGGGGGTGGCATAGCGGTTCGTTGGATGGGGACATCACTCACAGGCTCTGTTAGAAAGGGCACCGGCAGGCTTTGGCAGCAATTTAATCAGATTGACACTCACCTCACCCTTCAGGTTTAATTTTGTCCCTGGAAGTCAGATGCTTAAGCAAACCAGGCAAAGTGTTTGCTCACTTTGAATGGGGTGATTCAAGGACAGGCAAGCAGACAGAGTGAGTCACAGACGGTTCCATTTGGAGGGGTCCTTAGCTGTCATGTATTCAGGGGAAAAAAATGTCTGGACCAAAATAAAGGAGATAAATAAAAATAAAGCCATGCCTGTGTAAGAAAGCTAGAGCTGGGCCCAGACAGTGTCTCCCACTCTGGCGAATGGAGCGCTGAGCTCAGAGCCAGGGACCCTGGGCAACAGCCTGGATGTCCACTCTGGCCTTGTCACCTTGGGCAGGACCCTCCCAGTGTGGGCCTCGGGTTTTGCATTTGTAAACAGGTGGTGTGTGTGTGTGTGTGTGTGTGTGTGGCATGTTGATGAAAGCTCTCAGTTCCTTCCAACTATGGCTTTTTTGGAGTAAAGATAGCACAAACCCAGGCAGCGAGAGGCAGGGGGAGCCTGGACTCTGAAGGCAGAGATCTCGCCCCCAAATCTGGACGTTCATCTCTGACTTCACCTCCCTCCCCTTGGAGGTTTTCAGAGAATCAAAACAAATTTCCTGGGATGGGTAATCTACAAGACAAGACTCAAACATTTTCACAAAATCCAAGAAAGAGTCTTATTGATTTCTCCTGAACTTTCCCATAGCTCTGGCCTCCAACTTGATTGGCAGGGGGAGGTAGGGAAGGCAGACCTTAAAATTTGGCAGAAAAAGAGAATACAAGGTCTCCCAGGTTTAAGCAGTTTCTTGTGGAGAAATACTGCTTCTTCCGGGCAGGTGCTCAGTCTTTCTGTGTCTCCCCCTTCTGCTCTCTCCTTCTCCAGACAGTGGCAGGGGGCAAGGGAGAGCTGCCTATCCTCCTGGTGGACGCATCAGCTGGCAGGAGTCTTCCCCACTTGTTTCTGGCCCCCCGGCTCTGTCCTCTGCACCATCCCTGAAGCAGCTCCTACAGGGTCTCAGGGCCTGGGCTGACTGCTGCCCTTTGAGTCTCCATGCAAGAGGTCCTCACATGCAGACCATGCAGAGTCCACTATACTCTTTCTGCCAGGCGGGCTCCTGCCTCCGTGTACCTTGGGGCAATCAGTGAGGAAGTGGCCATACCTGGGGATTTTAATGGGGATTTTGTCATGTTCTGCCCTTTCCCTGATCTTTCTGTGGACTTGGAGCCCTTGGGGGGAGGTGGGGTTCCGATTCTCTTCTCAAGGACTCAGGCCTCCATCTCCACCCTTTGTCTGAGCCCTTCCAAAATTTGTCCCTTGGCAAAACACTTTCCCCTTCCTCTTCCTGTCTGGCAGAAACTTGAATTATGCCATATCTCAAGTTACATATGGCAAAGAATATAACTTGATGTTAAGATTAGCCTGGCTACGTTCTTGATGCTTAATGGAAGTTTGGAATTTAGAAATACTTTCCCTTTCTAACCAAAATCATTTGAAGACTACTGTTTCACCAAAAAAAAAAAAAAAAAAACCAAAAATCTAAATTGATATTCTAAATTGAGGGGTAACATTATGTTAGCTAGCAACTGTTTTTCCTCTGAATGTCTGCAACATACTGATTCGATGGCTAGGAAACGTCAGTGTGTCGTGAATGGAGAATGGAAGACACATTGCCTTGTATTCTCAAAAACACCAGGTATTTTACACAAAGAATAAAGTGAAAGAAGAGGGAAGTGGTGTAGTCTGGTACAAACAGCCAGTGTCTGGGACTCAGAAGACCCCAGTTTCAATCTTGACCCTATTGGATTTTGTGGCTTTCAGCAAATCCTACAACATTTTTGGTCCTCAATTTTCCCTCTGGTTCAATGAAAGAGTTGCATGAGATGATCTGGAAAGTTCTAGCAGTCCAAGACTATGGCTGGCCACTGGTCTTTCCCATTTTTGAGGGCAAGGGGCAGGGTGGTGCAATAGATCGTGAACTTGGGAGTTGGGCAGTGCTGGGTTTAAATCTCAGCTTCCTCACTGAGTCAGCCAAGTGCCTTGACCTCTCCGAGCCTCAGTTTTCCCATCTGTAAAATGGGGGTACTAAAGCTTCCTAAGTTTGTTGTGAGGATTAAACTGGCCCCTCCACCATGAGGTCAGGGCCCTGTCTACTTTTATCCACCACTGTATCCTAGTGCTCATCACAATGGCTGGTGCATAAGTTCTCACAAACATTTGTTCAATAAGTGAAAGAATGAATGGATGTCTTATTTAAAATACACAGCATGGCTTGGGCATGGTCGTTTGTTACGAGCCCTTTCCTTCCTTCTTCCCAACCTCTTCCTCCTTCCTTCCCTCCCTCCCCACCTTTTCTTCCTTCCTTCCTTCCTTCTGTCCTTCCTTCCATGTCCCTCTCTATCTGTCTCTGTCTCTCTTTCTCTCTTCTCTCTTTCTCTTTCTTCCTTCATTCCCTCTCTTGGCACAAAACTCAGCAGACCAATTGCAGGAAACCCTGGTGGAGATGGGGCCTCTGGCTACAGAACCCAGGGGACACCTTCAGGCTAACCTGAGTTGGAGGGTGTTGTGGGGCATCTTGGCGCTTGGGCTGCGCTCCTCACAGCTGGGGCTGCTGGTGCCTGCCACCCAGGCAGCGAGCTGTGCTGTGGGTAAAAATAGGCTGTACAAGCGGAGAGTGTTAGAACCGCCACCCCAGACGGTTCTCAGCCTAAACAAAGCAGCATATGGTGAGGCCCGAGTTGATGGGGATGGGCGGGGAGGGAGGGGAGGTATGCAGAGGGAATCAGGGAGCAGGAGGAAGGATGCAGGGCAGGCAACCCAACGAACTCTCTGTCCAGGCTGCCCGAGCTGCCGTCCACATTCCTTTGTGTGATTGGAGACCGTTAGGGCTGGGGGAGCCTGCCTTGCCCATTTTGCAGGTGCAGACACAGAGGCTCAGTGAGAAGCGTGGCTGTGGAAGCCAGAAGGAGGTCCAAGTACAGCAGTCCTTCCATTCCTGAATGCCCAAGTGGGGTTATGGAGGCAGGAAGACAGAGGCGGGTGGCCAGGGCTGGTGTGGGCATCAGGAACATCAGGTCACTTCTGTCCTGAGAAAGTACACACAGAGAACGGGTAAGCACTGTAAAAGGACACAAGTGAAACACACGGACTGGGGCAGGTCCCTGGACGCTCCTGGAACTCAATACCTCTCCTCCAGAATTCCTCCAAGACGTTAAGAGAGCTGCCGAACGAGCCTGGCCTGGCTGACTGTGGTTGCAAACAGCCCAATAATCCATTAACAACACCCCTCTTGGGGTCCTGTGTCTGCACTGCTGTGTAACTCCTGCTCTGGTCCACATGCCTCACTTTAGAGATGGGAATGGCAGGGTGGTGGTGGTGGTGGTGGGTGTGGAAGGCAGGCCATTGAAAACTGAACCCAGGAGCCCAGGCACCCTGGCTTTCTCTCTCTCTCTAACTCACTTTTTCGTAACATGGGAGCTGTAAGATTCTTGGACTCTCAAGTCACAAGACATGAGCTCTGTGAAGACAGCTTCTATCTTCTGTTTTATAAGGTGTCGTTCCAAGGCCCAGAAGAAATTTCTAGTCATTGGGCACGGAGCAGGGACTCAATAAATAAATATTTGCGGCATGGGGGCGCCTGGGTGGCTCAGTCGTTAAGTGTCTGCCTTTGGCTCAGGTCATGATCTCAGGGTCCTGGGATCGAGCCCCGCATTGGGCCCAATGCTCGATGGGAAGCCTGCTTCATCCATTGCCCACTTCCCCTGCTTGTGTTTCCTCTCTCGCTGTGTCTCTCTCTGTCAAATAAGTAAATAAAATCTTAAAAAAAAGCTATTTGTGGCATGAACAGATGAATGGGCCTTGGCATTAGATAACTCAGAATTCTAACCTCAGTTCCCCATCTCACCAGATGCCCCTGCTGGATCCTTGTTCTTTCATCAGGAGGTGGGATCATGGGACCTACCTTGCGGCAACATTGAAGAGATGGGTATAGAAGGGCTTCAGTAGATCGGTCAGTTATATTCCTGTGGCCAGGATCTTGGTCTCTCATCACCATCATCTCTGTTGAAGAGACTCTTCACAAGGTTGGAGAAGGGCCCCCCAATTAGGCAAGAAAACTCATCAGGAGTCAGACCCATTGGTTAGTATTGTGTCCATTGTGCTTTATTTTTATAGACATCGCCCAATCTGTGTTGCTTTTTCTATTTAATAGGGCTTCTTTGATAATATTCTGGACCTCCTTTTCTCTTAAGATTTCTCACTTTTCTCTTGTTGACATGTAAAATGGACAGGAATTCAGCTGGCTCATTAGTACAAGTCACAAGAGAGGACCAGAAGGTCCCAGACGGCTCAGATCTATCTGGACTATTCCCCAGAGCTTATGGATGGGTGGTGGGTGCCACAAGATGCAAAGGACCACCTAAGAAAAGACCACCGCCTGGGTGGAACCCCTGAGGACAAACATCACAGAATGGAGCCAAGGCTGCTCAAGGATGACCTTTCCTCTTGCCTCTTGCCATAACATGCCTACTGCCGGTGGGCTTTCATGCAAATCGTTTGGGCTGTTGAACAGGGAAGGGTTATGTATCATTGAATTAGTGGAACATTTGTATAGTTGGTCTTGTTATGGTCTTGACTTACATAAGAATTGATCAAAGTGTGATATTTCAGGATTAACACATGGCATTCATTCTAGTAGCAATAAAACATCCTAAGATTGAGTAAGCTAAGTAATTTCTACCTTTCCTACCTGGGTCAGAACCTGAGACATCTTTTAGGAGGGTTCTGGTACTAGAAACACCACTTTGACACCCACTCAGACAGCAAATGATTTTCTGGTCTGTGGGGGAGTCATTTGTTGAACAAATACATCTAAAACTACATAAAAATTTAAAATTTTGATCAGTATCATGAATTACAAGCACAAAGTGCTATGAAAGAAAATCACATGGGAAAAATTTAGATGTAGGTCTCTTGGAGAGCTTCTTTGAGGAAGTGACATTTTAGCTGGGACCTAAGGGATAAAGAAGTAGCCAAGGGAAGAATGAGGGCGGAGTGTGTGCTGGGCAGGTGGGCGGGTGAGTGTGAGTGTTCCCAGCCCAAGGTGAGAAAGAGCTTGCTGTCTGAGCATCCAAAAGAGGACTGCTTTTCAGAGAAAAGTCCCAGGCACTTGTATATATTAGCACTATGGCAACCTCATGCTTACCCATGGGAGACTCAGGCTCTGATTCACCATGAAACCTTGGAAGGGCCCTGCCCCCACCCCCATGTACAATGCAGCTCTACTGCATGATCACCCACTAGCCTTTCCCTTTCGGCAGTGATATGTGATGAAGGAGCTTTCTTCACAACACATGTGGCTTGTGACCTTTAGAAGGTTGATCTCAGGACCATCTTGGTATCAAGGAGAGATGCCGACTCCCCTTTACCCACCTTAGCTGCTGAATGAAACAGTAGAGTCTCATGTTGAGAGTTGTCACCTGTCAGTATCTCCCCGGGGTTTGGCAAGGTGTTTGGTACACATAAAAGGAAAAAAACAAAACCAAAAACCAACTCTGTTGATTAAGGAAGGGGATGAGTTATTGTCTGAATGAAAAAAAGTGCCTGAGCTCTTGAGAGAAAGAAGAATCTGTCCATAGGGCATAGGACTTCCCTTTAAGGAGATGCCAGATGTGTCATAAATCTCTGGAAGAGTCTCTGGTCTGAGCAGAAGCTGACGCTTGAGCCCATGGAAAAAGACCTGCGGGAGCCCAGGAGTGTCAGGAGGCAGATGGCTCCAGGTCGATTTGCAACAACCATAAAATGGCCCAGAGGAGGGCCTGCCAGTGGGGATGAACTCCAGCTCGACAGCCAGGGATTTATATCTTTGCCTTCCGAGATCTGCACACATGCTCCAGGCTCCCTGCTCAGGTCTTGACTGGACCTTCATACAGATTGGAGGCCGCCATTCTGGCTTGGGTTTTTCTGGAAGATGGCATCTATTGGCGGTCTCAACTGCAACATTGCAGTTCTGATTTAGCTCTTTGGTCTCTTCTCCTTGACAAGGGAGTTTGAATTCCCCCTCTCCCCTTATGGCGGAACTGCCTTTTGGATAAAAGGAATTGGAGTACTGCAAGAAGAGCCCCAAGTGGGGCTGAGAATTTGGGAAACAGTGTTCAAATCTCAGCTACACTCTACCCTAACTTTCTGTAAGACCTTGGCCTGTAAGACTAGTCCTGTTTAATTCTTGGTTCTCAGGCTTTCTATTTGTAAAGTGGATTAGACTGGTGGTTTTCCATCTCCCTCCCTCTCTCCCACCCTCCTTCCCTTCCTCCCTTCCTTCGTTCCTTCCTTCCTTCTTAGCTGTCTTTTCTCCCTCTCTCCCTCTCTCTCTCTCCTTCAGTGTGGGGAATAGAAAACTCATTTTCTAAATCAATGTTTGTTGGATGAGTGAATGACTAAAATGAAGTTTCATCTGGAATCTCAAATTATACAACAGAAAAAAGAGAAGATTCTCTTATGTAGTCAGGGATGGGGACCTTGGGTTTCTGTCCCCAAAATAGCCCTTGAGCCACTTGGGAAGACCCCTGGAACTCTGGGGACCACCACTTGAAAACAACTGGATGGCAACTTTTCTAAGGCACTTTTTGGCTTTAAAATTTTATGATCCCTCACACTGTTGTGCTTCATCTAAAACTACCGTGGCCATTTCTGACCATCTGTAAGGTCAACAAAGAAAGATTAGAATAGGACAAGTCAATCAACAAACTGTCAGAAAGTCAGAGCACCAGATCTGGACAAAACCTGGGGGCAACCCAGCTTAGTCTGGTGCCCCCTGTGGTTGATTGGGAGAACCTGCGTCTGGGGGCAGCGCAAGAATTCTGCAGTTACGGTGCAGTGGGAAAGAGTCAACTAATGATGCCTACAGCAAGGGCAGGAGGGGGCGTGGTGGCATGCATGCCATCTATTTGCCACCCATCTGTCCATTCATACTCGTGTGATAGTACATATTGGGAACCTAAGGCACAGAAGAACCAAGAGCATAATTGTAGCCCACAGCTAGTAAGCAGTAGATCTAGGACTCGGCCAAAGTTTGTCTGGCTCTGGTTTTCTTATTTCAAAGCTCAGAAATGCCACAGGGCCTTGGTTGGAACTATACTGTTTGGAACCACGGCCATGATGCTTTGAATCCTCACTTCTAGTGTGGGTCTTCAGGACACCTGGGGCTGGGCCCACAGTGCTGACCATTCTAACATCTGAGCTCCTTTGTTAGATTAGCCTTTGTTGTCTTTCCCTACCTCCTTGCTCAGAACCTCCAGGGACTTCTTGGCTGCTGAACTGAGGCTTGCCCCTTGGAGCCACCCTTCCTGCTGCTGCTGCCTCTGGTTCTTTTGATACTGCCTGCTCATGACCTCCCCCCTCCCCATTACCACACACTCCTCATTCCCCTTCTGGAAGGATGTGGGCTCCTGAAGCAACTGGAACCTGTTCCAGCGGCAGCCACTCACAAGCTGAGCAACCTTGGAGAAAACAGTTAACTTCTCTGAGTCTCCCGTTTCCTCATCTGCCAAATGGGCACAGTGATAGACTAATGGTACCTATTCTAAGGATAACTGTAAAGCTTTTTGACATAATGTCTATACTATGCTTCGGACAGGGTCGATGAGTGATCGTTGATGGGAAAACGTTAGTTACTCTACTACCGATGATGATGACATTAACTGGTAGAAATCACTTCTCTCACACATCATCATCACCATCTTAGACACCTGTTTGTATCTTCTTGTGATATTACAAAGAATAATAGCAAAATGGTAGTTCATGGTAATTCTTCCCGTTGATTGTTTACTATTTGCCAGTACTTTACACAGGTCTATCCATCTATTTTATCTATCTATCATCTTCCTATACTCCTGTATTCTGTCTAACATATTCTCAACACCCCTGTGAGGGAGGTACCATCTTTCTTATTTTAATGGCAAAAAGAGAGAGAGAGAGAGAAAGAGAGACTTAGAGAAGAGAAGCAATGTGCTCAGGGCATATAGCCGGCACCTGGTCATGCTGGGGTCCTGCCACTCCAGTCCATCTACTGGTAAAGCCTGGGCACTAGCCACCAGGCTACACTGCCTCCCAGTGCAGTACCCAGTGGCCTGGACTTCCTCCCAGCCCTTGCTCGTGGGTGAGTCCAAACCCTCATTCCAGCCTTTCCCATTTTGCCATGCACTTGGCACGGCCGACTTCCCACGTTCCACTAATACGGAGGCTGAGGACAGGCAGTAGCCTGGAAGACCAGAGAGGTGAAGAAACTGTCCTGGCACCTCCCAGCCACCAAGTGGCCAATTATAGATAACAGCTCTTTCTCTCTCTCTTTCCCTGGGTGGCGGCCACTAAGCCAACTGCCTTTCCTTGCCAATAGCTGACACACAGAAAGCCGCATATTGGGTCCTCCAAAATGTCACGCGAACAGTCTTCATGGCACCAGGGTGCAAATAGTGGTCGGATCCTGTGACACTAATAGTATTGTTTCCTGCCTGAGGAAAGCACGGAGTCAGGGAAATGGCTGGGTGTTTTCAAAGGGCAAGGTAATTCGTGTGACCAACAATAACATTTACAGTTATTTAAGCTTAGATAAGGGTAATTAAATCTCACGCTTCGTGGGCTAAGCTGATTGCCTGCAGGGGTCAAGGAGGCCCCCTCCCAGCTCAGCATCCACAGAGTGATTACCAGGTGCATTGTGGGGCCTCACAGAGAACACGGCTTTCCTGCAAGGCTGAGGCACCAGAGAAGGCAGCTTCTGTCTTAACATCTCGGGGGAGGGCAACAGTACTTCCAATTCGGTGCCTGACTGCCCCGGAGAAAATCCAGGCTCTGGGTCGGACAGCTCAGGATTTGAATTTTGGCCCTCAGGGCTGGGTGACCATGCAAGTCACTTGACTTCTGTTAGACGTCATGTCTTATAGGTTGCTTGTAAAATGGAGGAAGCACTACATCATTGGTGTATGATAAATAACAGAATAGAATATAGAACATAAATAACATAATAACATAAAGAACAACCAGCATGTTGGGGTGTTTTCTAGAAGCCAGACACTGTTCCAGGGCTTTTCCTCACTGAACTCTCACACAGGTATGCAGTTCATCCTCTCTCCTTTCATGGTTCTGCTGGGGTCATCCCTCTTAGGCAGAAGACCATCCTCAGACTCGGGACGGGTGTGGCTTGCCCAGGATCCCATGCTATTTTTTGTATTAATTCATTGACTTATTTATTGAGATATAACTGACCCATAACATGTCCATCTGTAATTTGTCAGCATGTCACTATGTATCATGTCAGATATGTAAGTTTAAGGCGTACAACAAGTTGGTTTGTTAGACTTACGTGTTGCAGGATGATCAGCGCCCCGGTGTTAACTAACACTGTTATTGCCTCACATAATTATCCTTTCTTTTCTGTTGTGAGAACATTGCCGATCGAGTCTCTTAGCAACTTTGAAGTGTATAATGCAGTATTGTTGACTCTAATCACTATGCCGTGCATTAGACCTCCAGGACTTATTTTCTAGCTGCAAGTGTGTACCCCATGACCAACATCTCTCCAGTTCCCCCTGTTCTAGAAGTCAGAGTGTAGCAGGAAAAAGATGACACACACTGATGGGAGTGACCAAGGAGAGGTAAGGCGGGGTCTCTTCATAAAAGGGGAATCAGCCAGGCTATGGGGCAAGGGAGGGAGCTGTTACCAGAACTTGGACAGAGTAGCCGTGACCTAGGAGAGGGATGTTCTAAGGACCTGTGGGCTTGGCCACAAGGAAGGAAATGATTGCGGGGGGTGTGGAACTGGGCTGGGGTTGGGGGAGGTGCTGATTACTCTGCCCTCACTCTCCTCCAATGCACTGGCTGAACCCAGCCTCAATTGGACCAGAGAGGCCAGCTGTGAAGGCACAGAGCCGACTAGAGGAAGGTGAGAAAGAAGCACCCGAGGGACAAAACAAAACATATCCAGTCCTCTGCCTGGAAGGTGACAGATCCCACAGGCACGCCGGGGAAGTCTCTATGCACGCTGCTCCCACCAGAGTGCATGCAATTAGTGTTAAATAAATGATAGCTGTTAAGCGCTTGTCTGGGTCTGTCCCCACTCCAGGAGAAGGGGAATACATTATACTCCACTCAAGTGGAGACTGGAGCCTCTTCCCCAGCTCAAGTTGAGAATAGAGACTCCTCATTCCAAAGGGGGAGGGGACATAAAGAAGATGGATAATTGTCATCTTACCCCCGGCCAGAGAGCCCACCCTGGCTACCATGTGAAGACTGGGTGGACTGGAGGGGAGGTGGGGAGAACAGCTGGGAAGAGAGGGCCAGACGGGGCATGCGGAAGGCCTGACCCGGGGCAGAGGCAGGGAGCATGTGGAGGAAGGCGAGACTTATTTCTGGGGATTCTGGCCGGATGCAGGGAGAGGAGGAATCCGGAGTGAGTGAATGCATAGAGGTGGAACTACGTTGCGCTCTGGGACCAGAAAAGAGCGGCATCGAGAAGCGGACCACCTTCGAGAAAAACCTGGGTGTTGGCGGCCCACTCACACTGGCTGATGCCCAGAGAGGGGGAAGCTGTCAGAGAGCGGCTAATTGTTTCAGGAGGATGGCAGAGTTAAGGGATCAATTTATGGAGATGAGTTTTCCAACTCCGGCAGGTAGAGGCAATTCAGTCCAATTTATGTCCGGTGAAAATGGACACTTAAGAGGAAAATATTTGCAGATCGGTATAAATTCAATCTTGCCCCTAATGCCAGCCCCAAGCTGAGGAAGAGGGGAGACTTTCTTTGTTTCTTTCTTTTTTTAACCACAGTCAGTGCTGCTTTGGTGCGAGAGGGGAGGGAATTCAGTTTGCCTGCTTTCTTTCTTCATCTGCAAAATGGGAGAAATAGCTCTGCCCTCCCAGAGCCAGGGGCTGCTTCAAAGATCAAAGGAGTGGTTGAGGAGGCCCTTTGCGAACTGAGATGTAGCATATTCGTCTGATGGATATGGGATTTAACTTTTAAAATTATTATGACATCGCACGCTGTAACAGGAAAAAAAAAAATCAGTGAGCCTGATTTAAAATTTTAGCTCTTTCACTTACCAGCGGTGTGTCTTTGGGCCAGTTAATTCACCTCTCTGAAATTCTATCATCTCATCTGTAAAATGGGAACAGCGCCTTCGTGTCAGGGTTGTTATGTCATAGGAGCGCCTCCATGGAAGCAGGTAAGACAGTGCCTGGCACATAATGGCACAGAGCGTGCACACTGAGGATGGTAGCTATTAGCTGATTGATGAAACTAGGATAGGGTTCATTAAGGAAAGCCTCCTAAAGTAGCTGCTGTTCACATCCTCTGAACCCTGACTTAGGATTGGCTGCAGGGAGGCTCTTTAAGAAATATAGAATGAGATGGTTTGGGGAGGATGAAAGCCATCACAGAGAAGTAGAATCCGGGAAGGAGTGGGAAAGCAGAAAGTCAGACATTCTAGGGTGAGAGGCCAGAGGGAGAGTGGGCATGAAGATGGAAATGACTATGATTCCTTTGGGAGACGGGAACAGCACTGAATCCAGAACTCCTGGGCTGGGAAAGTCATTGAAATGACTCAGTCCACAAGTCAGAAGTCAAATATACACAGGGGCCAGTGGGGTGACGGGCGTGAGTTAAGGTTGCCAAGGAGCCACGTGGAGATGGCGAGAACTATCGTCACCCGGATGGCGCGTGTTATACCTCCAAGTACCCACATTCCAATGTTACAAAACTTGGTGCAAACAAAGCCCATGGGCCTTTGGATCACAGGTTTTTGTTTTGTTTTTTTAAAGATTTTATTTATTTATTCATGAAAGACAGAGAGAGAGAGAGAGAGGCAGAGGGAGAAGCAGGCTCCCAAGGAGCAGGGAGCCCGACACGGGACTCGATCGATCCCAGGACCCTGGGACCATGACCTGAGCTGAAGGCAGACGCTCAACCATCTGAGCCACCCAGGCACCCTGGATCACAGGTTTGAGAGCCCTGATGTATCCAAACCTCACCTTCCAGAAGGCAAGAATGACAATCCAAGGGACAGAGACTTCCCAAGTTTAGTGGCTGAGCGAGGACTGGAAGGGCTGCCGAGAGAGGATGAGCAATTATAGAGGGGGGACCCCCACCCACCAAGCAGAGCCCTGGACAGTTTCAGCAAGAAGGAGGCACTTTTTGGAGGGGGCTAGGAGTTATCCTGCATGAACTCCAGTAGCCACTGGGGATTCTAAGCTGCACGTCTGTTACATTGTTCCCGTTTGATCTTCACAGTAATCCCTGGGGGAAAAGGTGTCTCTGTTCCCACGTGTAGGTGAAGAAACAGGCTCAGAAAGGTGAAGGCACCTACCTGTGGTCACACAGCCAGATGGGTGCAGAGCTGAGATTTGATCCCGGGCTGTTTGGCTCCCATACTCCGGTTCTTGCTTCTGCCCCATGCCTGATCAAATGGCCTCCTGTTTTGTGCAGTCATCGTATTATCTTCCTTCGTGCAACAGGCCCAGACGTGCTCTTGGGCCGCAGACTCCTCGTGCTGTAAAAAGACTGGACCCAAAGTACTCTCTTCACCCTGGTCCTGGTGGCTCCCGGCCTCTATACCTGCAGGTAGGGCATGGAGCGTAGACCTCCCACTGACACTTTTAATGAAATGGAATGAGAGCTGAGGCCAGCGAGTCGGGTGCTGTTGGAAAGCTTGCGTCACCATCGAAAATAGGCCCCGGGGCAGCGTGGCCCGTGGGAAACTGGTGGGGCCCAGGAGGTGTCCGAGCCCTCCAGGCTCCGCCCTCTTGTTCTTGGTCATTTTCATTTCTCCGGATGACAGTGAGTTAAGACAGCATGACGTTTGCAGAGCTGCCTGCTGGTGGGCTGCAAATGTTTTGGAATTCCAGAAAGGCTTTTCTATTACCGGTTTCATGGTTTAAGACCCAACCCTGCAGGAAGTGCCACTGAATCCTTTGACTCCAGCTTGCCTGGCTAGTCTCACCGCCCGTCAGCTCCTGCCCACCCTCCACACACGCCCCTCCCCACATACATGTGCACCTGCACACACATATCGCCCCCCACCCCCCACATGCACCCACAAACACACCTATACACACACCCCTATGCCCCCACAGACATACCCATACACGCTCATATACACAGGCACCCTTGAACACACATACACCCACCCCCCACACATATGTATCCATACACACATACATGTGCACACACATAAACACACACACACAAACTCATACATGCCCATGTACACACTTGCACAAATCTACCCGTAGATACGTACACACACATACATGCTTATATTTATACACAAACACACCTATACACACATACCCCTTCCCACACACAAAAACACAATGTATACTCATACACATATGTACACGCACAAACACACACACACCCCCTAGACACCTAAACACACATACACACCCATATACACATACACACACACAAACATCACCAGTGCTCTAGCAAGAAAAGATTTCTTTTTCTACTTTCTGCATCCCGTGATTCATAAAGCTATCGCGTTGGACCTACTATTTGTACTCCCCAGAGCCATCCACCTAGTAGCCGTCTCTCAGTTGTTTCTGTAAGGAGCTTCTCCCTGGAGAACAGACCCTTCTCACCTCCAGGTGCTTCTGAGGTAGCTGCCAATCGTGTGGCCCTTGGGTACCTGAAGGGTACTCCTCGCTCCTTCCTCCCCCCTCCAGGTGTGCGCAGTGATCAGTCTGGGGGCAGAGTCTTTTTTTTTTTTTTGAGCCCTGATGTAGATGTTGAAGGAG
Source organism: Eumetopias jubatus (assembly GCF_037043125.1). Lineage (NCBI taxonomy): Eukaryota > Metazoa > Chordata > Mammalia > Carnivora > Otariidae > Eumetopias > Eumetopias jubatus. Next base: position 80,547,336 of record NW_028274821.1, on the reverse strand, counting down.
AACCTTCTTCTTGCTTTGCAGGCATGTTAGCTCGGAGTTGCCCAGAAGTCTTGTCCAGCCTGTGCAGGATACCCATCTGAGAAGGAAGCCAAGAAGACTTGAGCTGGGAGTGAGAGGGAAAGACCTACGGACATAATTTCCTTGGATCCAGCCATCCTGAAAGTCAGCTCTGTCCCTTTGACTTACCAGTTATATAAGAGCGTTGATTTCCCTGGTTTTTGCCTACCATATTTTAAGACTTTGTGGTTACTTATTGTTACTTGTAACCCAGAGTCCTCATGTTATAAACAACACAGTGCTGTTTGGCTTCTACTGTATCTTCTAGTCCTTGTAGAAGTCCTCTGATGTGGATATTATGCCCATTTCGGTGATTAGGAAGGTGAGGCTCAGAGAGGTAGAGTAACTGTCCAAGGCCATCCCTCCCCCATCCCTCCTAATAGCCTCCATGATTTTAAAGGCTTTTGCCTGAAAGTGGCACACGTCACTTCCACTCGTGTTTCATTGGCTGAGGACAATCAAGTCACCCTGCAGACTTCAAGTAGGCGGGAAGAGCAGTGCTGCCATGTGCTTGGAAGGAGAAGAACTGGAGTATTTATGGACGATGGCCTTAACGATTACCACATGTCACCGTGTCACAGGGAGCTGCACGGAGGAGGGACTTTGTCTTATTCATCCCCAAAGCCCTGGCCCCTAGCACAGGAGCTACGAAGCAAGGCTGGGAAGTGTATGGTCAGCGGATCATGGAACTTATCGTGTGGGGCCAATGGTACCTACCTATGACAAAAGTCTCTAAGGCATGGATTATCATCACCTCTGTACCTCCAGTACCTGGCACTGTGCCTGGCACTGAACAGACGCTCACTGAATATTTACCAAAGGAATGAATATGGAATTGGTGATACGTGATATCTTCTTACAATGGTGGCTTCTGTTTCTTTTCACCTGGTTGGGTGCCATCTGAAAGGCTGGAGCAGAAAATTCAGAAATGAGGATGCATTGGGATCAGATTCCAAAGAAAAGATGGACAGTTCATCCCAGCCTGGAGCGAAATGAAGGACTTAGACAAGGCTAGTGGCAACCAAACCAAATACCAGGAGACGCCAAGATGGTGTTGGGCTGAGGTTAGAAATCAGTTTGTTCTCTCCAGATTGGAGATGGTAGAGAATAAGGAGAACACGATCAAGGGAACCCAGAATATATGTGAAAACCCAAGATATTTTTGGGGAGGAGAGCTTATTTACTTTTTACTTGCTCCATGGTATGTATGTCTTCTTTCCAATGGAACTGCAGTCTTTCTGTGTGTGAAAAAAATGTCTCAAGCTGCATCAGCATTGGATTTGCTCCCAGACTGTAAGCTCCTTGAGGACCACCACAGTCTTGTCAATTCCACATGACTATCACAGCACGGGACCTTGCATACAGTAATAACTAGGTAAATGTTAGTTGGTTTGTGCACACATGAATCCACAGAGAACAAGGAGACTATTCCCAGACAAGTGAGAAGATTCAGAGTAGCAGATAAAACAGAAGCCTCACTGAAATATTATTATGATACAGAAACACTGCCTGCTCCCCAACCTCAGGGAGTAGGTGATTCTCTGGAGTAGGGATAGTTAGGTAAATATGGGCTAAACTATTCAAACATAGGGAATTTTATTTTTTTAAATACTTATTTATTTAAGAAAGAGAGAATGCCCACTCACGAGCAGGGTAAGGGGCAAAGAGTGGGGGGCGGGAAGCAGACTTCCTGCTGAACAAGGAGCCTGACATGGGGTTTGATCCCAGGATGCTGAGATCATGACTTGAACTGAAATCGAGTGTCAGATGCCTAACTGACTGAGCCACCTAGATGCTCCAAACAGAGGGAATTTTAAAAGGAAGGGAGGGAGGGAGGGAGGAAAGGAAAAGAGAAAGAGGGAGGGAGGAAGGAAGGAAGGAAGGAAGGACGGAAGGAAAGAAGGAAGGAAAAGAAAAAGAAAGAAAAAGAAAGAGAAAGAAAGAAAGAAAGAAAGAAAGAAAGAAAGAAAGAAAGAAAGAAAGAAAGAAAGAAAGAAAGAAAGAGAGAAAGAAAGAAGGAGGAGGAAGGAAGGAAGGAAGGAAGGAAGGAAGAAAAACACAGACTATCCAGTGGGGTACCATCTAACCAGATAATGTAATTCCCCAATTTTTAAGCAGTCCCTTGACTCTACCATTTTGCAAACATTCAGTGTTGCCCCTACGATCATCCCATACTGCATGGTGCTACCACACGGTAACACTCTTGGGGACACTTGTGTATGCAGGACCACCAGACCCTGCACTAGACCTCTGTGCTTTGTCAGTTCACTGGGCTGATGTTTACCATCCTCTGCTTTCACCTTCCTCTCTTAAGTCAGATTGTTAGCTATTATGTTATTTCTCACAGGTGTCCAGGTTCTTGCCTACTAGTAATCTCCCGGGGCTTCATAAATGAGATAAGTAAGCCCTAACATTCATTTGAACAAACACATAGTGAGCACCCCTATTTTTCAGACAATGTGCAGTATGCAATTTAGAAGGTATGAGGTCTCCTCTGGGGCAGCACAATGCTGGGGTTAAAAGTATGGGTTGTATCTGATGCTTGGGGCATAGCCCTTGTTCTGTCTTTTAGTCACTGGGTGACCTCTGGCAAATTAATAGCCCTCTTTAAGATACCATTCACATGGCCATAAATTGGGGATAATGACAGTGCCTACCTCAGAGGTTTGTTGTGGGGGGATTAATCGAAGGATGAATGGAACTCTTGGATATTGTTTTCTTTATAAGTAGCTTAGTGTCTGAAATGGGAGATAAGACTCATAGATAAAGTATGCATGGGAAGGTCACTTCTTGGTGGGGAGGGTGGTGCCCCAGGGAAGAAGCCATGAGTTGGAGGCTTGAAGAGCCAGGAACATGCTTGGAAGGGAAGAGAAAGACAATCCAGGCAGAAAGAATAGGCGGGTGGTAGAGAATCTGGAGATGAAGGGGCTTGTGCAGGGAAAAGACAGCCCTGGGTATTGAAGCAGCAAGCGATAAGGTGAGAAATGTAAGCCGAGTCTAGACCAGGAGTTTGCAAACTACGGCTGGAGGGTGACATTGGCCCACTGCCTGTTTTTATATAGCTCGAGAGTTAAACACATTTTCTTTTTCATTTATAAATGGTTGGAAAAAGAAAGAAGACTATTTTGTGATACATGAAAATTATATGAAATACAAGTCTCCGTGCCCACAAATTAAGTTTTATTGGAATATAGTCACTTCTGTTTCATTTATGTATTATGTATGGCTGCTTTCTGATGACAAAGGCGGAGAGGAGTAGTTGAGACACACTCTAGGGCAGGCAAAGCTTAAAATATTTACCATTTCACCCTTTACAGAAAAAGTTTACTGATCCCTGGTCTAGACGCTCAAGTGACTTGAATGCCTAACTGAGGAATTAGACCTTAACCTGTAGGTACCAGGGAGACAGAGAGCTGGGGGAAATGGCAGGGGTAGGAATGAAAATGCCACCCTCCCTGATCATCATGGGCTCTCCACGCCCCCAGTAAGCTCTCATCCCTTCTCTCTCTCTCCTCCAAAGTTCCATCTTTGGAAGAGACAAATGCATTCTTCTCCCTTCCCGTATTTAAGAATATTCAAGTGGGCTTTCTACCTTCCATACTAAGTGCAGAGAGCTCTGGGCCCCACGCTGATCAGACTGGGCGCCATTCTGTAAATCATTTTGTGCAATTTTGTGTTCTCTCTTTCAAAGAAGGAGAATTAGTTTGATAGATTAAAGCTGTTTCCTTATTGGAATGGGCATTTTGTCTCTTTCTCTTGGTGCTCGTCCACTGTCTCCCGATGCCTCCCAGGTAGGGAGGCCCTAATTTCCCTGAGTTGCTCATGGTGAAGCAATTTCCTCTCTCTGCCAGCCCTGTGGGGTCTCATTTGTCGAATGAAGGGGCCTCTGGCTAGGGTGGAAAATGTAAGAGACGAGAAGGTGACCCGCTCCTTTCTGCGGAGGTTCTGTGTTGTAAACTATTTCCAACTTAGAGGCAGATGCCCCTGGTTGTTGGTCAAGGGGGTTTCTTTTAACTCTGGCCTTTGCAAGGGCTGTAGAAGGACATATGGAGACTAATTGGGCCCCCACTGTGGAATAAACGGGACGTGGGGCTCAGTGAATTCAAACCAAAATAGCTACATTTACAACCCCACATTATGTACAGGCATCATATAAGTAAACACCTGGTTTTAACAGCTAATTCCTCCTTACAAAGACTTTGATGAACTTAGTAGTGCTTATACTTTGGCATTTCAAGGAATCACCGGGGGAGTATGTTAAAAGGCAGATTCCTGGCCCCCACCTCCAGGGATTCTGCTTTGGTAGGTTTCAGGTCGCACTTGGGAATCTGCATTTTTAACAAAATCCCTGGATGATTCTGATGCTTGGTAATCCCAGGACACCCGTTGAGAAATGCTGTCTCAAGATAACATTTTGTCCTGGTGATTTTCCTAAGCTGGCACGAGATACCCCAAGTGCCTGGCACAGAGAGGGTGCATGACCAACAGGGACCATGGACATTACTGGTGTAACTTTTCCCATTATCTTGATCATTATTGCAATTTTGGGTTGCTCTGTGTCTGATCCACGTGGTGTGCATTTATACCCTGTGCTGATTCATGCTGGATTCATGGTGAACTTTTGGGGACTTCTGTTTCCTCCTCCATAGGAGGGAAAGACAAATCCCTAGCTTCCCGAGACTATCTGTGATTATACTAAATGCTAGGGATTCTCAAGCAATCAACTTGGAGTTCTATTGGTTTGTTCCAGCTCCTAATTACATTTGCATAAATCCAAATCCATGGAAGCAAGTTTAGATGGGCCTCTTTACTAGGCTCCATGGCCTTCCTATGGAGTCCTTTGCCTGGTGATGCTCTCTGTTATTATAGGAACTGGTTTTCTGACCCCCCCACATTGAAACACATACAACGTCATTCATCACCATCTGCTGTAAGAGGTGGGCTAGAAAGAAGCCTGTGTCAGGAGTCAGGAAAGCTGGGTCTGCCCAGATATTATATCTGGTACTGCACCTAGCTTCTATCAACATGGACATAAATAACATACGCTTTTCTTTTTCTTTTCATATTGTTTTCTATTCACACTGTTTATTTTTCTATTGATACTGTTTCTGTTCATACCACTCAGTGTGGCAAAACTGTATTCCTAATAGAAATCACTAGAGCTGGATTTCAATATCCACCTGGGCGCATTGGTATACCTTTTACAATCACCTAAATTTAACTGTTGCAATGACCACTTCATCCAATCAGTGGCTCCCAAATGGAGAATAGTCACTCTCCCTGAAACTTCCCTTGAGAATGTAACTTCTCCAAGGTGTGTTCAGAGTTAAGATGCTCTTTTTAGAGTCTTAAGTCCTTGGAACTTCATGTTAAGAGTTCTTTATTCTTAAAAAAAAAAAAAAGAGTTCTTAATTCTCAAAGGTTACCACACTACTGTGGTACCACACTACTGTGTATTGAATATTGGGCTACCACACTACTGTGTATTGAATATTGTTCTGGGCATCGGTGCTACAAGAATGAACAGGTGGTGTCTCTGGTTTTGAGAAACCAATAGAACAGTGAGAAAGACAGACACACCTAAAAAACAAAACAAAACAAAACAAAAACCCAAGAAGTTCTATGGGTTAAACTAAAGGTTTATGTAAAATATATGGGGACATGAAAATTAGCAGGACGGTTGAGGACCTGGGGAAGGGAGTGGAGGGAAAAGCCATCTAGGGGAGATGTGTCCTGGAAGCAGGCTTGGGGAAGAGGAGGAGCTCCTGCATGAGCTCTGGGACTCAGGGAGAGTCCAGATGGGCATGAGCACATGCAAAGGCCCTGAGACAAATCATTCACTTATTCATTTGCTCAACCAAAAAAAAGAAAAGAAAACAATTTTGAAGGATCTAACTAGATCAGGCACAATGTTATGGGTTTGCATGAAGATAAAGTTTTTAAATTTAATTTAATTTTATTATGTTATGTTAGTCACCTTTCAGTACATCATTAGTTTTTGATGTAGTGTTCCATGATTCATTGTTTTCATATAACACCCAGGGTTCCATGCAATCCATGCCCTCCTTAATACCCATCACCAGGCTAACCCATCCCCCCACCCCCTCCCCTCTAGAACCCTCAGTTTGTTTCTCAGAGTCCATAGTCTCTCATGGTTCATCTCCCCCTCTGATTTCCCCCCTTCATTTTTCCCTTCCTTCTTCTAGTGTCCTCCATGCTCTTCCTGATGTTCCACAAATAAGTGAAACCATATGATAATTGACTTTCTCTGCTTGACTTATTTCACTTAGCATAATCTCCTCCAGTCCCATCCATGTTGCTGTAAAAGTTGAGTATTCATCCTTTCTGGTGGCTGAGAAATATTCCATTGTATATATGGACCACATCTTCTTTAGCCATTCATCTGTTGAAGGGCATCTTGGCTCTTTCCACAGTTTGGCTATTGCAGACATTGCTGCTATGAACACTGGGGTGCATATGACCCTTCTTTTCACTACATCTGTGTCTTTGGGGTCAATACCCAGTAGTGCAATTGCTGGGTCATAGGGTAGCTCTATTTTTAATTTTTTGAGGAACCTCTACACTGTTTTCCAAAGTGGCTGTACCAATTTGCATTTTCACCAATAGTATGAGAGAGTTCCCCTTTCTCCGCAACCTCTCTAACATTTGTAGTTTCTTGCCTTGTCAATTTTTGCCATTCTAAATGGTGTAAGGTGGTATCTCAATGTGGTTTTGATTTGAATTTCCCTGATGGCCAATGATGATGAACATTTTTTCATGTGTCTGTTAGCCATTTGTATGTCTTCTTTTGAGAAGTGTCTGTTCATGTCTTCTGCCCATTTTTTGACTTGATTATTTGTTTTTTGGGTGTTGAGTTTTGAGAAGTCCCTTATAGATCTTGGATACCAGCCCTTTATCTGTAGTGTCATTTGCAAGTATCTTCTCCCATTCTGTGGGTTGCCTCTTTGTTTTGTTGACTGTTTCCTTTGCTGTGCAGAAACTTTTTATCTTGATGAAGTCCCAAAAGCTCATTTTTGCTTTTGTTTCACTTGCCTTTGGAGATGTATCTTGAAAGAAGTTGCTGTGGCCGATGTTGAAGAGGTTACTGCCTATGTTCTCCTCTAGGATTTTGATGGATTCTGTCTCACATTGAGGTCTTTCATCCACTTAGAGTTTATCTTTATGTATGGTGTGAGAGAATGGTCAAGTTTCATTCTCCTGTATATAGCTGTCCAGTTTTCCCAGAACCATTTATTAAAGAGACTGTCTTTTTTCCATTGCATATTTTTTCCTCCTTTGTCGAAGATTATTTGACCATAGAGTTGAGGGTCCATATCTGGGCTCTCTATTCTGTTCCATTGGTCTATATGTCTGTTTTGGTGCCGGTGCCAGTGCCATGCTGTCTTAGTGATCACTGCTTTGTAATATAGCTTGAAATTGGGCAACATGATGCCCCCAGCTTTGTTTTTCTTTTTCAACATTTCCTTGGTGATTTGGGGTCTTTCTGATTCCGTACAAATTGATTGCATATTTGAGGAAGGAGGATGAGTCTTATTTTCATAGTAGGGGATGTTACAAAATACAAATCTGGAAAAGTGCTTTAGGGCATATGGCACAGAATTTTATAAACCAGTAGAAGATATTTTTGGGCAAGATAGAAACCCCACAGTGTGTAAAAAAAAGGAAGGACTCAATCCAAATAGTGCAATGGGTACACATAGAAAGGATTCTAAGAGATAAAACAATAGATAAATAGGATCCCTGACTTCCTCAGGCCTCACCCTCACCCTGCCCTGGTCAACCAAAGACCACTCTATAAAGCAACCATTTCACCCTAGATCTGAAGACTTCCCAAGAGCCTGGAGCCACATCAACCTTTCTTTGGTGTTTTTGCTATGATTGATAATTTGTACCAAATTCATTTTGGGAGGTTGTTTTTCTTCCCTGACATACATCACAGGATATTTTTATAGTTTGATGAATCTAACACATCTGTGTAATCACACAGTTTCCAGAAATCCAGATGTTCCCCAGAGCACCTCTGGCTCCCGTGCTCTTGCAAACATTTGCTGTGAACACCAAAGGCTGTTTGTTGGTTTTAATGTTCTAGCTCATCTCATTACCCAGTGAAGGTGAAAGATTGAAGCCAGATAGTGTTGCCAGTAAATGTTTTCATCTCTAATGCATCTATTTCTAGTGACTGATTAGTATGCGGTGGGGCCCACAGACTGATGCTGTCTAAATGGCCAATCGCATTCTGCCTGCTGTGGTACAGAGAAGGAAGTCAGGCCGGTGTGCAGAGCCCCTTCTGTTTTTTGGCTTGAGGTCCCTAACTGAAAAACAAGGGACCACTATCAAGCCCCATCTCACTGGTTACTGGGATGACTTTAGAAAGGTGAATGAGTTTAAATGTTCACAAGTACCTAAAATATGGACAAATCTTAACAAAACGTAGTTATTATCATTACTAATACAATCATCAGTCTGTAATGCAAGACACGTTCACCTGTCTTTAAGAAGCTCTGTGGTAGTGGAATTTAACAGCAAAGCTGGGGAAAGAGCACGGAAATGGGAGTCAGGGGCTCAGACTAGAGTCTCTTATGGTCTCTTATGGTCTTAGGCAAGTCTTTCCCTTCTCTAGACACCAGGTTGTCCCTTTGTGAAGGGAACATATTACCTCAGATGATACCTAAGGTCCTCCCAGTTCCAATGCAGATGAATCTCTCATCCTAAGGGGTTGGTGCATGGAAAGCAAGAGGGAGCATCTCTAACCCAAGAGGCTGTTAGCTGATCCTTCTGGAATGGAGATTGTAGCTACCTTTGCTTTGGAGAGCTTTAAACATTAGGCAGGAGATAGTTTTAGGTGAAGAGCCTTCCCCACCTCTGTTCCTTCTGCTGGGAGTCCCCTTCAAACCCCCCATCTCTGTTGAGTTCCTATACCTCAATGAAGTCTTTCTCTGAATCTGCCCAGTGGCCCTCACCAATGAAATAAATTAGGGTCCCTATATTTTTATGTCACTCAGCATCACCAATTGAGACTACATATTTTGCAATCATTTGATTCACGTTCATCTCTCCCACTGCACTGAGATCTCTCCCTCTCCATGAGAGCCTGGACCAGGTCTATTTTGACCATCACTGTTTCACCCATGCTGAATGTGTGGATAAATAAGTGAATGAAGTCCTGACTGGGGGAAAGCAAATGGGTTAGACAGCCTCTTTCTAGGGGCTCAGAGCCCCAGGGTCCTTTATAGAGTAAATGTGGGGGATATGGGGTGTTGGGCAAATACAAACACTGGCAAAAAAGCAGAAAAGAAACACTTAGTGAGGACAACATCCAACTTTGGAGAAAGAATGGACAGCAAAAGGAGAGGAATGAAAATACTGTTAAAAAGGAAACAAAAAAGAACAAAGAAAAGCAAATGCAGGGTGAAGTTTGAGTATGGGAAGGACAGGGATGATTTTCTGACTGAAGCCTGAAGATCAAGGATGGCACTGAACACATTAAATATTTCAAAATGATTATCAACTTATTAAGACAGAAAGATTGATTTATTCTTATGTTCTGGAGAGAGAATTGTGAGAAGCAATAACCCATCTCAAGCACAATAAACTTGCCTTAATCGGAACAGATAAGGTTTGAGGATTGAGGGAGATTAATTGATGAGAAAATGAGTCCCTGGGTTTGCGTGGGGAGGCAGTGTGGTGAAGAGGAGGAAGGGGTGGGGGGCGCCCTGCAGATGGGGACTGAAGGCTGGTTCATCTCTTGGCAGCTGGGTGACCTTGGGCAAGTCCCCTTTCCTCTCCCAACTTCAGCTTCCTTTTCTTTAGAACAAAGATTGATAAATGAAGGCCCGTGCCAAATCCAATCCCTCACTTGTTTTCTTTAAATAAAGTTTTATTGAAACATGCATTGTCAATGCTCGCTTTTGTGTTACAATGATGGGGTCATTGCAACAAAGAGCCCATGGTCCCCAAAGCCAAAAATCTTTACAATATCATTCTACAAAAGAAGTTTGATGACTCCTGCTCTAGAAAGATATAAGTGATAACCATTTTGCAGGCTTGTTCTGATATTCATTCACCTGGTGTCTAGCATGAGAAGGTACTCAATAAACAAAGGTGGTGTTTGGTCACATCAATGGATCAATGAATAAATACATGAGTGGCATGATATACTAGAATGGTAAAGACAGATGTGGGGTCAGACCTCTGTTTAACTCCCTAAAAACTGTGTGACCTCAGGCAAATTGCACCCTCTCTTTCAACTTCTTTATCTTCTATAAATTGGATACAACAAAATCTATCTTGCAAAATGGTGGCTGGTAAATGAAATACAGTATGAGAACTTGGAACATAAACCCTCAAAAATTTCTTGTTCAATTAAAAGCCTAGAGGAAGTAAAAATAATTGCCATTGGTCAATCATTGCTTTGGAGGCAATATAGTCTCAGAGAAGTTGCTGGAGTTCTCAGCCCAGCTTCAACAACTACCTCTATTAGTTTCTGACTTGGAATCATGGTTCAGGAATCATGGTTCAAATGGAGCCATCGCTTGAGTCCTACCACCATGCCTGCATTTAAGAATGAATGAATGAGTTCTGGCTAGGATTCTCTGCTGGGTAAAGTCATGCTCTCCAGTCCTTTGGGGATCATCTCTGAGGTCACCTCTAATACCTCTTAAGTTGTTTCAGGACAGTAACTTGATCCTTTCTACCCTGTTTGGGCTGGAAGAAATGCTGGGGCCATAAACCAGAGGATAATCCTATAGGGCTTTCCCAGTGGTATCTGTAGTTAGCAGTTCTCAATCCTGACTACACACTGAAATCAACTGAGGAGCTATACGTAAATGCACATTCCCACATAACTAAATCAGAATTTCTGGGGGGTGGGCTCAGGCATTGACATCTTTTAAAAACTCCCCAAGGAGTTTTCTAGAAGCTATAGTTTAGCTATCATAGATTGGACCCTGGGGTCTCTTTGCATGGTTTCTGGGTAGCCTGGGGCCTGTATGCAGTAGGAACTTGGCTCAGACACTTTCCCATCTTCTTAACTGAGCTAGAAGGATCTTAGCAGGAATAGTCTAAAGAAGGATTTGGGGCCTCAGGGAAGTCCAGTGGGTTCATGAAACATCAAGAACCCAAATGTCTGGTCCTGGGGGTAAGGGGGTGGTTGAGGAGATCCTGAGTTAAAGGGATGCCCTTTTAGGGCCCAAACCTACTGCTGGGGGTTGAAGCAGAGCCTTCCTGAGTTCTTCAGAGCCTAAGGACAAAGACAACGTCTTAGATCTTGACCTTAACTTTTTTCCAATAGATCCCTAAGGCCATGAAAAACATCTGGGTCCAGGTAACTAGTTTCAGAAAGGGCAGGTAAATCTGTATCACCGAGTCCAAGGGGCTGGTGGTTACCTGCCTTGGAATGAGGCTGTGTGACAGAAGTGAGGGTTAAGGGCATTAGAGTCCTGTGTTGACTAGAAGTGGGAGGGAAGCTTCCATGGGAAATAGGCTCTGTGTCTCAGGAGAGGCCCAAAGGCATGTGATCAATTTGGATGCCTTGGCTAAGTTGGTTTTCAGGTGTCTCTGAGGTTCAGAGACTGAGCTAGCTTGGCCAAGATTTAGGCTACCCCAGGTGAGGATTGCAAATGAACTTAATATTTTGGCATGAATCTAACCAGTTGGTTGTGGTTGCCTAGACACTCAGTTAAGAAGGATTCTGAAGTCATGTCTGGCTTGATGGGGAAAAGCACTGTGATTCATTCAGTTGGCTGTTACATGTGTGGGAGAAAGGAGTGGCTTATCAGAGAAATGGCAGGAAGATAGTGTGTGGGGAGATTAGGAGGCTTGACAGAAGCTCCAGGGGAGACAAAGCTGGGGCCAAATCGTAGGCCCTTGAATGCCGGGATGGAGAATTTGGATTCAATTTTTTGTTTTTGATTCTGAGGAATTCAGTTATGCCTTCTAAACAGAGGCCTAAAGTCGTCAAATTGAATTTTTGGAAATATCTCCTGACTGCAGTAAGAAAGGTAGGCTGGAGGAGGTGGTGGTGGCCCTAGGTGGGGAATAAGGAGGCCAATGCAATCCAAAGTGAAAGACTTGAGATTGAAAAGTTGATGTTCTTCTGACCATATCTGAGTGTCTGCTATGTGCCAGGCATGGGACCTGGTTCTTATTATTCAACTCAGAGTAAGACAGGTGTGGCTCTTCATCCTCAAGAAGAGATCAGATTCTGGCTGGGAAGCACATCATTCTCTGTCTGTAAGCTGGGGGCCCAGGAAAACCCAGGGTGTCATCCAAGTCCACACCTGAAGGCCTGGGAACCAGGGAAGCCAAGGGTGGAAGTCCCAGCCTGAGTCCAAAGGCCCAAGAACCAGGAGCACACATGTTGGAGCACAAGAGAAGATGGGTGTCCCAGTTCAAGCCCTTCTTCCACCCTTTTGTTCTGTTCAGTCCCTCAACAGATTGGATGATACCCATTTGCATTGGTGAGGGTCATTTTTCTTTACTCAGTCTACCCATTCAAGTGCTAATTTCTTCCAGAGACTGACCTCAACCCCCCCCCCCCCGCCCCCAGAGACGTATCCAGAAATAATGTCTAAACAGCTCTCTGGGCATCCCTTAGCCCAGTCAAAGTGACATACAAAATTCACTATCACATCCCATTACTGCACTTCATTTGCTCCAGAAAGTTGGGTGATTGGTCTCCCAATCTCAAACCTTTCTTCCTGATAAGAGAGTGACAGTTTTAGTTAACTGGACTTTGATCAATAATGGGAGCCGCTGCAAAAAAAAAAAAAAAAAAAAAAAATTCCAACATTTGCTGAGTGATTCTGAAGTGCCAGGCACCATGCTAAGCACTTCCCATAATCTTTTCTATTTAATCCTTACAAGATTATTTTATCTGCCTTGTCTTGAGGCTGCTGGAACCCAAGCATAGTCCAGAGATTTGAGATCGCTTGCCCACATTCTCTCACAGCCAGTAAGCTGCAGACCTGGGATTCTAATCTCAGTCGAGCCAGGCTCAAACCCACACACGTTCACCACAACACCACCCTTCTGTCCCTGCAATCAGCCACCCTGCGTGTCCCCTTTCCAACGTTAACTAGGCCGGCAGGCAATCTGATGCCACAGGGGCACTGCACTCTGATTGTTTCTCGTTAGTGGTTGTCTTCTCTCTCTGTGGGCACTTGGTTACATAATACCTGAAAATATTAAATTAGTTTTCCTTTACAGGAAATTATGTTCCATTAGGGCCACTGACATAGCTATTTTGGGACCTCCAGGAGAGTTGTGTGCTTTTTGGAAATGTCTGACAAATCTGATTGCTCTCCGGCAAGGGACTCTCCGAAGGCCTTGTGGCTGGTGGAGTAATTAGGCATTAAATGGCTTTAATAATAGAAATAGGAGGCCCAGACAAGAGGGTTCCACCTGTGATCATCAGAGCTGCTCTGGGTCCCGCTTCCGGCAGAAGAAGGGAAGGGGGTGGAGGCCTGCGGTGATCTGCAACATTATCCCCTGATGTCACCTCCCAGTCACCAGTAGGCACCAGGGGTAGGGGGAGGAGGTGGGGGGCGGGGGAGGGGTGGCGGGGTGGGAACTGCTCCCGGGAGGAGACACAGCCAAGGGGCCTCCTCTTCTCCATGCCCTTCCTTTAGGGGGTGCTGCGATCAATTGCCGTGGGGGATCATGCTCTGCTTGAGTCTTGCCCCTGCTCGAATACCTTCCCAAGTGTAGGTCAAAGTCCACCTTGGTTTGACATCAAAATCCTGGAAGATGCAGCCTCCATGTATTTTTTTAGAATGCTCCTTTACACTAACCTAGTGGCCCTTGTGATTTCCCATTCCTCCCCAGTGTTTGCCCCATAATTTGTCAGCCCCCTGGTCTTGCCAGTCATGTTTCTTCCACCCAGAAGAACCTCCTCCTATCTCTATATTTTGGAATTCTACTTGGAGTTCAAGCCTCAGCTTCAAGGCCACCTCTTCCAGGAAGCTTTCTTGAAATTCTCCTGCCAAAGAAACCTCTCTCTCCCCTTTGCATACCCACGTCACTCTATAGCATCTTATTTCTTCTCTTCTTGTATTATAATTATTTTATACAAATCTTATCTCTCTTGTTACATAGGAAATTCTTCAAGTGGAAGGATTACATTTAACCCCCCCCATCTAGTTTTCCTGGGTCCTCTTACAAAGCCATGCATGCAGTAGGTGTTTAATAAGTACATGCTGTACACATCTGCCACTGTGGTGAGAGAAAACATAACTAGAGACTGATGTCCCATGGCCATCTGCCTATCCATTCATTCTCCTTCTAGTGACATTTCTAACCCTCCCTGACCTACCTGCACTCTCGTGCATGATATCTCTTGTCCCAATATGGTATTGATGCAGGTTGGGGAGTGGGTATGGGATGTTAGAACTCAGGACATGGACATGTTTTGGGCACAAGTCTTAAGACACAGATCCATAAGCAGGCATCCATTTTCCTAAAGGGGAGGTGCACTTCCATTTTCAAATGGATTTGATATTTAGTATGGGGAAAATGGAGAAAAGGGCACTGACGTTTCTTACCTGCCCCATTTCCCAAAACATTAATCCACCTTCCCAGCCTCATTTCCCATCATCCACAACCTACCCTGTGATCTAGGCATACCAAACTTTGCACCCATCCTGCAGCACATGGTGGGAAGGCTAGGGATGCCATTCTCTGGTTCCCATCCCCCTCCAGGATGGGCTCAGTTACAGAAAATACAAAGATTCAGCTAAGAAAGAAAATCAGTATCAGGATTCACTATTGGTAGAGATGCCCTTGATCTCCTTTCTTGAATCTTGACTGTGGAACTCATGCACCCTCGGGCAGATGGGCAAGCTGGCCCAGCAAAGAGGCTCATTTGAACCTGCAGGAGCAAGGCTGTGTGCCCAGCACCCACCACTTCTGGGCAGAGGCAGGTGAAGGAATCCCCAAGAGAGATATCTTTACTCATGCCTGGAAGATACCATTCTTTCTGGCTCTTCCCTTTGATCTTCCCACATGTCATTAGTCCTTTTGATGGCACGAAGAGTTCTTCTTCAGCCTCACCAATGAAATTGAATACTCCTTCCATGGAGACAGAGGAGGGTGGGACGGGACAGAGGAACCCGAGGTGTCCTCAGCTCTAGAAACCTCTGTTTCTCTATAGATCTGCCACAGCAGAGATTCAAGTGGTTTTTCCCTGACATATATTGTGTATCCACCTGTCATCATGTCTTTGCCCAGGCTGATCCCTTTTCCCAGAGTGTCCCTCCCTCCTATCTCCACCTGACAAGGTCTTGCTCAAATGCTGCCTCTTTCTGGAGGTTTTCCCAAATCTGTCTCCATTCTTCCTCAGTGGTATTCAAAAACTTCTTCCGAGCTCCCCATATCACAGCACTGACCATGTCCTGCTGGTGTTCTGGAGACACATGATGCATCTCTCTTCCTCCTCTCCATTTCTACCCCTCCTCCCTTCATTGCAATCTCTACAAAGGACCACCCCTCTAACTCCAATGCCCACCTTGAGCCTGGCACAGGATTGGTGCTCATGAATGCTGATTGAATCTGCTCAGAGAATCAGCTGTCTGGTGGTGTAGGGTCAAGTACTGTGAAGTCTAACTTTGGCTCAAACATGTTCTTCTCCTGCTGATAAGACTAGGTTCTTTGTTGGCGTTCCAGTTCCCACATGGATACCCTGGAGCACATGATGCCAGAAGAGCTACTGCTCCAGACCATCATGTGAAGACCTATCTCACAGCGGCCTGCCCAGCAGTTCCCCTGGCTTTACTCAGGGCTGACTTTCCTCCAGTGATATTCTGCTCTTATGCTCCCACGGGTCAGTGAGTGGGCCTGTGTCCTCCAGAGAGCACGTCTGTGGCACAGATTCTGAGCATCCCCTTGCTCTCTAATAACACATGCAGTGAAATAACCTAAAAAAAAACAAACAACAACAACTCACGAACAAACACAAACAACAGAAACAGCATCATAAATACGGAGAATAAACTGGTGGTTTCCAGAAGGGAGGGTGTGGGGCAGATGGGCAAAATAGGTGAAAGGTTTTCAGAGGTACAAACTTCCAATTATAAAATAAATAAGTCACAGAGATGAAAAAATACAGCATGGGAAATATAGTCAATGATATTGTTGTAGGGTTGGTATGGTGACAGATGGTGACTACACTTACCGTGGTGAGCACAGCTTAATGTATGGAATTGTTGAGTCACTAAGTTGTACACCTGAAATTAAAAGAACACTGTATGTCAATTGCACTTCAATAAAAAGAAAATGAGAAAGGGAGGATGTTAATCCAGTGGTTGGGAACACAGAGATTATATTAAATGATTTGTGAAAAGTGCTTAACTCAGCTCATAGTAAGAAGACTCTCAGTAAGTGGTAGCTACTATTACCATCATTATCACCAGAGAGGGGAATGACGTACTCAAGGTCACACAGCTGGTTAATGACGGAGCTGGACCTGGAATTTGAATCTGGAATTTTAGGCTTTGGGTCCCCTGCCTTTCTCTTGCCCTTCCTCTTCTTCCACGGATCTGTGTGTGTGACCTTCCAGATCCCTGTTCAGTCTTGGCCAGACTCATTCTGCCAGTCAGCAGAAACAAACAAACAAAAAAAACCCCAGAAACAACAACAACAAAAAGCCCCACAACTCTTCCACCACTATGCAGGGAAAAAATTACCCTTAATTACTGGGGCTTCTCCACAATTATAGGACGTGCATTTGAACTCTGAAGGGTCCTCTCCTGAGGATAACCTTTATTTGCCTGATTGCGTCTGTTCAGTTAATTCTGGCTAATTACTATTTTCTTCCTATTAGATTCTAATTATATACAGTATTTTCATTATAAAGCATAATGTTTCCCAGAAAACCATGTCAATTATACAGGCAATATTACCGGAGGTCTGGTTTACCTCATTAAGCCCAAGCGATGAAGCCATGCATCTGATTAAACCCACAGTTTGCAGGGTGGACTTTAACTATATGTGGGCACCAGCGACTCTCACCTAGAACTTGCTGGGTGTGGGAGAGGACTGGAGAGACTGGAGAAGCCCCTTGAAGGAGGTGGGGGTCCATCTGGAAGTCTTGGCTTTTCTTCAGGAAACACAAGCACCAAGCCACAGTATCTTGGTGTTGGTGGATTTACATCCTCAGTTATGTGTATTTCTGAGCATCCTGTGATTTTAGTTTCATTGAGGCATGGATATAATGTGGTTGTAGAAAAACAAGTTTTACCCTTGATTCAAAGGCTTCTGTAGGGCCATCCAGCATCACCATCTCTGTTCCTCACATCTTTCTGAGCTCCTGATTTATCCAACCCACCATTGTCTTGTATCCCTACTTGGATATCTAGTAGACATCTTCCCCTTAGCATGGCCAATAGAGAATTCTTGATTTCTGTCCTCCCTGAACCCTGAGTCTAATCCTCCTTATATTACTCTCATCTCAGTAAATGTCATAACCAGGTGCTCAAGCCAAATGCCAGGAGGTCATAGTGATTTCCTTATTTCCTTCATCTCTCGTTTCCACTCCATGGGCATGTCCTGTGAACTCTAGGTCTCAGCTCTATCCTGGATCCATCCCTCTCACTTCTCCACGGCCAACCCCCTCCCCCATCCAGGCAGTCATCATTCCCACTGAGTGATGGCCACCTAAGTGGGATCCTTGTTCTTTTCCCTCCTCACACCTGTATCCCTTCTTCCAACAGTAAATCAAGGTGATTTACAAAGTACGACAGATCAGACCATGTTACTCTCTGCTTAAAATTATTAGATATATTGCTTTTTGGGTTAAATCCAAACTTCTTACCATATCTATAAGACACTCCATAATTATTTTCTTGTCGACTTATTTAACAAGTATTTATTGAGGGCCTATTATGCGCAAGGTACTATTCCGGAACAACTGGTTTCTGTTTGAGAATAAAATAGACAAAGATCACCCTTATGCATGCCACTTGTTCATATCACTTTGATAGGACTTAATATTTCACATGTGTGTCTGGTCCAACTGGATTGTCTAAGAGGCCTGGGTCCAGATCTATCCCCCATAGTCCTGACCCAACCCCTGCACCTGAAAGCGTCTCAAGAAATGTGAGCTACTTTATTGTGATTTGACACTTGGACAGGAGTTGGAAAACAAAGTTGATTAAAAAACACACTTTTATTGGATTCTAAAGGAATTAATAAAATCCTCCCTTTGGGGATTAATAAAACAGGATTTTTTAATATTAGCCTTATTTTTTTCTACTTTATAAAAGTATTTTAATCAACATTCTAGGTTTTCGAGAATGGACTCAAGCTATGTTCTCTACTTGGGGGAGGAGGGGTTGCAGCGAAGTTTTCATCAGCTCATTTGCAGATGACTCCCATTTTTTACAGTGGCTGCCCTGTCTGAAAAATGTTGTCACTACTGTTTCCCTGGTAAAGATGCATAAAAACAGGGCAAAGTCAAGCTATAAGGGAAGTCACCTTTCTTGAGCATCTCACCATCTAGGAGTTAATTTTTTGTATCAACCATAGGCCGTGATAGTGCTGCTTTGTTTGGGAAGGTTCGATACATTGTGTAAAAACCCTCAGTGAGTTAGTAATCTTGAGATGTGGGAGCTAGGCTGCCTGGGTTCCAATTCCAGATCTTCCATTTATTGGCTACGTGAGACCTTGAGGACCTTTGTTAACCTTGTGCTTCACTTTCCACATTTGTCAAATGGGAATCATAGGTCCTACTTCCTAGGGTTGTTTTATTAAATGAGCAAATCCACATAGAAACATGCCTGGCAGATTTGTGCTGCCTACATCCTGGTTCTTACCATCTAGTCTAAACCTGGGCTGATCTCCCTCCAAACCACCATTCTGGCCACCAGTAAATGCTACCAGCAGCACCTGTGCTATTCATTGAGCATCCTCTAGAACCCAACTTCTAATCCTAATAAAATTTCAGAAATGTGTAGTGTGCACATTAATATCTCACTCTTCAGGTGAGTAACACTGAGGCTCCCTAAGGTCATTTGTCCAAAGTCAAGGGGCAGGTAAGTGGCAGATCATACAGGTTTGTCCCCAAAGA
Source organism: Eumetopias jubatus (assembly GCF_037043125.1). Lineage (NCBI taxonomy): Eukaryota > Metazoa > Chordata > Mammalia > Carnivora > Otariidae > Eumetopias > Eumetopias jubatus. The sequence continues at coordinate 80,528,198 of NW_028274821.1, read as the reverse complement.
CTGTGCTCTTGAAAGTAGTTAATATGTTCCATAATCTTCAAAATGTAATATACTTTATACATGGAAGGTGTTATAGACTAGACTATGTCACTCACCACCCCTCAAATTCATGTGTTGAAGCCCTAACCTCCAAAGTGGCTGTATTTGGAGTGAGGGCCTTTGGGGGGAGGTGATTCGGTCACAATGAGGCCATAAGGGTGGGGCCCTCATCCAATCTGATTGGTGTCCTTATAAGAAGAGGTAGACATACTAGGGATGTTCAGACACAGAGGAAAGGCCATGTGAGGACACAGAGAGAAACAAGCCGAGGAGAGAGGCCTCAGGAGACACCAGACATGCTGACACCTTAATCTTGAACTTCTAGTCTTCAGAAATGTGAGAAAATAAGGTTTTGTTGTTAAAGCCAACCAGTCTCTGGCATTTTGTAATGGCAGCCAAAGCCAACTAATACAGGAAGGAATATCATTAGTGGGAAAAGAACAGAAGGGGGTATCAGGTGATCTGATCTTAGTTATCAGGGTGTTTCCAGTGTTCAGTTCCATGCTGGGCTCCTAGCAGGAGCTTAGAAATGCAAAGATCAGTGTGTAGAAAAGTGCCTTCGTTTTCAGGAGTGAGGGGGCACCCCCAGTAAGGGCCCCCATGGTGTACTGGCTCTCCCATCCTTCCTCTCAACACCTTGCATGGCAGTGCCCTTCCTCCCCTATGAGACCGGATGCCCCATGAAGACTGGAATTGTGTGTGTCTTTTTATTTAGCACAGACATAGCACAGGATAGCTTCTGGATCATTATATCCTGGCTACATATCTGTAGGGCAGCAAGGTCCATGGGGGCACTTTCCAGTTCTATAGACCTCTTCCTTAAGGAGCTGCCCTTGGCTGGGCAAGATGCTCAGGTGCAGGGAGTGGGTTTTATGCAGCAGGCCTGCTGGGCCCCTGCCAGAACACCTGGAGTCTCTGAGTCTGGGACAGGCAGTTTGTTTACGTGAGCAGCAGGGAACATTAGCGGGATTACTGAAGACGCAGGGCAGGCTGTCAGCGTTGTGCTTCTTTCCCCATTATCTCAGTAAGATCTCAAGTCCAAGGAAGGACTAGGAGCCCCTGCCAAGTGGAGCTGGAGCCTGAGAGAGGGACACCATCCTACCCTTCCCAAGGAAGGGCTTGCTGTGGGTTCCTACAGCAGAGATGCTGAACCAGGCTGCAGTACTCACTCCATTCCTGCTCCTACTCAGATCAGGGTGAGAGATTGAACTAATTCATTATGGGGAAAAAAATTAACAAGAAAACGTTCAAAAGTTTTTTTCCCTTAAAACTATCCGGTGGGTTCAAGGTTATCGTGCTAAACTCGCCCTCACTTGTATTCCAGTTGCATTCGTGGATGGGAATGATCTTCCAGGATTGTAGCTGTGCCTAGAACTGTTCCCCATTCTGAGTGTGCTCTAAGAGAAGAGGTGGAAAAAAGATTGAGAACCACTGAACTAATGGAAAAGTCCATGTAGAATTATTTCATGAGCTCTTTGAAGGTTTCTTTCTCCCAAATTATTCCCTCCCAAAGGCCTGAAAGCCTTCTCTTTGATCTGTTTGGCTCTCAGAAATTTATCATGGCTAATGAGTATCCTGACGGGTGAGTTCCAGTGGTGAGCTTGATGACCTTGCTGTACTACCCAGGATGGCCATTTTGCAGAGGTGTGGCCTTGGGCGGGTACCTGATTCTGCCTACACTTCAGCTTCCTCATCGGTGAAATGAAGAGGTTGGTCTAAAATCATGATATTCTCTGCCTCTGTGAATTTAGAACAAAGATGTCTGGATGTCACATCTAGGTATTATAACCCCTTGTGCCAAATCTTTAGCATCTGGCAAAATCAAGGCATTCTTCCTGGAATGACTGAGGTTGGAACAGTGGCTGGGTCATCTGCATGGCATATATGGTAAAGCAGGTGTTTGCGGTGGGTGAGAGAAGAGGTCAGGCACTGTGTTGTGTGACTAGCACCTGGATCAGCTCTGGATGTGTGGGTTCTGGTCCTGGCTCCACCTTACAGAACCGAGGTTGTTCATGAGATTGATTTGTAGCCAAAAGAATGTGGGCTACCATGATGTACACCTTTCAGCCCTTAAAACCTTGTGTAATCTCCCATGCTTCCCTCTTCCCTCCCCTCCCCGCCCCTCCCTTTCTCTCTAGTCCTCTCCTTTTCCCTTCCCTCCACCCCCTCCCCACATTTTCCTCATGCTCATCAACCAACCCGATTAAGAGGATCCACCTGAAGACTTCATGGCTCTAGAGGATGGACAAGCCACTAGATGAAAACAGTCCAAGTCAGTGAGCAATTTTGTGAGCAGAGCTAATCCTGCCAAGACCCTCTTCTCTACCCAAATGAATCACTGTTATTCTGGGGCTGTCTAGGCAGTTAGCATATCTTGACTAATAAGCCAGGGTATTGTGTTTTGGTGCCTGTAACCCTTGAGAAGAGGTCATGTCTTTCCTTGCATCACAGGACAGCATGCGGTCTGACGTAGCCTCAGGGTTCCTCGAGAGTACAAATACAGGCTTGATGGCTTGGGCCTGGAGGAAGTGTTCTGGGGTGTCTTCTCAGAATCGGTGGTGCTGTGCTTGAAACAGAAAGGACTTGGGGTCACACAGCCTAAGGTTAGAATCCTAATGCCTCCAATGGTGAGTTTTGTCATTTCAAGTAAGTAGCTTACCCCTACTCTTTGCCTAAATTCAACCAGCTAAGTGTCCCTCCCAGAGAGTCCTTTTCTGTCTCCCAGTCTGGGCAAGCTCTGCAAAAGTTCTGTGCTCCTCCTTGTTCACCCTCTTTGCCTTTGTGTTACTGTGTTCTAGTGTGCTAGTGATGGGGAGAGTATGTCACATTAATAAGCTTCAAGAGAGCAGTGACTGCAAGAAATATTGAAAGGGGTCCCCTAAGCAAAGAGAGAGCCTGAAAGCAACATAGGCCAGAAAGGAACACAGACAATATACAGTAACAGTCACCTTACTGGCAATACAATGGCACTAAATTCATATCTTTCAATAGTTACCCTGAATGTAAATGGGCTAAATGCCCCAATCAAAAGACACAGGCTATCAGATTGGATAAAAAAACAAGACCCATAGATATGCTGTCTGCAAGAGACTCATTTTGGCCCCAAAGACACACCCATATTGAAAGTGAGGGGGTGGAGAATGATTTATCATGCTAATGGACACCGAAAGAAAGCTGGGGTGGCAATCCTTATATCAGACAAATTAGATTTTAAACCAAAGACTGTAACAAGAGATGAGGAAGGACACTATATCCTACTTAAAGGGTCTAACCAACAAGAAGATCTAACAATTATAAATATCTATGCCCCTAACATGGGAGCAGCCAATTCTATAAGGCAATTAATAATAAAATCAAAGAAACACATGGACAATACAATAATAGTGGGGGACTTCAACACCACCCTCATTGAAATGGACAGATCATCTAAGCAAAAGATCAAAAAGGAAATTAAGATGTTAAATGACACATTGGACCAAATGGACTTCACAGATATATTCAGAACATTCCATCCCAAAGCAACAGAATACACATTCTTTTCTAGTACCCATGGAACATTCTCCAGAATAGATCACATCTTAGGTCACAAATCAGGTCTCAACCAATACCAAAAGACTGGGACCATTCCCTGCATATTTTCAGACCACAATGCTTTGAAACCAGAACTCAATCACAAGAGGAAAGTTGGAAAAAACTCAAATACATGGAGGCTAAAGAGTATCCTACTAAAGAATGAATGGGTCAACCAGGAAATTAAAGAAGAATTAAAAAAATTCATGGAAACCAATGAAAATGAAAACACAACTGTTCAAAATCTTTGGGGTACAGCAAAGGCAGTCCTAAGGGGAAAGTATATAGCAATACAAGCCTTTCTCAAGAAACAAGAAAGGTCTCAAATACACAACCTAACCCTACACCTAAAGGAGCTGGAGAAAGAACAGCAAATAAAGCCTAAACCCAGCAGAAGAAGAAAAATAATAAAGATCAGAGCAGAAATCAATGAAATAGAAACCAAAAGAATAGTAGGTCAGATCAACGAAACTAGGAGCTGGTTCTTTGAAAGAATTAACAAGATTGATAAACCCCTGGCCAGACTGATCAAAAAGAAAAGAGAAATGACCCAAATCAACAAAATCATGAATGAAAGAGGAGAGATCACAACCAACACCAAAGAAATACAAACAATTATAAGAACATATTATGAGCAACTCTATGCCAGCAAATTAGATAATCTGGAAGAAATGGATGCATTCCTAGAGATGTATCAACTACCGAAACGGAACCAGGAAGAAATAGAAAACCTGAACAACCTATAACCACTAAGGAAATTGAAACAGTCATCAAAAATCTCCCAAAAAATAAGAGCCCAGGGCCAGATGGCTTCCCAGGGGAATTCTAACAAACATTTAAAGTTCCAAAAAACTGTTCCAAAAAATAGAAATGGAAGGAAAACTTCCAAACTCATTTTATGAGGCCACCATTACCTTTATCCCCAAACCAGATAAAGACCCCACCAAAAAGGAGAATTACAGACCAATTATCCTTGATGAACATGGATGCAAAAATTCTCACCAAAATATTAGCCAATAGGATCCAACAGTACATTGAAAGGATTATTCACCATGACCAAGTGGGATTTATCCCTGGGCTGCAAGTTTGGTTCAACATCCACACATCAATCAATGTGGTACAATACATTAATCAAAGAAAGAACAAGAACCATATGATCTTCTCAATAGATGCAGAAAAAGCATTTGACAAAGTACAGCATCCTTTCTTGATCAAAACTCTTCAGAGTATAGGGATAGAGGGTACATACCTCAATATCTTAAAGCCATCTATGAAAAACCCACAGCGAATATCATTCTCAATGGGGAAAGACTGAGAGCTTTCCCCCTAAGGTCAGGAACGCGGCAGGGATGTCCACTATCACCACTGCTACTCAACATAGTACTAGAAGTCCTAGCCACAGCAATCAGACAACAAAAAGAAATAAAAGGCATCCGAGTCAGCAAAGAAGAAGTCAAACTCTCACTCTTTGCAGATGATATGATACTTTATGTGGAAAACCCAAAAGACTCCACCCCAAAACTGCTAGAACTCATACAGGAATTCAGTCAAGTGGCAGGATATAAAATCAATGCATAGAAATCAGTGGCATTCCTATACACCAACAGCAAGACAGAAGAAAGAGAAATTAAGGAGTCGATCCCATTTACAATTGCACCCAAAACCGTAAGATACCTAGGAATAAATCTAACCAAAGAGGCAAAGGATCTGTACTCAGAAAAGTATAAAATACTCATGAAAGAAATTGAGGAAGACACAAAGAAATGGAAAAACGTTCCATGCTCATGGATTGAAAGAACAAATATTGTGAAGATGTCAATGCTACCTAGAGCAATCTACACATTCAATGTAATCCCTATCAAAATATCATCCACTTTTTTCAAAGAAATGGAACAAATAATCGTAAAATTTGTATGGAACCAGAAAAGACCCTGAATATCCAGAGGAATGTTGAAAAAGAAAAGCGAATCTGGCCGCATCACAATTCTGGACTTCAAGCTGTATTACAAAGCTGTCATCATCAAGACAGTATGGTACTGGCACAAAAACAGACACACAGATCAGTGGAACAGAACAGAGAGCCCAGAAATGGACCCTCAACTCTATGGCCAACTAATCTTCCACAAAGCAAGAAAGAATATCCAATGGAAAAAAGACAGTCTCTTCAACAAATGGTGTTGGGAAAATTGGACAGCCACATGCAGAAGAATAAAACTGGACCACTTCCTTACACCACACACAAAAATAGACTCAAAATCGTTGAAAGACCTCAATGTGAGACAGGAGTCCATCAAAATCCTAGAGGAGAATACAGGCAGCAACCTCTTCTACCTCAGCCACAGCAACTTCCTAGAAACATCGCCAAAGTCAAGGAAAGCAATGGCAAAAATGAACTCTTCAGACTTCATCAAGATAAAAAGTTTTTGCACAGCAAAAGAAACAGTCCACAAAACCAAAAGACAACCGACAGAATGGGAGAAGATATTTGCAAATGACATATCAGATAAAGGGCTAGTATCCAAAATCTATAAAGAACTTCTTAAACTCAACACCCGAAGAACATATGATCCAATCCAGAAATGGGCAGAAGACATGAACAGACATTTTTCCAAAGAAGACATCCAAATGGCCAACAGACCCATGAAAAAGTGCTCAACATCGCTCGGCATCAGGGAAATCCAAATCAAAACCTCAATGAGATACCACCTCACACCATTCAGAATGGCTAAAATTAACAAGTCAGGAAACGACAGATGTTGGCGGGGATGTGGAGAAAGGGGAACCCTCCTACACTGTTGGTGGGAATGCAAGCTGGTGCAACCCCTCTGGAAAACAGTATGGAGGTTCCTCAAACAGTTGAAAATAGAGTTACCATACAATCTAGCAATTGCACTACTGGGTATTTACCCCAAAGATACAAATGTAGGGATCCGAAGGGGTACGTGCACCCCAATGTTTATAGCAGCAATGTCCACAATAGCCAAACTGTGGAAAGAGTCAAAATGTCCATCGACAGATGAATGGATAAAGAAGAGGTGGTATACATACACAATGGAATATTACGCAGCCATCAAAAGGAATGAGAGCTTGCCATTTGCAACGACGTGGATGGAACTAGAGGGTATTATGCTGAGCGAAATAAGTCAATCAGAGAAAGACATGTATCATATGACCTCACTGATATGAGGAATTCTTAATCTCAGGAAACAACCTGAGGGTTGCTGGAGTGGTGGGGGGTGGGAGGGATGGGGCGGCTGGGTGATAGACACTGGGGAGGGTATGTGCTATGGTGAGTGCTGTGAATTGTGCAAGACTGTTGAATCACAGACCTGTACTTCTGAAACAAATAATACAAAATATGTTAAAAAAAAAAAAGAAGAAGTTAGCCTGAGGGGAAGAATGAAGGGGGGGAAATCGGAGGGGGAGACGAACCATGAGAGACGATGGACTCTGAAAAACAAACTGAGGGTTCTGGAGGGGAGAGGGTGGGGGGATGGGTTAGCCTGGTGACGGGTATTAAAGAGGGCACGTTCTGCGTGGAGCACTGGGTGTTATACGCAAACAATGAGTCATGGAACACTACATCAAAAACTAATGATGTAATGTATGGTGATTAACATAACATAATAATAAAAAAATTAAAAGAGAGCAGGGACTGAATCGGCTGAATTCAGCCATATTACCCCCACCTCCCAGTAGAGTGCCTGGAATACCATAGATAGGAGCTAAGTAACTGTTGATGGAATGAATAGATGAATATATAAATGCACTTGAACTCTTTGAGCCTTAGTATTATCACCTATACACTGGGCATCACACTAGTTATATCCTGGCGTTTTGGTAAGGATTAATTGAGATCATATATGCAAAGCCCAACTGAGCATGGTACCTGGCATATGACCGCCCTGCAATGTTTGTTCTCTCCTGCCTTGTTGGATAAGGAGTTTACGAGGCTGAGAAGCAGGGATAGAGCTCTCTTAGTAGAGGGACCAGCATTGTGCACAGGCAGAGACGGGCACGTTGTGTGTGGAGGCTGATGAGGGGGACAGGCACCGTGCTGTAAGGGTCTTGGGCCTTTGGTGCTCGAGAAATAGAAACATGTCATAACTGTGCCTGAAAGCCATCAAGAAGCGATGAGGTAGTAAATCTTTAGTAAATGAAAGGCAAGGCACGCCCACATTACTATGAATTCGTGTGATGAAGAACAGGGGATGCAGCAAAGGCCTGTGGGGGTGGGAATTTGCACTGAGGCTTATAAATGTGGTGCTGCTCAAAAACAGGAGGAAAGTCGTTCCATGTGGGAGTTAGGGTACCACGGGCAAGCAGCTGGAGGTTGGGAGACAAGAGAGAATGCCAGTTTGGCTGCAGTGGAGTTTGTGTTGGGTCAGGAGATTAGGCAGCATGGGACCAGATCCCTGGGGACCCCAGGGGCCAGGTTCAATGCTTAGCCTTCATCTGGATGCCACTATGTGAAGGAGAGAGAGCCGCAGAGAGCCCAAGCTTTGTGAGTACCCGATGGTCATCCTTTGTTTTGCCCAAAGGTCTTTAGGAGGTAGGGGGCTGGATCACATGACCTCTGGAAGTTTCTTCCAACCACAGGACTCTGTGGTAGTCAGAAGACAGATAGAGGGAAACAAAAACCAGGGACCTTGGCCTGGATTTCTCTCCATCATAAATCTCCTCCACTGCTTGGTGCCATCTCTCTGTCCACAGATTAATCTTCTCCAGCTTCCTGCAGGAACAGAAGGACCTACTGACCTCATCCTGTTCTCCAGGCTGCAAGTGAGAAATGGGGTTATCAGACCGGCAAAGGCCTAGGCGTGGGCGGAGGGCAGCTGAGCCCCCAGGGGAAAGCGAAGGAAGCACAGAGACCATCATGTTCCAGAAGGGCTCTCCGCCAGGACTGTCCCAGGGTCCAAACCAGATTAGGCAGGATGCCTTGTCCTTCTGCATGAACATCTTTGACTTAAGACTGGCAAATTTGGAGGAGATTGCACACTCCTATCAGGTTGTTTTCCACTTGTAACACTGACCTGGGCTGAGTGTGATTTTTCTGTAATTCTTTTGTCAGTGGTGCTTCTTTCTCACAGTTGGTAGTTCAGATGTGAGGCCTTGTGGCTGAGGAGGAAGAACAGGGGCTTTAGACAGGAAATCCTGTGCTCTGGCCTCAGCAGTGGGCTCTCTGTGCCTCAGCTTCCTCATATGTAAATTGTGCCCACCTCAGACGGTTATGGAGATTATAAGGGCTCTTAGAATCCTACCAGGCACACAGTAAATACAGAAGAAATGCTGACTCTTATGATTGATTTTGTTATTGGAAAGTGAGGAGAAAAACACCTGTCACCCAGGGTTGTTGTGAGAGTCATACTCACTCATTCATTTGCTCAACACACACACGCTGAGCCCCGAGTGGGCACCAGGCAGTGTACTAGGCATGGGTGTGATGTGTCACAAACAACACGAAAGAGCTCCTCATCCCCAGAGCTGACGGGCTGCGGAGGCGGGTGCAGATCTGAAACATGCAGATGCTCCAGCACAAGTGTACAAGTTTGTAATAATGCCGTGAAGGGCGAGGGCGGGGTGCTAGGGATACAATAGTGTGGGGCCACCCGGGGGACAATGGTCGCCGAAGTCTGCTCTGAGGAGGCCATTTCTGAGCTGGCAGAGGAAGGGATGGGCAGGAGCAAGTGTTCGGGGTACTTCTGACAACTCAGACACAGAGACCTGGGGAGGGGGACAGGCGGTGGCACACTGGAGGGCGTGAATGAGGTGGTGGGGTTCACAGGGATCAGATGGGATGGAGGCCGACTTTTATCCTGAGGATAAACTGCACTGCAGGTAAATGCGTTGGGAAAGGGTACATGGGAAGCACCTGTAAGTTCCTGTATTTTCTGGAATAAAAGAGTGGCACTTGGAATTGACAGAATGGGGGCCAGTTCAGGAATGACCTTCCTCCCCCTTGCTTTTGTAGTTCACACTCAGAATAAAGCAGTTGTCCAAACACTACAAATACTACGCCATAAAATGTGTGTGTGTGTGTGTGTGTGTGTGTGTAATTCTAATTCCCCAGGAGGAGTTTGGAGCCCTGCCACTGAATCCCTTCTTCTGATGTGCATTAACTATTTTGAACCCCAGTTTCCTCCCTCTGTAATAATGGGGCTGCTTCCTCCTCTTTGCTAATGGGATTGTTTTCTCAGAAGGTTGTTTTGAGGAAAGTGCCGATAAATGTTGATTCACTTTTCTTCTTCTTTCCTCTGTGGCTTAAGCTTCACTGTCTGGTGCGTCTGATGACAGTCTGCATTTGAGAGAAGGCATTAAACATTCATAGCTGGTTTTTCATCAATATGTGCCCTGCCCACCACAATCTTGGAGGACCTGTTGGGGTCTGACCACTCTGGAAATTGCCCCTTTCTTAAAGGCACCACTCTGACCTCTCCCCTCCGGTCCTAGAATCCATCAAATTCACATACCATTGCTATGGAAGGAAGTCCTTTTAATTCTGACCAAGTGAGCAAAAGGGAAAACAAGGAGGGATCTATCAGAGGGACTCATGAAAAATATGTATGTTCTTTAAAGGAGGACGGCATATGAACAGGATATATATTTTTTCCAAAAGCGAGGGGAAAAATTGCAGGCTTTTAAACAGAAGACTTTAAGCAGGGAGTGAGAGAGGAAAAATATGTCTCTTAAATGCATTCAGCGCCATTGCCACGGGCTGCCGAGCCAGGATTGTTTATTAGAAGATAAGATAGTGAAAAATGTATTTTGCAGAAAGAAAATAGTAAAGTCAGGTCTGAGGCAGATAAGAAGCCAAATTTCTATTTTATGCTCAATTGAGTGACTCAGTTACATTATCTGGGAAGCAGGGGTGAAATAACACCCTTCGGAAATGAGGCCCGGGGTGCTCTGGGTCCCCTTCCAGCCTTGGCCAAGCTGAGCCGGCTCAGTTGGGAGGCTGCCTCCTCAGAATAGCGTGTTTGCAGGCTGGGGCTGGGGTGAGGCTGGGGCTGGGGTGAGGCTGGGGCTGGTGTGAGCCTGGGGCTGAGGCTGGGACTAGGGTGAGGTTGGGGCTGGGGCTGAGGCTGGGGCTGGGTTGAGGCGGGGGCTGGGGGCAGGGGCTGAGGCTGGGGTAAGGCTGGGGCTGTCAGCTGGGGATGGTGTGGGGCTGGGGGGGGCGATGGGGTGGGGAAAGAAGTTTCCAGTCTTTTCAGCTCCTTATTTTCTCCATCTTGTTGTGTAAGTGCTTCGGTTCGGCTTTATGCCTCCCCTCCCGCTGCCAAAGGTGGGAAAATAAAAACACACATGCATACAAGATGAAGCTCTGCAAAGGCCAGCGGCTTAGAGCTGGAAGAAGCCTATTAGAGACCAGCTGGTTTAGGGGATACAGATTCCTGGCCTGTGGTCAGTACTTTACTCGGCAAGCACAAACAAGTCCTTTGAATGTTTCTAAGCAGGACATTGTTCTCCAGGTTGCCGAAGATCTCTGTTACTTCTTCTTTACTTCCACCTGGCCGCTTTACACATTTTTGTTATGTGCCTGGTGCCTGGAGAAATAGAAGGTCGATACCCCCAGATTGTATTCCAGAATCCTCAGTGCAAATATGGGGGAACTTGCATCAGGGAGGGCAAGAGCCTCGCCTAAGTTCACACAGCTAGTGACTTGCCTCAGTACAAACAGAACCCAGAACTCTGGGCTCTGCTCCCAATCATCCAGATCTTTTCCTATTGTTCCACCTCAGGTCTTTTCTCATTTAGGAATTCTTCATTTATTAGCCAATTGGAGGTTAGCGGGATCTGGAAAATGAAGACTAACTTAATTCAACAAATGTTTATGGTTTAACCAACAATGAATTTATTTATTCAACAGATATCAGCTGAACAACTCAACCACTTATGTAGGTTGAATAAGGGCCCCCAAAGATGTCTGAGTCCTAATCTCTGAAACCTGTAAATAATTTTGCAGATATAATTAAATTAAGGAACTTGAACTAGGGGAGATAGTTCTGGATTATCTGGCAAATAATCACATGTGTCCTTAGGAGTGAAGAAACTTAAGGTCAGAGAGAGATTGAGAGAGAAAGAAGGGGATATGGGGTGGTAGAAATCTATAACATTGCTGGTTTTGAGGAGGAAGGAAGGGGGCCCTGAGCCAAGGAACATAGACAGTGTCTGGAAGCTGGGGAAGGCACAAATATGGTTTCCAGCCTAGAACCTCCAGAATGGAATGAAGCCCTGAAGACAACCTGATCCTGCCCCGTGAGAGCCATGTCAGACTTCTGATCTATAGCAAGAACTGTCAGATGCTAAATGTGTGATGTTTTAAGCTGCCAAGCCTGTGGTGACCTGTTCCAACAACAAGAGGACACTAATATGAAAGTCATCAAGTCCTGACAGTACCCCACACCTCTATTCATTCTCTCTTTCTTTCCTTCCAGAAGATTTCTCTGAAGTCACTTGTAGCTACTCATTTGAAACTCTACTTTGAGATAAAATCAGCAACAACCATGAGGCTTAATGGAGGCAGTAAGCCACTGTATATGGGAGCACAAGGAGTAATGTCATTTTATTCATCAAGAATGAATGTTCAGGGGTTCCTGGGTGGCTCAGTCAGTTCAGCATTGGACTCTTGATTTGGCTCAGGTCATGATCTCAGGGTAGTGAGATTGAGCCCCGTTTCGGGCTCTGCACTGAACGTGGAGTCTGCTTGAGATTCTCTCTCTCTTCCTCTCCCTCTGCCACCCCCCACCCCCCACTCACGTTCTCTCTCTCTCTAAAAGAAGAAGAAGAAGAAGAAGAAGAAGAAGAAGAAGAAGAAGAAGAAGAAGAAGAAGAAGAAGAAGAAGAAGAAGAAGAAGAAGAAGAAGAAGAAGAAGAAGAAGAAGAAAGAAGGAAGAAGAAGAAGAAGAAGAAAAGAAGAAGAAGAAGAACTATTCAAAGAATGAATGGTCAGAGAGGAGGAGTCCTTCCCCAAAGTTGCCTAGCAAGTTCATGTCAGGGTCAAAATTAAAATCCTGGTTTTTCAACTTCTAGCCCAGTGTTATTAAGATTCTGTATATTTATTTATGTTTTGATTGATTGAAAATACTATCAGTCCAGAAACTGATATTTGGTCACCTGATTTAGTACAAATATCTGGTCACCCGGTTTATCACAAAGACAGAATTGCCATTCAGTGAGACAAAGATGGTCTTTGCTTGGTGGGTTGGATATCTCTATGGACAAAAATGAGTTTTGGCCCTCTTCTTTGCCAACCTATACAAAAGTTACTAATTCAAGAAAGATTAAAGACCTCCATGAGAAAGGAAAAATAACAGAGTGTCTGCAAGAAAACATAGGAGAGCATTCTCATGACTTTGGGGTAGGTGAAGGATTCTTAAACAGGACATACACATCACTAACCATGAAAGAAGAGAATGATAAATGGAATGTCACTAAAATTAGGAACATTTGTTTATTGGAAGACGCTGATAAGCGAATACAGGAGAAGTCACAGACTGGGAGTAACTGTTTGCAATATTTGCATCTGACAAAGGGTCTGTAATAAGGATATATAACTGACTATTAATCAACAAGAAAAAAGACGACTTAAAAACTGGCAAAGACTTGAAAAGGCAAAAGAGTTGCCCACAAAAGAAGATCTCACAATGGTCAATAAGCACCTCAAAACTCCTCATTATCCACCAAGGAAAGAGCAATTAACCCACAGTGAGATATCACCCCACGTGATTTTTCTTTGTACCTTCTGGAAATCTCTTTTGTTTACATTCAAACCTGGCCTTCAATAAAACAGCATGGTCCAAGACCTCCACACTTTGTGGCTGGTGGACGGGGAGGGCCCCCCCCTTGGGAAAGGTGCAGCTTCGGCAGGGGGGCCCTGGGAGGGGCCGGAGCTTCAGTGCCTGTCACTGCTCCAGCTCAGACTGTGCTCGGGTTTGAGGAGACAGTAGTTCGGAAGGAAACTGCAGAAAGGCAGCCCATGAGCTTCCATCATCACGGCTCCTAAGGAAAAGGCAGAGATGCCCTGGAACAGTTATGGGGCAGCTCCATGCTGAGCCCATGCTGCAACTGTAGGTATGCCTTGTAGATAAAAAGGCCTGGAGTAAATATTTACAGTCAGGGAGCCCCAGCATGCTGAAGCACTGATGGAATGAAAAATTGTGCATGCCTCTGTGTGTGTGTGTGTGTGTGTGTGTGTGTGTGTGTGTGTGAGAGAGAGAGAGAGAGAGAGAGAGAGAGAGAATTTTGACTCCTTGCTCTGCCCTACAAGAGCTGCAGGTGAAGTGGAAAGAACCATCCAGCAGGGTCCTAGTCAGGTGCCCTCTGGTCTGGCCTCTGTTCTGCCACTTTTCTGCTTTACCAAGTAGGAAGCAAGAAACATATGCTCCCTCAGGCTAACTCAGGCAAGAGAAGTTTGCTGTCTGGTGGGCGGCGGGGAGGGTCCAACGAGGGGATGGACACTGCCCCAGGAGATGCAAGACTAGAAAAAACCAGAACGCACAAGCCAAAACTAGATTTCCAGAAGGTACAAAGAAAAATTCACAGACACTCCTGAAATGGGTTATTGTCATGCAACATGTAAAGGTCTCTTTAGAGGACTTCCTGAAGCCAAGAAAGAAAAAACGTGGCCTCATGGACAGCACCTACTACGGGCCGGATGTGTTGCTTGTAGGGTCTCACTCATCAGCACTGCAATCCTGTTGCTTAGAGACCATGACTATCTCTGCTTTGTGAATAAAGAAACCCAGGCCCAGAGAGGTTGAGTCATTGGCTTCAAGGTCATATAGCCAGTAAATGGCAGGACTGGAATACTACCCAGCCTTCTTCCAACCGCAGAGCCCAGAGGATTCAGGGATGCTCCGCTGTCTCCTGAGGCCACAGAAGCCCATGTGGCGTGAGAGCTGCCCCCTCACCTGGGGGAAGGCGGGCACCAGCTGCCCCGAACCGTCTACCTCCCTGTATTCCCATAGAATTCCCTTAGAATTCCAAGAAGTTCCAGGGCCTTTGGCAACAGAATGGGTAGATTTGATGGAACACACAGACTCTGGTGTCAGAGTGCTCCTGGTTGTGTGAGCTGGGACAAGATACCTAACCTGTCTGAGACCTTAATTTCATCTTATGCAAGATAGGAATAATAATACATCTCGTTCAGGATGCTGCTGGGTAGGATGATGTGTACAGAACCCTCAGCCTAGTGTCTGGAAAACAGAGTAAGAAGTATTATTGTTGTTGTTTTCTCTCTTGTTTTTTTTTTTTTCATACAATTAAGGTGACCTAGTTCTTCTGCATCACTATTGTGATATCGTGATTTATAATATGAAATATATATTTGGTCTTTGTCCTCCGTTCTGACACAGAGCTCCTGAAACCCTTGGAATTTCCTGTGTTCTGAGAGGGATCAAGGGGTCTTTTATGTTAATGAGGTGGCTTCAGACCACACCTAAGGATGGGGCTGGTTGCCAGGAGAACCCACCACCAGACCACCACGTGATTAGAGAATTGGAACTTTCAGTCCCACCCCCTGACCTCTGAGGGGTTGAAGTGCTGGGGGGGAGGGCAGTCTCAGCCTGTGGGGTCTGATGCTGTCCTCGGGTAGATAGGGGCAGAATTGAGCTGAATTGCCGGACCTCCAGCTGGTGTCCAGAGCATTGCTTGTTGTTCTGTTGTGTATTATGTTATTGCTTGTTGTTGTGTGGAGACACCCTGCTCACACACACACACACACACACACACACACACACACACACACACACAGTTGGGTCCAAGGAACCCCAAATACCTGCTTCCTTCATCTTTGCGGTATCTTTTCCAGCGTGGTCCTTGGAGCAGCAGGATCTACATCACCCGGGAAAATGTTATCAGTGCAAACTCTCAGACTCCACCTCTGACCTGACTCAGGGGAGGGTGGAGGTGGACTCACATTTAAGAACCACTGACCTACGCGTGGCTACTAATACCTTCTAGATTCGGTCCCTCCTAGCTTCTGCTTTCTCATGGCCCGTGATGGCCCTTTTGGGGGCCTTTATCCTTGCCCCTATCATCCAATCCATACTTTTGAAAATCCTACAATGGCTTCCCATTGGCCTTAGAACAAAGCCCCAATTTCAGCCACACCCCAATGGCCCTATGTGATCTGGACTTTGGTTTTTCCAGTTTCTTCCATCAGTTTCCTCGCCTCGGCCACTGCCTGCTCCCCACACCCCTCTCCACCTTCCTGCTGATTTCCTGTTCTTCCAATGCTCTGAGGACTTAGGATTCCTTGTGCCTCCAGTGGAATGGTCTCCCACCAGATCCATACATACCTAGGTTCTTTTTATTCTTCAGGTCTCAGCTTACACATATTCCCTCCCAGAGAGCCTCCCCATGCCCAGTGCCTGGTGCAAAGTAGGTGCTCAGTAAATATTTGTTTGTCAGATGACTGAATGGGTGGATGAAGGAGTCAGTTAAATCTGGCTGAGTATTCTCAAAGGACAAAGCTGCCTTTGAAATCCCTTCCCATCCAGTGACTTCATACTTCTTTAGCTGGTTCAGCTCGGTGTGTTGCCAAAGGGTGGTGCTACCCTCATGTCCAGGGCAACTTGGAAATGGGATATTCTGCAGACCTTCCGACTTCTGAAGGGGATGCACGAAGGGCATCGGGCGTCAAGTGGGCGGGGCTGGGCAGGCAGAGCACCCTGCACAGGTGCAAACAGCCTCCTCATTCAGTAACACAGGCCCCTGCACCCTCCCCGCAAATACCAGCAGTATCCCATCTGAGGAACCATGGTTAAGCCTAATTATCTTATTTTGTAGTAGTTGGAAGATGGGATTGGAGGTGTTTCAAAGCTCCAGCCTCTCGTGCTCCAGCCAGGGTCTGGGCAATATTTATAGCTTCGCCGAAGAAACCCCGACACGGGCTTACAAATGGTTAACTTGGCTGAGAGCAGCAGCTAGCTTGCTTGTGAGCCCTTATTTCCAGTGACTAATAGGTGAGAGGGAGGCAAATTCTCCTGGTCTGTGGAGGCTGGTGACTCATGCAGAGACAGAGAGAGGCCCAGTGTGGAAGTCATGCCAGGCACATGCGTATGCATCAGGCACGCACGCAGTCCACACACCCAGAGCTGCAGCGTGGGCACTCCTACCATGCACGGATTTAGAGCACAGCCTGCAAGCACCAAGCGCACCCAGACACACCGTATTTTTTTTAAAGATTTTATTTATTTTGACAGAAAAAGAGAGGGAGAGCACAAGTAGGCAGAGTGGCAGGCAGAGGGGGAAGCAGGCTTCCCGCTGAGCAGGGAGCCTGACTCGGGGCTTGATCCCAGGACCCTGAAATCATGACCTGAGCTGAAGGCAGACGCTTAACCCACTGAGCCCCCCAGGAGCCCGACACACCATATTTTAACCTGCAGGAGACTGACCACACACAATATATACAGAACCCATTCTCCCTAGACATACCACAAATCTGCTCACAGCACACAGCCTTCCACTTGCTGCAGCAAGGGCTTAGAGAACACACCTAACACAACCAGCTCATTCAGCAGATGGGCACACATACGTAATACATATGACCTGTGCACACGAGGCACTCCTCTAAGTGAGGCTCCTTCACGTACCACGGCACAAGTAACTGCAATATACAAATACAGGCACACGCAATCACACATGATACTTTAGAGAGGTGTGCATAGAAATGCAGGTCTAGCTAACATACAAACATAGGTACAACATGTAAACACGTACGCACATGCACACTTCACTAAAACACACAACCCAGAGAAGTCCACATATCAGGAACAACACACATTCACCGCACCTGTTAGAGATATACAATCCAAAGAAACAAAGGACCCAAGAGGGACACCATACATACATGTGTGTGTTCATCCTTTCCTAACAGCATCTTTTTAAAAGTAACACTTTTTAAAAAGTAACACTTCGACCCCTGCTCCAACTGCAGCAACCAATCAACACAATATACAAACATTACTTTGAAACTGTCAAATTAAAAAATAATCGAGTACAGAAAACAAATGTGTTGTTTGACACTCTCTGACCTTTGTGGATATTAACGCTTGTGATCATCACCCCTACAAAAGGCAGAACATCAGCCCTTTGCACAGCTGAGACGGGGCTTGTTAGTCTAACCTTCTCTGGCTGCAGGAGGGGAAAGAGGAGAGGCCCAGTACCCTCACCAGGTGGGAGGAGACTGTGCTGGCCTCGGTAGCAGGAGACCGGGGGTATGGCTCTGCGATTTGGTACCATCCTCCTGGGTTCCTGGGTGACCTGAGACACATTGTTTTTCACTTCTGAAACTCAGTTTCTTCATCTGTAAAATGGGTATGAGACAGCTAAATGATAGGTTACAATCCAGACGTGCATTGTGGATTTATCCTTCATATTCCTAACAGATGGGCAAGCCTATGACAACCCAGCAACAGCATCAGCTTTCAGTTTGACTGTCCTCACTTGCCTTTTCTCCCAAAGGAACTTCAGCATGGTGTGGGTAACGAGTCTAGCTGGGCTCATCCACAAAGAAGGGCTGTTGTTTATTTCATTATCTTTATTGTGTCTTTATTAAGTGCCAAATGCTTTACCTGTATTATCTGAGTGAATCCTCAAAACAAGCCTTTAAAGTGGGTTCTGTTATTGCCCCCATTTTACAGATGAGGAAACAGAGGCATGGTTTTGTCAAGAGCCTTGTCCAAGATCTCACCAGTTGGCGTGTTTGGAGTCAGGATTCCCACTCCCTCTGCTGTCCTGTAGAGTGCTACCCCGATCCACACACCACCCCCAGAGCCGGCCGCAAGGTGCCATGGAGTTGGGGGGTAAACCAGCTTGAAGTCAGAGCTCAGGCTGATTCCAAGAAGCCCTCTTATGCTGGACCTGCTCTACCATGACTCAGGAGCTGGGAAGGACACAACTTCCAGAAAGGTGTGCATCCCTGGTGTACGAAGTCTCTATTCAAGCTCCTAGCCCACTCTCCACCTTCTTCAGCCCCACATGCTCCATTCTAGAACCCGTAACTTTCTCCAAAGTCATTCTCTAACTATGTCGTCGTCCCTACTCTACACCCTCTGTGATTGGTAACTTTGGGTTGACCAACATACAGTGTTTGTGTGAACAGCATTGAAGGCGCATGTGGGACTTAGGCCACCCCCTTGTAGGCACTCACTGTTGCTTTTTGTATGCTCGTCCCTGCAGCATGCCTAGTGATGGAGAAACAAGAGTTTAGAGTCAGCTGAAAAACAAACTGAGGGTTCTAGAGGGGAGGGAGGGGGGGGATGGGTTAGTCTGGTGATGGGTATTAAAGAGGGCACGTTCTGTGTGGAGCACTGGGTGTTATATGCAAACAATCATGGAACACTCCATCAAAAACTAATGATGTAATGTATGGTGATTAACATAACAATAAAAAATAAAAAAAAAGAGTTTAGAGTCAGGCTTTTGGGGTTGGAATCCTGACATTACTCTGTAACCTTGAACACATTACTTACCTTTCTTGTACCCCAGTTGATGTCTCTGTAAACTGGGGTTTAATCCCATCACATGGACTTCATGGCTTATCATGTGACCTAAATGAGTTAAGATTCGGTTTAGCCCGGGATCAGGCACGTAAATGTCAGCCGCCACCATTGCGAGGGGCCGGCTCCTCTTTGTTGCTGCTGACTCTGCTCCTTCCTTTTTGTTTTCTCTCAGATAGCCCGAGTTTTAGTCCCTCGTCTGGGGGAAACTTTCCCCAGCCGTCTTTGTCTTCTTGAGCGCAATCTCTGACATCCCATTTCCTGAAAAGAGCAGGTCTATGGCCTACCTTGACTCTACATGGAGATTCAGTGCAAGCTGTTCTCTGTGGAAATGCCTGGGTTCCCTTTAGTGGAGGGCAGTGTGAGGGACCTGGATTCAAATGTCTGCAGAGCACGTGGTGGTAGGCAGGGGACATGAGCAGTGGCATAGTAAATGTTAGTGACAAGGTGCATGGGGCCTTTCGGTGACCTGAACACCTGAACATATGCTGTTCTCCCCCCCCTTATTTTTAATTTTATTTATTTATTTTGACAGAGAGAGAGAGAGAGAGAGAAGCAGTGAGAGAGTGAAGACAAGCAGCAGGAGAGGGAGAAGCAGGCCTCCCGCTGAGCAGGGAGCCTGATGTGGGGCTCGATCCCAGGACCCTGGGATCATGACCTGAGCCGAAGGCAGACCCTTAACGACTGAGCCACGCAGGCGCCCTGTTCTTTCCCCTTTAACCTTGCTTCCTGAAGCCCCTTCCCACCTGGCTCCCATCAGAGAGTTTTGATTCCCATTCTTGCTTTTTCTGAGTTACCAGTTTCTCCTTCCTTTCATTTACAAAATCCTCCCACCGACTTTGATATATCTCACTATATTTTGTTACAATAAGCCTTGTGTTGAAATTACTATGTAATCCAAACATTTAGAAACTTTGACTTCTTTCTTTGATAACATGAGATCTTATCCAAGTAAATCTCTGGTGGAAAGTGCATCATTCTCTTCATCAGCCGTTGTGCTACCAGGGTGATGGGGTTACAGAATGGCCTCTACCCACCCAAGGCAGACTTTTCTTAGTCTCTGGTTGTCCCATGGGAATCCACTGTGTCTCTCGACCTCTCTGCCTTCTCCCTTCTCCTCTGTAGTCTGGGCTCACAGGAGGGCCTCTGGCCATGACGTAGGATTGTAGATTGAGGGATCCCTCTGAAACCAACCATTCCAGCACCTCGTTTTATAGACAGACATAGAGGTCTGTGGCTAAAGGTCCCAGAAAAAAAAAAAAAAAAAGCTGCTGGGCTGGGCTTATAAAACCTCCCAAACTCCTAGGCCTGAATCCACTGCATTTCTTTTTCTTCTATATATACCTTGACTAGTTCAGAATACAACCAAGTGCCACCCACTCCAACCCTCTTGTTCAGAAACCCTCGATACTTATTTTATGCCAATTAAAGGCCTTATCCTTTGAGCAAGACCTCAATCCTGGCATTCAGGTCAATTCTGAGGATTAACTGAGTTAATACAGACAAAGAGCTTAGGAGGTTTCTGCCAAAAACTAAGTACTATGTAACAGCTTTTGGTATGTTCTAACCCTCTATGGCTCTGTAACAGAGATCCCCAGTATCCATTCACCCCTTTTTCCTTTTAATAATTTCCCTCAACCACCTGGTTTGCCAAGTTCGGTTGAGCACGTGGCTGCCCAGCTAGAAACTACATTTCCCAGCTTCCCTTGCAGGTAAGTGTGGCCATGTGACTGGGTTCAGGCCAACGGAGTGCCATTCCCATTTCTAGTAAATTCCAGGCCATTTTCTAAAAGGTCAACCTGCCTTCCCTGGACTCCACGTCTCCGTTTCCTTCTGGCTCAAAAATGGCTATACCTGGGGCAGCCGCCGTGACCTAGGGATGGACAGCAGAACAGACCCCACGTCCTGGGTCCCCGGGGAACCATGTGCATCACAGCTCCCACTACTCCTACCCCCTGTGGCCCTGGGACACTCACCGTGATCATTCATGTGAGGGAGAAACAAGCTGCTATTTTATTTAAGCCCCTGCACTTTGGGGATCTCTTTGTAATAGCAGCTTCATCTGGACCCCAGTACAGGCTGACCTACACTTCCTACCTCTCTCCCATGGCTGCCTTTCACTTACTCTCTGCCCCAGCTACCTATTGCCCTCTAACATCAGCTTTCCCCCGCTCCAGGCCTTTGCTCGGGCTATTTCTATAAGATGAGGGAATGTCCCCTCATTTCACACGTGAACCTCTGAAGATTATTGCCTGGTGAAGAGCATACAGATATTGAAATCAGACAAGACTGGCTGTGAAGCCTGGCTCTGGCACTTTCTAGTCTGTGACTTTGAGCAAGTCCTTTCAACATCCTGAATCTCAGTGTTCTCATCTGCAAAATGGGCCTAGGGATACTTATCTATTTCATGAGAATGTTTCTAATGACCAATGTTTATTTAGTGTGAGCACAATGCTTGGTTCTCAGAGAAAGCTGGGGTTTACTATAGGCACCTGGCTGACCAGTCCCAGCCTGAATGTCATTCACTCCAGAGATTTCCAAGTTTCTTTCTTGATTCAAACCTTAGGATGCTTGTTAAATGTATGGCTTCCCCAGCTCATGTCCCAGTCCCTTACCTAGAGATCAGGCATGGGTCATGGCTGACAGATTTGTGTTTTGCAAGAACCCCAAATGATTCCTATCATCGGGAAAGTTGGGGAAACACCAACCCTTTTTGCTCAGCTAGAAGCAGCTGTCTCTTTCCCCTTTGAGTTAGCTGAAAACTCCTTGTATTCTTCTGTTTAATCCCTTTCTACTTTGCATTATTATTATTTTTGCAATGTACACTTCTGTATCTCCACTAATAATAGCCAACACTTTTGGAGCGCTCGTTAGGTGCCAGACGCGATGTAAAGTATTTTACATACATTATCGTCCCTAATCCCCTATCTACCCTTTCATCAGCTGCTGATGAAGAAATTAATAGCAGCTCCTTTATATTGTGCCTTTAAAATGTGCCAGGCATGCAGCTGGGCACTTCTCTCATCATTATCTCAGCTTTTCATCACGCAGCAGCCTTCTTGGACAGGAGGTAGCGTCCCTATTTTACTGGAGAGGTAGCTAGGTTCAGAGAGGCAGAGCAACTTGTCCAAGGATGCTCAGCCTGAGGGGACAGAGGAAGAGAAGAGGAGCTATTCAAAGCAGATGGAGAGAGCAGGCTTAATCTCCCTACTTCTGCAGGCAGAACGTAACTTCTGCAAGCTGACGCCACTCATGATAACTTCATAGACCATCCCCACCCAGAGGCGGAATCCAAACAGAGAGGATTTACTGCCTTCCTTCTTGATTGCTGCAGGTGCAGGCAGCTGCGGCACCCATCTGGGCACCAGGGGAGAGGAGCCGGAGAGGGAGAGGCAGACCCTATGCACTCTCTGCTGATCACTGTCAGATTTAAGGGAAAAAATCAGAACGGTCTCTCTTGCAGGGCATGAAGTTAGGATCGACCCTCATTAGAAGTTGAGGATGCCTTTAGGGGCCTGTTCTTATGTTCTTGTTCTTATGATTAGAATGGTTTCTAGTGAACAAAGCATTTATGAAGCAAATATTTGCTGACCACATAAAGGGATGAATTTGGTACAAATTCTACGCTCAAGGAACGCAGGAGAAGAGTTAGCCATTACTCCCTTTTCAGTTAAGGAAAGCGACTAAAAGAAAAAAAAAACCCTCCCCCTCCAAACATTTTTTGGTTCCATGTCACAAGCACACATGAATAAGAGCTGTGGGCTCTGAACCCCATTTTACAAAGGAAGACCTTGACCCTCCACATTCCGCCTCCTGGACATGGGATCCCCCAATTGAGGTTTAAGCTTTCACCAGCCCCTGACCCCCCAGGGAGCCAGCTTTCCTTCTAAGTGAGGCAGAATACTGTAGGATGATTCCTTATTGTAAAGAAATGCAATGTAAAACCGTCAACGTATGCAGAATGGGGAATTTAGGAGCCTCGTCAGTCCTGGATGAGAGAAGAGAATAATTGATCAGCAGCAACCTTTAAAGAAACACTTCACATCCTGAAAGATACTCATCATTTACATATGAACCGGCACTTTGGAGTTGCTGGGCACTTGGTGCCTAATATCCCACTGAGCCACCTCTGAAGTCTAGAAGAATGGATTAGGAGAGAGACCGTGAGAGGTTTGGTACCTTAGCCAGCATCTCACACAGAGACAGAGTTCATTGCTCCAATCCCTGGCTAGGCTGCTTCTCTAATCAAATCACCCTCAGATTTCTGTTTGCTTGACTGAAAACCCCCATTTCTCACAGGAATATTTTCCCTTGCCTTCAATCATCTTTGATGTGGGGTAGAAATGCAGCTATATTAAAGAACAATCCTATCAAATGCCAGAGCAGAAATCTAGCAAGAGATGAAGTGTTTCTGGTTGAGAGCTCCTTGTTCTTCTGAGTTCATGCCAAGTACAAGAGGCTGCTTGTACCATAATCAAGGAAAGGAAATCTCAAGAAGATGCCTTGGAGGTGACCAAGCTCCAGACTCTCCTGGTAATTGGAGTCACCAGGTAAAATCATTGACTTCTCTCGGCAAACAGCTCACGTTCGAGTCAAACAGATGGTAGGTATGTTTGGAAATAGATCTTTCCAGGATTTTCCTTGCAACCAGATCCTAAGAGCCAAGCAGACAGCTGAGTCATTATCTCATCAACTTGGCCTATGTAGACTGCCAATCTGGGTAGCTCAGGTTTAGGATCCAAGTCATGTCTGACAGACCAGCGGGCCAAGAAAAGTCTGGAAGATACAGGGCATCAAAGATGATGAGGTTAGCTATGTCAGGACACCCGACCTGGGACAGCGAGAGATCAAGGTGGTGAGTTCCTGTTCTGCTCAGGCATTCAACTTTTGCTCTGTTTTGTTTGCCTGACAGATGGGGAGAAATGGCAGGGTTTGCCCCACAATCAGCGCAAGATGGCACCGTGGAGATTTGAGGATCTATCATCATATCTCTTCCTCTTTTCTGCTTTCATTTCTCCATCATGATTCTGCTTCCCTCAAAACAGATGCAGCCTGGCTTTCTCCCTGACCCACTGCATGTTGTTGAAAAGGCTCTTCCGTGGGGTCCCAGCGTTCCAGAGCATCTCCAATACCCAAACAGGAACAGTTCCCTGAAACAGACTTTGTCATAAAACATCAGAACAGGAATGGCCCTTCCATACGATGGCACAATCTCAGCATTTGGTTGGTAGGGCGTTCATGTCTCAGGGTCCCCAGAACAGTTTCCATCTCTGGTCCTGGTGTAATTATTGATAGCATCCCCTTCCAGTCTCAGAAGTGTCCCATTGTGGATCATAAATCATGGGTCCCTGCACTGACGGGGACATGTGGGTGCAGAGAGAGTTAAGTGTCCTGCTCGGGTCACACGGCAGGTTGGTGATGGAGCTGTAGGTAGGAAACAATGCTCTCCCTCCCAGGCTTTGGCTCTGGCCACTGCACCCTTCCTTAGGAATTCGCTTATACCTGCCTCATTCCGGAGAGGATTTCAGGCAGTCACTCCCCCACAAAGTTTAATACCTTGTCGTTACCATTTACCACCTTCAAATTATAGACGTTTAGAACTTCCTCTCATAAAACCAACTTGGAAATGTGGTATGCTTGTATTTCAGGAACATACATTAATTCCAACCTCTCCTGGGACTTAAAAGTTCTTCCGGAGAAGTCATTCTTTGTTCTGGGCCTTTACAATGAATTTGGGCAGAAGCAATAATGCTCTGAGCACTATCCCAGTTGTTGGAAGGTGCTTCAGAAGCATCTGGAACACTAATTAGGAGCAAGGATAGCAAAGTAGAATTTTCCCTGGTTAAATTCCAGCTTTACCATTTATCAGGTGTGCTACCTGGAGCAAGTTTCATTGCCTCTGTGAGCCTCAACTTTGCTGTCTGCAAAATGGAGTATCTAATAAGAGCAGACATCTATTAGGAAGTGCCTGGTTCTAGAAATAAACATTTTATAAGCATTATCTCTTAATCCTTAAAAGGACCCAACAAGAGAAACACCATTATGTTCCCCAGTTTATAGACAAGGAAACTGAGGCCCAGACTGGTGAAGTAACTCACTCAAAATCACACGGCAAGAAAGTAGCGGAGCTGGGATTTAGATCCAGGCAGGGTGTGTCCAGAGTCATGGACTTTGCTCTGACACTCAGCAGCAATACCACCAGCAATGGTCATGACTAGTGTTTATTGACCGTTTGCTATGCACCTGGCACTCTGGTCATACTTTATATGCACTAGCCTGTTCGGTCCTCGCACTCAGTATCTCATAGATTTAGTGTATAATAGGCACTCAATGTATAGAAATTCCTTTGATCTCGCCCTACGTTTTCAGTTTCCAGAGGCGGTAACTGAGGCCCAGGGTGGGCAAGTGATCTCATTTCCCAAAACCATAGAGCAAGGAATCAGAGCTGAGATCAGAAGCCAAGTCTTCACCATCTAGGGTGACTCTGCTTTCTCAGGACCAGCCGAGCGCTGGCCTCAGTGGGAGATGGGTGGCAGAAGGGCCCTCTGAGGTGACAATGGCCTCTCCTTGCAGCCTTCTTTGGCTCCGATCACACTTCCCAGGCTGGCCTCACGATTACCCCCATGCCTTCTCTTTCTGGCCACTCTTGCTGCTCCTAGCTCCCCAAGCAGAGTAGGCACTACCCTGTATCCCGTGTGAGGTCTCTCCATGCTCTCAGCTGGGCATGGCCCTTCTGCTTTTGTTCACGTAGGGAATCCTCATTCTTCCTTCTGGAATCAACATATCTGTGAATCCATTTCTTTCTTTCTTTTTTAAAAAGATTTTATTTATTTATTTGACACAGAGAGAGACACAGCGAGAGCAGGAACACAAGCAGGGGGAGTGGGAGAGGGAGAAGCAGGCTCCCCGTCGAGCAGGGAGCCCGATGTGGGGCTCAATCCCAGGACCCTGGGATCATGACCTGAGCCAAAGGCAGATGCTTAATGACTGAGCCACCCAGGCGCCCCTGCGAATCCTTTTCTGACCCATCATTGCTCCTGCCTTCCCTTCCCAGGCAGAAGAAATACCTCTTTTGTACAATTCTGTTGTGCAGATATCACAGAGCAAAGTGGTTGAGCTGGGGTTGAGTCTGGCTCTATCCCATCAGGAAGATTTAACTTCTCTGTGTCTCAGTTTTCTTATCCATATAACAGGGACACCAACAGTGCCTTCCTCCTATGGTTGTTACAGGGCTTAAGGGAAGCACTATGTAAGGTGCCCGGGACATAGCAAGTACACCATAGGCTGGAGAGGCAGGTGCTTTCCTCTGCGTTCATCTTGTCTATGAGGCAGTGAACACATTCAAGGTAGAGGATATGCCTTCTCCCCCTTGTCCTCAGTGTTTAATATTATACCAACCTAGCACATGGTAGCTCTCTGCAAAGGATGAATATGAATTTAATGTCCACCCAGGAGCGTCTGCATCTCAGATGCTAATGGGGAGGGGAGAGAAGTCCTGGGGCTGGTGCAGAAATTTTTTTCCCAGGGGAAACCAGATAGATAATAGTCATTTATTCAATTAGTCATTCACTTATTCAATACATACTCAGTGAATGTCTACTATTTGCCTGGGGATTTAGTAGCGGTAAACAAGACAGATAAGTTCTTACTCATTTACCCTGTGGTTTGTTGAGAGAAAGCAGACATGAACATCCATATATCAGTTAGCCAAACCACCTCCCAAGTTCAATGACTTAAAATGACACCCATTTATTTAGCTCATAATACTTTGGGTCGGCTGTGCAGCTCTGGTCTAGGCATGCCCGGCAGAGCTCTGCTGGGCTTGCTTATGCCCCTGCACTCAGCTGGCTGGTTAGCTGGCAGCTAGGTGGTCAGGAAGGCATCACCCTGTCTAGCGATTTGCAGGATGTTGGCTTGGGCGGTCGGGGTGATTTCTCCACCCTCTCTCATCCTCAAGCAGGCTAGCCCGGGCTTCGTCACACCATGATCATGTGATCCCTGAAGCTGCAAGCAAGAGCAATCCCCCATGTGCAGTTGCTGCTCAAATCTCTGTTTGCATCATGTTGGCTATTGTTCTCCTGGCCAAAGAAAGTCTCGTGGCCAAACCTTGCCTCCATGGGGCCAGGCCCTCTCTGGATACCAGAAGGGGAAGAATTTGTGCCTGTGTTTGCAATCGTCCTGATAACATCATCAAGGATATTCCCTAGAACCTGTTGCCTCTCTCCATTGTCACCACCTCCTCCACTGGGGCCTAAGCAGACATCAGTTCTTGTCTGGCTCCCTCTTTCTTTCCCTGCTTTGAGCCGATTTATTTCCTATTCAGTGGCTGGGGAAACTTTGACAAACCCCAAACCTTACGTTTTGCTCTTCCTTTTAAACCCTCAGTAGTTCCCCCTTGTTCTGAGGGTAGACCAAGAGCCGTACCGGGGCTGCAAGACCCTCCATGACCTCACCCTGCCTGCGTCACCAAGCTCGCCCTCCCTCTGCTGTCCCTCTCTGAGGATCCAGGAAAACTGATGTCCTTCCGGGTCTCCAAACACTGGCGCTCCCTCTCACCCCAGGGCTTTGCTCATGCTGTTCCTTCATCCTGGAAGACTTTCCATCCCTCCACACCTGGATGACCCCATCATCATCCTTTAGGTCCTGGAACCAATGTCACCTCCTTGGAGAATCTCCCCTGATCCCCAATTAGATGAAGTCCTAGTTACATGCTTTCTTAACAATGCATACTTTTCACCCAGGGTAACTGCTCCAGCTTCTAATTATGAATGTGGGTGGTTATTTGGTCATGCCTGTCTCTGTCACGAGATGTTAAGCTCCAGGGGAGAGAGTATCCATTTGGCTTGCTACAGGATCCCTGGCACCTAGTGCAGGATCCAGCACACAGTAGGTGCTCACTTAATGACCATTTAATGAGGACCGCTTAGGCACCTCACACATCGCTGTTCTCATTTCCCTCTCGCCTCTGCTCTGTGCTCGTGTGGAATTTGTCAGCAAGAGAGCCGAGAATTTGTCCTGAATTTTAAATAACATTTGATTCCAAAATGGGGAGATTTAGCAGACAAAGCTCTTTCCTTCATCATTTTTTTTCTTTTTCTTTTTTTAAACTAAGGCTGAGATACGGCTCACCCTCTGGGGACATTTCCGCCCCCCTCTCTCCCCACAAAATGGGCGCTGTGAACTACTCTCTTGGAAATCTCGTGAAAAGGGCAGGGTATTGGAATTTGAGACAAAGGGAAGAAAAATGAGCTGGCTTGTAAAGTCTGCCGGCATCGTAATGAGCAAGATTATTCTGGGAAATGCAGGAGTCTGCTGTACAGGTCCCGGTAAAAGGTAGTTTATAGTCAGCCTTGGGTCAGACACACAGCCCACTCAAGCACACACAGACATGGCCACGCAGCCAACCTCCCCACACCAGCCATGCTCACACACTTTACTCCACGCTGGGAGGCAAATCTCAGCATGGCTGGGGGGCTTCTCTGACAGTGGAAGGAGCAAGAGGGGCAGGTCTTGAGCTGAGTGAGGTTGCTTGGAATCACCGGGTGCCACCAAATCCAAGAATCGGGCCCTCGTTTTCCTGCTGCCTAAATTCTTCCAATCTCTGGGCCAACCTTGTGAATAGCGTGGGGAGGAGCTCTGAGGGCGCCAAAGTCTGCTGGACTCAGCTCGGGAACCTGGGTTTGGGTTTGGGCTCAGAGGCCAGCACGCTGTGTACACTTGGGCATGAATTCTCCTTGCCTTGGCTTCACTGTTTTTAATATTTATGATTTTTATGTCTATATTTATTGAATATTTGCACACTAAGCTCAGCTGACCCTTGAACAAAGCAAGAGTTAGGGACAGCAACCCCTCGTGCAGTTGAAGATTCACATACAATTTTTGACTCCCAAAAACTTAACTACCAATAGCTTCCTGTTGACTAGAAGCCTTACTGGTAACATGAATAGTTGATTGATGATATTTTGTATGTATATGTATTATGTATACTGTATTCTTATAATAAATTAAGCCAGAGAAAAGGAAATGTTATTTTTTAAAAGATTTTTATTTATTTATTTCAAAGACAGCAAGCACAAGCAAGGGGAGGAGCAGAGGGAGAGGGAGAAGCAGACTCCCCACTGAGCAGGGAGCAGGATGCAGGACTCGATCCCAGGACCCGGGGATCATGTCCTGAGCTGAAGGTAGACACTTAACCGACTGAGCCACCCAGGTGTCTGGAGAAAAGGGAATGCTATTAAGAAAATCATAAGGAAGAGGGATTCCTTTACAGTACTGTGCTGTATTTATTGAAAAAATTCTGTGTATAAGTGGACATGCACAGTTCAAACCTGTGCTGTTCAAGGGTGTATGTCAGTGTCACGGACTGAATGTTTGTGTGCCCCCAAAATTCAGATGTTGAAACCCTGACCCCTGGTGTGGTTGCGTTTGGAGGTGGGACCTCTAAAGAAGTAATTTAGGTTAAATGAGGTCATAGGAGTGGGGCCCTGATCCAATAGGATTGGTGTCCTTATAAGAAGAGACACCAGTGAGCTCTTTCTCTCCCTGCCAAAGGAAGACACAGGGATAAGGCAGCCATCTGCAAGCCAGGAAGGGAGCTCTCACCAGAGCCTGACCAGGCTGGTACCCTCATCTCAGACTCCCAGCTTCCAGAACCGTGAGCACTAAATTCCCATTGTTTCCACCCCCGGGTCTGTGGCATCTTGCTACAGCAGCCCGAGCAGACTAATAGAGCCAGGCACATATGATTTGGACACTGGTCTTCCTCACAGAATTTTAATGGTAGGCATTATTTTCATTTATAAACACAAACATCAAAGCTTAGAGAGGTCAGGATACTTGTCCAAGGTTATGTAGCAAGTAGGTGGAAAGCCAAGATTCAAATTCGGGGATGCCTGTCTCCAAAGCCAGAGCACATGGACCAATGGGGAGCCTTTGGGTCCCC
The DNA here is from genome assembly GCF_037043125.1 of Eumetopias jubatus. Lineage (NCBI taxonomy): Eukaryota > Metazoa > Chordata > Mammalia > Carnivora > Otariidae > Eumetopias > Eumetopias jubatus. The sequence goes on along the minus strand of NW_028274821.1, from coordinate 80,498,144 downwards.
TGGTAAAAATTTCTAACTCATCCTCAGGCTCAGCTTCTTATCCAAATTCAAGCAGAACAATGGGGACATTCAGATACATGCCTGGTTCCTGTTTTGATTCTGGATTGATGTATAGCTTATTTCCATGGCCCGGAAATCGTACCATCTGACTGGCACAACAGTGGACATCAGCACCAGCTCTTTCAGATAAGAAAACAGAAGCTCAGAGAAGTGACGTGACTTCCCTCAAGGCTTCGTAGGAGAGCGAGCATTCAGATCTGTATCTGTCTTCCCCTCTGCTCTTTTTTTTTTTAAGATTTTATTTATTTATTTGTCAGAGAGAGAGAGAGCACAAGGAGGGGGAGTTGGAGAGGGGGAAGGAGGCTCTCCACTGAGCAAGGAGCCCGATGCAGGACTCAATCCCAGGACCCTGGGATCATGACCTGAGCCAAAGGCAGACGCCTAACCAACTGAGACACCCAGGGGTCCCTTACCCTCTGCTTTTTAATTCACACGCTGTGCTTTAAAATTACGAGGGTTGAGCTAGGGGTTCTTTAAGGTCCTCCAAGTGACATACATGAGCCTGTGAGCATAGTCGGCATCATTGTCTGGACTAAGGCTGGACTCCTTAGAAGAATGCAGCCTTCTCTGGACTATAGACCAGGGTAAGGCAAGTGAGGCACTTAGCCCATGAGCAAAATTAAAGGGGCACCAAAAAATTTGGTAATTATGATAAATAATATTTAATTCAATATGTGTTAAATTGAAATAAATGCAAAATTTATCCAGATTAAGGACAAAATCAGACCCTGCACACACAGATCTCACCTCCCTCAGTTCCGCTGGCCTTGCCCCATGCAGGAGGTCTGGCTCCTGACCATGACCCCCTGGTGATGTATGGTGAGAGGTTAGGAGCAGAGCAGAAACAGCCTGGCTGTAGGGGCTGGGCTACTGGTGGCGGGTGGGTGGGGGACATCTCACAGGTCGTCACTGGAGGACAATGGCAGGGAACAGGAAGATGTGGAGCTTGGAGACCAAATCTCATTCAACTCACACCTTCCTCCATGGGAAAATGGGTGGATGGGTAAAGGTGTCCAACTTACAGACCTCCTTGGCCTATCAGGAAATCAGCCCATGCCCTCAGGGGTCCAGAACCTCTAGTGGTTCTTTAACCTCTTAGGGCTTTCAATCCACCTGGGAGGGTTGTAAAAATGTTGATTTTATTGCCCTCCCCGAGCACCGCCCCCTCCAAAATCCTGAACACCCAGATATGAACACCTACAAAATCTGTGTGCAAGTCCAAGAAGGGTAAGGACACCCTGAACCCCATTAATGGAATTCTAATAACCCCTATTTAAAGAGCTTTGCTGAAGTCGAAAGTACCTTTTATTTGGACGGAGAAAACCAGAATTCACCAATTACATTTGGAGCAACCCACTTTGCTCCTGAGCCTGTTTCCTCAGCTGGTAAATGGAGGTGTTAGCAGTACACCTACCTGGTAAAATATTGTGAGGCTCCAACAAGTTAATGGAAGTGAAAGTACCTTGTAAACTGGAGTGCTTTACTCCCAGTGGGCTAGCAGCTTGAATGTCATTGTTATCTCTGCTGGTCTTTAAAAGTTGGCTGGCTGGAGAATTGAGAGCCCTGGGAGGCGGCAAGTGGCTTCTCTGATGGGTAGGGTGAGTCAGGCCTGGAACCCCTCTGCCTGTCCCCGTCCCCTTCACCAAGCACCCGGAGCCCCTTGGAGAGCTCCTTCATGCACACCTGCACCTCTCTCCCCGCAGATTAGCCACAGTAGCAGATAAAGAGCATTGAGTGACTGAGTGAGGCCGCAAATGAGCTCCCATTAGTGAAGTCTGTGTGTCTCTGGTGGAAGGGGTTGGTAAACAGTTCCCACTTATCTCGCTCCTCAGCATTTAGCTGATTTCCATAATGAGCTCCACTGAACTGCGAGGCCCCAGAGGTGTCCCCAGGTTTCTGAAATGCACTGTGTTCTGTAAATCTGATTTGTGGAGAGGTGAAGACCATTGTGTTAACAAAGGGGAGAGCACATTAGTGCTAGGCTGCAGCATCTGGAGACACCGAGGCACCTGGGGCCCAGGCCAACTCTGGTGGGGGAGGTGTGGCTGCTGGGATTCTGTCATGGCCCCTTCTAGGCACCAGGTGGGAAGACCTGAGTGGAGGGATCTACAGGCGTTGGCTGGCCAGGCTTAGGTCACAGGGTCTGACCACAGCCTGGACTCTGTCGACTTCTCTGCATTTTTTTTTCCAAGGGAAAATGACATAAAGAATATAGTGTTCTGATTCCTCTTTTATCAGCAACTCACGTTATAGCCAACGACTGAAGCAGGATAGGGCCAGCTTAGAACCTACGAGCAAAGAGCATTTGTCTCAGGCGGTTACCCTCCCCTCCCTCCCGCCTTCCTTCTGTCCTTCCTTCCCTCCTTCCTTCCTTTCTTCCTTCTGTCATTCAACAAATATCTATTTAGGGCCTACGATATGCCAGGCCCTGTGATATGCACTAAGGATAAGATGATGAACTGTAACAGATCTGGACCCTGCTCTCATGGAATTTACAGTCTGGTGGAAGAGATGGAAATTAATAAAATCCTCATACAAATAAAGGTAAAATTGTCACTTTGAGAAGAGTGATAAAGGAGAGATACTTGATAAAATGAGAGCCTCTGACGGGGAGAATAACATAATTAGAGAACACTTCCCTGAAGAAGAAATGCTTGAGTTTTGAGACCGGCAGGAGTTATTTCAATATGAGAGGGAAGAGACTCCCAGGCAGAGGGGCCAGCTTGAGCAAAGGCCCTGTGGCTGGAGAAAGGAAGGGTAGGGTATTGGTCAGATTAGGCTAGCTTTTGCGGCAGTAATGAGAAGCCCCAAATTTTAGAAGCTGCACGTGATGAAGATTTATTTCTTACTTGTACTACGTGTCTGTCACCAGTTAGCATGAAGGTTCTGTTTCAAATCGTCCCCATTTGGGAATGCAGGCTGACAGAGCTTACATCCTTGGGAACTTTGCAAGTTGCCATGAGAAGGAGGACCAGAAATGCTTGGTGAGCAACAGAGAAGACTCGACAGTGGTGTGATGGAACGAAAACTGGTTGATGTGCCATTGTAAGGATTTGGGTTAGTGTACTAAAAGCAATGGACAGCTGCTGAAATTTTGTGGGCATGGAGATCTTAATAGGAGGAAGCTACCAGTATTCTAATTTTACAGATTATGATTTTGATGTTGATAGTAACGATTATTGAGCACCTACCCTGGAGCAGGCACTCAAGTCTTTCCCAACCCCTGGAACTTATATATATTTACTATTTTTATCCCTGTTTAATGAGGAGGAGACTGGGATGTAGGGAAGGGAAGGAATTGGCTCAGAGCCACAGCTGCTGCCTGGTCTCTGTTCTTGTCCATCTCCCAGTCTAGTCTGGGGCAAAGTCAGCCATTATTAGGGCCGCAGGGCTGGAAGTCAATGGAGGAACAACACAGGTACCAGCCAGGGAGAGGGGGTGAAGGGTGGCCCCGTGCTCTGCCCCTGCTGGCAACTGTCAAAACACTGTCCTGGCACAATGGCTGGCACTTGGAAGACACTTTGTAGTGATGCATGGGAAGGAGGGAAGGCTGGGAGAAAGGATGGAAGGAGAGAAGGAAAGGATGGATGTTTGGATGAATCCATATAGGAAGGCAGCATCGGGGAAGCTGATCAGCAAATGGCACGGTCCCAGTCTCAGGATTAGGTTTCACGGCGAACATCTCAGATCTGCAGACAGGAGGTGGGAACTCAGGAGGTAGGTGGGGTTGGTCTGTACGTTAGGGGCAAGGGAAACCAGTCTGACAGGCCTACCATTTGGAGTATCTCATGTGTGCTAGGTATTTTAAAACATTATCTCATTGAATTTGTGAGTTAGAGGCCCATCGGGTAGAACAGAACTACATTCACTAGGAAAACCAGTATCAGATTCTGTGTCCCTGATAGTTGCTGAATTATCAGATTTTTGTACCATTTAAAAGCCAATGCAGGAGAGAAGAAGCTGCAGTTCTGGTCTCTAAGGTCATGTTCCATGTGATTCTTGATGCAAATGAGTCAACAAACAAAGCGTTCATCACAGGGCGGCTGCTCACATTGTTAGGAGCCTTGTATCTCTCACATCTTATTTTAGTCTCTATTGATGGGGTTATTGTTCCATAACATCCTTCTGGAAAGCACACCTAGATATCCTGTGTGATTTCCACCTCTGGCATGAAAGTTAACAACAATGCGTGTCATTGGCATGCAGCCTCTTTGTTAATCAACATGTTGCTTTATAAAAGACATCTTTCACGCCTCTTGCCCTGGTTTTCATTGGCTGCTAGGGAAGCCTGAAGCTCATTCATATTCCCTAGGCTGCAGGAAAAAGCAAAGAGGGCGAAGCGAAAGGAAGAAGGCCTTGGCGTTGTCTTTCCTCGTTACCCATCTCACCGACCTGTCGGTCTTGCCAAATCTTTCCCAGGGACACCCAGACCAGGTAACACAGCTCCTACTAGCCAGCGGTACCCTAACTGCTATCTTCCCTTTTATTCACTTGTTGATTGGCCTATTTATTCATCAAGTTGCTCAGGTACACACTTACTAAATACCTGCTATGTATCAAGCCCAGGGCAAGTGCTGGGTTTCCCTTTTCCAAAGTCCTTCTGTGTTCTGTGTCCAGAGTCATTGGTTGAAATGTGCTTCCCATCATGACTTTGCTTAGCTCAGGTACCTATGGTGTCACCCTTCCGTCCACTGGGGTTCAGGGTCCCCCTGCAGCCCTCTTTCCCAAGCCTGCGATCTCATCTCCTGGTTAGGCTGCTCTCCAGCACGTTGGTGCGTGACATGTGGCTCTTGCCTCTGCATCTTTTCCTCAGGCAATCCCCCTTGTCCAGCTTGCCGATGAAATCCCACCAGGACTTTGAGGCCTGAGTCGATTCTCCATTTTCTTCATAAAACTTTGTCTATCCCACCAGGCATGCATTCCTTCCTGTGACCCCCAGTAAGCAGTGATTTTTGCTTATCATTATGGACTCAGTTACTCTCTCCTGGAGTGTTAGTCTGATTTATTAACTAGAGGGAAACACTTCGAGGTTGCACACTCGACTCAACGCTTTTTTTTCTTTTGTATTTCATTCATTCATGATCTAGTGGAAAGAGCTCTGTTTTCAGAGCCTGAGAATGTGGGTAGTGTTTGGCTTTTTTACTTACTAGCTGGGGAAACCTGGCTAAGTTATTAAATGTCTCAGAGCCTGGTTTCCTTTTCTGGAAAACCACAATCGTAATACTCATCTCAAGGCCTGTGGGGCTGCCAGTGGGTTGGTTAAAAGAACGGGGAACACAGTAGCTGTTTACGGAATGTCAGCTCCTCTGGAATGCATCCTTACTGTGAACGCTTACTATGAGCTGCGTTCTGTGTGGGACCAGCCTCTGACCCTGCCATCAGGAAATCTATAGTCATCTGGGGATGATGACACAGGCAAAAAGAAGATTAAATGAGATAGTGAACACAAAGTGCTTAGCACAGGACAAGCATCTATTAAGTGCTCAGTACATGGTGTTATAATCTACTGATGTGCATTTATTCCTGTGTATCATCTAACATAATGTGTGAGAAAGTATGGCTTGGATGTGATTAATACACGGTTGCTTTTTAATCACGTAATGGTATTCAGTTGGAGCTGATTTCAGAATGTAAAGCCTGCTAGTGCATATTTGCAGTTTTGTGCTGTTAATGGGCAGGAATTGTGTGAGTGAGAGAACAGATTGCTGAATAAAAATACAATGCCTCCAAGGAGCAGGGTTCGGGTGACAAAGGAGTCGAGGGTGACTGACAGTCGGAAAGCTGCTGTGGGAATGAGCGAGCTTGCGCCCGAACCCTAAGACCCGGTCTGTGAAGAGTTTTCTCTCTAGAGTTCCCTCCAATCAGAATGGGCTTCCAGAGGCAAGGCATTTGGGTGTTCTCTAGAAGGAGCACCAGAGTCCTGGGTGAGGCCAGAGTTTCCAGGGACCGAGAACCATCTCAGCTCACAGGAGAAAACTGATACTGTTGTTACCCAAGGAGCATGGGAGTACCCAAGGAGCATGGGAGTTCCCAAATCTCTGCCCAGCTGGGTAACCTTGACTGAGTCATTTGCCTCTGTGAATCTCAATTTCTTTTTTTTACGCAGTGTAATTAATATACAGCATTATGTTATTTTCAAGTGAATCGCAATTTCTATAGTATTGGGGCAGTCAAACTCACCCACCCAAATGGTTACACAGCTCAAATGAAGTAGAGTTACCAAGTGGTTTTGTAGACTATAGATAAGATTTGGGGTAAGCTAGCTGTCATTATTTTTTTTATAAGGAATGGGAGAAAATATTTTCAAATCATGTATCTGATAAGGGTTTATTGTTCAGAAAATGTAAAGAACTCCTAAAACTCAACAACAGCACAAAAATATATTTTTAAATGACCAAAGGACTTAAACAGACATTTCTCTAAAGAAGATAAACTAGTGGCCAATAAGTGCATGAAAAGATGCTCGATATCATTAGTCATTAGGGAAATGCAAGTCAAAACCACAATGCAGTATCACCTCACATCTATTAGGATGGCTGTAACAGACAGACAGACAAACAAACCCCAGAACATAGCAAGTGCTAGTGAGGATGTGAAGAACACTTGCACATTGCTGATAGGAATGTAAAATGGTGCACCCCTCTGGAAACCAGTTTGACAATTCCTCCAGAAACTGCACAGAATTACCATATGAACCAGAAATTACACTCTTAGCTAGATACTCAGGAAACATGAAAGCCCATGTCCACATAAAAACCTGCACACTGATGTCCACAGCAGCATTGTTCATAATAGCCAAAAGGGAGAAACCATCCAAATGTCCATCAAAGGCTGAACAAACAAGCAAAATGGGGTACACACGCATTATTATTTGGCCGTAAATAGGAATAAGGTTCTGATACATGCTACAACATCTATGAACTTTGAAAACGTTATGTTAAGTGAAAGAAGCTAGATGCAAAAGGTTAAATATTGTATGATTTCACTTATATCAAATATTTAATATCTGCACTCAGTAAACATTGAAAAATGGCAGTTATCGTTACTATGACCCTGACTAGTATTATATAAAATAATTAACAATAATCATCCTAGGGGACTAGCCATCAGAGTAGGCAGAACAGATATGAATGATTGATTAAATGGGCGATTATTGAAGCGGGGCAGCTGGATGGCCCTGTTGGTGAAGCAACTGACTCTTGGTTTCCACTCGGGTCATGATCTCAGGGTCATGGGTTCAAGCCCTGGGTAGGGCTCCGTGCTGAGCATGGAGTCTGCTTAGGATTCTCTCTCTCTCTCTCTCTCCCTCTGCCCCTATCCCTACTCTCTCTCTCCCTTTCTCTTTCTCTCTAAAATAAATAAATAGATCTTTAAAAACGGGCAATTACTGGATTTTAAACATTGATCAGGGCTTACTGTGTGCAAGACAGAAGCAGACACTGTAACAGGTAAAAAACAGTGGATCTGCCAGGGACCAGCAGGAAGCAGAAGAGAGTGACTGCTTAATGGACACGGGTTTCCTTTTGGGCTAATGAAAAAGTTTTGGAACAAGAGAGTGGGGATGAATGCACGCTTCTGTGAATGTACTTCATGCGCTGAATGGTGCCTTCTGAAAGGATTAAAATATTACCTATCGTTTACATAATAAACATATCATATGTTATATGTGCTTTACCACAATTGAAAACCAGCACCAATAATGGATCAGATCGATTCCATGTTCTCAAGGGACTTGCAAGGGAGGGAAGGCGCTCCGTGTCACAGAAACCATCCCAAGTGGTGATGAGGCAAACCAACCAGAGTGGTGAGATTTCAGAAGAGGGCTGGAATATTGTGTCTGCGTCATGGCCATGGCCGAAGGGAAGAGGCTCAGGGCATTTTAGCGACCCACCAGGGCTAGAGTAGGGGAGGGAAGGGGCTGGGCTAGGACCAGAACCTTAGACTTGTCTGTCCGCCTTTCCATTGCAAAAGCGAGGCGATGTTCTAAGGGATGAGCAACTCTACAGGGAAAATACGAGGGTGTGTGCTCCCCCCCCCCCGCCACAGCCCCCCTGTTTGCGGGGTAATGGAACTGATGCGGTACGTGTGCCTGGAGGACAGGGAGGCAGTGATGGGCTGCCTGGGTGTAATTGTATATTTTGGAGTTTGTGGAAAGTATAGCATGAGCTTTTCTTCCCACCCCCATTTAATATTCCACAAACACCACATAAACAACATGTCTTTTCTCAACCCTTATTATCATTCCCAGAACCACTTGCAGGCTTTCAGAAACCCATTATTATAATTATAATCAAGAATCTTAGGACAGAGCCATTTGTGCCAAAAATACATTTACACTTGGAATTGTTTGCAGAAGAACAAGAGCGAGAGATGTCGTTTTACAGCTCTAGAATCTATTGGTAGAAACTCCTACGCCATTTAATTTCTTTTCCTCCATTTAATTTCTTAATTTAAATTTTTGTTGTCAAATTCCTAACTAGTATTTGCTTTGGTCTCTTTGTTTTTTGTTTTTTTTTTTTTCCTCCCCACCGCCACCCCAACCTTGGGTCTTAATTTTCAAAAGCTTAAAGAATGCACTTGCTCGCTTTACCCTCTCGGCTTCTCTCTTGGGACTAGCCAAGGGCAAAGGCAGAATGGGGCTGATTTCAAAAGTATCAGCGGGGTCTCCCCCCACCAAAATAACTGCCTACACTCTTGTTTCTTTTATATTAGAACAAAGGCTTCCATTCCATAATTAGAGATAAATCAATGTAGAATTACTTTAATTCAGTTCACATTTATTTAGTTTTTTTTTCCCCGTCTGTAGGCGTATATAGATGAATCAAACATAGCTCTTGTCCTCAAAAAGAACATGGTTCATTACGGGACACAGACTGTGAATAAATATTCGTGATGAGAGGCAGGATGTAATGAGAGCCATAGAAAAGAAAAAAAAAGCAAAACAAAACAAAAATCCAATGCTGCAGGAACGGGGGGAGGTTCGCTAGGTTCCATGGAAGAGAGAGCAGAGGAGGGGTCTGTGTAACTCTGTGTTAAGGGGGTGCTTATTATTTGGTCAGATCTGAACATCAAGATGCAGCCTCATCTTTAGCACATGGTCACTCGGTTTCCCTATGTGCAAGATGGAAATACCGTTGTCAACCTCACAGTTATCAACATTGAGAAGTGTAGCTATCATTGGCCTAAGATCTCCCCAATTCCATGGCCTGGGGAAGTCCAAAGGCCTGCTGGGTGTGCTAGGTCCAGCTGTCCAGGAAGGAGACTCAGAGATGGAGCTGGGCGTGCAGATGTTGATTAGGAAATGCCACTTGGGGTCAGCAACACCCACACGAGGCTGGGGAAGGGAGCAGGACAGCACAGGCTTAGCTGCAGAGCACCCCCAGTGGCAGCCTCAGCTGACCCCCTGGTGGACTGGACAGCTGAAAGAGCTCCCAGCCGTGTCACGTTTTGGGTCCAGCTGGCTTGGTCTTCCTACTCCTGACTCCGGCACTCACTGGCTGGAGGCCGCCGGGCCGGGCAGGGCCCTGGACCAGGGAGCTCTGCAGCTGGGCATCCCCAAAGAGGTGGACAGCTGCAGGCTGTCCCGGTGGCCAGGGCAACATGCCCTTCCTTGAAGGGAGCACCCCGACCCCGGGTGGTGCATCTCCAATACCACCACACTGGTAGACTAGTGTGCCGCCTATGTTCACCAAGTGAGACTGACTTTTCTAGTCTCACTTTCCAAAGTAGACTTCCTTTCCTCTGACCTCCCTGATTCCCCGGCTCTTGCTTCCATGTTGAGTGTGCCTTTTCGTAAGATTGCGTGAGAAAGACACATGCATTAAGCATGCGGTGAGGCCAGTGGACATCACTGGCGACTTGGCAGTCCAGGGGAGGGGTCACCCCACAGAACACGGGCCTCTACCACCTCTTGGTGCCTCATCCCCCCCCCGCCCCCCACCGTCCCTCCTGCCTTCTCTCTCTGTCTGCCGCACCACAGTGCAGCAGGAAACTTTTCTTTCTGTGCGGGATCTCCCTGCATCCCAAGATTTACCCCAAATGCAACGTTCTCCCTTCTCCAGCATCTTGGAAGTAAAATTTTCTCTTCTGTGATCCAGGGAAAGCTTTAAGCACATCCTAAATGGTAATTGTTATTGCAATCTCTTATTATGAATCTGTTTGGTGGGGTCAGACTCAGTCATACATGGGAAACCTTGGCCCCAATTCTGTACCTCTTTGTCCCCTTGCCTCTTTCCTTCTCCAGGCTTCCTGGTCAGCTGTAAATACACAGTCCCTAGAATCTGTAAGTTCAAGTCGGCGTGGTTGGATTTAGTGAGATGTGCACTGGGTGGAGTTAGAGCCAGAACTGAGGTCGACTCCCCCTCCACCCCCTATGATGGCCTTGTTAGATCTCACAGCTTCTGTTCATTCATTCTGAAAAGGGGATGATAATACCTACCTCTCAGTGTTCTGAAGACTAAGTCATCAGAGCAACTCAATCGTTCATCGATTCACCCACTTATTCCTTCCCTCCTCCAACAATTATTCACCATCTGCTGATGTCAGTCCGGAGGATTCCGTAGTGACTAGGGCAGACGCATTCCTGTCCTGTGGAGGTTCCATGCTATTGCAGCAGAAAGGCAATCGGAGAGTAAATTAGTGACTCTAAGTTGCAAACAGTCTGTTAAAAAAAAAAAAAAAGCAAACAGGGCAGAACAATAGAGAAAAATACAGAAGTGACAGAGACAGGGAGGCCAGAAGAGGGCTGTTTGAGTAGACATTTGTGCTCCTGGGGAACAGTATGTGCAAAGACCCTAGAGCAAACATTTGCAACAGACCCCCTCTTCTCCCTGCAAGTAGCCGCAACACTTTATAGATAACCTTTGTTACAGTGCTTGTCTCCTTTCATTGTGATGATCACATGGTAAAGCTTAATTTTTGACCTTGGACTTTCCTCCTCATTCTCCAAGATCAGGAATCCTATTAAAGGCAGCCTGGGATAGTGGGGAAAATGTCCGCTTCTAATGAGATAGATGGGGGCTCAAATACATATCTACCACGTCTGAGCCACATTCCTGACTGTAGGTAAGATGTATACGTGTCAACTGGAAATTCGTAACATCTACTGAGCGAATGGGACTTTTTGTGAGAGTGAAGTCGATCGAGTCTATGGAAAAGCACATGGTAGGCACCTAAGACATAGTGACCGAATCTGTTCCTTTTAACCCTTAGCTTGTACTCCAGGTTTTCCTAGTTTAAACCTGCCTCCCGGTTTTGGGTGAGAATTAAGCCAGATGATGTTTGTAGCAAGGTTGGTGGCTGGCTCCCAGTAGGTGCTCAAAGAACGCCACTGGAAAGATCAGGTTGGACAGGGTGGTGGGCAAGAGGGCCCGGGGGGCTGTTGCAAGGGTTGTTGTGGAGCTTGGGCGGAAGAGGCTTTGTGGGAAAACACCGATGCAAGCTGTTCCTGAGTTTTATTAGTCTGTTACCCACGTCTTCCCTCTTGAAACACTTTGCAATCAAAAGATTTTGGAGTGGACTATTTTCAGCCCTCTGCCTTCACCCTGAGCTGCACTAAGAGGAAAAGCTGATTAGGGAAGCTCTGTGGCATGCACATAAGTCAGAATCACCAATATCCATCCTCCGCAGGATTAGACCGTTAATTTTCCCACCAGAAACATTACAATCATGTTTTCAATACCCTAGTGTCACTCTTTTTAGGATTCATTATGGCAAAGACCCTGAAATCCATGACTCCTTTTAACCAACTTAAAACTTGTTTCAAGGCATGGCTCAAAAATTCTCCTTGGCTAAAATGCCCTTCTCTGAGTAACCCCTCTCTCCCTGGAAATTCCTATCACCCTCCTGCCACCCAGAACCTCCGGCTGACACTTATAAATGGATATGGCTGCTCTTCCTAAATTATATTGTTGGATTCATGAGGCCAGGGGCCAAATATTTTGTCACTGACCTGTATGAACTTGTGAAAATTCCTTCCTTTCTGTGGGCCTCAGTTTCTCCCCTGTACAATTCTAATTTTAAATATAATGGGCAGTTTTCAATTTTTTTTTTTTTTTTTTTTTTTAGAGAGTGAGAGAGTATGTGAGTGGAAGGAGGGGCAGGAGAAAGACAGAGAGAATCCTAAACAGGCTGCACACTCAGCAAGGAGCCCAATGAAAGCCTCGATCTCACGACTCTGAGATCATGACCTGAGCTGAAATCAAGAGTCGGATACTTCACCGACTGAGCCACCCAGGTGCTCCTCCCCCCCAGGTTTTAAATTTCAGCACACATGAGAGTGGGGGAGTGGTGGTTAAAAATGTTCCCAGCCATTCTGACTTAGTAGGGCGAGGGTGAAGCCTGGAATGTGCATTTCTTTGTAAGCACTTTGGGAGATTCTGACATCCGTGGTCTCCAGACACACTTGAAGTAACATCATAGTGAATGATCCCCTAGCACTAACCTTCCCTTTCTTTGAGAGGTAAATGTGAACTTGTTTGAGACTGATCCCTTGTAGGCTGGCCTCGCAGAAAGGAGTTGGCAAAGTTCCTTGGCAACCAGATGTAACTCCATGCTTCACCAATCAAGTCAGGTTAACTACAAGAGACTCCCAATCACAACACAAGAGGGACTTGTCCTCCCTCCAGCCACAAATGCAGACGTGGCTGGAGTGCCTCAGCCCCTGATTCACCAGCAGACAGGCTCTGCTTCCTTAATCATAGAACACCAAGACCCATCAGGGAAATGCAAATCAGATCCATAATGAGATATAACATCACACCTGATAGGCTGACTAATATAAAAACACAATAAAACAGAAGACAATAAAGTGTTGGCAAAGTTGTAGAAAAACTGGAACCTTTGTATACTGTTGGTGAGAATGCAAAATGATGCAGTTTCCACTATGGAAAACAGTATGAAGTTTCCTCAATAAAGTAAAAATAGAATTGCCTAATCCAGCAATCCCACTTCTAGGTATATATCCACAAGAATGGAAGGGAGGATCTTGAAGTGATATTAACACTCCCATGTTCATTGTGGCACTAATTATAATAGCCAAGATGTGGCAACATGGTAAATGTTCACTGATGGATGAACAGATAAAAAATGCAGTATATACATGCAATGGAATATTATTCACCCTTAAAAAAAGAAAGAGCTTTTCTCCTCTACAACAACATAATGACTTTGACAAGGGCATCATGCTAAGTGTAATAAGCCCACCGCAGAAGGACAAATACAGCATGACTCCATATATATGAAGTGTCTAAACTAGTCCAACTCACAGAAGCAGAGAGTAGAATGGTGGTGGCCAGGGGCTGGGGAGAGGGGGAAGGGGACTCACCGTAAGTGACCATGCATGCCTTTCATACTTAAATACCTTTGGGCAGGCTCTTTTCTCCTCTTGGATCCTGCACAATCTCCATCCCCAAGCCCCCCAGCTCTCCCATTCTAATCTGCTCAACAGACTCCTCTGCATCTTTCAAAACCCAAATCAGACATCACTGCCTTCAAAAAGTCTTCCCTGAGCCTCCCAGAGACAGTCATTGGAATACCCATCTGCCCTGAATGAGCTTTATTTTGATCCTGCCACAGAATTGGTAATTTATCAGCTTCCAAGTCTTACTGTCCTACTTGACTTTGAGCTTCTTGAGAGAAGGAGACTGTATCTTATGCATTTCTGCATCTGCAGCGCTATCCCTTGTACGACTACCATGTCTGGTGGCTCGGTCCCCAGGTGGTGCACAAGCATTCCATGGATCATGATGTGAATGATGCCCCTGGCTTTGTAGAACATGGTTGTTCTGGCCACACGGCAGATTCTCAGTACCCATGTGTTGAGCGAATGAACGAACGTACGAACGGATGGATGGAAGCATCACAGCAGTCCAAAAAAGGAGCCTGTCTGTGTGAAGATGATAGCGGCATAAGCTCTCAGCACCAATGTCATCCCATAATCAACAAAAAGTTGATACCTCGGAGGTGTGCTTCTGAAGGCTGTGTGCCTTGCCTGTGCCGTTCTGCACCAGTTCTCAGGCAAACGCAGACAAATAAGCACATAAAACCGTCATGTTGGCTTCTGCTTCATTAGGAACTCAAGGGGAAGGGGGGGGAAAACCATCAGTGTTTGCTACTCAGGGATCACATCAAGAGAGGAAGGAATTTTAATTTTTTGAGTGAGTGAGAGGTTATTAAAGAAGTGCAAGGTAAATATGAGGTTGGGTGTCACTGAGATATAGTGTCTCTTCCGACTCAGAGTGACATCCATAGAACACTTCACTCGAGTCCTCCTGAACTGGGACAAGCCACCGGCAGCAGAGAACACTGGAAAATAACTCCCTCTTCAGGCTTAGAAGACTTCAAACAGATTTATTCATTCATTTAGTCATTCATTAAATATTCATGAGCACCTATGTAACCAACATGGCATTAGGGGGCAGAGAATTTAAAGATGACTACAACCAAATCCCAGAGCTCAAGAATCTTGCAACTTAGTGTAGCAGATAGGCAGATACACTGTTACCAAGTCACAAAGTTTCAAGATGATAACAAACACTTGCCGAGCACTCAATCTGGGCCATGGACTACATTCCACACTTTGAGTATATGAACTCTTTTTTTGTCTTCGCAACAATCCTGTGAGATAGATGCTGTGGTTATCTCAACTTTGCAGGTGGGAAAATGAGGGCACAGAGAGGCTGAGTGGCTTGGTCAAGATCACACAGCTGCTGAGTGGCAGAGGAAGGATTTGTCCCCAGGCCAACTATCTCCAGAATCTGTGCCTCTCACCATTCTGCTATACTGATCCATGCATTTTGCTTTGGGATTTATTCTGTCTAGAGTTGTGGAGAGTTTCTCAAAGGTGGTGACTCAAGAACCAGATTTTGAAGATTAAATCGGGGTCACCAGATATATATGGTGCAGAGGGAGCCATGAGTATAACCAAAGACACCAAAGCAGGTGTATGCAAGTTGGTTCACCAAGTAGCTGATAATACTGTGACCATAGCAGGAATTGTAACCAAAGCAGTCGTCTCACCATGCCGCACAGTCTCACATCTAGGACAGTTGTCAGTCACACACAATAGCCCTTCTGAAGTAATATCTGGGCAAAGAAGGAAAGATGCCCATTACCAATGACCCATTAGTCACATGCAGGAATGGGTTGGGAGTCGGTCCCGCAGTGCCATTGGTCCTTTCCAGTGTAGGCTACTTGTTGGATGCTTGAGAGGGATTGGGAAAGGATGGGGCTGAAGAGGCTGGCTGAGCAGATTACAGCAGGTGCAGAGGGCCATGTTAAGACCAGGAGTCGGGGTATGGTTTGTCACATGGGCAATGGGAATTCAGGGAGGGTTTGGAGTGGTTGAGAGGAAGACGGATGTGTGCACAGAGGACTCAGTGATTTCAGTTGTTGCCTCTCTGTTCCGTCTCACTCCACCTTGAAACCTGGCGGGGGGCAAAGTCGGCGATCAAGGATTTCCAATGGATGATGGTCAGAAGAAAGGACATGGACCCTCACCGAGAAAGACTCAAAGTCACTGAAAGACCCCAGAGTTCACTAGTTGTAGATAATCTTGTTTGGGGAAGATTAAGGATCGGTAGCACAATATTCGAGCCTGGTTTCAGAGAGGATACAACAGTGGGGAAAAAGGAGAATCTGTAAACTGATTAGGGGTTTTGATCAAGGATCTTTGGGTGTTTTGGGGGAGTTTGCTTCTTCATCATGGAGGTGGCAGTTGCTTTCTGCCTTCTTCAAACTGTTGCTTCCTTGATCCTGCCAATGTGCCTTACCCTTTTTCCTCATAGTTCCACCATCATGGAAAAAGCACTAAGGTAGGAGTTAGGAGGAATACATTCTGGTCTTGATTCTCTTGCTTGGACATTGTGTGACTTTGGAAAAGTCTCTGTGAAACTCGGTTTGCATCTGTAAAACAAAGGGGTTGGGTTAAAACATGGCGTCTGAGTTGTGTTATGTGTGCTCCCACTCCATCAACCATGCCCTGGCAGACATTGTTAATCAAACATGGCAGTCTTTACCCAGAGAGCCTGGAACTGGCACCAGAATCCTTCTCAACCCAATGCTCCAAGGTGCCAATCAGAGTTGGCATATGATTCCAATGCTACTTGCCAGGTCTCAAAACTCTCTCCCATCTCTAATATTATTGGATTCTATGAAAAATCGTTCACAGGAGTAGAGGGAGAAAGCTCTAGAAAGATACATTGGTGCCATATATTTCAGAAAGGCCTTGAATGCCAGCCTGAGGGTAAACGGCTTTGACGTTTCAAGCAGAGCCACCATTCAATATGCTCAAAGCAACACAACAAATCACAGCCTAGTGGCTTCATTTTAATCGGCCAGGGCATAAGAGGCCATGTTTCTATTACAGGGAGATCTATAAGGAATCACACCCATTAATGGTTCCCATTAAATTCGGGGCATGTGGGGAAAATTGTAGTTTGATTTAGTTTAGCAACATGAAGATATTGGCAAGATAATCACATAAAAGCGACACCTTTTATGGCTGGGCTATTTGATTTTATGTTAGCAGGTTTCAATTTCTCACATTTTTATGATGGCATATAGGTTTCCCCACCTAATGTATGCATTAGCCAGAGTAAAGGTTAAATAGATTGTTTCAACATTGAGGATTCAAACCTGATAGTTATGGTAAAATAATAATATCCCTTGTATAGAACGCCCCACACCTGCCCCCCAGATGAACGGATCATTCCACCCCAGTCACCCTCATGCTGAGGGACAGTGGGGGTAGGGACAAACCAGTGGGGCAGAGAAGGAAAAGAGGTGGGCTGTGGAGGCAGAGGCCCCAGTTCAAATCAGGCGGGGTGAACCAGGTAGTTGAGATTTCTCCTCTCAGGGAGACCTCTGTCGTGGGGCTGGTGCAAGGGTTAAGCAGGATTCTGTACACAGCTTGCAGAGCACAGCGCTGGCTCCGAATGCATCCCGACAGATTCACCCTCATCCACACTTGTGAGATGGAGAGGGGAGCAAAAATGAGAAACCATCCTCTCAAATTAAATTTCTTATTTAGAAACAAATGTGAAAGGGCCATTATTTCTTCCTTGGAGCATAGTTCTAAAGGCCCTGGTGACTTCCTGCCTTGTATCAGGAGGTAACAGCTGGGCCAGATCATCTGACCTCTCTGGGACTGCTAGAAATTAGCTCCTCAGTGACAGAGACTGAGGCAGCGGAATTATTTCATGGGTATTGTTTTGGGACCTAAAAGGAGGGAGGCCAGAGGGGAGGCCCATAGAGCTGTTCCCTTTTAATATCCCACCAAGCCCTTGGGTACATTTAAGACTTTAATTCATCTTCTTTATGCCTCTTCCTTTCCCTGATAAGTTTTTGAGGAGTCTTTGAAAGAAAGACTAATATTACCCAGGCCAAATGTAATTGGCAGGCCCCTCCCCTGCCTTTGTTGAAAAGCTCTGCCTTCAGAAACCTTGCTCTCCATCAGGGGCTGAATCTCCTTGAAGAGAATTCGAGCTGTCCCTTTAAATCCGTTCCTCTGCCTTTCACTTTGGCCGTATTTAAATATTCCAGACAATTTCAAGACTTAATAATGATGAATAAGATTAAGATTGGGGTTTAATAAGAGTGTTAAGAAAAGATTTTTCATGTGGATGGAGGTGGGCTGCTGTGAAAATTGAATTGGCACCAGGCTTCCTGGGCCACTCAGACCAGGATGGTTCCTCACCTTTACCAGTGTGTTAACTCCCCTGGTCCAGAATCCTGGGAGGAATCCAATGAATGCTTTCATATCCCTTGCAGAGAAGACCCTCTGCCCTGTTGGGTTGGCCACCCTCCTTGGGCAACAAGGAGATCATCCTCATACACAAACCTCAGCTGGCCCCTCCTTTACTTAAAGATCTTTGTGGTGGTTTGTGCGGAAGGCTTTGACAGAGACACGGGAACCTGGACACTAGGAATATCTGTCCCAAACCAGACCCACTCTTCCCTACAAGGGAATCCATGTGAGATGTAGCATGTGAACTACAAAGTAAAATCATTCAAAACCTGGCACTTTGAGCCTCCCTCTTAGCCCCTACCTGAATTAGGGATTTTTATGTACCTGGGCTTCACCAGAGGAGAGAAGTGAAAACAGAGACAAGCCCTGAGTTCAAGGGAAAGGCCTAGACCAGAGTGAGCAAACTCTTTCTAGGCTTGGTGGACCTCACAGTCTCCAGGGCAACTCCTCAACCCTGCCCTTGACTGCCATGGACAATACCCAATCACATGGGTGCAGCTGTGACCCGGTACGACTTTATTTATGGACTCAGGAAATTTAAATTTCATTTCAAAAGAAATATTATTCTTTTGATTTTTCCTCAACTTTCAAAAATGTAAAAACTATTCTCAGTGGGCAGGATTTGGCTTAGGGGCTGTAGTTTGCAGACCCCTAGTCTAAACTTTTTAAATTAGAATTGCTTCCACCCCCTGGTAAATGTGGCCCATCTATTGTCCTGGAAACTGGAACAATCCAGTTAGCAACTATTCTTCCCTAGGGTTTGGGAGCTGCAGTGGGGTAAATGACACAGCAGGACTCTTGATCTGGTCTTTAGTCGCTTGGGCCTCCTGCCCCTCCCCGGAACCTAACATAAGCTCCACCCATTCTGACCTGGCTCTTGATGCCCTAGACAGTCCATCTGGATGACAACAGCCACCTCTTGATGCCTCTCCTGTCTTTCTTTCTGCATTCCCAGCATCCAGCCCACTACCTTCCAAACAGTGTTCTGTGAGCTTATTCCTTTCTCCAGAATCTACAAAGACCCTCCTATGTATTGTGGATCAACCACGAGTCCTTCTTCTGTCTTTCAGGGACCCCTGGACTGAAGACCCGCCTTGTCTACCCAACTATCTCTCCCACAGTTCTTGAGAGCAAATCCTTCCTTTTTGTCTGGTCAGTGTCCCTGACGCACGTCCATCTGTGACCTTTCTCTCTATTGCACATACAACTCCCACTTCCTTCCTCCTGCCCATCCTCAGGGAAGACTTCTCGACCACCATTTTTCTGCCTCGGTCTGCGGGCCTCTCCACCTTTCTTGGCCTGCGCTGCTGCCTTTGTCACATGACCACACCTTTTGCATTCATCCATCCACAGTTTAGCAGGGACTATTCTGTGCTAAGCATTGTGCCAGAGGGCCAAACAAAATCAGCTATGTCCCCTGCTTTTCAGGGTCCTGAAATTGTCCCATATTTGAAGACCTGCTTAAAGAATAACCTTGTCCTGCCCACGGAGAAATCAATGGTCATGTTTTATGCTGCATTTGTATTCTCCCTCTTCCCTCACCCACAGTGCCTAGGGGAGGATTGTACACATGGAAAGTGTTCAGTGATGATACGTTAAATTGGATGGTTATTCTGTGCATACAAATATGTGGCTTCCCACTGATTTTAGTCAAAAGCCCCCACTCTTTGAAATGATCAATCATGAGACCTTTTGTGATCTAGTCCTTGCTGAATTCTCTGGCCTCATCTCTCTCACGCCTTCCCTCTCTCTCCATCAGAGATTTGAAGTCGTCTCGCTTTAGGATTCAGAAAAAAACCGGATCATACCTACTAATTGGGTCAGAAAGCCTGGAGAGATCGTGGCACTTTTCTAGACTTACGTTGCCCAGCTGGACTTGACCCCCTCCCCCCACCCAGGCCCCTTCTTGTTTGGCCCTTGATCTTCCGTGATGGTGGAAGAGCCACACTGGCACCAAATCCCTTCCCAGTTCTTACCCACCTTGTTTTAGCCACTATACCTCCCATGAGCCCTTGCACCAGCAGTCTTGAATGCCATGTCAAGACTTTTTCTATAGCTGATAGCTGGAGGACTGGGTTCTTCAGCCCAGTACCACAGACATTTTGAGCCAGATAACTCTTGGCAGGGGAGGGGGGGCTGTCTTGTGTGCACTGTGAGATATTTAGCAGTATCCCTGACCCACTGGATGCCAATAGCATGCCCTCCTTCCCACAGCTGCGACAACTAAAACTGTCTCTAGACATTGCCAAACATCTCTTGGGGAGAGCGGATCACTCTACTTTGAGAGTCACTGCTGGGAGTGATTCTGACACTGGGAGTCAATAGGCATCCTCTTCAAATCCAAAAATGTGCTGATTCTCCAGATCCTTTATTCACACACCCTCACTTTGGAGACAAGGAAGCTATGAAGCCCAGAGAGGAGACGGGGCTTCCTCAGAGACTCCGCCATCTTACTGCATCGGGGCTTCCTCAGAGACTCCGCCATCTTACTGCATCACTGCCCACCATTCCCTCATGCGTCCCATGGTTGAGCCACACTCAGATGCTCATACCAGCCCCATCCCTTCAGGTCTTCATTGCTTTGCCCATGCTTTTCCCTCCATTCTCCCCCTTTTGCTCTGCAGCTAAGAGAATTCTAATACAACCTTCAAGACACAGCTGATACTGTGCTGTCCTTCCATTAGTGTAGCCATCGTGGTGCATCTGAACGACTTCTTTCTTCCTCTCTTCCCTCTCAACTGTGAGCTCCCAGGGAAGAGGGTCTATGTCTGACTCAGCTTTGATTTGGCACAGAGGCTGGTATGTGGCAGACACTCGGTAACTACTTATTGATTAAATAAATTAAAGGTCATCTAGTTCAGCCACTTTCAAGCTTTTTAAACTAGAGCATTCTTTGTTCAAATGCATCCTGCATGGAAGCATAAATGAACAAAAGAGATAAAAGTAGGGTGCTCTGATTAAAACTGGGAGGTGGGGTCTAGACACTCTTACTTTCCTTCCCATCACCACTGCTTTCCCCTACCTCCTGCCCCTTGCCCTCACCACCATCACGCAGCAGCCCGAAGGGAGCTTCAGGGAAGAGTTGGGTTTAAAAATTACTGATCTGGTCCAACCTCAATTTGATGCTTGAATTCTTGCCAATTAAGTTCATGATTCTCCAGCTTGGCTGTCCATCACAATCTCCTGGGACAGTGAAAGATACAGATTCACAGATCCTCTGGTTAGAGATTCCGATTCAATAGGTCTGTGGCTGGGCCTGAGAACATGTATTTTGAAGAATCTCACCAGGTAATTTGACAACACAGCTAGGTTTGGGGAACCTCCACATACATATCCTATGGTGACTACTTCCTGAAGCCCATTCCTTTTTAAACTGCCCTGACGATTAGAAATTTCTTGTTACTCATAAGGCTATAAACTTCTGAGCATCCTTCATGACCCCTCGGAGTTCACACATTCTAGAACTTACTGCCTAGTTGGTTGAAACTTGGCTGTCAACAACTATAAAAAGGAAAGGCCAGAAGGAAGGGCAGGATTTCATTGGATGCCATTTTGGTTATCTTTCCATATCATCCTTGTTCGACCCAGGAAATGAAATGGCTCGCTGGCTTGGGGCAGATATGTGAGCTCTGGAGTGCGTCCATGAGGGAGAAGAGGCCATCTAGAAGGCGGCAGCTTGTCAGCAGCTCCAGCAGCCCCCAAGTCTCCACATCTCTCCCAGAGGCTCTGACTTCCTTTGACAGCTCAATTCACTCTGAGGGCTGGTGAAACTGCCGCAGAGGGAAAAGTACCCAGAAAGAAGAAGATTCTAGCCAATGTGATCCTATACCCAGGTGTAGTTGAAGAGCGAATGTTCACGGAAGCAAATGGAGCCCAGTGGTTCTGGTCCAGCTTCCCTCATCAGCTGGCTGTGTGATCCTGGATTCAGCACTTCACCTCTCTGAGTCTGTTTTCTCATCTGTGAACAAGTGATGATACACTTCCCTTCCAAACTCACAGGAAGCACTGGACGCAGTTGTGGACATGTCAGCGGCAGTGTGAAGCACAGAGGCGTGGAAGCTCTTCCTCCAGGGTTCAAAGGAGAGGCCAATAATCATGAGAATTGCAGTAGCTGCTATTTATTGAACACTCATGTTCCAGATGCTAAATTCAAATATTCCCTAGATTACAATGGGATTGCAACAATCCCCTGCAGGTCCTTGTCCCCATTTCACAGATAAGAAATAGACTTTGAAGGGTTAAGTAACTCATCTGAGCTGGTAAGTGACAATCTTTGGTTGGATTCAGAGGCTACCTATCTCCAAAGCTTGGATTCCTATGTACTACCTGGTACAAAGAGGCAGGATTTTGACAAGGAGCATTCTAGTTGGAAGGAAGGTCATGGAGAGAGGGACTGAGGTGAGACGGTAACAGATGTAGTTTGGGAGGAAAGGTCTTTGGGGAAGAAGTGGCAGATGAGGCTGAAGAACAGGATAAAAGGAGAATATGGAGAGTCTTGATTGCACCATTAATTATGGATTTGACCAAACATTCAGTGGGGAGCTACAGAAGGCTCTAACTTTTGCCTGAACAGTGGTGAGCCCTCAGAGATTTAATGGACCGATGGATAGATGGATGGATGGTTGGATGGATCTGGATTTTATCTATCACTGTGTAATGAATCACTTCCTGGCATTCCTGCTTTTGTGTAATTTCCTCCCCTTAAGCGTCGGTTGCCCTAGTCATTTGCTTCAAACAAAGAGAACACAACAAAAGTGATAGGATATTCCTCCTGAGATCAGGTTACAAAAACTTTGATATCTGTCTTGCTCCACTCCTTTCCTCTTGTTCTCTCACGTGCTGGCTCCGATGGTGTAAGTTACCACACCAGCATATGGCAAAAAAAAATTTGAGATCAGTCTGTGGCCAAATACCTGTGAAGCACAGAATCCTGCCAGCCTCATGAGTGAGCTTGCAAAGTATCTTTCCTCAGTCAAATGTTGAGATGAAATGGCAGGCCTGGCTGAGTCAGAGGATCTAGCAAAAGATGGAAGGAAGGAAGAAAGGAAGGAAGGAAAGGAAGGAAGGAAGGAAGGAAGGAAGGAAGGAAGGAAGGAAGGAAAACAGGGAAGGAGGGAGGGAGAGAAAGAAGCCATAGATTTCTACTTCCCAGACAGGGAAGGGAGAAAATAGTCCCATGTATGAAGATTCCAAGGAACAGGACAAGGCAACCTATAATTTAAGATAAAATTATTTGCTAAGAATAATATATGCTACAGGAATCCAGAGAAAGGCATTAGCTATCCAGAGTGTTGGTTAGAAATACAGGCTTCTAAGTCAGACGACATGGGTTTGATTACATTTCAGTGTGTGTGCAGTGGGACAGAGATGGTCCGTTGTCTCCTGTCATCTGTTCTCTCTTTCCTCCTCTGTAACAGAACTCCCAAGTGTTAGCTAGTGAATTTTAGCTATCACTGTGTAATGAATCACCCCACAACTTAGTGGCTTAAAACATCAACAATTACTAATTAGTTTTCATGGTTTCTGTGCATCAGGAATTTGGGAGCTGCCTGGCTGGTGTTTCTGGCTCAGGGTCTACCATAACCATTGGAGCTGCAGGTATCGGAAGGGTGACTCTCCCTGCAGACTTAATGCTTCCAAGTTAGCTCACTTGCATGGCTCCTCTACATGTGGACATCCCTGCATGGCAATTGGAATGTCTTCATGGCATGATGGTGGGCTTTCCCTAAAGTAAGTCAACTAAGGGACCAAAGCAGAAGCTGCCTTTTATACTTTGGTCTTAGAAGACACTTAGTATTATATTATATTATATTATATTATATTATATTATATTATATTATTATATTATATATTATATTATTCTATTCTATTCTATTCTATTCTATTCTATTCTATTCTATTCTATTCTATTCTATTCTATTCTATTCTATTCTATTCTATTCTATCACACAGACAAACCCCAATCAAGCGTAAGAAAGGACTGTACAGGCCTTTAATAGCAGGAGGTGAAGATCATTGGAGGCCATCTTGGAGGCTGGCTTCCTTGGGTGGACACGTTCTTCCTCAGAATAAAGGACTGCATTTCCCAACATCCACTGAAGTTAGGTGTGGCCATGTGACCAAGTTCTGACCAATAGGAATTGAGCTGCAGCACTGTGCCCACCTTCTGAGACTTGTCCTCAAAGTGAGGGGGCATTCCATTCTCCTTCCATTTTCTTCTTCCTAGAGTTTAGAATGTGAACTCCATGGCTGAAGCTGAAGTAGCCACCTTGGACCATGAGGTGAAAGCAGTGTGTTGAAGATGTTGGAGGAACAAATAGAAAGAGCTAGAACGATGAACATGAAGCCACTGAGAATGCTCTGGATTGTCTAGATGTACGGAAGAGAAATGAGCTTATCTTGCATTTAAGTCACTGTTGCATTACATTTTGTATCACACACACGCAAATCCCATCTGGGCTAATACTGGCAGTGCTTACTTCCTCTGAACTTCAGTTTCCCTCTACAAAAGGGACCCAGCTACACAGAGATGTTGTAAGCAGTCAATCATGCCATGTATGTGAAGTGCATGGGACAAAACCAGGCTCAAAGGAAGAAGCACCTGATATATTTTTGAGTTATTATGATCCCCATCTTACAGACTGCAAAAATGAGCCAGGTGACAAAGCTAAGGCTTGAACACAAGGCCTTTCTTAAAACCCGTTCTCCTAACTATTACCATATAATGAGTCACTCTTTCGGTAAAAGTGGGTTTGGAAGAAGGAGGGTGAGTCTTTGGGGAGTGGTGGGGGGTCTTCAAATGCTCAAATGCAAAAGAGGAGAGGCAGGATGAGAGCCAAAGCAATGAAGGAAGACTCTGTGCCTTCCCTTATGGAGGTCCCTTCCAAGCTTAGCCTCACAGTCCTGGGATGCTCAGAGGACATATTTTTCGTGTTACTGGGTTCTTGATTTTGCCTCCCAAATGTCCTCCGAGGGCAAGAGATGGGAGAGGCACCGAAGCAGTAACTTGAACGTGACTTACTTTTGACTGGACTCAGTGCCAACACTCATAACCAACCCTGAAATCAGTGTTTTCACCCTCGTTTGGATGATCAGGTGCAAATATACATTTTAATTATTTACATAATTAAGTCAGTGATTTGCTGCTGATCCGATATGTTTGACAATATTTCAGTGCCATCTGTTTCCTAATTGGACTTAATCTCCAAAAGATGTTACCAAAATAGCCACCAAATAATTACAAAAAAAAAAAATCAAGCTGCAAAAAACCTCCACTCTCCTCACTGTATTCATAGATAACACACACAGCACAATTTATCCCGACATTTGTAGTGGTTTCAGGCATTCTGTGCATGTAACCTGATGGCTTACAGGAAAATATTGAAGGCATTTAGGGATATAGAGAAAAGCACATTTGCCTAGAGAGGTGAGTTCCAGAGCTGACTGTGTGACCTTGGGCAGGTCAATTTCCTTCTCTGGGCCTTAGCTCTGATGTGCACACAACCCTTGTCCCCATCTGATGCTCATTGCATGCTAACCCCATCATATGGTTGCTATTCCATTGTTGGGTATTTTTTATACCAAAAAGTTCTTCTGGAAATAGGTTCTGGAAACCAATATGAGGGCTGACTTTTGCACCATAACCTTGGGTGACCCTCTTCCCTCCTGTGAACCTGAGGTTTGATGTTCTATAAAACAGAAGTAATGATGTCCAGTTGGATTAGGTAATGCTTACGGTGTGTCAGGGTCATGAAAGGTAGCATTTGTGCTGAGAGTGGGTTGTGAAATCAAATTGTCTGGGTTGGAATCCCTGTTTCCCACTTATGAACCAGAAGCCTCAGTTTCCACACCTGACAAATGGGGTTCATGATAGTACCTTCCTCCTAGGAATATTGGAGGTTTGAATGAGAGAGTGTCTAAAAAGTCCCTGGCCGGCAGCGAGCTCTCAATTATGATTAATTGTCATTATTACAAGGTCGTTGTAAGGGTGTCACATGAAAACCTGCTTTGAAGGACTATGAAAAATAAGGATTTTAAAAAGATTTCACACAGTGTGGGATACGTGTACCTCAATTTAGAAACACTGTAGACTTTGAAAAACTTTATCCACATTTTATAGATGAAAAACAAGGCAAAGAAGGTTCAAATGATTTAGGTGGGGGGTGACTTTAGAAACTGCTTTTTCCACAAACCAAGCAATAGCTCTGGTAGTCCAAGAAGACTTCATTTCTGTTTGCCAGAAAATCATTCTCATAGGCTGCTTTGTTTTCGGCTTTTACTGAGGGAAGTGGCCCGGTCTCCGGAGAGAATTAATTAATAAATTCTACAAATAGTTTTGAGCACCTATTAAGTGCTGGGCACTTTGGGCACGGGGAACACGTTCTAATGAGGGAACCGCACGTGCAGTCACACATGCACGTGCCCACGAACCACGTGATGTCTGATGGTAAATCAGGGCACGGGATTAGATCACTGTGGCAAGGGCTACATTTGCAGCCGGGCAGCCAGAGAAGGACTTTATGAAAAGGTGCTTTTCAAGAAACTTGATTGGAGTAAGGGAATATGCATGTGGGTATCAGGAAGAAGAGTGCTCAGGCTGAGGCCACAGCAAATGAAGTCCCGGAGGTGCAAGCTTGCTCATTAGAGAGCCCCCAGGAGGCCAGTGTAGCTGGAACTGAGCGAGGGAGAAGTGGGAGTAAACGAGGTCAGAGAGACAGCCCAGGACTGGACTTGGGGCCATGGTGGGGGCTTAGGACTTCATTTTAATGGGAGGATGTGAGGCCTTTGGAGGGTCCTTAGCATGGGAAGGGCAAGGTTGGATTTATGATTTAATGTGATGATTCTGGCTCTTGTGTTGAGAAGAGCCAGTAGAAGCTGAGAACAGAAGTAGAGAGACCAGGATGGATCTTACCGCAGCACCTTCACCCAAGCAGGACAATAGCAACCAGCCCCTGCACGAGAGGCGGGTGAAGGTGGGGCCAGGGTTGCAATTCGGGACGTGCTTTAAAGATGCATCTGCCAGCATTTTAATTGGATTGGTGGGGTGTATTGAGGAAATGAGAGGACTCGGGGATGACTCCTGGACTTCTGACCTCAGCAACGGTGGGGGAGCGGATTGCTCATTCCTGAGATGGAGGATGCTGGGTGAGGAGCAGAACATTTCTTCAAAAGAGAAGATCTGTTTTTACGATGGGATCAAGGGTTCTATTTTGCACATACTGAGTCCATCTTAAATATGCAATGTGGATCCAGGAGCACCTAGGAGATATTGAAGCTAACATCTTGGCTCTGACCATTCTGTAGCAGCTGGGGCTACAACAGAGCTAATAAAGAGCCAAGGCCATCCACCTGGGGCAACCCAATTTTTAATGGTCAGGAAAGGAGACTGAGAAGGAGCAAACCGTACTGCAAGAGAAAAATCTGGCAGCCAAGTACGTTAGATTCCCTGGGGTTGCCATAACCAAGTACCACCAACTGGGGAGCTTAAAACAACAGAAATTTATTCTCTCACGGTTCTGGAGATCAGGAGTCCACAATCAAGTTAGCGGCAGTGCTTCACTCCTCTGAAGCCTCTACGGGAAGAGTGTTCCTTGCCTCTGCCGGCTTCCAGTGGTAGCCAGAAATCCCGGGTGCTCCTTGGCTTGTGGCTACATCCCTCCCATCTCTGCTCTGTTTTCACATAGGTCTCTTTCCTGGGTCTGCTCTGTGTGTCTCCAAGTCTCTCTCTCCTCATCAGGACACCAGTCATTGGGCTTAGGGTCCACCCTAATCCAGCATGACCTCATCTTAACTTGACTTTGTTTCCAAGGAAGGTCGCATTCACAGATATCAGGGGGTTAGGATTTCAACCTATGTTTTCGGGAACACAACTCACCCCACAAAAGAAGGTAATACAGTCTCTGGTTGACTGCATGTTGTGTCTTCTGTCAGCACTGCCTGACAATCATAGTGAATATCCAGATTTTAATTCCTCCTTCTTTGGTTAATTCGGAGAATTCAGCATAATAACATTTTTCAAATAGTAATTATGCGGGATGTGAAGAAGGTGTTAACCTGAAAAAAGTTTTCTGTGATTAGATACAATGGAGCAATCCTGTGTTAAACATACATTTTTTTAAAAATTGCAGGACTTTTCAGTGCCTTTATTATGTGAATGGGCATTAGGAATCTCTAAGAATGGGAACAGAACGTAGAGCATTCCCAGTAGCTCCCAGAACGTTTAGGTCACAGAGCATATTATGCTGAGAAGGAGGGGAGAGCGTGGGTGACCAGAATGTGGGATTTTGTGGGAGAGTTAAGATACTGAGAAATCAGGGGAGACAGTCTTACAAATGACATATAAATAACCTTCAGTCCTTTATCCTCTGGAAAATGCTCGTGTGCGTATTGCACCATCTATTCAAAATCAGCAAATTCCATTATGCAGATGAAATCCTGTGGAAACAAATCTGACATGAGGAGAGAGAGAAAGAAAAAAGTTTAATCTACCTCAGACATTTGATTTCATTTTAACCTTCTCAGGAAAATGTTTCTTCTGTAATGTTTCCAATGGATTTGAGTTGATCCTATTATGCTTAATATTCATTCATTCTTTTCTAACGAATATTTGAAAGGATCCCACCAAGGGCCAAATACATTATGTATATTATCCCATTTAATCCTCCCCATGTCCTAAAAGGTTTTCCTCCTTTTATCAGTGAGGAAACTGAGTCTAAGAGGGTGGGGACACTTGCTGAATGCCACACAATTAGCAATAGCAGTAATGGTATTCAATCCTAGGGCTGTCTGTCTCCAAAGCCCATGATTCTTCTACATGATGCAGAATATTTTTTGCTTATTTGTTCACTTGTTTGGAAGGAAGAAGGAAAGGAGATAACCTTACAGTAAACATCAAATACAGAGAAACAAGTTATTAATAATAATAGTAGCTAATAATGATTGCATTTTTACTCTTCAGCAGACATCTTCTGATTGAAAAATCACGACTCTCCAACAGAGTGGATGTTTGTATTAATTACCAGTAAATGCTACCATTGGGACTGACTCCAGGGTTCAGAATTTCACCCCGTTTATCTTTGGTTTTGGTAACTTTGAGTGGGGCCTTCCATTTGATGGCAGGGGGAGGTGGTGAATATAAATGGTGGTGGTTACTCCAGGCACTGTGTTGCGAAGGATCCTGAAGCTCTTTCTGGGCTCAGTGAGAGAGAGTGACTAATGTCTGCCTTGGGGCCGGACATCACAGGTGCCTGCCCATCATCGTTACTCTGGATTCGCACCTCCTGGTTCTGAGGCACCTGCCTTATTTTCTCCTTTTCTCTTTTCTTGAAAGTACAAAGCCCAGAATAGATAGTTCACTGAGGGAGGGCTAGGTTAGAATCATTATGAGTGTGGTTTTGATTTAAGGGTGTATCACCATGGGGTCAGAGTGGGTTTCAAAGGCAATGGCAATGCGGCCAAACAACGCCTTGACTGGGCCCTATCATCTCAGGACACTTCCATACACGTTTGAGTTAGTTGATCCCCCAGGATGGGCTGGTGAGGTGGGCAGGATGGAGGAAATCATCCCGCTTCATGCATTAGGCTTAAGGAGCACGGTGACTTCTTGGCACCCGCACAGTTTCTAGGTAGCGGTAACAGGTTTGGAGGCAGGTGCTCAGCCCTCAAATCCAGCAGTCTTGCCCCTGCCCTGCATTTTTCCTGGTTTGGTTGCAGTCATGACTGCTGGTGAGGTCGGAGCTAAGATAAGACCAAGAGACAGGTGACGTTAGCCCTGGTGCTATTGTTTGGATGGAAGGAATAACGGGCATGGCCAGGAAGGAGTCAAGTTTGGAGATAAAACCATTTCAGTATCTTTCCTTCTCTTCACAGCCATCAATTCTTTCCTATATTGAATAATAACAATAGGATATTAATAACCACGAGTTAGGAGGGGCTTGCTATGCACTAGGAAGTGTGCTAAATGGCTTGACTAGCTGATATAATTTAATCCTGCAAATGAAGCCCAAATTGCCCCCCCACACCCATTTTACAGGTGACAAAACTGAGTCACAGTGAGGTTTACTATTTGCCCCGCCTGGGAAGTTTCTGAGCTGGGATCAGAACGTGGGGGCTTCCACAGCTCCTTCCATGCTCCTTTGCCCCTGTCAGCTCCACTGTCAGACTAGCTGGGAACCATGGACACCCTTTGGGTATCTATTTTAAGATTCTAAAGCTGTTGTTTGCTTATAAACATCAGAGCTGCTGCGGATGTAACAGGCAAACACAGACTCACGGCAGAGCACGGAGCTGAGTGCACCAGACCGGGCAGGGCCCCAGCCAGGCAGTCATGCGCCTGCTATAAATACAGCCATATCAGCTGATCCAGACAGAGACTCGATGTCTCCCTGTCCGGTATTCTGACTTCAAATACATTCCCCCCCTCCCCTGCCACTTAGGCCTCTGTCTTTTCTCAAATACCCATTTAAATCCTCAAATTTGTTGTTACTCTTCCTCGGATCTATTTCTTGTTTCCTTCCCATGTAATGTTTTAAATGGGAAGAAAACTGCTTTTTTAACCCAATGTAATACCTCATTTAGAGTTGTCTTGCCAATCAGGAAATGAAATACAGCCACATCAGGCCAGGCTTTAAATTCAGCCCTGTCTTCCTATTTTGCCATTTGAGTCCTGAAATTTAAACAGCCTCCTTCCCACTCTAATTGATTCTTCTAAGCTGACCATGACTTTTACCATCCTGAGGTGAGGATACCCAGTTGGCCTTATTTCTCTGCTGTCAGGCCGTAGATCACCTTTAAAGGGACCCACGCTGCCAGGAAGTTTATGTCTCAAATTTAAGATTTCTTAAATGAAACAAGAACTGCCTGGCCGTTTAAAGAACTTAATATGAATTATAAAACATTCAAACATGAGGGTTTTATTTTTCTCTGAGAACTTTATAAAAAAAAGACATTAACATTTCTCTGCATCACGGACACACCAAAGGTAGCCAATTTCCTTCAGCACGTGAAATGACCAAAGCAGGACTTTTACCTTATGAAGAGAACTTGCAACTATAAAATCCACCCTACCTTGAACGCTGGTATCATTTGACATGCATTTGCAAAGGGTGACACTTGCCCTACCTGTTAAAATAAGAAGAAATGAGCTGTGATGATTGAGGCTCTAAGAGGACACAGATAGTAGGTTTAGTCTGCTTCAGAAATCACAGTATTTAGACTTGGGAAATGCCGTGCACATTGCATTATGTCATTATGTCTGCAGATAGGACCACAAATTGCAAGGGGACCTGTGTGTCTTGCTGGGACACACACCAGGCTGGGAGACAAGTATCCTGGACTCAAATTCAGTTGTGTCCCTAAGAGCCACCGTTTACTACATGAATTGAACTGTCACAAAAATCTACGGACAGCATTATTATCCCCATTTGACAGAGGAGTGAGCTGTGCCCTTTAACAGAGTGGTTTCAGAATGATTCACGAGGACGTGCAGCAAGAATATGGGAAAGTTGGGATTTGAGCACAAATCTCTCTGAGGCCCCTGTCTCTCCTCACAGCCATGGCATGTGCTTGGACCAGTCGCTTCCTGTCTGGACCTCAGCTTCCTTATAGTGGACCAAGGAAATTGACTTAGGTAATCTTACGGTTGGTTGATTACAAAGCTGAAATGGACTTGCATTCAGAAGACCTGCTCTTGAGATCCAGGATCCGTTTACAGGTTGTGCAGCCTTGGGTGAGCTGTTCAACACCCCTGAGCTTCAGTTTCTGCATCTATGAAATGGGGGTAAAATCCTCCACTAGAGATCAAATTCAATAATCAGAAATAACAGTATTCTTATTTATTATTAGTCAATTATTAATAACAGTGTTATTTTTAAGCCTAGGCTTATTTTTATTCATTAAAAATTATTGCAGTAGGACCTAAACCTGAAAAAATATGTCATATCCATCGTGTTGGTAGCTAGCTTGAAAATACCTGTCTGTCTTTCATCTTGCACTCATATCTAAGACACAGCTGCCTGGAAGAGGAGTATTGTGAAGTGATTAAAAGCGAGGGCTTCAAAATAAGACACGTATCTGCTTTATTATGTACTAGTGATATTATCTTGGGCAAGTGGCTAAACCTCTCTAAGCCTTGGTGTCCCCTGTGAACAGCGGGGCAACACCACGTGGCTGATGTCAGAACGACATGGGACACTAGTCCCTGTGAGCCACGAAGCACGGTGCCCGGCACAGAGCAGGTACTCAGTTACCGCTGGTGAATGAGAGAACATCCAGCTTGGTGGCGCATGAAACATGCTGGATCACTTTCTTTATTAAATTAAATAGTCCACTTAACCTCCCAGGGCTGTTTGATTTCATGGCCCTCCCTGTTGTCCTTCCAGCCGGCAGTGATATTAAACCTGCCTGAATTGAATCTTCCTGCAGGAAAGAGCCAGGACAAGGCAGCTGGTTGCAGCAGAAGACAGGGATGATTTCAATTTCAAATTCAGAGCTAATTCACCACTAATTAATTCTTAGCTTCATCTAGTCCTTTGCTCTGTACGAGGTTATGTGTGCAAGATCCCATTTGTCTGTAGAGGACCCCGTACATAGCAGGAATGACACTATGGACACCATTGGATCAGCTGGAAGGCTGAGGCTCAGCGGAGGATGAGTGACTTGTCCAGGAGCATTCAGGTAATCAGTGTTGGAACCAGAATGCAAATCCAAGCATTCAACCACACATACACACACACTCGCATGCACGCACACACACACACTTATGTATGTATCTACATAAATATACATACATGCATGCGGTTATGCATGTGGATACATAAATATATTTCTATATAATAAGTCAAGCATTCAACTGCACTCATATACATACATGTACATATGTAACCTATGTACGTGCATGTGTGTATATGTATGTATACATATTTTTCCCCTTTTTGCTTTTCACTTTTCCCCTGTTTGCTTGCTTGAGTGACTGCTCCTCTCATTTAAAAGATGGGACTGTAACGTAAAAAAATCCTTGAAATTTTTGGAAGAGACATCTGGAAAAGTGCCTGGAATCTATAGCATACAAAAGATGCACCTCTAAAATATATACAAAATCTATCCTTTCCATCCTCATTGTCTCTGCCTGTAGTGGGCAGAATAATCGCCCCCCCAAAGCTGTCAACAACACTCGGGAGCATATGAATGTTACCCTCTGTGGCAAAAGGATCTTTGCAGGTGGAATTAAGTTAAAAATGTTGAAGCAGGAGATTGTCCTGGATTTTCTAAGCTGGCTCCATGGAAGCACAAGGGTTCCTACAAGAGAGATGTGGGAGAGTCAGAATCTGGGAGATATGAAGATGCTGCAGCGCTAGATCTGTGGATGGAGGAAGGGGTCACGAGCCAAGGGATGGAGGCAGCCTCTAGAAGCTGGGAAGTGGGAGGAAATGGATTCTGTCCTAGAGCCTCTGGAAGGAACACAGCCTGTCCCACTCCTTGATTTTAGCCAGTAAGACCCACCTCGGACTTCTGCTCTCCATTGGGAACTAACCACCACCATCTCTTGCAGAGCGACTTCAGCTACGGTCACACCAGTCTCTCTCCCTCTATTTCTCCAAGCCCCCACCCACAAAATCTCTTCTCCAGGCAGCCTCCAGAGGGATCATTTCAAACCTAATCTGCTGATGTCCCTCATGTGTTTAAAACCCTCAACGGCTTTCTGTTGCACTTGTAATAAAGTCCATGCCCTTTATGGTGGCCTTGTTTTTCCAGCTGAGACCTGAAGGTTAATGGACTTGCCCAACCTGTACTGGGAGGACAGAGGGAGAGCTGAGCTCAGAACCCCAAGATCTGGCCTAAGTTCCCCCACTCTGAGGTATATATATATGTCTATATACTTCGATCTGGAACTATCTTCCCAAGAGAAAGGAAGGCAAGAGCTTTCCCAGAGGAATGTCAGGGCGATTGCCACAACGTTTGAGGTTTTTAGAAGAAAGGCTGGAAGAAGTTGGGATACTCTTTCTGGAAACTTCTCTTTCCTGCTCTCAGAATTTCCTGTCCTCAAAAGTATACAAAGTGTTGCAAAATCAATGACTCAGAGGAGTTCTCCAGGAAAAACACAAGTTTGTCCATTTGAACAAACTACTCGCTCTCTAAATGCATGAATAGGAAATAATGACAGTAAAATATATACTTATTTATATCAGGTTATAAACTCAAATGCCTGCAGGATCAGACAGGAAACATATGGGTGGGGATTCAGGCCAAGTGTTCCTAGATCTAATGATTTTTCCAGAGAAAAGAGAAATCTGGAGTTATATGTGAAAACTCCCAGTTTTTAAGTACAGGCAATGGATTTTAACTATTATTTTCACCATGTGAAGACCAAACGACGTTTCTGTGAGCAGGATAGGACCCACAGCCATCTGCCTGAGATGATGGTCCTACATACTCAGAGCCACATCACCTCTGCCATGCTGGAGTTTTGTGGTCAGGTATGGCCCCGCTCCACTTAAATGTCTTTCTGCCCTTTGAACTTTTGTTAGAAAATGGTGGGTCCAGCAAAGCAGGCTGGAGCTCAGTGCCAGGGAATCTCCGAGTTAGCTTATGTCTGAGAAGTACATCATACCCATGCTGGGTGCCAAGAGGACAATGATGCTAAAGGCCAGGCTCTTTCCTCAGCTTAGGCCAATTTCTAAACTATCTGATGGACCCGCTAATGCTTTACAATCTATATATTCACTTAGCTAAAAGAGACAGGCTCCCCGCATGCAGTGAATTCATGGTGGACCTGCTGGTGGTTGTGAGACATACGGATAAACAGGGAACCATGTTGAAGGTGGATTTATAAAAATTAAATAAATCTAAGAGTGCACAGTCCTGGCTTGGAGGGCTGGTAAGCCAGGTAGAATTCCTAGACTAGGTGACCCGAGATGAGTCCTTAAAAAAGATTTTTTTTTTTTAAATTGAAGTACAACTGACATACAAATTAACCAACTGAGCCACCCAGGCGCCCCTGACAATTGACATATAAATTGTATTAGTTTCAGGTATACAGCATAATGATACAATATTTGTCTATGTTGCGAAATGATCACCACATTAAGTTTAGTTAACATCCAGGAGTCTTCAAAGATGATAGAGCGGTTATTTTGCAAGGTAAAAGTGGATAAATGTGCTTCTGGAAGAGAGAACCTCTTGAGCAGAAGTCTTTGCTCAAGTACTATAGATAAAGTCTAGTTTGGAAGAATGAATGTACATTTGAGGAAATGAGATGATAAGGTAATCAGATAAGTTGAAATAGACAAGATAAGGTACCAGGCGGAGCGTGGCAGAGAAAATATACAAAAGAGAGATAAGGTGTGTGCCAGAAAGAGGGTCACAGGTCATCATGTCAGTCTTGGTTTTGCATTGATCTTGCTGAAAGTCTTCGTCTTCTCCTCAGGACAAGACCTGTGCTCATCATCACTGAGGCTCCAATAGTGCCAGGGAAGGGACCTCTTCAGTCTCTTTACCCCCTATCAAGTGCCCACCGCTCCTCTCCCAGAGCACAGAATGTTGTTCCCTGTGGCTGGCCTGGGATCAGACACTGGAGACTAGGTTACAGATGGCATCTATACTCAGACCAGCATGAAAAAGAAACACGGTTCACACCTGCCAAGCCCAACAAGAAGGGGGCAGTGACAGGCAACCTTTTCCCCATGATCCATCTGGCCCAAATACTCAGAGACCCAAGGTTGGCTCTCTTGAAATTCTAGATGATCTTGGTGTTAGTTGTCCTCCTAGCAGAGAACAACACTCTGACTTCACACACATCCCCTGCATTTTCTGTCTCCTGACCCCCAGAGGTCATATTCTCTGGTTTACCATTGTCCAAAAGAAGCCCTACTCTTTTTGAACTTACCTTTCAAGTTCTACTGTTTATCCTTTTTTCAAAGGGCAACCCTGTGAGGTCCATTTTGATGATCCTATTTACAATTGTAACCCCCACCCTGCCCCATCACTCCCTAGCTTCCTAATCTACTTTATTCTCACTAGGATGTATCCTCCAAGAGGATGAGTATTTTTATTGGTTTAGTTGCTGCTCCCTCCCAGCACCTGTAACAGGTGTCTGGCACATAGTAGGCTTTCAATAATTATTTGTGGCAAGAATTAACTATGATATTTCTTGATCCCCTATGATGTGTCTGAGGTCTGTATCCTCATAGAATTTAACAATCTACCTGCTATTTGAATGTCAGACTTACTCCAGTGAAATCACTGCGTCTTATCCATCTCTGTATGCCCAGACATAGAATCCTGTACACAGAAGATGCTCAACAGCTCTTGTCAAGTAAATGGGTCTACTTGACATGATCCCCTACAGTCCAGCCCCAGGGAGCTTTATAACAATCCCTGAGAGTTTCCATGACTCCTGAGACCTTTTGACTGTTCTCTGCACGCTGGCCAAGTTCTAATTCGAATATCACGCACATCATCTGTGAGGATTATGGTTAATGCATCCTAAAACAGTTGGTACGTCAAGAAATTAATAAATATTAGCCATTGAAAATACTTTTTGGAAAAACCCTCAATGTGAACTTTTACCATACGACTATAATGCCTGCATTGTGTCTTGCTGTATAAAAGCTTGCATATCAAGCTTCCTGAGTGGTGTTCCCCGTGTAGGATGGGTTTACAACAGAGGGGTGGGGTTAAGAGAGAAAGATGGAGGCCAGACGGGTGAGGGGTCAGATCTGAACTCTGCTATGGGTTAGCTGTGCAAACAGGAGCAGGCCCTTTCATTTCTCTGATCACGGCTCCCTCTGATAAATGGGCATAGTAATTTCCCAGCACAGAGTCGGTAGAATATGCAACAAGATCCCACTTAGACAGAGTCTGAAACACATTTGGGGCGTAATACCTATGAATGCGCATCTCATGGCTTTTAAAATTTCCTTGCTGGAGGATGATATGTGCATTGAAACCAGTGACCCTCCCCCCAATTCCCTTTGGGAATCTGAGCCTTTCACTATGTGTCCCTTTTGCATTTCATGCAGTCCTACTGCAAAGGGAAAGCTCGATGGAAATATCTCCTTGCCTCGTGTGGGTGATTGGTTTACACCCAAATCACAAAATCTGATTATAAGTTTGTAAATGTCTTTGCTTGCAGAGAGAGACCCGTCTTATTAATGGTTATAAAATTAAATTATCCGGTGCATTTCTATTCCAAAAGAAAAACTGATCCATGTTCACTAGTCAGCCTGCATAGCATCAATGTATAAACAAAAATGGAGGAGGGGAGAACACCCACCATGTTATTTATTCAGTTCCAAAACATTTTCCACACACCATATGGCAGGATTTTTTTTTCTTTCCCGAGCCTTTTTCACAGATGTAATTATAATTCTTTTCACCTTCCCCAGAGAGATCATCTTGAGTATTGTAAAGACTGTATGAAACTTGAGACCTTACAGGGAACTTTATTACTGTGGCAATCAGTCTCCCCCCTTCTTCTCAAAGTTCAGCCACTGGCCTGTGGACAGTAGCTCTGCAGAGCCTGAGGTTTGCCCCGGGGACTGTTAATGATCGGTGAGGGTCAAACATTATCGTGATCATTATCTCATGTCCATCAGCATCTCACTAGCAGGGATGGAGTTCAGCTGGACCAGTGGGCTACACCATCAGCCTGAAACATGAGCCAGACCTCTCTTTCTCTGGCCTTTTTGTCATTGTTAGGGTGCTCTCCAATCCCATTAGAATGCAGAATTAGCAATGTTTCTGCACCACATTCTGAGCATGAGGGAATCTTAGCACTTACCTCTTGTTTATGTCACGTGGAACCAAGCAAAGGGACTGGATATGGGAGAGGCATCTGCTAAACACTTGTTAATTTTAATTTTCCTGGTGCATAAGAGTATTCATAAGGGTTGATTCAAGTCAACTCAGAAAGTGTAGGCAGATCTAGCCAGGCATCCCCGAGGCTGCAGAGAGCCCATGTATTAAACACATACTGTGTGTCAAGCTTTGTACTAAGTGCTTTGTGTATGGGATCTCCTTTACGTGTGTGGTAACCCAGTGAGGTAAATAGTCTCATAGTTTTACAGGGATGGAAACTGAGGCTCGGAGTGCTTATGTGCTCTAGGCAAGGTCACATGCGTGTTTTTTGTTTTTTGTTTTAACCATGATGTTATAACAATAGCAGCTCCAGGAACCCCAGCACATCTATGAAAAAGAGGTCATTTTTAGTTGACCCCCCTTTTGAAATGAGGAACGGGAACTCCGAAAAGCATAAGGAACTTAGACGTACGTTCACACAGCTACCAAATGTGCTCTCACCCAGTCCTTACCCAGTTCACTGTGCAAAACACAGTGTGTCATACACCCTCTGAGTTTTAAAACATGAAAAACTAACCTCCGTTTATATCCTTGTTTCTATGGGGTGATGTGTTCCAAACGCCAAACATCTGAGTTACAAAGGAACTTTTGGCAACGTAACCTGTTTATGTGTTGAAGACTGTCTGTATCTTCCATATTGATAGGGTGCGTCTGGCAAGAACAAAAACCGTCTTGTGATTTACCAGATGGCGATTCTGTTCTCCAGCTGGATCGGGAATCCCACAGGACCCATATCCTCCTGCAGGATTCCAGCAGCACCACCTCTGTGCCGTCGCTTTACCACCACACATGGGGCTGCCTAGACCCCCGCACCGGGGCCCTATGGCTCCAGCAGAGTGAGGAGGAATTCACTCGGGTCTAGAAGGTCCCACACTTGGCGTGCTGTTCAGGAATTGCACAAATGGACAACCTCTGCATGGAAATGCTCCCAGCCACATGCACCCCCGAAGTTTCTGATTCACAGACCATTGGTGCTACAAGGTAGGGAAAACCGGTTCTGTAGAAATTGTCCAGAGAAGAGCTATGCTTGGTGGCTTACAGCAATGTTTTCCAGTTGTTTTTGACTCCAGCTTCCAGAAAGATAAACATCTTCTGTTGTGACCCAGTGCGTGTATGTAAGTGGAATATGCATATTTGCTTGTAATTGAAATATAGCTTATACATAAATGTGTGTGTGTGTGTGTGTGTTGGGGGTGGGTGGTGAATAAATGAAATAAAAGTTTTACAAAACAATACTTACCCTTCTTGTGTGAGGTGCACCCTTGTCTTTTTTCTCTTTTTTTTAGAGAGAGATCGAGTTGGGGGAGGGGCAGAGGAAGAGGGAGAGAGACTCTCATGCAGACGTCTCACCAAGTGCAGAGCCTGATGTGGGGCTCTATCTCATGACCCTGAGATCATGACCTGAGCCAAAACCAAGAATGGATGTTTAACCAACTGCACCACCCTTGTGCCCCACACCCTTATTTTTCTAATCCAATCCATTCCATTTCTTTCCTGTCCATTAAAAAAAGTGTGCTGATAACAATTCTCTAGATGGTTTCTACAGCCCATGGTTCGAGAACACACCATTTACAGCTCTGGGGTACTAGACCTAGACTCTCTGGCCTCCGTTTCCTCATCTGTAAAATGGGTATAAACCACTACTTTTCTCATATGGTTGTTGTGAGAATTTAATGAGGTAATGCTTGTCTGCAAATCCTCAAAAATGATGAATTACTATCTAATCCATATCGTTCACCTTAAAGACGGGAAAATGAGAGCCACTGAAAGGGAGGTTCACCAGAAGTCACTCTGGGAACGAGCAGAGTCTGGGACCACGATGCAAACTTCTGGCCGATGCTATTACTCCAGGCCAACGGGAAAGTGTCCTACTTGTAGAAACTGCATTAACTCCTCGGAGCGACCAGCGTAATTTCAAATGCATGGCTCTCTCTGTGCCTTTCCCAGCCTCGCCGGCACCCGTTCTTGCTGGGTTTTCCGGTGAGAGTTTTCAAAATGCCAGTGCCCCAGGGAGACCACAAGTGTTTGCACCTGCTGAGTGTAACAGCGAGGAAATGGCCCCTTCGGTCAGGGAATGAGGCCATGGGGATGTTCAGAGGTCCTCCCTAACTCCTTCTACGTCCCTCAGAGAGAGTGGCCCCGGGAAGATAAGACAGCAGAGTGCACTTCAGTTCTGAGCCTGGTCTATTAGAACCAGAGAGGCATAAGCTTGGGGTTTTGTGGTGAAGCTGGTAGCGGTGAGGAAAGAATGTTCTCAGCATCTTTGCATGCGTGGAGGCTAGCCAAGATGCTGGTTTTCCAACCCCATCATCCCCAGGCTTACCCAGCACTCTCCCCTCTTTGCCTCTACTCAGGCACTTCCTCCCACCTAGAACCCCACCCCTTACGTTGCTACGTTTTTAGATCCTTCCCATCCTAGAGTTTTCCTGCCTACCCAGATCCCAGCTGGTAGATACTTCCTGCTACCTGGAATCTTTTGGGGGGCATCTGCATTCCCTAGTTGTGTCATAGGTAAGTATACAAAATTGTTCTCTCCTGCTAATATAGAAGCTCCTTAAGAGGCAGAATCTCTACCTGAGTTACCTTGGTGTCTTTTTGGGCACCTGACAAAGTATTTTGTTTGTACATATAAGGCACTGAAATGTGTGTGTTAGGTGAATGAATGAGGGGAAAATGAGGTGAATGAATGAGGGCATGTGGTAGGTGAATGCTGTCAGACTGCTTGACATCACCAGAATACATTATTGATGATGCATTTGTGTGTGTGTGTGTGTGTGTGTGTGTGTGTGTGTGTGCGTGTGTGTGTTTCAAATGGAATTGTAAGCCCGGGGTCCTCACCCTTGGGTGCTCATGAGTGTCCCATGGGGAGTTTATACAAAATACTGAGGCCCTACCACCAAAAATTCTGTTTAAATTGGTTTAGGCTAGGACCTGGGGAATGCATATATTTAATATTGTCTCTTGGTGATTCTAATGTGCAGCCATGGTTCAGAAGCACTGCTGTTAGTTTTTTGATTAATAGGAAGATGGTATATGAAAGTGCCAAGTAGAGTAGCTGGTCCATGGTAGTGCCCTATAAATACATATAAACACTTCCTTTCCTCCTTCCTCTTGAGAGTTGGGACTTTATATTATGCCTCTTTCCATTGTGCGAGGAACTGAGCTCAAGGGACAAGTTAAAGAGAGAGCAACAGATGTTTCAGGGGGGAATGCAATCAATGGTCCAGTGAGGCAGTCCAGAGAGTGAATGCTACATGCTCACAGAACTTGGGTAAAATCACTGTGGACTTACAGCATTCAGGGGAAAGTTTGTGAATAAGGTTAGATTTGAGTTGGGCCTCACTGAATGGGCAGAGTTTGGCAAATTGGTGAAAAGCAACCCGAAGGGCATTCTAGGAAAGGACCATAGCATCCTTCAAGACAGGAAGACGGGGGAAGACTATCATTTGCCAGGCATAGCGCTGAACACGTTACATGTATGACCTTATTTAAGACTCGTAGGAACTATTATTATCCCCACTCTACAAAGGATGAGACAAGGTTTAGAGAGT
The DNA here is from genome assembly GCF_037043125.1 of Eumetopias jubatus. Taxonomy (NCBI): domain Eukaryota; kingdom Metazoa; phylum Chordata; class Mammalia; order Carnivora; family Otariidae; genus Eumetopias; species Eumetopias jubatus. The sequence goes on along the minus strand of NW_028274821.1, from coordinate 80,456,933 downwards.
GCAGACAATTAGCTCAGGGGTGCAGAGAGTCAGCGGTGGCGTTGAGATTTAAATGGGGTTTGTCTGAGATATTGCATGCAGCGAAGGGGGGAGCAGGTCACGGTGTGTGGATAAGTCTGTCGAGTAGGCGGGTTTGGAGAGGGAAGAAGAGGTCGCTAGACTAAAAAAGGCATGTTTGGGCTAGACTGTGGGTGCCAGTGCACCTCCAGATCTTGAAATTTACCTTGGGGGCCACAGGGAGTTGTAGAGTTCTGAGTAACATGATTAATGTGGCTGAAGCCACAGAGAGCCAAGAGTTAACAGGGTTGACAGGAGCCTCGGGAAGTTATTTAATCCACAACTGGCCAAATGAGGAAATTGCTTTTACCTTACCTAAATTATTCTTGCCGGGGCTCAAACCCAACACTTCAAAACTTTCTTGCAAAAGAAATTTGTAAGCATCAGGCCCAACAGGTTTAGCAACCTCATTGCAGTGTTTTTCTCTGGGGGCATCCAACGAGGGTGTTTTTTTACTGAGCACCTACTACATGGCAGAGCCCTTGCTGTAAGCTGCAGAGAAAGAGCTACAGAGGATTCTCTCCCTTCTCCTTTACCTCCTTTTGGTGATCCCTCAGAGACCAAGCTGGAATGGACTCATCAAATGCCTTCCATTATCTGTCAGCCATCTTTTTGCTGAGCTGAAAATGCACAGAATTACCTTAACATTCCCAACTGGGTCTTATTTTCCAAGCCGCTTTCATCCCTTGTCTTGCTTTCATTTGAACTACATCCAATTTATCACTTTTTTTCTTTTCTTTCTGGAAACATGATGCTCAAAATTGAACACAGCCATCCAATTAAGTCTTAACCACAGCCAACGAGGTGGCTGGCTTGTTTAACATGGTGAAATCTTATTAGGTAGAAGGGGAGGGGGACGCGAGTGTACTTGGGCCATTTAGATTTTTTTTTTTTTTGAAGCAGTACATGCAGAGGTGGGCAGAAGAAACTAACATGCCATCAGCTGCCTTAGAAATATTCTTACTTAATTTTTGTGGCATGTTTTATTTGGGGGGGTTTTGTGTTCACTTATTTTATTACCTTGACAGTTTTATACCCCCGGTAACAAATTTTTTTATAAGTTAAGCTTTTACTTAGGTACAGTGTAAAGCTGTTCTTGAGAGGAAAGCTGTTATCTGATTCAGGACTTAATGTTGAAAAGTTCTCAAGCTGGTGAATCTAAAGACATTTCCTGCATAATTGTGTACTTAGAATTCACTGGCAGCGTAAAAGAGAGAGAGCTTCATGTTCTGTCTGGAATTACGAAAAAAGACAATTTATTTTTAAGTGAACTGGGGGCGAAGGGGGGAAAAAAGCCTGCGACGGAAGATGTTTAGCTGAGTTACTGAAATACCATCTGGAGGCTTGGCTGGAAAAGAAGAGAAATCCTAGAAGGAGCAAGATGTGGGGCAGCTAAGCCGAGGAAGGACCAGCATACCCGGGAGATGCCGCCTCGACCAGCGATGGGATTTGTGCAGCTCAGAGCGGGGAAAGCTAATTTACCCTTGGAAAGAGAAGACAAAACTTATTTAAATTTCTTAAAAGTGTGGCCTCGTGCACATAACATAAAATGTACCATTTGTAAGTGTCCACAGTTCAGTGGTATCCCATACATTCACATTGTTATACAACCACCCTGTCATCCATTGGCAGGCGGACCAGTTTTCCTCTTCCCAAAGTGAAACTCCATATCCATTCAATACTCCTCCCTCTTCTTCCTTGTCCCTGGTAACCACCGTTCTTCAGTTATTTTTAAAGACAGTTATTTTAAGATTTTATTTATTTGTTTATTTTAGAGAGAGAGAGAGAAAGAGAGCATGTGCAAGCAGGGGGAGGGAGAGAGGGAGAGAGGGAAGGAATCTTAAGCAGGCTCCACGCCCAGCATGGAGCCTGATGTGGGGCTGGATCTCATAGCCCCAAGACTGTGACCTGAGCTGAAACCAAGAGTCAGGTGCTTAACCGACTGAGTCACCCAGGCGCCCCTGAAAGACAGTGATTTTTTAAAAAGTTGGAGGAGAAGGGTCTGTCAGGCCTCAACTAATCACACCAATTTTATGAGACATTGTCAAACCGCTCCTGCTTTACCATTTCCTCCAGCCTAGGCCTGGTCCTGTCTTCTATGGCGGCTGTTGTCTTGCAGCCCTGTCCGTCTGTCAGTCTGTCATCCAGACTGTGATCTCTGCGGGAGCAGGAAGCCTCAAGGGCCTGCCTTCAGTGCTCAGGGCCCGATGCTCTTCCTCACAACTACCGTTTGCAGGGCACCGTGATCAATATTTTACATCTCTTATCTTTGAGGATCCTCACAGCAACCCTGCAAGGGAGGGGGTGCTAAACCCATCGAAGGAGAGGAAGAAAAGGAACATCTGACAATTTAAGTAATTTGCTCAAGGACAACTGGTAGAACCAGGATTTCAATAAAAGTCCATCTCTCGGAGAGCCTGGGCAGCTCCAGCCCCACGTAGGGCTCTGTGCTCAGTGTGGAGTCTGCTTAAGATTTTCTCTCCCTCTCCCTCTGCCCCTCCCGCCTGTGAGCATGCGTGCTCTCTCTCTCTGTCTCAAATAAATAAATAAATCTTAAAAAAAAAGTCCATCTCTCAGTTAAGTGGCTGCCTTCAGCTCAGGTCATGATCCTAGAGTCCTGGGATCGAGTCCTACATCGGGCTCCCTGCTCAGCGGGGATTCAGCTTCTCCCTCTGCCTGCCGCTCTCTCTCTGACAAATAAATAAATGAAGTCTTTTAAAAAAGTCCGTCTCTTTACCATTTTCCAAAACTTTTTGTTCCCAAAGGCAGTCTTCGTCAGCATCTTTGATAGGAAGATGGGACCTTCAGGCACAGATGTCCCTGGGCCGTAGAAATCCACTTCCTTACCAAGGCCATGTTCCTGGAACACTACTTTCATGGGATGATAGTAGACACTTCTTAAAACTACAAAAAAAGTTGGAAGAAGGGTCCGTGTTCCTCCTGTGTTGTCTAATAAGTTTGGAAATATGGGAGTTCAACACAGTTAAACAGAATCGTCCTTGCAAAACATCTCAGAGGCTGGATTCTTCATTCAGTCTGCAAGCTTATTTTTCCTCTTTTTGTAAAGATTTGTTTATCCAGTACTCTGTAGGAAAATTTTAGTAAATGCCAGGGGCGACATGCAAAATATTTAATGACTGTTATAGCTTGGACAGTGGCCAATCCGACTGGAGAGCAGCCCAAACAGAAACCACAGGAGCCAAAACCTGGTGTGGTCACACCGACGTGAGCTGACGGGAAGGGCTACCTGCAGGTCATCAGGACTCACCTTAATTGATCAGGGCTCTTGGACGGCGGACAACTCCGGGAGCGGGGAGCAACCGAGCATGCCAACTGTCCCCAGGAAAGAAGGAAGCCCATTTCTTGAAAATGTTTCTTGGGGCTGTCTAGGATGCTTGGGTTGGGAATGAGTTTTGTCTGCCTGATATAATCTCCTACCTCACCTGTAAGCACATAGAGGTTGGCACACTTCAAGGCTATCAGTGGTGGCTGTCTGCTAGAGAGACTTATTTTGAGCAGAGGTGACATCACTCATTAGAAGGAACGCTGGACAGGAGCCAGAGGGTCTGGGTTCTGCCTAGGATGCATGGTGACGAGAGACCAGTGGGCACCTCTCGATGGGCCTCGGTACCAGTTTCTAGTGCAGGGATGGGCTACGTTATCAAAATTCTCCTCTCCCTGTAATATCTAACAACTCCCCTCTTCTGGGCTGTCCTTAGGTTTGCCGATTCCCATTTTTAGTAAGTAACTACGCTTCCCCCTCACCGCCCCCACGCAAGTCAAGACAATCTATGTTTCTTCCTTACCTGTCAGGTGATGTTGCTACAAAGATGAAGGCACTTGCCTTTTGAATTCCACATCTGTCTGAGTCTGTTCCACGCTTGATGCACAGCCAGGAGTGGAATGGGAGAATGCATCTTTAATATTTATTAAAGGGCTCCAAATCTCTGTAATCTTCCATCTTTGATCCTGTTAAATATTCTAAACTCCTTTTTTATTTAAACATGTTTGACTGGTCTAATCATGGGTTGATGTGCTTCCCCGGCTCTTGGTGCATCTTCGGCAGCGAGCTGGGAGAGGAGGGATGGGGCTTATGGGAGACGTTTAATGCTCACGTCAGTTCCATTTCTACTTTGTCCAAGTTGAAGCAATTTCACCCGGGAAACCCAACATTGTGATGGCTGCTCAGGAAATTATCACAAAGGAGTCAAAGCCATTTATTTGAAGGTATTCATCACCATGTTATTTATAAGAGTGCGATTATTAGAGATATACTTCCTGTATCACGTAGAGAACATGTTTCAGTAAGTTCCAGTAGAATGATAATTTTATGCAGTGATTGAAATTTTGGTCCTGAATATGACATCAGATTTTCGGGAAACTCTATGGCTAAGTGGCTACAAATATCTAAATTTCACAAAGGCTTAAAGGGGAATGTGGACAAATGAGCGTGGCTGATTTATTATGGGTAATGGGATATTGAGATTATGGATGATTTTTTTTCTGTCAGTTTCTGTTATTTCAGTTGCAACACTGTTTATATGGTACACAAGACATGAGAAATCATGTACTATACATAGTGGAATAAGTATTGACTTCGGAATTGGACAAATCTATATTCGGACTTAGATTTTGTTACTTCTTTATGTAGGATTTTGGGGGAAATCTCTTATCCTTTCAGAGCTTCGTGTGTGGAAAGTGAGTTCTTCTTTTCTCCTCAAATCAAATCAAATCAAATCAAATCAAATCAAATCAAATCAAATCAATGAAGCTGCTATTTCTTGTAAAAACAGCTAGGATTATAGTAAGCCACAGACTTTGACCTTTGCTCATTCCTGATGATCTATATTTTATAAAGCTACCCTGTTCTTGAATTAGTAGGAAACATGACAGCATCATAGTTCAGGTTTGAGTCTCAGCTCCACTACGTCCTAGCTCTGTGACCTTGGGCAAGGGGCACTTGTTAGGGTTTGACCTGGTTAGTAAGCAACATTCCTCTTTTTCTTGCCTGAGTTCAGAACCAAGTGAGAAAGAGACACTTGAGTGAGAAAGATTGAGATCAGGATAGTACCTTTCCTCCTTTAAAGCTGTTTGGGTGATGTGACAGGGATGCATTAGCAGCCATCAGCTTCCTAATCCAGATTTTTCCCTTCAGCCACAGCACTGCTGCCTCCGGGGAGAGCCGGTTCCTCCAGGCTCACAGGAAGGGACAGCAGAATGCAGCCTCCCTGTAGGTGGCACATACCAAGAGAAACAAGACTTGAAGATCTACTCCCATCTTCCAAATAATATTCTTAAAAATTCAATGGAGTTGTGCAAGTTGTTTTTTACACAGTAACTGGCATATAGTTAGTACTCAAGAAATAGGTTCTGCTCTATCTTTCCACCACCTTCCCCAGGTAACCCCCCGACCACCACCACCCCCGGATATCTGTGGATGAACTGCCAGACCAGTGAGGCCACATGAAGAGAGGTATGGCATGGGGTCAAAAACATGGCTTGTGAAACCAGATGGTCTAGATACGAACCCTGGCCTCGCCAGCACCTGGTTGCATGACCCTGGACAGTTTACTTAACCTCTGTGTCTCAGTCTGTCTCTGTAAAGTGGGCCTAGGGCGGTAACTTCTCTCTGAGCCCTTATAAGGATTAAACAAACAAATAGTTGTAAAGCACTTAGAGCAATCACTGACACATAGTAAAAATGTTTGCTAAATATAAATAAGTAACAAAGACCTAGACATTTACTATAGGGCCACCCCATTCCACAGGATCAGTGAATTTAGGGTATAATGACATGCCAAACCATCCGCATTAATAGTATATTAGAAGGATTTCTCATCCCTATGAAATCTTTTTTACATTTCTCACCCCACCCCCATCCTTTTACTTTTTGGTTAGAAAAAAAATAACTCTGGGGGCGCCTGGGTGGCTCAGTCGTTAAGCGTCTGCCTTCAGCTCAGGTCATGATTCCAGGGTCCTGGGATCGAGCCCCACATCAGGCTCTCTGCTCAGCAGGAAGCCTGCTTCTCCCTCTCCCACTCCCCCTGTTTGTGTTCCCTCTCTCGCTGTGTCTCTCTCTGTGAAATAAAGAAATAAAATCTTAAAAAAAAAAAAAAAAAACTCTGCAACTGGCAATAGGAAAGATTCTGCGTTAAGCTGCCTTCAGTGGTGTGTGCAGAGTTGGAGATCTTGGGTCCACAGCCTTCTTTCTCCCTCCTACCACCCTAAATTTCTTGGTTAAATTCCCAGCAAGATGAGGATTATTTATAATTTGGCCCTAACTGCAGCCCAGCAGGAGAACATGTTAATGAGTTCATTAATTAATTAGCTTGCATTTGCATAGCGCTTTAGCATTTGCAAATCTCTTTCGGATTCATTATTTCAGTTTATGATCACAATCCCCCAGTGAGAGACAAGGCAGGGGTTATCTAGACTTTCAGATGAGGAGGCTGAAGCTCAATGAGGTTACCTGGTCAGCCCCAGACCACTAGTTCACTGGCAGATCTGGGATCATTCATTTTCAGCAGGGACTATGGGGCCTTACCGATCGTCATTTAAATCCAAGCTCCTATCTGTTACCCGTGTGATCCTAATCAAGTTACTCAGCCTCTATGGTCATTAGTTTCCTCATCTGTAACATGAAGTTAGAAACAGTATCAACTTCATTAGGACTAATATGAATATTAACCAAGATAATACACAGAAAGCATACACAGTAACGGCTTGGTCAGTGGTAAGACCATTATTATAAAAAATAAAATAAGCTTCCCCTAGGTATAACACCTATGTTGTGGGCTATGGAAGCATCACATGCAAAGTGTATCAAGAGAAGGTAGCAGGAGTAAATTGGATCCACCTGATGCGGTGGGGAGTTGGGAAAGTCTTCTCTGAGGCATGAGGGTTGAACCCTGACAGGTGAAAATAAATTTTTCCAAGCAGAGAAAAATGAAGGAAAATTCCAGGGAGCAACACTGATGGACCCGAATCACAGTGGGGTGAACCTGTTTGCTGTCTTTTGGTTAGGTGTTGACAGAGGATACCTAGTGATGAAGGTGAGGTTGGGTGTGTAGATACGGATATACACAAAATAGCTAGGGGGTGCAGTGATCGTTGGGGTGTGGGCATTGTGACAGCATAATGTGCCTCGTGCTGAAGATAATTGGGAGCTGGGCGCAGAGATGGCATGAAGTCCCTAGTGGTGGAGGTGGTGCTGGAAGCGTGGGCATAGTGATGGCATAGGGTATCCCTAGTGGTTGAGATGGTGGGGAGAGAGTAGGTGTGGGGGTGGGTAGACTCTAGTAATGAGATGAGCCAGAATAGCAAGGACTAAATTATGAAGGTCTTGGAATCCATGAAGTACACTTGTATTTTTATGGAAAATCATATGAATGATGCTTCTCCTTTTCTTTAAGAAGATGAAATGATTTTATCTGATCCATGTTTCAGAAAGATTACACTGATTGTAAGTGCATGGGATGGATTGAAGATAAATCTTTCTCCCATAGGAGCAATATCCAGGCTTATCCTGGAATGTCTTTTAAAGAAAAACGTGTTTGTTTGTTTGTTTGTTTTTTCCACTTATACATTTTACTCTGTATTTTACGAAGATCTGTTTGATTTCTAAGCCTGCAGGGTAAAGTTTGCAAGTGCAGACTTGAAAACACACAGGGTCTTCCCATCACCAAAAGGCTTAAATTCATAAATTCATAGAAATTAGGTTAGCCTGGGGCCTGTGGGACCTCTCATTTGAAATTTTCCTGGAACAGCTTGGTTAACAATAGTCTTCACACATTTCCTCCAGGTCACTGACTGCACACATGTGAATTGGAAGTTCTGCTATATCTTGGAGTCATCTGGCTGATCAGGTACAAATCACACTCATGGATCATTGGCTGTTAGATACATGAAAGGCAACAGAGCCCAGACATCCCAACATCTCCTATACTATAGAATAGTAGCTGGCCAAAGTAAGTTGGGGGCATGCTCCCAATGAAATCACCAACTATGTCCCACTCTCAACACACATGCATATGTGCACTTGTGAACATGCATGCATGTGCATGCACACATGCACACATTTTTATATTTTGGACAGTCATGATTCACAATGGAACATTAAAGCCTCTGCAGAAAAAGCAACAAAAACAGCAACAAAACCAGAACTTTAACACTATGTTTCCCAAAATTAACTGACCGTAGAAACAACATCTTTTTGTTGTTGTTTAGCAGAATACCTTTTACATCCCACTTTGGGACATTCTGATCAATCCAGTCTTCTGGTAATCAGGGTAAGCTCAGTGAGTTTGCTAGGACAACAAAAGTAGTTATTGCTGGAGCTCAGATTTGAATTTAGGTTCAATGCCTGGATATTTTCTCTCTCTCTCTCTCTTTTTTTTTTTTTTTTGGTAAAAATATTCCAAGTTCTGAGTCTTCTGGCCCAAGTCTGCATTATAAAGATGTATTTGGGAGAGTATTGGGACAACCAGGAGCACAGCTATGTGTCAGCTATGACTTTATGTGTCACTGGAGAGTTTTTCTCTCTCTGAGTAGCTGATCTGCACTGGGACTCTCTTGTTATAAAATGTCTTGAGGAGTGAGGGTTTTATTTCTGTTTCATCTGTTTTTTGCATTTGTAGTTTCTGCTTTGTCCAAACAAATTACTCTTTCAGAGAATGAACTACTCATCTGATGTTCTGTTTCGTTTTTTTTTTTTTTTGAGTAATATGTTGTTCAATTGTATTTTAATAAAATCCACAGGAGAAGCTCAAAAAATATTTTAACTTTTACAAAAACAGAGGCATAATGGGAAAGTCACCATCTTCTCTAATTCCTAGCACATTGCAGTGGACACAACCTGGACACCAGTGTTTTGGCGGAGATAGGCTGGATGCTAACTAGTCCCACTTGTTCTTAGACAAAAAGGAAGACTACATTTCCCAGCCTTCTCTGAAGTTACTTTAGGATCATGTGATTTGGTTCTGGCCAAATGGATGTGGGGTTGAAGTGACTGCATTCCCCTTTCATTATAGGTTCTAAAATATCCTGCACAGGGCGCCTGGGTGGCTTAGTTGGTTAAGCAACTGCCTTCGGCTCTTGTCATGATCCTAGAGTCCCGGGATCGAGCCCTACATCGGGCTTCCTGCTCAGCAGGGAGTCTGCTTCTCCCTCTGACCCTCCCCCCTCATGTGCTCTCTCTCTCTCTCTCTCTCAAATAAATAAATAAATAAAATCTTAATAAAATATCCTGCACAATTTTCCATTTTCTCTCTTCCTTTTTCTTGGTGACCATGACATTTCTTGTGTTGAAGATGGGGACACTCCTGGATGGAAATTCCTGAGTCACTATTGGAGGAGAACTATCAAGGAGAACTACCCAACCTGTATGTCTTGGGGTTGAACAAGAAACAGAACCTTGCAGTATAAAACCACAGAGATTCCAGGTCCATCACTTAGTGCAGCCTAGCCTCACCTGTTCTGACTAACACAAACAGCATGCCATTGACTTTAATTTTCCCTAATGTATCTGAGTATTGCCTACTAGAAGCAAGTATTTATTCCTTGAACTCTAAGCACTTCTATAGCATCTCAGAAAGAGTCTCACATCTCTCCTCTCCTTTGAGCCTCCCAACATCCCTTGAAGAAACTTGGCAACGTGTTCATCATACCCAATTTATAGGGGTAGTGGATGTGGCTTAAAGATTGTCCAAAATAACTCAGGAGGTCAGAGTCTCATCTGAATTCCAAACTCAGGCTTTGTGTCTCCAACTCTGGTGCTCCCTCGCTATACTCCTGCAAACTGATATGAAGTCTGTAGGATAGCAAAGCCAGCCTGAGACATCCAAAATGGCTAATTTCAAATTATTTGTATTCTCAAAACCATGAGGAATTTAATTATCAAAACATTAGAGCCAGTGGCATTTCCAAGCTAAAGGAAACAATAATTCTTCTAGCTATTTTCTTGTATTATTGCACTTTTCCTACTAGCTAGCTATACATTATTTTCATATATTTTGGGGGTTACTCTAGAGATTATAATAAGCGTTTTTGCCTTACTTAAAGACGAATATAAATTTGTACTTTTCCATTTCCTGAAAATTCAAGGACCTTAGAATACTTAATTCCCTTTACTTGCTTCACTCCTTTATGCTATTTCATTGTGCAATTCTCATTTTATAAATATTAAACCTCAATGGGAATCATTATTATTATTGTTATTGCTTTATCCAATCAATATTTATGTAGACTTACTCCCCTTCTACTTGCATCTGATTTAGTTGATATACTTTCTATTCAGCCCAAAGTATATTCTGTAGTATCTCTTGTAGAGAAGATCTACTGTTGATGACTTACTTAAGTTTTGTTTGTTTGTAGTTGTATTTATTTTGCTTTTATCTTTTTCACTGGATATAGAATTTTAGATGGATAGTTATTTTCTTTCAGTCTTTGAAGATATTGTTCCATTTTCCAGTGCCTCAATAACTTCTGTTCAGCAGTTGGCTGTAGTTCTTATCGATGCTCCTTTGAAGATAATCTGCATTTCCCCCCAACTCTGGTTGTTTGTAGGTCTTTCTACTTTCCTTTGAATTTCTTGTCTATATGTGTTTTTTGTGTGTGTTTATACTGATGGAGTTTGTAGTGCTTCTGGGATCTGGGGCTTGATGTCATGCATCGGTTTGGGAAAGTGCTTGGTCATTATTTCTTCAAATATTATTTCTGTCTCTTCCACATCTAGCAATCCAGCTGTATATACTTGGTCAAACTTTCTCAGGAGATCTCACTGTGTCTTACTTTCTTTCTGTATTTTCTTTCTTTTTTTTTTTTTTTTGTCTCTTTGTGCCTTAGACTGGATATTTTCTTTTGTCTTATCTTCCAGTTTATTAATCCTCTCTTGAGTTCTATCTAATCTTCTGTTTACCCATATATTGTGTTTGAATTGCAGTGATTGCATTTTTCCACTCTAGAATTTCCATTTGATTCCTTTTTATGGCTTCTCACCCTCTGCTGAAGTTATTCATCTTGGCATCATATTTCTTCAACATATTGATCCTCTGGAGAGGATCTACATTTGCTTCTGATAGACAGATTAAGAACAGACTTTTTAAATCAAATCAGAGATTGAGTAATTTGAAGCTGGGTTTTAGCCTTTTAAAGAGCTTCTTGGTTCTTTAAATAGACATTATTTTGAGAGCAGTTTTAGGTTCACAGCAAAATTGAGAGGAAGGTGCAGAGATTTCCCATATGCCTCCCACTCCTGGCACACATGCATAGCTTCCCCCCATCATCAGTGCCCCCACCAGAGTGCTAAGTTTGTTACAACTGATGACCTTATATTGACATAGGATCACTCCTCAAAGATCATAGTCTATATTAGGGTTCATTTTGGAACCCTATAGGTTTAGACAAATGTATAATGATATGTATCCACCATTATAGTTTCATACAAAGTAGTTTTGTTGCCTTTGAGGGCTTCTTTAGTTCTTGCTTTTTCTTACATTTGGAATAGAGTCTTTCAAAAATCCCAAGGGAAAGCTCCTCCCTGGCAGACCCTGAGCTCCAATTTTAGTTATTCCAACCCAATACAATGACTCTGTTCAGCTCCTTGGAGCTGCTCAGATACCCATTTAAAATCATCAAATCTCTATAGGAGGAAAGCAGCACCAAAAGTTAGGCTTACTCTCTGGACCTTCTTTCTCCCTGAAATTTCAGCCTTTCAAATCTTGGTAGTTCTCAGATATGTTCAAAATGACTATTGTTTTTATAATTGATCAAATTGGTATAATTTTTCAGTTGAGCTTCATAGGATTGTTGATCTGAAACAGAAGCAGAATTCCCTTCCACAGCACTTTCTGGTAAATCTTTGGGTTTCTCTTATTCTTTATTTCTTCCCAGAGTCTCAGGCTGCATTTAAATGTAAATAGGTATCTTCACACAGAATTGGGCAGTTATGGCCCCAGAATAGAATTTCTGAGGATTGGTATAATTAAGGGAATGTATCTGGTCCTTAAAACTATTTAAGAGTATAATGTGGTTCTAAAAGATGGATCAGATAAAAAAATTTTTATAAAAATTAAAAATGGTTCAGATCTGGGAAAGTAAAGTGAACTTGGGAATAGGAGACAGAGAATCGTAAGCTCAGTATTGGAGTCTTGTTCTTGTCCCCAGCTGCCAGGTGTTCTTCTATTCTCCACTTAGAAACCACCCCCCTCCTCTGGCAAGGGGAGTCAGAGCTGCCTTTTCGTTGGCTAATGTAGATGGGAATGTTCCTTAGGAAATATGGCATGCTAGAATATAAAGAGATGGCGATGGAGTAAAGGGAAGGTTAGCCTTGCCTTGATTGGTGCTTCCCAGACTGAAATTAAAGAGTATCAAATAAGCCATTGTAGTGCAAATAAATGGTACCACTTTTATAGCAGTAGTAAATGCTAAGGCAATAAAGCCTAGTCTACAGGGTCTATGAGAACATCAGTTTGGGCTACTTTTTTCACAACTTACATCCAGTACTAGCATAGTGCCTGACACATGGTAGGTGCCCATCAAGTACTTTTTGCAAGGAACAATGCTTGAACCTTACTTAGAACCCTACAATATTTTTTCCTTTAAACTTAGAACCCTATAATATTTCTTTTCCTTTTTTAAAGCTGGAACTAAGAATTTTCTACGTTATCAGTTTAACCCTCTTTACGAATGAGAAAACTGTGGTTCATATTTTCTGGGTCATTGCTGAAAGCAGATTATAATAGCGAGCAACAGAACCTAAAAAAAAAAAGTTCCTTGTGATTTAGGCTTTTTTACAAAGTTATGAATGTAAAAATAGGTGCACAATACTATGGGTATATAATATACAGAAATACAAGTACACAGCCATGCAAATAATTTTACCTAAGAAGCTGGATGAAAGACACTTGGGGGTCACCAAAGGAAATTTTGAGCAAATCACCCAGGAGCAGAACATGCTGCATTTTTTAGCATGTCCTCTGGTGTCCAGGAAGGATTACAAGAGCAGATTCTTCCCCATTTTTTTTTTTTTGCAATGGATTTGAGAATGTTGGCCAAAGTGATTTAATACAGGCAAGCCCTGCATTTTCCTATTGGATGGTTGCCTTCTACTGTTTTGATAAGATTTCTCTATCTCTACCTTTTAAGGAAGAATAGTCTGCTATCAATGTTTGGCTACTATCATTTAAGAGCATGGAAACGTGGGCTTAAAAGAAAACACTATACTTAAGTCAAACGTCAAATCTAGTTTTTGAAATGGAAACCCCTACTGCTATCTGAGGTAATTATCAAAATGTGGATCTGAACAAAGTGATTTTATTTCAGCCAGCGCCCTTTAAGTTTGGAACAGGAAGTGGGTTAAGCCTGACTGTTTCTTTCTCTTTATTAGATTCTCTAAGGAGAAAAAATAAAAGCCCTCATTTTTAATTTGTATCAAATGATACTTTGCTGACATGTTATCTGCTGAAATCAATGCAGCACCCTGGCTAATTTAGAGTGGAGTTGTTTTGCAACAATTTAGAACATAGCTTGGGAATTAGCTATTCAGCAAGCCTACATTAAAATTAATTTGATAAAGTATACATTAACATCCTTGACACTTCTGCGAGCATAGATTTTAATAGATCAGTGTATGGGGGGCTCGGCCAGTAAAATAAAAGCCTCCTCTATGAAATGGAAAGAGAAATGCACCATCTCGCCCTCCCACACTGCGGGACTAAACCCTTCCGCTATCAGCATAGTACATCAAATTTAAGAGTCTTTAAATATTAAATATCAGTGTGCACCATGGAATGTAATAAACCCACTTTTCAAATAATGTTTCATTCCCCGACATTGAAATGTGTGAGGAGTTTTCTTTTAAATATACTGTGGAAGTTAATTAAGTTCACTCAAGTTTATTGCATGGATTCACTAAGACTACATTGGGATATTTACGACCCACCCAGAATGCAAGTCAGTGAAACTTTTGATATGTTGATAAGTGATAAGGATGTCATTTGAGGTTTATTTTTTAATAATAATTTAATTGTCATTGTAAAATGCCTCATAGTTAGGACAGATTAAATTGCCACCAAAACTATTACTAAAATTCATAACCTCTATAAATGTAAAGTGTTTGCTGCTGTGTCATAAATAACAGCACTTGTTCCAGGAAAATGAGGTGCCTGAAATAAATTAAGAAAACCAAAACATATAAATGCATTAGATTGCAACAATTTCTGGTTGCTGATGGGAATGCAGCTGAGTGGGGAGGTGGATTTTTTTACTGAGCAAGAGTTACTTATGATCTCAATAAATCTTGGGTGCTGGAGGATTTCTACATTGTTGTTTTTTTTTTTCCCTTTACCTTAGTGGTACTTTTGGAGGGTGCTGCCTCTCCTGACTGAGAAGGAGCAAGAGAATCTGGGAACTTTTGAAGAAATTATATCATGAGCAAGGTGACCTTATCCAAATTGCATGATCTTCTTGAGTTTCGTGCTTCCTGTCTGCAAAATGGATCACGTTTTCCAATTGTTTTGAGAGCAGAGAGCCAAAGTGGGTTTTCTCATGGGGTCCTTTCCTGTTCTAACATCCACTAGACTCAGGTGAATAGTTGTCAGCTTCCTTGGGAAGCATTTTCTGGTTTCTTAAGTCGGATTGGACCTTCTCTATCTGCCATTCATCTAATGCCATTGATCATGTGGCTGTTATAACATGCTCAGAGACTGGTTTTGCTCCTCAGGGTAGGAGCCATTCAAGGTCAGAGTCTGTGCTGCTCCTCTTTGCATCTCCTGTACCCAGAATAAGACCAGACATATAGTGGATGCATAATAGAGCTTAATGGGATAAATATATCAATATATCATTTGGTATATTTTAAAAAGAATGTTTTCATATGCTTAAGGGGAATGCACAGGTTATATGAAAGAAACTTTCAGGTTTTTTTTTATTTCACCTTTTGGTACTTGGCAATTGGGCGTCTGGGGCAAATTTGGCTTGGTGTGGAATGGGTCCCTTTTAGGAATGGATGGGGTGGACGACTGAAGAAAAGACTGGCTGTTTTATCCACAGAAATAGCATCTGTCTTAAACATATTGAACTAATAAACAATGCAGCTGCTATGGAACTCACACAGAGAAGTAAACATGGAACCATATGTAATTCATGGTCTGTGTTAATGAGAAATTTTAGAAAAATTATAAAAGAAACAGAACGGGTTTCTGGTCACTGTAGGCATCGGTCAGTATATACATTTGGTACTCACCCTGGCTAAGAGACCTAGCCTGGGGTGATTTCTGTTCTTGAAAAAACTCCAGGGTTTTACACAGTGGGAAGGAGAACCAACATTGGGTTCTGGTCAGAGGTGTGGCCAGTTGCAATCCCAGTTCTGGCAACACGGACTATGAGGCCATCAATATTGGGGGGTGGGGGGTGACCCAGCATTTCCACTTCCTCATGGCTCACCGCTCATTGTTCTTTTGAAGTTAGAGCCAACCTAGAGAATGATTATAAACTTGCAAGATACCCAGGATAAAAGGGGACTGAGCAAGAACAAGGAGGTTTAACTTTCTGGCCCTTCCAGCCAATTACAGCACATACCCTCCAAGTCAGGGTTCCCACTGCGTTTAACAACCCAGCAGGAAACAGCCTTGAAGAGAGTTCACAATTCCTCTCTCCAACATGAAATAAAACCAAAGATGCCTTATTAGTGGGTTGAAAACCTAGGGACAGTAACCAAGAAAAAATAATAAAGTTGTAAAAGTTCTTTCCTGTTTAATAGAATTTTGTGTTAGTATTGTAAATTAATGTAAATGTCACTTTAAAAGAGAATACAGAATAAAATCCTAATAAAGTTGGATAGCACCGCAGGGGTGGTGAGTAAATTGAGAGAATATCTGATTAGATTTCAAAATGCTGCTTTTTAATTCGTGGGACTACTCTCTTTCCCCTGTTTATTAGATATTCAGGTTCAGAGTGAGTTTCTTGGGCCAAAGTGGGCTGTATCTCACTTCTAACTCCATGTTAACTAGTAGATCACAGGTTACTTACTGTTTAGCTTTTGTGTAGGTTCTGTTTTTGCAAGTGTTTCCAGTTATTAGTTAATCCCTTTGAGAAAGCCAAGTGGAAGGTTTGGCCAAAAATGAACAGTGAAGGGCGCCTGGGTGGCTCAGTCGGCTAAACATCTACCTTTGGCTCAGGTCATGATCTCAGGGTCCTGGGATAGAGTCCTGCATTGGGCTCCTCGCTCAGCAGGGAGTCTGCTTCTCCCTCTCCCTCTGCCCCTCCCCGCTACTCATGCTCGCTCTCTCTTTCAAATAAATAAATAAAATCTTTAAAAAAAAAAGAACAATGAAGCCTAGGGAGGTAAAATAAATTGAGATCCCACCAAAAATTGAAAGCTGATCCATTTTCTGGTATGTGTCTGGCAGTGCTGGTTCAGCTTCTGGAAGGTAGAGACTGACCCTCGATCATATACCTGATCTGGCGTATATCTCCATGATGGCCATGTAACAAATGCTGCTTGAATTAGAGTTTCTGCCAGCATTAGTTATAGAAACATCTTTTATTGGGAACTTACTTTATTTATTTACTTAGCTCCACACCCAGTGTGGCGCCCAAGCAGGGCCCGGACTCACGACCCTGAGATCAAGACCTGAGCTGAGATCAAGAGTTGAATGCTTAACCGACTGAGCCACCCAAGTGCCCCTTATTGGGAACATTCTAATAGCAGAGAGATTCACACAGATATCTTTTGTTTGGGATGTGGCTAATCCTACCCTTACTTATATCTCATTCGAGTCTGCAACAACCAGAAGGCTTGGGAAGGAGCCTTCTTTGTAATTGCTGGAAACTCTGCCTGGCAGCAGAGGGAAAACATTGGAAGTGTAGTTCTGACCTATCCACGCATTTGGGCAAGTCCCTTCTTTGCTCTGATCCTCATTTCCCTTATCTGGAGGAGTGGATTAGACTTGATCCAATGTGTTCCATCCAACACTAGCTTCACGAGCTAATTCATGATAAGAGGCCTCCATGGCTATGTTTGGATAAAGATGTGAACCATTCCCACCTCTAAGAGATGCACGGCACACCCCAGTATGCTAAAGCTATGAAAAGGCCTGAAATAAGGAAGTCTGTTGAACTTTAAGCTCTTGCTACCAAAATGATTATGATTTAAGGACTCTGTTTCCGAGAAAAGCCCATTAATATCGTTTAGGTGTTTAGTGAAGCATTCTTGGGTAAATATTGGAGGAGGTGATCTCAAAGAGCTCGTCAGACTCCATGATTTATTGTTGGTGATTGACCACTTCTCCTTGACAGGTGAGAAAATCAGACACTCAGACAGAACAGATAACCAAATCAAAGTGGCACACAAATGGGTAGTTAAGTCCCTATTTTAGAATCTTAATAGGAGTTCCTTTCTTTGACAGCTTTTATCCTACCAACGATGGGGACTCCCATGGCCTGTCTGGTCCACGTGGCCACATGTACACTTAAAACTGTATTCCAATGTCTAAGAGGCCCAAGGTTTCCTCCCAGAGCCTTCTTTGAGTAAGCCATCCTGGAAATAGGGTAGGATTAGCGCAAGAATCGTAGCTAGGGTTGGGACAGGAAGCGGCCCTTGTGTGTCCAGAGCAGGTTTTTCTGACTTCCCCGTCGAGTTAGGTGGACTTTTGTACACATACTTCTATCACGACCCTTCTGCATTTTCTTTATAAATTATGTGTTTCAAATGTATATGTTCTTCAGACATTTCTCAAAAGAAGACATAGAAATGGCTAACAGACACATGAAAAAAGGCTCAACATCACTCATCATCAGGAAATACAAATCAAAACCACAATGAGATGCCACCTCACATCTGTCAGAATGGCTAAGATCAAAAACACCAGAAACAACAAGTGTTGGCGAGGATGTGGAGAAAAAGGAATCCTCCTACACTGTTGGTAGGAATGCAAACTGGTGCAGCCACTCTGGAAAACAGTCTAGAGGTCCCTCAAAAAGTTAAAAATAGAGCTATCCTAGGACCCAACAATTGCACTACAAGGTATTTATCCAAGGAATACAAACATAGTGATTCAAAAGGGCACCTTCACCCCAATGTTTATAGCAACAATGTCCACAATAGCCCAAATATAGAAAGAGCCCAGATGTCCATCGACAGATGAATGGATAAAGAAGATGTGATACACACACACACACACACACACACACACACACACACACACACACACTGGAATATTACTCAGCCATCAAAAGAATGAAATCTTGCCATTTGCAATGACATGAATGGAGCTAGAAGTATTATGTGAAATATGTCAGTCAGAGAAAGAGAAATACCATATGATTTCACTCATATCTGGGATTTAAGAAACAAAACAGATGGACATAAAAGAAGGGAAAGGAAAATAAAATAAGATGAAAACAGAGAGGGAGGCAAACCATAAGAGACTCTTAACTGTAGGAAACAAACTGAGGGTTGTTGGAGGGGCGGTGGGTGGGGGGATGGGGTAACTGGTAATGGGCATTAAGGAGGGCACTTGTTGTGAGGAGTACTGGATGTTATATGCAACTGATAAATCACTAAATTCTACCCCTGAAACTAATAATAAACTATATGTTAACTAAATTGAATTTAAATTAAAAAATGTATATGTTCTTTAGAAATCCCTTTAGAATTCAGTGCTTCTAGCACAGTGTCTGGCACATAGTTGGTGTTCAGCATCATTCTGAGACTGGATGAGTGAATAAGTAAATGCATGAATACATGAATGCATGAGTGAATGAATGAATGAATGAATGAATAAAATACTGATTGAAACTCTAAACATCTTAAAGCCATATGTCTACTGTCCCTGCTGCATGGGACAGGATTGAAACAACTTGGCTGGTGAATCTGAGCCTACACTGGTTTCTTTCATCTCAGTTGTCCACCTGTGGATCCCCCCAGTCTTCTGTTATTTTTCAGTTTTGTTTTTCACTTTACCCTGGGGCCATATTTTACCGTGGAGATAGTTTCCATTGACATAGTACATCGATCCCAAGGACAGACAAGGTCTTTCTTGGTTGTGTCTCCTCTTTTCTAAGGGAAAAATTTGTTTATGTCTTTAAGTAATTGAAGCCATCCCCAAAATATTTCTGGCGGGGTGACATCATGTCAGGAAACACTACCAGGTATGGGAGAAATGGTGATCAGTGAAGTAAGTAGAAGAAAGCAGAAGGTGCTAGAATTCAAACTCAGTCTTGGAGGTCAAGAAAAGATTTATGGAGGAGAGCTCAATTGGGATCCAAAGGATAAATAGGAGTTAGCAAGAAAAAAAAAAAAAAAAAGAAGGTAAGCAGAAGTGTTGCGGACAGAAGGAAGAGCACCTGAAGAAGTCTGCATGTGAACAAACAAGCTACATTTGGGGAATGGGAAGGTGTTCTGTTTGGCTGGAGTAGAGCTAGTAAGAGAACTGGGGAGAAGGTGGCTAGAGCTGTAAGCCTGAGCAGATACCAGAGTGAAATGCATGCCTTTCTGGGGCATTCCCATTGGGGAATGGGAAGGTGTTCTGTTTGGCTGGAGTAGAGCTAGTAAGAGAACTGGGGAGAAGGTGGCTAGAGCTGTAAGCCTGAGCAGATACCAGAGTGAAATGCATGCCATGCCTGAGCAGATACCAGAGTGAAATGCATGGGTATGTCTGTGGGCAATAAGGACCTTGGAGAGTTCCAAGCAGGTATGCGATGAGAACAGACTGATGCTTTAGAAGCTTGGCCAGATGGGCAGTCTGGCTGCAGAGGGGAGAATAGGTGGAGGCAAGACAATACTCAAGGAGCCTAATTAGGAGCTGGCTACAGTCATTGAAGAAATGATTGTGTCATGGGCTGGGGAGGGGCAGTGACAGTGGGAATAAAAAACTGGCTTTGCAATTTTTTAGGAAGTTGAATCAATTTAATGATTAATTAAATGTGAGAGATGAACAAGAAAGATGAATTAAATATGAGCCCCAGTTTTGTGGACTGACAACCGGGTGGGAATTGATAGATACCACTCATTGATAATGGGAAAACAAGACAAGGAGAAGGTTTTTACTGTTGGAGATTTCATGAGCCAGGATCTAAGTCATATATTTTCTTCCTCTTCAAATCCATTGTCAGGGACTATAACTACTTATTTGTTTACTGAATTTACCAGTAGGTATACATAGCACAATATATAAAAAGGAATTTAGATTCTATAGGTACAAAACAACCTATTTAAACAATGGTATATCTATCTACAAATACGTTGGTGGGGGGGCCGCCCGATTCAAGCAAAGGATTAGCAATATTTTGAAACAACTAATGGTTCATCAAGTGTTATAAGTGAGGCCACTTGCACCTTTGGGCAGTAGAATAAACAAAATAATAAAAATACTTTAGAAAGTACTTGTGAGCTATTTGGATTTTATGTATTTTTGATGAGTTGGAAAAACAGTGGAATCGCTTCTGCTTCAATATGTTACCTCATAACTAAAGAACTGGTTTCAGGGAGGGACTGGGTTATCTGAAATTTATCTAAGTGAGTGTGACCAGAAGATTAAAAATACTTAGGGTAAGTGATACAAGGCACTACTACAGGAATCTGGAATATTTTCTTCTGGAAAAGAGAGGGTAGCATTAAGTGTTCATAAACATACACTTGGCCCTTGGAGGCATATGAGTTGGACATGGATGGGGTCTTGCCTCAGACATTCAATAATTGTGTGACCTTGGCAGGTCCTTCAACTACCTTGAGGCCAGTTTCTTCATCTATAAAATAGAGATATTAATTACCTCTCCTGCAAAGCCCAATTGGATAATAAAGAGAATGTGACCACTTGTCAACTACTATAATTTTCTTTTTCTACCTCCCTAATCTAATTCATATCACTCATCTTCTTTCTGACCTCATTGCAAGCATAATGCAAGCATTATGACAATGGTTCAATCTATGGTTCAATCCTACCCTAACTGAACTCTTAGACTCTTGTCTTATTCTCTCCGGCCACCAACTATGCTGTTCACAGAATAATCTTTCTAAATTCCGAATATAATCATGTTTTCCATCCTCCAAAAGCTTTCCATTAGCTATATAATGAAGCCCAAACTCCTTAGTGTATGTTCCAAGTCCCTAAATTATCTGACCCCTCAACTCAACACTCAAACCACCAACTTGGGCTTCTGCCGTATTAAATTATTTGTGATTCTCCAAATTGACTAGTATGTCTCAGACCAGTAAGCTTTTGCTCAAGTTTCTCCCTTTCCTTGGCATCTCCTTATCCCCTCCCCATTCCACACCCACACTAACATCAAAATCTACTGTGACAGAGAAAATATGAGAGTTCACCATACCTTTCATGTAGAGATCCAGTAGAGGACTCCAAGATGATAGAAGATGGTGGAGTCATTCGATGCAAGAAGCTTGGGTACGTGATGATTACATGGAGCCCAGACCCTGGCTAGTCATCAATTAACTCGAAGAGGAGTAAGCTGTAAACCTTTATTATCTTAAACCAAAGATATTGGAAGGTTATTTGTACAGCTTTTAGCCTGCCTTAAATAATGATACCTACTTGGTTTTCAAGACCTCTTTCAAGGTCACTGTTTGGGCACAAATCCGTGATCTAACACTTTCCCCTTCTGAGGCAAGTCACTGAGTCCCCTCTTCATCTGGCTTTGCCATTTGCCAATCGGGGAATATAATATCCTTTAGTTTATGGTGCTGACTAGGGATTAAATAAGATAGCCCATGCAAAATATCTGGACCAGAGTGAATACAGAATAAATGCCAGCTTTTGTTATTATCTCCAATATCATTCCAACACTGAGACTCTGTAACTGATGAGTTTCAAAACTCAGAGCCAACAATACTGAGACGTGACCTTAAACGTTTCCCCCACAGTTATGTTGAAACAGTTTTTAGAATACAGGCTGTAAAAAATCCATGGAATGTTAGTGAATACAAAAATCACCTGGAATGCCTTTCATAAAATCGGTGTGATGAAAAAGACAATTTCAGTTGAATGACCATCTTGGAGGAGCTAAGCTGAAGCAGCAGTTAGGAGGAGTCAGACACTGAAGATGACAAACATCATGAGACCAAGTTTTATTGTTATCCTTAGTCTGCTCAAAACTTTGCCACTGAAATAACACAGACCACTAACCATCTGTTCCCCAAAAGCCATGACTCATGTGTTTCATGCTCTGCAAATCCAGTGCTTAAAAAATCATCAAGTATGCACAGTTGTTCCTACCTACTAATTGTATCTAGCACTTCTATTAGTTGTCTAGTCTTTCGACACTTATTGGGGTGTTTTGCTACCTGTCAGTCAAGGTTGTAATTAACCCAGTCTCCATGGTGTCATGGAAAGGGCACAGCCATTGGTATAACCCATTTGCTTGTAATCCTGGATCCATCCCTTATTATCTATTCGGAAATGGACCATTTACTTTACCTCAATGAGCCTCAGTGTCACTACCTACAAAATGGGGGCTCTGGTACCTATCTTGCTACATCCTTGTAATAACTGGAAACAATTCATACAAAATAACTGTCACATGATAGGCACTAAGCAAAGATAGTATGATATATATCCATAGATATTGATAAATATCTTTTTCTCTTCTCCCATTTAGATTCTATAGGTAGCTAAATATTATAAGGCTTATGCTCTAGACAATCACACAAAGTTGTATTCACAATATCTTCCAAAATATTTCAGAACAACATTCTGTGTATTGAGTGCTTTAATGTGAATACTGGTATAAGCTCTCCTTTACACATCTTTATTTATTTATTCCCCAAGGAAAACAGGTTGAGTTGGCTTACATATGAACTAGGAATTCAGGTTATCTATAAGTAGTAGAGACCCCAAAAGTAATGGTTTAGATAAGATTATATTAGGTTTTTACTTTTTCACATAAAAGAAGTCTTGGTTTTTATGCCTGGGATAATGGCTCCAAGGTGTTATCAAGAATATAGGTTTCCATCCTTCTACTTTACCATCCTAGGTTATCAATTCCATTTTCAGTCAACTCCATGGTTATATATGGTGTCTAGGTCTTCAACTATTACATTCATAATGTGAGTTGTAAAAACTCAAAAGGTGGAAAGGCTGAGAGAGCAGCCTCCAAGATAAGCCAGTTCATGTCAAGCAGCCTTTCTGGAACTTCCACATAACACTCACTTATATTCATTGGCCAGAACTTGCTCGTATGGCTACAACTAGCTGCAGAGGAGTCTAGAAATTATAGGTTTTTATTTCTGGGTGTCAACATTCCAAACTAAAAAGTTGGGTTTCTATTACTAAGGAAATAAGAGGGGCACCTGGTTTGCTCAGTTGGTTGAATGTCAGACTCTTGATCTTGGCTTGGGTCTTGATCTTGGGGTTGTGAGTTTGGGCCCCATGTTGGACTCCATGCTGGATGTGGAGCCTACTTAAAAAAAAAAAGAAAGAAAGAAGGGAAAGCATGTTGGGAAAGATGGCGAGTAAGACTGGCAGATACTAGAAGTATAACCCAGCAGTCATAAGACCCTTTAACCCAGGGACCAACTCTCCTTGACTTCTACGGGCTCCTCAGAGCAAACAATTGAGTGTGATGCTAAAGACATAAAGCAGGACCTGAGAAAACAGGACCATCATTGGTTGGGTGCCCCTCTGGGTGCAGATTGGGTATGGGTGGCAGCAGTCACACTGTGGGTTTGTTATCCTGGGCTTACCCCAGAGGAGGAACTGGGATTTCAGCCTGAATGCTGAAGAGTAGGTATTTTTACACAATAATAATGGTAGGTACTTATGATATGCTTCCCAGATCATTTCCTTATTTGACCCCCTTCCGCCTCGCCAAAGAAATGGAATGGGCAGAGATTATTCTCATCTGGATTTGGTGGTTGAGAAAATCAACTCAGTTGGGTGGAGCAAAATGCATAAGGTCACATAGCCTTTGAGTGGTAGAGCTAGAATTTTAGCTTTAGCTTCCTGACTGTACATACTTATATTGGACTTGATAAGCACTTAGAAGCAGTGTAACTTTGGGGTCAGACAAATGTGGGCTTGAATCCGTGTTCCACCCTACAGGATCTTTTGGTTTTGACATGCAGTGATAATCATATTTTTTTTGAGGGGGGACGGTCTACAGTTCTATGAGTGTTCCATGCATAGTACCTTGTGAACACTGCCCCCGTGGGATATACTACATTTCAGACATCTCAAAAAACACCCTTGTGTGGGCCTGGGGAAGTCTCCATGGTGAGGCTACTGGGCTGCTTGTGCCCGTGCTGCTATCAGTAGGGTTCAATGTCAGTGAGGAGCAAACTCATTAGCAATATGTGATAGGCATATTGGTTAGAAAGATTGGGGCCACAAGTGACAGAGAATGCAAATCAAGTTGGCTTGAGGCCAAAGAACACATCTTATCTCACATAACGAGAAGTCCAAAAGTAGAGTGGCTTGCCTGTGCTCCTGGCCCACTTCTCTATGATGCTTCGGCTCCGTATCTTGGTTGCATTCTCTGAATGTTAAAATGCTGTAGATGGTCCAGGCATCACTTTCAGACATAACATATTCAGAGGCATAAAGGTACCGTCCTCTTCTCTTTCCTTCTCTGGAATAAGATATTCTTGTCTAGAAGCCCCAGGGCAAAGCATCCTACTCACGTGCCTGTTGGTTAACTAATCATCGGCAAGGAGAATTGGTTTCCCCTGATTGGCTTATACTAGTCAGGATACAACAACTACGGTGGGATGTGGTCAACTTCCCATGAAGCATGTGGCTGTATGGCAGGTTCTGTTAAGAAGTGGAGAGTGCATACATACAATGGACTATTACTCAGCCATCAGAAAGGATGAATACCCAGCTTTTACATCAATATGGATGGGACTGGAGGAGATTATGCTAAGTGAAATAAGTCAAGCAGAGAAAGTCAATTATCATATGGTTTCACTTATTTGTGGAACATAAGGAAGAGCAGGGAGGACATTAGGAGAAGGAAGGGAAAAATGAAGGGGAGGAAATCAGAGGGTGAGACAAACCATGAGAGACTATGGACTCTGAGAAACAAACTGAGGGTTTTAGAGGGGAGGGGGGTGGGGGGATGGGTTAGCCCGGTGATGGGTATTAAGGAGGGCACGTACTGCATGGAGCACTGGGTGTTATACGCAAACAATGAAGCGTGGATCACTATATCAAAAACTAATGATGCACTGTATCGTGACTAACATAACATAATAAAATTAAATTAAATAAAAAAAAAGAAGTGGGGTGGTGTTACAGATAAACAGTAAGCAATGGACAGGAAATTTACAGGTGGATTTCTGCTGACAGCTCACTTCCCCCTGCCTTACCCCACTGCACCTGTCTGTATCAGCACAGGAGTCAATTTCCAGCCTATTGGATTCTTTCAGTCTTGTTACAGTGTGTGTGTGGGGGGGGGGGAGTGTGAGGAGGGGAGAGAGAAAGAGGTAACAAAAAACTGCTGGGGATATTATTATATGGAACCAAGTTAGCCCTACAGTGACAAAAGTATCTGGTTTTCTTATTATAAATAAAATTAAAATCCCACCTGAAAGTCATTAGTCACGAATCTCTGTATCTCTCCATTCTGTAAGACAGTTATTCCAGTAAGACAATTATTCCAAATCCCAGCAAGGTCAAAAAGAAGGAATTAGTTGATTTGGGATAAAATAATATAATGTATTCAAGTATTTTTTTTCACTATGTAAGTTGCAGAATAAAGTTGCTGTATAATTAGTGCATAAATGACTCATCGGAGAGGTTGGATGTTGTTTTTCTTTTTATTAGGACTTTCCAGTGACTGGTTGGTGGGAGGCAAATGTTTCCAACAAGTTTTAAAACAATATTTTGTGGGGATGCCTGGGTGGCTCAGTCGGTTAAGTGTCTGCCTTCGGCTCGGGTCAGGATCCCAGGATCCTGGGATCGAGTCCCGCATGGGGCTCCTTGCTCAGCAGGGAGCCTGCTTCTCCCTCTGCTGCTCTTCCTGCTTGTGCTCTCTCTCGCTATGTCAAATAAATAAATAAAATCTTAAAACAATATTTTGTGGGTTTTCACTTAGTGCTGACAAAGGATGGACACAAAGCAGTATGATATCTTAACAGATCAACTAGTGACTCAGCATCAGCTCTCGGACTGGGGTAGTTAACTTGATTCACAATCCAATTAATCTAGTCTATTCTCTTGGTCACTGTCAAAGAGTGTTCATCAGTATGAGGGCTCCTTGAGAGCAGAAGCTATGTCCTATTAATCTCTGTGTCTCCAAGCAATGCCTACCATAGTATCTGGTCCATACTAAGTGTTCAGTGAATATCTGCTGAACCAAACTTAGAAATGTCACATAGGTGTCCTTGGTACTTTAAGTTTCCATGCCTCTCTTATCCTTAGTGTATCTTGCATATATCAAAATACATTTATTTTCCACTCCTGTCCTTTTCACTGGGTCTGCCTCAGGTAATATAGAAAGTCAAAGCAGTAGAGAATCTTGTTATTTGATCTGAATGCGTAGGGGACTATTCATTTTTATGCAGCTGGGTAACAAAAAGATTTTTGCAAAGACCAACAATTACCCCATTTATGCTGATAGGAAGAAATTGAGTGATCTTGCCCAAAGCCACCAAGGACACTTTGGCCCTGGACCAGAATTTCAGTTAATAAAGAAGGATGTTCTGTTACTGGCGTTATATGGTGTGGTCTGAGATTCCCAGGAAAGTTCTCAACTAAAAGATGTGTCTTGCCTAGTGATGCCTGAAATTTCACTGTCAGTGTTGGGTCCCTAGGCACCAAGTTTCTGATTTGACCTTATATTTGTATAACACTTTTTAGTTGACAAACTACTTTACACATTATCTCATTTGATGCTCCCAGCAGCAGGGAGAAATGGACAGGGTGGGCCTCATTAACCCTGTCTTGGAGATTAGGAGACTGAAATTCACAGAGGTTAAATAAGTTGGAAAGCCAACTTATTGAAAGCTACAAATATGTTGGCTTCAAATTAACCAAATTTTTGTTCATTGCCCCCCACACTCTGCGAACCTTCCCCTTCCTTCTTTATTTCCACTATTTGGAATGAACTCTTCCATGATCTGTGTTCTATCCAGTGCAGCCAACAGATCCTGTCATTATGGCATTTGACTGGCTCTGCTTTATTTTTATAGAACCTTAATACTTTCAGGGAACTTAAAGTTAGTCAGGCCCAAACAGACACCTGCTGCTGGAATTCCATCTATACCATCCTTTACAAGGAGTCTTCCAGACTCCTTGTACTTCCATTGACGGGGATACTTCCATTGACAGGGATCTCACTACCTCTCAAGGCAGTCTGTTTCCTTAAGAAGCCCTCTTATAAAGTTGTCCATTTTGGAGAGGTCTCTGCCTTCTCTGGGAGAATGTGAACTCTTTACAGATAAGGCTAGGTGTCCTTGTCATCCCTGCATCTTATCCACCTCCTCCTTTTATAGCAGAAGCTCAGTAAAAGTTTGTTGAATGAATAAATCAGTGGATGAACGGTTGGATGAGTTTCTAATCAAAGCTTCCAACAGCTCCATCTAGGATCTTTCAGAAGCTATTGACCTGCCACCCAAGGTGTTTTTAGTTGCTAATTTACTTTCCTCCAGTTGGGGTTTTGGAATCCCTAATGCAAATATTTTTGAAATACAAAGCACAAGCCCTTGGTCTGGCCTCTCGTAAACTGGGTGCATATCATAAGTGAGCACAAGGATATGCAAGATAGTGTAGTAATATATGGGCAGCCAGAAAAGGGAGATATAAACTGATAACTGGCCACAGGGAGATAAAAGTTAAGTCAGCAGGAAGACAAGGATGTTGTTTCATACTGGAAATGCGCAAGCAACACAATGATTTGTTGGAGGCAGCAGAACGTGGTGGGAAGGCAGAGGTGGGACCCCTAGTGGTTAAACTTGTGCCCACTGTCACTGACTGCATGTACTTGAATACTGGCTCTTTGCTTACCAGCTGCATGACCCCGGGGAAACCACGTAGTCCCTCTATCATCCGGTTTCCTCTCTAGAAAGTAGAGCTGAAATGAGTTAGTGCATGAAAAGCACCTAGAACAGTGCGTGGCATATAATTTATCTTCATGACGGGATTGGTGGTCAGGCAGCCAGGGTTCTAGCCCCAGGTCTGTCCCTAACTAGCTGTGTGAATTGGTCCCGTGAGTGCTTTTCTTCAGTCATCAATAATATGGGGATGATAATGTACTGCATAGAGTGGTTATGGCCATTAAATGAGATTAATACATTATCCTGTTCTAATTGTCAACTGCTCCGAGATGCAGATAAAACGGGTTGGAACATGCTCATTCTGCATCCTCTGGATAGCCAAAGCTTTTCCTAGGATATCTGGGAACTCCCAGAGGTGCTTGCATCCCTGGCACCACCTGAGCTCAGGGTTCCTGCATCCTTGAGAATGGACTCTCTGTGGCATCATGCCTACCCCGACCATTTTCTTCTGTTTTTACAAAAATTGCAACTAGTTCTCTTTGCAGGCACTTGTGAATTAGGGAGACATTGCTCCTGACTTGAAAGGTGTGTGTGTGTGTGTGTGTGTGTGTGTGTGTGTGTGTGTGTTCGGGGAAGGGGAAATCCGCATCCACAGCTCCTAGCTTCTCGCCATTCATATGGCCTTCCTCTGCTATCTTCTCTTCACCTTGTAACCCCCAGATTGTCGAGGAAACCCCAAACTCTTCCCTCTTCTATAAAGAGCCATTGATCTCTTCTCAGATATTTTGGCACCAGCTGATATTCGAGACTAAGGTCTCGTCTTCATCCAAAGCATTTATTAAGGGATTTTTTTCCAACTAAAGACAGCCTCCCTTCCACTGTTCTTCAAGTTAACTGGTAAGTCTATACAATTTGACGGGGTCTTCAATAAATGCTACTTCACCCAGATTCACTTTCAATTTAATAACTCTCCCTCGCTCCCGTTCTCTTTTTTCTCATGCAGTGACATGCCGCCATGTCTATGAATTCTGCTCCGTGAAGAATGGAGATACATCACCCTCCGCACTGACAGCAGAGCACAGTTCAGCCATTTCCCACAGGAAGCCAGGATAAAAGTCATCCAAACTTGCACTAAACCCTGACTCAGGCCCAGCTGACATTGATAACAAGGGGACTTGCTCTGAGCTGAGGATCTAAAAATGTTCAAGGAACAAAGGAACCAATCAGGCAATAAATACATGAAGAGGAGCTCTCCAAGTGCTGAGGGAAGAAGGAAGAAAAAACTAGTCTGAACATTTCTCTCCAGACTTCAACACCCCTCTTATCATGCTCTGGTAATCCCCCAAAGGCCACGCTTCCCATCCATGCAGGGAAGAAAACACTGGCCACTTTCTTTCTTTCTTTTTTTTTTTCCTAAGGAGGAAACAAGATTTCCCCCAAACTGTTTTTACAAAAATTTTAGAAATTGATAAGCAGGTTACAAAATAAATTTAAAAAAATGTTTTTGAATGACAGAGCCCCATGCATCTACTGCTGAGCTGCTACCATCATTCCTAGAGAACCATTGTCTTAGAAAGGTGAACTTTCAAGCATTCAACTAAATGTAAATAATGAGCACGGAGAGCCAGACACAGCACTGTGCCCCATGAGTCCTGAAGAAAGAGCCTTGTCATAATGGTGCTTATATCTTCAACAAAGACTTATGCAAACTATTATGATTATGATTATGATTTTTTTTAAGTAGGCTCCATGCCCCATGTGGAGCCCAGCTCGAGGGCATGAACTCATAACCCTGAGATCAAGACCTGAGCTGAGATCAAGGTTGGACACTTAACCGACTGAGCCACCCAGGCACCCCCTATCATGATTATTTTAATGCATATCTTGAAGGAGAACTGCAGGCTGCCATCAAAGTACAATAGGAGGCCTTGAGTTTGGTTTGAAGTACCAGGGAAGGTGTGCTCGGGGAAGGAAAAGCTGAACTGACATCTATGATGGTTGACTGAATATGTTAACTTCACTAGGCTCTAGTACAGAGCTGTTTAGCCAAACACTAACCTAAGTGTAGTTATGAGGGTATTTCTTAGGTATGGTTCACATCTATCATCAATTGACTCTAAGTAAAGAGATTAGCCCTGAATAAAGGAGATGGGCCACGCCCAATCAGTTGAAGGCTTTAGAAGCAAAAACTCCGATTTCCCAGAGAGGAAGAAATGCTGCTTTGAACATGTATCACATGACCTCACTGATATGAGGAATTCTTAATCTCAGGAAAGAAACTGAGTGTTACTGGAGTGGTTGGGGTTAGGAGGGAGGGGTGGCTGGGTGATAGACATTGGGGAGGGTATGTGCTACGGTGAGCGCTGTGAATTGTGCAAGACTGTTGAATCACAGTTCTGTACTTCTGAAACAAATAACGCAACATATTTTAAGAAAAAAGAAAAAGAAGATAACAGGAGAGGAAGAAAAGGGGAGTATGTCAGAGGGGGAGACGAACCATGAGAGATGATGGACTCTGAAAAACAAACTGAGGGTTCTAGAGGGGAGGGGGGTAGGGGGATGGGTTAGCCTGGTGATGGGTATTGAGGAGGGCACGTTCTGCATGGAGCACTGGGTGTTATGAACAAACAATGAATCATGGAACACTGCACCAAAAACTAATGATGTAATATATGGTGATTAACATAACAATAAAAAAAAGTTAAAAAAAATGCTGCTTTGAGACTACAGCATTAACTCCTGCCTGAGTTTCTAGTCCATCAGTCTGGCCTATGGATTTTGGACTTGACGGTTCCACAGTTGCATGAGCCAAATTCCATGAAATCTAGATAGCTGGATAACTAGCTAGAAAGAATACACACACACACGCACACGCATACGCACACGCACATGCACACAACCTCCCATTGGTTCTGTGGAGACCTGGACTGATACATCTAAAGGATCTGTATGTAGGCAGGTAAAGGAAAGAAGTTGAGGATGGTGTTCCAGACAGAGGGAACAGTGTGTGGGAAAGTCCTGCTCACTATTTTTCATTTCACACCTTTAATGACTCCAACAGCTCCTGGTTCTGCTCTTTGAATTCCTTGGAGGATTTTCTCTACTTAGCTTCCTTGCAACTATCTTGATGCAACCCCAGGCCCGGCAGGTGTTGAGGGTCCTGTCCACAACTGTGGATCCTGGAAGGGGGGCTCCAGGGAGACCCTTGCAGGCTGGAAGGTCCTTGAGCTGGGAGTTTAGTGTCCTGGGTTTGGTCTTCACTTCTCCCATAGGGATGCTTGGGCAAGTGTCTAAGTCTCTTTGGGTCTCAGGATTGTTTTTGCTGTTCTGTAAAATAAGAAAGATAATACTAAGAAAATGAGAAGAGACTCCATGTATGATTCTAAGCACGAAGCATGAATTCAGCTAACCCCCTCGACAATCATATGAGATGGGAACTATTGTTGCCTACACTTCATGGATGAGGAGCCAACCATGTGAGCCTTGCTCAAGGCCCCACGGCCAACAGGTCATAAGAGCAGGTTTTGAGTTCAGGTGGAGTCCTGCTCTGCACCTTTTGTCATAATCACCACATTAGCGCTGGTCCTTGTGTACGCCACCCTCCAAGGCTGTTGTAGGCACTGGCTATCAAATGGTTTTTTTTTTTTATTTTGTTTTTATTCCAGTGTAGTTGACATATAGTGTTACGTTGGTTTCAGGTGTACAACCTAGTGATTCGGTAATTCCATATATTACTCAGTGTTCATCAAGGTAGGTGTCTTCTTCATCCCCTTTCCCTATTTCCCCCATCCCCCCACCTGCTGCCCCTCTGGTAACCACCTGTTGGTTCTCTCTAGTTAAGAGTCTGGTTTTTGGTTTGTTTCTCTTTTTCCGCCTTTGTTAATTTGTTTTGTTTCTTAAATTCCACATATAGGTGAAACCATATGGTACTTGTCTTTCTGTGGTTTATTTTGCTTAGCATTATATTCTCTAGATCTATCCATGTTGTTGCAAATGGCAAGATTTGTTCTTTTTTATGGCTGAATTATATTCATACACACACACACACACACACACAGGTTGCTTCCATAATTTGGCTATTGTAAATAATACTGTAATAAACACAGTGGTTCATGTATCCATCCTTTCTAATTAGTATTTCCATATTCTTTGGGCAAATGCCCAATAGTGCAATTACTGGATTGTATGGTAATTCTGGTTTTATTTTTTTGAGGAACCTCTATACCGTCTCCACAGTGGCTGCACCAGTCTGCCCGAGGGTTCCCACTGAAAGAGCATGAGGGTTCCTTTTTCTCCATATCTTCGCCGAACAACAAACTTGTTGCTTGTGTTTTTGATTTTATCCATTCTGACAGGTGTGAGGTGGTATCTCATTGTGGTTTTGATTTGTATTTCCCTGATGATGAGTGATGTCGAGTATCTTTTCATGTATCTGCCGGCCATCTGAATGTCTTCTTTTTTAAAGATTTATTTATTTATTTGAGAGAGAGAGGGAGATAGCACAAGTCGGAGGGGCAGAGGGCGAGGGAGCGAGAATCTCAAGCGGATTCCACGCTGAGCTTGAAGCCCTATGCAAGGCTCCATTTCATAACCCTAAGAGCACGACCTGAGCCAAACCAAGAGTCAGAACTTAACCGACCGCACCACCCAAGGACCCCCTGAATGTCTTCTTTGGAGAAATGTCTGATCATGTCTTCTGCCCGTTTCTTGACTGGATTATTTGGGGTTTTTTTGGTGTTGAGTTGTATAAGTTCTTTATTCAAAGGGCTTTTAAAAACCCATAAAGCTTAATGAACGGAGATGATTAGTATACTATTTTCCAGCCCTCTCTGCAGAAGGCTCTGGGGTATCTTCCCAAATTGTCTTAAAACTTGTCTTATTTTTATTGAGTGTTTATTTTCTGACTGTCAGGCTCTGCAAGATCTCATTTAATTCTGGCATCAATCTTAGGAGGAAGATATTTTATCTTCATTGTGGGCATGAGGCCACTGAGGCAGGCAGTCAGGTACAGAGAGGCTAGGGATGTGCCTGAGGGCACACAGGGGCGATGTGGACCTGGGTTTGCCTGAAGGGCAAGT
The DNA here is from genome assembly GCF_037043125.1 of Eumetopias jubatus. Classification (NCBI taxonomy): domain Eukaryota; kingdom Metazoa; phylum Chordata; class Mammalia; order Carnivora; family Otariidae; genus Eumetopias; species Eumetopias jubatus. The sequence goes on along the minus strand of NW_028274821.1, from coordinate 80,423,852 downwards.
CCCAGCTGCTGGCTCCATCCCGTTTCTGACAACCCACCAGGGTGTCCCCAGCTCACCCAGGCTGGGCGAGGCCTGGGCCAACTCCACTGCTGGACTTTCCACGCCCAGGGAAGAAAGGGTTTCATTGGCTTTTTAACACATTTGCATGAGTCCTTTCTGAACACAAGCTCTCCAGGTTACGCTTTTGATTTATGAATCTGAGTTGCCGTCCTTCCTCAGCCAGCGACACAGCTCACTAAAGCTCAGGTGTAAAAGCTCGGGGCTCCTCAGATCCGGGTCCCTCCTCCTGCCCTCCTGCCCCGACCCCCAGGCTCCCTTCTTGCACTTGTGTTTCCGCTTCTCTGGATCTGTATTTTCCTCTCCCCACTCATGTCCCTCTGTGCCTGTGTGCCTGTCCTTTCTTTTGCAGCCGAAGCTCCCGCCATGATGAGCCTTGGGGTCCTGTGATGTTCTGCCTATTGTGGAAACGCACTCTGCCTCACGCACTCACACACAGCTCGTGCTTCCCTTGCAGAGTAGGTGGCCTGTGTTTGTATGCTGCTCTGGGGCACAAAGGGCCCAGGAGGGACCCAGGAGGGACCCAGGAGGGACCCAGGCAGCTGTTCTCATAGCAGAGGTGTTTACGTGGAGAGAGCATCTTGCAACTCCTTCCAGTTTTGTTTTAACCCAGTACCAGTTGACTGCCTACTGTGTGCTTAAATTCCACAGATTTTTTTGTAACTTAAATATTGTGTAGCTCTCTCCGTATCAGAACTAATAAGGATCCTTGGGAAAGGGTGAAGGGATCAAGGACGAGGAGAACTGAGGTAAAGGAGATGGGTTTTTTAATGCATTCTGGAAAATGCACACCTGGGTCATGTCTGCAAGTTCCAGGGAGTGTGGGCTGGTTCTGGGGAGGTGCAGGGGTCTGAAGGGGCTCCTGAAGAAGTAAGGTCTATTGAGGGTTATAAAATCCCACCTACTGAGAAATGGGAACAGGACACTTTGAGGTGATTATTTTAATGTTAGGAGTTTGCAAACATTTGAAGGTGGCCTGAAACAGAAACTTTCAAACCTTCAGCTTTTATTTCTCTTGTCAAGTGATGTGAGCAGACATCACCCTCAGCCCTTCCCCAAGGTTGTCCTTAAGCCTCAATCCATGCATGAGATTTGTCCCCCTTCCCAGGGCGTCTATACGTGTCCCTGCATCCCTGTGTCGTGCTTCATCCGTCAGCCGGCGGCTGCCAAACCTCCAATTGGTTGTGCCAAAAAAACCTGCTCAGGGAATAACACCTGCATGAGCAGAGAGTTCTTTTATAGCATGCCGAGATGAATAAGGTAAATAAAAATTTCCCAACGCTTTGCTCTACCTGAAGCAACTCAGTGACTCCGGGTCCCTTAGCATACCGAGTCTTGCACGGGAGGTGTGAACAAGGCAGCCATGACAGTTTCCTGACTTAAAGTCTATTTTGTCTCATCTAAGTACAGCCGCCTCTGCTCTCTTTCCTTACTATTTGCATGGAAGGTCTTTTTCCATCTTTTTACTTTCAGCCTGTGTCGGTCCTTAAATCTAAAGTCAGTCTCTTGTAAACAGCATTTGGTTAAATTGTTTTTAATCCATCAGTCACTCCTCATCTTTTGATTGGGGAGTTTCGTCCAGTTACATTTAAAGTAATTATGGATAAGGAAGGACCTTTTATTTCCACTTCGTTAATTGTTTTCTGTCTGCTTCTGGTTCTTTTGCCCCTTCTTCCTCTCTTGCTGTTTTCCTTTGTGTTTCATTGGTTTCTTTCTTTTTTTTTTATTATTGATATTCTTTGATTCTTTTGTCTTTTGAAGCTTTTGTGTATGTTTTACAGGTATTTTCTTTGTGGTGACCATGGGGCTTACATAAAACATCTGATAGTTATAATAACCTATTTTAAGTTGATAACAACTTAACTTTACAAGAGTCAAAAAGAAAAAGACATTGTATAACGATAAAAAGGGTCAATTCACCGGGAAGGTATAACAATTATAACTACATGTGTGCACCCAACATCAGAGCCCCTAAATATATAAAGCAAACACTGGCAGAACTGACAGCAGAAACCGACAGCAATAGAATAATGGTAGGGAACCTCAACACCCCACTTTCAATAATGAACAGAACATCCAGACAGAAAATTAATAAGGAAACAGAAAACCCGAACAACACTATAGACCAAATGGATCTAACAGACATATATAGAACATTCCACCAAAGGATAGATTAAACATTCTTCTCACGTGCACATGGATCAAACTAAGCCCAGAGTTAGCAGAAAGAGGGAAATAATACACACTAGAGCAGAAACAAATGAATTCGAGAATAGAAAAACAGTAGAAAAAAAAATCAAAGAAACAAAAAGTTGATTAAACATTAAGAAAGAAATTCTACCATATGTGATAACATGGATGAACCTTGAGGAGGTTATGCTACGTGAAATTAGCCAGTCACAGAAGGAGAAATGCTGCATGACTCCACTCCCAACAGATATCTAAAATAGTCAAAGTCAGAGAAGCAGAGGGTGGAATGGTGGCTGCCAGGGGCTGGGGGGCTGGGGGAGGAGGTACTTATTCGGTGGGTACAAAGTTTCAGTTATGCAAGATGAATACATTCTGGAGATCTGCGGCACACTTCCCACAGTTGACAATGCCATATTATACACTTAAAATTTTGTTGAGAGTAGATCTCATGTTACATGTTCCTATCACCATAAAAAAACAAAATGAAACAAGTACCAAACAAAAACAAGAAAGTCACATTGCAGTTAAATTTGTTTCTTTTGCAAGGGAAAGGCAGCCTGCTACAATGCAAAGATCTTTAAAAGGGTATGTGGTTACAAGTCTCCCTTCTGTTTCTTGCTGGTTCTGAAAGGTTAGAAAAGCAGTTTTATCTTTCCCACTTTCGATTTCTTCAATCTGTAAGGTGGGAATAAGATGATCTGCCTGGTCTGTGTCACAAGATTATTATTAATGTAGTTTACTTTGTAAATTCCAAAGTCTTTTTAAAGATCCACCATCTAATTTGGTTCAGAAATTATCTTCTCTGCTTCCTTGTGAAAATTCCAGGGTCTCACAAGGTTCAGTGACAAGCTCAAGGTAATACAGCTAGCAACTCATGGAGCTGAAATTAGATCCCAGGTTTTCTAGTCTCTCCAAGGGTGCTTTTCTTGGTACTGGACTTCCTTATTGTATAATTTAAGGAAGAACACTGCCCACTTCTAAGATGTTTTCTTAATCATCATGTCCTTATTTCTGAAATTTCTAATAGTAGCTTTCAATCTTGATCAGTTTTCTGGAGACCTGTGTTTTCTTATGGAGTTAAGGCATTTGAGAAAGGATGGAGGTTGGGTGCTGGCTTTAAGGTGCCCTAGAAAGCTGTGTGTGTGTGTGTGTGTGTGTGTGTGTGTGTGTGTGTGTGTGTGTGTGTGTATACATGGCTGTGTGTAAGGATGTTGTTCTCCTTTAAGGGGAGGATACAAGAGAAGTGGGTGGATTTGGGGTTTCCCCTCCCCTCAGTTTTCTTCAAGGTAATTACTCACCAAGGAAGGAACAAAATAACCGAGAAATATTCCATATGTAATAGGGCATTTTTGCTTGGACATAGACTTCTGAGCAGTCCTTACATCTGGAATGTGAGTCACAAACTAGCCTATAAACCAAGAGCCCACATACAATAAGGGTAAAAATCACACCTTAATGGGAACAAAGAAACTTTCCTCCCAGAGAACCTTGTAACTGTCACCTTGGCCAGAGAACCCCACGGTTTCACCTTTTGGAATTGCTTGGTCTGGTGAGCTCTCAGAAGTAGGATCTTTTGGGTAGGAGTCAAAGCCTTGCCAGTATTTAAAAAATCATGACCTATATAAAGATACTAATCTTATCAGGAAAACAGTCCATTTATTTCATCTCCTCATCCTAGAAAATCACACAGAATTCACAACTTTCCATTTATGACGATCTCAACAATACTGTTGACAAAATTTTTAATTTTTCCCTGAGCTGGTCTTGTTGTGAAGATCTGTTTTATTCCTAAGTCTGGACATCCAGCTCCAAGAGTCACCCCTAGTGTCTGAAGCTAGAGGATGGGTAGGGATGAATGAAGAAATTCAGAGCTTTTCATGGAGGGCTTGGGGTAGCTGGTGGGACATCAAAAAGCTCTTAGAGAAAAGCTGAGAGATGACTTCAGAATAAATGAATCCCTTAAAACTTTCTGGTATAGATTATTAATGGAACTGACGCATGGCCCCGAAAGCATTTAAGGATTTTTTTTATTGATGCCACAACATTTGAAAAAAAAAAATAGTTAGGCAATGTTTAACGAACTGGAAAAGGTGCACAGTGCACCAAATCCTGTGTTATTTGTGAAGTGCTTGGAAGAACCCCTGACAGAATAGCACATCTGCAGGGACTCCATTAAGGAAGGCCCCTTAGAGGATCTCATAAAGGGGGGTGGGAATGAAAATCTCAGTGAGAGTCTCATCAGGGAAATGAAAAACGACGGAAGTGTTTCCATACTGAACTGAGTTGCATTAGTCAGTCTCCTGAAAAAGGCTCCAGTGTCATCAGCTGAACAAAGGAAGAAAGTGTCTAAAATATGTCTAAAATATGAAGATTACAGTGTATTAGAACAACTAACTGCCATACAGAGAGAATTGCCCATCTGCTTTGATAAAGGAACCATATGGTATAGTCTGGAGTCTCAGAAAGAATTATTAAAGTTGGGATATACTGAATCCACCTAGAAGTATCAATGGGTGCTATAGGAAGGAAAGGGCCAGGCAAGAGAGCTGAGCTTTGAGAGCCTACTGTGTTCAGGGCACTGGGCTGAATGTTTTCAGACACTGTTTCATCCTAATATTAATTTCTGTTAAACACAGTATCTATTTTCCAGATAAGCAAATTGAAGATGACAGTGTTGAAGAATTTGCATAAGGCCATACTGCTGATAAATGCCAGTAACTTGACTTGATTCCTGGTCTATTTGATTCCAAAGCACATGCCTTAAAAAAAAAAAATTGCACGATGGATTCTCTTTTTGTGAAAATCTACACATTCTTGTAAGTTCAGGTCCTCCTGTGTGGAGCTTCGTTTAGATCTGTTTCCAGAAGAGTTGTAGACCAGTCTCAGAACTTCTACAGATGCCAGAACATATGAAGCAAGACTGAGAAATCTGTAATACTGTATTCTAGAGTTATAGATCTCTTAGCTTTTTCCTTAATTAATGTCTTTTTTTTCCAAGATAAAGGAGAAAGAACCTCTGAGCTGGGACCCATGTCTTTTTCATTCTAATACTGGCTCAGCCATGTCCAGTTTGATGAGTGTGGGTAGTTCACATAACATTTCTCAGGGATAATTTTATACACTGTAAAATAAAATAACATTTACTGTGACTGACTTGTAGAATTGTCATGGAGATCAAATAAGATAGCACAAAGTGATCAACTGAACTAACATATTATATGTTGTATAATTTGAGTTGTGACTCATTTGTAAAGGTCCTATTACTTTTTTACACAGGGAAATTTTGGTATATGCCTAAAAAATGTTACATTGAAAATTAAGAATGATTGTTTTAAAATTTTTATGACCTTCTGGTAATCTTCATCTCTCTCTCTATTGGATGCAGTCTGAAAAATTAATGGGGGGCACTTTAGGGGATTCATGAACCCCTTGATATTGCATTCAAAATTTTGTGACTATGTGGTTTCTGGGGAGAGGGTGCATAACATTCATTAGATTTCTGAAAGGAGCCCATGACTATAAAGATGAGGGTCTAGTGGTACAATCCTCTAGCCTTGGATTTTGGGCTTCTGGTTTGAAGGCACTGATAACAGCATAGACTTTATCAGTCAAGATCCAGCCACAGAAGCAGAAACCACATTGTGTATTTCAACAAAGGAAATTTAACATAGGGAAGTCATTATACTGGTTTTGGAGAGACATACAGAGAAAAGAAAAAGGAAACTGAGAATATTTCAGAGACAAGAAATGCCAAAGGAAGTCACTACTCCTAGGGATGGGTGAGCGCAAAGAGCGAGGTTAAGGTGACAGAATCTCAGAGTTCACAGAAGGCACCTAAGCGAGCTGGTGGGCAGACCTCTGAAAACAGAAGCGCCCTCCAACCGCTGAAGAGGCATGGTCAGACTGCCCTAAGAAGTCAAGAAAGAAGCGGGATGCTGGAGCATACTACCACTGTGGTGAGTGACCACAGCGCAGCTAGGAAAAAGAGCCCTTCTTCCTCATTTCTTCTAACCTCCCTCTGGTGCCTCCTATTGGTAGATTCTAGCAGGAAGCCAGGAAGTTGACAAAGAATGTCCTTGGTAGAGTTCCTGGATCTGAAATCACGGAGCAGAGTACATAAAGGTAGATTTTGGTAAATAATTTCCATGCTATGCCTGTTAGTGCTTCTACAAAGAGCACATAGCAGGAATTCCTCTATATGTTTGCAAGGAAATACTCTAACACACTTACACGAGTATATCAGTGATCCTGCTATTTCAGAGAAAGTGGAAATCACACACATTTAAACTTAATTGCACTGAAATCCGATGCATATTCCAGACATCTTCTGGATGTTGTGACAGGATCCAGACAAAGATCTGTGTCAGGACAAGTGTTACTGCTTAGGTGATTTAATGGGACTTAGAAATGGGTTGGGGAAGGGCATTGTCATCATTCTGGCTGGCTTGACCAAAGACATGCATGTTGAGACTGAAGTCTAGGAAGTAGTTCAAGTATCCATGTGGTCAGGATGAAGGTGGAAGAGTAACAATTTCTGAGTAAGAAAGTTGGAAGGAGTAAAGAGTCTGGGTATTCAAGACAAAGCCAACGAATAAGCAATTTTTCTTTCAATCCTCTTACAAAGACTTTAAAGAAAGCAGATATGCTAGTGATACATAGAGCTGCAGGTCCAAATGCTTGGTCTTGAAAACCAAATCACCAGACTCAACCTGATCCTTAAAGGCTCCTGGCAGGCAACAAACTTCAAACTTCTAAACTTTGTGCTCTTTTCCATAGACTTGACCTTCCAAGTAAGCCATGGTAGATTCTTATTGGACAAATCTCAGCTCCTGTTAAGGCCAAATGAGTTTGCCACATAGGTGGGCATGCGCTACCTTAGGACAGAACTTAGCAGATGGATTCAAATGGCCAGGAAGCAACAGCACCAGATGGAACTCTCCATGTTCCTGACATGTATGGCACATTAGTCTATGATGTGCTGATGGTCCTACCACCGCCTTGTTGAGTTCCCAGATTCTACCTGAAATCTCCCTACTCTGGTAAGCTTGCTATCACCCTCCTCCTCTGGATGCTTAGTCTTTATACTGAACTTATTTATTTATTTATTTTTATTTTTTTATTTTTAAGATTCTAAAATTTTTTTAGTTTCAGGAATAGAACTTAGTGATTCATCAGTTGTGTATAACACCCAGTGCTCATCACAGGTGCCCTTCTTAATGCCCATCACTCAGCTGCCCCATCTCCCCACCTACCTCCCCTCCAGCAACCCTCAGTTTGTTCTCTATAGTTAAGATTCTCTTATGGTATGCATCCCTCTCTGTTTTTATCTTATTTCATTTTTCTTTAACCTATGTTCATCTGTTTTTTTTCTTAAATCCCACATATGAGTGAAATCATATGGTATTTGTCTTTCTCTGACTGATTTATTTTGCTTAGCATAATACACTCTAGTTCTATCCACATCATTGTGAATGGCAAGATTTCATTTTTTTGATGGCTGAGTAATATTCCACTGTGTATATAATATACCACAACTTCTTTATCTATTCATCAGTCAATGGACACTGGGCTTTTTCCATAGTTTGGCTATTGTTGATAATGCTTCTATAAACATTGTGGTGCCTGTGCCCCTTCAAATCAGTATTTTTGTATCCTTTGGATAAATACCTAGTAGTGCAATTGCTGGGCCATAGAGTAGTTCTATTTTTAACTTTTTAAGGAACCTCCATACCATTTTCCAGATTAGCTGCACCAGTTTGCATTTCCACCAACAGTGTAAGACTCTGCATCCTCGCCAACATCTGTCGTTTCCTGAGCTGTTAGTTTTAGTCATTCTGACTGGTATGAGGTAGTATCTCATTGTAGTTTTGATTTGTATTTCCCTGATGCCGATTGATGTTGAGCATTTTTTTCATGTGTCTGTTGGCCATTTGGATGTCTTCTTTGGAGAAATGTCTGTTCATGTCTTCTGCCCATTCCTTGACTGGATTATTTATTTTGGGAGTGTTAAGGTTAGTAAGTTTTTATAGATCTTGGATACTAGCCCTTTACCCAATATGTCATCTGCAAATATCTTCTCCCATTCTGTAGGTTGCCTTTTAGTTTTGTTCATTGTTTCCTTTGCTGTGCAGAAGCTTTTTATCTTGAAGTTTCAATATTTCATTTTTCCTTTTGTTTCCCTTGCCTTTGGAGACGTGTCTAGCAAGACGTTGCTGTGGCCGAGGTCACAGAGGTTGCTGCCTGTGTTCCCCTCTAAGACGCTAATGGTTTCCTGTCTCACATTTAAGTTGTTCATTCATTTCTGAATTTATTTTCATGTTTGATGTAAGAAAGTGGTCCAGTTTCATTCTTCTGCATGTTGCTGTTCAATTTTCCCAACACCATTTGTTGAAGAGACTGTCTTTTTTCCCATTGGATATTCTTTCCTGCTTTGTTGAAGAATAATTGACCATATAGCTATGGGTCCATTTCTGGGCTTTCTATTCTGTTCTATTGCTTTATGTGTCTGTTTTTGTGCCAGTACCATACTGTCTTGATGATGACAGCTTTGTAATAGAGCTTGTAATACGGAATTGTGATGCCACCAGCTTTGGTTTTCTTTTTCAACATTCCTCTGGCTATTCAGGGTCTTTTCTGTTTCCATACAAATTTTAGGACTGTTTGTTCCAGCTCTGTGAAAAATGCTGGTGTTATTTTGATTGGAATTGCATTGAATGCATAGATTGCTTTGGGTAGTATACATCTTAAAGTATATTGAACTTTATTAGTAATAAAAACAAAAATTACATGGTGCTTACAGTTCTTAAAAGCACTTTAATACCTATTAACGTATTTAATTATCTCATTAAGCTAGTGAAATTGGAACTGATGACTTCACTTTCCTTTACAGGTAAGGAAATTGAGACTTCAAGGTTAGGTGACATGCTTAATAAGGACACATTTTTAAATGACTCATCAGGGACTTGAACCCAGGCCTTCTAAATCTAAAGCCTGGGATGTTTCCATTTTATGTGATTACTGTAGGGACTAAAATATTCAGACCATGTGACTGCTCCAGTCATGATTATGAGCCATGGTGATGTATATATACATTGAGAAAATAATCTGTGGTTCAAACATATTTGGGAAACACTGCATACCATATTCCCATTACTGTAATTCATAATTCATCAAATCAGAATATCAAAGACTCTTAAAAGACTTGAAGAAAAAAAGTACTGTAGTTTGTTTGTTTGAATCAAAAATGTTTGGACCATACATTATTCATTAGTCTGAAGTGCCCATTTATACCAAATGGGATACCACTGTTCCATAAAACACTGGGGAAATAGTGCCTCATCCTATATCCTGACCCTTGGCCTTTCAGAATCAAAACCGACTCTTGTGCTTAGACTGCGACACAGCGAGCGGGAGTATTGAGGTCAGGCCGGTGGCGAGCTGAAGGGACTGTCAAATCTTGCCGCCACCTCGCCACACCATAGCTATCTTGTCACCAGGCTCAGTGCCTGGGAAAATGAATTCCATACTCACAAGAATTACTTTGTAGGAAGATATCCAGAGCTGACCATCCAACGTGATTCTATCTATCTTATGGCCCGTATTTTGTTTTTAAATTACAAGCTTCTCAATGCCCTGCAGCGATTCATTATTTATCAAACTCCGGCTCATTCAACAGCTCCCTTCTGTAAAATGGCCAGCTTTGAGTCAAGTTATTGGTGGCCTGGTGATTATTGGTAGTGGCGCCACTTCAGAAACATTAATAGGAATTAATTAGGCAACAGGGCTGGAAAGAAAACAGAAAAAAAATCCTGATGGCCAATAATAAGGAAACATGGGACACATTTCATCCCATAAGAGTGACAAACATTCTGATCTGCATTATTTTAATGAAAATCTCGTCTCTGTATTCTAAGTCACGTAGACTTTCATGCTGTATCTCAAAAAGAAATGCAGCAGACATGCATTGAATAGTCATTCTGTCCTGGGCATTTGTAAGAAGAAGCGGTGGGAGGAGCAGAGATGAAGAATATGAAATCATTGCCTTAGTAAGCCTTGTGTTCCAGTAACAGGGAGATAGACATGCACAACATTGCCCACATACACTATAAAACAAACAAAACGGAGATCTGCACTCCAGAAGAAGGACAGTAATTTCTCATGGTGGGGGGTGGGGTGCAGCCTGGGAGAACGTCCCAAAAGTGACATTCAAATTGTGTTCTGGAGGTGATTAAGAAACCCCTCCCTGAAATCTCTCCCTCTCCAGGGTCATCTTCTGCCACTGTGCCCTCTGCCCACTCCTTTCTAGCCTCAGTTGCTTTTTCTCTGGCTCCATCCTCAGGGCCTTTGCACATGCTGTTTCCTCTGCTTGAAACCCTTGCCTCCTTCCTTCAAGTATCTGACTCTACTTGCCTTTCTGGTCTCAGCTTAAACGTTACTCCCCAGGGAGTCCTTCTTTTTTTTTTTTAAGATTTTATTTATTTATTTGACAGAGAGAGACACAGCAAGAGCAGGAACACAAGCAGGGGGAGTGGGAGAGGGAGAAGCAGGCTTCCCGCTGAGCAGGGAGCCCGATGCGGGACTCGATCCCAGGACCCTGGGATCATGACCTGAGCCGACGGCAGATGCTTAACGACTGAGCCACCCAGGCGCCCCAGGGAGTCCTTCTGATACCCTCTCCCACCCATATACGTTGCACCTCCCACATGGTTCTCCTTAGGACATTTGGGTGGTTTCATTTAGAGTGGGTATCACACCTTTTATTTCTGTATTTTTCACACGTTTGTTTCTCTCTCTTCTACGTTGTTTTCGTAACCTCCCTGAGATCAGGAACTACGTCTATTCTATTCAGCGTTGTATCGTCCGATCTCATTTAGGGCCTTCCACCTAAGAGAGGCTCAATAATCATGGGTTAAATAAATGAATGAATGAAAGCTGAATGTCTTAAGGTGAATGAGAATCTCCAGCAAAGAGGTGTTGACATAAACCTGCCTAGTGTGAACGTTAGTGGCAGATTCTAAAACTGCATGGTTTATAGGGCAATGGAGTTGGGGGGATCCAGCCTTCTTTCCACATAGGAAGAGGAGGAGCTCAAATGTGGGGAAGGGTAAAGGCATTATTATATCACATACAGACAAGGGAAGCCTCCTGCCGGTCAAATGGTGGTAGTAAGTTCCCGGCTCTTGAGTGCATATTTGACTTTTGGATACATCCTCTTTTGGTTCATATGTCTGCTGTGGGAAGCCAGACTTGGACTTTCTTCTTACATAGAGGCTCCATTGTTCTGGAGTCGTGGCTCTACATCTTAGGAACAACCCCTTTCTCTTTACCTATTAGGTGAGATTTGTCTTCGCTTTAGCTTTCCATGCTTCCCAGTGCCATTGGCATGGTGGGTTGTCAAGGGATGTGATTATGGTATGGACCTGGAGATGGGCTCAAGGGTGGGCTTGAGTCTGCTTTGTGTTAATACCCCGGGCCCGAAGTAGACTAGAACCCTTCAGACTTTACATTAAGTCTGGCACGTTCACCAGAGCTGGGAGTCCACAGAGGATCTGGAAGCAAATTCTTATAAGAGAAGCATAATCCTAGCTGACATATACTGAGCTCTAACCATATGTCAGGCACTGGGCTAAGCATTTCATATGCATTTTCTAATTTAATCCTCACAAAAACATCCTGTGAGTTAGGTCCTATTATTATTCCTATTTAATTGAGGAGAAAACTCTAGGTATTGAGTGAGAGGCAGTCTGAGGCTTACCTGGCCAGCGGGTAGTGGAAGTGGACTCTGCAGCCTGAGCCCTTAGCCTTTTGTGCTTCTGCTTCTGGAAACTGCAGTCATAGTAGGCAGATGCCAGAAGACTCTGGGCTTGGAATCCCAGCCATCTCTTCTCTCTCTAGACCCGAGGAACAGAACCACCAGCTGGTCCACAGAGAGTGGGTGAGTTGAGGACAGTGTGCTTGGTGGGACTGGTTGTGAAGGGTTATGAACACTAAGCTGAGAAACCCGGACGCCATTCCTGGAAATCAAAAGGATTGTTTGCACAAGGGAATGGCATGCGAGAGAGCAAAGTAGCAGAGTGGCACTCAGGCATTGGGTGCTGAGGAGACCAGGGCCAGGAAGCTGCAGTGATAGCTTAGCAAGTCAGAGCCAAGACTGTGGTCCTGAAGATGGGCCAGGATTCCTCTCAGGGTACAAGGGATGGGAGTTGGCAACCGATTGGTATTGAAGAGCTGTCTGTTGTCACTCAGCGATGGGACACACATTCCCCCATTCCCAACCATGCACGGCTCTTGATTGGTCAGTATTTACTTCTCTTGATTGGTCAGGATTTACTTAACATCCTCACTTTACTGAGAAATCCGACTTGGCTCCAGCTCTGAAGAAGCATGAGTTCCTGGACTTCTCTGGTTTGTAAGACTGCTCTTAAGAAATGGTCTTTGATGTCAAGAAATGAAATCACATGCATAAAATGCTACACACATGCTTCTGTCTCACTAGGACTTGTGAGGTCAAACTACTCTTCTTCCTGCATCATTATGATGTAATGGTATGACTTTGCTCATTTAAGGTTGATGCTCTACCAATTTCTTCTAAGTATTTTAGGAACAAACTTAAGAAAGAGAACAGGCCAAATAAATGTAAACACAGGGTTAGACAAATTAAAATGAGCAGAGGATAAATGTTTGTCATGCTTCTAGTGGATCTACTTTGCTAGGACAGTGCTTAGCAAAGAGTTTTATGCTATATATTTATCTTTGTGTCTCTGTACCTGGGTATAGTTGTTGCTTTTGTTTCTGCTGTTACTCATTACTGAATGAATGAATGGATACACCTTCTAGGAACAGATATTGAACTTCATTCTGAGTTCCCTGGTAGCTAAGGGGAAAAGGGAAAGAAGTATACAGTCTAGTCTGTATTATGTGACCAAAGGAAAGATATGTTTATCTGAGTAAATATTGATCTTGGCATGGCAAGGAATTCCATGAAAACATTGTTTTCTTAGACCCTTACATAAGACATCTTGAAATAAGTAATGTGAATTTCTCCTCTTTCTAAAACATAGTTGTTGGTTGGATGCAGTTTTTGGTTTTGTGTGCTTAAAACTTGGGATGTGGCCAGAGTGGGGGATATAGAATTACCAAGTTACAGTAGGAGAATGCAGTCAACAGAAGAAGCACTGTGGACTGCTGTAGCTAATAGAATGGGTTTTAGAAGCGAGGGGCTCCCCTCTTTACCTGCACAATGGAGATGAAGATGAGGAGGAGGAAGAGGAAGATGCCTGAGTGCTTAGCAAAGCAGCTGTCACGGGACAAATAGGCCAACTTGGAGGCAGTCTGATCACATGCTTGTGATACAGGTGACACTGTTCTCAGGAGGCCTTTTCCATTTGCACCATCTCCCTTCCCTCTACCGTTTGTTTATGTGCCATTAAATAATAAGCTGTGAGTAGCACCACTGGTAATAAATACATATATTTTTTCTCTTGGGCCCTCTTGTCCAGATGGAAAAAGACAGCACGACTGCACAAGGTGCACACACCAGTGGGGCTTGGACGATTGACTTTGCCCATTTCCCATTGCGTGGTATCATGCCTCATTTAATCTGAGCGGAACTTGGAGCCTCATCTTGATGGCAACTTTCTCCAGGAAAGCATACTTCCTTCTCCTCTGTCCCCTCTACTGCCCAGCTCAGACCCCTCAACACCCGTATTTGGAACAATCATAGGATGTCCCAGGCACCGGGATAGAGCACTGAAGAAGCACGCAAAGTTCCTGTGCTCAGGCAACTCCACTTTCAGTGGCAGAGACAGATACAACAAATAATCAAATGAGTAAAGGTGACAGGTTCAGATTATAAGTGTCATGCTGAAAATGAAAAAGGACCAGATGACAGAAAGGACTCAGGACATTCTTGATTTGGGCATTGGGGAAGGAGGTTCAAGGAGGTAATAGTCGGACCAGGCTCTAAATGGTCCAAAGGAGCCAGCCATGCCCTGAGCTGGGGGAAGGTGATCTGGCCCAAGAAAGAGGAGCGAGGGCAAAGACCTTGAGGTGGAATGAACTGGAAGTGTTCAAAGAGCAGGAAGAATGCCCATGTGACTTGCGTGTGGTGAGGGGGAGGGAGGCTGGGATGAGCAGAGGCCAGAATCCAGAGCTAATTATGAAGGGAGCTCTACACACATCAGCAAGGAGCCCAAGTGGCTCTGTGTTCCCTGGGGCAGAGTGAAGTCTTCATCTCCGTGGTGTTTCCTCTCCTCTGCTAGCATCCAAGCCTTGAAAGATAGAACTCTCAATGCAGAGATTTCAAAACCATCATCGAGCTGAGTCCTCAAATGGACCCCAGGAGGTGAGTGATTGGGATTCCAGCTTTAAGGATGATCGATCTACAATTTAAAGAACTTGATAGAAGTCTTGTCACTTTTAAGTGGTTCTGTTCGGGTTTGAATCTTCCTGCTGCAGGCCCTGGGTTTCCACCATCACCCTGAAGATGCTTCTTAGTTATTCTTGTCCCCCTCATCTCCTGTCTAAAATCTTAGAAATGGGTCTGCAGAGACATGGAGTATAGGTATCAACACTTGGAATCAATGCGGTGAGTATGCACTATCATCATCATCAACGACAATCATCATCAGGACAGGACTCAAAGTAGTTATAATTTATTTAGCGCTTGCTATATCCCAGAAACATGCTAAGCACTTAGCATACACCATTAAATTTCCTTCGCCCAATAATCCTAAGGGGTAGGTGCAATTATTGTCTATACTTTGTAGATGAAAATAAAATAACTGCTCAGAAAGGTTAAGTGACTTGCCTAAGGTCACACAGCAGTGAACCTAGAATTGGACTCAGATCCAAGGCTAAATAGACTCTGAATGACTTTGCTGCTCACCTGCAAGTACAGGAACCAGACACTGGATCAGTCACAGGGGCTATATGATTGACTAAGATTTAGTTCATGACCTTGAAAAGGGCAAGGTATAGACAGGGAATGTCTCTTAAGGGAACACAGCCTTTTTTTTCGCCTGCCCAGCCCTCTCAAGCAAAGTGATCACAGAGCCCAGTTCTGTTTGACAACTCAGAGAGTTAGCATCTGGTTGTGAAGGCAGGAATGGAGGAGGAGCCAGGCGAGGGGATGCCTGTCCAGCGCTAAGGATTAGCACCGGCATCTGGGGAGGGAGAGGGCGAGAATCCGGTGAGCAGTTCAGAAGCTCCACCTTGGCATGGGAGATAAGTGGAAATTCTGATTTCCCCAGACCAGACAATTGAACCACAATCCAGGCCGTGGTTATTTATATTCCCCTAACAGCCTTGTTTACACAACCTGCCTGGATGCAAATCAGCGCATGGAAGAGGTGGAGGCGGCGAGGTGTGCAGCCGGAAGGGACTGGGGGATCGGTTTTCCTCGTGTAGTGTTAACACAGCTACACATGACTGCCTGCACTTCTGCAGCAGAGGGAGAGAATGAGAACACGCAGTCCCCAGGACACTTGCCCAGTCCTTCTGCCTGAGCGAGAGACAACAAAAGGAGTGGAGTGGACTGTGATTATTCCGATCTCTTCCTTCACAATCGGCCCCTGACCTTTCTTTGCCAGCTTCATCAACGAGCGCATCTCCTGCCCCGCCCCCCCCCGACTAGCACCCTGTGTTCCTGTCACTCTTGGCTCTGAATACAGCCCGTGCCCTCAAGCTTCTGTCCTCCAGCTCAAGCCATTTTGCTCAGAATGCCCTTTGCTCTCTCTCTCTCTCTTTTTTGCAAACCATGTTATGTGTATGACTGATGGGGCACCAGATGGCTTTAGGTAGTACACAGGCAGAATTCTTATTTTATGCAAATATTTATCATCTTAGACCCAGGTCAATTTGAACAAAGACACTGAATATATAATAATAGAGGTAGGGTATAGATAAAGCAAATGTCTTGATGATATGTAGAGATTACTGTCATTTGGGAAACACCGTTCTTATTTATTGGACATTGCGTTTTATAACATGGGAGACAGGATTGGAATTGTCTCCTGCTTTAAGGTACTTTCCCCAACCTATGGAGTTCATTCACATCATCTGATTACGTGGCCTTCCTTCACTCTCCAGGATGCCATCTGTCATCCTGTAGGGCATTGTCCCTAAAGGCTATAGCCCTAGAAACTCTGTCTTTTTCCCAAGCTCAAATCCTGCCATCCCCAGTGGAATGTACCAGTCTCCAAGGAAAACCCACCAAATAACCAGCCTCCTCTGTCCCTCCATCCCTCTCCCCTCTCTAAACCCTGGCAAACCTTAACCTGTTCTCTGTCACTGTAATTTTATTAATTTGTTTTATATAAATGAAATTGTATAGGATGTCATCTCAAGAGGTTGGCTTCCTTTACACAGCATAATTCCTCTGAGATCTATCCAAGCCATTGTGTGAATCAATCAATAGTATTCCATGGTATGGCTATATTAGAGTTTTTTAATCATTCACTTGTTGAAGGACATTTGGGTTGTTTCCAGGTTTGGACTATTATGAAAATATAATAATATTAAGAATAAAACTGTTTGAACATTCGTATACAGGTTTTTGTGTAAACTTGTTTTCATTTCTCTGAAATCAATGTTTAAGTTCAATTGCTGGGTTGTTTGGTAAGCATAAGATTAAAATGGTAGGAAAATTCCATACTCCTTTCCAGAGCGACTGTACAATTTTCATTCTCACCAGCAAGGTATAAATCATCTAGTTTCTCCACATCCTTGCCATCCTTTGGTGCTATCACTTTTTTGTTTGTTTGTTTT
This sequence comes from Eumetopias jubatus, assembly GCF_037043125.1. Lineage (NCBI taxonomy): Eukaryota > Metazoa > Chordata > Mammalia > Carnivora > Otariidae > Eumetopias > Eumetopias jubatus. The sequence goes on along the minus strand of NW_028274821.1, from coordinate 80,406,839 downwards.
TTTAAACTTTAGCCACTTTGGGTGTGTAGAGGTATCTCATTTTGGTTTTAATTTGTCCTCCCTTAATATTTAATGATGCTGAACATGTTGTGTGTTCAGTGATATGTCTATGTATGTCTTTTGCCCATTTTCTAAATGGATTGTTTTGTTTTAATTGTATTTTGAGAGATCCTTATATATTCTAGATACAAGTCCTTTGTTGGCTATGTGGCTTGCAAATATTTTCTCCCAGTTTGTATCTTGTCATGTCATCCTTGCCCCCTGGGTCTTTCACAGAGCAGGATGTCTTTCCATTCATTTAGCTCTTCTTTGATTTCCTTCAGCAGTATTTTATAACTTTCTGTGTACAAATTTTATACATGTTTTGTTGGATTGATACCTAATTACTTCATTTTATTTGGAGCAATTATATATAGCATTGTGTTTTTGTTTTCTGTTTCCACGTGTTCATTGTTAATATACAGAAATATGAATGATTTTTGAGGGTGGATCTTGTCTCCCATGACTATACTGAATTCACTTATTAGTTCTAGTGTTTTGTAAATTCCTTTCTACAGGATTTTTTTTTTTTGTAAATTCCTTTTTAAATTTTCTATGTAGACCATCATGTCATTAGCAAATAGAGAATGTTTTGTTTATTCCTTTCCAATCTGTATAGCTTTGAATTTCTTTTATGGCCTCACTGCCCTGGCTAGAACTTTCTGTAGTATTTTGAATAAGCATAGTGAAAGTGGACAATATTGCCTTGTTCCAGTCTTACGGGGAAATAATTTGTTGTTTCACCATTAAGGACAATATTAGCTCTAAGCTTTTGTAGATCTTATTTATCAAGTTGAAGGCATTCTCCTTTATTCCTAGTTTTCTGAGAGCTTTTGTCATGAATAGTGTTGGATTTTGTGAAATGTTTTTGGCATTTGATCATCTGATATTTCTTCTTTAGCAGTGTTGATATGATGGATAACAGTGATTGGTTTTTGAATATGAGCCAACCTTGCTTACTAGAATAAATCCCGCTTAGTCATGTCTTATATTTTTTATACATTGCTGAATTCAGTTTGTTAATATTTTGTTGTAGATTTTGTGCCCTAAGTTAATGAGAAATGTTGGTCTTATGATTTTTCTTTCTCTTTTTTCTTGGACTATCTTTGTTTGGTTTTGTTATCAGGATAATACTGACCTCATAAAATATACCCTCCTTTTTTATTTTCTGCAAAAGTTTGAGTAAAATTAGTGTTCATTTAACAAAAATGGCAGAATTCTACAGAAGAACCATGTAGGCATGGATATTTTGACTTGGGTGCTTTCAAAATATACACTGAATTTCTTTAATGGTTATAGGACCATTCAAATTATCTATTTCATCTTTGTTGAGTTTTGGTGGTTTGTGGTTTTTGAGGAATTGGTCTACTTATTTTAAGCTGTCAAATTTCAGGGCACCTGGATGGCTGAGTTGGTTGAGCGTCCAACTCTTGATTTTGGCTCAGGTTATGATCTTGAGCTCATGGGATCGAGCCCTTCGTTGGGCTCTGGGCTCAGTGGGGAGTCTGCTTGGGGTTCTCTCTCTTCCTCTCCTACCCCTCCCCCTCCCCTGCTCTTTTTCTCTCTGCATCTCATAAATAAATTAAAAAAATAAGTTGTCAAATTTCTATTTTGTTTTCAGAGGGAAAATTGTTGCTCCCCTTGATGGAGGTCTAGATCCTTAAATCTGTACCAAAACACATAGCTCTCCATGGGGGTTTTCTAACTTCCTCAGCTGCCCTGATCTCTACCTGATTCCCTCGTTCATCATTGATGGTCCCCTAGCCCTCAGTTCTCTGGAACAACGGTTCTCAGCCACTGTCATTTTTAGTCTCAGCCCCAGAGGACATTTGGCACTGTCTGGAGACATTTTTGGTTTTCATAACCAGGGAGGGCTTGCCATTGGCATCTAATAGATGGAGGCTACACATGCTGCAAAGTGGCTTATGATGTGCAGGACAGCCTCTACAACACAGGGTTATCTGGGCTAAGATGTCAATAGCACTGAGGTCAAGGAACCGTAGGCTGGCCTTGCTCCAGCATGGGCTGCAGACCAGCAACATCCACATCACCTGGGAGTTTGTTAAAAATGCAGAATCTCAAGCCTCACCCCAGATCTACTATGAAGCAGAATCTATAGTTTAACAAGATTTCCAGATGATTCATATGTACATTAAATTTTGAGAAGTACTGTCCTAGAATAATTTCTCCCTGTATCAATTTCTTACTGCTGCTGTAACAAATTACCAGAAATTTAGTGGATTGAAGTGAAGTGAATTTATAATACAGTTCTGAAAGTTAGGAATACGAAATGGGTCTCACTGAGCTAAAAATTAAAGTTTCACAAGACTGTGTTCCAGGCTCTAAGGGAGAATCCATTTCCTTACCTTTTCTAATTGCTAGATGTTGCCTTCATTTCTTGGCTCATGGTCCCATTATTCCACTTTCAAAGCCAGAAACACAGGGCCATGTCTTTATTATCCTACCATCTCTCTGGTTCTGACATTTCTACCTCCTTCTTGCCTATTTAAGGATGCTTGTGATAACATTGTGCCCACCTGGATAATCAAACATACTCTCCCTTATGCCTTATCTTGTAGCCAGTTCATTAGGAAGCCTAATTCCATATGCTACCTTAATTCCACTTCATCACACAGGCTAACATATTCAGAGGTTCCCGGCATTAGGGTGTGGATAACTTCAGAAGGTCTTTTATTCTGCCTCATATACTCCCCGATTGCATTGATCATCAGAATGACCCGGAGAGCAATTTAAGCATTCAGGTCCCAGGTCCTAGCCATATCCTATGGAAACACGCTCCAGAGGTAGGGACTGAGATTGTGTATTTTTCCAACACTTACCAAGTGGCTCTGGTGATCACACAAGTTTGGGAACTACTGCTCTAGACCTCTTTGGGTAGCCAGTTTCTCCTGCAGCACCATTTTCTTGCCTTTACTTTCTGGTAAGGACCATGCACAAACTCTCTTGGTGCCTTAACTTGGCACCCCACCAAACAGAATTTGAGACAAAAATTCAAGTGCAAGTAGTTTATTTGGGAGGCGATTCTAGGAAACAGTAGCAGGAGTTGGGGATAAGAAAAGGAAGGGAAAGCAATTCCTAAAGGGTGATTATCAAACATTTTACCACTACTGGGAACTGGGGCTTCACTCCCACCAAGGAACTCTGGGAGCCAGTACAGGGCACAGATTTCAAAGTTATCTCACTTGGGAAGTAGATAATCTTGCGGGGGGGGCGGTATTTATGCACTGGTTTCTGTTGGTCATTGCTTAAGTGATGTTCCCAGGGGGAAACTAATTACCAGCCGTTTTTGGGCGGTTGTGCACTGGTCTAGCGGTCATCTGTGGCCAGAGAAAGCCCTCAGGCAAAGAGATGATGGTGCTAGCATTTGGAAGTTGAGAAGTGTCCACTGAAAGGGTAAGGTCCAAGGAGGTATGGGCAGGCCACTAACAACATCTGTTCCACCTTGGATGTCCAAAAATTTTTTTATTGAAATCACTAAGGAAACAATATTTACAAAACAGGAGAAGAGTTGGAAGAATTTTATTGAAAGTCACCTGTCGAGGTAGAAGAAGAAGGAGGGACCATTGCTTGTACTGAGGAGGGAGCAGGAACCTAAGCCCCTCTTAGCCTCCGGAGTCCAGAACAGTTATTATTCCTCTTACTTGGTGCCTGTTTGTCTTGTCTTTTAGTTCCTGACAGTTCTCCACTCTCATGGTCCAGAGGCAGGGTCTCTCCCCAAATTCCACTGCTCCTCCAACTGAACTCTGGCCACAAAGCATGCATTGTGCATAAAAAGATCACAGGATTGGAGTCAGGTGTCCTAATATATATTGTAAGGGCTTCTCTGAAAGTTTATTGAAATCATGCTCAAAAACTTCCTACTTAGAAGCTTGCCATGTATGATGGTTTCTTGAAATGTGAGTTTCTTGCTTCTATGCTCAAGAAGAAGCTGAAACGAGTCTAGGTACAGGTATGGATGTAGATATATCCATGAACACCTTCTTGATCCTTTAGAATAATGTAGATTCTCATCGTAATGGAGGGCAGATGATGAATTCAGGGCTGCCTGCATCAGGATGGTGTTTTGAACCAAAAGCAGGGTGATGTTGGCTTACTTCCACCTGCCATCTCTCCATCACCTGTTTCTTCTCTCCCTTCTTCCATAAGTAGTAGCACTGAGACTTTGCTTTGGGCAGTCAGATCTGTGGCTAAGATCTGTCTGTGGTTGCTGTGTCCCCTCACGGCATACAAGCCCTGCGATCCACTGTGAATGTGGACCACTGATTCTAAATTCTCTGACCCAGTTTCAGTCCCTCCGTTGAAAACAGTGCACGGGCTTTGTATTGCCTCTGAGCACCAACTTGGCCTCCTATCCATTGTTAAGACCTACCATTTTCCCTGAATTCCAAATTCAACGTACTTCCTCCTCCCTTTCTCACCCAGCCTCGGTTTCCCAAAGAAAAATAATGCAAAGTGGTACGAATTTACAAGTGTGGCACTGAATAATGAATCGAGAATACAGTGACATACAAGCAAGGAGCTTTCCTATATAGTCTTCATTTTAGCCAGTAATTTTTCTATAGTGTTATTCACAGATATGCCATTACTCTTGACATTCCTCACTATTTACCCTGAGCCCTCTTTAGCATAAAGCATCCCACAGCCTACCTGTGATTCAAAAAATAAGCATGAAAAGGATCTATCTTATTCAGCAAACCTATTCTCTGAGGTGTTTCTCCCCCATAGAAAATAAAATGTGCATTGTCGTACAGGAGTAAATTGGGCCAGAAACCTTTTAGAGTGTTGGCTGTTTGTGTGTGTGTGTGTGTGTGTGTGTGTGTGTGTGTGTGTATGTCTTACGAACATTCATGTGCTTGTCTCTAAGATCGTCTAATACACATTGTGCTGTGTTAGCTAAATGTTAAATTTACCCCGGAGTCACTCCAACAAGAGTGGTGTTTTAAGGCAACTTGAACTCAGCATAAGCTTTATATATATAATCAATCCGAAAGAGGCAGAGGCAGATTTATGCTTCTTGCCAAAGGGGGGAGGAGTGGGTTTATCAGAGCGGCTCCGCTGGCGAGAAGCGGCTGCTTCTACCGAGTTCTGCTTTCCCTCCAGGACTGATCTACCAAGCAGGAGTGGATATGAAGTGCAGAATAATAGTAGGGCTCTGGAAACCTGTTCATTTGTAGAAATTAAAAAAAAACAAACCCACAACTGGGGCCCAGAGAATGAAACGACTTCCCAAAGGTCACATAGCATCCCTCAAACTTGCTCCCCAAAGAGAAGGGCTCAGCACATGAGCTCCACCTTCCTCTGGGTTTGTGTGAAAGTCTGAGTCTATGTCCCTGTGTGAAAGGGGCCAGAGACAATCCAGTTTCCTAAATGAGCAGTGTTGATCACAGATGAACACCAAGCTGATGCTAGATAGGAACTCGGGAAAACACTCATTTTCAAAAGGATAATAATCAAGCCATTGGACTGGAATAAAAAAACAAACAAAACAAAACAGTCATAATGGGTTAGAGCAATGCCTTTCCTGTCAAACAACAGCCTTGGAGAAAGAAAGAGCTTGAAAGGTCCAGAGTTAAATCCTGTTTTCCACCAGCACAGAGAATGTACAGGTTATGATGACGGTGAGGAAGAAGTCATGCCCCACCCCTCTTGGCCATTATGGTGCAGGAGAAGGACATTGCTCTGCATTAATAAAGAGACCTTGCGAGCACAGAAGCTTGGTTGGGGGAGCAGGCAGTTTAGGAGAGAGCACATAAACACACTTGGTGGAGAAACTCTTCATTGCAGGTCTGTTGGTTCTGAAAACGCTGCAGTCCCAGGTCACGGAATTTATGAATAAAACCCCTTCCTTATTTTGACTCAAAAAGAATAAAGATTTATTACCATCCTACCCAGGGAACCAGTATTGACCCACTGGCTATTTGAGATTTTTAGCATTGTAGGCAAGAATATTTATTGCTTTTAATTACCATAAAGTAGCAAGGATTTTGTTTTCAATAGATTTTTCTCCCATTCCCTGATGTTGGTTTGCAATTCTGGGTATAGGAAGAGGGAAAATAATGCCACATCAGTGTTAAGTAAAAATTCTCGGACAAAGATGATAAATTAAAAATGACCAAGGCTTCTTTTCAGTCTTTCTCTCTACATTCTTTTTAATCCCAGAAAATCAAAATAGCTTTGGGGGGGTGGGGGGGTACCTGTGAGAACTGGCCCTGCTGGCTGCATGACCTTCAGCAACTCAGTTAACCTCTCTGACTCCCCAGACCAACCGAAGTCAAGGCCGGAACACAGGGGGTTCCGAGGGCGGTCTCCCAACCTGTGGAGGACTTGTAAGCAGGTAAGTCACAGCAATACTGTCTCTCCCTCGACCCGGTCACTGCCTGTTTCGCCTATGGAGAATTTCTTCATCTCTTTAGACCTTGGTTTTATCATTCATAAAATGGGGAGAATAATGCTTCCTTTGTAAGGTCATCATAATGGTAAGAGGTGATAATGGGTTAAAAAAAATCCCTAGCAGGTTTCTTAGTCCATATCATCCAGTAAATGATAATCATGTTGATAATCGGAGGTCTGGATGCCAGAGGCTATGTGTGCTCACTCTCTCATTCTCTCTTTCTCTCTTGTCTCTACACACATGCACACACATGCACACACATGCACACACATGCACACAGACAAGAGAGAAGAGAAAGATTCAGGCTCCAGGCCAGGGATGTGGGGTTGTGCTATTTCCAAGAGTTCCTCAGCGACAGCCTGCCAGCTAAGATCTGTATGTCTGAATCCACCTATGGATCTTCTGTGGCCAAAGGAAGGAATTTCTAGCCATTGCTGGTTATGCGCCAATGGTCGACATGCCATGTTATCATGGGTAAAGATAAGCTCTCCTCACTCCATGTTGCCAATAAAAAAGCCGAGTGCGGAAAACACTGATTGGCTCCACAAAAGAGAAGAACACAAGGTGTTAGAGACCCCTCAGCTTAGGATGCTGGGGAAGGACCGTTGACCTTTCCATTTTAGCACTGTTCCAGGAGCACTTGCTTCTACCTGCACGAAGTGACTGCCTTTTTGTCCAACCATCCCGCAGGGGGTTGATCTTGGGCCGTTCCTAACTTCCCCAGGTCTTAGTTTTCTCATCTGCAAAGTGGGAATAAGTCTATCTATTCAAGGGGTAATTGTGAGGGTTCCCCAAAATAATCTGTGTGAGGCTTACTCATCATCGTCCAACCCAGAGGGTGTCAACGAGTAGATGTCCTATAAGACATCTGGGTCATCACTGTCCTTCTCTGCTGGCAAATTCTGGGGAGAAGATGCCCCCCAAACTGGTTTTCCAGAAAGGAAATAGCAAGTTCACTCACGAATTTCCATGCCATTGGAATTAAATTCGTACTTATAGAGCAGGTTAATATTTCCTAATGTGAGAACATCTGGACTTCTCTCCTGCCTTCAGAGACTCAACACGGCCATATTTTATAGAGTGTCTGCCTCCACCAAGTGTGACATATACACGTTGAGTGTGGGAGAAGCTGTTTGTCAGTAGAGGCGAGAGAAGAGGTTTTAGCCATGTGAAAATGCAAGGGATGGAAATATCTCAGAGAATGGAAAGAGCGCTGCTAGAAGTATCAATAAGGGAATACTTTCTAACCAATGCCCGTATGGGCTCACTGATGTCACTGATGACCATCAGTGGTGAGTATCTTAGGTTAAGCATCACGTAAAGAAGGGCAGGGATATGTTATATGCAGTGATTATATTTAAGGGATGCAGAGAGGGAGAGAAGAATGGAGGGACTGGGTTATGGGAAATAAAAAAAGGAGGAGAGGGAGAGGAGAGCAGGAGGAGAGGAAGGTACCATGCATGGTGAGAAGGAAACAGTAAGAGGCGAGGAGCAGGGAATAAAGGAGGCACTGGCTGCCGGACGGACTCCTGCCCTAACCAGGGCTGCAGCTGGTCTGGGCCACCTTGTGTGATGACTTCCGCAGGGATTTCTTGGCACAGGGGTGTCCAGCTGTGCTCTGCTAACCGGCCCACTCCCCCTGCCCCCACTGGGAAGACGGCGATGCTCTCTGCAGGTTGGAGCAGGTGAGAGATCCTCCTCCCTTCCTTGCCTAGCCACTCGCGCCTGGAAATACTGCTCCCTGCTCTTGCCTTTCAATTCTTTGCCAAGGAAGAAAATAATAAGAGAGGAGATGAATTGAGATTCTTTTATATTTTTACTACAAATGACCACGGACAGGAAACTTTTCTAAGTTAATGGCTCTCTTGTGGGGCTTTACAATTCCTCTGCACCTGCAATCAGCACCACCAGACACTGCTTTCTTTATGTCAGAGACTCCTTCAGGGCTTGGCGTGGTGCCTTTTGTGCAATGGGGACAAACATAGCTGTTACATGAATGGGACCACTTGCCTGGCACCCTTTCACGCTAAGTAGAGACAGAGAATGAGCTGGTACGTTTTGTAGAGCCTTGGCTGGCGTAGACCCGAGCAAGCGTTTCACCCAATGAAAGATGAGAGCACAGGGCTTCCAAGAGGCAAGGTGGTTCTCTCCAAGTCACACCGTTGGTTGGGGGCAGAGTCAAGGTGCCCCCCCAGCCCGGGGTTCTTTCTGTGGCACGCCCCTCCCCTTGGAACTCTGCTGGTCAGTCTGTATAACCAAGGAAAGCAAAAAATCCCTTCCTTTAGTGCAGTTATATCTCACTTATGAGTTGGATATTTTTCCTGGGAGTTAAATATTTATTATTTATTTTTTTATTTTGTACCATGTTTTCAAATGAATTTAATAATACGTAAATGCAACGTCTCTTCTTGCAGATGCTATTAGTGATACTACTTAATGAACATTATAGAAAGCCTTTCAGGAATTTTCTGATTTATCCTCAAAACGTCCGCACAAACACGATTTTCCCACATTAGTCTCTCTCTTCGTGAGTATGCCCACAATACTGTAGGATGATACCAGTGGCCATTAAAAGTCTTGTTTTTGCCACGCTCCATCGACCTGTAAACGTTTTCACCCTTCATGGGCTGATTTGTGTTGACACAATACCCATTAACAGATGGAGAAACTGAGACCCGGAATTACCGGGGCTTAGATAAGAATGGAATGGTTTGTTAAAAACAGTGCTCGGAGTTAAAAGGCCAGAGGGTCCAAGGTTATTGATCTGGAAGCTCCTCAGATTACTGGGGTTTGGGAAATCAGACTGACCTGGTTTCAAATCTTCTCCTAGCATCTGTTAGCTTTGTGACTTTGGTCAAGTGTCTAAGTCTTCATTTCCTCACCCTCGAAATGGAGATAATAAGAATGTGGAATTCATAGAGTTGTTGTCAGAATTTAAGGTCCTGTCTAGACTGTTCTCAGCACACAGCAGGTGCTCCACAGCGTAGCCATTATTCCTCGGCACAGCCTCTTCCCTCCCACTTCATTCCTGACAGATTCTCTGTGTTTCCCCTCTGCACCTTAGACATTCGGGCAAGACGGCTTCTTGCGGAGGAAATGTGTTCTTCCATTCGGTAACAGCTCTCCTGCCATTTCGTTCTGCAGAGCACAAACCTGTCCACTTCTCTGTTTAAAAATGATCACTGCTGATTCATGCTTTTGCCTCATCCCTTGGTTGATCCCACTTCCCCTTCAGGGGGATGAATTTTCTGCCAGATTATGTCCTTCACAAAAGCTGTTATATTTGTGATTTTTTTAAATTTTTATGTTTCAGCAAGTCGGGCTCTCTCTTTTAAAGAAATATAAAGTATCAGCATCTCTACTTCATTGCGAGGGCACTCAGGGCACCAAAAATAGTTGAGGAATTAGCTGAAGGTCTGACTCTCCCCAGGGTTGAATGCAGAAAGAGGCCTCTCTCGGGTTCTTGGGACCTCTGGGCATCAGGAGTGTTGTCGGGTCAGGAGGAATCTCACTAGACAGGATGTCAAGAGACTGGGCGTTTCACTTGGGCCAGGTTTCCAACTTAGCGTTTGACCTTGGAGGGAAGGAGGGACCTTCTGTAGATCCTCAGTTTGCTCACCTACAAAATAAAGAAGTCAGATCAGATGATCTCTAAAGCACTTTTAGCTCTTGCATGTCTTTACTTCTATCACTGAAATCCTGTCAGAGCCCAAAGGAATTAATTTTAATGATTAAATTCCAGTCCCTGTGTAGCTCCAGGGGAGATAATTGGGGAATATAGTTGTGCCTTTCAAATCAATGCACATGGTGACCCCCAACTCTGCCTAATTGTCAAGAAAGGTCCTTCAACCAATCTTCGAATAAACTGAATTATAAATCAGACATGCCCATATCCAGAGGTACATATTAGGTAGAGATGTTTTATAGACCATAATTGTACATGGACAATGCAGTGAAAGCTAGCTCACCTGCCATTCCATAACCCAAACCCTTTATTACCTGGCAAGAATGCGTTTGCCCTGTCTACATTCTGCTTTTATACAAAAATGAAAAGAAAAAAAAAAGGTTACAAGTCAACAAGCTGATAACCTGGATTTATCCTGAGAAAATAGATTCCGTGATATGCCTCGGGGTCAGTGTGGATTTAACACAATTCCACACACCCTCTGCAGTCCCTTCTATAGTATAGCAGTGCTCTAGCAAGAGACTAAAAAAAACCCAAAAAACAAAAAACAAAAAAAACCCCACACAGTTCTGGAGTGCTTGTCTGAACAATGCTAACAGGGATGAATTCATCCTTCATAATTTCATTAGAAATTATACAACATTTCACATGCATTCACTTTTGGGACCCTTACAACAGCTCCCTGAAGTAGGAAGAGTGTCATTGTCTCTAACATACAGATAAGAAAACAAAAGTCACAGAAAAATAATTGCTAGAGGTAAGTTGCTCAGCACTTTGCACGTGCAATTTCATTTCATCCCTGTGATGCTCACATGAAGTGAGGGTTTTTATCTCTATTCCACAGATGAGATTACTGAGACTCAAAGTGGTTAAGGAAGAGACTCAGGCTCCTTTGACCCAGGATCATGTTACGCTACGAATCCATGTTCTTAAATTCTTTCTCACCTGTCTGGCGATTTGAGCAAGGTTTCCCATCCAGAGCCCTGCCCCAGCCACAGTCAGAGCCCCGTCGCTCTGCCTCACCTACCCTTAAATACTTCGCGCTCCCTTTTACCTTTTGCGCGCCACGTCCTTGAGGATGGGCAAGAATTATACGGCATGCTTTTCATTTTCTCTCTTCACCAGAAATTTGTATTTCCTGGCCATTCCTGATAACAGAGAATTTACTTTTAATTTTGCACAAGCCAATAAAGGGGAAAGAAAATTGGAAGTGAATTATTTTCAGTGTGTCGAGTGTCTGCCTCCTGCTACGTGGTGCTCGCAGGTGTGCAGAATGACTTGGAAGAAGGCTGGGATAAAGTCATTAATATATTCCATTTTCAAAGGGAAACCTACTCAGATTTCCGGGGGGGCTCTCACAGCCCTTCGCTAGCACCATGTCCCTCCTGTCCTTCTACTGGTCTCCATCCCTGTTTGCCGACTTCCCTTTCTGTACCACCACCGTCTCTCTCCTGAACCACGAAACCACCTCCTAACCCGCTTTCCTGTACCAGCACTTTCTCCCCCTGATTCACTATTTCCACTGCAACCAGAAAGTTCTTTCCAAAACACAGATACGATTATGTCTCTCTCTTGTGTCAGGGAGGAAAACTTTTCCTTTCTTCCCTTCTAGGTTCTTTGGCGGCCCGATAATTAAATTGACACAAGACAGATTAGCGGGAGAAAAATTTAATTTCATATATATGGGAGCCCATAAAAACATGAGGCTCAGAGAGGTGAGTAAGGCAGGCAGCTTTTGTACCTTTCAGACAAGGAAACAATGAATTTGTGAAGAATTGACAAGACAAAGCAGTTTGGGCTTGGGGACGTGAATTAGTGAAGAAATAATGAGGTTTTTTTTTTTTTTTTTTTTTTTTTTTTTTTTTTTTTTTACACAGTCTTCTTGGCCCTGAACTCTGTGTCTGCTGGGGGCGATGCCTTCTCCCCGCCTGGTATAGGAGAGAAACTTTCACATGGGAGAATTATTTCCTGCTTTCAGGGGTCAGTGGGGATCCGAGTGTCCTTCTGGCACTGGCTGTTTCCTTACTAACTTTAATTCAAAATAATCAGTATGCCACAGTGGCATATTTTGGGGTGGCCGCTTCCCTTCCCCATCACCTGCTTAAATTCCTCCAGCCTCCCCCTTGCTGGCCCAAATCCTCACCCTGATTGACCCATAGGGCCTTGTGTTCTTCGTCCTAACTTCTTCTCTCCTGCTGCCTTCCCTTCACTTTCTTTCCTCCACCTCCTGGATCTTCCATGTATAAAATTCCTTTCTGCCCCAGTGCCTTTGCGCAGATGCCCCTTTCCCTGGAGTCTGCAGATTGTTTTCTTCCCACCAACCCTCTCCACCCCCTTCCCCACACATGCATCCACACACTCAGCCACATTTAGGAACCTCTTGACCTCAAATGATACATCCCATTATTAGGGAAGCATCCCCAATCTCCATGCTAGTCCAGGCTACCCAGGTCCGTGTTCCCACGTGGCTTCTTCTCCTCTCTGTAGTACTTGGTCGTAATTGTTATTATGCTATTGCATGTTCGTTTATTTAATTTCCATGTTCTCCACTAAACTGTAGGCTGTAGGGGGACAAGGGGCTACACCTGTCTTCCTGAGCTAAGTCTCCTTCATGCCTATTGTGGGGCTTAATATGCATTGGCTGTTTGATGATGCTATATTGATTTGTTGGTGGAATGAACAAATATTCAGGATCATACAGTTCTGCCTTTATGTTGGTTAATTCCATCCCAGAATACAGAGACCAGTGGACCCGCCTCCCTCTCTTCCCCCCATTCCTCCCTAAACACAACGTCTTCTCTCTTAATATTACACATTCATTTCCAAGACCCTGCAATTTGCAATTAGGCTCTAGCTATCCTAAAGGTTACAATGCAAAGATACAATCAACTTTTATTATTTCATCCATTTATTTTTCTCCTCTCTTCTCCACCCACAATTCTCTCCTTTACTCAGTCATTATTAATATAAAATATCTGGTCTATAAAGGAGAAAAATGTATAATTAAAAAAAACAGTCCTGTTAGTAAGTATCTGACGATCAGTTTAATTTATATCTAGGCAGCGAGTAAACCACAATAGGTCATGCTTGCAGAAAAATGCTGCATTTTGAGGTGCTGCAAACATTTACAAAAACCTCTAAAAGACAGAATATTCCCTGACCGAATAGTTGTTTTTTTTTCCTTTTCTGTTTTTTTTTTCCCCCTTCGCAGAGAAAAATGTTTTCAAAACATTTTTTTACCTTCCTAACAGCCAAAAGGTTGTTAAGCGGCTTCACATATTTTTCCCTCTGGGGTGTTCATATCCACCAAAATTAATGGATGGAAAATTAATGTTTCTCTCCAAATGTTTCCATGATCACAAAGCAAATAGTTGATTCTGCCAAGATGAGAGTGTAAATCTGCCCTCAGGAAAAGGCTTCCGTCACTATTACCCACATTGTTTAGCCCCAGGGCAGAGACTGGCCTAATTATCATGATAATTAAGGAAATGTGGATTTAGGGACCTCAAAGATCCTCTGCATATAACTGACCACACGCTATGATCAGTTGTTCACTCTGCTGTTGTTTTTCTGCCAGGTAGACTTCATTTTCCTTTCATACAACACAATTTGTTTTTTAAGTGGTGCTTTCCAAATATTGTGACTCAAGTCAACACAAGTTGAAATATTTTCTAGGCGAGTAAAATGGTTTAATTATGAATCACTTTCCAAGAAAGAGATTGCAGCTAAAGCCCACATGTCCACAGAATGGATGGATCGTTACCAGTGTATACATTAGGGGCCCATTTTTATGCTTCTGTTTTCAAGGATCATCATTTAACGTGTTGATCACAAGGGGGAGAACATCCACATGTCTCTTAAGGAAAATGCAAGGCGGGGGAGCCTAAAATTTGCAAATAGATCCCCATTTAATAGACGTGTAGCAGAGCCACACTCACAAAATTTAGTAACAATAATTCAGGTGTAATCCGAATTTCTGCTGGAGGATTGTCTTTGGTCTTGCTGAACTCCAACCAAATGTCATCCAAGAATAATAGGGAAGAAAATAACTAATAAAAGCAAGCATTTAATGGAACTTACTGAGGACCGGACACTGTACTAAATTGATTTACTTGAATTAACTTGATCCTTACAACTTATGGAAGTAGGTTGCTGTTATTATTTTGATGTTACAGAGAAAGAGACTGAAGCATGGTGGTTAAATGACTTGACCAAGGCTATATGGCTAATTTGGGATTGGGGATCAAAACTTAGCAGGACGTCTTTTGAACCGATCTTTGAACCATTAGGCTATACTATTAAGCAAGCTCTAGGAAAGTGAAATGTTTACTAGTCCTTGTTGGGGGATCTGCCTTGAAGATTGACTTCCTTTCCTGGGGCAAGTATGGGCTCTAGAAGGGGCCCAAAGGCCTGGTGCTCTTTATCTATAGAACACCAGGAGCTCAGCATGCAGTTTCCTGCCTCCTCTAACTGAGGCTACACTACCTCAACCAGCCTCCCCTAAGCAGGATATACTTCCCAAACCAAAATAAGGCACCACAAAGAGAAAGAAAAGACCTATCTAGAGACCATTCGGACTCGCTGAAGATCTCTCTCTTGAGGAATGAACTCTTTTTTTTTTCTATTTTTTCTATTACATTCAGTTAGCCACAGTATAGTACATCATTAGTTTTTGATGTAGTGTTCAGTGATTCATTAGTTACGTGTAACACCCAGTGCTCATCACAACATGTGCCCTCCTTAATTGTGGTCCACATATACAACGGAATATTATTCAGCCATCAGAAAGAATGAATACCCACCATTGGCATTGGCTTGGATGGAACTGAAGGGAGGGAGTTATGCTAAGTGAAGGAATGACCTCTTGACTGTTGCTCTCCTCAGGTCAGGATGGCCCTGGCTTTCACTGGTCATACATATGCAATGATCCTTCCCTTCCCAGGTAATTATATTAGCCTCATTCTGTTGAATAGGCATGCTGCTCAACATGGGAGCCAGGCACAACTCCCAGCGAACAATAAAACGTGGTAGAGGGGAAACATTTCCGCTTTCTCCACTGGGGAATGAGATCTAGGTAAGTAACGAATCGGTGTTGTTAGCAAGAGCAGTCTTATTAAGAAGTCACATGAAAAGGACCTGACATTTTGTTTGGTTGTGAGAGAAGGACATAAAGAATAAATTTTTGGCACTAGAATCAATTTATTCAAAGGAGGAATGCACAAATTAAAAGGTGGGAAACAGACAAGATGGGCAGTTTTCTAAGGAATTGTGATAAATTTCATTTTTGACATGTTTGTGCGATCAGTCACAGCCCCCTGGAAGGGATCCAGCTGATTGCTGGAAATGGGACAGTGGCGCTCAAGGGACAGTCAGAGATAGAAAAGTAGATTGCAGGGTCACCAGTCTAGAGGTAATGATGGAAACCAGGAAACTGGAAGAGATTTCCAAAGAGAAGAGTACTTAGAATGAGAAAAATAATGAAAATGGCATGCTTTGGAAAAGGCAAATACATTTAAGAGGTAAAAATAAGTAAGGGCACCCGTATGGCTCAGTTGGTTAGGCAGCCGCCTTCAGCTCAGGTCATGATCCTGGGGTCCCGGGATCAAGTCCAGCATCGGGCTCCCTGCTCAGCGGGGAGTCCGCTTCTCCCTCTGCCCCTCACACCCCCGTTTGCGCTCTCTTTCTCTCTCAAATAAATAAATAAAATCTTTAAGAGAAAAGGGGTAAAAATAAGTAAAAAGGAGTTGAAGGAGAGGAAGAAGTAGTGGGGAGAGGCTACAGACCAACAGCGGTGTATTATGGTGGTGGGAGGAAAAAAAACAATTCTGCTATAAGGGATATAATCGTTAGCATCACACGTTCAGAGAGGTCACAAAATGTGAAGACTGGGAAAATGATTTTTGATGTTGCAATTGGATGACCCTTGAAGGAGCTTTTCCAGTGTTCATTGGTGCCCTGTAGCAATCCAGATTTCTGGGGAATAACACAATAAAATACTTTTAAAATATCTTATTAAAAATCACTAATTGCTGACCACGGATATGAGGAGTATGCGGCGCAATGGACTACAAATGCCAGCCAAACTTCTATTGGAAAAGGATAGCTTTGCATTCATTTTTAGACATTCCTGATGGAAGGCCAGCTGTTGTCCATGGTGCTAAAAGAGTCATCTGGCATTATAATATTGCAGCAATATGACCAGTATAGTTGGAGTGAATTAGGTGTTTCATTACATGCCTCTATTTGGGGGATTTATTTTTCACTGAGATGAGATTTTTCATATATATTTCCCATCTGGAAGGTTTTTTTTTTTTTTTTTTAACTCCCCAATGGTTAACGCTAGAAAGCAATTGCTTTTTTTCTTTTCTTTTTTTTAAGAAATCCCTTGAAACATGAGTATAAGAAATCGAGGTGAGGGAAAAACAGAAAGTGGAAGACATGTTGAAAAGGTTATACAATTCTTTCTTTTTTCAAAATATCTGAAACCATTAACTCTCACTCAACTCTACCCCTCCGGTAGCACTCCCAAAGTAAAAACAACAACACAACTTAAACTATATGGAATTCAAGCATTCCACTGATAATCACAATTAAAAATTAGAGAAATATGATATTTTGATGACTAATCATAAAATATGAAAATGGTTGCTAATGGAGTCACAGTCATATTTCTTGCATGTTCCTCCATAAAACAATTTTTGAATTACTGGAAAAATAAATAAAATAAAATACATAATAATAAACAATTCCGATAATGTCCTCGATGAAGTCAACATAACTGCTCTTCAAGTTCACATAAGTAGAATCCACTGGGGAGAATTGCCAATGAACTTGTGAGTTCAGGGTCAAGGAAATCACCAAAATATTCTTTTCTTCCAGGCAAAAATTCAGCATTTTGACTGACTGGAAGACCAAGTTAAATAGAAACCTTCATCATGAAATTGTTAACAAAATGTGATCAGTGAGTCCATGACCTGTCTCCGATGGAAGAAGGATAAATAAAACTCAGTACGAACAATGGAGGTGTGTATTTTTGGTTTATCCAGGAGAGGAGGAGACAGGGAACGCACCAGCCATCCCCAACAGTTTCATCAGTGCTGGGCACTGGGTGCTTAGGATGCTATGAAGAGCTGTAATAAGAAAGAATAGACATGACTGCTTAGGAAGATAAATATTTAAAATTATATGATTATTTACATAAATAATTACAATGGTAAGGAGGTATACCATAGGACATGTCAGGAGATAATTCCTTATTTCTACCAAATTCTACTTCTCTGGGAAGTCATGTTTGCACTAAGACATGAAGGTGACAGAAGGTGACAAAAAAAGAATATTTTGAGCAGAGAGAACAGCATGTGTGCAAACATGGAGGCCATGGACACATATGTATTTAAGGAACAGGAAAATAAAAGACCATGTGGCTCAAGAGAAGTGTATGAGAAGCAGAGAAGCATAAAATGATACAAGAAGGGTGAGGGGGTCGTAACTCGCAGGCCCTTCTCTAGCCCACATTCAGGATATTGACCTTCATGTGTTAAAGCCTTTATGGACTCTATGCATAGTGAAGGGTGTTTTAGTCAAGGTTTGATCAGATAAGCAGAATATTTATGATAGGGACTGGACCTCACCTAGTCTTGGGAGCTGGTTCAATAGTCGATGAGAGGCTTTTGCTTCTGTACCTGCTGATGCAGCCTGAAGTCAGCAGGGCAGGCAGCCGGGAAATGAAGATGAACATAAAACAGGGGAAGTAAGAGCAAACAGAAATCTGTGAGGATGGTGGGACCCCTCGAGGAGAGACTGGGAACCATGTTACTCTCTCACTGCCTTCAGCTTTCCACTTTGATGGTGGGGGTAGCCAGCAGGAGAGGCTGCATTCTTTGCTCCAAATAGATGCCCACCTGTTCCAGGAATGGGAGAAATGGAAGGAGAAGATTCATGAAAGGTGGAGGAGTTTGCAGGCCTGGCTGTGACCCCACACCAACCAGGGGGGCAGCAGAGAAGCACAACGTGCATGAGCTGAGTACTGGTCAGCGTTCTCCAGAACGCTGAACAGAACCATGGGATTATGGAGGCTGACATTTCCCAAGATCTGCCATTGGCAAGGAGACCCAGGGGATGAAATGATATAGTTCCTGGCTGAGTGCCAACAGACTTGAGGCCCAAGAAGCGCTGATGCTTCAGTTTGAGCCTGACAGTAGGAAAAACCCTGTGTCCCAGCTTGAAGGCCATCAGGCAGGAGGAGTTCCCTCTTATTCACAGGACAGTCAGGCTTTTAGTTCAATGCAGCTTTTAGTTCAATGCATGCCTTCAACTGATTAGATGAGGCCCACCCACGTTAGGGAGGACAATCTGCTTTCCTCGATGTACTGATCCAAATGTCGATCTCATCCAGAAACACCCTCACAGACACACCTGGAATCATGTTTGAGCAAATGTCAGGGCACCCTATGGCCCAGTCACATTGATACATGAAATTAACCATCAAAAGTTGCAAGATCACCTTGGGCCTTATAATGATCTTCCAAACATAAAAAGACTATGGATATGTCTTCAATTTTGCCTTCCAAATCATGCATTATATGTCTTCTGGCTGTTCGTTGTGAAGTATTCAGTGAAGGGAATTCTGGGAAATGTAGTGTCAGTTAACTTAGCTTAATGCAAATCCATCACGAAGGCTTTATCAGACTGAGAATAGAAAATCACACACTACTTGCAACGTGGTGAAAGGATCAGAGAGGATCAAAAGGGGGGTATCTTCATCTTCCAATGGGAGAAGGGATAAGGATGGTGTTATTTGTTTAAATAATATTTATTTATTTATTTATTTATTGAGGGGCAAAGGGAGAGGGAGAGAGAATCTTAAGCAGGGGCTTCATCTCACAATCCTGAGATCGTGACCTGAGCCAAAACAAGAGTCAGATGCTTAACCAACTGAGCCACCCAGGCGCCCCATGTGGTAGTATTCTTGAATAACATAATATGGCAGAAACAGAACTGTGAGTGGAGTGTTTCAGTAAGAGGTATCAGAATTAGGATGTGCCCCTCACTGAGAAATATCCAAGCAGAGGAAATGTAATCTCCTTTCACAAATGTTCAAGGTCATTTTTAAATTGCATGGATATTTGAGCTAAATGATGGCTGAGTTGTTTTTTCAAAGAGTTGGTGGCTCCTGTTCTTAAGGAAATTCCATGTCTCATAAAAGATGCAACTGCTACACTGAAATAAATACAATGTAAGATAGGAAGAATAATTTAAAGAATTGGGTTGTGGGTCAAATAAAGGAAAAAAATATGTGCCACAGAAGGTGATGAAGTTGAGACATGTGTCTGAGAAGGATTTTTTGGGCTCCAGTAGGGAGGGGGATCACATGTTGAACATTGGGATAGGACCTTGTTAGGAAGAAATTCTGACCATGAAATCCTCCAGTTTAATTGCCTTAAGTGCTGTAAGGCATTAATATGGTCTATATGACCTTGATGGATATGCTGTTGTCCTCACTGCTAACCTGAACTTGTTCCACTCTACACCTGGTACCCACTGTTATTGCTATCCTGCCTTTCTCTTATTTCTTGAAATTATCAAACTCCCTCCCACCTTACAGCTTTTCTAACATGTTACCGTGATGGCCTGCGATGCTCTTGATCCCAATCTTGATCTCACTCTTGACCTGCATGAATCCATTCATGCTTCAATCTCAGGTTCAATATTATTTCCCAGGGAGGCTGTGCCTGTATGCTCTCTCCCTACCTCTGAACTAGACTGGTCCCTTAGTTACACACTCTTATTGCCTCCCGTGCCTCTCTTTCATCACACTGAGGGTAACTAATTCCTTAGTTATTTTTGAGATCGTTAGTTTGTTTCTGACCCTACCACTAAACTATAGGCTAAGTGAGGTTATGCGCTGCTTCTCCATCACACTGCATGACATTGTAAGGTTGTTAGATATTATTTGAATAGAGCAAATGAAAGAAGAAGACTGACTTTTTGAACAGCTGGATCTTGGGATCTGCATCTTTGTAGATTAATCATTTAATTTACAGGGCAAGGTGATAATCAGTTTTTGGTGCTGAAAGCACCATCATCTTGCACCATTTTCAGCTCTCTCCCTATTGAAGCCAAAGCAGTTTTTATTTTGGATTTGCTAACAGGTCCCAAGCTTCTGCAGCATCAGAATGAGCTGAGCACATCCCTTGGCATTTCATGTCTTCCTTGTGTTGTTCAGGAATAGTCCAATATTTTCCTGCTCCTAGTTGAACATTACTTTGCAAACATCTGCTTTGGGTCCAAATTCCTAGGGAAACGGGATTTAAGACAGCATTGTGTCTCTATTTCTGTGTTTACCTCATTTTCTCTCCGAAGAACTTTTCCCTTGAGTTCCCATGAATCTAAGAACATTCTGCAAATCCTCATCTGTGAGTTGGTTGCAAAAGGAGTTCAGGGGCGAAGCCTCCTGTCTGGGGTATTGAGAGATTGGCCTCATCCCAAATACTTATGCCTTCGCTGGGAAGGATAGGAGATGCAGATCTCTCTGGTGTAATCCGAAGAAAGAAAGTCAGAGAATAAATTGAGCAATTAGTTGGTGAATAGAAATGTCTGTTCAGGTTTTTCAGTCTCTAATTTCTCCTTCAGCCAAAGACAGATATAATATAGACAAAGAGCAAGGCAGGGTGTTTAGGACTCTGCATGGGGAAGCCAGGGAAGGATTTGCAGAAATGCCATTGAGATAGCTCTTGACAGGTAAGGAGGAATTTGTCAGATGGCAAAGGGGAAAAGGTATTCCATTCCGAGGAAACAAATCAGGGTAAGAAGGAGGATTTTGGGTGTGTACAGTGTGGACAGGGTGAGGTAATGAGGATAGGCAAAGCAGTGAGATAAGATATGCATTTCTTATTGTGATTCCTGCCCTGGGAACCATGCGGACAGTCTCCAGTCATTGAGTACTCACAGACCTTATGAGTTTTGCTGTCTGTAAACAGCCTCAGAAGGGCGATGCAGCCTGTGATCATCCGGGCCTCCCTTTTCTGTCTCTACTGAGTAAACATGGAGTGCCCAGCTTTGGAACATCATCCTTGCTCTGTCCTCACTTCTGAGTTTAACTCATTCTCTGATTACTCAGAATCGGACTCTTCCAGTGTCTTTCTAGCAGGGACAGTCCCATGTTTCTTCTTTTGTCCTTTTGTTAAGTATTTGCACTGATTATTGCAAACATAAAGAAAAATGACCAATCCTTTTATATTGGTGTTGTATCAGGAAACTTTGCTGGGCTCCCTTGTTATTAGTTCTAGTGACTAGGCTATTGAATCTCTTGGATTTTTCATGGGAATTCTGAAGATGATCATATTGCCTGTGTAACAATAAATACTTAATGCAGAAGTTGTGTTTTGTTGAGGGTGATGGAAATATTTGTTTTTATTGGAACTTACTTATTTTAAGCATTTGATAGATATTAACTCATTGAATTTGCACACTTAATCCTGGGGGTGGGCCATATCATCATCATCATCATCATCATCAAAATCTTAATTTTATAGGTGGGACAATTAAGGTGTAGGGCTTAAAAAAACATGTCCAGGGATTCTCAGACAGTAAGAGGAAAAGCCAAAGTCTAAACCCAAGTGTGACTTCATCATCCATTCTTTTGACCACTAGGACACCTTGCCTCTCTGTTTTCATTTTGTCTCCTTCTTTCCAACATTGGTCTCTTATTTATTTTTCTTGTATTATTGCATGGGCTAGCTAATATCTTTCAGGATAATGTTAGCAAAACACCTAACTTTGAGGATAATTCCCATAAAGCTTTAGTATTAAGTATGACATTTGCTATCCCTACAGTAGAACTTGTGTGCACACTAAGACTTTCACTGAAAAATTAAAACAAGATAGTGTTCTCAGTCTGGTCACTGCAAGATTGGCCTCATGCAGGAGATGGTGAGGCTCAATCCGCTTCCTATATGTTTCATATGTTCCTCTCTGTGCCTCTTTTACAGCTTTCTTTTGTACCAA
Source organism: Eumetopias jubatus (assembly GCF_037043125.1). NCBI lineage: Eukaryota > Metazoa > Chordata > Mammalia > Carnivora > Otariidae > Eumetopias > Eumetopias jubatus. Next base: position 80,384,697 of record NW_028274821.1, on the reverse strand, counting down.
GTGAATATTATCTAGTGTAACATTTTAATCTTTTTTTTAAAAGATTTTATTTATTTATTTGAGAGAGAGAGAATGAGAGATAGAGAGCACGAGAGGGAAGAGGGTCAGAGGGAGAAGCAGACTCCCTGCTGAGCAGGGAGCCTGATGTGGGACTCGATCCCGGGACTCCAGGATCATGACCTGAGCCGAAGGCAGTCGCCCAACCAACTGAGCCACCCAGGCGCCCAACATTTTAATCTTTTTAAAATATTTTTCACTATATACATTTTTTCTTGTTTTCTTATGGTTTGCTCTAGGGATTACCATATACCTCTTACAGATGGCATATTTTTAAAGTCTCTTCTTGGTTTAACTATCTCTTGTTTTAAGACTGTCTCAGGTCTGAAGCAGCAGGTCTGCTGGTTACGAAATCATGAAAGCTCAAGGCTGACTGATGTTCACTCTATTGTGTGAAGTTCACTTTGATTTTGGCAAAGAAAGGTGTCCCATGAATTTATGTGGTATCAAATTCCACCTTTCAGGTTGGACCTCTTGGTTTCACCCACAGTCCCAAACTAGGACAGGGGAACGGGCATCAGTGTGGCAAGGCAGTGGTGAGTATGGGAAAATCTCTTTATTTTCACTTTGGTTAATTCAGAATTTGTAATTTCTTTACACTCTCCATGAGTAAAAGGATTTGCTAAGCAAATGTGTAAAGAAAGCAGCAAGGAAGAAAGTTCACCTACTTACATAAACCAATGGCTTTTAAGAAACTGAGAACATGATTAGAAAATAAATGGATGGTTTTCATTAAAAAGGAGCCTTCTCTATTATCCATTAAAGCAGTTTGGGGTGGACGGGCTATCTTCTCAGGCAATCTTCCAAGGGCCTTCTCCAGGACCACGTCCTCTGTAAAATCTACCACAATGATTAGGGTAAAGCACAGAATATAGACTCTGGAGTCAGAGAGACCTGAAGACAAATCTTGTCTCTGCTCCTTGGTAATTGGGTGAGTTCAAGTGAATCACATAAACCAGTGTTATTTAAAGTGACCCAAAGCACCTGCGTCACCTGCAGGTTTTCTAGAGATTTTGAACCTCAGGTCCTAATCAGACATACTGTATTATTTTAGGAAGATCCCCAGTGATCCATCTGCACTTTGACGTCTGAGAGGCACTGACCTAGGCTCTCTCATCTTTAGGGTCTCCATACTGTAGTTGGGATTAAATGGTACCACTGTGTCCATCCCCTATCTAACAGAGGCTGGTACAGAGAGGGCTCTCCAGAAATGTGGGTTATCTTCAGCATTACAATTATTGATGTTTCTGTTGTGGTCATTGCCCTCAGCCTGAGTTCTCTCCAGCCTCATCACCCGGAGGCATACTACAGATTGGAACCTTGCCCAAGCCATGGCCAGAGAACTTATCACTTGCTCTGAGCCTGTTTTCCAGTCTATGAAATGGGATGATGGTCCCACTCAGACAGCTGCTGTGAGATTAAATAAAGTGATGCACAACATCGCTTCTGGAGGCTAGGTGCTGTGCTCGACACTTTCTATCCATTTTCTCACTGAATCTTCATATCACCCCCATGCAATGGGAAAACGTTCAGAGAGGTGACAGCATGTGCCTAAGGATACACAGCTAACGAGCAGCAGAGCTCGTATCCAAATCTGGAGCAAGTCTGAACCTGAAGCGTTTAACTGCTTGATTCTGGGAATCTCATGCAGCATAAAAATTTCACTGCCATATCCAGCTGTCTTATCAATCTTTGGGTGTTCCCTGCCATGAGGAAATAGTAGTGGTTGAATGTGGGCTTTGACTTTCCAACCTGTTGTGCTGACCCTAGCTGGAGGCAGTTATTTTTCTTCCCTGCCCATTTGGCCACACTCTGATCAACCCAATTCACTCCATCGTTCCCCGCTTTTTTTTTCTCCATAGGCTCAGATGGCCAGATTCAGAGTCAGTCGCCTTGGAGAGTCAGGTGTGACCACTCTTGTTAAGGAGCCAGAGGCTGAGCTAATTATAGTAATTAAAGCCTCCTATTTACATAACACCTCTCAGGCAGAAGGAACACAGAGCATGTTTCCAGGGCTGTGCAGAAAATGCTGTCCAGCTCCCACACTGCCGTGGTGCTGCTTCCCTGGAGGCCTAGAACAGAGGCTGGGAAGGAGCACATGTCCACATCACACTGGACCACCTCAGGTGCAAGGCAGAATGAAGCATAGTTGCTCAAGGTGAGCATCAGCCAGGCCTCCAAAGAGTCTAGAAAGTGAGCTCCTTCCAGTTCCCAATAAATCCACAGTCTGAATACACAGTACCATGTTATTTAGCTGCTCTTATATAATGAGTGTCTTACATTACCATGACGACCAGTATCAAGTGTCCTATTGTAGCTATGTATCTTACATCCATAATCTTTAACTCTTATGAGAGCCAGATGAGGTAATGGTTACAACCCCATTTTACAGATAAAAAAAATGAGGCTCAGAGAAGATAAACAAATTTGATCAGGGTCATACAGCTAGTGAGTGGTGTAGCTGACTTTTCCACCTAAAGTATGTGGAATTGCAAAACCCATGAGGAATCTGCCACCTCATACGGCCTCTCACAAGAACTTCATCAATTACCTGGCAGTTTCATTATTACTTACTTTTTAAAACCTTACGGTATAGATGGATGTTATCTCTGGTAGACGATATTCATGGGTGCGCACATACACGCACATGCACATACACACACACATGAGATTCAGAGAGGTCTTACATCTTTTCCCTGGTCATGTCTCTAGAAAGTGGCAGACAATGCTTCCACATCTGGATTTCTTGCTGCCATGGCTTGCTGCTGCCTTTTATTCAATTAGTATGGTCTTTTAAAAAATCAATAAATGGTTAGTGATGCCTTTAATAGATATTGAATGAATACAAATCTGGTGTTATTTATCACATGAGCAATACTTTATTTATTCCCCTTAGAGTAACACTGGCTATATCCAATGTGCTTGATTTTTGTAAGGGGAGCCCTGTTACCTGATTCCAGGGGTAGCGGCCAGTCTACCATAATTTCTAACTCATTGGAGAAGCTATCCTCACTCTATCACCAGTGGATCACTACCAGTTGAAATGAACCTACTTGTTCAGAGTCACAAAGCCAGCAAATGGCGAAGCTGAAACTCTGAATCCATTTTCTTTCCACCTAACTGTATCTGAAATAAATATTCAACTTGATGCTGACCTTCACTCAGTCAATAAAGCAAGAGTTATCAAGAGCCTATTGTGCGCTGGGTACTGTGCCAGAGTTGGGTATACAGTGCTAACAGATTATGCAGAGTTCTCACCCTCCTGGGAAAGATAGATAATAAGCAAGTAACCAAACCCATATACCAATCCAAGTTGGAATAAGGATTAAGAAGGAACGAAGGAGGTAACAAAGAATAATGGAATTGGGGGAGGGCCTATGAGTGTGGTTAAAAAAGACGTTCCTAGGGAAGGAACATTCAAGCTGACTGTGAAAGATAAGAGGAATCAGGCAGGCTGGCGGTAAAACCACCCAGACTTGCAAACTGTGTGTGAGAAGTCCCTAAGAGAAAGTTCAAGAACTGAAATGAGGCCAGGGTGCTGGAGCACAGCAAGAGAAGATCTGAGTGGGCCCAGAAGAGGGAAAGTGGAAAGGTGTGCAAGGGGACGTGTTGTAGGATCCAAGGGACCACGGCAAGAATTGAGGATTCTACTTCAAAGCAAATGTAAATTACAGTTTGAAAAAGATTGCCATGGCTTCTTTTCTCCAAAAGAATACAAATTTCTTTATATTTTAAACTTCCCAGTAGAGCAGAAGCCAGACTTTGGAGTCAGAAGGATCTGGGTTTAATCCTACATGGGCCACTTATTCGCTGTCTATCCTTGGTGAGTTACTCATTCCCTGCTAAGTCTGTTTCCCCATCAGTGAGGTCAGGCTAAGCTGTGCTGCAGGAACAACAACAGAAAATACCCAGAACCTCAACGGCTTAATACCACAAAAATTAACTTTCTTTCTTCTTCCTTTCTTCTCAAAGTCCAGTGTGGGCTCTACAATCCTCCAGTGCAGAGCCCTCCCTCGCTGGTTCAGCCCTCCAGACCACTTCCTTCAACCTTCATATCAGCTGCTGTACAGGGTTGGTCGCTATGATAAAAAAAAGTTTCCCTCCGGGAGTGCCATCCATCACATGTGCTCACACTTATTAGATAGAGCTGGTCACCTGGCCACTCTTCACCTAGGGACAGGGCAGAGGAAGCCAAGGGCATACAGACTTCAGTGAATAACGGCGATTATACATTTCTCACCCAAATGGCAAAGGGCAAGTAGCAAATATTAGAAATAGTCTATGCAAAGTGCCTATGCCATATCTGGCACAAAATAAGTGCTCAACGAATGGTTTTGATGATTAATTTCCTCAAATTCCTAGAGCTTCTCCTCTGGGGAATCTCCTCCAGAGGGCTATATATTGGATATAGGCTACTGTGAGTAGCCTATTATGGGAGAAGGGAAATATGGAATCATCACATACATTTAGCGGTGATCCACAAACTATATATAGCCCATGGGCCAAATCTGGATGCCACCTGTTTTTTTTAAACTAAAGTTTTACTTTAGTAAATCCTAATCCAGTCCTCACTTTGTTTTCATGTGGATTCTCTGCCTAATTTGAAAAAAAAAAAAACAAAAAAAAAAAACAAGAAGAAGCTTGAGGAGCTTGAATTTATCCTGGACTTTATTTTCCCTGTCCACTGGTGCCAGTTGATTCAGAGAAGACAGGGGAGTTGTCAAAGCCAACCACCTCCAGATCCCAATCTCTACTCCTTCTTGGAGATTGCTGGTGATAGGTGCCCCCCCCTACTTTTCTTTATCCATGGCACCATTTTCTCTCTCTCTCTCTCTCTCTCTCGCCATGTACACCGTCTAATGGGGAATGGACGCTGCAAAAATTCAGGGAGTTTGTCGGCAACTGTGGTATTTTTTTAAACCACATTGGGGGTGGGGAAGAAACCTGTTGTAAATCCCGTCCCAAAAATACAGAGTCCACATGTTCACAATGGATAAATCAATTGCTCTAAATTAAATTCCCTAAACCTGAAAGGCCTGGGTCTCGTACTGGATTTATTCAGACTCTAGGAAAACAGTAATTTTCTAAGTCAACATCCTGACCCCACTTGAGTCAGCTGCTGATCATGATAAAGCCTTTCCCCACCACTTGCCGCCCCTTTGAAGGAATTAGACATACATCCCAGGGAGAAAAGTACCCAAGTCCAGGGGACAGAAACTAATCAAGATACATCAGCTAAAGTAGTAGGCACACCGCCTCACAGATGTCCACCTCCTAGTTCAGAGGCTGCTGGACCCCTACCCCACATGAGGATGTCACAGTCAGAAAGCTGCAAACAGCCCTGGTAGTTCTCCTCATCCAGGGCTGATGGCTCATTAATTAAGCCCCCTTCCTTTATTTTTTCCCCTAAACTTTGCATGACCTGGACTCTCTGACAGGTGTGACAGCAACATCCAATTCAAACTCTGAGCCATGACTCCAGAGGTAAGTAAACTTTGACAGGAGTAGCCACCCTACCTCCCATACAAATCTTCTCTTCCAGCACAGAATCACAGCTTAGTTGGTAGATTTCATGTTTGATCATCTATTGCTATAGCTTCAAGAGAGCTTTTAAGATCATGTGGTTTGGGTCTTTTCCTTTACAGGAAAGAAGTGGAAACTCCGAGGGCTAAGGTTACGTGGTCAGTGGTCTTTTCTCCTGTTCCATGCATCCCCATCCTGGTGAGTTTAAGTGTCACTGTTTCCCCAGAAGTATGATTATATTAGCTCAGGGATCTCGAAAGACTTTCACAATGATGGGGATTCAAATCTCTAAGGAACTTTTCAGATCATTTGGAGCTACACTCTTCTAGTGGGTAGATGCACTCCCAGCTGGAATCCACACTGTTCCCCAGGGCAGGTGCAGAGCTGCAGAATGAGCTCCTTCTGCCTGGGCTCCTGGGAGATTCCTGGAGACCTGGGAAGGTTTTGTGTTTTTAAGGCCCTCACCTTGAGGCCCTTCTGTCTCCCACCTTCTGATTCAGGGAGTTCTAGGGATTGGTGAATTTCCTTTGGGAGCTACTCTTGTGGATGTGCTTTCACTGCATACTCCTGCCCAAATTTGCCACTACACGGCAACCAAAATTTGAGGCTTCCTGGGGCTTGAGCACTGGGTGAAATGGTGCTCTTTGTTCCTTTTCTTCACTTTTATGGATCCTGGCCACCATTTCCTGAAGCATTCGTTTCACTTGGCACTTTGGGAGGAAAAATATTAAGTAATTTAATTTATATGTAATTTGACATGTGTATATTCAAATAAAGATGGAGTATAGCAAAGACTGAAAGGTCCTCAAGAATTTTTAAATGTAAATAAAACATGGGACTTCAAAGAAGCATCTGTTTGTGGCTGGCCACTCTGTTCACGGACCCTCCCCCAGGTCCCTCGGAGTAGCTTCACTTCTTTCACTGGCACTAAAGGAGGAAAGTGAAAAACTTTGAACTGATTGAATTATTCTGTTTACAAATGAGGAAGTAAAGCCTAGGCATTTAGGTGGCTCAGTGAGGCGGCTCCACGGGATGGTACGGAAAGGGTAGGCTTGGGGATCCGGAAGACTTGCTCTTGAGTTTTTTCTTTTTCCCTCGTGTGACTTCAGGCAAAATTTTTCACTTCTTCCAGACAGTTTCTCCAACTGTAAAGCAACTTAGGACAAGATTGTGTGGCTGTGAAGATATTGCCTGTAAAATAGAAGTTACTCAGTAGATGTTAGTTACCTTCCCCATGTGGCAGAGACAGGGAGTACAACTAAGCTCTATAACTTCCTTTTCATTAAGCCTAGTCCCTGGATATACATTTCTATATTTTTATATCCCACTGTCTGTCCTCACATTTGGTTCTCATTGGTTATTAGAAGTGGTAGAGTTTCCATTTTTATTTACCGTGTGAACGAATTCCCTCCTTCCTTCCTCCTAAGAAATCTGCCACCGGTAAATTCCTACTCACTCATCCTTTAAATTGCTGCTGGAATTCTAAATCCTTCATGAAATGTATCCCCTCTACCTCCCTGGCCCCAATTCCCTACTTTCACCACCCCCTCAGAGCATTTTGTAAGGTTATCTACATTAATACTTAGCATGTTGTGTTGTAATGGTCTGTTTACGGTCTGTCTCTCCACTTGAATATGCGCAAGGGTGGAACGTATTTCCCTTCCGAATCTCCAGCCCCTAACACAGAGGCAACTGGGCAAGGGTGCTCAATAAGTAAATGACTGCATGAATGGATGATTTGATGGAATGAATCACTTTGCCCTCACCCCCGACGAAGGAGAAATTAAAGTCTTAATTGCCCTCCGTGTCCAAGAGGAAGTGGATCCTTTTTATGGGGAAAGCCCAGAGCCAAAAAGTGGATGTGCCAAGACTCGCCTCTCTGCCATCTTAGTAGAGAACAGCTCCATCACCAAGCTTCCTGTGACACATCCAGCTCCCAGTTCATTTCTATCCCCACCACACGCTGACCTTCAAGACTGTGGCTCCCCGACTGTCTCCCCTCCGTGTAACCCGTCACCCGCCATCCACCAGTTCACCTCCCCTGCAATTAGCACCGCCAACTCTGTCTCAGAATGCCAGGCCAGGACCTGGAGTAATTGCAGCTCGAGATTCCTCCTGACACAAATGTTGACATTCTGTTGGCATAACTTGCAATAATGTATGCAGATTGCATCCTTCCAGGGCCATAATTATTACTTCTCGGCAAGAAATAGGTTATTCCCTGGCTTGATTTCTAGGAGCCAATTTCACTTTGAGAGCTGGCTTGTTTGGAGAAGTGAGAAGGAGAGAAGCCACGCTGGAATGCACCCAGGGAGCAGAGCTGTGTGGCCGGGTCTGGGCAGCACCCTACGGCCGGAGGAGCAGGAGCCTGGGAATCCAGAGTCCTAGGTGCCTCTGCTACCAGTTCGCCCTTCTAACTTCTGGAGCTGGGTCCAAGAAACATGTTTATAAGATCCTCAGATTATTCTTAAACACAGTAAAGGATCTCCCATGCTCACTTCACTTCCATAAATAAGGAACTCTGATCTGGGTTGAAGGCACAAGGGAATCCATGGGGACACAGGGTTGACCCACCGTCCTAGGTTAGAGAGCTTTAAAGGAGGCATTAAAAAGTGAGAAGGGACTGGCTTCCATTGCTTACTCTGTATCCTGTAGCTGGAAAAAGGTATCATCACATATTGGAAAACATTATCACCTTTTGTGCCACTTAAATCACCAGCTCTTACATCCATAGAATAAAGAAGTCTATACTTTTATATTCTGTAATTAGAAGTGGGCCTGTGTTCTGTACTAAAATAAAAAAGACTAAAACAGATTGCGATACTCTCATGAGGTCTAGTAGCATGTCAAATTGTTTTCTGTCTATTTTATGACTTTTTCTGTCAATATATCCTAGGACTAAATTTTATTTGAACAATTTGGACAATTCGTTTGTTCTCTTTGAGCTCAGTTTGGAATTCACTGGGATCTTCAGATCTTTTTCTAAGTCCTTTGTGCTTGACTAAGCCTTCATTATATCTTTTTGTCTATCCATGTGAGAAAAGGTATGTGATCACATCTGCCTTGGTCCCTGGCATATAATAGGTGCTCAAAAGTAAAGCTCAAAAGTAAATTGAGTGGGACATTAGCAGGATTGGACGCTCATTCCCCTAAAGGATGGACTATTTTGCCTTCCTGCATTTGCATTCCATCTTGAGGCCTCAGAGAAACAATCTGTGTATAGGCAATGGTGGTCAAACTCTGAATTATTCTCGGAGAATGGGGTCATTTGTCACGTACTTGTGTGTTCCCCTTGGGTCTTTGGGGAAGGAAGTGAGTCAGAGAAGTGAGGATAATGAACAGCACCTGGCCTGGCTCCCCATTCTGGAGAATATTGTTCCCAGCTGGATGTTCAGGCCACCCTAGTCCAATAAAGACTTCATGGTTCCACCCGTAATGTGTGTAGCTTCTCCCGAATGGGGACTGAGGGATGGAAGTACATCAATGGTCTCTTCTCCTTTCCTTTCTTCTCATTTTACAGGAAACTCACCACATCATAAACTCTGCAGGATGTTTCCCTCAGGGACTTTTCTTCTTTTGCCACCTCAGTCTTTACTCTGGCCTCCTGGGTTTCTGGCTGCCACCGGTGTGGGTCTGTGGTCCAACTGTGTGAGGCAGCCGGGCCAGTAGCCGTCGTGAGAGGTGCTCGTTAATTCACTTGATGGGCTGACTCCAGATGCATCCAGACCCATTAGAAGACAATGGTTCATTTGGTGCTTCAGCCCCTCTGTAATGAAGCGAGAATCCATGGGGTCCCCTGGCTGCTGGGATGAAGAAAAGGGAGCGGATGCACTCCCCGCCCCTCCAAGCCTTGGCTCTCGCCTTGAAACAGAATTGGAACCAAAGGGTCCAGACACCTCCTTTCTCAGAATCACACATTTCACACTTCCAGAGAGAAAGACAGGGCTGTTTTCACCTCCATCCTCCAGCCGTGTCAGTCTCGCATTCAAACATATCTGGTGGCTCCCCCGCCACCCGGAGAATGAAATCTGAACTCCCGAGCATGGGCTGTGAGAACCTTCATGTCTGGCTGCAAGCTTTCCTGCCAGCCTCATCTGTCTCTAGCTTCCACTGTCATCCCTACATGGCAGTCAGATCAGACCCCTCCTCCTGCACCAACATGCGCCCTTTGCTTTCTTAACCACGTGCCTTTGCAAATCTCATTTCCTCAACCTAGAATGCCCTGCCTTGCCCTCACCTTATCAGTCTATCAAAATCCTACATGAAAGACCCAGGAAAATATCATGTCCGCACTATAAAACATTCTTATTTCCTCTAACAGAAAGTAATTTCCTGTTATTATTTGTCTTCTTATTCTATTCATCCTGGACTTGGGGTTGTATAATTGTGTTTCTTAAAAGTCTCTCATTACGGGATTGTGAACTCATGGCATGGGGTCACCACTGTCTTATTCATCTCTCTCCTGCACGGTCCCTCATATGGAACCTTGAATATTTGAGGGACTCTGGAAATGTTTAAACAGAAAGTCATCCTCTCCTAGTCTCAAGATCTATTGTCTACGATATGCCACCTCAGGACTACTCCAAGCACTAATTCTAAGAGAATATATGTTTTCTTTAGGGTCACCACCTCTGAGGTCTGGAATAGGCTCAAGACCTGTCAAACCTGTGCTGAATAATTCAATATGGATCACCAAATTGTCTTGAGCTTTTTGGTAGACCCAAACTCAACTATCCTGCAAGGGATTTACATTAGTATACTGCTGCCTAATGCTTGAATGGTAAGGTGGTAAGGTGGTACCTGAGGCCTTTTAACTTATCTTCGGGCCTCCACCCTGAGCAGCAGCTGAGAAGACAGCTCCCAAAATGACCCCATCACATTCACCTCCTAGAGATTAAGCTGTACCATCCATCCTCCCTTTTCCTTCCTGTGCCAGCAGGTAGCTGATAACATCAAAAATGCAAAAGAAACAGTCAACAAAACCAAAAGACAACCGACAGAATGGGAGAAGATATTTGCAAATGACATATCAGATAAAGGGCTAGTATCCAAAATCTATAAAGAATTTATCAAACTCAACACCCAAAGAACAAATAATCCAATCAAGAAATGGGCAGAAGGGTGCCTGGGTGGCTCAGTTGGTTGAGCGACTGCCTTCGGCTCAGGAGTTCCTGGAGTTCCAGGATCGAGTCCTGCATCGGGCTCCCTGCTCGGCAGGGAGTCTGCTTCTCCCTCTGACCCTCCCCCCTCTCATGTACTCTGTCTCTCTCTCTCATTCTCTCTCTCAAATAAATAAATAAAATCTTAAAAAAAAAAAGAAATGGGCAGACACATGAACAGACATTTTTCCAAAGAGGACATTCAAATGGCCAATAGACACATGAAAAAGTGCTCAACATTGCCGCTGGGCATCAGGGAAATCCAAATCAAAACCTCAATGAGATACCACCTCACACCAGTCAGAATGGCTCAGATTAACGAGACAGGAAACGATGCAGAGAAAGGGGAACTCTCCTGGACTGTTGGTGGGAATGCAAGCTGGTGCAACCACTCTGGAAAACAGTATGGAGGTTCCTCAAAAAGTTGAAAATAGAGCTACCATACAACCCAGCAATTGCACTACTGGGTATTTACCCCAAAGATACAAATGTAGTGATCCGAAGGGGCACGTGCACCCCAAAGTTTATGGCAGCAGTGTCCACAATAGCCAAACTGTGGAAAGAGCCAAGATGTCCATCGACAGATGAATGGATAAAGAAGATGTGGTGTGTATGTGTGTATATATATATATATATATATATATATATATATATATATATATACACACACAATGGAATATTATGCAGCCAAAGAGGAATGAAATCTTGCCATTTGCAATGACGTGGATGGAACTGGAGGGTATTATGCTGAGCAAAATAAGTCAATCAGAGAAAGAAATGTATCCTATGATCTCACTGATAGGAGGAATTCTTAACCTCAGGAAACAAACTGAGGGTTGCTGGAGTGGTGGGGGGTGGGAGGGATGGGGTGGCTGGGTGATAGACACTGGGGAGGCTATGTGCTATGGTGAGTGCTGTGAATTGTGTAAGACTGTTGAATCACAGACCTGTACCTCTGAAACAAATAATACATTATATGTTAAAAAAAAAAGAAGAAGAAGATAGCAGGAGGGAAATAAAGGTAGAGCTGAGTCTTTAAGGATAGGAAGCAGTTGTTCAGGTTCAGGGCAGGTAAATATTTCTCTAAGAAGCTGAGGAAGAAAGCAGTGAAGGGTGTGTTTATAAAATAGGAGGAGATCTGTGATAGTGGACAGTACAGTGTCCATCAAGACATTGCAAGAAACGAGGCTGAAGAGCCAGTTCATGGAAGGGCTTTAACGTCAAGCTAATTCGTTTGGAATTTATACCAAGGGGATGAGGAATCGCTGAAGGGTTGTAAGCACAGGGAGACCATGGCCAGGTCTGTTCTGTAAAAGGTGACTAGAGGGGGAGCCTTCTGCTGTGTCCATATCCCTCTCTTCCTTCTCTGCCTCCTATAAAGCACAACTCCCTAGGCTCATCATAATGTCTCTTACGGCTTGTCCCTAAATCCCGTGGTGGTTCCCCCTTCCTGAGCAGAGAGGGAGAACAGCTGGTCACCATCCCACTTGAAAACTATTCTTGAGATGTTTCCCAAAATGTGCTCTATGTCTCATTCAAATTGGATTTATTCTGGTTCCCACGATCAGTGCCCTAGTTAACTGTTCCATGTTCCTTGATAGTTGCGACACAGTCCCAGGAGCTTGGGTGGTGCATGCACAGGACCACCTGCCCCGAGAAGCTGAACGCACTCATCCCTCTAGCTAGTCATTAAAACTCTCCTCATCATTGCCTCTTTACATTCTCACACAACCACTTGCATTAACTTGCTTTATAAGGAACTTTCTCATTATGCATATGAATATAGCTTCTCAGGGAAGCCTGGGTAGAGATATTATACCCATTTAATAGATGAAGAAAAGAGATGTTCAAGATCACTCAGGGCAAAGACAGAAGACTAAATTGGGAAGCAGGGCACCTATGTTCTTGTCCTGGCTCAGTCATCAATTAGCTGGGAAATATTGTAAAATGAGGCTATACATTTATTCTGAGACTGCATCATAAAGGAATTTCGTTGTATTCATTAATTCAACACCGATTTATTGAGTACCCACCTTGTGCCAGGAACAGTTCTCAGAAGAAGCCTACTGAACAGAACTATCCCTGCGGAGCATCCCTTTCAGCTGGGGAGTTAGACTATAAACAGATAAACAAGTGAGTATATAGTATCAGACATACAAGTACAATGGAAACCATAGAGCATGATGGAACTTTATGCTAGATGGTGCTACCTTATATACAATGAAAAGAGATTGCCTCTCTAAAGGGATAACTTTGAAACCGAGAACCTATTGAAGACAAAGAATAAGGCATGAATATAGCGGTGGAAAGCTTTCCAGGCTGAACAAACAGCAAGTTCAGAGGTCTTGAGTTGAGTATATGCTTGGCATGTTCTAAGAACAGCAAGGTCAATGTGGCAGAGGCCAGACCATGCAGAATCTTGCAAGTCAGGATGGGGACTTTGGATTTTGCTCTAGGGTGATGGAGTGCCATTGGAGGGATTTGAAAAGGATTAGATTCAGCTTAAAAAAAAAAAGAAAAAAAAAACCTACTCTGGTTGCTATTGTTAATGGGGGCATTTGTTGGATCAGGGGCAAGAATGGCCACACTCACAGCCTTTGGAGGCGGTTGGCCTAGTCTGCGTGAACAGTGAGGCTTGTGGTCCCTTCATTTCTGTCCCTTGCTGCAGGCTATGTCTGGCCAAGTTAGGACAGGAATCCAGCTGTTTTGAATTGTGTTCTACCGCATGCTCCCTTCCAAAGCACCAGATATAGTTCAGATGAGCCAGTTTAATACTGCAGCCTATCCGAAGCCATTAAAGGTTGCTTGTTACCAAGCTATAACTCAGCATTATAGAACAATACCTATGTCCATATTCCAAAGCCCTTGTGTGTGCTTTCTGAAAGTTCTCACCTGCATACCTTTGCTCATGTTGTGTTCTTTGCTCCGAATGCTTGTTCTAACCCTGTCAATCCCTCAAAGCCCAGATAAAATAAATTCTGCCTCTTTAGGGAGACTTTTTCCAATCATCAGAGCCCACAGCCTTCTGTTTATATATCAAGTACCTGCTCTGTATCAGGCTGTAGGTGCTGGATATGAAGCAGGGAAGGAGTCGGGCATGGTCCCCACCCTCCTGGAATGTTCCTTCTTATAAGTACACCAAAGAACATCAGACAATGACATATCAGGAATGAGGAGTGTGCCATGGGACAGAGTACCTGTAAGGATATTTTAGATAGTGTAGTCAGGAAAGTCTGTTTCTGCCCAGGTTCCCTATCTGTTTAGTGGAAAGAATATTCAAGAGGGTGTGTTGACTGGGAATCAAGTTCCCAACCAAATTCCTTACACAGAGTGTGCTGTCGACAGACGTCATTAGGATCCGAGCGATGGAGAAAGGGAGAGCAGGTGGTAGTGGTAAAAGGAAGAAACGTGGGAAGAGAGGAAGCGAACAAGCGCCTATCTTGGCGACAAAGGTATCTTTGAGAGGACATACTGTCAAGCGCATGTGTCCTACTTTGGTGTCTCCATGGAAGGTGTCTCCGCGGGAGACTGACAACAGTTTGTAGACTCAGAGCCTGCCTGTGGGGCTGTGGAACTGGTTTCCAGCATGTCTGCACCACAGGGTCCTCCTACACACCATGGGGCCCACAGATTGCCCATGGGTGGGCTGCCCAAGGGTCCTGCTGGACAGGATGTGGAGAGGTCGCGGTGGTCTCCTTTGCCCCCCTAAGTTATCTGGGGTCCTGTATTCCACGGGGAAAGTGCTGGAGGTAGAAATTCTAATTTCCTCCAACAATGACTCCAGTTTCCAGTTAATATGCTAAGAAGAGAGGAGACACTGGCCTCTGGGGACACTGTCACTACTCGGTGGCATTTGTTAAAATTAGCTGATGGGCAGCCTTCTTTTTCCCAGTGGAGACCATGAAAAGCTCACATCCACATTCGTTACCCTGACCGCACCCCCCTTCATGTTCCCTGGCTGAATAAAATGTGACTTTTCTCCTGAGTAATTGATGTTCTTTCTGTCTTGTTCCCCAAAGCAGTACAGGCTTTATTAGCAAAGGAAACAGTGGCTCACCTTCCTTGTTACCGGTGCTAATGAAATCTCCCCTGGTTGACAACTTACAAAACAGGAGGGTTATGAGGATGGGCCCTAGTGGACCTTCCTCTTGCCCAGCCCTGACCCATGGTACTGATAACTCCTACTTAAAGAGGGGATAGGAAGAAAATTGGAGATGGAAGGGGAGAGAAGCCAGGCTGTGACCATATTCACTCACTAACTTGCCCACCTAT
The DNA here is from genome assembly GCF_037043125.1 of Eumetopias jubatus. NCBI lineage: Eukaryota > Metazoa > Chordata > Mammalia > Carnivora > Otariidae > Eumetopias > Eumetopias jubatus. The sequence goes on along the minus strand of NW_028274821.1, from coordinate 80,369,686 downwards.
CTATCACTCTATCTATTATTGATTGATCAACCGATCCATCTATCTTTACTAACTTACCTATTCTTTCACTCATTCACTTGATCTATCAAGGTTCTTTGGTTAAGCAATCCAATTCTGAATATTTTAAGAAAACAAAAGAGGGAGTATTGGAATAATACCAAAACAACTTGGTCTTCAAAAGCTAAAAGGAGGGGCGTCTGCGTGGCTCATTCAGTTAGGCTCCTGCCTTTGGCTCGGGTGATGATCCCAGGGTCCTGGGATCGGGTCCCATGTTGGGTTCCCTGCTCTGTTGGGGAGTCTAATTCTCCCTCTCTCTCTGCCCGTCCCCGCTCTTGTGCACACTCTTGTTCTCTCTCAAATAATAAAATCTTAAAAAAAAAAAAAAAAAAGCTAAGGGGCACCTGGGTGGCTCAGTCGGTTAAGCAGCTGCCTTCAGCTCAGGTCATGATCCCAGGGTCCTGGGATCCAGCCCCGCATCTGGCTCTCTGTTCAGCGGGGAGCCTGCTTCTTCCTCTCCCTTTGCTGCTTCCCCTGCTTGTGCTCTCTCACTCTCTGTCAAATAAATAAATAAAATCTTAAAAAAAAAAGCTAAAAAGGATATAATGGATTGAATTGTGTCCCCCCTCCACACGCCCCCCACTGCCAAAAGTCACACATTGAATTCTTAACCCCCCAGTACTTCGGAATGTGACCTTACTTGGAACTAGGATCACTGCAGTTGCTATTAGTTAAGTTAAGATGAGGTCATCCTGGAGTCTAGTGGGTCCCTAATGGTGTCCCTATGACTGGTGTCCTTATCAAAAGGGGACATTTAGGGGTGCCTGGGTGGTTCAGTCAGTTAAGCGTCTGCCTTCGGCTCAGGTCATGATCCCAGGGTCCTGGGATCGAGCCCCACATTGGGCTCCCTGCTCCGCGGGAAGCCTGCTTCTCCCTCTCCCTCTGTCTCCCACCTTGTGCTCTCACTCTCTCTGTCAAATAAATAAATAAAATCTTAAAAAAAAAGAAAATTCTTTTAAAAAACAAAACAAAACAGAAGGGGACATTTGGACACAGCAACAGACACGCACAGAGAGAACACAATTTGAAAAGACGCAGGAAGAAGATGGCCATTGACAAGCCCTGGAGAGAGGCCTGAAACAGATTCTCCCTCACAGCTCTCAGACAGAACCAGCCCTGTTGATACCTTGACCTTGGACTTCTAGCCTCTTGAGCTGTGACACCATACATTTCTGTTATTTAAGCCCCCCAGCTTGTGCCCTTTGTGATGCTTTGAGCTAGCAAACCAGTATGATGATAGATGTAAGAATCAGCAAGACCAAACCAAAGAAAATAACTCAGGAAGAAAACAGAGCAGTTCCAAGCATTTCAGCAATTAGATCTGTGGGATCTTTTTGGAGCTCGCGGTGAGAAGACTCAGACCCAGTTTCTCCCATCACTCTGTCTTTGTTCTCGTTCCCACAGTGGGAATCTGACTGGCCCAGCTTCATGAGGGGTCTCTGCCCTTGTGGCAGTTAGCCCCAGCTCCCAGAGGGTGGAGTGGCACACCCATGGCCCCTGAGGACTCTCAGAGACTCTGGCAGAAACGTGGGAGAGTGTCCGCATTAAAAATGCGTACCTACTCTGGCCCCAGTTTTCGGCTAAGTTCTGGGAAACTTGTCTTCAAGGCAATTTTACTTTGAGAGAGACAAAGCACATGTCCACCTAAGAGCATGGAAAGAGAAACAGGAGCTCTAAGGGAAGCAGATAAAGGCACAGGAGTACACAGATGACTTCTATAGGAGTTCAGGGTAAAGTTTCATGAAGAGGTGGTCCTAAAACCTTGACATGTGGATAAAATTTAGACATGCAAATTCTAAGAGAAGGATTTTTGTACCTGAAGAAGCAAAAGCGGAGACATGGAAGCAACAGAGGATTATCCATGGTGGAGGGCAAGGAAGTCTAGCCGCAGGGACTGAGTGGGACAGAGCAGTGGTAAGTTCATTCAAACACTGTGGCCAGGTCCCAGAGGGTTAGGTGGCTGTCTTAGAGGCTTGAAAACGACTGAGCTGATGGTGGGGAGTCAGTGTATGCTCTGCCAAGGGCAGCGCGATGATTGTAACTGTGCTTCAGGTCTAAGATAAGAACAGCAGCGGTGGGTAGGCTGGATCTACACTGAGGAAACTGAGGGCAGAGACATCAATTAGCAGTCAACTTAGCCCAGGTAGACAGACAAGACAAGAGAGGATGGGATGATTGGAAGGAGTTGTGTGCATTTGACCCGAACTTTCCTGCCTCTGTGACACTGACCTTGCTGAAACCACGATCTGGAATGTTCTATCTCCATCTTGTCTTCCTTTGAGGCTCCATGAGTCAACCTTCTCCACGAACCTTCCCTGAGTTTCTCATTTGGCAGGAATTTCTTCCTCCTCTGACCTTGTCTGGTGCTTTAACTGCACTGTTCTTCATAGGCCCAGAAAACTTTTGTTCAAGGATTTATTCATGAAATGATTAGCGAATGCCTACTGTATGCCAGATACTCTATTACGCAGCATGGTTCAAGAGCTAAGCAGCTAGGCTTTGTCGATATATAGGAGCTCTTTTTGCAAATTTCCCAGCTTTCCCACTAGACTGGAAGATCTTTAAAGAGAGAGACCACTCCCATCTCTACCCTCTGTGCCTCACGATGCCCTATGCAGGGTCAGCTCCCGATACGTTGGCCTAATCGATGACGGATGGCAACATGTTCCAATCATGTGTTTTATTTCATGTTAAACACATAAATCCACAAATATATACTCTGACCTTGAACGCAGCCACTTTTCACTTGTTTGGGCTGAGCTTATAAAAAAAGAAAGGGTAGGTTGATTGATTCTTTATCTTAATTACAAATCTTTTTATGCTTTTCTATGCCTATAATATTATATCATATACCTGAGATGTCTGCGTACAAGTACCTCTCGATGATGATTGAACATTCAACATCGAGCTCGGAGGAGCGACAAATGGCCTCGTTATTCCTTATGGCATCTTGGAGAGGTAGCTTAGAGACAGGCCTCATTTTCTGTGCTTCCTAAGCAAAGACACAGGGGCCCACGTAGGTGTAGGGGAGGGGCTGAGGGCACAGAGCTACTTCCACATTAGAACCCAGAACCCTTTCACAGTAGATACAGAAAGGTCAAGAAAGACTACCAAGCTTAGCCCTCTCTGGACAGATGGAGAACTAAGGCCTGGATGAGAACCCAGCTCCTCGTGCCGGGGAAAGATGTGGAACCAGATAATTGATATTAAAGTATTAATGACTTCAAATTCATAGAACTTTAAACATTTAAACCTCTTTCATTCCACCATCCATCTCATGAAAAGATTCCTCTCCACAGTATTTTTAAGGGGGTCGTTAAGGTCCTGCTTACATACCTCCAAGAAGGGGAACTCACTACCTTTTGAGTCAACCAATTCCATTGATAGGCAACTCTCACTTTTTAAAGCATTTTAAAGCTGAAGCTTACCTCTTAGTAGCTTTTATCCATTAGACCTGCCTTCTGGGGACACATAGAATAAATTTGTTTCCAATCCACATGGAAGCTTTTAAGGTATTTGAAGACAACTGTCAAGCTATCTAGCCAGCCTACGCCGTTCCAAGCTAAACATTCTCAATTCTTTCAAGAGATCTTCCTATGAAATAGGTTCTTCCCTCTCATTATCCAATTTACTTGTCAAGAGCTCACTCTGGCCTTTCAATGCTCCTTTCAAAATGTGGTCTATAGAACTGCATCTGTAACTCCAGTTGAAGTATGCCTCTGGTTTCACCTCCTTTGTTCCAGTTCTTATACTTACGTTACTATGGCCTGATGCTCACTTAGTTTGTCTGTGGACTCAGGTTGAATGAATCACTTGCAAAAACTTCCAATTCTTTTTCAGGAGGGCTACTGCAAAGCTACATTTTCCATTTAATTAGAAAGAACTTCTCCCAGGGATATTTACTTTCTGAGGGACATCTGCATAGTTTGGATAACATTATACCCCAAAGAATGGCTTCCTAATGGCAGATATTTAGACGCTGTGACCCTGAGGAGAGACAGGAGTTGTCCTTCACTACACCGCTTTTTCTTCTCCTATTCCCCGCCCCCGCCCCCGTGACCCCTTGCGACCCCTCCTGCCACGTGCCCCAGAGGAATGATGGGAGAGCGCATAGAGGCATTATGATCTCCCAATCAAGTCTTCTTCCCAAATGTGGAAACCCTGGTTCCAAAAATATGCAATTAGCTATAAATCCATGGTACTGTCTCCCAAGTGGTCTCAAGTCCTGCATTGCTGGAGGTCATAGAATTTTACGGATATTTCATTAACACTGGAGGATGGCCCTTCCTCACTAATGATCGCCTAACATTTAATAAACACAGCCCAAGAGTTTTACAACCTGTTAACTTGCAAGTGGCAATAATTAACCAAAAATGATAAATAATTAAGGCCTAATTACATGGTATTAGTCATTTCATTTTCCAGCCCATGCAGTAAGTGGGTTTGAACTGCTGAGCAGGGCTCCTTTGCCATCCCTCCGCCGTCATTGGAGCGGGGCTTCCGGGAGCTCTGGAGCCACACATGCCTTTATGGGGGAGATGAGATGAAAATTGGCTCATTAGACCAGTAATTGGACTGTTTCCCTCACCAAGGCACATTCACATGGAATGGTTTGCATGCTTTGGGTTTGGAAGAAGAACAAATGGCTGCACGAGTGATCCCTGGTTTCTCTGACACTGAGGAAGGGAAGGGCTGGGTGGAGAACAGAGTCTGTGAGGCATAGAGGAAAAGCATGGCCGGCAGAGGCAGGGTATTGGAGCTTTCCTCCCATCTGCCGGAGGGCCACAGGCAAGATACCTCCCTTCTCTGGGCCTCTTACCAGGGGGCATGTGTGAGTGGGGAGGGGGGCGTGTTAAACAAAATACTGGGGCACTCTCTACCTGAGAGGTCCAGAAGATAAACATCCCCTTGTTTATCCGGTTACAGTTGCCCAAAGAATATCGTGAGAATCTCTGCCTTCCTCTCTCAACTGGGTTTGCTTTGCGTCGACCTCATTCACAGATTGAATGTCCCCTTGTAGTCACAGGTGGCTTCTATCACTTTCTGAGGCTGTGAGCTCCCAGTTCATGTCCCTGGGGAAAGGTGCGGGGAGCTAGGTCAGCTTTACCAAAGAGAAAACCCATCTAAATGAAGATAAGGATGGTGATAGAGATGATGGAAAAGATGGCACTGAACACAAACCTTTGGGGAGCACTTTGTACATTTCGAGCAATTAGATGAAATGTATCACAGGCTTTACCCCGCTTTGACCTCACAGTAAAACTATGAGATCGGGACTGTTCTTGTTCCCATTTTACAGATGGAGAAACTGGTCTAGAGCAATTCACCCACACAGCTACAAAATGGTGGACCTGGGGTTGGCATACCACTGGGCTCCTTCACAGATATGCATTGCAATTTGCAGAGTGTTTTGATATTCAGGACCTCGCCAGGCCCTCAACAAGAATCCTGTAGTACGGGTATAAGTGTACCCACCCCCATTTCACTGGTGGATCTATATAACCCCTGTGCAAGAGGTGTGCCCAGACACAAGGCACAGCTGTTTCTGCAAAATAAGGGGTTAGGTCAGACCAGCAATTATTTTATTTTATTTTATTTATTTGTTTTTTTTTTTAGAGAAAGAGAGAGAGATCATGTGCAAGAGGGGGTGGCGGGGGGGGGAGGCGCAGAAGGGAGAGGGAGAGAGAGAATCTCAAGCAGACTCCCTGCTGAACACAGAACCCGATGCAGGGCTCGATCCCATGACCCTGCAATCATGACCTGAGCCGAAATCAAGAGTTGGACACTCAACTGACTGAGCCACCCAGGTGCCCCAGACCTGCAATTTTTAAACTGTGACCCTCAGGTCCTGAAGATCTTTAGAGAGTTGCCCCAGGGAAAAAGAGGCTGTGTCCATATGGGTCCATATGAGCCTGGAAGCCCTCACCCCCGAATAAAGTCAGGGTAGCTCAGCTTTCGTCAAATTTACATACTGGATTTTTATTTGTGACTTCCATTGGAAGTTGTTAAAAGAAGAAAAAAACATGGACACTCCAACAGATTAAAGTCACTCAGACTCCCAACTGCTAGGAGTCCAGACATTTCTTGGGCTTATCCCTCAGGGCAGACTCCCTGGGTCCTTGTCCCACACTCACGTGCAGCAGGGAAAGCATATCTAACACCTGGGGTTTAATCTCGGTAAGCAAGCAGGAGAGTGGATTCGGAACTTTTCCACCAGTGCAGATAGAGGGGGACTGGGGCCAAGTGGATTCTTGGGGTTGGCCTGGAGGTTTTCTTCCAGGTGTTAGCCTACCTAGGTTGTGCTATGCTTTGTCTGAGGTGTGTGAGATAGTTACAGACACCAGGGCTGAGTCCTGGCCCCTTTACAACTCTGCTCTAGGGCACAGAGGACATCAGGCTGTCTCTTTGGGTTTCAGTTGTACCACATGCAATGATTATTTATAGTAATTTTATTGAATGCATCTCTTCCCCCTCCTCGACTATTTCCCATGAGGGAGAGGGACCCTGGCTGTCCTAGCACTCAGCCTAGCACCCACACTTAGGTGATCGGTAGCTTTTGTTAGGTGCTCGTGTAGAAGGAATAGGTTGTGCATATATGGGGTCCTTCTCAGATCTAGTCCTCCAGGAAGGTGTTTGGACTCAAATAAGTGTGGGTAAGGTTGGAGAGTTTTGTCTCTGGATGAGCAGCTGATAACTGTCACATGGGGATGGGAGGGGAGCCGAACAACACTGAGGGGCCAACCTGGAACTGTGCTCCATCCTCATCAGGTGAAGGAAGAGGCAGGAACCCAGTTGCCGCCCCCGACGGTGGTGCTGTACTTCCTCTGGAGGAGTAAGAAAGGATCAGAGTTCTGGTTCAGATAGGAGCAAGTTGCGCTGCCCTGAGTGGAACCCCACCCTTCTCACCATGTCTCCCTCTCAGGCCTCCAGAGAACAAGTCTGGGCATCCATCTGTCTGCCGCCTCCCTGGGGTCCTACCGCCTGCAAGCTGAAAGGCTCGGTTGCCTACTATGCATCAAGGGGTGAAAAGATCGTGCTGCTTGAAGTAAACAGCATCTGTTGCCAAGTTAATGTGAAAACTGAGGCTCATTCCCGGGAAGGAAGTTAGGAAACACTCGGCTTACCAAGAAGCTGGGAAAACCCACCACAAAGATCTCCCAGGTTCACCATCACATGCCCTTGAGAGAGGGAGGCTTAGATAATTTAGGGTGCTATGGCAAGAGGAGTGGTACAGAGAATCCCAGATGACCCCAGGACCCTGGCTCTGCTTCTGACCTTGGATGGCCCCCTAGACCTCTCTGGTGCAATATTTGTCAAGTGAGAAGACAAAAGCCGGTTGTTCCCCTACCTTCCGGGAAGCTAATTAATAACTCAGCCTGGCAGAAAAAAAGAAAACTTCCCCACCCACACCCCTGTTCTCTCACTCTGCTACTGTCAGCCTTAGCTTCTCCCCAGGGGAGTGGGGCTGACAGATGGTGGAAAGAAACAGGGAGCAAGGGGGGCTTAAGTCTATTTTTGGAGACTGTTTCAAAGTTCTTCAAGGAACTTCGGGAAGAGGCATCTTCTGCTCTGCCTTCTATCTGCTCTACACTTCATGCAACTGCAAGGACATACTTTTCCAAAGGCTAAGAATATATGTGGCCACACATATGCCCATGTTCCCTGTCAACAAGTGTATATTGGCTTTAATTATCATTTATCTGGTAGTGCAAATTAAAGTTCTTTACGTTGGCATTCAAGACCTTTTCATTGTTACCTTCTAGGTTCCTCTTTTATGCTTCTGGATCTCTCTCCTCGTGGGGCTTTCCACTGAATGGGAAGAGCCAGATAAGTAAGCAATTGATTATAAAATCAGCAATCAGCCGTGAGGTTGTGGCTGGAAGCTGGTCCCTCCAGGAAGTCTTCTCTGATTTAGCCCTGATTTATCCTATTGCTCCCATTGCTCTTTCCTTGTCCTGGTACTGATTGACCTGCATGGCAATTTCTGAGTTACCACCTCTGCTAGTCAACGGTGAGCTCTATGATCACAGGGCTACATCTGTCTTTGTTCATTCTGCGGTCCCAACACTCACATAGTCTTGACCACGTGATGGGTTCGAGATAAACAGAATCTGTTCCTAGAGCTTTCCCCAAAGCTGTACCATCTGCCTCTTCTCTTTCTGAATAAGCTTCACTTTCACAAATCCATACACCTGTAAAAACAATTATATCCTCTCAAGGGAATGCTCATCTCATCCCACCTAGATTTTTTTATGTTGCTTGTACTAGCTCCCTCAATAGTTACCATATTCCAGGTAAATAGTCTAATGCTACCTTTCAAGTAAATATTGAAAGGAATAATAAAAATACAACTTTCCATTATTTCCACAGTGGTTTACATTTTGCAAAGCAGCTCATCTATTTTCTTATTGAGGAACCTAACCTGGTTTCAGAGGAGACCCCACTTCCCCTCAGAGACATTGGAACTTTCTGGACCTATTTATATGCCCGTTCTAACTCAGTTGTCTCACTGTCTAGAGTCTCTTCCCTCAGCTTTATATACCTACTCCCCACCCTTATATACCTTGATGTTGCTCCATTAAATATTTACGCCAAGATTCATTATTTGTCCTTTAAATATTTATAAGCTTGGGAGCCCATATCAGACAATATGTATTTCCTTCTCCAAGAATAGTCTGTTAATTAAGCCTACAGTCCACGAGTTTCTTCTAGGCAGCCTATATTTTTTCTTCTCTGGCCTGGCCCCAGAAGACTGGCCTATCCTTCACAAAGCCATTTTACTACCTGCCCGAGCTGTTCCTTGCTTCCAGGTCATTTTGGCCACCTGTGCACTCTTCAACAAGGGCAGATGGTTTTCCTCTCCAAAGTTTGGGAATAGGCAGACAGCCTGAGGTGCAATTTCTCGTGTTTTTCTGGAAAAGGGGTGAGCTTCCTGTTTAAGCACATACAGCTTTCTGTGATATTTAAGGACAGAATCCAAAAGGCAGGAGGGGATTTTTTTTAGGAGGGTTGGTGGTGTGGACCATGACAGGGAGAACATTGACCCATGATGGACTTCACAGGGAAAGCAGGATTTCTTTGGAGGAAGTCTGTTGGGTCTCTTCAAGGACCGGGATGGGCCTGAAGTCATCATTCAAACTTGAGGGTTGTGGGACTCAATCTTTCTATCACCTCCTTCCCCAAATGTTGTTTTCTTTATCAGACCTCCCCAGATTACATGGGGAGAAGAGCTCCGGACCCAGTCCTCTGTTGAGTGTAGGAGAATAGCACTGAGGGGTATGCACGGGGAAAGGGGGCAGGACAGTGTAGACATTTGGAGAATGGGCACTGGGTTTGAAGCCTAGTTTTCTCCTGTAGTCACTAGGTGACCAGTAATGAACACTCTATTGACATTCTCTGACCTGGGGATTGGGGGCTTACTATGTGCCACGCACCCTGGTAATCTCTTCACGTACATATCTCATGGAATCTTCCCAATGAGGTGACTTTTATCCCCGTTTCGCAGAAAACAGGTGCTTAGACCTTATACGACTCACCCACGTTCGAGCAGCTTGTCAGAGGCAGAGCTGGGACTTGGATATGAGCACTCTGATTCCAGAGAGCCCATGTCAAGCAGGCTCTGAGCCTGTTTGCCAATCCATAGATCCAGATAATTATACTGACCTCATGGTCGAGAGGATGAAATGAGATGGTGGATTTACCATAGTTCACATCGTGGCTAAAGTAGAGTTCCCCAAAGAAATGGTAGCCTCTGCTACTCGTATTAATAATCACAAACAGGATAATAACATTTTAATTGAATAAGATGTCCCTCGGAATGGATTCCTGGCCTTTGGATTTGTTCAGGGAGGGTCTAGGCAAGAAGATCACGGTCATTGATGGGAGTTTGGTAAAAGGTATTTAAGTATTAATCAGAGGGACTTTAAGTTCTCTCAGGCCCGTAGTTCTACGATTCTAAAAATGAAGCACCCAGCAGGCAAAATAGTGTAAGTAATGTTACCTTGGCTTCCCTCCAGCAGAGGCAGTCCTTCAGGGAGAAAGTTTGGTTCTAGAGCCCTCTTCTCTCCCCTTCTCTCACACAGGCTGCTCTGAGCACTCCAGTTGCCCTTTCCCGACCCAGGACTCACACCTTCCTTGATCCAACCTGCAGGGAAGTTCTTCTCAACCCTGGGATTTATCCCTCTGCTTCCAATCCTCAGAGAAAAGAGCCCTCCTGGACAGAGGTAGAATCTGGACCCTGAAGCCCATCTGATTTTGGAGTAATTTGTATAAGGATATTAATGAGGTAACTCTCTTCCAAGTACCCTGCTGGGTTTATAAAGGCATCTTCAAACATGAAGGACACCATTTGGGAGGGGGACCTTTATTCTACTTTAATTATATCTGGACATTTGCTTTATTTGGTGTATGCGATGGGTCAATTTATACAGCAAAATTTACTGAGCACCTACAATGTTCAAGGTACTGTGTTAGGTGTTAGGGATTCAATAGTGAGAAATAAAGATTGACCATGTCCTTCATGAAGCTTATAGTCTAAAGGGAAAGAAAATACTCAATCATGGAATCTCAGGTGATGCTAATCATGGCATTCACTTGACTAGGACTCTGTAGAGAAACTTCAAATGTATTAACTCTCATTCTTCCTTAGCAAATTCGTAAGTGGTGACTCTTAATATTTTTATCTTATAAGAGAGGAGACTCAGCCTTCTCCAACTAGAGTTGAATCTCAAGAATAATTTAATACATACCTGTGTTTTAAACACTATCAACTATCAATGACACCATCAGGCAAATGGAGAGTGAGCATACGATGTTTAAATCTTTAGTGAGGAAAACAGCTCCTTTTGGTTCCCTGGTTAATGAGTTTATTTTCATTTTGATACATGCTAATCTGCCAGGTGTGTGGTGGGGTTAAACGAGACAATGACACTAATAATAAGATCTCAATCTCTTCATAGGCTCTGGGCTGTATTAGTAAGTTCTCAAAAATATCAGTTCCATTCAATCTAGCTTACTCTTCCAGCTTTCCACATTGAAATGAGTGCCCTAAATATTTTTCACTTACTAGTTGCCCTTCAGTTGGAACAACTTTAGTGACTGAGAGCTTTCACATCAGTGGAGAAGAGTGGTTTGTGGACCAGCAGCCTCAACAGTGTCTGGGATTTTATTTGAAATGCAAATTTTGAGGTCCCATCCGAGACCTACTAAATAGGAAACTCTTCCATGTTTTAACAAACCCTCCAGGTGATTCTGATGCAAGTTCAAGGTAGACAACAGCTGACCTACAGTGCAAAGAAGCCCGTTCCTTCTTAAAACAGAACTTCTTATCCTCTCCCTTCGCCCATCTCAACTATTTCAGTCCTTTAACAAATCAATGGGCATCAGCATTGTCGTGCCTTACGGAAGATGATAGAAGTTTCCTGAGTCATGAAGGCTGGCTCTCCATTATCACATTTAAGAGAGCTCTTCCTGGGATTCAGAACCAGCAGTCAAACCTTTGTTCTCGGTCCTGCGGGTTGTCAGGAAGACATTCATCATTCAGATCGATGTTTTCATCAGCTCCTCTGCTTCCACAAAAGTGTGAGCGGTGGTTTCAGTGCCACTGCTTTGCTTCAGGGTAGGAGTAGGGAGGGAGAGGTGAGAGCACATTGGGAGTGTCTTTCTATTCAGCCAAATTTGCGTAAGTCCTCAAGCTTCTGCACACTCTTCAGCCATGTTTAAGCACAAGTATCCATCTCATCACACAGAGATACCTAAGCATTGTCTTGGTTACCATTGTAACCAAGCTTCTAGCATGATGCCAGACACATAGCAGGTGCTCAATAAATACTTGTGAGTAAATGGATTCCACTATACTCTAATTATTATGTTCAAGAAAAGACCAACAGCACATCAATAAGCTGCTAAATTTGTTCCTGGGAAGGAAAGGGATTCATCAGTAGTTGCTGACCCCTTAAGACAAGTCAACCACTTTTAATAAATTCAGCAAATGTCTAACACCCAAATAAAATACCAACTCCAGAACAGAAATGTCAGCAGAGAATATCATTTGCCACATGTTGACTTATATAACTTATGGTACCTTCATTCCAATAAGGTGAAATTTTATCAAAGCTAAGAATTTAGCAAAGAATTATAGATTCTATTATCATAAAAACATGTTTCCTTAGGTTTTCTAAGAGCACAATAATTTAGCGGGTATAATGGTCTAGAACATGGAATGGTTTGCATGCTTTGGGTTTGGAAGAAGAACAAATGGCTGCACGAGTGATCCCTGGTTTCTCTGACACTGAGGAAGGGAAGGGCTGGGTGGAGAACAGAGTCTGTGGGGCATAGATGAAAAACATGGCCAGCAGAGGCGGGGTATTGGAGCTTTCATACTTTAGGAAGAGGAAATAAATGGTAGGAATAAATAGGAAATTTGCTAGCTGAAGAAGTAAAAGAAAGCATCCACCATTCTACATACATACACCCACACACAAATTTACCAAACATACATACAAAATCTTTTTTTTAAAGAAGAGATGGTTGCCAGGATTGATCTTATTGAACAATCTAGAAATCATATACATTCACATGGAATCTCCAGCCATGATACCACCAAACCTTCTTAGCTAATGAAATGCCAAGGTTTGGGAACCCACTGCAGAAAGACCCCAAGTGATGGGAGGGATTAGCACATGAAGTCAGATGTGCTCCAGGGTAAGGAAATGAAATTAGAGGAACAATATAAAGGATGCTCTTGAGATGATGGGGTCACCTCTTACCCAGCAGAACAGGGTTCATCAGCATTGTCTCAAGTACATTCTTGGGAGCACTTCACCTTTCTTGGGAAGATCTACAGCAAAAGTCATCTGGTTTATTGGATTTGGGAGACCCTTCCCCTATTGGATAACCACAATATACATGGGCTTAATAAAAGCTGATGAGAAGCCCTGCAATGAAGAGTCTTATTCACCAGTGATTTTCAAATATAATTGATCAATGAAAGTTCTGACTTCTGTATCAACCTATCAACATTCTGTGGAACTAATAGTCCACCAAACATACTTTGGAAAACAAACTGTATCCTTGAGACATTGATCTAAGTTGATATCCTTGGTAAAGGACCACTTGGACCTGGAAAAGAGGGAGGATTTCAGGTTTACCTGTTTGTATTCTTCATGTGCAGACACCTGAGGAAGTCAGAGCAGGGCCTGTGTCCTCCCCGTGTTTGGAACTTCAGCATGGGTCTCACAGTGCTTAATACATAGTCGGTACTCAACACTGCTTGATATAAGCTTGGTAAGTGTTGGTCATGAGACAGAGATCATAGCGTTTTCCTTTGCTCAGGGGACAGGTATGTCCCTGGAGCTCTGGCTTCTGCTTCTTGAAGTCATAGTAAGATGGATTTATTTTAGAGAATGGTGATTAAAACAGCCAAAGGGAAGGAGAGCATTAATTACATCTTCTGGAGGGAGAATAACACTATGTTTCAGAAAGATGAAGATTGATAGGGAATAGTGATTAATAAACTTAGAGAACACAGAGCACCTCCTCTGTCGAGACACTGGGAGGGATATCTGGATGAACAATAAACTTCCTCAGCTCTCTGTCATGTGCACTGTCCAGTGCCAATAAGATTGTCAAGATGAACAGAGACTCATGCTCCGAATCTTGTAATATAGTACCTGTATAAATTTGCCTGAAACCAGAGCTTTGATTTAATAAAAGAAATCGTAACTGCCATAAAATTTAATACACACATTGACTTTATTTCTCTAATGAGTAGAGTGGGAAGAAAGGAGATTCACTACAGAAAGTTCATAGCAGATAATGAGAAGAATTTGGGGAAAGAGATCTGATTTTTTTTTTTTTTTGCAGTCATATCTGAGAGAACTAACCTATTATCTTCTTAATGTGGACCCACTGAAAAAAAAGAATCCTATGATGAAAAAAAACTTTATGCTCCACCCATTGTTTGTCTAACAATAGAAGCAATGGCCATGCCACACCTTCATTAAAATTTCCTATTACCCACCAGTGGAAGGCACACAAGACACTTGACTTAATTCTCAGAATCCTCTCTTAGGACCATCCTGCTCTTTTGCAGCTCTTTTTGATTATTTTGCATCCAAGACCAATTAAGTTCATTCCATTTTTGTTACATGGGATTTTTTTTTTTTTTTTGCCTTAACTCATGGCATATGCATTGCCCAGAAAGCCCATCTGGTGACCACCTCAGTCTTCAAAATTTGTCTCAAGTGTCCCCTCCTCTGTGAAGCCATAATATTTTGTAAGACTCACACCCTCCAACTAGAGGGTGTTTTCTCTTCTCTATCCTACAATAGCTCTTTGCATATCCCTCTATTCTTGGGTCATCTCAAGCACTGACCAATCCAAATGGTCATTAACTGCTGGTCTGGCATAGGATCCTGGAGGTCCCCTGCTGGTCCATAAAGTCTGAGAAACATGGAGGGCCTGAGGTTGGCAAGGGCAGTAAGGATGAGGCTAGTGATCACTCGGGCTCAGAAAAACAGGTATTTACAAAGGGGATCAGACCTTGTCAATATTTTATCAACCTGTGTGGTCATCCCAATCCCCAACAGCTCAATATCAGTCTCTATGGTTTCTCAGCACATAGATTTGGAATTATTTACATGTCTGCCTTACCCATTAGATTGAGAATTCTTCCAGGACAAAGACCTTGAGTCTTGCTTATCTTTATGTCTCCAGAGCCTAGCATGGCACCTGGCATGGAGCAGGCATATTGGTTTCTAGGAAGAACTTAAGGGTTCTCCCTAATGAATCAAGATGAAAGCATTTTCAAGGAGGAGGAGGCCTGAACATGATTGGTCATATGTAAATTCACCCATTGGGCTGTTTCAAATTTTTATTTGTTTTGTTTTGAGTATTTTTTTTTCTGTGATGTTTTAGAAATGAGTAATTATGGTTGTACCTCACTGTTTCATTTCTCCTTTCCTAGAATACTGCAGGCCATACCCTTAGTCATGGCATACCACCTCTTAGTGGTAAGACACGGGGATTGGCTTCGGCCATTGCAGGTAATGAAATAGAGCAGGTCCCATAGTCTGCTTTAATCTGAAACTATTTAGGACTAACAAGATTAGGAAAAAGAAACAGTAGGGCCCAGCTTACTAGAGTTTCAACCTAGGGGTTTGGGGCGAAAGCCAGAGCTAACCAGAGTGTCGCTTTGGTTCATATTTTGTCAGGCACTTTGTGATGAGTGATTTAGGGCAGTATTTGAAGATTCCCAAGCTCCCTGGACATAATAGAGTTTAACACTACCTTAATAGCACCCAAAATCTCACCTTAATTTCTCACAAGAAATAGTATACATTGAAAGAATAAAGAAAGGAAGGAAAGAAGGAAGGGCAAGAGGAAAAAAAGGCAGGCAGACAGACAGACAGACAGGCAGAAGAAGAAAGCTGTCAGTCATCAGTGAGCTAATTCACAGAGCGAAATGTGTGTGTGTGTGCATTCTGAGAGTGCTCTAACAGTTACTAAGCTAGATCTGGTTTTGGAAAACAATGAAATCTTCAAGGGAAAAAAAAGAATCCTCCCCCCTCCTCCCCGCCCAAGAAACAGAGCATTGGTATTCCTCTCAGAATCTAGAAGCTTTAGTTCTGGTACAGGGTAGTGTTTCTTTCACAAATAATATTTTCAACATCATCGCCCTTGGGTAGCGTTGAATAATCCAGATATCTCATTTTCAGGTTGGCGATGCATCCCCTTTCACACAGAGCTAAATGTAGGGCTATCGAAGGGACATTGCCAAGCAAACTCAGCCCTGTGGAGTTCAGCTAACCTGGTTGCTTTGCAAGGTTTGGCTATGGGGTGTGGGGATGCCACACTTCCCTGGGGCTTCACTTGGGCAGGAGTCATTTGCTGAGCCATTAGTAATGGAACAAAGAGGGAAGGAATCCAGATGTCTGAGAGTGCACACATGGGAAAGTTAGAGGCTGGACTTGTATTTAAAGAGTTTAAAATTTAGTCAGAAAAGTAGCCAGGCACACCCATAATTCAAGGTAGAAGACTTAGAGTCCTAGTATAAACCCAAATAACACAGTAGGGAGAAGGGGAGGAGGCATCTCAGATTTTTGGAGGGTGGGGGGAAGGAGATTAAGAAAAGACTTCAAAGAGGTAGAAGTATTTTGACTTCAAAGATGCAAAGATTTAGCGTGAACTTGGAAGAACAAAAGAATCCGGGTAAGTGACAATTGGTGAAAAGGGCATTCTAGGTGGAGGGAACAGCATGAGCTAATGCATGAAGCTTGGAAAGTGGAAAATGTGTTTCAAAATTCATAATGATGACTTTGATTTGTGCAGAGAACACATGCTAAAGAGAGCAGGAGCTATTCTGAATGGCTTTCCTTTCCTTTTTTTTTTTTTTTTTTTAGAAGAGTGACAAGATAAGAACTGTGTATTGGAAGGTCTGGAGGCCTACTCAACATACGGGCTTGGAAACCAAGGCAAGTCTACAGTAATTACTTGTAATGATGAGGAGATGAGAGATTTCTCAAGCTATACCTCTGTATATCTCTGTATCTTTCTGTCTACTGAAAGAACCTATTATGACACAGGAAGGTGGAATACTGAGAAAAATGGCAGGTCACTGTAGGATAGCAAAAAAAGAAGTGATTTTAGGAGATGCTTGTTTAAATACCAGCTCACTTTAATTTCTTAGGGTTTGGTGTCCTCATTAATAAAATAAATACAAAAAAAAATTTCTCAGGGTTATTTTGAGAATGTTAGCGTATGACACCTGGAATATAATAGATAATTTATTAGTTTTTTTGCTTCATGCTAAACATCAGCTGCTTAAAACTTATACATCAAAGATATCAGCCTCAGTAAGAATTACACAGAAATTATTCACCATCCAATTCATTCCATCCATAATTTGCAAACGAATTGGAGAGAAAGTAGGTGCAAAGTTCAGTTCTTCAAGACTCAGGATACTCCATGAGAAGTCCACCAAAAGGTTCTTGGAAGCAAATAACATCATGGTAAAAAGAGGCCTGGAAAATCCCCTGGTTCTGCCTATACCACCAAGACTGAGTAGACACACTTTTTAAAAATATAACCCAACTTAAGGATACACCCAAGAGCCCATGGCTTCACAATTGACACGTCTGGGGCCCTTTTGGTATTATTCAAAATGTCTTTGGATGGCTCCATTTGATTCTTGTTTCAGGTCCAGACATGAGACCTTTTAGCTCTTAACCAACAAAGACCCAAATGCGTCTGTCCTTAATTAGTGTAATGAGGCTTTTGGCTCCTGCTTTATGACAAGTAAATGAATTTGCCCTTTTGGTGACAGGTCCTTCAGGGGATGATCTGAAGACTTGTGTAACAATGCCTCCAACGTACTAGGTCATTAAAAATAGTTGTCCAACTATGAAATTAGTTATTGATTAATATTGTAACAGGAAGATCATTACATTATGAAAGAAAGGGAAGTAACATTACACTCTTGGCCACAACTTTCTGAGAGCTTTAAACACAGAAAGTGTGAAATTATTGCTACTTGGCAAGAAAAATGATTGTTCAAATACTGCCATGGATTTTAGAGGTCTCAATGGTCATCTCCAAGAATGCTCACCTGGAATATCAGAAGGGTGTGTGTATGTGTGCGTACGCACATGAGAAATACCTAGTCACATTCTGCCCTACTTGAAATTAGGTCTTGGCATTTATTTTAGTACCAAAATATTTTAGAATCTGAATTTTTCCATCATTCTCTGCATCACCACAAAATAGTAAATCTTTCTGTGGTACATTGTGAAATGTTCTCTGGAGCAATGCTCTAATTTTCAATAACAGGATTTGCTGTGACAAACAGGGCTCTGCATGAATTTCCCTGGGAGCGGTGAAGAGGGAGTAAGGAATGGCCTCTGAAATCAAGAAGACTTTTCCCAAGGTGGCAACATCTGAGCTGGTCTTGGACAGGTAAAAAAGATTACCCGGGAAAGGGGACCAAAGGGCACTGAAGTAAAGGGAATAGCATTAATCCATTCAACAGGTAGTTGCAATAATGTGCGATAAAATATTCCAACAGAAGTCCAAGAGCCACCAGGGCGCCCAACCAGGGGACTTAAGCCTCGGTGATGATACTGTCCTTCCTATGTAGAAATAAGTCAGGTAAGGGGTGTTGAGAGAGGGACATTGTAAGAGAAGCACCCGCACAGGGAGGCCCAGGGGCAAGAGAGAATCTATCTTGTCTGAGAAAGTGAGACTGTCAGCAAGTCTAGAGCATGCCATATGGGAAAACAAAGGATGCGTGATGAGCTGGGAGCAGCAGTGGAATGACAGAGCATTAAAAGTCTTGCAATCCATGTCAAATAATTTGTATTTTGACTTAATGGCAATGAAATGTCATTGAAGAATTTTAAGCAAGAGAGACAGGAAAAATACATCGGCAACTATAAGGATAATGGATTAGAGCAAACAGGGTAGGGGCGGGTTGACCATCCAAGAATCTTCTGAGTCATCCTATGAGGTGAGTGATGATGATCTGCCGTGGATGGTAGCAGTGGGACAGACACATGTGGTATATAGAGGTGGAAGCCACAGAATTTGTGTGCCTATGAAACAGAAGAACCGGCTGTGTATGGAGAATGTCAACTAGCTCATTATGGACTGAGCACAGGGTGTGTGAGGATGTGTGAGGAGAGACGATCTTGAAAAGGCAAGCTGGAATCAGACTGTAAAGGCCTTGAATGTTCTGGGGAGCTTGGCCTTATCATCAGGATTTATGAGCTATTCTCTCTAACTCCCCATGTCTTGGTAACCTAAACTGTTCTAAACATCTATTATAGGATTCCAATTTCATTAGCATTTTAACACATTACCACATTTTTACCCTTGAGCGGCCAAGCATGGTTATGTCTTCATATTGGAGAGTAACTCATAATCAGACAATCCAATACTTTCCACTCCATAAGGTTATTTTCTCGACATTTCCCATTGTGTAATTGCCAGCTATCTGCTCAGTTCATGTCGAGGTTTCACTCACCTGCACTGGCAATTTCCATACTGTATCACTGCCCTAGAGTGTGCTCAGCGTGGGATTACAGAGTGCTGGAGCTGGAGGTGATTCTCAAGAACCATCTAGTTCAATCTCTTCATTGTATGGTCGGGGTTCAGAGTGTTGAAATGATTGGTCCAGGCAAATGGCGACTATTTCAAGCCCAGGTAAGACTCACCCAGGTCTGTCTTCCAGCCACAATTCCTGGGAAAGACAATACCATGCCAGATCCTTTTCAGGACAGCTCTCCACTCCTTGTCTAATTATCTGGGGTCATGGAATAACTCTGGTTGAATTTTCTTTGGGGAGTTTTCCACCATTTTACTTTGCTGTCTACCTTTCTGCTCAAAGTGCTCATACTCCATTATCTTGAGATGGGAGAATTTTAAATGAGTGTTTGAGCCCTTCTGGGGAGAATAGGCTGAGCTGTTGAAGAATCATAATTGTCATTAACATTTAGTAGGGCACTAAATGTGCCAGCCACTGAATTAGGTGCTTTCTGCTGTTATTAACACATAATTTTTACAATAACCTTCTGCAGTAGGTACTATGAATTATCCACTATTATAAATACTGAAACTGAGGCTTTATCAACTGACCCTATGTCCAATTGTGACCAAGTGGTTGATGCCAGGATTTGAACCTAGACCATTGGACAATAAAGTCTTAACCATGCTTAACCCCTCCACTACAGTGGTCTTTAAGATAATACTGTAAACATTCAAATTGAACAAAGCGTGAAAACCTGAAATGCTGATTTCATCTCATCACGCACTTGTATTCACATTTGCCAATTTGTTGATTTTTGAAACTTATTAAGATAGTATTTGTTGTTTCCCACAATATTTCTGTCTTTGGAATTGTTTACCTCGGTGAGCCTACAATAATAAATGGAAGATCCCTTGAAGTTGGGGCTGGAGCGGCAGCGTCTGCCTGGGCCATTTCTAAGCCCTAGAGGAAAAGGCAGTTTGCAACAAAATAGGAAAAGGCAGCTAGCCTGGGCTGTGACCTCAGGAAGAGCAGCCGCCCTGATTCCTGGTGGCTTTCAGTCTGTGGGGACATTCCTTGGTGTGGCCCTGTTGCATTTCATCTTTGTAGCTTCTGTGGGCTATCTCAGCATATTGCCTCTTTGTTCTAGAAAGGTTTGCCAAATCATCTGAGACATCCCCATTTCTGAACATTGGAGTCACATGGGACCAAACTGGCACCAGGAGCTCTCCTCAGTGGCTTTAGGAAACGGACCAATTCTCAGAAAAGGGATTTGGGGCTGGGGCGTCCAGAGTGTCTGTCCTACGTCACACAAGCCTGGAAATGGAAAAGAGTTGACATTTAGTGTACTGCCAACTGCTGCTAGAAACACAGATACGGATAATTTATCTACAAACCACATTAAAAAGATAGGACTCCCTCTTCAGGCAATACTCTGAATATGGGGGAGATTGATAACAATATTCATCAATTATCCTTTATAGTTGATGTTTTCTCAGACGTATCTCCTATCTCTCACAATAATCTTGTGAAATAGATAGGTGGTATTTTTATTTTGTACATGAAGAAACCGAGGTTCAGGGAGGAAAAGTAACTACCTGAAGGACAGGGAAATATTGAAAATAAGAAACACTATCCTAATAAGCTTCAAACACCAAGACGTTGGTAGACAATGCTGATGTTAATACAAATGCGTAATGACATCAGCGTTTTGGTGTTCAGTGCCTTGTTCTGGGAATGAGTAGCACAGCAAATTTTGTCCATACTTTATCTGTGAAGATAATTATTCTTTCATATTATAATCTCACCTTCTGATCTGTTTTTACCTAGGGAAATGCAGTTAATAGATTGAAGGTAGATGCTTTATGCGGTCACATTATTCATGGTCTGGCTGCGACTGCCAGAATTCCAAGCCTACCAGGTAATCCATTACCTCCACATCTCATGCCCATTAAGTAAGAACAACAATAGCTGACATATCCAGGATATTTATTATGTGCCAGGCACTCTTCCTGTGTCCTGTGACTTCAGATGAGCTAACCCCTCACCCCCAAAACCACCCTCCAAATTTCTCCCTTGGGACTTTATCTCACAATCTCCACCATTATATCCACCATATTTTTTTTTTTCCTAGAACATTCCTTTCACCCTCTTGCCTTACCTGAAGTATGTCTGTCCCCTGAGGGTGTTGTATCCTTCATGGCTTTATCGAGAAGGCAGTTTTTCTCTCATGTGTCACATACTTCCAGACGGGTAGCTGGGGAGTAACTGTATTCCTTCCATCCATTGCCGCTCCCTGCATTTTGCAAAAGTTTACATTCTTGGAAAGTCATTAGCTGTCTCTCGCTTCCTCATTGTGACTATCTACTGACACTCCTGTCCCTCTCCAATCCAGCTCCTGTGTCACCATCACTCTGTACACCATCCTCATTCTTGAAACTGTCAAAATCCAGATGACTGGCCCATCCCACGTGAAAATCTCTGTTCTTGACCTTATTTACTTTGCATGAACTTTTATCCACTCTGTCTCAGGCACTTGGTCCCATGGCCGTAACTTAGATCCACGTCACGTGAAACCACGTCCTCTTCACCATTTCTAATGCAGACATTCAATCATGAGTCTTGTTGTCTTTTAGTCCATTGACCCCACCACTTTAACGCCATTCATCACAACTCCCACCTTTGCTTCCTTTCTTATTGAACTTGGATTCTGTGGCCATCACTGTAATCATCATATCATACAAGGTCTCAGTGCCTTGGTTCCTCACTCCCTCACCGTATGTGATATCTAGACAAAATGCATTGTAAATACCCCTCAAGGCCTGTACACAAATCTTTTTTTTTTTTTAATGTTATGTTAGTCACCATACAATACATCATTAGTTTTTGATGTAGTGATCCACGATTCATTGTTTTCGTATAACGCCCAGTGCTCCATGTAATATGTGCCCTCCTTAATACCCGTCACCGGGCTAACCCATCCCCTCCCCCCCACCCCCAAAACCCTCAGTTTGTTTCCCAGAGCCTCTCATGGTTCGTCTCCCCCTCTGATTTTCCCCCTTCATTTTTTCCTTCCTTCTCCTAATGTCCTCCCTGCTATTCCTTATGTTCCACAAATAAGTGAAACCATATGATAGTTGTCTTTCTCTGCTTGACTTATTTCACTTAGCATAATCTCCTCCAGGTCCATCCATGTCGATGCAAATGGTGGGTACTCCTCCTTTCTGATGGCTGAGTAATAGTCCATTGTATATATGGACCACATCTTCTTTATCCGTTTGTCTGTTGAAGGGCATCTTGGCATAGACATTGCTGGTATGAACATTGGGGTGCATGTGCCCATTCTTTTCACTACATTTGTGTCTTTGGGATGAATACCCAGTAGTGCAGTTGCTGTGTCATAAAGTAGCTCTATTTTTAATTTTTTGAGGAACATCCACACTGTTTTCCAAAGTGGCTGTACCAATTTGCATTCCCACCAACAGTGTAAGAGGGTTCCCCTTTCTCCACAACCTCTCCAACATTTGTTGTTTCTTGTCTTGCCTGATTTCAAGCTCTATTACAAAGCTGTCATCACCAAGACAATATGGTACTGGCACAAAAACAGACACATAGATCAATGGAACAGAATAGAGGGCCCAGAAATGGACCCTCAACTCTATGGTCAACTCATCTTCGACAAAGCAGGAAAAAATATCCAATGGAAAAAAGACAGTCTCTTCAATAAATGGTGCTGGGAAAATTGGACAGCCACATGCAGAAGAATGAAACTCGACCATTCTCTTACACCACACACAGAGATAAACTCTAAATGGATGAAATATCTCAGTGTGAGACAGGAATCCATCAAAATCCTAGAGGAGAACATAAGCAGTAACCTCTTCGACATCGGCCACAGCAACTTCTTTCAAGACACGTCTCCAGAGGCAAGGGAAACAAAAGCAAAAATGAACTTTTGGGACTTCATCAAGATAAAAGACCTGTACACAAATCTACGGAAAGCCACGTTCTCAAACCTCATGTGTGCGCCAAGGCCTGTGCCACAATCCTTCTATGATTCTCTAGTCAGCTTGCTTCTGTGGACACGGAGGCAGGTACATCCCTACCTCCTGTTCTTTAGGATAGACTCACCGTCCAGGCCAGTCAAGCTTGACCAACACTTCACAAACAAAGTAGAAAACATCCCCCAAATCTATTAACTCATCTACATACATCCTTGTCTTCTCTGCCCCCCTGCTGCATGCAAGAAGGTCTTCTCTTTCCCTCACATTAGAAGCTAACCCCCCCACCCCTAATAAGGTCTCTGATTTTCTCTTCTCACTTCCTTGCCTCCTTCTGCCCCTTTATCCACCAGGATCCTGGGTCACCTGCATCTTCTCTAGGGGTCCATTTACTCCCCAAGCAGATGTGTTCCCCTCCATCCCCTCTGTCCGCTCACCTTCTCCTGGATTCCATGCCTCTCACTTATGCCTCACTTCTTGTCTTACTCTCATATCCAAGGTCACAAGAAACTGTCTACCCATGCCACATCCACTTCCTCAGCTCCCAAGCCAGTCCACAGTGGTGTTTCCCCAATAGGTCCACTGAAAGTGCTCTTGTCAAGGTCAATATTAATCATCTCAATTTTGTCAAATGCCCACATTTCATTCAGTCTCTTAGCAGCCTTAATCAAAGTTATTCACCTTTTTCTTCTCAAACTATTCTTAATAATCCCTCTCCTCTCTCTAGTTGCTTTTTCTTGGTCTTCTTTGTATATTTTTCTTCCTCTACCCGACATCTAAATGTTGGAGTGCCCCAGGGCCTGTGCTCCTTCTTTCTCCATATACTTTTCTTAGAGAAGTCTATCCATTTTCATTACTTTAAATGTCATATATATGCTGATAACCTCTAAATGTGAATTTCCAACACAAATTGCTCCTTGAACTCCAGATTTGTATATTTGCCTAGCTGACATAGCTTTTTAATATATCCACAACTTTAAAGAATCTTCTTTTTCCTTTGTCCATCCATCTCATTAAATGGTACTACCATCATCTAGTTGTTCAAACCCAAAATGTCAAAATTATGCTTTAGTTTTTGCTCTCTCTTTAACATCCAAATTTTCTGTCATTTCTATTCATGAAAAGTACTTCAGATCCATAGACCTCTGCCTGTCTATCTGCTACATTATCCCAAGGCTCCATCCTATCTCTCTTGGACTACTACAATGGCCATTCCTACTTTTACTGTCACCAAATCTCTTCCTCATAGAAGAGCCAGAGGAATGCTTTAGTAAATGAATAAGGCAAAGTTAGTCTTCTGCTTTAAATGCTCCAGTAGCTTTCCTTCATACTTAAACAAAGCTCAGCACCTTCCAAACCTATAAACTGGATACACTCAGATCCCTACTGACTTAACAACATTGCCTTTTGACCTTCCTCTCCTGCTCCAAGACCACAAAGAAAGGGTTGGACCCCAGAATAAATACAGGGGATCCACCTGGCAAAGGTGAACTCTTCTATTATGCCCCTTCATAAACTCTGTCCATTTTCATCATAGCACTTACAAGTTCAAGACTGAATATTTGTTTACATCCTTACTGTCATCCTCTCTCACTAAATTGTAAGCTCCATGACTTCAGGATTTATGTTTGTTTTCATCACTAATACAAACCAACAAACCATATTTATAAAGCTGATAGTTTATAAATAACCACTAAATGCATGAATGTTGCTGGACGGTAATTATCAGATTCATATGTAGATAAATGACATATTTGATGTGTGAAGACTAGGTGTTTAGATTGTATTTTGGGTAACCCCAAAATATATTTCAAGTGAATTCGAAGTTCTATGTGACCCATACCATTGTAAACCATCTAATATATTAAAATCACAAACCCTGTTACTGGTGGTTTAGCATACTCATCACTGTTGTCATGTTGTGCTTGTTAACACACTCATCAGTAGTTTATAGAGCATATTTACCAAATTCCAGGAACTGGGCTAGATACAGAGTTGAAAAAAAGAGGAGTAACACATTCCTTGTCCCAGGTATATTTGGGGGAGAGAAAGCAAAGACACATTAAAAGACAAACAAGTAAAATGCTGAAAAAGCTCTGTGATTTGGACTTTTAATCAGGTTCCCTTTGATGAAATAGGAATTAGAAAAAGTGGTCCCAGGTACTTTTAAATGCAAATATTATCATCATGTACTAAAAGCAGCACTTTAAAACCAGAAAACAGAAATACAAGTCATACTGTCTTGTCTCAAGGAATTCATATCCTGGAGAAATTAACTCTAGCATTCTTATTATATTAATCTGCACTCCAAACAGAGGATGTATTTCTGTTTTTATCCATAACATTGCTGCCAGATTAATAAGAATTTTTAAGATGTTAATGGATTGATTTCAGCATAATTGTAACTATATTAATTCAGTGCAATTACTTCTCAGTAAAATTTAAATGAAGCTAAATTGAAGAAATTAGAAATATTTGAAATCTCTAGTTGAAAGCCTAGAGGCATTGTAACCTTGTCTACTCTCATCTCAGATAATTTGTAGTCAAGCTCTGGGAAGGTAGTGAGGACCTTTCTCATAAGCTGAAGAGTTTCAAACCCTATCAGCACTTCGGGATTTGGATTTAGCAAAATGATAGGGAAGGAATTAAAAATAGTAATAATGATAATAATAAATACCACTGAACTGCCCATCAGGACAAATGTTTTCAATCACTCATTCAACACATTTTTAGTGCTGTATTACAAACAGATACTCACAAGAAAATACCCAGATGTAGGGAAGCTAGTATGGGATTGTAGTTGAAGCTATAAGAAATTATGAAAAACTTTCCAAGTGCAACATCTTTCAGGAACTCTTACTCAGAGGGATCAACATCATGTGATTAAAAAAGCCCTGGGCCTCGACTTAGAGGATCAGCTCTGCCATTCATTAATGGTTCACCTTTGGACAGGCCCCTTTGTGTCTTGCTTCATTTCTGTAATGATTCTTGGCTCTTCTAACTTTGCAGTGCCATTGTGAAGATCAGATGGATGTGAAAGCACTGTTGTCAACAAATAAAAACTTTACAAAGGTAACTAAAGGGGATGATTGGAAAAGCACTGCAGAATTGTAATTAAATCAGTAAGAGGAATGTGGTAACAGGACTTCTTAAGGACTATGTCCAGTTTAGAAAGATTGGCTCAAAAATACCCCAGCAGTCTCTGGTCTTGTAAACATACTAGTTCCATTTCTTTTGGCTACTTAATAAAGAATGTTGACTCAATCAACTCTTTTGTTGAATATCCACCATGCCAGCCTCTGTGACAGGCTCTATGAAGGCTGGTAAGATACAGGATATTGACATTTCATGTTCTATGTGAGCTCAGAATGAAGTCAGAAAAGAAGGGGCGGTAGCTTAAGACTTAAATGTTTGCATCATGGTAGATGCTCTTCATACTATATATCTCACATAAGTGTTACAATAAATTAGGGAGATTTTTCTTTTCTTTATATATATATGCAAATAAGGTCCACAGATGCTAAGTGAATGCCCAGGATTAGGGTTCTTGAAATTTAGGTTCAAAAAATCAGTGATATTTTTTAAAGTCATGTACTTTCTACTATACTCAGTGTACTTCTAAGTTAAAAAAGAGGTTTTATAACCAAAAATATTTTAAAAATAGATATTAGCTTTCAAATTAGTGGTATAATCTGAATCTCTTAAACCCCCTCCGGGCTCTTGCATGGCAGCTTTCCAGGTTTCTGCCCAAATATCACATTTCCAGACAGACTTTCCTGCCCACTCTATCTAATGACAGATCCACTCCCACCTACTTATTGACATGTTCTATTACGTCACTGTGTTATTCATACCATAACGCACATCTCTCTCTTTGTCATTTTTATTTATTAAGGAGTTAATCTGGCACCATGGGAGTGTAGAGTATGGATCAGTGCTGTCCTGGAGAGATATAATCCAAGCCCCCTGCAATTTTGAACTTCCCGGGGCCCACATCCAAATAAGTAAATAAATAAATAAATAAATAAATAAATACAAGTAAAATTAATTTTAATAATCCATTTTATGTAACCGGTTATATACAAAAATGTTGTCAACGCATAATCAATATACACACTTATGTAAGAAGACGTTTTACACATTTTGGTAGTGCCTTGGAAAGTTTGTGTGATTTTGCACTTACAGCCCTATCGGTTTGGACTGGCCGCATGCCATGTGCTCTATAGCCACGTGTGGCTGTTTCACATTGGGCAGCACAGCGCCGAGTAGGGCTCTCCGGATTCCTTGCCACCTCTGACACTCTTTAGTTGCTTAACCTAGAAATTAAACTCCACTGGAAAGGGTCCTACCTGCTCTGTAAGTGTCTTTAAACCCAACACCTAGAACAGAGACTGACATGCAACAGAAAAGATCAGTTACAGCAAATGCTCGTGCTTCACAGGCTGGAATAGGTCAGCTCAGCGCCTAATTCGGGTGTGAGGTGGATTTAGACATGCATAGCAGAATGTGAAGACAGACCTAGATCTAGAATGCTCAAGGGGGATGGGCGAGATTAATGACAAATGGCCTGATACTTATTTAGAGAACAGTATACAGAATCCTCTTTGGCATGAGAACATGTGGAAGCAGAATGCTAAATAGAATGTTTATAACTGACGCTGAAAATTCTGCCAAGGGATCAGGTGGACCTGAGTTTTTTGTTTTTTAAAGATTTTATTTGTTTATTTGAGAGAGAGAATGAGGGAGGGAGAGCACATGAGAGGAGGGAGGGTCAGAGGGAGAAGCAGACTCCCTGCTGAGCGGGGAGCCCGATGCGGGACTCAATCCTGGAACTCCAGGATCATGACCTGAGCCAAAGGCAGTTGCTTAACCAACTGAGCCGCCCAGGCGTTCCAGGTGGACCCGAGTTTGAATTCCTCTTCTATCTGGGTGATCTTGGTGGGCAACCTATTCAATCAATCTGTGCCTGAGTTTCCTTTTAAGCAAAGTGGAGAATGTGCATCCTTAGTCCTTATTTAAGGATTTAATAAAATACTGCATGCAAATCATTAGGCATCTAGTGTACATTCAGAAATGTTAATCAGTGTTGCTGATTGTTGATTGCCATTGTTGTTATCAATATTTCTATGTGGATGGGGAGGTAATTTGAAACACTGAACACCAGGCTACAAAATCTCAGCCATGACCTCAATAGTCATGTTGCTATCAATGCTTACCCAGCTCCTATTGCCCCACCACCCCAATTAAACTTTTCAGTAATTCTTCATCACCTCTTGGCTGAAGCCCAAACCCCTTACCAGCGCCCCAAACACTCTCCACATCTTGGGCCTCACCGTCATCATTTTCCCCTAACTCTTTTCACATTACATTCTAGCCATACTGAATCATTTAGAATCTTCCAAATTGGGGCCCCTGGGTGGCTCAGTCAAACATCTGCCTTCGGCTCAGGTCATGATCTCAGGGTCCTAGGATGGAGCCCTGCATCAGGCTCCCTGCTCAGCAGGAGAGTCTGCTCCTCCCTCTCCCTCTGCACCCCACCCCCTCAAATAAATAAATAAAATCCTAAAAAAAAAAAAAAAAAGGTCTTCCGAATAGCTCACTCTATTTCATGTAACTCTGTCTTTGAACATGCCATTCCTCTGCTCTTGTCATTCACTTGTCTGCCTGGAAAACTCCTGCATGCACTCCAAAACTCATCCCAAATTTCCTATCCTGAGCAAAGGAGGGACTATTGAGCCACATCTTCTATGGAGCATTTTTTAATGCAATTTCTTATTTACATGTCAGTCTCCTTCACGAGACTGCCATATATTTGAAGGAAAGAGCCGAGTTTTACTTGTATGTGCATCCCCAGTGTGCAGCACAAAATAGATGTTCAGTAGATACTTGTTAAATGAATGAATGTTTACGCTATAGGCAATGGGAGACTCTTGAAGACTGGAGCTACCAAGGTTTTTGTTAATGTCTGGACTGCTACATTTCAATTCCTGTTTGCATGTAACTCTTAAACAGATTATCTGGGAAACCCCCTCCTTCCTGAAACAACTGCTGTCAGTGTCTCACATGTGAGAGAAAGATTAAAACCGAACCCCGATTTCCTGGAATTCATCTTCCTCAGCAATGCTTTAAGTGCTCCTGGCTTATAAGGTGGGGTTTCCTAATTGTGTTTAAATCTCCCATCTACTGCTGGCCATAGATGTGCTAACAAATGAAAGTTTGGGGGGTGGGAGGGGAGAAAGTTTTGCCTCTTATAGCAAGGAAATAGTTTGAGGCTATGTTTTAATTAAAATGAATATCTGCGCTATCTTAATGTTATTGCCAGTTAAGTGTACCAGGGTGATTTAAGAGTTCTATAACACAATTATACTCTGGTAATGAAGCTCTGCAGAATTATCCTCAGAATTTAGAATGCAGAAGGGAGTAGTAGCTCTCATTTGTAACCATGTTACAGCCTTTATTGTTACAGTATTTTCTGTTTTCTTCAAAGATTAACTCAATCGTATTTAAGTCTCTGGCTACATTACAAAGAGAGAGAGAGAGAGAGAGAGAGAGAGAGAAAACGGGCAATGGGAACTGTTTCAGTGGCTCTGAAGCCCAGCTTAATGTTTTCCTGCGAAGACAAAGTAACAGGGAAATTTCACCAGTGTCACCTTCTTATTGTTCTCTCTCTAGCCCTCCTGACTGAGCTCCCCTCCGGCTGGTCTGTGCAGTTGCTGGAAGATTCTCACTTGGGCTGCGGAATGATGGGGACAGAGTCGAGAAAGTGAGCCAGGGATGACTGCATTCTAGGAAGAGGGATAGCAAGCCCAGGAGTCTGTGTTGCCTTTAGTTATGAATCCCCCTAAGACATTTGAGGTGGGACGGGGGCTGCTCTGGCTCCCATGGAGTATTAATAGTGGTAAATTCTGGGAACAAATCCAGAATCCATCATGCATTATCTGTCAACCTCTCCGGGTCTCAGTTGATAAATCTGAAACATGGGGTGATAGCGAAAACTACCTTGTCGAATTTTTGTGAGAGGTGACATCTAAGAGAGGTTACACCTGTAACTTAGAACAGTGACTGGCATATGGTACGTGCTCAAAAAGTAATAGCTAACTTAATTACTATAAAAATACTCACTCTCGAACAACTGGTTTGGAGCTCTGTTTCTCCCAAGTGGCATCATCTGAAGATTGGCAGAAACCAAATCATACACATGTATCTTCCCTAAAACTCACACTTTGAAAAGCTTAAAAACAAATTTTGATTCCATTTAACAAATATTTAACACCTATTATGCGGAAGACCTTACACTAAGCATTTCAAGTAATACAGGCATGAAGCATGTCTATCTTCCAAGGATGTGTCTTCAAGGTTCTATCTTCAAGGATCTTATAGCCCAGTGGGGGAAGACAGGCGTGCAGACAAAGATGTTCTAAAGAAAGGGACATGGGGAATAGTAATGCTAGGTAAGGAATCTTTTACTTCCAGTAGGGAAGTTTTTAATGATGTAGTGACCTTGGAACTGGATGTTGGGGGACAAATAATATTTTCATAGGCAGAAAATATTGGGAAGCGGCTCCAGGTTGAGAGATCATCTTGACCGAGTTCAGATTTAGCAAAGTATAAGGAATGATTAGAGAATGGGAGAAATCTATTGCTATGGTAGCACAGCATGGTGCATGTCTTGGGGGAGGGGCTCTAACAGGGCTGATTTTACAGGGGTCAAAGTCCAGTCATTTTCATTCATGAAAGGCAGGTGAAGGAGTTTTGACATAACTCTGTACAAAGCTGAGTGTTTCTGAGCCGGGTCAACCCATGATCTGACATCTTCTATACTTGTTTCTGAGTTGACTTCTGCTCAAGGACACAGGACGTTGTAATACTTCACAGCTATCCTCACATCAACAGACTCAACTTGGAGAGATGTCGCAACCTAACCTTCCCCTTGGTCCCCAGGGGGGAAAAAAAAAACGTTAACCTAAACCTTATTATTGTTTTTAAATTTATTTTCCTTTCAAGTAGGCTCCACGTCCAGCATGGAGCCCAACGTGGGGTGTGAATGAACTCATGACCTGGAGATCAAGACCTGAGCTGCCATCAAGAGTCAGGTGCTCAGCCAACTGACTGAGCCACCCCAGGCACCCCTACCTAAACTTTAAAGGGTTGGAAATAGTTCTTTTTTTCTTCTCCCCCAGAGCTCTGTTTCCTTCTTCTCATCCTCCATCATAGTAACAAATGCTTATTTGACATCTAGTGTATTCTGAACTCCATACTTTGCTATTTACCTGCTTGAGCTCATAGTAACTCTAGGAGCTTCCTGTTATCATTACACCCATTTTTCAAATAAGAAAATTGATGTTTATAAAGATTAAATGCATGGCCGACCATTAACTCAGCTAGTAAGCCGTAAGACTTGAGACAAGGTCTGCTTCCAAGCCCCTTAAGCACACACAGTTCTACTCTACCATGAATAGGGCCAGGTCATTGATGGGTCATTAGCATCTTGAATGTAGCATGGTGTGGCTTTGACACGAGAGCCAAGAGATGTGAGTTACACAACCAGTGATACCAAGTCATTCTGTGACATTCTCCATGTCACCTGTCCTCTCCAGATCCTCACTTTCTCCAACAGTGAAATGAGCAGATGAATCGAAAATGTTTCCTATTTATAGAAAACTTGCCTGTTTGTTCTTTCATACCTGTTAAATTATTAGTGCTGATGCTCATGGCTATCCACGACAAGGGCATTGCCCCGCTGCACACACCATAGAATTCTGGTTTGGAAAAGGGACTTTCTCAAGTCCCAGTAGCGAGGAAGTATCAGAGCCAAGAACTGAGCACACGTTTTCTGCCAACTAGCTCAGTGCTTTCCCTACCACTCCTAACACACGCCCTGCCCAGACTGGAATTGTTGCTGCACTTAACCTACTATCCCACGCAACAATTTTTTTTTAATACTCTGAATCTTAAATTATTTTCTAAACCTCCACTGACCCTTTTAAAATCAGCCTATAGCACCATCCCTTCAAGTTATCTTTGCATAAGCAAAATAAAAGCATTCTAATGAGTTTGTGCGAAATGCTTTGGGTGGATATGCATGCTCTGGGAGGAACGTTAGAGCACACTACTTTCTGTGCTGCTGAATAGACAGCATTAATAGTAATGGCCCTAGATATTTACATCACAAATCTCCCTTGTGTCCACCCTCCAGCCAGATGTTATTAAGCCAAGATTCCCTACTGATCTGCAGTGATGTCAGAAGGTATAATCAAGACATAGTCAAATCCTTGGCTCTTAAAAAAATCACCCAAAACACCCAGGGCAGTGGTGGGGTAGAGCAGCTCAGCCGCAACACATGTAAATTCCGTTTCTTGGACAGAGAAACAAAATCATTTGTCTGGAAGAATTTCCCTAGGCCCTGAAATGGACACACCGTAAATAATCAGAGCATTAGTGAATTACAGTGAGAATCTACCCAGCTTCTCAGGATCCCGCCCCTTGTCTTCAGCCTGAAAATCATTTTCTTTGTAGTGATTTGAAGAATTTAATCAGCGTGTCTATGTTGACCAATGGAGATGTATCGTGGTTTATCCTACGTGGTAGACCTGAAACTTTCTCCTCTCCCTTGCAAGTGGTCCCCTCTGCCTGGCTATTATTATATGACCCGACTCCCTATGGCCAAACCTCCCTGGACAAGTTAGGAATACCACTGGGGACCCAACCCAAAGGGTGGGCTGTGCCACTCTGATTCTTTCTCCCAGAAATTTAGAATTGGATTGTAGCCTGAGTCCATGAACCAAGGAATGGCAGGGTCTTGTCCACTGAAGGTCATGGACCACCATTGTGCAGCAAGGTCATGATGAGTGTGACAGGAGAGAAAGTGTTGACCATGAAGATGGGTGCAGGGAGAAGAGAATGAAGCAAACAGGCAAGAAGAAAAACACACAGGAAACCATGTGTTTGGTTTGGCAAAAACCATGTTTTTGCTATCAGCAAAAAAAAGATAGGTATCCTACCTTCTGTCTCTGCTCTTTAGGAACAAAATGTATTTCTCATTCCTGGGCTGGGAGTGGGGTGGATCTCCCAAAACTTTTCAACCCTTTTCATTATTTTACCTTTGCTAATTTGAGAGGTTTGGCTTTTGCTCCTTAAAATCTTACAGATCTTTAAGCAACTTGTTTAAGGTCAGAAAAACTGGGCACTATTAATATGCGTGATATTTCATGATTTACGAAGAAATGGATGTCTGACCGGATTCAAGATTCAATGCTTTATTTCTACACAATAAGCATTTGGGGCAACTGGCTGCAACCAATGTGGTTTTGCTTGAGTGTTTATGCCTGTGTGGTGTTTTCTGTCAATAGTAATAGAGAAGTTCCTGTTAATAACGATGTCTAATATTTATTGAATATTTACTCTTTTGAGTAACTGGCCAAGTGTTTATATGAATTAGTTCACTTATTTCTCAAAATCACCCACTTACAGATTAGCAAACTGAGACTTTGAGTGGTTAAATAAGGACTCACATTTCATAAAGGGTCAGGGTATGAGGCAGTGAGGCAAAGATGCCAGAGTCAGTGTTCTTAATGACTATCCCAAATTTCTTGCCTATGTAGAACGGCTTGGTACCCTATGTTTGGGGAAAAAACATTAGACATAAGTAAGGTCTCTCCTCTGAAGTGACTGGCCCAAACTATGTCCGGTAGGGATGCTTTATATT
The DNA here is from genome assembly GCF_037043125.1 of Eumetopias jubatus. Classification (NCBI taxonomy): domain Eukaryota; kingdom Metazoa; phylum Chordata; class Mammalia; order Carnivora; family Otariidae; genus Eumetopias; species Eumetopias jubatus. The sequence continues at coordinate 80,335,905 of NW_028274821.1, read as the reverse complement.
TAATAGTGGATACAAATTTAATAATTTTTTTTAGGGGGAATATAAATAAAAGGTTTGCCACAGACACAGGAAATTTGCAAGCCAGCTACTATTCCAAGTGATTTTTGACCACTTTCCAATAAGCCTGTGTTGCATAGCAGTTAAGGCTTTTTTCTGTCGAGAGCTGTGTTTGAATAGTGGAACAAGTGTCCGTTCTTTATAGAACTTTGGGGGAGTTACTCTGCACTCCTGTAGCTTCATTTATGAAGTGGAGGTAATTATATACCTGCTCCAAAAGGTAACAGGAAAGGAACAATACAAACAGAACACTTGGTACGTAGTAATGTACATACTTAATAATGAACATTCTTATTACTAGATACTTCTTAAATGATATTTATTGGGATGATTGAGGTCCATGAACTATGCTGCTGCTAAGGTATTTTCTCTGTTTATTGAGTAGTCACATATGCCTTTATACTCCTTCTGATAAACCCTCATTTTAATAAAAAAAAACAAACCTAAGGGTACTTCCAGCATATGTCCCTGACAAACCAGATCAAGAGAACATGGCCCCACATCCATAACCCCAACTGAATCTTGAAAACAATCACCCTGTGAATCAGAAACCATAATCACCATTTTACAGACGCAGAATCTGAGACTCAGAGAGGTGAAGTCAGTTCTCAAAGGTTACAGAGCAAGAGCCTAATGGAAGACTTGAATCCAGTGTTTCAGACCCGGTACAGTCTTGCCAGCTTGCTGAGAGAAAACCATGGAAGACTCTGAGATGTTACTGTGGAATGTGTGTCCAGAGGGAGAGGGGAGAAGAGCCAATGAGGCACAGAGAATGAGTGTGCAGGAATGACAGGGACACAATTTATTGCTGCCTGGAGAGATTCTGAGATATTTTCATCAAAGGGAATAGTTATCAGTACTTGGGGCTATCAGGAAAATTGTGGAAGACTATGAAATGGGCAAAAAAAAATTATTGGGGTCCCTGTCTGGCCCACCCTTTTGGGTTGTACTTCCTTTTCAATGTCTTTGAGCTATTTTACCACTCTGAAATTTAAAGAAAACCCATAATAATGTAAATGATTATTAATCCCTAGAGATGCAAATTGTGTCCAGTGGAGATGAATTGATGGTTGCCCTATGGATACTAACCAGTTTTGCATCTATTTGTCATCTCCATTGGCCTGCCTGGTTGCCTATGTGTGTTCCTTAAAATCTCCATTGAATGGGTTGTAACATCTTACTGGTTCCCTCATTAATTCATGAGTTAAATAAAACATTTGGCATATGTTCCTTTCATATTTATACGAGAGTCGGGTTTCATCTTTTGCTAAAATTGCTCGTAAATAGGACAGAGCTGCCCACTGCATTATACAGGAGACCTAATCAGGTACAAGTTACTCTTTCAGGGGGAAGTCAGAGCTTTCCTTTGCTTAGCAGGTGCAGATGGACCAGAAACACCCCATTCATTAGATGGAAGGGAATGACAGATGAGAGGTCTGAAGCACAAGAAAGAAAGGCTTCCCTATCTGTTTCCAGGGGCAGATTACTGAGAAGCAAGCACCACAGCCGCTTTGGTGACAACCGAGCAGCCTGTGGAGGCAGCCTGGGAAAGCGCACAGGCAATGGGACCCGGAGCCTGGTGAACTGGGGCTTTGGTCCAGCTCTGCCATTAACCAGCTGTGTGACCTTGGGCAAGTCACTTAACCCTGGGTTTCCCCATCTGCATAATGAGATGCCAGAACCAAATTATCCCGAAGGTCCCTTCTAGCTTCTAGCACTAACTGGCTATGGCCCTGTGATTCTGAAGACACAAGGTGGTCATGGCTCAATGGTCCTGAGCAATTCTTAGCCTGGAAATTAGCAGGCTTGTGGTAGAAGCCAAGGACTCGATGGTCTGTGGAATCTGGAATGAACTTCTCCCTTGTAATCTTTCCTTCCATCAAATATCATGGTCTCTGGCTTGAGGAAGAGTATTGGGTGGGAGACACTGAACCATCTATGTAAAAAGATTTAAACTTCAAAACCAGGCTTTTTACGAGAGAGATCTTTGAATCACCTCAGCCTGCTGTTGTAGGGGATATATTTCAATTGTTTCCAGACATGGAATTGAAAGCCATAGTTGAGAGAAAACCAGTGCTTTTGAGAGGCTTTGCTACTCGTTGTTTACTCTTATGTAAAGTCACTTGAAATCCCCCATTCTTAGTGTTCACCTAGAGTTTGGGTAACTTTGGTTGAAAAGATGACAAAGGATTAACAACCAGTTGGGGAGCTGGGTTCAATGACCTCTGATCTCCCCAATACCACACCTGCAGCCAAATATTATGACTGCAAATCATTACTCTTTGTAACCTTTCTTTATTTCAAGGGTCTGTGGTTTAGATACAGTGTGCACTGAGCAAGGGCTCAGGAGATATTATTTGGAAAGTCACTTTGTCTTTTTAAGCCTCATCGCTGGAACTTTAGAACGAGGGTCCTGGCTTCGTACCATTAAGGCCCTCACCTTCTGAAGTGAGCCTCCTCCTTAGCACCTAGAGTGTGCCTATGATCTGACAGGAGAGCAGAAAACAGAATATGAAAACAAGACTCTTGACCTCAAGGGGTTTACACTTTAATTTTCCAGGAACACTTCTGTCCATAGATTTTGGCCTAGGAATTTGAAAGGCAGGGGTTTGTAACACCTCAGAGTCCATTTCCAAATTTCTAGATTGCCTTGAAATTCTCCTCCCCCAATCCCAGGCAGGAATTTTTGAGATATGCAATTGATACATCTCTCCAAATGTTTCCTCCACATGACATTTGATTCTTCAAGGTTCAGAATTGCGTTCTGTTCCCTTCTAGGAAGTTCAGTGGGGTGAAACATCGGACTTCTCGGAGTATAGGCAGTGATGGAAGAATTTGTAAAGTAACAACAAATCTCTGGTTTCCTCTCAATCAGAAGGGAGGCCACGATTTCAGGGAGAGCATGACCTTATCATCCAGTGTTGCATTATCATCCAGTTGAACCCAGAAGGCCTGGAGTCAGCCAGAGCCACGTCACAGTCTCTGTTCCCCACTTCCTAGCTCGGTGAACATGGCCTCTCCTTAACTCCTCTGAGCCTCAGTTTTCTCATTCTAGAGTCTTCTGTGAATTAAATGAGAAAATGCATGAAATCATGAGATGTATTAAATATGCATGAAATGAGAAAACGCATTTAATACAATACCCGACCTATAATGAACATCAATAAATGGTGGCTATTATGAGCGCTTTAACCAACAGCATCATGATTTATGGGTCCCTGCAATGACTCTACTTCTCACTAACCATAGTTTCAAACTATGTTGATCCTAAGTGAACCACTTCACTCTTGACCTCTGTGCCTTCATCTGTAAAAATGGAAAGCTAGATGGATGAGGTGTCCCCCAAAAGTATCTTTCAACGATAATGTCCTATCATCAAGGGGGCCAAGAGGTATAATCACTTTCATCTTGTCTGCCAACTCCAGCAGCTGAAAAGTGTTTTTCTGGAATGTTCTCTTAGAATAGCATCGCGATTAAGAGCACGGATTCTGTAGCTAAATTGCCCGTCTTTATCCAAGTTGTCTAGTTTATTTACCACGTGGGATTTTAAGCAACTTATTCAGTCTTGCTGTGCTTATGATTTCTCATTTGCAAAATAAGGATCATAAGCACACTCACCTCATAAGACTATGGTGAGAACTAACCGAGTTAATCTGTAAACAGCCTTGAGTGTCTCACTCAGAGTGGGTGCTATGTAAGTATTTGTTGCTCTTGTGACCATGAGGGCCCCAGGCCACCTCTGGATTTAGGAGAAAGGAGCACTGTGGTGGCTGGCCTGGAAGGGGGGATGTCAACCTTCCTTTTCTGTGGTGACATAAGGTCATGTGTGATTAAAACAGGACAGCGCTGCTGGTTAGGTCATGGGGTAGGTGATTAGCTCCAAAAGAGAGAGAAACAACAAGACCCACTGCACAGAAAATCATCTTTGTTGGAGGAGAAGGGATTGGACTTCGGTGAAGGTCAGTCAAGCACCGGAGGGGGAGGGGGAGGGAGAGGAGAGGGAGGAGACAGCTTGCTCTTTTTGGATCTGTGGACCTGAATTACATGTGGCAGGACATGGCGTGCAAAGCAGGGATGCACAGAGACATACCTTGTGGGGCAGAGAATGTGAGAAAAGTTGGGTGTGTTCTCTCTGAAAATTTCCAGACAAATGTATATTGGAGCCCTGTCACGGGTCCTATTTCTGGCAGGGCCCTTTCCTTTGCAGAGGATTGAAAAGATTCAGCCTCTCAAGTCGCATATATTCAAATTGGGTCCAGGATAGGGTCTAAAATTCTAATCCTATGTCTGCAGTGACAGCAATGGCGTGCTTCATTTTGTCCCATTTTCTGTCAGGGAAATGGAGATTCTAACTCATATCAGCCCCTTGCCGATGATGTTAGGGTGTGTTTAAACACAGGAATCACCAAGTATTTGGTGAAACCCTGAATTTACAGCCAAGCTTCATTAGTTTGGTGTTGTGTGTGGGTAAGGGTGGTTGGAACACGAGGAGAAGGGCATTCAGATGGTGTGACACACTAGAATCATGGGATGCTTTTAATGAAATACAACTCTAATAAAATCTTTCTAAGTTGAATTATTTTAGTAAGAACAGCCGTAACGGAAAACTCACCACAGTTCTTTGTGGTACTGATACTAGTCTCATTTTGCCCATGAGGGACCAAGGAATCAAGACTCAGAAAGACATTTAACTTGTTCAAGGTCTGTATTGATTAAATACTGTTGCATGAAAAACCACCTCCAGAGCTCAGTGACTTAAACAAGCGTTTGCTATTTCTCATGAGTCCTTGGACCAGGTAGGTGGTTCTACTGATCTGAGCAAGGCTTGGCTAATCTTGGCTGAGCTCAATCACACATGTGGTGGGTCAGCTTGGGGCTGAATGGTCAGGGATGGCACCACCCCCATATCTGGCATTGCCTGGCTGTCAGCTAAGGTGACAATGTGACTGGGCCATGGATCTCTCCTATGTTAATAGGAGAGATCCCCTGATGGCAGTGGCAGGATTCTGTGTGTGTGTGTGTGTGTGTGTGTGTGTGTGTGTGTGTGAGAGAGAGAGAGAGAGAGAGAGAGAAGGAGGAGAATTTGCTTCAAGGTCTCTCGAAGCCCACACTTGGAACTGGTGGTGTCACCGCCACCTTCCATTGGTCATTCCACTCATTAGGACAACCCAGATTCAAGGAGCATGGAAACAGATTCTTCCTGTCTATGGGAGAGGCTACAGAGTCACATCGTAGAGGACATGGATAAAGTGAGGTCTGACGAATTGCAGCCAGTTTTTGCCATCAACCAACTATAATGTCCTATACAGAAAACTAGAATTAATCTCAGACTAGGAGTCGCTCCAAAGCCCATGCTCTTAACCCCTTGCAGTATAGACTTAACATGTTTGTAATTAGTACTTGAGTTGCTGGCAAGCTTCTACCCTTCTGGGAAGGCTGAATCTCAGTCCCTTATTTAAACAGTGGCACAGAGGGTTAACTGTCAGCCCAGCTACTCCAGGATAAACAACTGCCTCTCACTGATAGATTCTCCCCTGTGTCTTTATTTTTCCGAAGTAAGAAAAAAAAAAAACAAAACAAAACCAACAGACAAAAGTCCGTGTTGTCTGGCAGAGCTCTGTTTGGGAGGACACGTGACATAGGAAACTAAGGTGCAGAATCAGTGTGGGAAGGAGAGACACATGTGTCCTTTCACTTGATCCCTGGATTGAGAAACCAATTATCAATCCATCTTTAACTTCACAGCCAGCCTGCCTTGAACCAAAGTATTTATGGGACACAAAAGAAACTGTTGCTGGAAAATGACCTCGTTTTTACCCTTTCCTTGCAAGGAGCCCATTAGGAGGCGGTGCTATGCACCATGACGTTTCCCGGCCTCAGTCTGCAGGTGCTCTCTTTCTTGTCAATTTCACTTCCATTCATGGTGCTTAAATTTTCTACGCATTCTTAGGGGTTCGCAGAAGAGACATTAAGATTCCCACATGGCAGTTGAGGAAATGGAGACATGGGGGATGAAGGGATATGCTTAATTCTGCAAGATTAAAAATGCACTGAATAAAAGAAACTTGTGATCTTGAACCCTAACTGGTGCTTTTCTTTTCTGCCCCACATTACCTGGGTACAGAGAGGAGTGACCTGTTCTTGTGTGCTCTTGGGCCCATAGAGGCAGCCAGGTGAATATCAGGCCGGCTAAAAACTGGCGGAGAAAATGTTTTATTTATTTTTTTATTTTTTAGATTTTTTTTTATTTATTCATTCGAGATACAGAGAGAGAGAGAGCATGAGCAGGGGGAGAAGCAGAGGGAGGGGGAGAAGCAGACTCTCCGATGAGCAGGGAGCCTGATGCGGGGCTTGATTCCAGGACCCTGGGATCATGACCTGAGCCGAAGGCAGACGCTTAAGCATCTGAGACACCCAGGCACCCCCCTTTTTTTTAGATTTTTTTAAAAACGGCGAAGAAAATGTTTTAAAAAAGAGATTGCAAAATAACAATCTCTGAGCCATATCTCCCCTGCAGATATTGTATTTGTGCCATACGATATTTAAAGTGAACACTTTAAACATATTTTAAAATTATGAGGCTCCCTGTGAAAACTTGGATTTTGTATTCTCTTGAAAAATAGGATCCAGAAACACTGGACTCCCATTCCTGTGCATGCGGTGGTAACAGTATACCAGACTGACAGCCCCTGGGGTGGTCATCCTCCTCATTTCCCAAGGTCTTCACCTTGTCAGGTTCACCCCTGTTGTGCCTCACTGCCTCCCCATAGGTATCTGCATTTAAAGCACACACACACACACACACACACACACACACACACACACACACCATAATCCCATCTTGAGGTTCCTTTGTATCATCTTGGAAATATAGTACCTCATTCTGTAATTGAAAACAACATCTCGACAGGCGGAGCAAGATGGCTGAGGAGTAGAAGACCTGGATTTCGTCTGGTCTCAGGAATTCAGCTGGATAGGGATCAAACCATTCTGAACACTTACGAACTCAACAGGAGATCGAAGAGGAGAGTAGCAACAACTCTCTGAACAGAGAGAAGCGACCACTTACTGGAAGGTAGGACGTGCAGAGAAGTGAATCCGAGGCGATATTCGGGAGGATAGACGGCGGGGGAGGGGGCCTCCGTCGGCCACTTCTGGCAAGTGCTAGAGCCACGGAGCACAAAATCGGAACTTTTAGAAGTCGGCTCCGCTGAGGGACGTCGCTCCAGTGGCTAAGTGGGGGGTGGAACCCTCGCGGGACAGTGTGGTCTCAGGACCCTCGGGGTCACAGAAAGACCGGGGGTGCCTGAGTGCAGCAGAGATCCTGGGTATCAGAGCGGGGAAGCCGGCTGCAAAGACGGAGCCGAGGCGCGGGCTCTCAGCTTAGGGTCGCCATAAACTGTGATCCGCGGCCCAGTCGGGCCACTGCTCCTCCAGCAGGGACCCAACAAGCGGCAGAGCCGGGGAGACTCCCCTTCCTCCCCCGGGAGGAGCGGCGCGGGAGCGCACGGCAGGGATCTGCTGGGTTTGGAGACTCCACACGGGGTCGGGAGCCAGAGATAGAAACGCTCGGTCACAGGCCGGGTGAGCACGGAGTGCGGCCGGAGACCGGGGACACGGGAGTGACTGCTTTTCTCTGGGGGCGCATTGAGGAGCGGGGCCCCGAGTTCTTGCCTCCTCTGGGGCGGAGATTGGGAGGCCGCCATTTTCACTGTCGTCCTCCAAAGCTGTACCGAGAGCTTGCAGGGAACAAAAGCTCCTGAGAGCAAACCCGAGCAGCTTGCTTAGCCCAGACTCACAAGGGCGGGGCAATTCCGCCTCCGGCAAAGATATTTGGGAACCACGGAAACAGGCCCCTCCCCCAGAAGATCAGCAAGAACAGCCAGAAAGCCAAGACCAAGTTTACTGATCAAGGAGAACAGGAGAACTCCAGCGCTAGGGGAATACTGCACATAGAATTCATGGCTTTTTTTTACCATGGTTCATTAGTTTTTCAAAGTTAATTTTTTAACTGTTTTCTTAATTTCCCTTTTTCCCTTTTTCAACCAACATCTTATCAATCCCTTTTTTTAAAAAAACATTTTTATTTTTCATTTTTAGAGTCATATTTTATCCCTTCATAGTAGTTACCCTTATTTTTGGCATATATATATATATATATATATAAGTTGTTCTCTCTTTAAAATTTTGAGATACAGTTTCTTCTAACAGATCAAAAGATACCCTAAATCACTAGTGTATGGCTTTGTTCTAGTCTCCTCCCTGATCACATTCTCTCCCTTTTTTTTTAAATCTTCTTCTTTCTTTTTTCAAACAACTTCTTATCGTATCAATTCCTTTTATAAAATCTTTTATAATTTTCATCTTTATAATCATCTTCCATCCCTTCATTGTATCAACCCTTATTTTGTACATATATAAGTCTTTCTTCCTTTAAAATTTTAGGAGGCACTTTTTTTTAACAGACCAAAATACGCCCAAAATCTAGTGTGTGGCACTGATCTATGCACTAGCCTGATCATATTTGATCATATTCGTTTTTTTTCTATTGTTCTGTTTTTGTTTTTTATCTTTTTCTTTTTGTTTTTTTTTCTTTCTTTCTTTTCTCTTTCTTTTTTCTTTCTTTCCCTTTCTTTTCCCCTGATTTCAGGTCTTTTCTGATTTGTATAGAGTATATTTGCTGGGGACGTTGTTAACCTGTTAGCATTTGTTCTCTCATTCATCTATTCTCCTCTGGACAAAATGACAAGACGAAAAAAATCACCTCAGCAAAAAGAACAAGAGATAGTACCGTCTGCCAGGGACCTACTCATTACAGACATTAGTACGATGTCGGACCTAGAGTTCAGAAACATGACTTTAAAGATACTAGCTGGGCTTGAAAAAAGCGTGGAAGTTATTAGAGAAACACTTTCTGGAGAAATAAAACAACTAAAATCTAACCAAGTCGAAATCAAAAAGGCTATTAATGAGGTGCAATCAAAAATGGGGGCACTAACTGCTAGGATAAATGAGGCAGAAGAGAGAATCAGCGATATAGAAGACCAAATGATGGAAAAAAAGAGGCTGAGAAAAAGAGAGAGAAACAACTACAGGATCACGAGGGCAGAATTCAAGAGATAAGCAATACGATAAGACGAAACACCACCAGAATAATTGGGATCCCAGAAGAAGAAGAGAGAGAGGGGCAGAAGGTATATTGGAGCAAATAATAGCAGAGAACTTCCCTAATGTGGGGAAGGAAACAGACATCAAAACCCAGGAGGCACAGAGAACCCCTCTCGAAATCAATAAAAATAGGTCAACACCCCGACATATAATAGTAAAACTTACGAGTCTCAGAGACAAAGAGAAAATCCTGAAAGCAGCTCGGGAGAAGAGATATGTAACCTACAATGGTAGAAACATTAGATTGGCAACAGACCTATCCACAGAGACCTGGCAGGCCAGAAAGGACTGGCATGATATCTTCAGAGCACTAAACGAGAAAAATATGCAGCCAAGAATACTATATCCAGCTAGGCTGTCATTGAAAATTGAAGGAGAGATAAAAACTTCCAGGACAAACAAAAACTAAAGGAATTTGCAAACATGAAACCAGCCCTCCAAGAAATATTGAAAGGGGTCCTCTAAGCAAAGAGAGAGACTAAAAGCAGCACAGATCAGAAAGGAACAGAGACAATATACAGTAATAGTCACCTTACAGGCAATACAATGGCACTAAATTCATACCTTTCAATAGTTACCCTGAATGTAAATGGGCTAAATGCCCCGATCAAAAGACACAGGCTATCAGATTGGATTCAAAAGCAAGACCCATCAATATGCTGTCTGCAAGAGACTCATTTTAGACCCAAAGACACCCCCAGATTGAAAGTGAGGAGGTGGAAAACCATTTACCATGCTAATGGACACCAAAAGAAAGCTGGGGTGGCAATCCTTATATCAGACAAATTAGATTTTTAAACCAAAGACTGTAAATAAGAGATGAGGAAGGACACTATATCCTACTTAAAGGGTCTATCCAACAAGAAGATCTAACAATTGTAACTATCTCTGCCCCTAACATTGGAGCAGCCAATTATATAAGGCAATTAATAACAAAAGCAAAGAAACACATTGACAGCAATACAATAATAGTGGGGGACGTTAACACCCCCCTGACTGAAATGGACAGATCATCTAAGCAAAAGATCAACAAGGAAATAAAGACTTTAAATGACACACTGGACCAAATGGACTTCACAGACATATTCAGAACATTCCATCCCAAAGCAACGGAATACACATTCTTCTCTAGTGCCCATGGAACATTCTCCAGAATCGGTCACATCCTAGGTCACAAATCAGGTCTCAACCAGTACCAAAAGATTGGGATTATTCCCTGCATATTTTCAGACCACAATGCTTTGAAACTAGAACTCAATCACAAGAGGAAAGTTGGAAAGAACTCAAATACTTGGAGGCTAAAGAGCATCCTATTAAGGAATGAATGGGTCAACCAGGAAATTAAAGAAGAATTAAAAAAAATTCATGGAAACCAATGAAAATGAAGACACAACTGTTCAAAATCTTTGGGATACCACAAAGGCAGTCCTGAGAGGAAAGTATATATCAATACAAGCCTTTCTCAAGAAATGAGAAAGGTCTCAAATACACAACCTAACCCTACACCTAAAGGAGCTGGAGAAAGAACAGCAAATAAAGCCTAAACCCAGCAGGAGAAGAAAAATAATAAAGATCGGAGCAGAAATCAATGAACTAGAAACCAAAAGAACAGTAGGTCAGATCAACGAAACTAGGAGGTGGTTCTTTGAAAGAATTAATAAGATTGATAAACCCCTGGCCAGACTGATCAAAAAGAAAAGAGAAATGACCCAAATCAACAAAATCATGAATGAAAGAGGAGAGATCACAACCAACACCAAAGAAATACAAACAATTATAAGAACATATTATGAGCAACTCTATGCCAGCAAATTAGATAACCTGGAAGAAATGGGTGCATTCCTAGAGATGTATCAACTACCAAAATTGAACCAGGAAGAAATAGAAAACCTGAACAGACCTATAGCCACTAAGGAAATTGAAGCAGTCATCAAAAATCTCCCAACAAACAGAAGCCCAGGGCCAGATGGCTTCCCAGGGGAATTCTATCAGACATTTAAAGAAGAATTAATACCTATTCTCCTGAAACTGTTCCAAAAAATAGAAATGGAAGGAAAGCTTCCAAACTCATTTTATGAGGCCACCATTACCTTGATCCCAAAACCAGACAAAGACCCCATCAAAAAGGAGAACTACAGACCAATATCCTTGATGAACATGGATGCAAAAATTCTCACCAAAATACTAGCCAATAGGATCCAACAGTACATTAAAAGGATTATTCACCACGACCAAGTGGGATTTATCCCTGGGCTGCAAGGCTGGTTCAACATCTGCAAATCAATCAACGTGATACAATACACTAACAAAAGAAAGAACAAGAATCATATGATCCTCTCAATAGATGCAGAAAAAGCATTTGACAAAGTACAGCATCGTTTCTTGGTCAAAACTCTTCAGAGTATAGGGATAGAGGGTACATACCTCAATATCATAAAAGCCATCTATGAAAAACCTACAGTGAATATCATTCTCAATGAGGAAAAGCTGAGAGCTTTTCCCCTAAGGTCAAGAACACGGCAGGGATGTCCACTCTCACCACTGCTATTCAACGTAGTATTAGAAGTCGTAGCCACAGCAATCAGACAACAAAAATAAATCAAAGGCATCCAAATCGGCAAAGAGGTAGTCAAACTCTCACTCTTTGCAGATGATATGATACTGTATGTGGAAAACCCAAAAGACTCCACCCCAAAACTGCTAGAACTCATACAGGAATTCAGTCAAGTAGCAGGCTATAAAATCAATGCACAGAAATCAGTGGCATTCCTATACACCAACAACAAGACAGAAGAGAGACAAATCAAGGAGTCGATCCCATTCACAATTGCACCCAAAACCATAAGATACCTAGGAATAAATTTAACCAAAGAGGCAAAGGATCTGTACTCAGAAAACTATAAAATACTCAGGAAAGAAATTGAAGAAGACACAAAGAAATGGAAAAACGTTCCATGCTCATGGATTGGAAGAACCAACATTGTGAAGATGTCAATGCTACCTAGAGCAATCTACACATTCAGTGCAATCCCCATCAAAATACCATCCACTTTTTTCAAAGAAATGGAACAAATAATTCTAAAATTTGTATGGAACCAGAAGAGACCCCGAATAGCCAGAGGAATCTTGAAAAAGAAAAGCAAAGCTGGCGGCATCACAATTCCGGACTTCCAGCTCTATTACAAAGCTGTCATCATCAAGACAGTATGGTACTGACACAAAAACAGACACATAGATCAATGGAACAGAATCGAGAGCCCAGAAATGGACCCTCAACTCTATGGTCAACTTATTTTTGACAAAGCAGGAAAGAATGTCCAATGGCAAAAAGACAGTCTCTTCAACAAATGGTGTTGGGAAAATTGGACAGCCACATGCAGAAGAATGAAACTGGACCATTTCCTTACACCACACACAAGAATAGACTCCAAATGGTTGAAAGACCTAAACGTGAGACAGGAGTTCATCCAAATCCTAAAGGAGAACACAGGTAGCAACCTTTTCGACCTTAGCTGCAGCAACTTCTTCCTAGAAACATCGCCAAAGGCACGGGAAGCCAGGGCAAAAATGAACTATTGGGATTTCATCAAGATAAAAAGCTTTTGCACAGCAAAAGAAACAGTCCACAAAACCAAAAGACAACCGACAGAATGGGAGAAAATATTTGCAAATGACATATCAGATAAAGGGCTAGTATCCAAAATCTATAAAGAACTTATCAAACTCAACACCCAAAGAACAAATAATCCAATCAAGAAATGGGCAGAAGACATGAACAGACATTTCTCCAAAGAAGACATCCAAATGGCCAACAGGCACATGAAAAAGTGCTCAACATCGCTCGGCATCAGGGAAATCCAAATCAAAACCTCAATGAGATACCACCTCACATCCGTCAGAATGGCTAAAATGAACAAGTCAGGGAACGACAGATGTTGGCGGGGATGTGGAGAAAGGGGAACCCTCCTACACTGTTGGTGGGAATGCAAGCTGGTACAACCACTCTGGAAAACAGTATGGAGGTTCCTCAAACCGTTGAAATTAGAGCTACCGTTCGATCCAGCAATTGCACTACCGGGTATTTACCACAAAGATACAAATGTAGGGACCCGAAGGGGTACGTGTACCCCAATGTTTATAGCAGCAATGTCCACAATAGCCAAACTGTGGAAAGAGTCAAGATGCCCATCGACAGATGAATGGATAAAGAAGAAGTGGTATATATACACAATGGAATATTATGCAGCCATCAAAAGGAATGAGATCTTGCCATTTGCAACGACATGGATGGAACTGGAGGGTGTTATGTTGAGTGAAATAAGTCAATCAGAGAAAGACATGTATCACATGACCTCACTGATATGAGAAATTCTTAATCTCAGGAAACAAACTGAGTGTTACTGGAGTGGTTGGGGGTGGGAGGGATGGGGTGGCTGGGTGATAGACATTGGGGAGGGTATGTGCTACGGTGAGCGCTGTGAATTGTGCAAGACTGTTGAATCACAGATCTGTACTTCTGAAACAAATAATGCAACATATTTTAAGAAAAAAGAAAAAGAAGAAGATAACAGAAGAGGAAGAAAAGGGGAGTATGTCAGAGGGGGAGACGAACCATGAGAGATGATGGACTCTGAAAAACAAACTGAGGGTTCTAGAGGGGAGGGGGGTAGGGGGATGGGTTAGCCTGGTGATGGGTATTGAGGAGGGCACGTTCTGCATGGAGCACTGGGTGTTATTAACAAACAATGAATCATGGAACACTGCATCAAAAACTAATGATGTAATATATGGTGATTAACATAACAATAAAAAAATTAAAAAAAAAAAGACAGTATGGTACTGGCACAAAAACAGACCCATAGATCAATGGAACAGAATCGAGAGCCCAGAAATGGACCCTCAACTCTATGGTCAACTTATCTTTGACAAAGCAGGAAAGAATGTCCAATGGCAAAAAGACAGTCTCTTCAACAAATGGTGTTGGGAAAATTCGACAGCCACATGCAGAAGGATGAAACTGGACCATTTCCTTACACCACACACAAAAATAGACTCCAAATGGTTGAAAGACCTAAACGTAAGACAGGAGTCCATCCAAATCCTAAAGGAGAACACAGGCAGGAACCTCTTCGACCTCAGCCGCAGCAACTTCTTCCTAGAAACATCACCAAAGGCACAGGAAGGCAGGGCAAAAATGAACTATTGGGATTTCATCAAGATAAAAAGCTTTTGCACAGAAAAGGAAACAGTCCACAAAACCAAAAGACAACCGACAGAATGGGAGAAAATATTTGCAAATGACATATCAGAGAAAGGGCTAGTATCCAAAATCTATAAAGAACTTATCAAACTCAACACCCAAAGAACAAATAATCCAATCAAGAAATGGGCAGAAGACATGAACAGACATTTTTCCAAAGAAGACATCCAAATGGCCAACAGGCACATGAAAAAGTGCTCAACATCGCTCGGCATCAGGGAAATCCAAATCAAAACCTCAATGAGATACCACCTCACACCCGTCAGAATAGCTAAAATTAACAAGTCAGGGAACGACAGATGTTGGCGGGGATGTGGAGAAAGGGGAACCCTCCTACACTGTTGGTGGGAATGCAAGCTGGTGCAACCACTCTGGAAAACAGTATGGAGGTTCCTCAAACAGTTGAAATTAGAGCTACCATTCGATCCAGCAATTGCACTACTGGGTATTTACCCCAAAGATACAAATGTAGGGATCCGAAGGGGTACGTGCACCCCAATGTTTATAGCAGCAATGTGCACAATAGCCAAACTGTGGAAAGAGTCAAGATGTCCATCGACAGATGAATGGATAAAGAAGAAGTGGTATATATACACAATGGAATATTATGCAGCCATCAAAAGGAATGAGATCTTGCCATTTGCAACGACGTGGATGGAACTGGAGGGTGTTATGCTGAGTGAAATAAGTCAATCAGAGAAAGCCATGTATCATATGACCTCACTGATATGAGGAATTCTTAATCTCAGGAACAAACTGAGGGTTGCTGGAGTGGTCGGGGGTGGGAGGGATGGGGCGGCTGGGTGATGGACATTGGGGAAGATATGTGCTACGGTGAGCGCTGTGAATTGTGTAAGACTGTTGAATCACAGATCTGTACTTCTGAAACAAATAACGCAACATATTTTAAGAAAAAAGAGAAAGAAGAAGATAGCAGGAGAGGAAGAATGAAGGGGAGTAAGTCAGAGGGGGAGACGAACCAGGAGAGATGATGGACTCTGAAAAACAAACTGAGGTTTCTGGAGGGGAGGAGGGTGGGGGGATGGGTTAGCCTGGTGATGGGTATTAAAGAGGGCACGTTCTGCGTGGAGCACTGGGTGTTATGCACAAACAATGAATCATGGAACACTACACCAAAACAAATTATGTAATATATGGTGATTAACATAACAATAAAAATTTAAAAAAAAGAAAAAAAAAGAAAAGAAGTTAGCAGGAGGGGAAGAATGAAGGGGAGTAGTCGGAGGGGGAGATGAACCATGAGAGACGATGGACTCTGAAAAACAAACTGAGGTTTCTAGAGGGGAGGAGGGTAGGGGGATGGGTTAGCCTGGTGATGGGTATTAAAGAGGGCACATTCTGCGTGGAGCACTGGGTGTTATGCACAAACAATGAATCATGGAACACTACATCAAAAACTAATGATGTAATATATGGTGATTAACATAACAATAAAAAATTATATAAAAAAAAGAAAACATCTCAGGGCGCCTGGGTGTCTCAGTCAGTTACTCCTCAGCCTTCAGCTCAGGTCATGATCCCAGGTTCCTAGGACCGAGCCCTGCGTTGGGCTCCCTTCTCAGCGGAGAGCCTGCTTCTCCTTGTGCTCTCTCTCTCTCCCTCTCTCTCTCTCTCTCTCTCTTAAATAAATAAATAAATCTTAAAAAAAGGAAATGTCTCCTTCTATCTTAATATAAAGATATCGAGGAAAATTCACTCACCTGTAAATAACAGGGTAGGTGCTTTTTCATTTTGATCCTAACCTGTAGTATCAGGAAAGGCTTCCTCTAAGAAATAACGCCTGAACGGGGCCCTGAGAGGTTTAAGGTAAGAGCTAGCAGGGTAGGGGCAGAAAGTTGACTGAGTTGCAGGTATCCAATATATGTGAAGCAGAGCTTGGCGACAGACGGTTGTGGACAAGGTAGTCCAGCGTGGCGCTTTCCGTGGAGGGAAGGAGATAAAGTGGTGTCCAGGTCCTGGAGACTGGGCATGCTGTGTTTTATAGACAACGGGAAAAGACTTAAATGTATTAAGTGGAAGATGAATTTAACCACAGGACGACGCAGTAATATTTACCTTTTAAACAGATTATCTGGTGGCCATAGAAAGGATGGATTTCATGGCAAGTGAAACTGGAAACAAGGAGACCATAGGAAAAGTTACGGCAGGAATCCAAGTAAGAGGTCGAGAGGGACTCATCTGAGAAATCCTGTAGGAAGTAAGGCCAGGAAATTGAGAAATATATTATTTTGACATTTACTGAACACTAATTGTGTGTAGATGTTATGGGAGAAATGAGCTATGGAGTGCTCTGCAAGGCTTCCATCTGCTTTCCAGTCTCCCCAGTGAGTGGTTCCCCAGTCTCCGGGGGGACACGACCACATGACAGGGAGCTGACTCCCTCACGCCAGAGTGGAGTCTCATTTTAATTATTAGAAAAGACTTCCTTATATTGAGTCAAAATTGTCGCTCCTCTTATGACTTCTGGCTGCGTCCTTTGGAGCTGCAGTGACAAAACGTAATCCCTGTTCTGCATGACAGCATTTCAGGTAATGGACAGCAGGAATCATGTTTCTCAAAACTCCTCTCCTTCTCAGCTAAAAAAATTCCATGGTTCTTTATAGGAGTCGACGTCCTCCACCCGCAAGTGGAGCACACAGCATGTTCAAACTCTACCCATTGTGTAGGGTCCAGCTTCGATGCCACCACAATGCCTCCAGGTTGTGGCTCTGTGGATGGAATCGAGCTTCTGGAAATATAAGACTCAGAACGGCACCAGATACTGATGCTCTTACCTATGAGGACGAGTCTGAAGGTTCGGTTATGGCAGGACTGCAGAGCAAGAAGGCTCAAAAGTTTTGTCTGGGGACCACCAGCAGCAGCATTATCTGGAAGCTTATTAAAAATGCACATTCTCAGGCCCAACCTTATCGGATTCCAAATCTCCAGGGCGTGGGCCAAGGAATCAGTGTTTTCAAGAGGATTCTTCCACAGGCCGGTTTGAGATGTACTTTCACGGAGGGTCTTTGACTAGCATCCAAGGAGCTTTAAAAACCCTGGCACTCACCTTTAAACAAAATTCTTCTCCTTCTCTCACAAGGGGGCTCGAGCAACCTTTCTAAAGACGGGGAACATGTCAGCATGATATGCACGTCTTTAAATACTGGGGGAGGGAACCTTAACTAAGCTAATTAAGTTTTGCAATCCAGTGGTTGGGAGAAATATTTTTTTAAAAAAATAGAAAGAAAAAGAAAACAAAACAAAACAATATGCCTTTGGTCAATCCATTACAAAAAGGACTGAGCCGCTGACCTTTTCATTCTGCCTGTGCTTGTGTGCGCAGCAACTCTGTAACCTTTTCCAGCTGGAATAGAAAGTTCAATTAAGTTTGTTGGCTCAGAAATCTGCCCGTGTCCCGGAGAGCAGATTAGGCACTTAGGGGCTGCAATTATCCATCTGCTGCTTCTGCAAAACTGAAAAGAATGCACACGTGCCGTACCTATCCCTGGGCACAGGCAGAGGCGGATATATGTGTATCTGTATGCACGTGCACAAGCAGAGCCTACAGACAGGCGCTGGCTGCAGCTGAGACATTCAATCGTTTCCAAATTTGGGTCCTTTATGCTTTGCTGGGGATGATTTTAAGTTAGACAAGAGCCTGAGAGTTGAGACCTGCGCGGTTCTTGGCAACCATATGCGTCCTCCCATCCTTTCTTCGGATCTGGGTCTTCTGAAGGGCACCTCGGTCCTCTCCCGGATTTGAGCGCAGAGTGTGAACTTGGTCACGGGTAGGGGCCTTAAAGGAAGCCTCCACTATCCCGCTGACTACACATAGCAAGTCCGCCCTGCTCGGCGGGGCGCGGGGAGGGAGCGATATGTGTAGTTGCTGAGGATACCAGCTAAGCAGGTTGTGTCTGAATCTCGGCGCAGGGATTACCAGCTGAGTAAACTTGAACATGTCCCTTTAACTCTCTGAGCTTCCTTTTCCTCATCTGTAAATAGGGAGAACAGTACTCATCTCACAAAGTGGTAGTGAAGATTCAACAAGACAGCACACGTAGTTGTCTAACACTTAGTTTATACTTAATAAATGGTAGCTGTGTTTTGATGATATTGAGAAGTCACTCTGATGTTCATTTGTGGGTCTTAAGTTGGTGCCTGGGTCTTTAAATTTCCTCTCCGACACTCATGTCCCATGGCTGGATGCTGGGCCACCATCTCCCTGTGCCTTGAAAGCTTCCCTAGCTCACTCCAGGACTACACCCTCTCCTGCTCTTCTGTCTAAATCTAGAGTCTTCTCTGAATTTCATGTCTACTCTACCATGTTCTAAATAAAGATTGTTCTTTGAAGACCAGGGAAGTGAGCTCTTCAAAGCATAAATTAGATCAAACCAGTCTCCCCACTCCCATCCCACCCTCCCAGCATGAAGCTCTCCAGTGACTTTACATAGAATTTAAATAAAATCCAGCCTCCTCACAGAGGCCTGTAAGGTCCAGTAGGATCTGGCTCTAGTCTGAACTCATTTACAGTGCCTTGACTTCTAGCTCACAATGCTCAGGATGCCACAGTCTTCTTTTCAGGCCCTTGAATATACCCAGATCTTCCTGCCTCAGGACCTTTGCATGGCTCTTTTGTTAGCTTAGTGTGCTCTTTCCCTAGGTTGTAGCGTTGGTGGTTCTTTCTCACCATTCAGTGCCATCTCCTTGGAAGGCCTACTTGAACTGCTCTTTCTAAATTAATCCCACTCTTTAGTCACTCTCTGTCCATCCAGCTCCAAGCTTTATGATCTCACAGTTTACTTGTTATTTACTTGTTCCATATTTATGATCTACTTCCTTGTCACTGGATTATGGACTTCACGAAAAGAGGGGCTTGGTTTGTTGTGTTCAACACTGTATCTTCAGCCCTAGAACAGTCCCTGATGTACAAAAGGTGATCAGTTAACTTTCATTGAATTAATAAGTTGATGGGTCCACGCCTGTGGCCTGAAGCCCTTTCTTGATGACAGTTGCTCAGGTCTTAGATTGTTCTTTGCTTCTGGATCCTTGGTTGCTTGGCTCTGGAATGCATTGATAAAGGCACACTGCCATTTTTTGATCAACTTCCCCAATCCCTACTGCTTTATTCATTTATTTCCAGTTATCTGTCATCATAGTGTCTGGACACCATGTTTTATGTGCTAGCTTTGATGTCACATCTCTCCATATAGGTGTCTGCATGCTAAGCACAAGGTCAACTCCAAGGTATGTCTGGAAAAACATTCCGAATGAAGTCTAAAATTCTTAAGGTGGTGATATTTACTTCTTGTCTACTCCTGCCGCCTCACCTTGTACTGAGATACTGAATGTATCTATGGACAATACCATGACATACATACCATGTATAACAATAGAAGTCTAAGAGGACAAGCCATCTCTGCAGCAATTGGCCCACAATGGTTAGGACTTGATCAATCACTGTCACCTTCCTTAATTTTTGCCCCTGCTTCCAAGTCAAGACCACCCAGAGGAAGCCAACTATGGTCCACAAACCAATTACATTGGATGCCCATCTCCAGCTTTGGATGCTAACAACCTCCAGAATACGTGAAATTTTCCCTTTATTCCACTCTAAACCTTTCCTACTCTCCTGGTTGCCTTTGAGTCTCTGCTAAACACGAGCAATACTGTTTCCTTTGCAATATCAAGTTCTGAATAAACAGCGTCTGTTTCTTCTCATTTGGGTTGTCTCTGTTTATTTCCACATGCATGTTATGGTTAGCCATGGCTTCAAAACCAATCATTCCCAAGCTTAATGGCTGAAAGTGCACATGGGTTTGCTCATAGTTTGGGAGTTAGGGATTTAGGAAGGGTTCAGCTGGGTAGGTTCTCTCTGGTCCACATGGCATCAGCTGGGCAGTTGGGTCTGGAGGATATACTTCCAAACATGATTTCTTCTTGGTCATGAATAGGACACATTTGGCACATCAGTGTGCTTTGGTCTCTATTCCACTCCATGGTGTCTCAGCCTTCAGGGTCCCAACACATAATGTTCTCAGCGTAGCCACTCTTCTTGCATGGGAACTGGCTTCCAAGAGGCAAAAGCATAAGTTACACCCAAAAAGGCCCTCTGTTATAGCCACCATTTTAATTAGTCAGACCAATCATAAGGCCACTCAGATTCAGTGTGTGCTGGGGGGATGAGGAAAGGGGGAGTGGCAACATCATATTCTAGAAGAGCAGGTGGGATGGAAGATACTGTCATGGGTGTTTTTGGAAACACAATCCATGCTCTCCTTCCTTTCTGTTCTCCAGCCATGCTGGCCTTGTTTCCCTATCACAGATACACGATGTTTCTTCTGTGCCCAAGGTTCAGAATCTTTGCAAGCACTCTTACCTCTGTCTGAATGCCTTCCCTCCCAATCCTTGTCTAAAATGTGATATCTGCTGCAAATTTGAGCTGCAATATTACTTCCTGTCCTGTCCTCAGGGAAACATTTCTTGATACCTCCCTCGATACCCATACATAGAAACTAAATCAGATCTCCCCCATTTTCTGCCATCATAGTGTTTATCAGCATTTGGAATTATATTCTGACATTATTCTTGACTTAATCTCCACCCCTCCCCCCTCCTCTTGCTATGGATATAAGCAGGGAGCAGGATCTGGGTGTGTGTTGACCACTATTTTAGCCCCAGTGCCAAGTACAGTTCCTGATATACAGTAAGTGCTTAATACATTTTTGTTAAATCAATCAATGCATTTATTTAAACTTTTCTGCCCTTGTGCATACCTCTACTAAGAGCCTAGTGTTTGAACTTGCTGTTAGGGCCCTGAGTCCATTGAAAAATCAATTCACGTGGAATTTATCCTTGCTTAATGACATTAAATGTAAAGATCTTTTACCAGTTGTTGTTATTTTCATTAAGTCTCTAGTGAACACTGACAATGCATGACAAAAGTCCAGCCTAGTAAGGTGAAAGCAGCTAGGATTGACTTCCGGCAGACCCGGGTTTGAATTTCTACCCTTACAACTAATTGTGTGAAGCTAGGTGATTTATTTAACATTTCTGACTCTCCCAATTTCACCATCTGTAAAGTAAGGATAATAACATATGCCTTATAGAATCTTCTTAAAGTTTGTGTTAGATTATAATCCCCAAACAACCCAGTTTTTAACCCAAGAATCACCCCTGTTGTTCAAAGTTTATCCACACAATTGGAATTGTTAGCATCAAACCTTGTTCTTCTTCCTTGATACAATCTATTGCCACTGGATGAGGTATCTTTTGCTTAATCCCCGATATTCTAGCTTTAGTCTGATCAAACTATGTTTTTTAAGGTAACTAGAAAATACTTTACTTTTGGTCTTTAAAAAAAATTCGAGATGACTTCTAATAAATCAGCGTAATTGATTTATTGACTTTTCAAGAAGAAAACTAGGAAATTTGTCCTCTATGGCTAGCCTACCTGTTGATGTATTTATTAACTTGGTTTTTGATCATTGGATGAAACAACAAAGATAAAAAATATATTGAAGGAGCTCCCTTCTTTGACAGGAATGAAATATATGTGGGGGGATAACCACTATGTAAGAAAACTGAATGGTTTATGCCCAGACCTGATTCTTTAAAGAACCTTCTAGCACCAGTGATTTTGTTTGCATCAGACTCCACAGACAGAAGCTTTACTTACATACCAGGAAATTTACTTGTATGACCTGTGAGCTCGCCCCCATTTTCAAGATGACGAAACTGGGGGTCAGAGAAAAACCACTGCACAGCCAGTGCAGAGCACAGCCAGAACATGACCCGGTTTTGCATTCATGTTAACAGGTGCTCTTCCCTCCTCTGAACGCTTTCACATTTTATGCCCAGCCATGAAGAGATAGGCAAATTAACAGAAAGCCGGCAAAGCAGGGAAATTAATTTCAAGTTGCCTTAGTCATTGCTGTCAGACTCCAAAGCCCCGACATGGATTAGCAGCCTGTCTCCTTCCTCCTCTGAGAAGAACCACCAGTCATGCTTTTGCGTGACCAGGGTGGCACCCCCAGAGCCTCTGCCAGTCCCGCCATCAGACAGGACGTGTCTGGGAAGAAGAATTTGCAGCCGACTGCTCTGCCATTCAGGTCCCCATCTGTGTCAATTGAGTAATTTATGGATGCACTTTTTCCTGCGCTGCAAAGGAGATGCACAGGACCTTTGGAAATAATTCAATCTCTTTCAAGGGAACACATTTGGGGAAATTATTGTTAATGCATCTGAGTAAGAGGTGCTCAACCCCGACAAATATTTCATGCAATTATAGCAAAGATGAGACAGTGACAACCAGTGACCATCAATCATTTTCCAGATCAATAATAACCATGGAACATGCAATCAAACCTAATCAACACCCCGTGATTAAAGAACGGGGCCTCTCTTCTTTGCTCTCGGGGTCATAGTCCCTTGAAAGGATTGGCTCAGAGTCCTCAAGACAGAGCATAATACTGAAACAAACATACAAATATGGGCTTTAAAATCTAGCAGATCTGGGTCAGATTTAGTATTTACTTGCTTCTTGATCTTGGACAAAATTATATGATAAAAATTAACACTCAACTGCATTCTTTGTCTCTCTCTCTCTTTGGTGCCATACAATGTGCTAAGTACTTTGTCTGTATTATCTCCTTTAACCTTATAATATGCATGGGGTTCGTGCCACTATATCCTCTTTACAATGAGGAAACAGTCTCAGAGAGAGGGGTTAGCTTGCTCAAAACCACTTACACAGTGAGTGACTCAAATCCAGTTCTGTCTGACCAAAACTTCCGTAATTTCCAAAGTGGAGAACTTTTAAAACTAACCAAATGGCTGGGCCCCACTCACTTCATATACCTGATCATAATCTTTGAGGGCAAGGACTAGGCATGTATTATTTTAAGTAAAAATTTTAATAAACTTTAGCAGACATACAGAAAAATGAACTTCTGGAGTATAGAATGGTATATTTCCCCAAAGTAAACATATGGTGTGTGCAGAACAAACCAGCCCCCCAGGAACCCCCTTGTATACTTCTTAGTCACTACCACCCCGTTCTGTCCAAGGATAACCAGCATCCTGACTTTAAATAGCAAACATTCATTTTCCACCCTTTTGAACTTTACGTAAATGGAGTCATATCGTTGACATACTTCTGTGTCTAGCTTCACATTACATTCCTGAGATTCATCGATATTGGGAAGGATGGAAGTTGTTCGTCCATCCTTGTTGCCATAGCATATCCACTGTGTGAGTATGCCACAATTCATTTTGCCAATCTGCTCTTGATGGACGTCTTTTTTACACGTTTTACAAATGTGGCTGCTACTAACATTCTTGTATCATTCCTTTGGTTAGCAAAAATTGTATGCCTTTCTGTTGTGTGTCCCCCTAGGAGTGCAACTTTTGGGTCACTCTGTGTGCAAGTTAAGCTATAGCAGATCCAGGAATGAGTATTTTAAAACTCCTAGGTGATTCTGATACATATCGAGGGTCGGGAAACCCTGCATAACCCTATGTCACCTCCCTTATTTAGGAAGTAGCTGTTGTTGCTTTCTGGAATATAATTAAGTCATAATAAAGTTCTGCATGGAGCCCCAGGTGTTATATGAAAACAATGAATCATGGATCACTACATCAAAAACTAATGAGGTATTGTATGGTGACTAACATAACATAATAAAATTAAATTAAATTAAAAAAATAATAAAGTTCTAGAAAGAAGGTTTTGCCTTATTACTAAAGACAGCCTCTCTTCCTCCCTCCAGTCCTCCATCCCATTTCCCTGAACCAAGGCATTCTAACTTTTTAATGCCTAAGCTTCAAAGGCTGGCTGGTCCTGGAAGAAAAAAGAGCCTGCTTGCCCGTGTCTCTTATTCTTGGAAACAGGAAGATTTCGCCATTGCAAAGAAGAGAATAATGGAATAGTATAATTTTGGGCACCAAATCTCTTAGTTGCTGAGGACCCATGAAAGGAACCGATGGTGTTACGGCAGATAATAAGCACACAAAATGCATAGTACATAGCGTGGCTCTCAATAAATGGTTCTGTTATTATGATTATGATTATTGCTATCATCAGCAGCAGCAAAGAAGTGAAAATATGCTAGGGCTGTGGGTTCTTCATGGAACAGATCTGGCCAGTCATTTCTGAATACTCCCAACATGTACCATGTGCCAGACTATATACAGCACGAGGAGTTTAGGGGGGAGCAAGCCAGGCTGACTTGAAGCCACTCACGTGTCTAGTGGCAGAGGGGGGGGGCTGCTGTATCTCTGAGCTCGTGCTGTCCATGTATGATGTGTGCGGTGGAGGGAGGGCACTTCAAGGGGTGGGTGTTTCAGAGGAAGCCAGTCCACACTATTCCAAGATCGTAGGAACGCAGATTCCTCCTGAGGATAGGCCACAAGCTTTACTTCAGGCTCAAGGAATCTGTACACAGAGACCTCAGAAACTCTATACTTTAGTCAGGGTGATTTTAGTCTCGAATAAGAGAGAATAACTCAGTTTAACTCAGAAAGAAAGTGGGTGGGAGACCTTGTAGTTGAAAGGTTTCCAGTGCACAGATGCTTAGAACAAACTGCTCCGCTGGGCTTCAGGCAGGGGGAGGCGGGCAGCTCCAAGTATGGACAGGTCTCCGTGTTCTTGTTTCTTTGCTCTGTGTGCTTTTAGCTCTGTCTCGTTTTCTCCCTCTGCCTCTCTCACCTGGTCTCTTCTTTCTCTCCATCTCACAGGTTCTTTGGGTCTCTGTGCCCCTGCCCCTTTCTCCTCTCTTCCTTCCAGACCCTCTGCTTACTCACAGTTTCTGCTCCCCAGGATTTCAGTTTGTGTGGGTCATTGCTTTGCCACAGGCCTTAAATGTGTCACAACTCAGCCTCAGGGTCTCTGTGCTTTTGTGCCCCCTGCTCTATTAGTAGCTATATTTTGTGTCTCTTTATTCAAGCTCCCAACTGATTGTCTCAGTTGACCTCTCAGAGCTCACCACTTGAATTACAGATGGGTTTCCATTGCATAGAGTGGCGTCCTCCAAGTTGGGAGCCCAACTCCGAGACAATCACCTGTGGCTAGGTGAAGAGGACCACCTGATCTCATGCTCCAACCATTCAGCTACAAGATGGGCAGTTGCCTTAAGACAGTGTGTTGGGTAGAACAGGCAATGAAACATGGTAAGAAACCTTTTAAGCTGCAGAGTCTTAACATCTGAAATTTGCTTGGTGGGTAACTAGAGGCTCCTGGGGGCCAGAAATTTTGCTTGGATTCTGTTTGAATACAGCAATTTGTTCATAAGGCTCAATAGTATTTTTGGGATGAACGAATTCACTTCTCTGTTCTCTATCATAAATGTGTCTTCCCTCTATGCCCCAAGACTTGGGGTTTCGCTTTTTCACTTACTCATTCAACAAATATTTACTGAGCTTCCACTTTGTGTCAGACACTGTTTTATACACTCAAGATTTAACAATGGATAAAATCCCCTGCGTTGGTAGAGCATAGTCATAAGTGCTAGGAGAAAGAATAAAGTAAAGTTGTAGGGTAGTGATAGGGAGGATATTTATGCAAGGGGGTCAGGGAAGTCTAGTTTGAGGAATTAACACTGAGTAGCTAATTGAATAAAAAGAGGGGCAAAACTTACACAAATCTAAGGGAAGTTTTCCCTAGAGGAAAGATTTCTTTTCACTCAGATGGAACAAGCAACAAGTATAAAAGCTGTAAGTGGAGATAAGTTCTACACTTTATAGGACAGCAAGATGGTGTGTTTCCAACCTCCAAGATAGCTCCTAATTTCTGCATCAGTGTGTGTGTGTGTGTGTGTGTCTTTTTATCTCTCTCTCTGTAGTCTCCTCTCCTGTGGATTCAGAGCTGGTCTGTGTGACCAACAGCATATGGCAGAGGTGATGGTATGACTTCCAGTGATAGATTATAGAAGGTATTGGCAGTCCTGCCTTGGCCTCTTGGCTTACCCACTCTGGGAATAGTCAACCACCATGTTATGGGGCCACATGAGAACCCTGTACAGAGACCCTGTGGAGAGGAGATAAAGCCTCCTGCCAATAGCCAGCACAGTCTTGCCAACCACATGAGTTAGCCACCTTGGAAGTGGATGTTCCAGCCCTGGTCAAACCGTCAGATGACACCAGCCACAGCATACATCTTGACTGCAACCTCATGAGAACCTCAACCACAAAAGTCCAGCTAAGCTTCTTCTAAAATTCTGGCCCACAATAACAGTGAGATAGTAAATATTGACTTTTATCTTAAGCCTTCAAGTTTTGAGATAATTTATTATGCAGCAACAGATGATCAGTACATGTGACCAGCGAGTCTAGAAGAGAATGAGCTCTGGAGGGATGTTGTAGATTAAGGATGGAGCACATGGTCATATTGTTTAAGACTTTGTAGCTTATAATAAGGAATTTGAATTTATCCTGAACTTGATGTTAAACCAGTGGAGGGGTTTGACCATGGGAGTGGCATTAGGTTTTAAGAAGATCATCCAGGCAGCTAAGTGGAGAACTGAACCCAAGGGGGCAAGTGTAAAGGCAGGGGGACCTCTTAGGAGGCTACTGTGTTTGTCTAAGTAGAACATGATGATGCCAGGGACTCTTTAGGCTCTATTTTGAAAGGTATAATCTGTGGGTTTTCTGGTAGGATTGGAGTAAGGTGTGGGAAAGTGAAAAGTCAAGATGCATTCAAGCCCTTTGGCATCAGGCACTGGGAAAAGAGGATGCCTTTTACAGAGGTGAGGATCACAGTGCTGGTGGCATGGAGAACAGACGTAAAGGTGGAAGAATGGAACATTTGGAAATCGGTAAGAGGAAGAAAAGCCAGTTGTAAAGACTGAGAAGGAATGGCCAGGGAGGTAGGAGGAAAACCAGGAGAGTGGGCAGTCCTAGAAGGCATGGCAGGAAAATACTTAAAGGAGCAGAGAGTAAAACAACTCAACCAAATCTGCTCAGTATATTGGTAAAGTGAGCTGTAAGCACTGACTGCTGAACTTGGCATGGTGGACATCTTTGCCAACCTTAGGAATGAGAAACACAGCCTGGCAGGTGTGCTTATGAATTCATCAGCCCCAGAATATATTTTGCTAGTCTTCCTCTTCCTTGTTCCATAATAAAATCAATGCGGACAGTACCATTTGTCATCCATCTGTCAAATTTCCACGGCAATCTTCATTTTGTGATTCTCCTTAGCACACTGACCTATCAATGATGCCCAACTTTTCACACCTGTGGAAACTGACACTAAGTTAGAATCCACCCTGCTTTGGAAGTTGAGAGTCTTAAGTATGTATTGGAAGGAAGAAGAGCGAGAGGTGAGGGGACCAGGTGGGGCTGGGCAAAGTCGTGAACCCTTGATTCGATTCTGTGGGCCATAGGAAGCCACTGAAAGGTGTCCTGTGAGCATTTAACATGTCCGCCTTGTACTTTGTCAATCCTCCAGTCAGCAAAGTGGAGAGCAGAGGGGCCGAGAAGGGGATATTAATGGAATTTAAGAGGCTAAGCAGGATTTGAGTCTCACAGTTATTACTCAGGATGAAGACAAGTTTTTGCTGAATTTTAGGGATCTATAAAAATCCAGGAAAGGGAATAGGGATGATGTTGTCAGAGGATTAACAGGATGAAGTGAAGAATCACAGATTCAAGAGACCCTCTACTTTCTGGACTGGGAAATTAGAAAGACCAGGCTGACTGTAAATTCTTTGCCTCAGTTTCTCCACCTGGAAGCAAGGATTGCCCCAACACCTGACCACTGATCATAGGTTTCTCTTAAAGAGGCCACCGGAGCTCCCGCCTCCTGCATCAGCAAATAGCTATTTGCTCCCAGAGAGAGCAGTTATTTATGCAGGTGAAAAGAGCAAACCTGAAAGGAAGTGCAGTGCAACCCTCCCTCCTTGGCACCTTTACAGGCTTGGTGTCTCTCCTTCAGCTGCTCAAAATCAGATCAGATCCATAGGGTGCTGGCACTTAGAAGGTGCACAACCAGTGCCAGTTACCATCATCAGTATTGTCTTAGAACCCACAGACCAGTGTATGCAGTTGATCTCTCTACCGGGTCGGCAGCCTACTTCCCCGGGGAGTGCTCTTTCCCCTTTGGCTCCCTTTTGATTCCAGCACCTAACACAGTCTCTGTCACAAACTAAGTGTACAGAATGATGCCGAATTTTACTCTTCACTCAGTGATTCTCTCTGTGCCTTTACAGTTTTGGCACCACTCCCCAAAGCCCCCTACCCTCAATTAGTTTCCAGCTTCCCAGGAAATGCTAAGGCATTGTGGTCATGCTTTCATTCATGCGCTCATCTCATGGATATGCATTCCTTGGTGGGTCCAGACCTTGCAGCCGAGTGAACAAGAGAGAGGCTGAGCTTATAGTTTGATGTCAGGGTTCTTCCATCAGAGTCACTTAGGGAACTTGTAAAAAATATAACTCCCAGGACTACATTTCCATCCTGTTGGTTAGTAAGTTTTCAGACTAGGTTCTGGGGATTGGCATTTTTGAACAGATCCCATGAGATTCCGTGGATGGGTCATGGAGAGTTCTGTGAGAAGGTATGGCGTATATATTATTCCTGACTCAACAACTTAGTTTGGAACCTCAGAAAGGTCTGTCATAGTTAACACTCAGTTTCTCCACCTGCAAAGAAGAAAAAACCTCTCTCCTGCCTACCCCTAAGGGCCAATGTCGGGACAATATAAAATAGTCAATAGCAGTATGGGCTTGATGTGTGTCACATTTCTCTACACAAACCACAAACTGTTGTCCTTAAGCATTAGCTAGTGTTGGAGACTTCCGTGTAGCTGGCACTTCATTACTGATTTAAAAATGCATTTTCGGGGCACCTGCCATGTACAAGTTAGGGTCTTCTATCTTCCATGGACTCTTGATAGGGGTTCACTAAATTGGGGGTAAAATTAGTGGCTGATGACATTTTAATGTACTGCCTCTCTGAGTATGTTACATTTACCATCTTGAAGAAAATAATAAAATAATATAATTGATAATAATAATTGCATTCATTTTATTGAAATTTTATAATGTATCAAGGGCTGTGCTAAGCACTTTTCTTAGAGCTGAAAAGGACTTTTGGAACTGTCTACTAGAGGCTGCAAATCAACATGTAGTTGATCATTTTTTTAACCTTAATAGTGTTTTAAAAGTCAGTGTCACTAAGCATGAGACACATTTAATAGAAATATAAAAATCCTAATCCCTCTTGTTTCTCAGAAGACTCATGGCACACACCACCGTCACTTGCCTGAGCCTCAGAGGTAATCTCAATCCTCCCACTTCACAGATTAAGAATTGGATGCTCAGAAAGTTTATATGGCTTATATGGAATCATTTGGGTCTGTCTGAGTGCTCCGGCTCTTTCACGAAATTGCTTCTTCAGCTTAGCAGCCATCAAAATCTCCAGTTCAGTCAATTAACCTGGAGCCTTGGCCTTTAACTCAGTTACGCACCACAGGCTGAGCAAAGCCTCTTCCTTCATAGCCATGACCTACCATGATCTCTAGCCCTCACTGTCTCTCTGTAGGCTCCCTCAAGCCCCATATCTTTCACATGTGCTCTCCCCTGCTCCCGTGCACATCACAGGCACGGAAATGTCCCATCAGGGACATTTCGTCTCATGATCTCCTCCTCACCTCATTAGCCACTAGGTACCTTTGTCTGGAAGACGGGTTCCTGGCATGATGATTTAAGCAGTCAATTTAATTGGAAGATTAGGAAAGCCCTGGTGTCTGGCCATCATTTAAGAATAGATGGAGCAATAGTCCTTTTTAAAGCCTTTTCCCCGCTCTCAATTCTTGCATATTTTGCACAGTTCCCAAACTCTAGAAATTCCACCTTGTTTTTGCACCACTAGTTCCTTCATTTGTTGCCATCTCTGCCCCAAGCACCTCTGCAGAGAGGACTTCCTGGCTGCCCCATCCAACGTGGCCCTCCATTGCCTCCTGCCACTCTACATCCAGATCGCCCACATTATATCATCCACAATATGGTGGTGGGTTGATGGTGTCCTCACATCTCGCTCCAAAGGGTTCATGGTACAGACTGGAAGGGGTCCCCAAGATCCCACTTTCTAGTCTTCACATCTGTAAGTCTGTCTTGTTAAGTATGGGCAGGACCTGTGACGTGTTTTTAACCAATAGAATATGGCAAGGTGATGAGATAAGATTATAATTTGAATGTGATTTCTTGGTTGTATCACATTTGGTAGACTCTATCTTGCCAGCAGACTTGTTCTCTCCATTGCCGGCTCTGAAGAAGCAAGCTGCCACGAAGTAGGTAAATGCCCTGTTAGAGAAGTCCGTTTGGCAAGGGTCTACAGCATCTAGGAACTGAACAAGAAGCTGAAGTTTTTGGACTTACAGCCATGGGGAGATGGATTTGGCAAACAACCTTAGTGAGCTTAGAAGTAGACCCTTTGGCAGTTGAGCCTCCAGATGAGAACTGAGCCTTGGCCAACATTTTAATTTCAGCCTTGCTGAGAGAATGCAGCTCACTCTTGCCCAGACACTTGAACCGCAGAAACTGTGAGGTAATAAATATGTGTTCTTTTAAGTTGTGGTTTGTGGCAATTTGTTAGAAAGCATAGAAAGCTAATATGGATATTTCCCCATTCCTTTACCTCGGCTTTGGTTGAGTAACTTGCTTTGGCCCATAGAGAATGGCAGCAATGTCAGTGTGCTGGTTCTGTGCATGAGCAATAAGAGGTCTCATGTGTTTGTGCTTGTTCTCTTAAATTTCTATCATCATCTTCAGAAGCATGTGCCTAGGCTAGCCCACTGCTTCCAGAAAGAGAATGAGAGCCCCAAAGAATATTTTCCAGTGAAGTCTAGCCTAGATTGGCCCTTTCTCAATTGACCTACAGATGTGCAAGAACCACCGAATTTGGGTCAGTATGATTCCATGGGTAACTGGGCAGAACTGAAACTGGAGCTCAGCTCTTCTGATTCTTAGTGTGTTGAATTCTTAGGAGAAAGCAACTCAAACTAAATATTAATAGTAATATTTATATTTGCTTTATAGTTTGGCATCTGGGGTTTATAGATAGAGGCCATGGAGGGAGCTCTTTGAAACCCTTGAAATTATATATTAAATTTACATTTTGTGCATTTGGTGGAAGAGATAGCCTATAATGACCTCTCACATTTAGAAAGAGATCCGTAACTCCTCTCCCGTTGAAGAACCACTGACACTAACAGAAATCACTTTCTCCCCTGCTAAGGCCAAGGGACGGTGAGTGTTGTTCACTTAAGAAATACGATTCTCAACCCCAGTTCATTTCTCTTAGTTATTTATCTTAAAATTTTATGGATTGGTTCTTGATGGCTTTCAGACAAGGTACCATTTCTTTATACCCATGCATTTTCTTTATCAGTTAAAAAATATCCATATTTCCCTAAGGAAAATGATTCTAATAAGGATGTTTTTAAAAGCCCAACAACAGGACCTACTAAGAATGCTAATTCCCTTAAGTTCTTTCAGTTTTATGTCTCCAAAAGAAATTACTTCCATGGATGTGAGTGTGGTATATCGATGGGACACATTGTGTTTCCAATTGCCAGGAAGAAAATATCAGAGAACCCAAGGGAGCATGGAGTTCAAATCCCCACTTTGCTCCCATTTCCTAATGGCACAGCCTTGCAGAGGTCACTCCACCTCTGCATTTTGGTTTTCTTAGCCTCTAGGTTGAGACAAGCATATCTATATTTACAAGGTTGCTGTGAGAATTACATGAACTAACATGTGAAAACTTGCTTGGCACATAGTAAGTTGTCAATAAATGTTGAAAATTCAAATTTATTATATTTCCTGCCATTTCTGCTCATTTGCAACACTCCAAAGTGGGGAGAGCCACTCCTTTGTCTCCAAGTGATCACTTGGGGACTGGAAGTGGGTTGTTTATTGACTATTCAGCCAGGCTCCTCCTTTTGGGAGACAGGGGCTATGTAAATACCAGTATTATTATATTATCCATCTGGCACTGTGGCTTCAGAGTATAATTAGCTATTGCAGAAAATACATTGAAGAAAGAAGGATCCAGGATGATTTAACAATAATAGTAGCGATTAGCATTTTTCTTGTGTTATTAAGGACATAGAGTTTATGAGACACTCCAAGAATTTCCAAATATTAAAGAGACTTTAAAATCATTACACTTGTCTCTACTCCCATTACTTATAGCCCTCATCTCAGCCATCAACCCATCTCTTGTCAAGAATATTCTGACAGCTGCTAACTGGCCCCCTCCCCTCTAGTCTCATTCCCTTTTAATTTATTCCGTGCTCTGAAGTCAGAATGATCTTTCTAAGATACAACTAAGACTATGTTCTCTTCGAGGCCCCTTGGTGGTCCTTCAATGACTTTAGGAGAAAAGCCAGACTTTGTTAATAATGTTTCCAAAGCTTTTCTGAGCTGGCCCTTGCCTCATACCTCCTCACACATCTTTCTCCAGCTCTGCCCCTGCTCTGTCAAATTTCATTTCATTCTTCCAATCTTTCACAGCTCTGCTATCAGAGGGTGAGAGAGTTTAGTACACGGTACCCGTCTACTCCATGCTTGGCCTTGTAGCCAGATGAAATTGGCACAGGCTCTTGGGGTATCACCATTTTACCCAATAACCCTGTAAGAGAGCCCGGCTTTAGGGCCATTTCTCATGGCGCCTTCCACTCCTTCATCCCCAAATTATATAGACTCACCTGTTCCCACCCCTGGAGAGCAGACAAGTACAGGCCTTCAACAATGGGGCATTGTCTCTGTGAAAATTAGGGCATGGAGGAGCATAGCAGAAAATCTTTGGCACTCTAAAAGTGTCTTAGCTAGAACACAAGGAGCACAAGTCATAAAAGAAAGCAAATCATAAGTTGGACTTTATGGAAACTGCTGTTCTTCAAGACATACTCTTGAAAAAATGAAAAGGTGACCCACAGACAAGGAACAATAGTTGCAAAGATATATCTGATGAAGAACTTGTATCTAGAGTACATAAAGACCTCTCAAAGTTCACTAATAAGAAGATAAACCAACTAAAAATGGGCAAAATATTTGAACAGACATTTCAGCAAAGAAGAGATATGGTAACAAAAAAGCACATGAAAAGAAGTTCAACATCCTGAGTCACTAAAAAAAACAAAAACCAAAAACTAAAATCACAATGAGCTATCACTGAACAACTATTAAAATGGGGAGAAAAAACTCACACCAGTGGCAGAGGGGTGGGGAAACTGGGACTCTGAAACTTTTTATGGGAAATGTAAAGTAGCACAACCACTTTGGAAAGCATTTTGGCAGTTTCTTTCTTTCTTTTTTTTTAAGATTTTATTTTTAAGTAATCTCTACACCCAATGTGGAGCTTGAACTCACAACCCCAAGATCAAGTCACACGCTTTACCGACTGAGCCAGCCACGCGCCCCTTGGCAATACATATGAAAACACATGTCTGCACAAAGGCATGCATGAGGATGGGTATAGTAGCTTTATTCATAATCACCTTCAACTGAAAATAATCCAAATGTCCATTGACTAGTAAATGGATAAATAACTTGAGATACATCCAGGCAACAGGATGCTACTCAGCGATAAACAGAGCAAACTCCTAGCGCAGGCGACATGACTGAATCTTGAGAGTGTGACGCTAAGTCAAAAAAGTCAGATGCAAGCAACTGCATACTGTACGATTCCATTTCCATGACATTCTGGAAAAGGCAACTTCATGGGAAAAGACATTGGATCACTGGCTGCCTGGCCCTGGGGGTGAGGGGGAGGGAATTAAATGCAGGTGGTCACAAAGGACCTCCTGGGGGTGGAGGGAATATCTGCATCTTGATGGCAGTGGTGTTCATATGACTCCGTTTGTCAAAACTCATCAAATTGTACACCTAAAAAAGTGCATTTGATTGAATGTAAATTTTATTTTCAAAAATCACGAGTAAGAAGAAAAAGAGACACGTGGAACAAAACCCAAACAGGTTTATAAGCTTGCTCAAAATCTCTCAGGAAGTTATTTTTGCAGATTCAACCTGCACTCAGCATCTTGTCCTAAATATAGTCACTGTTTATTGAGATGCTAAGGAGAAAATAATTGTCCCACCATATAAACAAAGCAAACTCGTTTGCCATTCTCTCTGAGAAGCAATGACAATGAAAACCCACTAGGGAAGCCACTGCCCATCGGGGTCCCCATCTGCATTGGCAACAGTCTTGCCCAGCTGTGTGATCTCAGGCAGGACTGGGCCTTTGCAAGGAGAAGAGCATGTCGATCTAAGGACATCTGTAGCCTTGGATTCCATTCTTGAGAGAGTCACGCACATTCCACTGCTAAGTTGTCTTGTTTCTCCAACGGAGTCATGGATAGTTCTGGGTCTCAGTTTCCCCCACTCTTGGGAAGTCTAAGTGCCTTGAGTTTCTCAGGGACAGACCCAGTGTTTGTTAAAAAATAAATAAAGACGGGGCGCCTGGGTGGCTCAGTCGGTTAAGCAGCTGCCTTCGGCTCAGGTCATGATCCCAGGGTCCTGGGATCGAGCCCCGCATCGGGCTCCCTGCTTGGCGGGAAGCCTGCTTCTCCCTCTCCCACTCCCCCTGCTTGTGTTCCCTCTCTCGCTGTCTCTCTCTCTGTCAAATAAATAAATAAAATCTTTAAAAAATAAATAAAATAATAATAATAATAAAGAAATAAATAAAGACAGCTAACATTTTTAGGTACTTACCATGTGCTACCCACTGTGCTGAAAACTTACATGGGTGATGAGGGCTCATTTCATTTCTCCAACAACCCCATTTTCTTTTCTTTTTTTTTTTTAAGATTTTATTTATTTATTTGACAGAGAGAGAGAGATAGTGAGAGCAGGAACACAAGCAGGGGGAGTGGAGAGGGAGAAGCAAGCTTCCCGCCGAGCAGGGAGCCTGATGTGGGACTCGATCCCAGGACCCTGGGATCATGACCTGAGCCGAAGACAGATGCTTAACAGCTGAGCCACCCAGGCGCCCCCTCCCCCCATTTTCTGGGTCAAATAGCTAACCCTTCAAGATAGGCTAGAGAGGCAAGCACACAGTAGATACCATCAGTGTCCTCCTTATTCCCCCCATGCTCTGACTACTTCAGTCAATGCTCCAGGCCTGACTTCTGACTGCCTGCGATTCTTCTCTGTTGAAACCACTTTCCCCACATATGCAGCAGGATGGAAATGGCCCCACTGCACGATGCCTAATAGAAGTCCATGTATAAACATCCCAGCTCCATTGGCCCTTGGAGGGGATAATTCTGAAGTCTATGCTGTAAACCAGCATCCAGAATTTCCACAGGGAGTTTATTCCTCGGGTGCCCAGCCTTGGTGAGTTGCCTTCCTTTCTCCCATTTTACTTCTCCAGTCTCCTACTGGTGTTGGCTTCACCATACAAACAAACTACTTGCCCACCAATCCTTACCTCTTGGTTCTTATCTAGAATAATCCAAATAAGGAGCCACAATGGCACCTGGACAAATCAGTGTTGCAATAACCATGAGAAGTTGTTCTCAGAGGAGGCTTAGAGACCACGTGCAGAATCTGAATGAATGAATCAATCAATGAATCAATGAATGAATATGTAAATAAATAAAGTCCCAGAATATCAGAAGGAAGTTTGTAGAACCTTGTCGTGCTGAGGAAAGTCTTTCTGGAAGTGGTGAGAATTTAGCTCAGCGCTTAACCCTGAGTGAAAGTTTGGGCGTCTCTTTCACTATATAGAGCAACATGTGGCTGGACTGTCTTGGTTAAGGGATGAACGAGCAGTGACACCATCCAGAGAGGGCCCAAAGTGAACAGACTGAATCTGCCTTGGTGGTTTAGTTTCCTTCCACGATACCACCTCTCTGTAAGCCAACCCTCTTCCTTCCAGGAAGTGGGAAGAAAACAAATAAACTGTATGGCCAGCTCATGTGATGGCATCTGACATGTGGCTCCAGATCCCAGAGTGTCTCTGAGCTCCTGGACCCCAAGTCAGGGCTGGGATGAGCAACAGTATTTGGAAAAAGGTAGTGGCCTGAGTTTAGGGACAACTTCTTCACGATGATTCTGAAGAGATAAGCCAGAGGCATGACACATCACACATGACTGTGTTTGTGATCTTTCACATGTGGGTAGTAATACCTATCACAGGGCTGACATGGGTAGTAAATGACACAACGTCTGTAAAGCTCATCATGGTGTCTGACACACAACAAATTCCAATTAATGGGACCCCCAATGAGCAAAATGTCCTAGTAGCCGAAGACGAATCTTGTCTTCAGTTTCTAAGTAATGTTCAGCTTTGTTCTTAGAGGAGTGAGTGGCCTCCAATAGCAAAACCACAAAGTGGAGACCATGATGTCTCCCTCCTCAGGTGAAGATTTTTATGACCTGATGCATGTGGAGTACCAAACTGATGCTCAATAAGTACCATGAAATCTCAGTCTAAAGACATAGGAGGAGTTGCTAGTCTTAGAGAGCAATGGACCGCAGCTTCCCCTGAGTGATCTCCCCAGAGCTTATTCTACCCATGGGCATAACTCCAGGGGAAGGAAGATTTACCCTGAAGCTGATGAGCTTGTACTTCATAGTTCCTTACTTGCACAGCCCTCTGAGGCTAAAATTCTATATTCATACTTTGGCTTTTTTGTTGTTGTTAAATAGAGCCCCCTCCCTCAATGGAACACACCTCTGTCCCCATGACCAGAATTTGCTCCTTAATAGGGGCAAGGGTTATGATGGGAACATTCTCGGGGCTCACAGGGGGAATCCAGGTGAAGCTGAAGGAGTGAATCCAACCAGAACCATCCTCATAAGCTGGCTGTGCCTTCACTCAGGTATCTCTTTTTTCATCCTTTCCCACCTCCCTGCCTTCCTCCCATAACAGAGTCACAGGATGTCCAAATGTAGGAAGAATCAAGCTTAACCACCTAATCTCTGAAGAAAGGAAGGTGTTTATTTGCTCAGTGGCTGAATCAAGGTAGAACTTTGGTTTCTTGTCTTTGAGTTTAGAGTGACTTTCTTATATTTTACCCTTCATTACTCCTTCCCTCTCTCCCTCTCTCCCTCTCTCCCTTCCTTCCTTCCTTCCTTCCTTCCTTCCTTCCTTCCTTCCTTCCTTCCTTCCCTCCCTCCCTCTATCCTTCCATTTACTGCCTAGAAATAAAGGAGTTTGATTTTTTCTCTAAAAGGAAGTTACTTCCTGAAAGTGGCCAACAAGGGACAAAGAGCTGTCTAATTTTTTGGCATCCTGCTCTGGGACTCGATTGTTTCCACTGGCCTTTTGTGCTCTTAGTTTATGAAAAATCAATAGTTTAATATAGAAAAAAGTCCCCTGGCTATCTATTTAGAGCTGTATTGCCTTCATTGCAGGGCTCTGGCTCTGCCTGCCTGCAAAGAATTCCTAAATCAGATTGTTTGGTGCAGCGTTAGCCCAGCTCTCTGCAGCCCACCCACCTGATGCCGGATGATGATGGTAGTAACAGCCATAACAGAGCTCAGACACGTGTTCAGGGCTGAGCACTTCTGAGAGACATCTCATGTATGATGACCCTCACCTACATAGCTGACACCCAATAAATGCTTAACTGAATTGCTTCAAATGAATAATTGCAGTACCCAAGTAGATAAGATAGAAAGCATCATCCTTGGGTGGGGGGATGGGTTAGCCTGGCGATGGGTATTAAAGAGGGCACGTACTGAATGGAGCACTGGGTGTTATACGCAAACAATGAATCATGGAACACTACATCAAAAACTAATGATGTAATGTATGGTGATTAACATAACATAATAAAATAAAAAAAAAATAAAAAATAAATAAAAAATTAAAAAATTAAAAAAAAGTTTAGAAAAAGAAAGCATCATCCTTATAACAGTAAAAGAAGTAGCTAGGTAGTGGGTGTCTACTGTATTTCCCACTGTCAATATTAATCTTATCCCCTCTCTAGCATACTCACTTAAGAAAACAATTAATATCCCCATGAAAAAATTAAAGCTTAGGGAGTTTATGTGACTTGCCAAGGTCATTGGGGGAAAGCACAACTGGAAAATAATACCCCTTTCCTCTTGCTAAAGCCCATAGTTTCTCTGCTTGACCTTAGGGTCTCTGGCCATATGGGAAAATACAACCCACAGGGATTTAGTGATGAGCTCTTAAACACCCACATCTTAGACTAAATCTTACCCCTTGTTCCCTCCCCCACCCCAGCCAACTGAAGCCCAGAACAAGCAATGTGGACCCTTGGTTCTGGTTGGATTCACTCCTTCAGCTTCACCTGGATTTTACCTGGCTTCACAATGACCCATGATCCATGCCTAGACTCCAGATGAGGTGGGCCAATTGGGTTCTTTCCTTAGAATTTTGGACTTGAGGGACTCAGAGAGTGAACTAGCTGGTAGTGACTTCCTGTGCTGGAAAGTTTTGCAGGCACTGTGGCTGGAGCAACCTCATGGGTTATGCTCAAGATAAGGCAACAGAGGAAGCTTGGGGAATGGGAGAGGAAAAAGAGAACAGAAAGGAGAGAGTAAGGTTGTTGCGCACGTGTGGGGGAGAAAGAGGTAGCCTCTTTCTGTTCCCTCCGCAGCTCGGTGGTTTGGAGTTAGCGTCCCACCACTGAGTCGGGGGTCAGCAAACACAGCCTGCAGGCCAAATCTGGCCAGCTCCTTATTTCTGTAAGTAATTTTATTGGAACATAGCCACACCCTTTTGTTGATGTATTATCGGTGGCTGCTTCCAGGCTACAACAGCAGAGTTGAATGGTTTCAATAACAACCAGATGGCCCACAAAGCCTGAAATATGTATGATCTGGACATTTGCAGAGAGAGTTTGCTGACCTCCGCACTAAGCCTGAGGAATTCCCGGTACATGAGAACTTTTGTCATAACTAAGGTCATTTAAAGGATTTTTAGGTTTCAGAGACTTTGCATACTTTCACTTTGGGAAACGTTGTGAAATACCGTCACACTCCACATTAAGTATATTTCCTTAAAACTTACGTTAAGATGGAGCTACAGTTCATGTAATTGATACAATATTACATTTTAGACAAATTTAATTAAACAATTGATTTTTGACTATACACATTGCGTTTCTATGTATTCTGAAGGAAAATTCCTCTCCCCAGCCCCACCCTGGGGGGATCTCAGACCCTGGCCAATCTCACAGGCCTGAGGCTGTGCCTATGGGCTCTGTGGATATCATGGCCAGGCTCAAAGCAACTGCAATGTCACTTCTTCCTTTATCCTATTGTTTTAAACAGCTCGACTAAGATATAATTTATATGCCATAAAATTGACCCATGTTAAGTGTGCAATTCAATGATTCCTAGTAAACTTACAGAGTTGGGCACCCACCGCTGGAATCACATCCCCATCTTACTTTTCAGACAGAGTTCAGTGCTATCTTGAGGTTCACTTTTCCTTCCAGATGGCTTGTCCCCTTCCAAGCTCTGTTCCCTAAGGGCGGGCCGGTGCTATACCCTGTCAGCAGCTCATCCTTGTATTTGCTGGACTGCAAGGTTTATGCTTTATCTGCATGATCTCACGGCACTCTCCTGGGCCTGAAGTGTGGCAGGCCCAGTCATTTCTAGTTCCCAGATTGCTGTCCAGCTGACAAGTGTTAGTTAGGCACATTTCTAGGCAATGTGAGAGGGTCATCAACACAGCCACCTCTTTCGAAAGTTGGGGAAAGATCAGAGATGGGCATAAATAATGAGTAACTGAAAGGAGCAATCTAGACTCTTTAGGAGTATGGCATTGTGATTAAATTTGCGTTAGAACCCTGGCTCTGACTCCCATTTGCTGTGCAATGTGGGCCAGCTATTCTGGTTCCTCAGCAATAGAGAAGGACAATCCTAGATGCATGGTTAAGGTGAGAAGTGGACCTGTTAATCTACATAGACACTTGGAATGGTGCTCAGAACATAGTCAATTGCGATAAATTTGGAAACAACTCTTAGAAACAGATAAATGTCCTCTTAGCATGCAACTGTAAAGTGAGTTGAGGAAATATTTGATGAGTCTTCTCGAAGTGGGGGCTGGATGTTCAGAGGCAGCGGGAAGGCTTCAAGGAGAGGCGGTATGAGGATGGAGAGATAGCAGTGTGTCACCCCTCCCCGGTTGGAGGAGAGTGGATCTTGAACAAAGTTTTGAGAAAAACAATGAAAAGTCTATGTCAACAAGGAGAAAAAAACAGAGACAGCATACATGGCTGTAGGGGCTGTGTTAGAATGATTCCCACAGGCTCTGGGATTACGAGATTTACCTCTGCTGGGAAATTGAGTGGGTCAAGGATATTGTACTTAAAAAAGTAAAGACAAATCCCCAGCTGTCATCCAAACTGAGGAAGAAACACAAGACAGAAGTGCGGATGCCATTTAAGGGAAGTATTTGTAGATGCCCCTGTTTGTCAGAGGAGGGAGAAGCCATTCCAGCTGAGGGATTTAGGGAGGCTCCATGGAAAAGTGGGCTTAGGAACTTAGCCTTGGGTCATATGTAGGGTTGTTATATGCAGAGATGAGGGGCAAAGGCATCTCAGAAGATGAAATAGTGGGGGTAAAGGGGGAAACTGGGACCTCACAGAGGCAATAGGTGTAAGAGCAAATTTATTTTAGGTTGGATAATAATATAAATAACCATAACTGCTATGTATCGTGTTATGTGCCATAAACTTTGTGTTATCTTATAATCATAAAAGCAATACTGTAAGATAGATACCATTTTCACTATTTTGTATACGAGGAAATTGAGGTCCGGAGAGATTCAGCAACTTGCTCAAGGTCACATTGCTGTGATTCTGAAACCTTTCAAATTTGTGCCCCAAACCCCAAACCCATGCTCTCTGTTACTGCATGAAGAGCTGAGGTGGGTTTGGAAGCACCATCTTCCAGATTTCATATGAGGATTAAAGGAGGTAATTCATGTGAAATTCTCTCATACTTCTGTCTGTGGAAAGTCTTGCAGCAAGAGCAACTGAAATCATTCCATACATTTCCGAGAGCCGCCATAATAGATCGGATGGCTTAAAACAACAGAAATGGATTCTCTCTTAGTTCTGGAGGTACAAGCCCAGAATCCAGGTGATAGCATGGCCATACACCCTTCAGATTTCCTAGGGAAGAATCCTCCCTTGCTTCTTCCCAGCTTCTGGTGGTTACCGATAGTCCACAGTATTCTTTGCCTTATGGATGCATCACTGCAATCTCTGCCTGTCTCCACATGATGCCCTGCTCTCTGTCTCTGTTTTCATGTGGCATTCTCTTCTCTATGTACGTGTCCAAGTTTTCCTCTTCTTGTAAGGATACCATTGATCGAGTTTGGTCTCTATGACCTCATCTTAACTTGATTACATCCACAAAGACCCTATTTCCAAATAAGATCTTATTCTGAGATTCTGGGTGGGCATAAACTTTGACACTTGGACCCTGTACAATAATCATCATCATCACTACATAAGAAGTGATACCAGAAGATTCTGGTATAGCCTAAGCGCTCAGTACAAGGTAACCTTAAGTAATAGCAACAGCTGTAGCAACAATGATGATAATAAATAAGATAATGTGTATATTTAGTATCGTGGTTCGTGTATAATAGGACTGCTCATTCTCTTCTTCCCCAAAGCACCTAGCACTCGGAGGGTACACACAGCAAGGTGCTGTATAAATATTGGTTGAACAAACAACACCTCTCAGTTTCTTAGGAAAAGCCC
Organism: Eumetopias jubatus; assembly: GCF_037043125.1. Lineage (NCBI taxonomy): Eukaryota > Metazoa > Chordata > Mammalia > Carnivora > Otariidae > Eumetopias > Eumetopias jubatus. Next base: position 80,293,720 of record NW_028274821.1, on the reverse strand, counting down.
CACCATTTGTCTCCAAGAAATTGACATCAGACATGGCATGGAGCTGCCGGAGGGGCTGTCACCTGTGAGCAGAAGGTGTGAGTGGATGATGGGCTAGCTCCCTGCTACACGCACTGATGGCGGCTCCTAATGAGACAGGGTGAGAAATGAGCTCAGTCTATGGGGCTGCAGTTTAATCCTTTCTGAGCCCACAGGGTCCCCCCAGCATGATGACACCAGCTGTTTTCAGATTCCTTTCTGGAGAAAGCACAAGCTGTTTTTGGTTTCACGGTGCACGAGGTACCCTCAGGACCCGCCCTAGCCCTCGGCACAGTTTGCAACACCACCAGGCAGAGAGGGGAATGAGGGGACCTGCTTTCCAAGCCAGATGGAGCAGCGGGATCCTAGTGGCTGAGGGCTAGTTCTTTTCTACCTGTGACCCTCTGTCTTCTCATCTGGGAAGTGGGAGTGAAATATTCAGCACACTGGGCTGTCTTGAGGATTAATGAGATAATGGGTCTGAAAAGAACTTTATAACATGGGGAGAAATGTAACTATGTTATCTGTCTGCCGTTCCACCCTGACAGAGCTAAGCTTTTTCCTCCCTGGTCACTCCCCATAATGATGCAGATTTCTTATTCTCTCTTCATAAAATTACATGCTTAGAAAAGCATTTGAGGGACACCTGGGTGGCTCAGTCGGTTAAGTGTCCGACTCTTGATTTCGGCTGAGGTCATGATCTTGGGGTCGTGGGATCAAGCCCTGTGTTGGGCTCCATGCAGAGCAAGGAATCTCCTTGGGATTCTCTCTCTCCCTCTCCCTCCGCCCCCCATAAATAAATAAATCTTTGGAAAAGAAAAAAGGAAAAGCATTCAAAACTGATTTGAACTCTGACATTCCTGAGTGATGACAGCTTCAAGGGCTCCTTTCCTAGGGGTTTCTTCCCAAGAGGGACCAAAATGATAAGCAGGATGAATTTATTTGTTAGTTCGTTCATCCACTTATTCATTCATCGATACATTTATTCACTTGTTCTTAGAGCCATCATCCATTTAACTATCGTTTATTATGCACTTGCTCTGTGACAGTCATTTCCTAGGTTTGGAGATGAATCCAGCGAGGACTCTTTTTATGGCACTCACCAGCTCAGGAGGCAAGTATGTGAACATAAATAACCAAGGCAGGGTCATGTTTTGTGACTTGGGGCAAGTCTTTTCCTCTCTCTGGACCTCAGTTTCCCATCTATAAAATGAGACAACTGGACCAATTGTTCTCAATTACCTCTCCTACCAATCTAAGAAACAACTGCACTGTTGGGAAGAACACAGAACTGGGAGTCAGGAAATTCCCATCATGGTCCTACTCTGCCAACAACTTAGAAAGATTCTAAGTCCTTTCCCCTCTGTGGGTCGCAGTTTCCTGGGGTATACCTGCTGGGACAGGGTAAAATAATCCCCAGGATCCTTGCGGCTTAGAGCCTTTTACTTCATGAGATCACTCAGCTCCTTGTCTGGGGGCCAGTGACACAGCGGTAGCAGCTGAGTGAAGATTCAGAGGAAGGCACCAAAGGGATGGCATAGGAACGGAGCTCCTAGAAACCTCTATCAGTTGTCAGCAGGTGTTTCCCTGGGAGGCTCAGCATCCTGCCGGGGCTGGTGATCTCTGTCTTCTGCTCTCACAGGCTGAGTACAAAAATGTCAGAGGCAGAGAACAGAGAGCTCCTTTTCCTCACTGAGGCCAACCTGCCACCACATGCCTTGTATCCAGGCAGTGTGCAAACCATGCTAGTACTGAGTATTTACAGGAGGAGCTGAAAGGGGCAGCAGCCCTGGACCGCCTAGCTGGGGAGCATCCTTCCACCTGGTGGATTCATGAGAGCTTCTTGGAGGATGTCACCTCCAACTTGAGATCTGAAGGATGACAAACAGCTAAACCAAGGGTGATGGGGGTGGGAGGGGTGGGAGAGAGAGAGCAGTGTGCTCTAGGAACCAAGAGTTCAGTGTGGCTGGAGCACTGCGTGCTGAGACAGATGTACCTAGATCTTGAAAGGGTCTCAGGAAGCAGATGACCAGAACTCCAAGCTCAGCAAAGCACTGAGCTCAGGGCAACTTGAGTCTCCCCAAGCCCCCGTTTCCTCCCATATAAAATGAAGCATGCTCTAAATGCTAAGTCCTTATTTTAGTTCTCTGGTTTGATGGAAGCCTTTCTACAATATTTTCAAGATCTCTGCATATATGTGACTTTCCTCCACTCTGCAGCCTTCAGGCACTGACGACCGAATCTTGATCTCAATCAGACTCCCTCCTCTGGGTGAACAAAAGAAAAACTGATTGGATGTGTACATCTGGGGAGGGGGTTCTTTTTTCTTTGCTCTTCTTGCTTTGTGACATCCATTTTTCCCAAGTACATTTCAAAGAGATGTGATGAGTGGAACCACCAAAAAGGAAGAGGCTGAATGGATGGCCAGGGAGATTAGATTAGAAAAAGGACAATCCATGTTACTTTTAAGGTTAATGTGAGCAGACAAAAGAGAGTTCCTCTGGAAAATCAGGTTAACTGTAAGGAGATGGAAGAGGGATGCATGTTAATGGGGACAGGTGGGGAGTTGTAAAGGATATTTAAAGAAGAGGAAGCAGAGGACAGAAGCTGGACGGATTAGATGGGGGCCCTGGAGGTCCTACAGGCTTCCTGGAATGGGACCTGCTCCTGGAAGGGGTTCATCTTCATGTGGGGTCTTCCCAGAGGCACTTTGAGAGGAAATGGAAGGAGCTGTGTCTTTCGCCTACTCCTAGATCAGCCTATATCATTGTTCATGTGGACTTTGGACCACTAAATTACCTCCTCCCTCTGCTGGGTTTCCTTGCCTTCATCATTACAATGCAACCAAAGCTGCTTTCCTGTCTAGCCTCTAGCGGCCTCATCGCCCTGTATTTATTCCATGTTACCTGTCTCCGGTTGCCTAACTTATCTGGCTGTTTGCTGAGATTTTGCATCCTTCCATGCTTCTGAAGCTCTACCAGTCCCATCTCTCTACTTGGGAGAGGTATGTTGAAGATACGCAGAAGTCCTAACTCCCACTACTTGTAAATGTGACCTTATTTAGAAATAGGGTCTTTGCAGATGTAATTGAGTTAAAATGAGACCATACTGGATTAGAGTGGGTCCTCAATTTAACTGGCCGGCGTCCGTATAAAGAGAGAGGAGGCACATTCAGTCGGAAGAAGGCCACACAACCATGGCATAGGCAGAGATTGCTTGAGGTGATGTAGCTATAAGGTAAGGGACACCAAGAATTTCTGCCAAACACCAGAGACTAGGAAGAGTCAAAGAAAGATTTCTTCTTACAGCCTTTGTGGAGGGAGCATGGCCCTGCCGATAGCTTGATTTCAGACTTCTAGCCACCAGAATTATGATAGAATAAACTTCTGTTGTTTTAAGCCCCCTGGTTTGTCATAGTTTATATCAGCAGCCATAGGAAACTAAGAGAGTTGCTTCTCTGTTCTTGTCCTGTTTTATTTTGTTTTTTTTAGTGTACAGCTGTCCTGCTTGCCTGTCTCTAATCATCCTAGGGATGAGGGCATCTGATTTCCTTTTTGAAAATGACCCTTTCCCATCCTGTGTGCCTTCCTGCAGCCAGAGGGTAGCCTCATGACATGCTAGGCCAATCAGACACACTCCCTGGGAATGTGAATCTTCTGCAGAGTGGCACTAGCTGGATCAATGGCTGGAGCTCACTTCTCTCTATGGCATTGTTCTGAATGGACTGTCCATTTGTCTCCTCTCCCTAGATCCCTGGAGCAGCCCCTGCTCCTTTCCAAGACCAGGGATCAACCCCATAGCCTTCCCGTAATTTTTTTTTCATTTTCTTCTTGAGCTAGAATTGATTTCTGATGTTAGCAACCCGAGAACTTAACATGGTGCAGGCCCTTCTGCTCCCCACACTCAGGAATCCAAGCCTCCACTCCAGTGCTCACGTGTGATCAGGTGTGAGTCTGTAGAGGACTTCCTCACCTCCTTTCCCCAGGAGGAAGAACTGGGTTTCTGTCTGTGTCAGTAGTACTGGGGAATATAGAGATACTCCATTAATGAGTGTTGAATGGCCAAAGGAAAGGAGCCTCCCTAGGGTCCCCTGTACTGTTGTGTGTGCTTTGGTGCTAAGAAATGATAAATTGATACATTTAATGCTATCTTCCATCACAGCTCCACATTTCTCACAATACCCCTGAGACCAATCAATACTCGTATACTCCAAAGCCAGGACTAGGGTGAAGGGAGTAAGGCTCTGGGGCGGAGGTTGGGGGCAAAATTTAAGGAAGTGCTCACTCTCATGATCAGAGTCATGCAAGTGACATCCTTGAAAGTAACTGCTTCACTAAATTTTATCCAAATATGCACTTTTCTTAATTAAACTACCCAATATAAACTACCCAGTGATTCATTATCAAATCTGCAATGGCTCGGCCAGAAAAGAGCCCACCCACATTATTCCGTTTCTTTAAGGAAAGGACAGATGTGTAATAAGATGTGGTCAGTGCAGTGGAAAAAAACATTCTAGGCTAAGAGGCAGGAGAAATGGGTCATATTTTTGAGCTTCTCTGTAATAGTTGTGGGATTTCAGTGATGTCAATCTTCTGGGAGTCAATCCCATCATCTTCAAAATGGGGATAATAACAAGATTTACTATTATTATTATATTGTTTTGTGAACATTAAGTAATGCATTTAAAGTAGTTAAACAATGCCTAGCTCAGAGTAGGCATGATATAAACATTAGCTGTTCCTGTCATCATATGATGGGCAGAATGGTTCTGAATTTATCTCTTTTCAGTCTTCAGAAAGACGGGGTAATAATGTTCACACACATAATTGTCAAGATCATTGGGCATCTCCAAATTAAAAAAAAAAACGGTGAGAAAGTGAAAAGCATGGATCATTATCTCTGTGCCAACAAGTTTGGTTAATCTGTGATGTAAGAGTTTGGGTTCAGATATCAGAGAATTTTTAACTTTGACACAAATTTGCTGCCTTACCTTGGGCAAGTCAGGCTAAGTTTCTAAGACTCCGTGTAGTCATTTTTAAACTAGAGGTACCAATAATCTGTACCTTATAGGGTTTTGTGGGACTTAAATGGGATTATAGGGGCAAGCGCTTTGCATAGATTTTGACAGATGGGTAGTGATCAATGTAACATAGCTGGTATCATTGTTGGCGAAGTTTCTGTTGAAGCAGGGGTTAAAATGGCAGTTGCCTGTGACTTTGGGAGGTGATTTATGGGAGCCAGTGGTTCTCTTCAGCAGGCAAGAGAAGGATATCAATCGGTGAAAGTAAGCTGTAAGTGAAAATTGAAACTGTCAGATGGTGTGGACTCCCTGCTCAGTCTCTGGCAAGTTTTCCTCTCTTCTTTTAATTAAAAGTTTTTGTCTTCTGATGTAGAAGTGGAATAAATCACTACTGACCTTGGCATGCTCAGTGCCTACCTGGGGCTGAAGCCTGGGAGTCTTCTTCCTGGGGAATCCATCGCGGGGACCGGCTCCTAGAAGTCACTCAACAGGTCTCCCAGCACAGTGGGCATGATGGCTTTGGATCCTGACCTATTTAAAACCCAACTCTAGGACTTCTGGATGTTGGATTTTGGCAAGTTATTCTGAAATATACTTTTCTTTTTTTATGAAATGGAGGTAATAATGCCTACTTTGAAGGTTTTTTTTTTTTTTTTTTGAGCATTACATCAGAAAAAGCATTTCTAATACAATGCCTATACATAGAAATTCGTTTCCTCACTCCGGGCACTGATGTGTTGTTCTCTGGAAGCGCTTGCCTTTCTCAGGCCTATCAGTCAACATTCTCTACTTAAGGAAATAGTGTGGCAAAGAGCACAGACGCTGGAGTCATACCACTTGGATTTGAGACTCAGTTCTAGCATCTACCCTATGACATTAACCAGGTGAGTTAACCTCTCTGTTCAGGTTATCTTTTCTGGCATCAAAATCGATCTCAAAACTTAGTAGTTTGTAATGACTATTATATTTTGATCACCATTTAGTAGATCAAGAATTCAGGACTCAGCTGGACAGTTGATCTTGGATCCATGTGGAGGCAGAGCAGATGAAGGATTCACATCTGAGGTGGCTTCTTCACTCACATACCTGGTGCTCTGTTGCTGCTCAACCTGCATCTGCTTCCCATGACATCCAGGTTCCGGGACCTCTAATCATCGTTTGGATTTCTCATAGTGTGACAACTTCATGGTTGTTGAACTTTTTACACAGCTTCTCAAGGATTTTGGAGAGGGGGTACTCCAAGAAAAGCTTCTCATGACCCAGCCTCAGAAGTTCCAGACACCATTTCTGTAGCCTTCTGATTCAGCAAACTATTAAGACAGCCTCAATTCAGGGAGAGGAGAATCCAACTCCATTTCTCAATCGAAGGAGCAACAAAGAAGGGATAGCCACCTTTAATTTATCATACCCCCCCAAGCCTCCGCTTTCTACTTCATGGGACTTGAGGAGAACTTAATGAGGTACTGGACTGACAGCATTTAGCACAGTAGCTGACATATAATAATCACTCAATAAAAAGTGACCTGTTATGAATTAGTTAGCCCTTCTCCAGCCATCCCTTCTTCCTCATGGTTGCTACCTTCCTCCCCACCACTATGCCCTGTGCACACACACAAATCAGAGCTTTTTCCAAGTTGAAATGAATGGATGGTTTTAGGGGGAGAAATGAGACAGTCCTGGGCGTGCGATTTTGGTTCATGCTATGATTCAGACCTGGACAATGGTGGTAGTGTAGGAAATGGGAAAAGTGGATGAGTTCAGAGGCTATTGGGAAATTACATTAAGAGCTTAGTGATTGATTGATTGATTGATTACTTGATGGAATGGGCGTGTAAGGAGAAGAAAAGATGAGTCAGGACAATGCCCAGGTAGTTGACCCAACCAGGTAACTGGTTGGGTGTTTTTGTGTTTCACCAACATAGGAAACACAACATTTAGGTTCTGTTGGCTACTGTTTCTTTTTCTTATACCCTTGTCTTCCCCATATCTGGGCAGCAGGGAGACATCCTAGCAATTTAAACATTGCTCTTTCAGTAACAGGGAAGCCTTGAAGCTCGTTGATCAGAGGAATGACATGAAACAAGTTGTTCCCTAGGCAGATTATGTGGTTTGTAGCAATGCAAGACAGATGACTCTATCTTGTATCAGTGTTGGTCTGTTCATATTTAAGACTCTTCATGGCATTAATATCACCTCATCTTCTGCATAGATAGAGTGCGATTTTCTAGTAGCAAGTTTCAACTGTAAAAGAGAGTGGGAAAAACAACGCTTTCCAACTTAATGAGAACATAGACTGCCCAGATTCTTGGGGAGAGGGTATCTGTCAATCTGAGTATTATTATTCAGAGGTCCCATCCCTTTATATCTCCATCAGCCTAAGGTGACATCCCAAATGAAGTCTATCACATTGTCTTGTATCCCCCCTCTGGTGTGGTCCTTCTTTATGGTCTTTGGCTAAACTCATTGCTCGTAGCTCCATGCACACAGCTCTGGGCTTCTCCAAATGCCCTCTGGCCAGGGAGGGCTCTTCTGTGATATTTGATCTGCCAGCTGGTGTCAAACAGGCTTAGCTTTTCCACAGAGCAAATGCACTGCAGAGAAACCGTATAAAAAACACCTATCATGATGTGTTCATGATGTGACATGAATTCAGATATAACATGATAGGCAATTTTCCCCTTCTCCATAGTAGCCTTACTCTAGTTTTTCTTAAATTTTGTAATAATGTGATCCCACATTTTATGCAACTTAAGATCTGGACCTTGTTTAGAGCATTATAATGGAGCAACAATAAAACAGCAATGAAACTGTTAACAATCATAGTAACAACAGCCAACTTTAGAGTGTGTTTATTACATGCCAGGCATTGTGCTAAACGCTTTATATGCGCTTATCTCTTTAATCACCATCTTTGTGACGGACGATTTTTGTGTCCATATTACACATAAGATTTAGAGAGGTCAAGTAATTTGGCCAAATGGCTAATACGTAGTGAAGCCAAACTTCAGATCCAGGTCTTTCTGATTTGGTTCCCCTGGTGAGTAAGGATATTCACATGATACTGGATATTCACATGATACTGGATATTCACATTCTACTGCCCTGGACGGTTTCCAGATGCATTGGGTTTGACCTGAGCTTTGTCTTGATGAAGGACTTGCAGTCTAGACTAGTTTACTTTACTGAGTGCTGTACAGGGCCCTGACATCCTGCTGGATGGAAAATGATAGAAACACATTAGGCAATCAAAATGTAAACGTTTTCACTTAAAGAGCAAATTGTGGAACTCATAGGGGACTTGAGATCCATCACACTGGAATTCAGCAGCAAGGGTAAAAGATCCAGGTATGGTAATAAGTTCAGACCAAGGGAATGTCGGCAGAGTGGTGATTTAATTAAAGATAGAGGGCTAGGTTTCATACCCCCACTGCTACTGACACAAGCAAGTGGCCAGGGCTCTGGAGGACAGGTGACAAATCAGTGCCATTCTCTGGGGCTCCAGGGGAGATTTGCAGAGACTTCTTGTTGGGAACTCTTTTTTGGCTAATATCTTAGAACTCATTCATGCGTTTATTATGCCATCGACACCGGCAGGAAATGTAGTGATGAGGACCAGCCGTATGAGCACTAGGCAATGGGACAACCTGAGAACACACTCTCTTTACAGAGAGGCAACCTCTACTTCATCTTGATAGATGAAATATGGCTATTTCATCTATCAAGGTGTTCTAGAAGAAACCACAAGCCCAAAATGAAGTCATTTGCCCCCATGACAGCAAACCAAGATCTAATTACAATGTTAAACCTGTCCCAGGAATGTGACCTTTCAACAGCCCAATCCAAAATTTCCAGATCAGCACTAGTGAGGTCAGCTGAGTGATGAAAACCTTGTCATTCCCTCTCCCCGCCAAAAGAAAGATGCCCTGGTCAAAAACAATCCCCTCATCCCTTTTTTTTCTTTTGCTAATAACTTCCTTGACCCATCCACCTATCTCTAAAATCCTTCCATTTTGTACAACTCCTCAGAGCATCTCTCTACTTCCTGTATGTGATGCTGCTTGATTCGTGAATCGCTTAATAAAGCCAATTAGATCTTTACATTTACTCAGTTGAATTTTTTGTTCTTTAACGAAGGTAAGCTGCGCATCAGAATGCCTATGTGAAATATGCAGACTTGTAAATACTAGACAAAATAAAGAAAAAAGTCCTTCTGGCCCACATCTGTTGGGCAAATGAACCCCATGTTTCTGGTTGGAAATACAAAATTTATTCAAATGTCACTTGTTCTAGGAAGACTCTGTGTTAGTTTGCTAGGGCTGCCATAACAAAGTACTACCATCTGGGTGGCTAGAAACAACAGACATTTTTCCTCTCATCATTTTGGAGGCTAAAATCTGAAATCAAGGTATCCATAAGGCCATATCCCCTCTGAAACCTGTAAAGGAATCCTTCCTCCCGCCTGCCTAGCTTCTTGTGGTTTTTCTGGCAATCAGGACTGAGGAGTTGAGGGCGGTGGGCAGGGGGAGGGGAAGGAAATTTCCAACCTTCTAATCACTTGGTAGGTTCCACTGCTAACCAGCCCCAACCCCTAGGTGCTTTCCAGGAAGTCACTCCATTAACATAACAAAAGATGCTCTTATTGCTCTCATCCCTTAGGAAATTCCAAGGGGCTCTGTGGCCCAGAGCAAATATCTATTTTTTTTGTTATAAATCACAATATCACAAATACCTTGGGAGAAGGGGTTCTGAAAGGCATCAGAGAAGAGTCATTTATGCTGGAGGGTGTGGTCAGGAAGGAAGAACAGGATTTAGTAGGTGGGAGGGGGAGTTGGGGAATAGAGCGCATTGTGGGCCCAAGCAGAGCCCCAAGGCAGAGTTTTGAGGATTGCTAAGAAGTTGGGGAGACCCTCCAGGCATAAGGCACAGGTCGAGCCATGGCCAGGTCAGAGGGCAGAATGCTTGAGAAGCAGTGACTGGCAGTGATGGGGGCATGTCAGGACGAAGGGTGAGAAATGAGACTAGAAAATCAGGTGGGGCCATTGGAAGAAGGACCTTGAATCCCAGGGTAAGGACTTTGAATCAGGAAAGTGGCTCTGCGACGGGGAAAAAGTTACCCTTGCGAGGCTTTCTTGGGTGGAATAAGTAAGAGGCAACAGTTAGTCCACAGAGTCGCGTGGACTGGTGTGCAAGATAGAGGACTTGTTTTTCTCTTATAATTGAAAGTCATTTCTGTTTTAAGCCACGCTTCTACTGTATGGTGATTGTTAATTACCAGGGATGTGGATAAGTTCTCCCCTTCTGTGGAGCTGGGTCTAAGTCCTGGGGGATGTACACAGGGCATAGTCATACTGGGTGTGGATTCTGTCCAGATCCATCCTTTCTCCTCTCCTGGCCCCGGCTGCCTATCAGGAAACTGCTGAATCCTTCCATCTTCCCCACCACAGATCTCTCCACGTGGACCATCTCTTCAGACCACATCTGTGCTGCCACCCAGAATGCACTGTCTTGTCTTTGGGCAACTCTAAGAGCATCTCTCAGACCTGTCTGCCCAGACCCTGGGCTCTTGTAAGCTTCAGATGCCCTAGACCTACGTTGGGTTTCTCTTAATTTCTCTGTCACTCTGGGGCAGACAGAGCCGAAGGCACCTTCCTCACACATGTCAATTACATGCTTAATTTGCTTCACTTTTTATTCTTCCTCTTCAGTTTGAATCAACATTCTTGATCTCAACATTAGCAGTGAGGGGGGATTCTTTTTTTAAATCTAACTCAGAGATTCTTAATATGGAGCCTAATAGAATTTTTTAAAGGTCTGTGAACTTAGATGGGGGAAAAATGCATCTTTATTTTTACTTACTTCTGACTGAAACATATCATTTCCTTCCCTTACAAATCTAAGCAACAAATCACATTGGTTTTAACAGTATTGGTGGCTTTGTAAAATACAGAAATAATAGATATTTTCATAATCACATTATAGTCATTACAGATATCCTGAAATATTATTGATATATATATATATGACTCTTTCCAAATGATAGTAGTCACTATAATATCTTGTTAATATGTCAACAAAGAAGCACATATGTTACTATGCTACAAAATTTTAAACTGTTTTAATGAGTGTATTTCTGTATAATTGGCTTCCTCTGTGTTAGTATCTGTTTCATTTTTCAGGAAGAATTATTAAAAAAAATAAAAACCTTTGGGGTGCCTGGGTGGCTCAGTCTGTTAAGCATCCCACTCTTGATTTCAGCTCAGGTCATGATCTCGGGGTCCTGAGATGGAGCCCCATGTCAGATAGTCTGCTTCTCTCCCTCTCCCTCTGCCCCTCCCTAAGCACACACACACATACTTTCTCTCTCTCTCTCTCAAAAAGTAAATAAATCTTAAAAAAAAAAAAAACCCACACCTTTGAAATGGTGAAAAATGAGCACTAGTCTCCTATAGAATGTGAGACAATCTCTAATGCCCCTCTGGTTACCTGATTCTATAGTAGTCTTCACCTTTCATTGCCTTTGAGCTATTTTATGACTCTGAAAATTGAGCAAAACAGGCCAGTGGAAATAACTCTTGTCTAGAGAAGTGAAATGTGTCCTGTAGAGGTATAGAAGATCCCTCTTTGACCTTTTCCAGGCACCCGAGCTACAAGCAAGCTTTGCATGTATTAATACATTCATGTCAGCATTTCCAATTGCCTATATATGTTTCTGCTTTTTGGATTCACCCTTTGAACTGGTTTGTAACACCTTCCTGATTTCTAGATTCACTAGTGAGTTAAATAAATACTTAAAAACCTATTCATTTTGTAGCTGTGATTTTATGTAAAACTGATTTGCAATATGGCTTATGCATGTAAAGAACTATTCTGTGGTGTCCATAGGCATCACATGTCACCGCAAGGGTAAGAAACCCAGCGTGTAATCCCCCATCCTTGGGTACCTTCTGGCCCTAGACGTTTGATACTCAAAAGCCTTTGTTCTTCTTCTGCAGGACTATCCCTTTGTCCAAGCAATGCAAGCCAGGGGGGTCTAGCTGCCGTTTGAAAGGGGATGGTCAGGTGAGCAAGAAAGAGCAGGGTGGGGATGAAGGAAGCAGAAACACCATCTAAGACTTCAAAATCATACGACAACCTGAAATAAGGAACGATCATTTTCATCTGACAGGAAAGGAAGGGTCTAGAGTGATAGATATTAAGGGCTTTGTCTAAAGTCACTCTAGAATCCCAGTCATCATTTTCCACAGACTATGTTACACAGAGAGGGGCGTAGGGGGGGTCACCGTCCACTTTGCCCTGAAGGTGGAACCCGGGAGAGGCTGGGGAGAGGCAGAGCATCTTCAGGCACGCAGCTTTTTAGGCTGAGCAGCCATTTGGCTCCTCACTGTAGCTGTCGTCTTTCTCAGTAGGGCCGCGGCGGGGAAATGTCAGGCTGGTTCCCCATTGTACACATCAGTGTAACTGTGTTGTTGCTGGTGTATCTTTTTTTTTTTTTTTAATCACAAGGCTGGGCCTTCTGGTAATAGACAAAACATGAGCCTCTGCTTGCCTGCTTTCCTCTGTGCGTGTCATCGGTGTAATCAGGGAACAGGTGGGGACAGGCGATTAATAGGGAGGGAGGGAACAGGAGGAGAGGGGATCTACTCAAGGAGTGGGGGGGGGAGTTAATTTGACCCTGAAGCTCGGAGGCACTGTCTCCTCCAGCAAGGCTGCCACAGCAGATATCAGTGGGAACAGCCTTTCTCCAGGCTCTCAGTCTCATTTCCAGTCTGGGCATGCTTGAGAAACCATTACCATATTTATAGAGCTACCTGGCCCCACGGCACACGCATGAGAGGGTTAGAAAGACCTATCTATTTTTCCAGCTGTGCTGCTATCCTCGGCAGCAAGGCTGGCAGGGGGAGAAGGGAGGGCCTGGTCCCAACATTAGGACAGATGAGAATTAGCCTCCTGTTTGTCTCTTCCAACGGGTCGGCTTGAGCCAGGGTGGCTAGCATTGGATCTCTCAAGACTGAGGAAAGGAGCATGGTGGACTGCTGGTGAGGGAGAGGATTGCCCAGGAGCTAATGTCAATGTTTGCTCGCCTTTACCCTCAACCCAGTTCCCTTATTAAAATGCAAAGCTGCTGGTAGATGAGGGGGGAGCGGGGGTGGAGGCTCTGGAAGCATTGGCCGAAAGTGGACAGAGCTTGAATTTAAGAAACAAAGAGATCTTATTAGTTGTATAACCTTGGGCAGATTATCTAATTTCTCTGACCCTCATTTTAGTCATTTGCACAAAGGGGATGATAATGAATTGTTGGAAGGATTTAATTACAGACATAGTTGGATGTGTCTTAATAAGCGTTCCTCTTCCTTGATCAGGCCATTCTGCCCCACACTTGAGTTTTGGCTCACATCACTGCATACGATGTTTGTTATAATGGTCATAAATGCCTGTGTGAATGTATCCACCCCTCGCTACCCCATCCCTCAGCACATATGTGCTCCTGTGCTCTATCTCTCTTTCTCTCTCTCTCTCTCTCACACACACACACACACACGTGAGCGCATGCACGCACACATGTGATTTTTTCTAACCTTCAACTGTGCCACATCTACCTTGTTCTTTATACAAGTTGGTGGGCCTCGTACCAGGAAAGTGGCTCTCAGGATTATAGTCCCAAATAAGGGTCCTGAGACATTTCTGATTGTTTGTGTCTCCGGGCACCCCATGTTCCCACGACTATCTGGTTACAATATCAAGGTTGCAATGAGAGCAATTGACAGCACGCTTTATCCCCTGCTCAGTCCAGCTAAACATCAACTATACTGGTAGCAATTGGAGAATATATTTCACTTCATGCTTTGACTGGCTAATGAGCAAGAGAGAGCAAGCATCTCAAAGCAAACCCTTGGTTCCACAAGAACTCTAAAACTGAGCCACAAAAGATACTATGGAGTCTCCTCATTGGGACCATCTGTGGGTGCTATTCACAACCCCTTTTTCCTCTTTTCCTTTAATTAAAACACCTGATTCCCGAGGGGGAGGGAGAATTTGGATATCATCCAAGAAAACAAATACATGTGGATAGAAGGGTATCACAGCTGTATATGCATATTGTGGGGGGTGGATGGAAGTGGGTGCATGGCAATTAGAGAGGTTCTCCAAGCACAGGTCTCTGGACAGAGACGCCAGGGCAATAGCAAGAGAAGACCAGATAGAAGTGGGGGAGAAGTGAGGTGTTCTCAGAAAGCAAGGGTCATAGTGTGAAGCAAAAAAAAAGAGTGCTATACAACTATGAAGCTAGAAAATCTGTCCTGACCCACTCACTCCTCCCAAAAGTTAGGGAAAACTAATCTCATGTCAGAATAGGCAACACAAAAGGATCAAGTTTGAGTCCCATACAAATTCGTTAGTAAAGAAAAAGGGGACCAGAGAGGACTATAATATCTCGATTGGCAATTTATGGGCAATGAAAATGAACCATAAAAACATACTCCAGATGGATGAAACCTGTGGGCTCAAATTTCAAAATGTACTAAAAGAAATTAAAGTAATAATGAGGAAATGAAAGAAAACATAAATCTGTAACAGAAACACTTAGTAATAAAGTTACAGAACACCAAAAGAATTAGGAAATAAAAAAAAAACCCTACTGATTTCAGAAATAAACATTGAACTGGAAAGAACACAAGAGTGAATGAATACAGCAGAAAATAGCCTAAAAAATAAAAGTTAAAAGGAGTAAAATTTTAAACACCAAAACAAATGAAGAAAGAGATTAAAAAAAAAGATTTGAGAAAAAGGGACAGAAATAGAAAACAGGTAAAGAGAAACAAACATGTATATAATATGTAAGAGTTCACAAAAGAAGAAAACCAAACAATGGAACAGAAATCATAAAAACCACCCAGCCAAACAACCGATTTTTTTCTGGCTGGAGCCATGGAGGGTGCAGAAGAGAAGACAAAGAAGGTTCCTGCTGTACCAGAAACCCTTAAGAAAAAGCAAAGGAATTTTGCAGAGTTGAAGATCAAACATCTGAGAAAGAAATCTGCCCAAAAGATGCTTGGAAAGAGAAGGAGGAAGCTTATTTATGAAAAATCTCAGCATTACCGCAAAGAATATAGGAAGATGTTCAAAATGGAAATTTGAATGAGTAAGATGGCAAGAAAAGCTGACGACTTGTGCGTACCTACAGAACCCAAATTGGCACTTGTCATCAGGATCAGAGGTATCAGTGGGGTGAGCCCGAAAGTTGGAAAAGCGTTGCCAGATCATCAATGGCACTTTTGTTAAGCTCAACAAGGCTTCAGTTAACATGGTAAGTCTTGTGGAACCATATATAGCATGGAGGGACCTAAAGTCGGGAAATGAATTGATCTACAAGCGTGGTTATGACAAAATCAACAAGAAGTGAATGGCCCTGACAGATAATACACTGACTGCTCGATCTTTTGGTAAATATGGCATCGTCTGCATGGAGGATCTGATTCACGAGATCTATGGTGGAAGAACATTTCAAAGAAGCAAACAACTTCTTATAGTCCTTCAGATGATCTTTTCCATGACAGGGAATGAAGAAAAAGACCACTGATTTTGTAGAAGATGGCAACAGGGAAGGCCAGATCGACAGGCTTACTAGAATGATGAACTACAGTTATCTATCATGATTATTTTTGTAATCTGGTCAGTTAATAAAAGACTGTATTCAAACTGAAAAACAAAAACCAAACAACAACAACAAAACCAGTTTAATACAAATTTGCCTTTAAAAAAAAAAGGGATCTGAAAGCACATACTGGAAAGGAACCTTATATACTCAAGAAAAATGACCCAGAATGACCAAAATCGAAACATTCTAAAAAATGCTTTGAGCTCCTAGGCAAAAGGACTAAGTCACTTAAAAAGGAAGGAAAATTTGATGGCTATCAGATTTATTGACAGCAACACTTTATATCAGGAGACAATGGAATGACATATTTAAGATACTCAAGGAAAGAAAATAGAGCCATATATTATTAATCCAGCTGAACTTACTTTCAAGTATAAAGATGGCAGATAAACTGCTATCAATAAGAAAGAACTCAGGAAATACTGTTCCCAGGAGTCTTTCTTGAGTAAACTACCAAAGAATGAAATTGACTGGAGAGACATTGACATAAGGCCTGGTGGTGAGCATTAAATGTATAGCTGCCTGTAGAACAAAGTATAAATGATGTTTATAAGAGAGAAGGTACCAGCCATAACAACTGTATGGTCTGAAATTGTAGGAACAAACATCAACTTTAAAAAAAGGGGGGAAGCATATAAAAAGTAGATTAAGCTCATGATTGCTTTACAATTATTACCTAGGAATTAAAAGATACTGTTTCAAATCAATTCCTGGGATAAAAGGTGATGAAGAAGAGATTATTAGCAAATTTAAATACTATTCATAGGAGTAAACTAATAGTCAACTGCCATAAATATAAAAGTATCAACATAAAGGAAGCAGTTTGAACAAACTTACAAACTTTCTTAAGCACTCTATTCTCCCCCTAAAAAAATGGAAAAATATAGAAATAAATCAAATAGACCAAATTATGAAAGACCACTTGTATAAAAGATAGTATATTTATAAATACAACATAAAACATGACAGAGCAAAGGGCAAATATAACAATCTTATCTATAAGTATCATGGGCTTAATTCACCTCTTCAAAAAATTTAGATTGTCTAACAAAACAAATTCCATATTGTGCTGTAAAGAGATACCGACCTTGAAACTGTGAGATAGAAACAGGTTAAAAATAAAATAAAAGGATGGGAGCACATATACCAGGCAAATGGAAACAAAAACAAATCAGAGGACATTTTCATCACCCCAAAAAGAAACCCAAACCCATTAGCAGATAATCTTCACTTCCCTCAAATCCCCCAGTCCTAGGCAACTAATCTACTGTCTCTATAGATTTTCCCATCCTATACATTTCATCTTAGTGAAATCTTACAACATGTGCTCTTTTATGATCGTTTTCTTTCACTTAGCATAATGTTTTTAAGATTCGTCCATGTTATAGTATGTATCATCTCCAGTCCTTTTGACTGCCAAATAATATTCCATCGAATGAATAATTCACTGCATTGAAGGTTGCACAATTCTGTGAATATACTAAAAAACATTCTACAGTTTAAATGGGTAAGTTTTTGGTATATGAATTATATCTCAATAAAGCTATTACTCCAAAAAAAGAAGATAAGTAAAATAAATCAAGGTTCACAGTCTGCATATTAGAAAAGGTAGAATTTCAATAGCATGACCAACTTGTCCAGTTTGCCTGGGATTTTCCTGGTTTTAGCACTGAAATTCTCACATCCTGGGAAATACATGGGCAAACCGGGATGTTAGTCACTCTAAGTGTAGACCAATGCTATTTAAAAGAGACACAGAAAGATATTTATAATGTTATATACTGTAAAGCACAATAAAAATAGAGCTGTTAATAATACGCATCTAAAACCATAGCAAAAACATAAAAAAATCTAGAAAGAATATAAATTAACAGTAGTATCAAACATACCTAGCACAAACCAAAATGTATGAAGTAGGCAAAGTTTGATACAATTTGGAAGGCCTAACCAACACAGTGAATAAAATCGGTATCTGAATATTAGTAATTCAGAACACACGTTATTTTCAAGGGTGTATAGAATACTCATGCAATTGTCTATACTTTAGGACACACACACAAATGCCCCTCAGTAAGTTCCAAAGAATAGAAATAATAGATTTTATGATGCTAGTCAAGAAAAGTAGAAATGATAGAAAAATTTTTTAAAGTTTTCTCTGTCAAGAAATTTTTAAAATGTTTACTTAAAAACCTTGGGGAAAGTGAAATAAAGTTATAAAATTATTTAAAAATGATAGTAGTAATGAAAATACAGCATGCAAAGTCTATAGACTAAAACTAAAGCATTTGTCAGAGAAAAAAATCAGAGCATGAAATACCAATGTCGAATAAATTAAAAAGATAAAAATAAATGAATAAAATACCCAACTCAATAAAGTTAGAAAAACTAGAACAAAGTAAACTAAAAGAGAGTAGAGGGAGGAATTAATGAAGATGAGAGTAGGGGATTAATGAAGTGGAAAATGTAATTTAGTAAGTCCAAAAGTTAGTACTTTAAAAAAAATATTGGGCGCCTGGGTGGCTCAGTCGTTAAGCGTCTGCCTTCGGCTCAGGTCATGATCCCAGGGTCCTGGGATCGAGTCCTACATTGGGCTCCCTGCTCAGCAGGAAGCCTGCTTCTCCCTCTCCCACTCCCCCTGCTGGTGTTCCTGCTCTCACTGTCTCTCTCTGTCAAATAAATAAATAAAATCTTTAAAAAAAAATTAAAAAAAATCAATAAAGCTACTTGCAAACCTAATGGAGACATTGGTGGAAGAAAACATTCATACATAAAATTAGAAATAACAAGGGGGAAACAACTATTAAAAGAAAAAATAATCTCAAGGGACTACTTTGTATGATTTGCATGGAATATACCTGAAAATCAGAAGAAATTCATCTTTTTAAGGAAAACTACAACTTACCAAAATTCAGAAAGTTGCAAACAATCCATCTTTGAAAAATTAGTGAAAGTCGTTACAAAGTTCCTCATACAAAATCACTAGGACAGGTACTTTCATATTTGAATTCTACCAAATCTTTAAAATCAGATTGTCAATACTCCTTAAATTATTGCAAAGTATGTAAACATAAGGTACTCTTCCAAATTCATTTTATAAGATGAGCATAATGTTTGTTTCATCTTCCTTAGCAAAGTTTGCATCAAAAAATAAAGGTACAAATCAACATTACTTATGAATATCAATGCAAAAATATTAAAATCAGCATATTAAAAAGACATATATTACACCAAGTGGGTTTTATTGCAAGAACAGAGTGTAGTTCAATATTAAGAAATCTATTAATATTATCCATCATATTAATAGAACTAAGAAGAAAAAATCATATGACATGTTTATAGATGGATGAACCATTTAACAAAATCCTACACATTACACGTTAAATACACTCAGTGAAATGGGAAATATCAGAGGATATTTCCTTAGTCTGTGCCAACATTTCCATTCATTATCCAAATTAATCCTAATGACAATCTTACAAGGTAGGTAATATTCCCATTTACTTATAAGAAAACTGTGGCTTTGAGAAATAAAATAAATTATCTAAGGACACATATCATTAATATTTGGAAAAGCTGGTATTTGAATTTAGGATCAGCTGACTCTAAATCCTATTAGCATCTATACCTACGTTATTCTTCTTTCTACTGGCTCTTCAAAGTTGTCCTTGATCACCATAGATCTCAGCTTCTACTTCTTGATCCCTCCCTCCCTCCCTTCCTTCCTTTCCCATGGCATTGCCTCTCTTTAGCAATTCATTTGCACTCCTCAAGTGGATTGCACCCAGTGCTCTGTTCGTTTCACTTTATGACCCAGGGACAATTATATCTGCTTGAGTCTCCTATTTCCCACCATGATATGAGCTCTCTGAGAGAAATCCTCCCATCACATACACCCCTCCTGCAAAGCATCCTGTGTGTTGTTGAGTACAGAGGAGTGTCTGTGCATGGCCTGCTGATCATTTTTCTTTTTTCTTCTTTTTTTTTTTTTAAAGATTTTATTTATTTATTTGACAGAGAGAGATAGCGAGAGCAGGAACACAAGCAGGGGGAGTGGGAGAGGGAGAAGCAGGTTCCCTGCAGAGCAGGGACCCAGATGCGGGACTCGATCCCAGAACCCTGGGATCATGACCTGAGCCAAAGGCAGACGCTTAACAACTGAGCCACCCAGGCGCCCCTGCTGATCATTTTTCAATCGAGTGCTGGAATGTGAAGGTTGACTCCATGAATTCAAAATTAATACTGATACTTATCATCTGCATAGCAATATGATCATTGTCCCCATATGTACTGATTATACTTCTGTAACCCTAGATATCCCCTTGAAGACTCCCTGCCTCTTGCCATCGAAGAGAATCCTGTGGCCGGAGTAAGGCTCAAGTCCTCTGCAGATTTCTACTGATTCAAGGTGGGAGTATGTGAGGTGGGGCACAGAGAAGGTGTTTGTCTTTGTTGGTGCCCCTCTACCACTTAGATACTTCGTGAATTTTGCTTCCATTGCACATTACTTCATTCTTACTGTAAAATGTAACACACCTTCTTCAGAATTAGCAACCACCAGAACCATCATGATGAAAGTGATTTATTCTTACTATATGAGAGTATATATTGTATTTTACAGGGGAGCTGTGGGCAGCCAAGGCTGGAAGGAGCCACATCAGCCAGTACACATTTCCCAGCTTTCTGCTCATTTTCTAGACTCCTTTTTTTCTCCCTCCTTCTTTCTACCTTTCCTCCTCCACTCCTTCCTGTTGTCCTGAGAGGCCCAAATTCAACTTCCTATATGATGAAGAACAGTGCATCACTTTTCTTATGTCTTCATGCCTTCCTTATATTGCTGACATGTCAAAATTTACACTTGTTCCCTCCAAAAAGATCATTCTCTCTTTAGTGCCTTCCATTAAGTTTATAAACATAACCCCCTCATTATTATAACTATGAGATGCAAGCACCCACATGGGCTACAGAAGCAGATAGGACAAGGTCCAGAGAACATACAGTCAGATAAAAGTTGTTGGTGTGTGTGTGTGGGGGGGGTTCCTGGGTGGCTCAGATGGTTAAGCATCTGCCTTCGGCTCAGGTCATGATCCCAGGGTCCTGGGATCAAGTCCCGTGTTGGGCTCCTTGCTCAGCGGGGAGCCTGCTTCTCCCTCTGCCTGCCGCTCTCCCTGCTTGTGTTCTCTCTCTGTATCACTCTGTCTCAGATTAATAAATAAAGTCTTAAAAAAATTGTTGGTAGGAGTATGCTATAGAAAATGGTTTGGTGGTTTTCCCAAAAGCCAAACACCATAATGACTTAGCGATTCCATACATCCACACAGAAACTTACTTATGCATGAATGTTTATAGAAACATTACCATAATAGCCAAAAGGTGGAAACGACTCAAATTCTCATCAAGAGTTGAATGGATAAACAAAATCTGGTATACCCACAGAGTAGAATATTACTCAGCTATAAAAAAGAACCAAGTACTGATCCATGCTACAGTGTGGATGAACCTTGAAAAAATTAAGCTGAGAGAAAGAAGCCAGGCACAAAAGTTTACCTATTACATGGTTTCTTTTGTAAGCTACATCCATAATGGGGCAAATCCATAGATAGGAAGCAGATGAGAGGTTGCCAGGTAATGGAGGGGGGAGAAGAAGTCATGATCACTTGATGTGATCAATAAAGGAAGGGGAGAGGAAGGGAGGAAGGAGGGAGGGAAGGAAGGAAAGAAGGAGGGGAAGGGTGGAAGGAGGAAAAGGAGGTGATGTGGTGTTTTTGTGGGATGATGAAAAATTTTTAAATCTAGAGAGAGCTGCTTGTTGCACAACACTGAATTTTCTAAATACCACTTTTGTACACTTTGAAATGGTCAATTGTATGATATGTGAATTTTTACCTCAATAAAAATAAATACACAATGCAAAAAAATATAGCCAAAAGTTAATGGTATACCTGATATTACTTGGGGATCAGTGGGGGTAAAAAAATCAAACCCTAGGTATTTCTTGCTGGATGTCCTTGAAAGGTGAACCTGGGATGACAGCCTGAGGCTCCCAGATCCTACTGCACCTGTATTCAGCTGGCAGAAGCTGGATTAGGACTCATCTCTGTGGCTGATACAGAGGAAGAGTCCATTAGTAAAACCCAATTTAATCTTCAAAAAATGAAGTGTTTCTCCATTGACCTCGAGGAGGCCACAGATTCCCCGGAAGTATCATGCCCATGATCTATGTCAGCACATTTACTTCCCTTTAATGGCCATCAGTCCAAGGAAGACCTGTCTCCTCATTGGAAAGTGAGTTCCTGGGGGAGAGAAACTGACAGTACAGGTGCCCACAAAGAATGAGAAAAGCCCGTGGTTCAAATGTCATCATCCAGGAGCCATGTTCCAATGTCTTTTGTTAAAAAATTACAGCAGCATAGAAGAAAAAGTGAGCTCATTCAAGGGGTCACGGAGGCAGAAGGAGACCTAGGGTTGGAGCAGCTGGGAAGTGGATTTTAGCTTGGGGTACCTAGGGGCCCCCCGAGCTTGTCAGCCCTCCCCCTGCTGCTGCATGTGGGATGCATGCACCGTGAGCTCTCCATCCTGGAGAAGTTTCAGAGACAATGGGTTATCAGCTTTCAAATCCCTGTGAAAAGAAATTTCATACTGATAGAAAGTACACCTGGAGAGAATATTTGAACCTGGTCATTATCTTTTCTGTGGAGCATTTGGCCAAAAGACAAAGATGCCAGTATGCCCTCCATACATTTTTTTCTCTCCTTCCAAATAAGCTCACTGTAACTTTCACATAGAGTTCCCTGAGCCCTTCTTAGTGTGTTTCATAAATGCCTGTATTTGTAGAAATTGCTGCTGACTCCAGACATTTCTCTCTTATGTGTTAAAATGTGTGTATTATCCTATGTCGCATCATCTTAAAATCTTTAAAGGTACCAATATATGACAAAGAATGATCTCACAGAATAAATGATAAATGATAACATTTGTCTTCCCAGGTGCTGTATGTGAGCAAAAATCTTCAATGCCTTCATCCCCAAAGAGAGAAGCACAGAATTTGAGAAATCAAACAGTTCAAAGCTCTCAGTGAATATTTGGGGAAAAGAATACTAAATGAATAAATCATAGGGAGTAGATATTAGAAATCAGAATACCTGGATTTCAACTCCAGATCTGCCTGCCCCTCAGGAACTGTGTGCTCCTTTGTGGAAAGCTCAGGTCCTACCAGAGAAAGAGAAAGGGACAGGAAGAGCAGCAGGAAGGATGCACATTGGGGATTAGAACGTCTCTCAGTGTAGATGGAGATACGGGAGTATCATGGAGACTGGCTGGAAATTAGTCTTGAGAGGTAGGTTGGGGTCAGACTGAAAAATATTGAATGTCTTATAAAGGAACTTGACCTTTGTCTGATATAAAATGTGTTCTCACTTACAGTTTTCTAGCAAAGGAGTAGCATGATCAAAACAGCATTTGACAAAAAGAAAGAAAGAGGACACTTACAAAGTGGAGGACAGACTATTTTTGACAGTGACTGGGACCTGAGAGATCATTTAGAGGCCCCAGTCCAGGTGAGGACCCAACCTAGCCTGGAGACAGTACGGGAGACAGTGTCCACATATCTGGGAGTGGGAGTCCATGGAACATGGAGTGATGGCTTGGGGGAAGCAAGAGCCAGAAGGTAGTTAGATACCACTCTGGATGATCAATCTAGATTTTCATGAGCTTTGTAGGGAGGAAATAGAGTGTTAAGAACACTGGCATCAGACTCATCCTTATTGGACTCCTGGATCTGTTTAATAAATCTGTGAAATTAGCTGTGTCTCCACTCTGCATCTCAGTTTATTCATCTGTAAAATGGGAATGACAATAATAGTCACTTCCTAGGATTACTGTAAGGATTCAATGAGAAAATTTATAAAGTAATGTAGAGAAGTAATCAGCACATGGGAAAATGGCCAATAAACATTACATATAGGGATTTATCCCTGGGATGCAAGGTTGGTTCAACATCCGCAAATCAATCAATGTGATACAATACATTGACAAAAGAAAGAACAAGAATCATATGATCCTCTCAATAGATGCAGAAAAAGCATTTGACAAAGTACAGCATCCTTTCTTGATCAAAACTCTTCAGAGCATAGGGATAGAGGGTACATACCTCAATATCATAAAAGCCATCTATGAAAAACCGACAGCGAATATCATTCTCAATGGGGAAAAGCTGAGAGCTTTTCCCCTAAGGTCAGGAACACGGCAGGGATGTCCACTCTCATCACTGCTATTCAACATAATATTAGAAGTCCTAGCCACAGCAATCAGACAACAACAAGAAATCAAAGGCATCCCAATTGGCAAAGAGGAAGTCAAACTCTCACTCTTTGCAGATGATATGATACTGTATGTGGAAAACCCAAAAGACTCCACCCCAAAACTGCTAGAACTCATACAGGAATTCAGTAAAGTAGCAGGATATAAAATCAATGCACAGAAATCAGTGGCATTCCTACACACCAACAACAAGACGGAAGAGAGACAAATCAAGGAGTCGATCCCATTTACAATTGCACCCAAAACCATAAGATACCTAGGAATAAATTTAACCAAAGAGGCAAAGGATCTGTACTCAGAAAACTATAAAATACTCATGAAAGAAATTGAAGAAGACACAAAGAAATGGAAAAACGTTCCATGTTCATGGATTGGAAAAACAACCATTGTGAAGATGTCAATGCTACCTAGAGCAATCTACACATTCAATGCAATCCCCATCAAAATACCATCCACTTTTTTCAAAGAAATGGAACAAATAATCCTAAAATTTGTATGGAACCAGAAGAGACCCCGAATAGCCAGAGGAATATTGAAAAAGAAAAGCAAAGCTGGCGGCATCACAATTCCGGACTTCCAGCTCTATTACAAAGCTGTCATCATCAAGACAGTATGGTACTGGCACAAAAACAGATGCATAGATCAATGGAACAGAATAGAGAGCCCAGAAATGGACCTTCAACTCTATGGTCAACTCATCTTTGACAAAGCAGGAAAGAATGTCCAATGGAAAAAAGACCGTCTCTTCAACAAATGGTGTTGGGAAAATTGGACAGCCACATGCAGAAGAATGAAACTGGACCATTTCCTTACACCACACACAAAAATAGACTCCAAATGGTTGAAAGACCTAAACGTGAGACAGGAGTCCATCAAAATCCTAAAGGAGAACACAGGTAGCAACCTCTTCGACCTCAGCCGCAGCATCTTCTTCCTAGAAACATCGCCAAAGGCAAGGAAAGCAAGGGCAAAAATGAACTATTGGGATTTCATCAAGATAAAAAGCTTTTGCACAGCAAAAGAAACAGTCCACAAAACCAAAAGACAACCGACAGAATGGGAGAAAATATTTGCAAATGACATATCAGATAAAGGGCTAGTATCCAAAATCTATAAACAACTTATGAAACTCAACACCCAAAGAACAAATAATCCAATCAAGAAATGGGCAGAAGACATGAACAGACATTTTTCCAAAGAAGACATCCAAATGGCCAACAGACACATTAAAAAGTGCTCAACATCGCTCAGCATCAGGGAAATCCAAATCAAAACCTCAATGAGATACCACCTCACACCAGTCAGAATGGCTAAAATTAACAAGTCAGGAAACGACAGATGTTGGCAGGGATGCGGAGAAAGGGGAACCCTCCTACACTGTTGGTGGGAATGCAAGCTGGTGCAACCCCTCTGGAAAACAGTATGGGGGTTCCTCAAACAGTTGAAAATAGAGCTACCATACGATCCAGCAATTGCACTACTGGGTATTTACCACAAAAATACAAATGTAGGGATCCGAAGGGGTACATGCACCCCAATGTTTATAGCAGCAATGTCCACAATAGCCAAACTGTGGAAAGAGCCAAGATGTCCATCGACAGATGAATGGATAAAGAAGAAGTGGTATATATACACAATGGAATATTATGCAGCCATCAAAAGGAATGAGATCTTGCCATTTGCAACGACGTGGATGGAACTGGAGGGTGTTATGCTGAGTGAAATAAGTCAATCAGAGAAAGACATGTATCATATGACCTCACTGATATGAGGAATTCTTAATCTCAGGAAACAAACTGAGGGTTGCTGGAGTGGTGGGGGGTGGGAGGGATGGGGTGGCTGGGTGATAGACACTGGGGAGGGTATGTGCTATGGTGAGTGCTGTTAATTGTGCAAGACTGTTGAATCACAGATCTGTACTTCTGAAACAAATAATGCAATATATGTTAAGAAAAAAAAAGAAGTTAGCAGGAGGGGAAGAATGAAGGGGAGTAAGTCAGAGGGGGAGACGAACCATGAGAGACGATGGACTCTGAAAAACAAACTGAGGTTTCTAGAGGGGAGGGGCGTGGGGGGATGGGTTAGCCTGGTGATGGGTATTAAAGAGGGCATGTTCTGCGTGGAGCACTGGGTGTTATGCACAAACAATGAATCATGGAACACTACATCCAAAATTAATGATGATTAACATAACAATAAGAAAATTAAAAAAACGTTACATATAATTGTTAATTACATATTATGTAATAGATGGAGAATATAAAGTAAAATGGGTTTAAAGGTGACATTTTCCAGAAGCCAAATATGCTTAGGCAAAATCAGGGATTTTTGTTGTTGTTGTTCCTGTGGGGTGATAAAACCAAGGGTCTGAACATCACAAGGCATTTCCATCTTTGTTTCTGTTCTCTCTTTGTAGAGGTTTTGTCCTCTTGGAAGACTTTCTCCCTGTCACAAGAAGCAGAATTAGAAGTGTTTATAACCAGGCATCTCAGCTTTGTCAACAAAGACAGACTGGCTTCCCTGGTACACCATTTAAGATTTTCCAGGAAAAAAAATTCTGATTGGCCTCATTTGACCAGATCATTCCAGGGACAATCAACTATAGCCAGGGGGTGGGTAGGAGGATCAAACCCTCACTCTTACTACATGGTTGGAGTAGGGAAAAAGCATTACAAAAGTAGAGTCTAGTTGGAAACCTATTGATTTTGCTGAGGTGGCTTTATAAGTTTGTATAAGGTCTTTCCTCATGTCGTGGTGGGCACAGTTTGTCTATGCTTTCTTTGCTGGGCATAAGAACTGGGCAAACTGAGTGCTCCCTCCCCGACCCCTCCAACTTCCCTTCTCTCAGTGCTCCCATTATAGGCTCTGTTGACCAGATAACATCCCAGATATTTGGGCATTGAGGGGCATGAGGTTGGGTCATGCTGTCTTTGCCTGGGCCAGTCACCCTTCCATCACTTGAGATTCTGGTCAGAGCTGTGAATGAACACATTTCAAATGCTATCAATATTTTATGAATTTCCATCCACTTACTTTAATGGGGAACTGTAAAAGCATTTAACCATATTACACCCCATCTCTCAGGCATCACATTATTCCAACAGAGCTGTTTTATTGGAATCAACCACCACGGCAGTTGGGATGGCTTTATCCCCCTCCCCCCAACCCCCAATTTGTTCATCGGCATGTATGTAAGTCTGTTTGTCTGTCTACCAACCTATCTCCAATCTATGTATATTTATCAAATACAATCAACCAATAACAAAGGGAACATCGCCTTGGTGTGCATGTGCACATACATCCACACGTGTGCACACATTTATGTGCACACACTCTAGTGCACTGAGAAAGGTTTCATCTCGTGGCCTTGCTTGACTGGACTTGGGCTTTAAGAGGATATTTGGTTTTATGGACTCCCTTGGGTTCTCTTCTGGAGCATTTACTCTTGTCTTCTGGGGGAAAAAAATCTCAGGGAAGCATCTTACCTGAAGTTTAAATATCTGAAATTAATGGTTAAACATCCAGGCATCGGAGTCGGATCAACATTGGTTTCACAGCTCAACTCCACCACTCACCTTTATGATCGTGGGCAAATCACCTGACCTCACAGCACACTCTCTATAAAAGGGGCATTTCAGAAGCCATCTTTCAAGGTACTGAGGATCAGGTGAGGGAGTGTGTGAACACAAAGTGAAGTACCTGCTTGGCAAGGGGCTGAGGGCAAAAATGGGTTTTCTGAAACTGAAGGGCTCAGAAGTTTTTTCTTTTCACTTCCTAGAACTTCTGGGCTACAACATGTATTTGTTTCTGGAGATAGCTTCTGTCTGCACCATCTGCCTGAGCACTGCTTCCCTCCCATCCCTGTTTATCTACCCTCCCTGCCCTCCCCCCGCCCACAAAACCCAGCTTCACACCACAGCTGGGTCAGGACTTCACTCCATTTCATCTATTCTGAGAAACCTTCCTCAGTGCCCCCGGACTGGATTAGGAACCTTTCTCTGAGCTTCCCTTCACCACCCACTCTCTTTCCATAATGCAGTATTTAGCTCACTCTGTTATAATTGTCTCCCCCCTCTGGATGACAAGCTCTTTGTGGTCAGAGTTCAAGCATTATTTCTTAGCACAACTAATGATACCCTTGGGATCTGAGCTCTGCCAACCTCATCTCTCCAAAAGCTTCTCTGTCCATTGAGTCTAGACACCATTTTGTTCAGCACTCACTCTGTGCCAGACAGATTCCAACCACGGTATGTGCAGTAGCTAATTCAATCCTACATCAGCCTTACAAGAGAGAGACTATGATGATTCCCATTGTACAAATGAGGACATTGAGGTTAGGAGATGATAGGAAATTTATACAAGGTCCCCAGCTCATAAGGAGCAGAGCCAAGGTTTGCACTCTGGTGGTCTCATTCCAGAGACTACACCCGCCACCATGCTGCACTCCTTATTTATATACTCTGTTCTACCCATTGCTCCAACAAAGCTGACCTCCAAATGCCCATGCCATGTTCAATGTCAACTCATGGCCTTTGCACATGCTACCCCTTCACCCGCAGATGCCCATCTGCCTCCTGGCTTATCTTCCACTTGTCCCTCAGGAGCCAGAACACCTTCCTTAATGCCCTGTCTGTGTATGCAACTCACATGGCACTTACATCGTGCTAGTCTTTTTATTTGCCTTTTTGCCCATTTGGCTGGAGGCTTCTTGGGGTTGGGACTGTGCCTTTTTCATGTTCCTGGTACCTAATGCAGTTCTTAGCCCCTAATGGAAAATTAGTATCTGTTGGTTGAAGAAATTCTTTTGACATTCCTGGAAGCTGAAAAACTCTCTCAATGTTGTCATCTCTTTTAATCCTGGCTTCCTCATAAATTGTATATGTAAATCTCTATCTTTGATAACGTGGTTATCTGCACACATAACTAAGATGCCAGAGCAAATGAAATAACTGCTAGAGAAAGGTACAAGTAATGTGTGTCTGTCTGAAATAGATAGGGACCAGCCAAATGAGTCTGAGGACTCTAAAGCTAGCTAGCATCTACAGTGTTTGGGGTAAAGGTTTGGTGTCTCACCGCTAATTTCTCTATGACTCTTTGAGGAGGAAACTGCGCTCACAAGGAAAATAGAGGAATGGGAAAACAAAATACATATTTTATATCTAAACATCTGGGCCCATGTAGCTCTATCCAAATGCTGAGCATCTTTGATAAGAGGTGCTGGTATACAAGGTTTATGGTAAGAAGCTTAAGCCTTTCCTATATGATTGAATCTAAATGGTAGGGTCTGCAGAACAGTCTTTGAGTCTACTTACTTGAAAAGGCTCTTGGGCAAGGAGGGCTGCCTGCTAATTCATCCAGAAGAATGGTAATCTATAGCAAAGAATGAGCAGGAGCTCAGATTTACTCCAACAACAACTTTTCTGAAGGTTGTGTGGTCCGGTCCATCCCTTCTGGCTAAAGTACTGGACATGAGGCAGAAAAGTTCTTCTCCTACTTAAAATATCTGACTTAAAATGTCTAGGAGTGGAAAGTGTCAGAGCGATGGGTGTGAGATAAAGTTCACACAAAAATGGACAGTGTCAAGTATCAAGTGTTACTGCTAGAAAAATCAAACTAAGGCTTTAAGTAGCAGAGTCAGAAGACAAGGAAGCTTGAAGTAAAATCCTGGCAGATGAGTAATGAAAAAAGGAAGATTCTAGATTTTTGCCACAATCAGAGGTAGAACTTGCTTTGTCAACTTTCTGGCCAATGGATCAGGGTCATTGACAAGTAGGGTTCACCAGGAGAATCATGATCTGAGTTAATGGTCAAGGAGGACCTTGGCTGGAGCTACTCTTCTTCGCATTGTCTCTTGTTCTCATCTACTTCAGTGAATCTGGGTGTAGTGTCTGGGTGGGATTACCATGCTTCCTTCCTAAGCTCCTCTATCCTTAGCACAGAGTGAAGATCATTTCTGACATAGACATGAAATCAGCTGCCAAGCTCCATCAGGTGCCTGTGTTCCTCCCCTCCCCACTTCCAGCAAAACCTTTCTCTTGAGCAGACAGAAAACATTTCAGCCTCATGACAGCCCCCTGTCACTCTGATGCTGCGTGTCTTGCTTCTGACATGATAACTGAGTGCATGAGACAGACAGTGTTTGTGTGATGCTGGTGGCTTTGTAGTGGAATCACAAGGCTGGGATGGGGGAGGCAGGTCAGGGCTGGGACATCTTGGAACCCGGGGTCTTTTCCCCTTCTGTACATCTCCTGCCCGACAGGTTGAAGCAGCAGTAACAAGTCTTCTTAGTCATGCAGAATCCCAGCCCATTGTTCACGGAGTCTCAAGCTACAAAACTCCACCTGGATCTGATGGTTTCAGTAAAAATTAGCTCAACTCATTAAACACACATTTACTGAGATCCTGTTTTGTGCCACGCAAAGATGTTTGATTCCAGGGACTACAAAGATGAAGAAGAAGGAGGAGGAGGAGGGGGGAAAAAGAAAAATAAAATTATAATTGTGGTTCCTACTGAGGACATGCTATATGTGATGTTCTGTGGTTATTGTTATAGATGAATCTACATTTAATCATCTCAGTAACACTGTGAGTAAGGTATTAATAGCCCTGTATTACAGATGAAGAAACCCAAGCTCAGAGAAGGGAAGTAACTTGCTAAGCTCACAACAGTACTGACTAACGGATCTAGAACTCTGATTTAAGTGTCTTTGGTTCCAAAGCTTCTTATGTTCACCTTTGTGTTCTATTTTCTCCAATGAGTCCTGCATAGCAAGCTACAAAGTTATAAGCTACAAGGTTACATATACATAATACATATATTACACACACCAGATACACACACACACACACACACACACACACACACAAGAAAGAACTCTTTCTTAATTTCCTGGTAGCCATGTGACAGTATTAACCTCCCTGGACCTCGGTGACCTTACCTAGAACATGCAATAATAGCATCTATATTGTGGAATTATGCTGAGGGTTGAATAAGAGAATGTATGTAAAGTCTACATAGTTAACAAGTATTGAATCTTACTTTGTACAAAGCCTTAGGATACAATCCCTTTGATCCCTATAACAACCTCGCGCAAGATACTACTATGCTACTATTATTATTCCCTTTTTATAAGTGTTAAAAATGAGGCTTAAGTAACTTGTATAATCAATAAATAGCAACATGGGACTAGAATTCAGTAAGTCTGACTTCAAAAACTACTTGTACGTGGACAAGTTGGGCTCCATCAGTAGACAGGGTTGGCTAAGATCTGTCTGAACATCCCCAAGAACAGCAGAATATATGCTTTCACCACACCAGGCTGCCTTCTTCGACAGAAGGGTCTATTGGAGGACCTATATCATCCTGTTGATTCTGCAAGAACATTTTGTTATACATAGGACATTGCTTGAAAATTGTCCCAATATTCTCTTTTGGATGATTGATGTACATTGATTGCATGCATATACTGTATATTGAAAGAAAACAGAGCTTTTTTTTGCCCCCCCCTTTTTTTTTTTGGTATCCATGGATGTTTCCATAGCTCATGCCTCGGAATAGAGCAGGTTCAATTACCAAAGATGTTTTTCTAAAAGAGGTAGATTAATACCAATTAACAGGTCAAGATAGGAGTGAGACCTTAGCCTGTTCACAGAATGAGTTGTGATTTGATGTCATCTGACACATGCATAATTACACACACCAGGAAGCATCCACCAGTGTGTGCATCACAATAAATGTGTGCTTAATTACAAGTCACTGTGCATATATGCTTAATTACACATCCTGCTACCTGCAGGATTAATTACATGTCGTGTAACACGCACACAATCAGAAGAGGTGACATTTGATGACATTAAAAGAGGTAGGAGAACATAAAGGAACAATTTTTAAACAGTTGCATAATGTGTGTGCTTTTTTTCTCTTCACAGAAGGCATCAGACATTAATTTCTACTCAATCAATCAAGAAGCACTTATTGAACAAGTCCTGTCAATTTTACTTTTATAGTGTCTCCCGCATGTAGACCTCCCTTTCCATTTTCATGATTCTTAACGTCGTCACCTCTTACCTGACAGTTCAAGGTGATGGGAAGGACATTGCACCCAAATCTCTCTCCCTAGCTTTCAGCCAATGCCCTGGTCCAAGTCACCAGCATCTCTTACCTGCATTGCTGCAGAGATCCCTAACAGATCCCCTGCTTTCTCCTGGCTCTTAAACTCTCCACTACCAACCAAGGGACTCGAAACTCCATTCTGGTCATCACAGTTCCTACCCTAAAACCCCTCAATGACTTTGCATCTATCCAGAACAAGGCTGGACATTCTGAGCTTGAACTGCAAAGCCCTGTTTGTCCTGGCCCTTGCCTACCCCTTCGATGTCTTGTTACCTTGACCTCTCTCCCTAACGTCCAGCCACACTGCTTTCTCTCCATCCTCCCAGCAGACCATTCCTCCTACCTCAAGATCATTCACACATACTGATTCTTCTGCCCCCAAGAGTTCTCCCTCCTTTCAAACGTATCTAATTAAATTCTACCTATCCCTCAGATTCCAGTTCAAATATGCCTTTCCCAGGAATGCTTTCACTAGCGCCCCAGACCAGGTTAGGTCCCACTATTAAACTCTGTACCTTTTCTTCATAATAAATGATCACAATAATCATCATGGCTCATCTGTGCAGTATTCCCATTAAAGTCTGCCTCCATCACTGGCAGGTCCATAAGGACTGTGATTGGGTGTATTTTTATTTTCCATTATGTTCTCCTATAGTGCCTGGCACAGAGTAACCTTCTAGTAAAGTTATCGGATTTCATAAATAAAAATACAGGATGTTCTGCTAAATTTGAATTTCAGATAAATAACAATTTTTTGAGTATGTCCCATGCAATATTTGGAACATACTTCTGATAAGACTAATTTGTGCTTACCTGAAATTCAAATCTAACTGGATGTAGTATATTTTATCTGGCAACCCTACTTCTTAATACGTGATGATTGAAATGAATAAATCAATTGGTAATTAGATGAAGATTCAGAAGACCCTGCTTCTAATTCAACTCTGGTTTCTGGTTTATCCTCACAGGCCACTTCAATTTTCCTCCCATATACAGTGAGAGTTCATGATATATAACTCTGACCCCTATAATATTGGCACAAAATGGTGAGAAACTAGGGCAAAAACCAAATAATGATCCCTCCTTGCCACAGTCCTCTCTAGGATGGTTCTTTGTTTCTAAAATGATCTGACTGGTTGAACCATTCCATTCTCCTCCTCCAAATTCTAGCTCTCCTTCATGTCCCCCACCCCTAGATTTAAAATATCCCATTTTTGCATACTGTTCTAGGTCTTTTGTCATCTGAAACTGTCCCTTTTTTTTTTTTTTTTTTAGAGAGAGAGAGAGAGAATGCGCACACGCAAGCTGGGGGAGGGGGGCAGAGGGAGAAGGAAAGAGAATCTCAAGCACACTCCAGCTGAGCAAGGAGCCTAATGCAGGGCTTGATCTCATGACCCTGAGATCATGACCTGAGCCGAAACCAGGAGTCAGACGCTCCACCGACTGAGCCACCCAGGCGCCCCTGAAGCTGTTGCATTTTAAATCTAACGGGCAGGCTGTTAAATTAATATTTAACATTAATGCTTAAGAAACTAAAGATTAATGCAAAAAATCCATGATGAACAAAATATTGAAAGTTTAAATAAAAACACCATCAGTAGGACTGATTTTTTTTCTTTTGCCTCAGGCTCCAATATGGCTTGGCACAATGCTTTTCATTGAAACTTTTGATTTTTTTGCTCATCGTGGATTTATTTGCATTAATTCTGATTTTTTTAAGAAAATATTTTGAACTGAATATTTTAAAAACATATATTGAAAAAGTATGCTGAATGTAAAACTTACCCTGATTGCTAAGTATCTTGTACCCCTTTCCATTTAGCACCCAGGCTGCGTGCCTCTCATCCTTCACTCTTGCCCCGGGTCTTGTAAGCAGAGCCAACGTTCGAAAGGAAACTTAGAGTGGGCAGGGCATGAGGGGCAGGGATAGGAGGGTTGGAAGTGCCATGCTGAATTTATCCTGTGCGCCAAGAAGAATAGAACGGTTTTGAGCAAGAGACCAATTCTGCTTTGAGTTTTAGAGAGGTACTCTGGCTGCTGGTCTGGTCTAGAGAATGGGTAGGAGGGACTATCACTAAGGCTTGAAGACCACAAGAGGACGGCAGTACCGTAAGCGATGCATAAGATCAGGGGCAAGGAGGAAACGGTGAGGATAGATGGAATCAGCAACCAGCACGATGACAATGGACTAACTAGATTTGCTTGGAAGGAGCACTGCACCGTCTCCTTTACCTTTCCTTCTTGGCTATTCTCTACTGTCTACTCTCTGTTCCGCTTAGCAGGTCTTGTTGGAAAAGAGCAGGAAGGGAGGGAGCACAAAGGGCGGGCTTGTTAGCTTCAGTGAGTAGGATTCTGACTACATGGATGCTCCCTGATTTATTTGCAGACCTTCTGGGCATTTTCCCAGCCCCTACATAAATTAGTTCCCCAGAGATCCATACATTGAATAGCATACTCATTGTTCCCTGCATATATGTTCCCAGAGGTAGGCGAACAAATTCACTTTCTGAAATGGTCTGGAAAGGGACTGTGTCATTGACACTCTCCCCCATGGTATTTGTATTTCAAAAAGCAACATGCTCAGGAATCCATCATTCCAATTAAAGCCCATCTAAGTCTCCTATGAAAAAGAAATATCAATACGGCAGAGTCCCCAGCCCAGGAGGAATCAAATTTAACTTTCAGCCTGAAACCACCATGAATGTGCTATGGGGCCTTGAATCCACTGCATGGCTTTGCTGTGCTTCAGCCTTACCTTTGGGAGGAAGCTTCCAGTAGACAGATGAGCTTGAACTGTGGGCTTTAAATCTTGATGTTGCTACTCACTGATTGTGTGCCCTTGGTCAAGTTATTTTGCCTTTCTGAAATAAACCTACCTTCCCTTCCTGTCAAAGAGGGGGAGCCATGCCCTTCCTTTTAGGGTTGTGATGAGGATGGAAGGTGTTAATGCCTGGCAAGTGGTTAAAACTTCCCAGCATTCAATAAACGATAGCCATTCCCCCCCCTGCAATGGTTATTGGAGGCCGGTAATAGAAAAGAATGTTCCCCAAAAAAGTGGAATGCCATTTTTTCAGCTGGCAAAAACTCAATACCGTTACGTGCCAAGATTGGCTGATACAATGAATAATTTTGGAGTAATTTTACAATTGTGTATACAGAATGCCAAAATTCAATATGAGGGTGAGTTTTGATGAGACAGAGTCATTCTGGCTAATTGTAGTGCTATATAGGGAAATGCTGCTTGTGTTTTGTGTCTTGGTAATATTTTTCAACTGTGTACTTAAAAAATAATAATTTCCCATCAATGATCTCTTGACAGTTTCCTGGATGAGAAAAAAGAGACACAAGTACACTAGCTCCAGACCATTGTGTGTTATGGTAATAAATTTCGATTGCAAAAGTAGTCATAGATTTTAAGTCTTTGTGATTTTTTTGGATTTTTGACTTAGTTATTCCTTTAATATATTTTAAAATTGGGTCTCAGGTCAAGAGGAGCGTAGTCTCACTCCACAGTGTTAAACAACATGTAAAGTTTAAAGATTTTTCCCCCATCCGTAAAATGGAAACCATACCTGCTTCTTAAGTGTGGTGTGAAATGAAATGAGAGAATGTATGAAAAGAGCTCAGCTTAGTGTCTGAGACAGAGCAAGGATTCAATGACTGGTGGTGTGACTATCATCATTAGAATGGTGATGACTAGATAAAATGTTTTCTTTATTTTTTCAAATACTTTCTGATTTTCTACTGAAATGTTTCTTCCAACCATGTAAGTGAGCCTCAATTTTAACCCTGTGGCCCTATAATGTGACTTCTGTTTCATCAGCATTTTGTATTATGCCATAGAATAATTACTTTCATTTTTATTTATATATAAAACAAATGGATACAATAATTTTTTAACCTATGAGAAATGCACTTTTCCATAGCAAAATGAGGTTCGTGAGATGCCTACAACCTGGATTCTTGTAAAACATTTATCAGTTTATCCAAAGTCACTAGGCAAGATCTTTGATTCTGAACACTTTTCACCCTCCTTCCAATTTTTTTGAACTTAATGTTATCTCTGTGGATTTTCTTCCAGAATATTTAAATTTGAATTTGACTTTATATCCTTTGGAATATGGTTGAAATATTCCCTTTCTTTTCCCTCCCCTTTGTTCTGCCATTAGTTGGTGTGTTCTCAGTGAATGCAAATTCATTTTTACATCAGCAAAAGCAAAATTGAATAAGGAAGGCCATCTGATATGTAGTAAATCAAACAAAACTACCATGAATTTCAAAGCCGAGTATAAATTTAAAACACAGCATGATGTGTAGGAAAGAGCAATGAGCTCAGACTGACACTGACTCACATCATGACCTTAGGAAAGTCATTTTCCTCCTGCAGGTTTCTGGTTTTATTTTGGTAAAATTAAGTGTAGTGCTAGATAATCATGAATTAACCATTGATTTCAATTAAACATGTTATAATTCCCATTAATGAATCTAAAAAATTAAGCTTGAACCCTAATCAAGTGTTAGAAAGTAATTTGAGTTTTACCAAGATTAAGTTGTATATTGAAGTAACCTAATTTTCTCCTATCATGGGTGTATTAGATTGAAGAGTATTAAGTATCACATGTCTTGATTTGACATGTTGACATCAGGGAACTTGATCAAGTTTCTCCTTATGTGTTACTGGACAAATTAGAAAAATATGGACCAGATCAGTGGCAAATAAACCCAAGATATGACTGGAATCTCCAGAGGAGTTATATCAGCCTGCATATTTCTGAATCTCATTCTTAGAAGTTCTGATTGAGATGGTCCTGGGTCAGATCCATTGACCACAATGATCTCCAGTTGATTCTGAAGATCATCTTGGCTTGGAAACCACCGGACAAGATTATAACCAGGTGGACTAGTTAGTTGAATTACCAGGGTGGGTAAGTTACAGGTTTCTATCTGTGACTTGATGCTTGTCAACTTGTGTATGCATGATTTGGAGAAGATATAGAAAGGATATTGATTGGGTGTATAAATGTTGCAGGTATGTTGGATGACAAAATGAAGGCTCAAACTTACGTCAGTGGGTAGAATAATGAGAAGAAACCAGCCAAAATAAAATTTAAGGGATGCAAAAACACTTGTACTTCATTTACAAGTTTTGAAATTAAATGTGTGATATAAGATGGGGTATCTGACCTGTGAGGCGCTCATGTAGAACAGACATTGAGGTATGAGGGAACTAGAGTCAAGGCCTCTTTCTGAGAATAAAATTATTTTCATGTACAAACACTTTGTACATGCTAATTCTGTTTTTAATTATTTAAGGAACATCTATACCATTTTTCTTGGTTGCTGTACCATTTTGCATTTCCACCAACAGAGTGTCAGTTCCCTTTTCTCTACATCCTTGCAAACACTTATCTGTTACCGTTTTGATAATAGCATCCTGACAGGTGTGAAGTGATATCTCATTGTGATTTTGATTTGCATTTCCTTGATCATCACCTACATATGATCCAACAGTCCCACTTCTGGGTATTTATGCAACATAATTGAAATTAGGATCTTGAAGTGGTATTAACACTCATGTGTTCATTGCAGTGCTATTCACAGTGGCCAAGGTATGGAAACAATCCACATGTCCATGAACAGATGAATGGATAAAGAAAGTATACATACAATGAAATAATATTCTGCAATATTAAAAAGAAGGAAATTTTATAATACATAACAATATGAATGAATCTTGAGGACATGATGCTAAGTGAAATAAGCCAGTCACAGGCCGACTGTGATTCACAGACATGATTCTGCTTATTTGAGGAAGCTAAAATAGTCAAATTCACTGAACCAAAGAGTGAATGGTGGTCATCAGGGACTGGTGGGAGGGGAAAATGAAAAGTTGTTAATTAACAGGCACAAAATTTTAGTTAAGCAAGATGAATAAGTTCCAGAGACCTACTGTACAACATTGTACTTGTAATAAAAAATACTATATTGTACACTTAAAAATTGGTTAAGAGGGTAGCTCATGTTAAGTATTCTAACACCAATAAAATAAAGAAAAATACTTGTATAAAGTGTAACACATTATAAATATCATAAAATGACAACAACTGATCTCAGAGGCAGAATCGAATGGTTGTTAAAAGTCAGAGTCCTAGATACACATCCTGATTTTAACTACAGACAGTCATGTGGTCTTGGGAAAATTATTTAACTATTGTATGGCTTGGCTCTTTTGTCTATAATATGGGAATAATACGTTCCTAACCGGAATTGTATTAAGGATTAACACATTTAGCATATTGCCTGGCACATGACACTCAGTAAACAGTATCAATTATTTCAGGTATCATTATATAGTGCCCAGAATGAAGGCGGAACAGAGTTGTAATTTGTTAATTATCGGATGACACACGAAGAATCATAGCCAGTTTGAGATACCATCCTTTAGAAGATTTATAGGCCAAAAAGAATGGGTTCAAAGGCAAGAGGTGGTACATGACCAAGATGGTGAGTGCCCATTAAGTACAATCAAATGCATTTGAAGGTGTCAGGAAACATTTCTCTTGAGAAGTAAAGCCAGAAGACAACATCAACTTAACCAAAGGGCAAGTACAAGAAAACTGCTTTGCTTTTTGGCTCCACAAGGCAAGCTTCATTTGGGTTGGACGTAAGGGTTGGACATTTTCTATGGTTAGAAGATCCTGGGTTTCCTGGAGCAGGAAGCTGTCCCTGACCCTTCATTGTGTTAAAGCCCCATGGTCAGGGTCTTTGTGTAGGGGACTCCTTCCTAAGGTCAGAGTTTGCCTACTTGGACTAAGGCCTCTAAACCCCTCTCAAAAGTTAGCATTACAAGGTGGAAGTGATGGAGGCCTTCCCGGTGACTTCCTGAGGGTCCTAATGTGTCAGGTGAGTGTACCTAGAAATGGGTGGGGTTGCCAATGACTGGCAGTTCCAAAGATGGAAAGTGACTTGTGCTCTCATCTAGTTTAATGCATCTGTCTTTTCTCCCAGGGCATCAGCCAAGTGCCTGCATATTGGGCTCATCAGTCTTTCTTGAACTACAGAATTGGGGGGGTTGCATTTGGCTAATGAACCTCTTCAGAAAAACATACTTTTTCAAATTAGGTTCTAATTGCGTTCGGGAGCAGCAATTGCCTGTAACCTGTTAATATTTCAGGAAGTTGCACCCACCTGAGTAATTTGAGAGCCAACAGCCTTGGGGAGTGCTGGACTGACCCCCCCACCTCACTAGCCTTCCCCCATTTTCCACCTTCAACCTCCCTACAAGGATCTGTCTGCCTTATGAAGCTCTGTGGTGCTCACCAAAACGGGACACTGTTAGAATCCTAACAGCAGGGGATCTTGCAATCAAGTGGGATTAGGGTTAGGAAGTCATAGTACTTGGATTCTCAAGACTGGTGTAGACCCAGGAAATGTGTGTAGTCCCATCTTGATTTAATCAATTAATCCACTTGGCAATATCCCTATGAGGTGGACTTGACCCCCTCCTTAAACAACCCCCAAACTGGGGGCAACTCCGCACCGTCAGATATCCCATTCTCTTTTTGTACAGCTCTGAGAGCTGGAAAGGTCTTATTGAAGCCAAATCAGTATGAAATGCTTAGTTCCTTTGGGGAGTAATACTAACGAGGATGATCATAACAGTCTACATTTACTGAACACTTACTACCAATTAAGCAGGCTAGTAAATACATTTTCTGGTTTAATTCTGATTATCATGCTATCAGATTCATATCATGCATCCTATTTTATGGATTAAGAAACTGAGTCCAGAGAGGTTTGTGGGATTTGCTCAAGGATCAGAAGTGAGTTTCATATGATTGAAAAATCTCATCCTCTGAACCTCTTCCTTATACTCTAAATGCAGGTCTGTGGGTGGTCTCCTGAGTTGGGCCTCCTTAAAAACCCCCATCCCCGAAAGAGACTAGATCTTAGATCTACACTTCATCTCAAACTTGTCACCAGGTATGGTTCTCACTGCCCCAGAGCAGAGGTTTTCATACTTGTAGGACCCTACAATTCCATGTTTGCATCTTGTTTTTTTTTATGTCCTGGACTTCTGTATAAGATGTCAGCTGGAGAAAAGTTCCATGGCTCATGAAAGTTTAAAAACTATTTCAGTAGACCATAGTATAGATAGATAATCTAAATATTAATGGGGTATTTTAGGCCAATCACATATTATAATACCAGCCCACCCCCAAATCCAACTCACAAAGCATTCAAGAACAATGCTCATCTAATAAAGGAGGGGCTTACATGTCCATCAGGCAACGAAGCTTCCTGAGTATCTTCTTTACCTGTCCTGATTCTTTCTCCAGCGTTGTAATCCTTGTGGCACTGCTGTCTCGCCCTCTATCTCCCTCTTTATCTCTTTTGCTTTCCTTGAAACTCAGATACACACTCTCAACACTAACAGACCCAGCTGTCTTCTCCCTGTGCCTGCATTTAGCCCTTTGTTTCTCCTCTACACCCAACTCCACCTTGACTCTCACCCTCAGGAGCTTGACATCTATATTAATCACGCCTTTTCATGTTCTCTATTCTTGATGCTTTGACGTTGGGGGGGCTTGCTGGACTCTGACAGGACTGCCTTCAATTCTTACAGATAGTGAAGGACGCAGGCTGGTGTGCCTGTCATATGCCAGCCATCCAATCCAAAGCCCATACCCCAACCACCATCGCTGTGGGGCTCTTACACCCTGAGCCACTACTTTTCTGCCCGAATCATCCCGGGGCCAGGTGCCAAGTGCCAGAGAACTAAGGACAAACCCTATATCTCAGAGCACATTGCAATTACTTAAATTAGACAAGCTTGGTTGCCCTGCCTCACTCATTCCTTCCCATGGCAACCTCAATGGAAGTTCTTGTCCATGTTTCCCACCCCCATTTGCCTTTGAACTGACCCAGATACTTCCCCAGGGAGCCCCCTCGAAGCACAGGATTTGTGTGTACCGCAAACTTTTCACTGGCAATCATCTCCTGATCAGCGAGCCCACCATACGTGAATAATATTGTGTTTTAAAGCAACTCTCCTTTCTCAGAGCTTAGCCTCTTGCTCTCGGCTCCTGCAATCTGCTTTTTCAATAGTATTTAACCCAATGAAACCAAATCTGCTTCCCAAGATTCTTCCTTCTAGAAGAAGGGTATATAAATGTGGATTCTGAAGAAACACATTGTCCCCCCAACTAAAGACACAAACATACAGATACTCATGAGGAGGCCTTCTACCCTTGTCCCTTACTGACTGCCCTGGCTCTTAGCTCTTGCCTCTACCCTGAGCCCTTCACGGGTCTCCCATATCTACTGTCTTCTTGGACTTCACCTTCTTTCTTTCTCCTTAAATATAGCCTTACACATATCCCTCTTGGACTGAGCTGCTTCAACCGTTCTGAGAAATGATCCCAAGGTCACTTCTTCCACTGCATGTCCTTCACCTTCACTCCTCATATAAATTTTACCACAGGCCTGATGTCACTGGCTTACATTTTTCTGGTAGCTGTCTGCTTCTGTACCAGGTTGGGCGCTCCATGAGGCTGGGACCCTCACAGCACCCGGCTTACAGTGAGCTCACAACAAATATTTCCTAGCTGAATGAATAAATGAAAGAATGAATGAATTTGACTTGTGCTCTCTGTCCTTTGCCCTTCCCTTTCTTCCTAGCCATCACCCATAAGGCACATACACACACACGTGCGTGCGCGGGCACACACACACACACACACACACACACACACATTCCTTTACCTTAAAATGATGCCTCTGTTTACCTTTGGGCAAATACACACTGAACAGCACCAAGAAAACCATTCAATTTCTTATATATGATTTATAGGCAGTGTGTCTTGAACTGAGTGGTAAAGGGAGAACTTAATTTTTTTAATAAATGAGAAAGATCTGAAAATACAGATTTGGATTCAAGGAAAGGGAAGCAAAAGAGGCAGAAAAAAAGAAGAGAGGGAATGAGTGAGTGAAAAAAATGGAAGGAAGGAAGGGAGAATGGAGAGAGAGAAAGAACGGAGGAAAGAGGAAGAGAAAAATCAGTTGATGGATTGTTCCTGCTGGGAGGGGTCTCTTGTCTGGTATACTCTGGGAAAGCAGGGTGTGGGACCCCCTTGCCCTAAACCTTAACTTATTTCCCTGTAAACACTATCTCTGCATCGTCAAGTTATTCTTGGATCACTGTGAACATGTAGGGATGTTAGCCCCTGACTTGTATTTGGATGCAAATTGCTAGAAACACCCCAAGAGTAGGAAGGTGCTGATCTAGCACCGTGGGGAGCCATCCAGATGGGAACTGTTCTGTGGGCTGTGCCCCCACCCCATGCTTTTTCTCCAGACTTGAGGACAGGTACAGGTCTGGTGCCCCTGTGGCCTTCCACTTCTTTCTCTCTGCCTAAAGAAACATGACAGATAGATACAAGCTCTGGATTAAAATGATTAGTGTGACCTATCTAAGCTCCATGGAGCAGATGGCACTGGAACAATAGGTAAGCTTTGGGTGTGCCAAATTGGGGGTGGTAAAGCTATTCCATTTGGGAGAATCAGGAGACATTCCAGGCCCTTCTCCCTACCCCTGTGGCTCATGCATCCAGAGACTTCACTGGGACACCATCGGTAATTGCTACCTCCATAAAGATGTTGCTGGCTCCGGTTTAGAGGGGATAAGGACATTTGGGTCTCTCAGCCTGTCTGCCTACTTGAACAGAGATGTCATTCCTTGTCTCTTTCTGACCCTTGTTTATCTCTTCCTTCCCTTGGTCCCTGATCCATTCTGTTGTAATTTCAGCCATGGCGGGGGGGGGGGGGGGAGTCAGATAGGGAGACACCACTGGAGCAAATAGCATTTACCATGAATGTGGTGGCAAATGGCCTCCTCCTTGGCTTGTCATGTTTTAACTCTCTTAAGGAAGGAGGTGACAGTGCACTTCTCTTCTCCAGGCCCAAAGGCCAGGGAAGACGTTTCATCTGGATCATTAACTCTAAGGCATGATTTTACCAACCTCACCTCTCTGTGGAGCATGTACGCTGAAGGGAAATGGTGACATAGCAGCATAGCCCGTTGCTGAGCGTCACGACCTCGGTTCCCATCCACGCCCATGGCTCACAAGCTGTGTGTCCCCGAATTCACAATCCCAAGCCTCAGTGTCCTCACCTGCAAAAGGAAGGTGGCCGCCCATGCTTGGCCTGCTTCGAATAGCGATGGCGAGGCTATCATGAGAAAGTGTGAAAGTCACCGGAGGCTAATGCACGACTTAAGTATTCATTATGAGGATGGCTACTTTTTGTACCAACCTCCCGACATCCTTCCCTCTCCAGTTCTC
Organism: Eumetopias jubatus; assembly: GCF_037043125.1. Lineage (NCBI taxonomy): Eukaryota > Metazoa > Chordata > Mammalia > Carnivora > Otariidae > Eumetopias > Eumetopias jubatus. The sequence goes on along the minus strand of NW_028274821.1, from coordinate 80,250,257 downwards.
CCTGGATCAAACTCTCCACTCAGAAAAGTTTCTGATACCAGTCATTTCCATGTTAGCATCATTGCATCTCTTTGCCCCTGGGTTCTCCAGTTCCAGACCACTTTTCACCATGCCAGCAGAATGATCTCCCAGAAACACACACCTGATCCTGCTCACACCCCACAGTCATTCCCACTGGCATGAGTTTGCTTATCTAACACAGTCCGATGGAAGTTAGCCATCACGGACTCTGCGTTCCAGGCACAGTCAGATGTGCTGAAACTAGAGCATCAATGAGACAAGGGAGGTCTCCCCTTCAAGAGGGAGAGACAGAAAAAAAAAAAACAACAACGAACAAACAGGAAGATGAATAGAGAAGATCATTTTAGTTAGTGGTAAGTTACAGGAGGGTAGTAAAACCAGGGATAAGGCAGGAGGGATGGGAGGGTGGGCAACACTGGACATCTGAGCTCCACCCAAATAAGGAAAGAAGCGGCTGCATGCAACGTGGGTATGGGTAGGTTAACAGGACAAGAAACTAGCAATTACAGAGGGCTGACAGCATGATGGGCTTGGCAGAGCTGCAGAAAGGGGGCTGGTGTGGTGAGCAAGGGGCGGTCGGCAGGAGGCGCGGGGACTAAGGAAGGCAGGACCCTGTAGACTATAATAAGATTCTCAGCTATATCCTGGGTGCAAAGGGAAGCCTTTGCAGGGTGTAAAGCCAGGGAATGACATGATCAGATTCCCTTTTTACAAAGATCACTCTGGCTGCACTGTGGAGAATGGAATTTTTGTGGTTGAAATTCCAATAGTGACATTCGGAGTCCTTCACTCTTCGGGTCCGCCTTCCACTTTCAGTCACGTCTTCTAGCTCTACCACTAGTCCGGGGCTCTCGGCATGCTCCAACATCTATAGTTCCTAAATACCAAGTCCTTACATACTTTTAATTCAGCTATTGCTGTTCTTCCTTCTGATAAAGGCTTCGCTACCATTCCAGGTGGTCTCGTACCTCTGGCCATCCATGCTGTGTGCTTGAATGTGGAACCAGAACCAGAACATTCTCAAGGGCCCAGAACAGTACCGGGGAGTTAATCAAGCAATAGATATTTAGTGCTCATCCACCCTGTGACTGGCACTGTGCTGGGCTTCTAGGATGCAGGGAGAATGACGCAGACATAGTCCCTGCCTGCATGGAGCTCATCACCAGAAGAGTGAGGGAGAGTATCCAGGAACTGCAGAGCAGGTAAGAAACCCTATACTGTGAAAGATAACCCAGTGCTGGCAGAACTCCTCTTGGAAGCAAAGAATCATAGATGGATGGTCTCCTGGAATCTTTAGCTTATAGAATCAGATCAGACCAGGGAAAAAAAAATCAGGAATTAGAAATGCATATTTATCAAGTCTCTGGAGGATGGGGTGGCTGTATAAGCTTAGAAGTGATAGAAGATACCACAAAGGAAAAGACATAAAGCAAACTGGGAAAGTACCCACAGCAAATATGACAAAGGATTACTATCTTTATTATGTAAAGAGCGCATGCAAATCAATTAAATTCACTAAGACCCCAGCAGATAAGTGAGCAGAGGGCACAAAGAGACAATTCTCAAAAGAGGGAAATACATACAACTGGTGAACAAACACAAGAAAAACATGTTCTTTCTAATAATCAAGGAAACGCTTATTAAAACCATGCGATAACATTTTTCGCTTATTGAATTAACAAAGTTTAAATGCAAACGAGAAGAGGATGGCCAGCCGATGCTTTCGAGAATGGGATAATCGAGACTCTCAGGCATTGCTGGGAGACGTGTAAACCAGGGCAACTGTTTTTGGAAAACAATTTGGCAGTGTGCACGAAGAGTCTTAAAATACGATTTTATTTTAGTAATTTAATTTCTGAGATTTTTTTTTTCCTAAAGAAAGATTCCAAAAATAGAGAAAGGATCTATGCATGAAGATTTTTTTCCCCCAGAGCATTATTTATAGTAGCCAACGGGTGGGGGGAGAAGAATGAAATAGAAAACTAGAGAGGTACAGATAGCCATATAAGGAAACATTCTGTGGCCATTTAAAAAAATGTTTATGAAATGCTAAAGTTAAGTGAAAAAGGAGGACAGAAAAAGAAACTCTGCATTCAGGATGATTGTGCTTATAGGGAGAATATCATAGGCACACTGACTTAAAGATTTCCGCATTGTTAGAGCAGAACATCGCTGGGGATGTTGGTCTGGGTCCAGGGACGTGGACTTAGCCACCCAGCTCATACCTCCTTGGTGGTTGGAGACTTGGCAAAAGAAACAGGGAGCAGTCCCAGGCTTCCTTGGGGGAGCCTGACTTGGTTCCCCAACTTCTGAGTGAGCTTCTGCATGATTTTAAGAAACCAGGCTAGCGTTGCTTTCACAAATGAGAAAACTGAGATCCAGAATGGTATCTTGCTCAAGGCTGCACAGGTTTGTGGTAGAGCTGGTCCTAAAATTCAGGCCTTCTGAATTCAAACCAATACAGCCTTCTACCCCAATATGCATCTGGCTTAGTGGATCAGATTTGCATTTATTTGGGTGTGTTCGTGTTCATCCATATGCATGCCTGTGGACGCACAAGCCTTTATGTATATTCAGAGGACAAGTAAGCAACCATTGTGGTCTGCCTGGAATGTCCTGTTTTTGCACTCAAAGTCAGGCAGCAACTGTTGGTCACCCTAAATGTTTGTGGGTTTCACCCTGCCTTGTGAGCACAGGCTTTGTGGGCATCCTCTGCATCTCTTGGTATGTCTTCGCTGATTTTTCTGCTGCAAACTGACTTCCCGTTCTGCCCCCGGGCCACTGGGGCTTCACAGCCCGGGGCCAGACTTCCTGTAACTTGGGCCTGGAGTCAGCGGGAGGGGCTCTCGGGAAGCCGCGGGTCTGGTTTCCAGCGGCCGGTATTCCTTTGCAGGCAGCCACCACGGCACCATCTCGCCTGCTTCTCGGACGCCGATAAATGTCCCTCTCCTCTGATACCCCTGCTTCGCTCAGCCCAGGAGTAGATCTGTTTGCTTTCATCACGCAGACATGCACTTGTCTCTTGCCTCGTGCCGCTTCATTAGCTCTAATGGGGGTGGAGACTGTCCTTGGACGGCTTCCCGCAGCTGCCCTCTGCTGGCCAGTAGCCGCATAGGCGGCCGGCACTGGGGACCCAGAAGCTGTGGTTTCCACCTGGGAGACTGTGCGGTCCAGAGGCCGGTGTTTCCCAGAGCGATCCTGACCTGGAGAAGCAGTTAAGACAAAAGACCTTTCTGCCAGTACTGGCCACTGAGCAGCCCCAATCTATCCCCTGCAAGAATTAACAGGTACAAACATGCCTTCCTTGTGTTCACTGGGAAGATGGATTATTAAAATTAGCCTGGGTGTTGAAAGCACGATTCTAACTTTATGACCTGGAGCAAGCCGCTGCGCTTCTCTGGGCCTCGACTTTCTCATCTGTAAAATGGGCACACGACGGTGTCTATCATTAGGTTCTTGAGCGCCTTAACTGAGCGTGCCTGCCACACAAAGCATCTTGATAAATGGTGACTGTTATTATTGAAAAAGATACTGTTATGATCGCAACTGGAGCGCGCAGTGGGACTGCTTAGTCTTCCTGGCAGTGATGGGGGAAGGCTATGCGGATGGAATGCTTTCTGAGTTGGGTCTCGATGCATCGCTAGGATTTGACACTTTTTTTACTATTATTATTATTACAACGTGCCAAGTGTTGCCCAAGAGATGAGAAGGGTACAGAAATGAGTAATTCACTGGACCCAAGTCAGAGTAACTGCCCTACATTCAAAATCAAATGGAGAATTCTTATATTCGATTGTGGCATGTTTTAAAAATAATAATGGTCATAATAACACAATGGCACGTTTGTTTAGAACTTTTCAAGTCACAGAGTCCTTTTACAGGCCCCTCAGAGAGAGAATGGATGTGAGCGCTTCAGGAAATAGACAACTTTCTGCAAAATTAAGGTGATTTGTATTGAGGGGCGAAGTTTGTCTATATCCTTCATCGACTAAACAAATCGTTTGTTTGCTCCTGTTAGGTTGATAAAGACGATCACAGGACCGTAGGATCGTGGACCCTCGGAGCAAGGCGAGACTTTATCTGTCCCTCTCTCCATCCATTGCTGTCCACAGAGTGCCTGTCAGGCAGGAATCCATACTCTCTTTGATGCTTCTGGGGATGGAGCTCTCACTTCCACTCCACATAGAGGTTCATCCGTCATTGGATAAGCAGACTCATTGAGTGTTCAGCCTCTCCTTCCCATTTACCGTCTAAATCTAGACAACCAATTATGTTCATTTTGCCCCTAAATGTCTCTCAGCATCTTCATCATTACTGTCTCTGTACACATACCACTTCCCTTGCAGTGATTGTAATTCTGTATTTGGACCGTCACCTGAAACTCGCCCCCTTCACTCCCAGCCCCGTTCTGCACATCGCTTTGTCACGTGCAAGCCTGATGCTGCATGCGCTGGCCTGGAGTGGTGCAGCCTGCTGAGCGAGGCCTGTATTGTCCCCTATAGCCCAGCCTCTAGCCTTTTCCCGGGAGCGGTTGGCACGCAGCAGCCTACGGGCCAAATGCAGCCCACAGCCTATGTATGCCATGAACAAAGGATGTTTTTGACATTTTTAAATGTAAATTGTGAAATAGACTGTTAGCCTTTTGGTTGCTTATAGAGTTGAGGACATTGTCTCTTGGCCTTCAAAGCTAAGATATTTACCATCTGACCCTTCACTGAAAAAGTTTGGTGACACCTACTCTGGAGGTGTCAGGTCCTGACACCCCCCACACACTTGGCTTGCCAGCCACCTGGGATAACTCACCAGACTCGAAGCATAATACTCTTGATATACCTCTGAACCTGATGACACTGTCCTACCCTGCCTTTCCCTGCCTTTCCTTGCCTTTCCCTGCGGTACACTCTTAGTAACCTTCTAATATTGGTGCTGACGCTGATAGCTAATGAGTCCCGGACACGGATTATGTGCCGTGCACTGTTTAAAGCTCTTCGCGTGTATTAACTCACTTAAGCCATACAAGTCGGTGAGGGAACCACTATTATTCCCATTGTACAGAGGAGGAAACCGACATGCCAGAGATCAGTTCACTTGCCCAAAGTTACAGAGCCCTGAAGTGGCCAGTTGATTAAAGACGCAGCTCTGATGTCCTCGGGGCAAGCCTGCTCAGGAGTCCTGCAGGTAATCTGCTGTTCCCTTTGCTCAGATAACTGAGTGCCAACCTGGATGATAACACATCCCCTAGAAGATCGCCACTCTTTGTGCCAGGGGCCTCCTGCTGACCCAAATGGGGACCAGCTAGGGGTCAGGGGTCACATCTTTTGCACTTTTTATTTCCTCCCCAGTACATATCCCCAGACCCAGCTCACTACTGATGCCAAGAACAATGCTCAAGTGAACCAGATTGCAGGGCTCCCTGCATTAGGAGTACACTTTGGAGTGTTAGGAGTGCTGTTGACTCGAGAGGCAAGGAGTGAGTGAGGACCCTGGAATTTGAAACTCTTGCTCTGAGGCTTGATTGACGATGGGATGGGGATAGGACAGGTTCTTCCAGGATTGGACTCCCTGAAGAAGACTGGAAGTGTATGCTAGGAATGGCAAGGATAACAGGTTCTAGAAAGGTGGCAAAAAGGAAAACACCTCTAGGTAGGGGTCTTATACAATTTCCTATATAATAAATAGCATTAAAAAGTTTGAAATGCTGTTTAATGGCAGGGAAAAGGCAGTCTTTATGCTCTTAGGTCCAGGAGTGGGGGCTAAGTCAGAAGCCTCGCTTAGAAATTCTTTATCTCTGGCTTATTACCATGGGGTCTAGAAAGTCTCCCTTTCTTCCCATCTTGGAGTTTTGGGATGAGAGTGCTATAGGTTTTTCAGTCCATGTTGAGACCTTCAGCTGCTTAAGGGATGGGGAGGGCTTAATGATCACCTAGTTCGACCCAATAGAGAGAAAACTTAGGCGAGAAGAAAGTAATTCACTAGAAGGACAGCGACATCTTGCAAACTGTGGGTGACAGGCATAGCTGGATCACAGGGACTCCATGCCACCAGTTTTGCAAACTTCCTCTCATTTCTGAATATCACTTCCATTCTCTTCTACTGGCTTCCTCTATGAGGCACAGAACATGGCTCCCCGTGGTTCTCCCCATTCTTGTTCCATGACTGCCTCCACGGAGAGACTCAGTCTCTTCCTTCAGTTCTGGTGTGCAAATCCAGGGGAAACTGATTGGCCTGAATTATATGCAGGAGCTACCTCTGTGCCTGTTTGCTATGGCGGGGGGCCAGCCAGGGCCAAGCAACACAAGCATGGCCACAAGGGTCCCACCACTGTGGATTGAGGAGATGCCCCAAGTAGGGACGCTGGTATTGTGCTCTGGGCGGCTGCTTCAGTTCATATTCACCTCAAAAGATGAGAAACAGGGACCCCGCAAGGCTGTTAGATAGTCTCCACCAGAAATCTCATTTTTTTTCCCCAAAGGATCTGGGATTAAAGAACACTGTTTTGAGTCTTGGGTCTTCCTTTTAGGAGGAAAAGTATGGAAGGCCTCCTACATGTTAGCTGTTTTATATTTAATCTTCAAGGCAAGCATATGAAAAGGTAATATTTACTCCTATCTTACACATGAGGAAACAGAAGCTCAGGGGGTGTCAGTAATCTACCTGAGGATGCTTGGCTGGTGAAGATCTAGTCCAGGAGGGCATCTGGGTCCTTTGATATCCCAAACCCCTGTCCCTTTCTTTATACAACCTTATACCTTCCACTAACTAGAAAGTTGCTCTACCCTTTGGGACCTTGGTTTCTTCTTCTATGGGAAGTGATTCTTTCTAATGCAAAAATTCATCTTTTCTATTTAATTGTCACACCTTTTCCTGTTTTTCCCAGACTCCACAGACATACGCATCTCTAACTGTGATAACTGACACATCCTGTTATTAGAGAGGAAAGACACTCTTGACCTGTGAATTTCTGGGCAGTAAAGTAATGGGTTAGTCTCTTGCCCCAGGAAGACAAAACCAGACCAGGCTGTAAGCTTAGCTTTCAGGCTAACTTCCTGTGTGAACTTCAGGGGATTGCTCCTCTTCTGAACCTTTGTTTGCTTACTCCATAGACCCAGAGAATGTGTGGTTGGGCTACTTAAGGAATCTCTCTAAAGCCAGTTCATGCAAGTGGATTTTTTAGCTTTAGGAACTTCCCTTGTCCACATCTCTCCAAGGTCCTTGGTTTTCTCATCTGGAAAATGTTGGAAGTTGAACAAAACATGTTGCCTCCTTCCACCCCTCAAATTCTGAGCCTCTAGCTTCTCTGCACATGAAAATTCATGCCCAACGCTCGCCCAGACTCACCCCTCCTCCTACCCCTACAGAGACTCCTGGCCCTGCACAGCCACCGCCCCTGCCTTTCTCTCCCCATTAGCCCAGTGACTCACTCACTCCCCAGTGCTCCCAGAGATAACCCCAGCAGCAGGCTCTCTCCTCCTGGTTCTTAAGGAGGCCACACACTGGGCTAAATAAGCGGCTTACCAGTGCGGGAAAGGATGACCTTTAGAGTATCACATCTTTTTTTAGCTTTGCTTTAAAGGGAAGCTGGTTTGGGAATGTGTTGGGAAGCTGTCCCTTTCATTTGGTGCTCGGGGCTCTCTGAAGGTGGGGGTTCAGGAAGAGAAGTTCTTCTGTGTCTCCTTGGGTACTTCCTAAGGGCCGAAAGATCAGTGCTCTTTCTCACTGCCCACGCCCCTTGGAAATTATTTGGCCCCACCTGGAACTCACCATGTCTGTGGTGGCAAGGTTCTGAAGCGTGGACGTGAAGTTAAGAAGTCTGATTAGCTGTGTGACCTTGGAGGAGTCATCTCACTTCTCAGAGCTTTGGACTCCCCCTCTGTGAAGCATTAGCATAATAACCACACTTACTGAGATACTCCATAGTAACAACCAGAGCCTGTGTCTCTGAATGCCTGCTATGTCCTAGGCACTGTCTATGAAGATCTCCACGTATCATCTCACTTGACCCTTGTAATAGCCCCCAGACTGAAATACTATTGTTATTACTACTTTGTGGATGAGACCAGTAAAGCTCAAAGAAGTGAAATAATTTGCCTCGCCTTGAAGATGGCCTCACCTAGAATTCAAACCCAATTCTCTGTGACTCCTGAGTCCTTAGCCTTCTGCCACACAGTTGGGCTAGCCTACATAGACAATGTTCCCGTGACCTGTTGCCACAAAACTTGGTAAGATAAAACAATCACCATTATACCATGCTTCTGGATTCTGTGGGGAAGGAAGTTGTGCAGGGCATAGTGTGGCTGCCTTATCTCTGGCACTGCTTCACAGTATCTGGAGCCTCAGCTGGGAAGATTCAAGAAGTCTAGAGGCTGGTCTAGCCCCTGAGCTGGGGTGACTCAGACGGGTCTCATTCTGAAACTGCTCACTGGAACGTCCACATTTAGCTCTCCATGTAGACCAGGTGCCCTCAGAGCAGGGTGGCTTGCAGGTATTCGGACTGCTGACATATTGGCCCAGGGGCTCTAAGAATGAGTGTTCTACTGAAACAGTAGAAGCTAGGCGGCCTTTTATGATCTAGTCTTAGAGATCACGTGGCAGCACTTCTTCTTGCAATCTGGTCAAAGTAGCCATAAATTTATTCAGATTCAAGGGGGAGGGCACATAGATCCACCTCTCAATGGATGGAGTTTTAAGGATTTTTGCAACCATGTTCTAAAACCACCATTGATGGGATCAGCTGTGATCTATGCTGGGGCATTTGGTTAGACTGATAAAGACTGAAGAATCTGAAGGGATCAGGGCCAAACATTGGCTCTATGATCAGCCTAAAAATGAGCTTTCCAAGAGTCCAAAGAATAGTGGCCAAAGTGGTGGAGAAAGCTCATCTTGATCTGAGTCAACAGTGTTGAGATGACCTAACCTAGGGTATCTTGTAATGCCACCGAGGCTTCCAGGCAGAGGTGATGGGCGAAGCTGATCAGGGAGCAGATTATGACCATTTAATCTTGTTTCCTGATGATGGATCATGGTGGAGGGCATGGGTTTTGGAATCAGACAGACATGGGTTCAGACGCAAACTTTACCATTTCCCAACTCTGTGAACCTAAGCAAATAACTTGACCTTTCTAAGTTTCGGTTCACTTTTATGTTAAATGAGATAATACAAGCTACCTCTACTAGGACTCTAGTGAGACATCGACCAGAAAGAGCCAACATGGTGCCTGGAGCATAGTACGCACTTCTAAGTGTTAGTTATAATTATTCATCATTCAGTCCCTCATTAAACACGTGTTTATTGAATACTTGCTTTGTGGCAACCACTGTGTTTATTATTTTTATCATTGTTGCTATCATTATCATCAGCAGATGTGGCTACCTGCTTGGAGAACCTCCTCAAATGGAAATTGAGAGTTCAGGGGAAGGGTTGAGCCCCCAGGGAAGTAGATGAAGCAGGCAGGGGTTCAGGGAACCCAGACCAACAACCAGTTGTGTCAACTGGGTAACCCACAGGGAGAGGGAAAGCCCCGAACTCCATCTGGGCACATGGGTCCCGAGAGTATCCTCGACTCATCCTTTCTGGGATGTATGTACCTAATTAGGCTGGACTTGGGTAAGGGGTTAGCGGGTCCCTGCAGTGATAGTTGTCAGTGCCTGAGATGTTGGAGTGGGGAAGGGGAAGAAGCAGGGGCCACACCCTCCTCCTCAGAGTTGTGAACCTCAGATGAGACAAAAGGCGAGAAGGTGCTTTGTAAACAGGGAAGGTATGACGATATTAGGGATGATGCAGGTGATGCGCCTCGGAAGCCAGCGGTTTTGTCTTCATTTTTCTCCATTTCTTAATGTGATGCGTCAGGAAAAGAGCACACTCTGAAGTCAGATTCTGCTTCTTATTAACTGGGATACTTTTGACAAATTCTTCTCTCTGAACCTCAGCCTTCCCACCTGTTAAATGTGAATAATGACAACAATAACCATCTTAATTCGTGTGAGTATTAAATGAAACCTCCGTGTGAAGATGTGGACATGGAGTAAGCCTGTGTTTTTCAAGGTGTCCGGGGACTCTTGCATTAGACTCCCCTGATGCACCTGTTTAAAATACAAACCCTATATCTATTCTTATGAAAATTTCTTCACCCTTTTTGCTCCGTATTTCCATATAGCTTTGATCACCTGATATACAGTATACCTCTTTCATTTTTTATTGTCTGCTTTCCCCATTTTCCTTCCTGTAAACACCATAAGAGTGGAGACTTTTGCTGCTATGCATCCAGCCCCTAGAACAGTGCCTGATAAGTAGGAATAAAAGAACACAAGCATGAATGAATGAGAATCTCTGGAAGAGAGTTCTCAAATCAGCCTTTTCTTACGTCATTCCAGTAGATTCTTAACTCAGGTTGGAGGGCTACCATAGGAAGTGCTTAATCAACATTGGTGGTTTTTCCCCTTCCTTTGTCCTTAAGCATCTTAAATTTGTTTAACTTGCTCAAAGAACCAAATTACCAAGGTGAAATAAGAGAGTGAGTAACTCTAGGATGGATAGGATTATCTGGTGCCCCCGTTTCTTTGTTGCAGAGCTATCCAGGCCTTGAAAGGAGAGGGCTCTGTTTTGGTGTATTCTGATGGCAGAAGGGTACGCAGCCCTTAGGCATTGACCCCTCACAACTGGGTGCCTGGTGTACAGGCTCCTGGGAGTCCTGGAGAAAGCAGTCTGTCTACTGGCCCCACCTTCGGCTCAGTTTGGCCCAGGGCTTTGCTTACTTGATGCCAGTCACATTAGGTTTTGGGGGTGGCCTAACTTAGGACCAAATAGGGCACGGCCTCTGCTCTAGCAGGATGGACCACGGTTCAGAACTGGACCCTGCTTCCTGGCCTGATCTGGCTCTGGTTTGGGAGAGAACCCAGGATGGCTGGCTGACCAGCATCCAAAAGCCATGGAAATAGGTAGAGGGTTGAGGTCCTACCAGAGCCTGGGGGAGACAAGGAAGGGAATTGGCATGCAAGGCAAACCTTCTACCCTATTGTTCATATATCACTTCTCTGGCTTTGAAGGTTTTGAAGGTTTAGCGATTACTGGCTGTGTGACTTTGGGTCATTGACTTCCCTCTCTGAGCCTTTGTAGTGTCATCAATAAACTGGGAGTAGTAGTAACATCTCATAGGGGTTCCTCATATGGATTTAATGGAGATCAAAGAATTCAACGGGGCATATAGTATGCCTTAGATAATTTCCTTCTTTCTTTTTTAACTCCATACATCCCAATTCATGTAAGGGAAAACAAAAGAGAAGGTCAGAAGGAAGGAGGGTGCCTGCTGCTGGGCACGTAACATGCAGCTCTGAGGAAAAAAGCCAAGGGGAGGGACGTGCACGCTGGGGGTATTTTGGAACCACTTGACTTAAGAAGCTCAAGCTAATCAATCCCTCTCAGCTCATCATGGGCCTTGCAATCAGGGCTCCCCTACTCACCTGCTGCTCTGCCCTTGGGGAAGCTGCCAGAGCCAATCATGGGGCATTGTTCTCCTAGCTCAGCTCCCTGGAGAAGCACTCTGGACTTGGCTAGGAGACAGCAGGGGGACTCACGGAATCCCAGGCATGTGGTTTAGATCTGGATGACCCGGTGAAATACCTTCAGTTCTCTCATGAGAATAAGGAGGTGATGTGACTTAGCCGAGGTCACAGAGAAAGCCTTTCTGGAGAAAGGAGGAGATTTTTGTATTTACTGGTGTTTCTATTCATTCATTCAAGAGGGTTTATTCATTGCCTTCATGAGTGCAGGGCATCACAGGTCACACAAGGCCACACTGCATTCCTAATTCTACCTCCTTTCCAGTGCTCCATGCTTTTTTCTCTAAAGACCAAAGACATTCCGGTGGTAACTTTACTCAGACCTGGAGGAGGGCCACGGAGGTGTTCCTGCCCTCCCCTTCATCCCCCCCAGCTCAGTCCTAGATTCTCAAGCCCTAGAAATTGCTCAGGACACCAAGAAATAGTGGATCCAATTGGAGTCAGTGGAATTTACTTTATTTGAATTGACTTGAAGTGAATGAAATAGAATTACAAAACTAAATGGAAATAATTGAATTGAAATATAGCAAATTGGATTGAATCGGGATTAATTGAAATGAAATCAATTGAGAATGTATTGAATCATGGTACTAGAAAAGGTTTGGACATCACCTCCCCGACCCTGCTCCTTGTACAGTGAGAGCATCAAAGCCCAGCAAAGGGGAGTGTGGGGCAGAGTGTGATGGAAGGTCAATGACTTTGAGAAGGTCAAGAAAGTGGCAGAGCCAAGCTTCCAAGCCAGGTCATCTGAATCACTGGCCAGCATCTATCTCACTATCCCATATTTCCAGAATGAGGGGCGTCTGAAGCTGGGTTTCTGAGCAGGAAGCCAGGAGTCAGCAGAAATCAGCAAGTGAAGAAGACTTTGGGGAAAGTGATGTGCCCAGTTTTAATAACATCTCCACCTTCTAATGTATAACCAGGCTTGTTGGCCTCTGACGTTGGCTTTCCAAGATAGTTCCTGTTTGGGCTATGGTGGGTACGTGAGGAAAGAGAAGCTTAAAGTCTCTGAGCCTAGTGGCAGAAGGAATGGCAGCAAGGTTCTTTGGCCATGATTCTTTATGAAATTGAATTTCCTTTGAGGAATAGAGATGTGATACTTGTAGCTTCCTTGAATTCCCAGTTGCAAGATCAGTGTGCCTGAAAGTCCACCATTAGTGCCATTCCTTGGATAATATTTTTAAAAAGTTCTATTGAAATACACATGTGTTAGCTGGAGGAGATAGCATATTTAATATCCACATATTAGTGTAATAACCTTATTGTATCAACTATCTGACACCAGAATGAAGGCTTGTGTGGGTGGTGGAAAGAAGTATGGTTTACAATAGGGAAGTTGGTTTGAATCAGTGACCAATGCTATTTTTAAAAATTGATATAAATTTCTCTACCCAGGAATTTAAATCTGAAAGTCTCTATAATGAACAGGGGTTTTTCTTATGATGAAAACATCATATAATAATAGTCTGGACTCCTAAGGAAAAGGCAAATGGTAGCCCACTGACCTCTTGTGCCCTTCTCTTCTCACAAATGGTCATAACCGCTATCAGTGCTCAAGGTAAGAATTAAGTTTCACAAGTAATCTTTACATCAATGGGGGAGGGGAGGTAAGTCAGGCACTCTTGGTCCCATTTTACAGAGAAGAAACCGAGCCCTGAGATCTTCAGTAATGCACTTTCTGTCTCATGGTAAATCAGAGGCAGAAGGAGGACTAGAGCCTCCATCTTGGCTCCCCAAATCCAGAAGTCTCTCAGGCATATTATATATACACTGTATAAGTGCAATCAATTTCCCATTATCGTTCCATGGTTGTGTGGGATAGGGGAGGCAGAAGTCTTGGGGTGGGTACCTCCAAAAGCCAAGGGTGGCTACAGTCCTTTTCACAGACTTGAGCTGCTGATGGAGCAGCCTCTGGAGTGTGTAATCACCCTAATGAGCTGTGGCGCTTGTCAGGTATGTGGTCTGGATGCTTGTTCCTGTGATCTGGACATAATTGGCCCTGCCACAGGAACAGCAAACTGGCCGACAAGCTCTCAGCAAACCACAGGCTGAGCAAAATGACACACCGAGAGATGTCGCCAGCAACCCTGGCTCCATGGTTCTTTAATGTTTATGATCACAGTTGTCTCTTGCCAACAAGCACTCAAACCAGAAGTAACGGTTCTATAAGAATAGATGGGGGGGGGGTGTTGGTGATAGATTCTGGCAGCAGGATGGGTCCCCAATCCACCTCCAAAGGTTTCAGATGAAAGTGAATTGGACTCAGAAAGATTCCCAAAGGAGAATCACAGTCACTTAACTTAGACACATGCATCTCCGATCTCCATCCATAATAGGAATCCTCTCAGGACGTGGCCGTACCCTGAGCTCTGTGAACAATCCATGGGAGGAGCCCCAGGCTAACCACAGAGCGGCTTCTATCACTGTGGCTTCATTGCAGGGTCCATTTTTACTTCAGTTCCAGGAACTGGGTTGTTTTATGTTCCCTTTTGATCAAGTCTCTGTACATGTTTCTGCCATAAGCATCATTCAGTCCACAACTATTTATTTACTGTTTATATGATAGGCACTGTTCTATATCCTGGGAATATAGAGGTAAAAATGGTAGACAGTGTCTGCATGGCGATTATATTCTGTTGGGGAAACAAATAAACAAAAACCCCCACAAATGTACACGGTAATAGGTGTGGTAAGTCTTATGAAGACAAATAAATGAAGCAAAAGCATCAAAGATATTAATCTAGTTGGTGAGGGTGAGGGAGTGAGATGGTTAGGGAGGGCTTCTCTGAAGATGTAGCATTTGTACAGAGTCTTGTTTGGTGGAAAAAGGAGTCCTGTGGCTGTCTGGGAGAAAGTGTCCAGGCGCAAGGGGTCAAGGGCAAAGACACTGAGATGGGGACAAATGGGGAAGGTCAAGGAGTCATTAGCAGGCCAGCAAGGCTTCAATGAAATGAGGACAGAGGGCAGCTCTAGGAAGTGAAGTCAGATAGGGAGCTGGACCCAATTCCTTACTGTTAGGTTGGCTGGACAGAGCCTTGAAGGCCAAGGTAGACTTGTTGGAGTTCTCAGTCCAGTCTATGTTCTGCCAGATTCCTCTGATGTTAATGATATCTGCCTGGAGTCAAAGATGGCTCCCTCCGTGCTCTTGCCTGATGGTCCCAAAGTCAGCTGATTCCAACTGTCAACTTCTTTCTCTAGGCTTTGCCATACAAGCCAAGAGCAGTGGTGACTAAAGCTGAAAGATGCAGAGACGGCTCACAAGTCCCCACGTTTTACTCCTGGGTTGTTTTTTTTTTCCTTTCCCCCTGGGATTGAACCAAATTCCGTTCCAGCTTAAGTCTTGTCCTTGCTGCTTGCTTGTCTTTGCCCCAGTGGATCTGTGTTACAGTTGCTCACTCTGGTGATCTCCAGAAGTACTCAGGAAGCTGGCTTCGCTAGAGTAAAATAGGAGTACTTTGTAATGGGGATTGTAACTGGAAAGAAGTTTGAATAATTGATGTGTTTTCTTCACTATTGTTGGTGGGCAAAACTGGCCCCAGTCAGCATTTCAGGCTCTTGCCTTGCCACCCCCCACAGCCCTATTTTCAAGCTCGTGAATGTTTGCACACACTGCACACTCTTCTCTCTGCCAGGAATGTGTATCCCCCACTCCCTCTTCACTTAAACATCTACTCACAAGACAGATTTTTTTCTGAGAAGTCTCTTGACAATCCCGGTTTGCTCTGCAGTCTTCTGGTGGGTTCCTTTGGCACTCTGTCTTCCCCTGCTCCCTTTTACATGATGCTCTAATGAGCTAGGCTAAACCTTGTCGTCCCCTAGAGAAGATCTACCTCAGGGCTGGGATGAGGAGTATAACTCTATGGTTAAAATCTTCACAAGAGTCACACTGCCTGAGTTCAAATTCTGATGCTACTGCTTGTTGGCTCTCTAGATTTGGGGTAAATTATTTATTTCCTCTGTGCCTCTGTGTACTCATCTCTAAAACTGGGAGGATAATAATGCTTTCCTATTAAAGCTGCTTGGATGTGGCAATCAATGCCAACTGATCTCCTTATGTCTTTATTTACTCCTCTACACATAGTAACCACAGTGAGTTTTTTTTTTTAATGTGCTCTTTCCACAGATTTTTCACGTTTATAACATGTTTCTCATTATTCAAGTCTCATCAGGGCCCATAACGGTTCAGAAAGGCTTTTTGTAGCCATTGCATTTAAAGTAGACCTTCCCCCCACCCAAGCTACTCTGTTCCATTACCCTTCAGAGTCATGAGCAGTGCTACTTATTTATTATTTTAGTTCTCCCTCCTTCTATGGACTGGACGGGATGACACGGGATGTTCCTTGCTGTCAGGTGGGACCATGCGCCTAGTTCTAGATGAAGGGATGTCGCAAAGATAACATTAATTATTCTGAGATTTTAAAGATTTTTTTATTTATTCATTTTGAGAGAGAGAGAGAGCACACAAGCACACGAGCAGTGGGGAGGGGCAGAGGGAAAGGGAGAAACAGAATCCCAAGCAGGCTCCATGCTCACCTGATGCAGGGCTCGATCTCATGATCCTGAGATCGTGACCTGAGCCAAAATCAAGAGTCAGATGCTTAACTGACTGAGCCACCCAGGCATCCCTTCTGAGCTTTTTATTGCCAATGCAAGACCTTCCAGAGATCTCATTTCCCTCTGGTATGGTAACAAGCAGTATCCAAGATGAGTCCCTGTAGGATGATAATGAGAAAAGATTTCCTTGTCCTCCAGACCCAGGATGTAGCAGAAACAACAATAAGTAGTACGGCATTGAGACTTGGGGGTAGTTTATTATGGCAGCATGACCTAGGATAATCTGACTGATATGCCCTTTGAACTATTTATCTTTACCTATGAATATGAGTGTTAGTTATTTCTCAGTGTCTACTCTCTCTTGCTTCTATAGTCATCGAACTCTCTATTTTTAGCTAAGGAATGACTTTGCAGAACAAAGACTATACCTTCTAGGTCCCCTGACAGGTGGTATCACCATGTGGCAAGCTCTGGCCAATGTGATGTGAGCAGAAGTGAAGTTTGCCCCTTCTGAGCCTGACTCTTAAAGAGAAAGCTGTGCCCTCTCCTTCCTACTGGCTAGAAGCTGGAAATGCCAATTTCATATCTAATAAGCAGACAGGGGAGAAACTGTTGAGATGACAGAACAAAAAGAAAGAAAGAGCCAGTTTTCCTGACAGTGTGGAATTATCACACCAGCCCTGGATTCCTTATGTCTAGGCTGTTATAGGATTAAAAATAAACTTTTTATCTTGTATAACCTAATGTTATTTGGGGCTGCTATTCTAGTGATCAAGTCTGTTTGTTCACCAATATCCTACTTCAAGTCATCTTGCTCATTTATTCGAATAACTGGTGTCTATTCCTCATTGCCCCAACACATGCGCACATACCTGTAGGTTCTCGTAGAACAGGAATTATTTCTTTTTTATTCATGGCTGCATCCACAGAACTTAGCACACTGCTTGTCATAGAGGAAGTGCCTAAGAATACCTGTTGAATAATGAAGTGTACATGACATACAGTAATCACTGAACAAATCATTATTGACTGTTAGTAGATATTACTCTTCTTTACCTTTCAGAACAGGCTTTCCTACTATCCTCCAGAAAGCTTCCGTCATGTGACAGTTCCTGAGGCCTCTGTTGTTTCGCTTGCTTGCAAGAGCGTTTCTCTTCTTTCTTATTTACCAAATCCCTTCAAGAACAAGCTCTGGACTCATGTCAGAGACGTACAGAACGTGATGGCTACAAGGGACCTTAGCAGTCACATGGCATGACTCTCTCATTCTACAAGAGTGTGAACAAGCTCAGAGAGGGGGGATTAGCTTGTATTTTAGTCAGTTTGGGCTGTTGTGACAGAAGTCCATAGATTGGGTGGCTTAACAACAACAGAAATTTATTTCTCACTATTCTGAAGCAGGAAGTCCAAGACCAAGGTGCCCGCAGATTCAGTGTCTGGTGAGACTCCACCTCCTGATGGCAACTGCTGACTTCTTGTTGAGAGAGGGCAAGAGAGCCCCCAGCGTCTCTTTTCTAAGGGCATGAATCTCATTGATGAGGGCTCCATCTTCAGGACCTAATTGTCCCCCAAAGGCCCCACCTCCCAATATTACCACCCTGGGATTGAAGATTACAACATAAGAATTTGGAGGTGGAGGGGGCCCAAACACCCAGTCCAAAGCAGTCTGTTACAAGTCACACAGTGAATTGATGAGAGAAGGGTCCCAAATTGAGGATTCTTGCCCTTCTTTTAGTGTGCTTATTGTCACAAGAATTTCCAACTCCTCTTGGGTGAGTGATTCTTTGATCTGACTTCAAAGATAGAGGTGGACTCTATTTCTTAACACCACCTCCATTGGGACTTTATAGTTGCTGTACAGTAGTGTCCCCACCTTTGCACTTCACAACTTGTCCACTTTTGGAACCCAAAAGAAGTAAAGCCAGAAGGTCCCTCCAAGGTGAGTTAGGTAACCTCCTTGTTCTCCATGTGAGGACACCGAGGCCCAGAAAGGTGAAGAAACTTCTCTGACCACTCTTAGTCCATTTAGAGACACTGGGAGGAACTTCTGGCATTCTCTCTGGAAACGTTTTCCAAAGTGGGAGTGCGACATTTTGGGAGATAAGAGTCCACGGCCCAGGAAGCATTACAGCTGAGGCTTGACAGCGGACAAAAGGGATGCGGGTGAGAGACTTGGCGAACATGTGTGTCCATAAGAACAAATCATGTGAGTTTCAGTAAAATCTGCTGCCAACACAGAACAAATACAATTCAACACAATAAATACAACATACTATACAATCTAATACAGTAAAGTCAATGAGGTGGGCTGCATCTCCTTTCTTCGCCAGTGTTGGCCTTCTTCAAGTCCAGGAGAAGTGAAAGAAAAACTAGAAAAGTAATGCCTGTCACTGTGCAGGTGCCCGGTAAATGTCCTTGAAATCAGTTCATCTGACCCATTCAGCTTTTTGCAGCCTCTCCTCTTTCTCTGATCCCCAATGAGCATCTTACAGTTGCAGGCAGTTGAGGGTTTGGAGGGATCCCCAGCATCATCTGGCCCAGCACTTCCCAGAAGATTTGATCAATAAGATCCTCCATTTTTAAAAAAAGGCTTGTTTGATCAAATACTCATAACATAGTCACAGTTCTGGGATGTCCCATGATAAAAAAATAAAAAATCACTGAAAAGGAAAAAAACATGTGGAACTTCTCAGCTCCATACTTCTCTACAATATTTGATCACAGAATCCTTTTAGGGGCACCTGGGTGGCTCAGTCGTTAAGCGCCTGCCTTCGGCTCAGGTCATGATCCCAGGGTCCTGAGATCGAGTCCCGCATTGTGCTCCCTGCTCCGCGGGAGGCCTGCTTCTCCCTCTCCCACTCCCCCTGCTTGTGTTCCCTCTCTCGCTTTGTCTCTCTATCAAATATATAAGTAAAATCTTTAAAAAAAAAGAATCCTTTTAAAATTGATTTTGCAAACCACGAATATTTCAGAGAACACTTTGGAAAAACCAGTGTAGCCCAAACCCCTCATTTGGTGCATGAAAAAAAAAAAAAATAGAAGCTTAGAGGAGGAAAATTGGCAGAGCCAGGACACGAACCTGGGTCCTCTAACCCAGAGTCCACTGTGTGCGGTGTCTCTCCATGAGTGAGATGGCACATTCTTAAAGCAGTTCTGAACTGTCCATGTTTCATTTAACAGCTCATCTGTCAATGGATTGTGTCACAGAAATATGCAACCAAGACACTGTGTTGTGAAATGAATGGATTTACAAACCAGGGGACCAGCCCTGTGCCCTGCTCATTAGGAACAATCTGCTTGCAGAACATCAGTGTGACAGGCCCAGCAAGGGATTTGTTTAGCTCATTTAGAGTAATGGAGACAAGGGATTAATCACTTCAACACCAAGTGGCCGTGCTTCTGTGGCCCCAAGTGCATGGCCACCCAGCTGAGCCTGCTCTGATGCTATCTTGTTTCCAATCTCCATGCCCAGCCATGCTCTCCCCTGTAGCCCAAGCCTCTGGGGTCTGGCCTGGGGCTTCCCTCCACAGAGCAAGGACTGACCGCAAGGACTGACCACAAGGCCTGGAGGTCTTCTGACTAACTCAGAAGTTAGTCAGTGACTCTTTGTTCTCTCATGGCTCCCTTCTCAAATTTTCACACATATTGGAATTGGTATCACAAGTGGTTTTCACGAACTCATGCGGGAACCCTACCTATAACTGCTCCCATCCTTTCCTTGACTTCTTCCCTCCCAAGCAGTAGGAACACACCCTCTTCCTGTCAATGACCACACCCCCCGCCTGTGCTTTTGTACTCCTATGCCCTCCACCATCTCCATTTGTCTTCCAACTTCTGTTCTCCATCACCAACATCTCCCTCTCTATGGTTCTTCTCAGCAGTTTACAAATACGCTCTATTATTTTCCTTTTGCATGTATGCATAAACAGAGAGGTTAATTAAGTCGCCCAAGGTCATACAGCAAATGTAACAATAAATACATGTCCCTTCAGCTACTGAAAATGTTCTCTACTCTTCTCCATATCCAGAGTTCACAAAAACATTGTCTAGCATGCAGTCTCAATTCCTCACTATGTTATTCCATCTTCAGCTCACTCCAGATTTCTGCCTTATCACTTCAGCCTAAATTCAGCCATCTGAAAAACATTGCCATTCTCCTTGGAATCCTCTTCTGATTTTCCTCCCACTTGGCTGTACTCATTCTCCGTTTCTCCGACCAGCCACTCCTTTTCTACCTAAGACGTTGAGCTCCCCAGAGCTTGATCCTGAGTCTCCTCCCCTGCTGGATTCCCTGCTTTGCTCTATTATGATCTGCGTTTCTCACTGTTCACTTCCTCCATGGACAACACAGACCCTTCCCATGATTAAGTTTCATTTCTATGCAATGGCTCCCACATTTATCCCCTGGTCCAGGCTCTCTTCTGAGACGTAAGCTCATGACCACTCATTGCCCTGACACTTGCTGACATCTGTCCCCACCTGCAATCGTCACCTCTTGCCAGCCTCCTGCTTTTCCTCTCATGTTTCTCATCTCCCTTAATCACCTAATTTCTTTTTTAAAAAAGATTTATTTATTTATTTGAGAGAGAGAGAGAGAGAGAGAGAGAGAGACAGAGCATGAGTGGGAGGGGTAAAGGGAAAGGGAGAGAGAACCCCAAGGAGACTCTGTGCTGAGCATGATCTTAAGATCGCGACCTGAGCCAAATCCAAGAGTCCAACGCTCAACCAACTGAGGCTACCCAGGCACCCCAATCACCTAATTTCTTATGTCAGAAACTTGAGAGTCATTTTTGACACCTTGCATTCCCTCTTCCCTCTGCTAACACAGATCATCAATCACAAAATCTTACTGAATCTATGTCCAGAATGCAGTGCAGGTCTACTCACTCTTCACCATTCTGTTTCCCCCTGGGGTCAAAGACAGCCACCAAGTAACCCGATGCCCTTCTGCTGGGTTCTCAAACATTACAGGCAGCATGCTTGGTTTCATTTTTTAAATCATGATCATTCTGCTCAACTATTTAAAACCTCCAGTGGCTTCTCTTTAGTCCTAGAATGCAGGTCACAATCCTTCTCCTTGTCTACAAAGACCTGGCATGATCTGCCGCCCCATCTTACCTCTCTCCACTCTCCTTATCTGCACGGTCCACTCACTCTGGCATGTCGTCTGCTCCTTTAATGCCACTTGGCTCCTTCCTATCTCAGGGCATCTACACCTGCTGGTCCCTTCCCTTTAAAAAAAACACTCATTTCTTACCATCACCCCTGAAAAGAAATATTTCCTGACCCGCTGGATCAGGTTAGTCCTCCTCTCCACCACCAGCATTAAAACTCTTATAACCTCCTATATTTTTCTCTCATTGCATTTATCAATAATTTAATTATACAATCATTTGTACAATTTACAGACTTCGCATCTGCTTCCTTGATTGTAATGTAACATCCATGAGGGCAGGCATGAAGCTTTATGTGCTTTATGATTCCAGCACCAGCACTGTGGTTATCTCATAATCCTTATGCAATAAATGCATGTAGAATAAATACAAATAAATGGCATGAAACTGTTGTTGACAATGAAGAGCATCAGATGTAGAGTATTTCAATCCAAGATACCTTATCTCTCTGACTCTTTGTGGCCTTGTCTGGGAAATGGAGGTGGAAAAAAAAGCCCGCCTTGTCTATTTCATGAGTGTTGTAATGAGAGAGTGAGCTATGTCGGGCTTGGTGGATCTCTGTGAATACACTACACACTCTTATTGCTCTTTGCTTCAGACTGGCTCTGGAAGGAAGAGCATGGGCTGCTTTTGTGACAGGAAAATACAAGCTTAGATTTCTAGAGTGCCCTTGAGAAAATCTACCTCTC
This sequence comes from Eumetopias jubatus, assembly GCF_037043125.1. Lineage (NCBI taxonomy): Eukaryota > Metazoa > Chordata > Mammalia > Carnivora > Otariidae > Eumetopias > Eumetopias jubatus. Next base: position 80,228,263 of record NW_028274821.1, on the reverse strand, counting down.
TGGATCTCAGTACTTCCAGGAATAAAAGGAAGCAATTGGGCCAGACATGCCTGCAAGGTCCATTCCTTCCATGTTATTCCATGACCAGCTCATGCACAGCAAGGTACAGAGACAGCTTAATCAAATGCTTTGGCAGATAATTTGTGCTGTCACGGATGATCACTAGGAAGGGGCAAAGTTTATCTCTAGACCAAGGCCACATTCAGAGGACAACTCAGGTGCTATGGTGCCACGTGGCCAATTCTCATGAACTAACCCCGGACTTGGTTTCAGGGGCCAGGATTTCAACTCCAGCTCTGCTGCTTGTCAGTTGCAGAACCCAGAGCTGCTCCCTTATACCCTTGGAGCCTCAGCTTCCTCACTGGAAACACACAGGGGTCATAAGATTGACCTCACTGAGCCAAAGCGGGGAGAAAACAAGATTGTGGTCAGGAAGGTCCGTCATCAATTCGAAAATGCTGCGCACCATTTTCAGCAGGCAGGCACCTGTCATCTCCTGAAAAGTGGGAGTGGGTCTATTATCCTTCCACACAGAAGCCTGCTATAGAGCTTTGGAAACAAAGGGTGACATGGCCAGCCCTAACACTTCAAAGCAGCAAATTGTTCCCAGTCCTTAGCCTGCAGCACAGAGCGCTATTTTTTATCCCAGAGATGGCAAAAATTGGGCCTGGAGTAACTTGATACCGCAGGCTATTGTCTCACAAATGATTTATTAGCCAAAGCTGCTCCATGCTCAGAAGTTTGCACTGCCCAGGGCCCCCTCTCCAGAAGGGAATCTTGCCTCCCCTTGGGAATGATTCTCTGAAGATGAGTGTAAAAAGTCTGTTTGTCCTCCGACACTCTCCCGGAAGCTCTGTTTTTCGAGTGTCCACCTATGTGGATGTGGAGTGGTTAGGAAGGGACAGGACCTCCTGATAAGAGGTATGTCTTAAATTGTGTCCGCTAAAAAATAGCTGTGTGTGTGTGCACACGCACACACACGTGTGTGTGAAAAGGACATCAAATACAAATAGTTTAAAATCCAAACTCTGACATTTACTGTCTTTAACAACTTGGGAGGGTGGTTTACTTGTTTGAGCCACTATTTCCTCTCTTATGAAAGGATATATTAATGCCTCTGTGATAGGATCATGTGAGACTCAAAAGATGAAATGCAGGTCAAGCCTTTAGCTCTATGCGTGACACATTCTAGGAGCTTACTGGGTGTCAGTGATTTTTCTTCCTTTAAGAAAGGGCAAGAGGTCACCCTGGGCCATGCAATTTGAAAGGTGGTGCCTACAGCAGCTATTCCTCACTTTTGTGGCTGTATCAGTCATCTACTGCTATGTAACAAGCAACCACAAAACTCAAGGCCATGCAATGAGCCTTTATTTATCCTTGAGCCCTGCTGATCTTAGCTGGCCCCAAGCAGGCAGCTCTAGACTACAAATTCGCAAGGTCTACCCCATGGGTGGTTTGTCCTCCTTGGACCAACAGGCCAGACAGGTATATTCTTGTAGGGATGGCAGAGGTGCAAGACAGCAAATAGGGACATGAGATGGCCTTGGAAGCCTAGGCTCAGAACGGACACCCTGTCATTTCCATCCCTCTTCCGCTGTCCAAAGCCAGTCACTGTGGTTTGGCTCAAATTTAAAAGGTGTTAAAATGCACTTGGCCTTTTAGGAAGGAAGGAAGTAAAAATCACTTGGCAAAGGTTATGAATACAGGACAGGGTAAAGAACTGGGGCCATTAATAAAATCTAGCGCAGCTGCTATGCATCCAGATACTCTTCATTTTTCATGTATGTGGGAGAGCAACACACCAGAAAAGGTGAAAGGAGAGTCCTGCCTCCCCCCTTTCTAAGCAGTAGGAAGAAAAATATTTTCTCCCCCTGTTTCCAGTAGCTAAAGCTGGAATGAAGCAGACCAATCATATATTCCAGCCCAGGATATTGATGCTTTAAAAAAAATCTATTTATTTTTATTTTCTAAAATCACTTCGGATTCATCTCTTTATTAGGTAATGTATGCACATCATGCAAAATTCAAAGGATCTAAACAGCCATATTACAGTAAAAGGACATCTCCTGTTTCCCATTTCCCAATCATACAGTTCTTTTACTTGACGAAACTCTTAAAACCAAGACAGTTTGCAGTCTTCCAGGGAAATCTACTTAGATACATGCATCAGCATACCCATCCCTTTTTTGCTTAACATAAGGGATACACATACCATTCTGTACCTTGATTTCTCACTTGACAATATATCTTGTTGATCTCGCCATGATAGGAGCAACCCCTTTCTGTTAAACAACCACCAATATTCCATTAAAAAGGGGGACTGTGAGTCTTGAAGGAGGAATCCAAAGATTTGGGGTTAGTTAGAAATCACTTATGAGGCTTCAGTGCAGTTAAGAGTGCAGCAATAGGACATGAGTAGAAGGTCGGTGTTGGGGGAATGGGATGCCTGAAGTAGACCATTCTGGGGCCAAGAGACTGGCTCTGCTCTATCTCTTTCCATTCCTACCTGAGTCTGGCCCGACAGCCTTCCCAACAGCGCTCTGCACCACCCATCTCCCCCCCAGTACAGTTCTCCTCTGATGAAGTTTACACGAAGGTGGTTTCTTTCATCTGCAGTCGAGAACCCTAACTAATACAGAATGCCACCAGGAGTAGGCTGTCCGCGGGACACCTGGGATTGATAGGACCACTGTAGGGCTGAAGATAGTAACAATCCACTGATATTGAGTGATGGGAATCTCAGAGTAAGAGGCAATGAATGGGGAGGCACCAGCGCAGTGTCTGAGCATTCATGCACCAGACATTTGTTGAGCTCTTAACATTGCCAGCCAAGATTCTAGGTGTTGAGGATCTAGTGAAAGGACAACAGACAAGGTCTCTGGCCTCATGGAACTCATACCCTAGTGCAGCAGAGACAATAAAGAAGCAAACAAATGTACGACATAATGTCGGGTAGCAATAAGTCTTAAGGAAAGGGAACAGAGGATGACACGGGTATCATTTTTAAAAATATTTTATTTATTTATTTCACAGAGAGGGAGATAAGGAGAGCAGGAACACAAGCAGGGGGAGTGGGAGAGGGAGAAGCAGGCTTCCCACCAAGCAGGGAGCCCGATGTGGGGCTCAAACCTGGGAACCTGGGAACCTGGGATCATGACCTGAACCAAAGGCAGACTCTTAATGACTGAGCCACCCAGGTGCCCACAGGTACCATTTTAACAAGAGAGAAGAAAAGAGGTCACCAGGCTCCTCCAGCACAAGATTCTGCTCAGTTAATGCCTTTTTCCACCTTCGGGCTGACTGTTTGGATAGGCAGTCGTTCAGCCCATGGATTTTGAGACCTACCTTCCTTATTATTTATACCCTAAAAATTTGCTGTAATGTTTGACCTCTCCACTAGAGCTGGATACTTCCTGTAACAATGCGCGGGTTGCAATGCTATCTGCCCAGGTGGGAGCCTTTGTTCACAAAGACCACTTACTAAGACTCCACTGTGAACTGGGGAACAAAGGAGCTCTAGGGAGATGACACAAAATGAGTGAGATTCAAGCTTCCCGCCAAAAGCCTCAGGGACCCCATGTAGCTTACAGAATCACTCATACCTTTTGGCACTTGGGGTGCCCCATGACCAGACTCTAATTTGTCTTTCCAGGGCTCTTCTCATTTCTCCCTCCTAGAATGTTTTCCAGCAAATGGTCATTCCCTTCCCTGTCCCCCTAGAGTAGGTTATAATTTCCTGCTCCACTTTGGGATCGGCTCTGTGCCTTACAGTGGCCAGTACAAGGTGAGGGCAGAGGCAATGCGATCGAAGTTTCTAAATGTTCATGTGCCAGTGGTTTATTCTCTTGAGCTTCCGTGAACCTCCATGAGAAGAACAGGCCTGCTCAGCCGCTTCTCCAAGGAGGATGTAGGCACCTGTGGATGAGACATGCACTGAACAATGTCTGGAGTATGAGTGGAAAAAAACATAAAAGCTTGTTGCTATAAGCCACTAAGTTTGGGGGCTGGTCATGTAGCATGTTTACAGCAAAAGGTAATACTTCAACAATGAACTAAATAATTCACTGCTTATCTTCATAGGGCTTCTATGTGGGACTTTTGTCTATAGGGCCCCATCCATCTGAGCTAGCCTCTCTCTCTAGCCATCAAATCTCCATGTCTAAAGCATCATTGCTAAGAAGATGTCTTGGAGACAAGAAAATGTGGGCTTGAGTTCCTATTTGGCCATTTATTAGCTTTGGGGAATCATTAAGTTTCCTTGTGCTTCAATTTTCTCCAGTGTAAAATGAGATTAATAATGTTTACCTTTATAGGCTCTTGCAAAGATTCAGTATATCACATATGTAAAGCTTGGCACTTACTATGTGCTCAGTAAATATTTTGATTTTCATTACATGTTTTCTTAGATAACATTGCAATAACGCTTTGAGGCAGGGTGTATTATTACCAACATTTTACATGGGAACAAAGTGAGGCTCAGACAAGTTAATTTACTCGTCTCGCAGGTATTAAGTGGCAAGATGAGGATACACGCCAGGCTGCTGGACCCAGAAACCGTACCTTCTTGGCCATATTAGGTGGCGTGCATGATCACTGAGATTTCTTTCAATTTCTCTGCTATGTGGTTCCTTGATCAGAAATATAAGTGCCAGAGGTGTAAATAAGGGAGGTGTGTTCTTCGAGCCCAACCCTTTCCAAAGTGTGAGATGCACACTGGCAATGGTCCAAGACGCAATTTAGATGGGACAGGACCCTGAAGACCTCAGACATCCAATCACGTTGTAAGAAAGTCATTTCCCTTCCAATTATCTTTAAATGTCAAAGAAAAACAAAATCTTAGTGGGGTGCTAACATCTTTAACACTTCTAACACTTGCTAACTTCCCCACTTCCACCCTTTTTTATAACAAAGTAAGAGCATGCTCATAGGCGGAGAGCTTCTGATAAGAAACAGCATCCTGTTAGAATTTCACTAACTGGGCTACGTCTCTGTGAGTGGTATCATTATGGTTGTAATGCTCCTATCATCTTCTATTTAAACATGTGCGTTTGGCTTTCCCTTTAGTATGTATGGGAGTTTAGGATCCCCCTGGAACATGCATTTCTTTTTTTTTAATTTTTTTATTGTGATGTTAATCACCATACATTACATCATTAGTTCTTGATGTAGTGGAACATGCATTTCTTTAACTAAAAAGTTTTAATTGAAGAAAAACAAGTTACATAAATAAAGAACATAGTCTCTGAATAGTAAAAATCATGAAAGGTGGTGGTTGAAATGACAGTAGTTGAGGAAGGACTCTTTCATGAAGGTTTGGCATTTTACTTTCGTCTGTATGGCTGGCAGCCTACCTCTTGCCCCGCTCCCACTCTGGACCCAGTATTTCAGTCTCCGTGGAAGTCCAGTAACTCAGAAGGATCCCCTGACAGCAAAACTGGTAGAGACGGTGGTAAACATCACACCTGTTTGTTTGAGATAACGCAGCCCCCTAAAAAATATCCCAAACTGGACAGCAGGAGCCCTGGATCTCTTCTGGTTAGATGTGTGACTGCAAACAACCTGCTCCAGCAAGCTGAGCCCCAACAGCCTCATTTATAAAAACAGACATTTTAACTAGATGATCTCCAAGGCCTCTGCCATAGCAAAAGTGTGTGAATATTTTCAATATTATTCTTATTAAAAGAAGCACTTTACCATTGAGAATTTCAAATGTTTTTATAATAAAGCTCCAGAATCAAGGGCAACAATATATTTGCAATAGAAAGTTCATTAGCATATTTTGATAGTTTTTGATCATTTGTGCATGTATTAAAATGAAACATTTGGTAAAAATTAAACATTATATGCAAATGAGTGCAACAAGCCTACTTTTGGAATAATAATTCATTATCTCCCTTATAATATATGTGAGTGGCTTCGTTTTATTTTCCAGTACACCGGAGCCGTTAAGTCAGCATGTTGGAAGTTGACCAAGAAAGTATAACAGAGGATCCAATCTTTCATTTACATAAATCCCAGAATTACACCTGTCGAAATTGTACGCCATTAATAGGTGACAAGACTGTCACTCGATGTTCATTTATAATGTTGTCACTGGAACCTAATAAACATTTAGGACATATTTCAGGAATTGTTGTAAATTTATTTTATTTTATTTTTTAATTTTTTTGACATGAAAAAGAAAGCATGTTCGTGCTATAACAAAAAAGTTTTACACTGGAAAGTTACTGCTAGCAGAGGTGTTGACTTTTTCCCTTGTGCATTTTCCCTTCTTTTGCTTTTTCAAAACAAGAATCACAAATTATGATATTAAGCTGGAAGGAAATAGGGGGATCTTCTGCTTCAGTGCCTTCATGCTATCTGTAAAGATATTTTGACCCAACTTGCTCATGGTTGTGTTACTGACGGAGCTAACTGGGCCCCAAAGCTCTTGACTTCCTGTTCAGTGTGTTTATGTATTTCTGCATGTGTTGATATATAAGATATAAATACAGAGACTATAAATATACGTGCAAACATGACAGCCATTTTGTAGATTATTCTCCAAGGTCAGTTCTAGAGAATCATGGAGCTAGTCAAGTTTCTCATCGATATCGTAGTTTTATTTCCTCTTTCTGGACCAGCCTCTCCAACCAAATGACAGTCTTTTCTCCACACCGCCACCACGGACTGCTCAAGCCACTTTGTGGGGACATGAACAGCACCGTGGCACTGTTCGCTTGAAATTTTAATTCAGATAGATATGGTTTCTTGCAGTAGATTGTACATTCCTTGAGGAGTCAGACTATTCTCTCCCCAGATTTCCATGTTTTGTGGCATCTGTTCCAGGACCAGAATGGAGAATGACTAAAATGAAAAGAACCTTAAACATAAAATGGCCCAACCCACTTCTTTTACTGAAATTAGTGGTTTGTCTAAGATTGCACAGCATGTGGAAGATGGAGTCCTAATAAAATATAGGCAGACTCCAGATGTCAGTACTATAAAACAACAAATTGGCACTTGAGATGGATGTGTTGCACATTTGTGACTTTATGGTCACTAAATAGTATGCCAACTTTATTTCATAAAATAAACCTTAAGATCAGGTTAATAGATTTTATATATATATATATATATATACATTATATATATTTATATATATATTACTGTGACCATGTATATATTGCTATGTTAAAAAATAGGCTAGTAAATCCATGGCCACAGTCCCCAAGCAGCATGAATAAAGAGTCACTGGGACATAGTCACAGAGACCGAGTCTCTAGATGGTCTGGAGTGTAAACTTCGGGGGTAGTGAAGAACCTCTGGACCTGAGACCATGTGAAGACAGGTAAACAACACCCATCACCTTTCCTAATTTCCCAAGCCCACAGAGGGGAGCACGATGCTCTTCAAAGGTGTACACTGGAATTGTGACAGGGCACCAACAGGCTTTAAGCTCTGGAATCATAACAGCCTGGATCTGACTCCTTGCTCCTCTTTACTAGCTGTACGTCTTTGGATGAATCGATGAGTTTTTATGAGCTTTCTCTATTTTGTAAAATGGATCTAATGATATCTATTTGTTAGGACTATTATTAACATTAAATTAAGGGTGAAAACTTAGTATTTTGGAGAAGTAACTTTCATACAGTAAGTGATCAATAAAGAGTAGCTATTAATAACAGTGGTGGCATAAACTATGGAAGCAGATCAAGTGTCCATTGATAGGAGAATGGATAAAGAAGAAGTTTTAAATATATAATGGAATATGATTCAGCCATAAAAAAGAATGGAATCTTGCCATTTGCAACAACGTGGATGGATCTAGAGAGTACAGTGCTAGGAGAAATAAGTCAGTCAGAGAAAGACAAATAGCATAAGATTTCACTCATTCATGGAATTTAAGAAATAAAACAAAGGAACAAAGGAAAAAGAGGGGAAAAAATCAGACTCTTAACTGTAGAAAATAAACTGATGGTCACCAGAGGAGAGGTGGGGGGGGTTGGGTGAAATAGGTGAAGGGGATTAAGAGTAAACTTACCTTGATGAGCGCTGAGAAATGTATAGAAGTGTTGAATCACTATATTGTCCATCTAAAACTAATACTGGAATTTTAAAATAATAATAAAAAATAAAATTAAAAAAATAACAGCAGTGGCATTCATAACTGCAGAATTTAACTCATGTGCTAGAAAAGCAAGACCCTTATTGAATCTAGTAGCACTAATTATGAGCTGCCCTATACTATAGCCACATTAATAGTCTTATCCTCTCTGGACTATAAGTTCCTCGAGGGGAAATGCATCTTAATCACATCACAGATATGAAAACTGAGACTCTGAGAGATCAATGCTCCAGACTCCAACCATCATTCTCAAGAAATCCTAAAATTTGAATAGTATCAATTGATATGGAAAATTTTTGTATATTTTTAAGACAAAAAAAGCAAATATTCCTTTGCTCACCAGATCACTGTGACCAGATTCCTCCTATTTAGTGTGATATTCTAGGCACCCCCTATGTAAGCCCAATCTACCCTTCCAGTCTCCTCTCAATCCATACCTCAACATGAAGAATATGCTTCACATCCTCCAGTCTTCTCACCATTTCCTGAAAATGCTCTTTTGATTCATTCTTCCCTGCTGTCCTTTTCACCCTCTTTTCTGCCTGGATAAATACAACTTAATATTCAAGAACCAGCTGTGAAGCATTCTCCAAACATATCAGGAAGATGAGAATGATAACAGTGGTCACGATTTACTGAGCCCTTATCCATGCCAGACACCTTGTTCTTGGAAGTCACACCATGTTCTTTGATTCTGTTATGAAAGTTGTCTTGTTGATTGTTCGTCTTGAAAATCATCTACCTGTCATTCTCCCACTTGACATAACATGAGGGCAGATCACTTACCTGAGTAGCCCTAGCACACAGATCCTCTTGTAGGTCCTCAATCACTATCTGTTGAATCTGTGAATGGTAAGGTTAGGGTTATAATTAATAAGTGTTTGTTGAATGAAAATACTGCGGGGAAGTTTCAAATATCAGATTTGATATTGCATGAATGACTCTAAGTTGCCTTCCAATGGTAAGATTCACGATCTAGCTACCCCCGTGTTCAAATAAGTCCCCTCACGTTGGGAATTAAGAATAGAAATAAGTAGAGACACTGTGATCTCATGTATATTTGAGCTCCCAGATCTCCCTATCCAAAAAGGCCCAGACGTGGATTCATATGCAGTCGCACATCTGGAGCTATTCCTTCCCCACTGCCTTGGCAGAATCCCTGTGGCTTTGCAGCAGACCGTGCATGAGGGTATCTATAAATAATCACCCAAATGTAATGCCACCCAGCACGCCGGGTTAAATATAGACATTGGATTAGCTCCAGGGAGGAGGGGACAAGTGATTCCCAACTCAAAGAAATTGTTATGAATTCCATTTGCTGCGTGAATATGTACATTGGATGTTTCCTTCCATAAGGACACCAAAATAGCAATTAACTCAAGGCTAATGTTATAGCTGCTACTGTCTCCCCTGCTTAATCTCTCCCCATCTGGACCCCAACACAGATGCTGATGTGTCTAAATGTGTATGTCAAAAGACAGCTCTCTCCACACCTGTTCTAAGTATACCTGCCCTGCCCCCTGCTCACCGCCTCTGCTTCCCTTTGATGGGAGAAGGTGTTTCATGGGTGATGACACACCATCTTTCCCTTTTATATCTTGGAGCTCCATAGAATGGTGGAAAGGACTGGTCTTTGACTTCAGTCAGAACTCGGTTGAGCCTTCCCTTCCCAATTTACTGGCTGTGTGGTCTTGGGGAATTTAGTTAACCTTTCTGAGTCTCATCAATTTCTCTACTTATAAAAGAGAGATCATCTTATTTACCTGATAGTGCATTGGGAAGATTCCATAAGCCTCTCTATGTAAATTGCCTGGCCCACCAGCAGACTCTGAGTGAAGTAACTCCTCTCCTTCTCACCTCATAATCTCATTTTATAGACCTCTGGAGATGAAATGGTCATTAGTGATTATCTGGGCCACTGCTTGCATTTGCAAGGAAATTGCAGGTTAGAGAGGTAAATAATGTGTTTCAGAGGTGTCAGATGGAGTTAAAGATGGGGCTAGGACCAGGATTCATGTGTACTGCCTTCAGAGCCAGGGTTTCTCCCCACATAATTCATTCCCTCATTTATTCATTCATCCTTCATGTATGTGTGTTTTCATGTTTGTTGAGCACCTATCAAACAGCAGATACTGAAAATATGGAAATACCAACAAATGCAATCCTCACCACCACCAAAGGCACTCCCGAGTTGGCACAGAAACAAGCTAATAATATTAGCTAATATTTTTGAGCTCTCTTCCTGCTCCACTAAGTGCTGGGAATTGTTCTAAAGACTTTACATGCTTGACTCCTTTAATCTCCCCAACCATGTGAGTTATAGATTCCTATGAGAAAAACTGAGGCACAGGGGGTTGAATGATTTGCACAAGATTACATGGCTAATAAGTGGTTGTTACAGGATTCAACCCCAGGCAGTGTTATTCCCAAGTTCATGCTGTTAACCACTAAATTTTACCATCTCTTGAAGCAGAAATAAAACCAATGATTTTAAATATATTTTTCTAAAGATTTTACTTATTTATGTGAGAGAGAGAAAGTGAGAGAGAGCATGAGAGGGTCAGAGGGAGAAGCAGACTCCCTACTGAGCTGGGAGCCTGATGCAGGATTCGATCCTGGGACTCCTGGATCGTGACCTGAGCCGAAGGCAGTCGCTTAACCAACTGAGCCACCCAGGGCCCAAGACCAGTGATTTGAACACAACAGTCCAGGGAAACAGAGGGACTGTAGGAATTCAATGCTCGCCACTCCCGCCATCCAGTGGGTGTCAGGGAAGGGGCTGATTTGTGGAGTAATGTTGTCCATCTGATATTGTTAATGATCTATGATGTCATTAACTTCAGAGGTGGCAATCTGATAGAATTACATGGCATCAGGGATAAGACTCCAAGTGAATCACAGAAACACACGCAGAGGAGACCAACCTTAGGTTTAGTAGCATTTCATGATTTGTAAGTCACTTTCACACCTATTGGCTTGAGCAGCACAGTACCGCCTTAGTCATGATGGTGGGGCATGGATAATAACTCCAATTCTACGAGTAAAAATACCTAGACTCAGAGATAGTAGCTTTGGTCAAAGATGCTAAACAAGATTAGAGCAGAACTGGTTATAGCATAAAATAGGGGTCTTGTAGTTATTTAGGGCACTCCCTGTCCTTGACCTGGCTCCCTCCCCCTTTTTTTGTTATCTGGCTTAAAAATGAAGAAATCCCCAGTAAACTAGAGAAAGGGATAATTAGTGTGCCCATCAGCCTGTCTCCCCAAACATCCAATGTTGTCGGCATCAGGGTTCAGTATGGCTCTTAATCTCAGACAGATCACAATGAAATCCTCCAACAAGAACGCACAGGGTAGATATTCTGCATTGTTGGCTAAAGAGAGAGGCATTTTTTGCCAGAAGAGCAAGGCTAAAGGGAATGATAGACTTGTATTTTTGCCCTGAGAGAAAGATTTACCAACCCTACAATGAACAAAAGTAGGACGCAGATAAGCCCATCATTTTTTTTTTAAAGAAACTGTGCTTTGGGATCATATAAAGGTTCTGCTCTATATGACAAGAAAGTGATAACATTATCTGTTGGAAGCTTTTTTAAAGACACTCGTAACACTCTGATGGTCCAACACATAACCTCTGAGGCCTCCGGCAGCATATCATTTTGAGGACACCTTTCTGATTGGATGAGTCAGCAGTGAAATGTATCCCTGAGTAGGCTTCACTACTATATGAGTGCTGGGCAGTGTGAACAGTTTTCCAACACATTACCATCAAAGGTTCTCAACGTCCCTTTGAAAAATGTGATGTAAAACCAAAGGCCTTCTCAAAAAATGTACATAGGCACATACATGCAAATTTTTAATATATTTTCCAGGAGTCCACAGACACCCTGAGGCCTAAACATACACACTCTGGTGATCCAGATACAAAAGTTAAAAATCTCAGAGTTTTCAAATTTCTTACTTACATTTAGGAGGTATTGGATTTGCATATTTCCATGAATAGGGACTGTGTTTTATTCATTATTATGTCTTCTGTGACCAGGAACATAATAGGTATTCCAAATCATTTGGTTGAATTAAACTGACTTAAAATGTCGTTAAATGCTCTATCAGTTAGCTATTATTGCATAACAAACTATCTCAAAAGATAAGGGCTTAAAACAATAGCCATTTATTTATTTATTTATCTATTTATTTATTTTTAAGATTTTATTTATTTATTTCAGAGAGAGGATGAGAGATAGAAAGCACGAGAGGGAAGAGGGTCAGAGGGAGAAGCAGACTCCCCGCTGAGCAGGAAGCCCGATGCAGGACTCGATCCGGGGACTCCAGGATCATGACCTGAGCCGAAGGCAGTCGCTTAACCAACTGAGCCACCCAGGCACCCAATAGCCATTTATTTAACCCGTGATTTTGCAGGTTAGCAATTTGGACGGGGCTCAGCTGGGCAGTTCCTTTGGTCTCAACTAGGTTCCCTCATGTGTTTTTGGTTTTTTGCTTTGTTTTGTTTTTTGTGTTTTTTTTTTTATTATGTTCAGTTAGCCAACATACGGTACATCATTAGTTTCTGATGTAGTGTTCAACGATTCATTAGTTGCATATAACACCCAGTGCTCATCACAAGATGTGCCCTCCTTAATACCCTCATGTGTTTGTGGTCGGTCTCGAGTCAGATACAGATTATTTTTGCTGATATCAGTTGAGCATTATAAGATATCTGGGGCCTCAACTGGGACAACTGGGTTGACTCATCTGTATCATCTTTAATCAATGTCACACAAGCTAGTTCACAGGGTAGAGACAGGGAAAACATACCTTGAGGCTCAGGGTGACTTGGCTAGTTTCAGGTGCCAAGGACACTGTCTCTCCCAGCTCCGTTTCGCACCATTCCCATAAGACACACAATGCTAGTTGATCCTTGCTGAGTCTGTCATGTCTCATAATGTCTTCCTTTCGCCCTTAGCTGGAACAGAGCAGACTCATTTTTTCACAGAAATATATTAGTGACTCGTCTTTTAACACTGTACCTTGTTATCAGTGGTAACGTCACCTTTGAGTGGCATGGAGGCAAGCACTCCAGAGGAGGTTGGAGATGGCATGTCTACTGGGACAGAAAGGAAGCTATGAATAGCAGAAAGACAGGGGGAAAGGGTGGAAAATCGGTGCCCATCAAGCTGACCAACAGCAGACCTTTACGCTTTGGCTTCTATGTGAGGGCAACGTCTCACATTTCCACTACCACCACCAGATTTCCTAGAGGAAATCACTGGGGAAGAAAGCAGCCCAGATTTCCTGAAAGGCAGGAAGGTGAAGTCGGGGAAACACTGAGATTTGAGGTAATACTATTAATGGGACACACATGGGTACCAAAGCGAGAGACCACACAGGGAACCTTCTCACCACCCCATCTCTTGACCAGAATAGGAACTCCCTCCCTGAGCTCCATGGCCTTGGTCCATGTGCCTCATCTATAACTTTGATGACCTGTTGAATTGATCATGTTTCCCACAGGGTGTAAGTTCTATGAGAACAGAGACCCCATCTGTATCACTATCATCCTCCCGAGCCTGGCGTGTGGAAGCGGTCCAGTGTGTAGTTGTTGATCCAATTTACTTACAACCCTCTTTTATGGACAATGTAAGAATTTGGGGAGAGAATGAAGTGTCAGGTCTAGGATGTAAAAGACCCAGATGCAGTTTTTAGACTGGTTTCCCCATCATTCCACCACCTTTAAAGATTCACCCCGTCTCTAAAAGTCTCTGATTCTCCTGATTCAACTTCAGGGCCCGAGGTTTTCAGGAGGGGTCAGGTTGCTTATGATGGGTCTATCAAAATGCAAGCAATTTTGATGTAGGTGGAAAACAATGACAATAATGATAATAATCATTATCAAAGAGATGTGTTGTTCTTTTCAACTCTTATTAACCTGGATTTTGTTTAAGAGGTTTCCAATTAGCTTCTTGTATCTTCACAGTTAACCTTTTCTGAGCTTTTCTCTTCAGGCCCGCTCTCCCCAAGCCCTCAGCCCTCATTTCTGCCCATGAGGCCTCACAGGAATGCTGGAATCCAGCCTCCTGAACAGCTCCTGAGCATGGGATAATTGAAATATAATTAATGAATTAAAAAGAATGAAATGTTTTAAGTGCTTTCAATATTCCCTTTCCTATAATTATCTACAGGAAACATGTTCATTAACAATCTTGTGCTGACAGCCCCCAGGCTCTGGATAAGCTAGCTCTCAGCTTCCAATAAGAAAATGAATTGATGACCTCTCTATCTCAGGCTTTCACCTTCGATGGGGAGAGGAGAGGCCAAAGCAGGACCATAATTTGGAAAACTGATGACCAGATCAGACTCCCTCCCTCACCTTCAGTCTCAGGGTACCTTGACTAGTCTCATATGCTAAGGATATTCTCTCTGCCTATCTCCCCAGATCTGTTTTATGCTGTCCCTCAAGGAAACACAATACTAGTTGATCCCTATTAAGTCTCTCATGTCTCATATTGTCTTCCCTTTGCCCTCAGCGAGAAAAGAGCTGAATCATTCATTCACAGCAATATATGAATGACTCAGATCCTTCAACACTGTGCCTTGCAGCCAGAGGTAACACCATCCGTGATGGGAAACCAGAAGGTACTCAGAACCACAGGGTATACCTGGTGTAGATGCCTGGGACTTAATTTTATTTGACCATTGGGAGGAAATATTTATTTTAAATGAAATATTGGTATTGCATAAAATGGATTCAAAATGCACATGGATTAAAAAAACCAAAGCATTATACCAAAATAAAATCATGTTTAGGGGGGAACTGTTTCAAATGGGGTCTCCAGTTTCTCCAGAGATACCTGGTCACTGCCCATATCACTGGAGGCATTTATTGTTAAGTCTGGTCTAATGAGATACCCCTAATGTGATTACTTAGTGCCAACCCAGAGCAGCTAATCTTATACCGTGGAATTTCCATGATTACAACAGACTATGAGAGGGACATTTTGGGTAAGGTCCCATCCCAGAACCCTGTAGGTTTATTTATTTTTAGACATGTGAGTTTCTAATACATACAAGATAATAAGACAGGTCCAGTGTAGAATACACTGGTGAATGACATAAGACTGTGTATTCAAAGATTTTATAGACTAGTGGGGGAGATAAGATTTCTATCTATAAATAACTATAATAAGGACAGGGCTAGGGACTGGGAGAGAAGGGCAATAAAAGAGCTCTGGAAGTGCAGAGGAGGCATTAACATCTCCTGTCCCGGGGACCTGAGGACAGCCATGGAGAAGGAAGAATTTTCAGCTCCAACTTGAAGGACAGGTAAGGTTTGGATGGTTTTCACTATGGCAAGAAACAATCCTTCTCAGAGATGCAGAGACTGAGTCCAGGGTAGGGGGCGGGGGTCTGGCCAGGATGGGACAGTTGAGGCTAAATGTACAGCTGGGGAGTGACTGAAGGAAAAAAGTCTGGAACTGCAGTTGGGGAAGAGTCCGTGAAGGAGTCTGCCTGGCACACGCAAGAAGTTAGATCGATAACAGGCTTTTAGCTTATGAGCAAAAGGAATCTCTGTGTTGCCGAAAGACAGCAGTGTAGTCAGCAGGGGCATGGTTTAGGTGTGTAGGTGGAGAATGGAGGTAGGAACTTAGAATAGGAAATTGTGAAAGAGGTGGGGCAGGTAACAAAGAGTGATTAACAAAACGAAACCGGTTCAAATCCCTCCAATGTCGTTGCATGTGCCAGAGGACACCAAGCTGCCATTGTACCAAGGAACACATGCAAATAAATGGAAATCAAAGAGTGGAACGGCTGAGGTATGTGCAACAGAGCCACAGGACACACTGAACGGATCTGAAAGTCATGAGCATTTAAAAAATAATAATCTGTTGGGGCACCTGGATGACTGAGTTCGTTAAGCGCCCAATTCTTAATTTCCGCTCAGGTCAAGATCTCGGGGTCATGAGATCAAGGCCCGCATCAGGCTCTGCACTCAGAGGGGAGTCTACTTGAGGATTCTCTCTCTCCCTCCGCCCCTCCCCCAACTTTCACTCTAAATAAATAAATAAATATAATTTATTTATATAATACAATAAATAAAAATTTTGAGAAATAATCTGTTTATAGAATCAGCCCATCTATGTATATATTTTCGAGACAGGGGATGTTGGTAACCAATAAAATATTATTGGGGTCATGTTTGGCATACCTACAAAATTTAGATTTGGGTGCAGGTTCTTAGAGGCAGGGCTTGTGGGAGATACTGCAGATAAGTTGGGCAGGGAACAGATGTGGGCAGCTAACAATGTAACAAAATGACAGCTTAAGAGTTTGTTGACGCCAAGGTGGGTGCCTTTGTTGGGGTTCCTGAAGCAGGTGCTGAACAGAATTCAAGGCAGGCAGAGTTGGTCAGTCAGACACAGAGACAGAGGCAGTTCCTTCCAGACCTCAGACTACTCCAAAAGGCTCGTGCCACTCTGCCAGGTTATAGTCTGCCGGAGTCTCTTCCATCCTCTGAGCTCAGGCCAAATTGTGTCATACGTTTTCTTGTTCCTCAAAGGGACCCATCACTTTTATGTATTCACTTTGTTTGAACCAAGCACCATCATCATATACTCAGGACAATGTGGTCCCTGAATTAAAATGGAAGGTCAAGACTTCTCACAAGAATGACAGGCTATGGCTTCTGGAGTCAGGTCAGTTGGATTGAATTCTTTTTTTTCTTTTCTTTTCTTTTCTTTCCTTATGCCTTTTACTGTGTGAGCAATGCCAAGCAAGTTTCTTAAAATCTCTGAGGCTCAGTATCCTTCTCTATGAACTGATACTATGATCGCATTTGCCTCCCAGGGTCATTGTGTGGGTGAAGTTAAGTAATACTTGCAAGTCACTGAGCAGAGAATGTGGTATTTAGTAAACACCCAGCAAAGGTTCCTTGCTGTTCTTTTCATTGTCATGATTGTCTTTCGTGTGCTGTTTTCAGGTTGTCTGCAGGCTAGTCCTTAAGGAACCGTATTATCACTTCATATTTTTCCTACCTGGTCACTGTCTCACAGTTAACTTAAACATTTCTTTGGGTTTTTTGTTTGTTTGTTTTTTTTTTTTTTTTTTTTTAAAGGACTGAACTCATCCTCTATTCTGTTCTGTTCGGTCCTTTAAAACCAAACCAAACAAAACAAACAAAAAACAGAAACCCCAGTGACTCAAGCTCAAGGGAGAATGTGAAGTTTCATATAGCATGTTTGGAGGATGGCTGGAGAAGCTTGAGCTTCGGGAATCTCTGTTTGGCATGTTTCAGCTCTGATTTTCTCCTGGGTATAATCATCAGAAGATCCAAGATGGCCTCCGGTGGATTCAGGCTCACATTCTACCAGGTGAGCAACCCTCGAGGAAGAGGTGTGCATTGGTTTGACATGGTTCTCTTGTCCACCCTAAATAATCCTCTATCACTGGATGGTCAGAATAAACTAATTAGTCAGGCCTGGTTTGTGTTCCCACTTGTGGAGCCAAAGGCTGAAATTAGCCTCTGAACCCCACGGACTTAGAATCGGGGAGGGGTGGATTTTTAGTGTAGTGGTTCCCAAAGTATGGCCCCTGGACCAGTAACATCAGCATCCCCTGAAAAATACCTAGAAATACAACTTCCATAATACAATCATAGTGTATAATATATTATTATATTAATACTACTATTATATCTTTTATAATACAATTATTTATACAGACCTATAAAATCAGAAACTCTAAAGAAAGGGTTCAGGAATCTGTGTTTTAACAGTCCTCCATGTGATTCGGATGTATGCTCAAATTTGAGAATCACCATTCTAAAAGAACAGATGTAAACAATTTCTGGAAAAAGACAGAAGGATGCTGAACAAGCAGAAACAACAGATGCATGGTATAACCTGCACCCTCATAAATCCTCATGCCCGCTTTACAGAAGGGGAGCCTAAGGGTCCAGGACATAATAGGACTCTACCGAGGCTTCCTGTCTCATAAGCCCAGAGCCAGGTCTGGGACTCAGATACCTTGGTTCCTAATCCAGCACTCCTTCTACCAAAACACTGTAAAAGAAAATGAAAGAAGAAACTCCTTGATGCAAGGCATTGCACCTGATTGTGTGGACTGTTCATTTTTTAAGGAGCTTTTTTCACCGAAGTAACCACTACTTAATAGTGGCTTGCCCAAAAGTGTTTTCAAGACATAAGCTTCTCTACGGCCCTAGAGGGAATACGCCCCTGAGAAGTGATGGGTACGTCAAGTAGCAGTTTCTATTCCATATCTGCTCACATCTCAGAAAGCTTCCCCATGCCCACAGGTTCTGCATGGCCAGATGACATGATTATCTGCAGATGTTACTGACTCCAGGGCCAAGTTATTCATATTTTACATTTGAAAATCATCTCCCAGCTAAGGCCAAATGAAATGACCTTTGCAGAATGAACTAGACTGGAGTCAACAAGAATTTATTGAGCAGGGAGTCTGTGGCCGGGACCGTCAGTCACGGCTGAGCTTGTGAGGGAGGAAGAAGGCACAGGCACTTCCCCGAAGGAGATCTCAATTCAGTTCGGCAGATGACATGAGCACGACTAAAACAATTAGAGAATTTTACAGGCACTCCCATCCTCCAGCTGTGCTGTCACGTGCCTAGTGCATGAACCTTCTTTCTATGTTTGAGGAGTCTTTCACATTATAAATCTTGATGAGAAACAGTCTGTGTCTCACTGTGGAAGCTGAAAAAGCCAGATATAAACTTTCCCGGCTAGCCAGAGAACGTGGACGGCCAGGCAGAGGCGGTAGAGCAGGGGGGCGGGGGGGAAGAAAGACTGGGAAAAAGTTCAACGTAGTGGCAGCAGAGACACTTGCCTATTTTCAGGGCTCTGGTGACAATGGTGCTGGAGATGAAGCCAGAAGCCCTGTGCTGGAGAGGTGGTGACGTTAGCTATGGATCCTGATGTTAAAACCATGAGCTCTCAGGATCCCCACCAGATTGCTTCTTAGCCACCATATTTGTGATGGGCTTTGATTGTGTGGACTCCTTTGGTTTCCTAGTGAAGCTTTGAACTTCTCACTATCGTTCCGTAATTTGCTATCGGGCTTCAATGTCACCAGAGTCCGTTTCTGTTGCTTGCCCCTATGTGTCCTGGCTGATGAAAACTGCCTCCTTTCTCTTCCTCAATGCATCATGTTCTCTCCCGCCATGAGCTTGTACTGGGTATTCCCTCAGCCCGGGCCACATTTCTCCCCTTGTCTCCCCTTCTCTTTACCCAGTTAACCCCTACTCATCTTCTAATCCTTTCAGCCCTAGCTTGAACATTGTTTCTTCTTGGCAGCCCTCCCTGAGCTCTGGGGCACCTCTCTTCCTATCCACACCCCCCACCCTGCCATCCTCCGAAACACTATCCCAGTTTGTGAACACATGGCACTCATTGCTGGCTGCCCAAACTAGATTTGAGCTACATGAGGGTGAAGACTGTGTCTTTTGCTCACTGCCCATGTCACCACTGCCTCACATGGTCTTAGGCACATGGAAGCTGCAGCATCTGGGATGGCTGAGTGGGGCGAGTGAATGAAGACTGGCGGTGGGGGTGGGGTACACACCATAAATACTGTAGTCCTTCTATAAGGGGCTGCGGAAACCAGAGTAGCCAGGGAAAGTTTCCTGGAGTAGAGGGAGCTTGAGTTGAATTTTGAAGTATTTGGGGAATTTGGATGGGGCAGCACATCCCAGATTGAGAGAACAACATGGAGGCCAGAGTAGGGAAGGGATTTGTCATTGTGTGCTCAGAGAACAAGCAGGTGACTTAGCTGCTGGAACAGGGGTCTGTGCAGGGGAGGAGGAATGGGTTCAATTACACTGGTTAGAGAAGGGACATTTGATAGACTTTTATTAAAGGAGTCTAATCCTGGCTCTGCTATTTTTAAGCTTTTCGGTTCTAGGCAAATGCCTTATTTTGTCTGAATCTCAACTTCTCCATTTGGAAGACAGGAATAACATCGAGTCCATGATTTCCTTGGAGTGAAGTATATGGTAAAGTGATTTCTACGGTTCTTTCTGAAAATCGAACGTGGCCATCTCCTGCTAGGAACCTTCCCCTCTGTCAAAGCCCAGATCCACAGCCAGGTTTTGAGGTTCTTAATCATATGACCCACACCTGCTTCTCCAGCCTGGCTTCCTGCTGACTCATCGCCACACTCTATTCACATTTCCCCAAGCTCTTTATCACCTCCGTGTCTTTGTACGTGCTCTTCCCTCTGACTGCAACACCTTTCCCTTTCTGATCCATCTGGTGAGCTCCCAAGTCATTATCCATTTAAACCCAGTTTCTGTCACCTCCTCCAAGAAGCCTCTGTTGCATCAGAGTTCATCATCTGGCTCCCTTTCACAGCTTACATAGATGTCAATGATTATCTTCTTCACAATTTTTTTTATAACCCAGCACCTTCTTTGTGCCTGGAATAGAATAGGCACCCACCAACTGGGTATTAAATCAAACCTCATGTGCAAACCGCTGAGAAGTAGACAGAGTCATCTACTAAACACTTGCTGAGCATCTATTATGTTCCAGGTGAAACATTAGACAGCTTGTTAGTGGTTTTAGCAGAACCATATAGACCGGGGAACTCTCACTAATGGGAGGGACTTGGGAGCACCTGTTCCAATCCATAAGACAACAAAGCCCCGACAAGTAAAGAGTTTGTTTAAGAGCACAAAGTAATTTACAGCAGTGCAAAAGAAGAACCCATTTCTTGTGACCCTTAGCTTGAGAACATGTCCATATCGCCACCTGCTTTTGTGCTTATCATGGTTATAATTATCCTGTCTCTTAGCCACACTAGTTAACTCTTATTTTTATAGCCTGAGCTAACATTGTGGAGGATTAATATCCTTTCTTCCTACCCTTATTAGTACATTATGTGACTGCAAAGTCATAGCCTATGTTTTCCCCTGTTTTTAAGACAAGTATACAAAGAATGACTTCCTAATATTTGAAGAGTTGCTAAATTATGAATTCAGAAAATTTCCCTTTCCACCCACCTCCTTTCCTGCTGTAGCAATTCTGGAGCCATTTGGTGGTGATTTGTAAATCTTTGAACCCTTAACAGGAGAATGGATAATTCTAAGAGTGCGTCTAGAAGAAATAGTTTGCATCGTTTGGAACAATGAACCGTTCTGTAATTGAAAGGAAGACCTGAGACAGCATGAATGAGATCATGTCTGTAAAACAGTCTGAGCCCCTCAGAGGCAGCCACTCCATAAATACATGGTATTGTTGTTCTAGCATTTGTAACACCACATAATATGAGCACTACTCATTATGAGAGGAAAATGGTCTATATGGGGTTTCATAAATAAAAGCGTGTGCTTGCTCACCCCTCCCTCACTGTTCCCAGCTCTGTTGTGGCCTCCAGGCCAGTATTTGACCCTGTTTTCCATCTTGCCACTTAAAACAGGCATGGGAATGTTGGAAAGAACTCAGCAAAATGGGCCATTCATTCAGTAATTCACCCAATGTTTATTGAGGGCCTACTATGTGCTAGCCGTATGCTAGATCCTTGGTAACTTGCTGGCATCTCTGTCCTTGAAGTCTTATCCCCAGTCCTCTGGGCCCAAGAAATTCTGGCCTCACGTGGTGATTTCCAGCCCATTGACATATTTCCCTGTTGTGCCATGAGGCCTCAGAACTCACTTTTGTGCCAACACTTTATGGGTCAAGTTGTAGGATTCTCAGGGATAAGAGCCATTTTCATTTTGTCCCCCTGTAAAATGTCTTGTTGGTGACAAACTGCAGTTCCCCCCCCGTAGGGGCAAAGAAGGGCAAATCAGTCACTCATTCAACCAATAGTCACAAAGTGCCTATAATGTGTTGAGAAGGCAGTAAGACAGGTGGTGTAAGTTTTGTGAATAAAAATAAACCAAAAAATAGAAAGAAAAAGAAACCAGGGTGAAGGGATTAAAAAATAACTGGGGGTCATTTTAGATAGATCGGTGATATCTGGATAAGATCTGAGTAAAGGAAGGAAGGAACCAAGTCATGTGACTAAGAGGGGGGGTAATTATTGCAGGCAGAGAGGAAAGCAAGTGCAAAGGTCCTGAGATGTAGACATGCCTGCAGTGTTCCGGGGCCAGGAGTAGAGCAGAGTAGAAGGTAGAGTAGCAGAAAAGGAGGTGAGAAGGGTGAGCAGGGGTAGCTAATGGAGGGCATTTGGCCGTGATATGGGAGCCTGGGCTACTGCGTCCTGTCTACACTACTGCAGCACTTCCCACTGCTCTCCCTGATGCCAGGGTCTCATCCTTCCAATCATCCCTGTGAATCTGACTTTAAAGTCTCCATCCAATCTTGGGTCAGATCATGCCACATCCATCCTCAAGGCTTCTCAGTGGCTCTCTGATATTAAAAAACTAGTTCAAATTACTCTTCCTGGTACTTCTACTAAACACATCTGTTTAGCAGATGCTCCAGTCCTACCCCTGTTGATATCCATCTACCCTCCTCCCTACACTCTGACTGCTTTGGAACACATGCGTTCCTGGAAAATGCCCGGCTCTTTCTTATCATTGATCACGCCATTCCCTCGACCTTCTTCCTCTTCTTCATTGCTCATCCTTCAGGACTTGGCTCAAATGCCACGTTGTCTTCCAACCCACAGTTGGAACGATGCTCTTCCCTGTGTGCTCCAAAATGGGCATTCCATTTGTGCCGTGTTTGAATCTGCCTCAGTGAACAGAACTTGTGTACGTGGCAGGTCCCACCGAGAGTGTCAGATTCTTGAGAACAGGGATTTTGTTCTTAGTCACTCCCAAGTTCTCAGCACTTTGCATGATGCCTGGCATTATGATGTTAAGGATCATAAATTAGAAAGTTAAGGATCTTAGCCAGGTTCAGTTTGACACCAAAGCCTGTGCTCTTAACCATCACGCTGGACAAAAGCTCTACGATAATTAAATTCAATTTCTGTGGAAGTCAGAACCAATTCACAGAAGGATGGAGAGATTCTAGCTGACCAGGAAGAGGGACTTCTTGGAAAAGAAATTTCCTCAGTTCTGGAGTGTGTTGCCGAGGACTGCGATGGGTGAAGGTAAGGCTGCCATGGTGCTAGCAGGAGATGGCTAGGGTGTGTCACTCCCCAGGTGATCCTTAGAGAACTCTTCTTCCCAAATTTGCCCTAATAGCCTATATCTTACTCATAGAGAATAAAGGGTCCAGACCTATATTCAAAAGTCCTTGATCTTAATCTTGGATCTGAGTATGACCTAGCTAGGAAACTTACAGTTTCTTAATCTTTGAATTGGTGGCAATATGCCTGTAACCATGCAGCTTCATAGAGCTGTAATTACTAACCATCCTTCCTCCCTCCCTCCTTCTAATAACATGTACTAATAGTCACTTCACTACCAGAAAACTTCCTGTCCACCATACATAGACAGGTAACATATAGTCCCTATCATCATCAAGGAATTTTTATTATATTTAAGAAAATAAGACATATATTCAGAAAACTATAATTCTCATCAATGTGTGATAAACACCAATATAGGACTTTGTACATAAAAAATACTAAATAATTGTTTATGGATGATTGAGTTCATTAAATAATTCAAGAAACATTCATCAGGCATTGCATGCTGTAAAAATTATGGAAAGATGGACCATTTCTGTGTGGTGTGACTTGAGAAGGCTTCACTGACAAGGTGACATTTGAGACGACTCTGTAAATTTCAGGCTCCATGAGAGCAGGGACTTTCATTAATTTGCTACTATATCCCTGGACTCGGGACAATGCTTGGCATGTATGAGCACTCTCTATGTATTTGTTCAATGAATGAATGAATAGAATTGCAATGGCCAGGTGACAAAAACATGTGATGTGTAGCTGCTGAGCTAGCTTTCTCCTAACACAGCCACACATGGGAAAGCCCAAGAAGCTCCACTCAGCTCCAGGACCAAGAGTGCAGCCCTTCACCTTGGTGATCTTTAGCATCACCTCTTGTCAATATTGCATCTGCACCGAAGGCTCTCCTGGGATGACTTCCAGGTTTAATGCCCTATATTCAGTCTTCTCGGAAGCCTGGGGAAGGCAGGGGGGACTCATGATTTGACCAAACCTCCCAGTCCAGAACCTGCCAGTATTGGTCCAGGACACTAAGGGAACCAATCTCTAAAACATGTCTATATCTCTCCTGTGGCTTTTGACCACCTCCACCTTTGAGGCTGCCCTAGGCCCTGAATCAGAGTGAACAAATGCTACAACTCGTCTCTATCATGACCCATTGGGTGGCCTTGCATGAGTTACTGTTCCCCATTGGACCTCAGCTTCCTTAGCAGGAAACTACTGAGGTTGGCCTGGATGATCCCCAGGGCCTCCTCTCCCTACTGTGGTGTGTTACATCCTGCACTGCTTCGAGTCAGCAATAGTCATCACCATGACTAATGTGCTCTTGGGCTGGAATGTATCTGCTTAGCAAGGGCCTGCAGGATGGAGTGGGTTTCTCTGTGCGCTCCTATCAAAGCAGAACACACCCTTCAGCATGGGCTTCAGCATGGACACCTGCCCACGCCAGGCATGATGGGCCAGCCCCAGGGAATGAGGGCTTATGAATTTCATGGCACTGCCTGGAACCTGAAGCCTGGGCCTGGTCCAGGTTCTAGATGGGAGGATGTTGTCACTCAGAAGTCTGTTCACTCAATAAATGGAAAATTCCACTCCACCAGAGAGTTGATGCCATGAGGATCCAGAACAAGGCTTTGTTTCTAAAAATCTTGAACTAGAGCTCACTAAGGGAGATACTCCAAAATCCTACAGGTGCAGGACAGAAAAATATTTTACTGTGTGTCATTAGAAAAATTACTTACCTTCCCTGCTTCTTTCTTCCATCTCTCTCAGGAGAGGTGTTAGGGGATTACAAAGGATTTGAAATCCTCCCATATACACTGGAGTAAGCTTTCTGGTCACCAAACTTCACATATTTTAGACTCCTAGCTGTATCTGCAACACTGCCCTGAGACAATGGATAATCATTGTTTTCTCTCCAAAGCTCTGTTTCCTTTCTAAGGCTGCTTTAAGAACGAATGAATGAATGCTTGAGAAATAAAATATGAAAAAGGCAATAGAGTAACATAGAGGAAATAAAAACATCATGTTATCTCGGCTTGGTTCAATATTTTCTCTACTCCTTCTAAATGTGTAACCTTGGACGATTTAATTGACCTTGTGAGTTCAACTTTCCAGTTGGACAAATGGGAATATCATACAAGATTATTGTAGGGGTTAAAGGAGATATCCTATGGAAAGTGTCAGGCACACGGTAGGCATGTGGCAAATACTATTTCCTGTCTCCATTTCTCTCTGTAGGAACACATGAAATCACAGACGCATCAGTAAGATGCACTGTGCAATGTGGAGTGTTTCTGTTTCTGAGATGCTGAGCGTGCTCTGGGCTTACTGGCAGTGTTAGGTAATTAAGAAAAGGGGTAATTATTCTAGCCCATGGAAGCTCATGAGGCCTGACAGGACTGAAGGAGCAGAAGCAGTAGTATCTCAAGCTTAGCTCTAAGAAGAAAATGTACTTTCCATGATTTTTTTTTTTTTAATGTTTAGCTTGCAGTCCTGCCCAGAGATCAGCCACAGCCAAACCCCTCCCCCCAACTCAGTTGGTGGCTTATCAAGATCAGGCAGAAAGGTAAATTTTTTGATGTTTCCTTTTGGGGGTTCCAGCAGGTATTCCTGGTTTCTTCTTGTGGAATTCGACATTTTGTACACTCAGCCCTGGCAAGGAGCATGCCCAGATGGAGAAAGGTGCCCTTGCAATGCTGATACACCCCGATACCACATGTGTTTTCCCAACAACCAGCAACCAGGCATCAAGATAAAGAAGACCACAGACACATAAATCCCAAGAAATGACCAATATTCACATGCACTAGTGCTTACTCTCTTGCTGCACGATGAGCACGGATTCTCTTTTCTGATTGAGAAATCAGTGCTCGGCAGTAGGTCGCTTTATTATCCCCATTTATAGATGAGGACCTAAGCCTCAAGACCTCAGGTAATTTACCCAAACTCAAACTCTAGTAAATGACACAGCACAGATTTGAATCTAGGCTGCCTGGCTGCCTTTGACCTCCACCCAGTCTTACTCTTAAAGACACAAGCCTGTGTCCTGGGGTAGCCACAAGAACAACAGTAAAGCCCTTTGATCTGGCGCTCAGCATAGGTTGACGTAATTCCATTTGGGCGCCCTCATTCTGAGCCTGTCCGACATGGAGTTTGACCATTTGGCCAAATCAGTCCCTTCTTTGATTAGGACTTTGGAGAAAAATGCTGTGGAAGAAAGCCATTGGGATCTGCAGCATGCAAGCTGCGGGGGCCTGACCCCCACCCAGGCGAGGAAAGTGTTTTATCACTGATTATCTAATAAAAAGCCAGTCAAATTTTAGGTTTAGATCTTATTGTTTTATATTTATTGTTTATTGATTGTATCGCTGTTTTTAAATTCCCTGCAGACAATATACCCCCTTGTTGTCTGCCTCCAGGGTGGACCCCTCCCACTCTCCACCCTAAGGATACCACTAGCGGAGAGTAAAGACTCTAGGAATTGCTTCCCCAATGCCCCAGCACCCCCACATCCCCACATTAGCCAGAGATCTTTGCTTTCATGTGGTTTATGTATTGGGGTTTTGACAAAGCTTTGGCTAGGAAACAGGTTCCACTACTAAAAAAGAATTTAAAACCATCCACCGAGATGTTCTTTCTAGAGTTCCGTCCGGTCTCGACATTTTATGGTTCTAAAACTGCTCTCCCCTAGGAGAACTGATTCAAAGCACTTATTTACATAAATGCACAGGTTCTCCTGAAGGCATTTTGGAACGAAGTGTGGACATTTCACACTTTGTGACAGTTATTCCTGACATGGGTCCTAACGACGATACGACCTTGTTTTAAAACAGAAAAAAAAAATTTTTACTCTGTGTTCACTATTTGCCAGGCACTGTGTTAGGGACAGGCATTTCAAGAAGGAAAAAGGAAAAATATGATTCTTGGTCTCATAGGGCTTGGGAATAGTGGGAGAAAAAGAGAGGGCAATGAATAATCCCAAACAAATATATAATTACACATTGAGTTAAGTGCTAAGAGGAAAGAGATCCTCATTTCTGTTGGAGAGGTCTAAGAAGAATCTTTCTGTTAAAGTAGTATTTCTTCAAAGACCTGGAGGAAGATTAGCCTTGGATGGTAGAGGAGCAGAGAGAAAGGCATTCCTGGAGGTGGGAACAGCTCATGCAACAACAGTGAGAAGGGAAATGAGCTAGAAGGGTCATGGGAATGCACGAGACAATGGGGCAGGCCAGGGGGCTGTGAGCAGGCCAGAGAGGCAGGTGAAGGCCACATCTAGCTAGACTCAAGAGGCCATGACAAGTATTGTGAAAGTCCCTGAAAGATTTTAAGCAAGAAAATGCCATGACCCAATTTTTATTTTAGAAAGACCCCTCTGGCTGTGCCATGAAGAACTGAGTCACTAAAACTTGCTGAATAATCCTAAAATATCTTTATCACAAAAATAGTGGCCTCCTTGAATCTCAGCGAGAAAGTTGTGAATTCAAGCTTCGGGGTTTCTCTGCGTCCACTCCAAGCCTTCTGTGCGCAAATCAAGTTCTGGGGGTCTAGAGCTTAGCAGATCATTGACATCACTCGCACGGAGTCCCATGCTACTGGGTGATGTGTCTCCCCCCTTCCCTTCCTCCACTGGGTGAATCATAGCTTTTGTCCAAAGTGGGTGGATCCTCCTGCCAGCTTCCACCCTCCCTGTCCCCATCAGAGGAGGCAGCTCTGCCAAGTCCCCCTTCAGAGTCAGGGACACCACCTGTCATGTGGCGTCCTCCACCTACTCGGACATCTGACAGCCTCCGTGACTCGTGAGCTGAGGAATTACGGATCATCAAAGCTAAAGGGACCTTAGAAACCATCCAGTCAGCCACCCAACTTAACAGACTCAGGGAGGAGGTGGAGGGTGCCCCTAAGGGCCACAGTTAGCTGGGGGCAGTGTCAGGACCAAGGCAAGCTGTAAGGGAGCTGCATGACTTAAACGGAGACATTGTAGGCATCGAAGGGTGCTCTGGGATGGGAATCCAGTGACTTCCTTCCCAGTCCCAACCCCAGAACTGGCCTGCTGTGTGACCTTGGGCAAGCTTCCTTCCTTGCTGAGCTGCCCTGCTGTCCCCTGAACCCTCAGAAGGACCCAGGGCTGCAGATGCTGAGGTTTGCCTGAGCTCTCACTGGCAAGAGCACAGCCCAAGGGCAAGAACCCAGAACTGGGTGGCAGAGGATGTTTGACAGGGCTCTGCAACAGCTCTCCTCCCAGCCGGCCTGAAGAACCTCCCGGAACTGTTGCCATCACAGGCCACCCCGCCCCCCACATCCCTACACGGGACGCTGCACCTCCACCTCACCATCAGCCCGGGGCCCTACCCAGCTCTGCCTTTCCTGATGAAAGTCCTCTCACCCCTGGCCATTCTCCACGCCCTCTCTCCCACGGGAACACACCCCTGTGGTTGCTTATCTTCCACACGGCCCGTCAGTCTGTGACCCCATCTCGGGGTGATGGTGATAGTGGTGACTAAGCCATCCATTCCCAGGGCATCTCCTAATTTCATCCTCCCCACTATACTACAGTTAAACAGCAAGAAAAATAGGTCTTCCATACGGGAAGATGGAAGCAAAAAGAGGTGCAAGATGTTGCCAAAAGCACTCAGATACATAGTGATGCCAACTGGGCTTCAACCTCATCTCCAGGCCAAGGCTGTACGTAATTCACTCTGCTGATAAAGCGTTCACATCCAAATGCCCCCCCCAACACACACCGAGATATGAGAACTCTGCCATAAACCCCAAGAGTGATATCTAGGAGAACATCCAGCAAGCTGCAGGATTACCGAGGGGAAGTTTCGGGGTGAAGGGAAACTTCAGCCGTGCCAGCAGGCAGCTGCCCGCTCGTCCTGTGCTCCGAGCTAGGCCTTGATGTTGCCTTAAGTGAAACACATCTTGGCCCCTAATCCAGGTGGCTTCACTTGCTGGCTATCTCCCTCTCCCCCTCTCCTTTTTTTTTTTTTTTTTTTTTTTGTGCCACTCAGTAATGTAAATTCATGCTTTGAAGAAGTCCATTACTTTCATGTGCAGCTCTAAGGGAATCATGCAGATGGCCCTGCGGGTCCCCTGCCTCTGCATTTGCCCATGCACAGATGAACACGTGCCCCTGCACCCACATGTGTGCACACGGAGGCACTGAAGAACCAGCAAATGCAAAAAAGGGCCAATGAAAGAAGCACCGTGTATAATGCTGTGTTTATACGACTGTGTATATAAGGGGAGGGGCCTAGTTTTGTGGCGCATAAACAGTGTCTATGGCGATGGTTATGGAATATGCAAGCGTCCCTCCTTCCAAGATGGCCTCTCTATGCTCTGAGGGTAAGTTTTAGCACTTCAGGGAGGGAATGGGTACTCCGTTTTCTGCAGTGGGTGCAGTATCCTCTGCACGGTGGTCCTTTGGCCACAGGTGTTGACCCCCGCCTCCTCTTTCCAAGGCACAGCTACCCCACAGTGGTCCCCCCACCTTGCCCGAGGTGCCTGCCGAGCACAGACACCAGACACAGCAGCCTGTCCCTGGTTCCCAGCTCAGGTTGCAGCCATCCCCTCCCCAGGCAGAAGAGGCTCAGGCTCTTCCACTCCTGTGAACCTCCTTCCTCAAAAAAAAAAAAAAAAAAAAGAAAAGAAAAGAAAAGAAAAAAGACCACTTCCCTCCTTCCTGTGGTCTTCTAGGGCGATGCAGATGATCCCCCCCAAAGGCCCAAGTCATGAACGTCGGCTCCCTTCCTGGAGTCACGGTGGGGAAATAGATGCCCATGCAAAATTAATAGCTTTTTCTGTAACTGGTCCTTTTTTCACAAATCTGTTTAAGAATCAGAGAAGAATCCAGAAGAATCAAGTGGAAGGTGAAGGTGGGGTGCTTTCTATTTCTGGTCTATGGATCGGTAACATAGCACAATTAAAAGATACGAATAAGGGGCCATTGTGGGAACGGAATGAAGTAAGATGATTCAGACAAACACTAAGTGCCATGCTCGGCACATAATTAGTGTGAGGTCGAATGTGTGTGTGTGTGTGTGTGTGTGTGTGTGTGTGTGTTCACGCACCCCCTCCAAGGCCCCTGTGGGCCTGTTAGATGGAACAGAAGGGGGACAGCCCTCGCCTTTTCTCTGACACAAGTGATTTTCGGAAGAAGCACTTCTCACCACTCTTCGGCCCGAGCTGAGATTATAATTAATTGCTCTTCCTCACTCAACCCAGATTTCTTTCTCTCATGCTCCAAACACTGGCAGCCTGTGCACTTCATTTTTTGTTTGGCCTGAGGGGCCATTTCCATCGGCTGAGGTGCCAAGTGCCCCTTTGCAGTGGCAGAGCTCATTAAATGCAGGGCCTGTCCTGGGCAGGTGCTTACGGAGGCCTGAGCACTCAGTGCTTCCAGAGTGGCCTGGCTCCAGCTGAGTGCAGGCAGGGGAGGGGAGCTGAGATCGGCCGACCCTGGTCACACTTACACACCCGGTGTTTTACGGCTAGACCTCCACTGGGATTTAGTCAAGATGTGACCTGTGTTTACCAAAAGTTGACGCCAAATCTAATATAAGTGCTTGCGTAGATGGTGGGATGAAAAGCATGTGGATTTCAGATCAAGAGACGCCCACATAGGTTTGGCTCTGACACATACTGGTTGTGAGACCTTAGGTAAGATTTCCCACCTGCCCTAACAAGGACAGGTGTTTTGCCTTTGCTCTTCCAAGCACTATGGGCGTACACATATCATAGAACTTTCTCCACTAACTGTAACTACCCATTTACTCATCTGTGTCTCCCCTAGACTCTGAGTTCTTTGAGGGCAGAGACCATGTCTTGTTCACCAATGTAATCCTTGTGCTTAGCGAGGTACCTTTACTTGAGGTGCTCCATGCAATACTTGGTGAGCGAATGAATAAGTTAATGATAGATGGATAGATGGATGAATGGAAGGACGGATGGATGGTTTTTTTCTCAAGTCTATACTCCCTCATCTGTCAAATAGCAGAAATACCATCTACTTCATAAAGATTTTATGGAGATTAAATGAAATGAGATTCACTAAACCCTTGTCACAATCCCTGGTATTTAAAAGATACTAAGCAAAAACTGCCTCCTTCCTGGTATCCATCCGCATTTGCCCTCAGGGTAACATGCTAACTTTCATAGATCTTACTTAATAGCAATTATTTATTTGTGAGCTTCCAACATTCTAGTAATTTACAAATGGCCAGAGTCAACGTTTTAAATGGCAAACCAGGCTATTTCACTTTTCCACTAAAACCCAATTGATGGTGCCCCAAAATCGGTGAGCAAAACAGGATCTCTCTCAATCAATTATCAAAATTCTCAGTGTAGTCCACAGAGTTCTGCCCAAGTTCACTGTCACCCATCTCTCCAGCCCTGGATGGTGCTACTCTGTCCCCCAGCAACACTGGCCTTATTTTACACACCAGGCTTAGGATACCCTGGACTACTTTCTCTTGGGGACCCCCATGTGTCTTACCTCTCCTGCCTGCAATGACTCTCCCCTCCTGGACTACATCAGGACCCCTTTTTTATAAATGCTCATAATTCCATCCATTTTTTTTCTTCATGAAACATAGTTTAAAACACATAAATATAAGCTATATCTCTGTGATCACATGATGAATGTCAGCCTCCAACATGGATTCGTCTGCTTTGCTCTGTCCCTGCCAACTAGCACATTTTCTGACACATTAAAAGGCATCAGTGAATATTTATTGAAGAGTGAAAACCCTGATCTTTCCCTACACCCTGCTCTCACACTCCTCTCCGGCCATATACACTTAGCAGCAAAGGCATGCGTGTCTTCCTTTCCATCCTACATTTTGGGATTATCCATTGTACTTTTGCTCCCCAGCCCAATGTGTTTCCTGACAAGCTATAACAGGAGCCTGTACTGAGGGAAGCTCAGCATTCATAAGTCTTGGGGAACTTTCGTATTCAGATCCAGTCTCCCGCCAGCACACCAGCTATTGGCTCCCACCTACCTCCCTGTGCTGAGTTTACCTGCTTTCTCCCTTCAGATCACGGCGATTATATCCCAGGAGTCTTTGGAAGTGGAAATAGGCAGCCAAAGTGGACATTATGGAGACGTTTTATCTTAGATCAAGTCATGCTGGAGAGAGGTCATGTCCCTACAGGGAACTTCCTGGTCATAAGATTTTTTCACTTTTATTTTATTTTTTTTTAACTTATAAAGACTTTTTGGGGCCTGGGCTCTTAGAAAGAGATAGTTATTTATGGCATGTCACTTTAAATCAAAGATTAAAACCTCCCCTAGGTTTGGAAGCATAGTCCCTGCACGGTATAGAGGGAAGTGTGTTTACAGACAGGCAGACTGGAGAGCTGGTCCGAGTCTCATCTCCTTTCAGTGACTGTCTCTTTGTCATTAAGTGGGAAGAGTTGTGTATATCGTATCAATAGTGTTGATATTAAATGTGACAGTGCATGTCAAGGGCACATGCTTTCTTACACGGTTTGGATTTGGTGAATTCCTTGAGAAATTTTGAGATGACAGAGCTGGACAAATTGGGTGAGGACCATCCAAACAACTTCCTTCTGGGTTTGGTCAGAGCTCCTGCCATCCGCTGGAGCAAAAGCTTGCATTTGAGAGTTAGTCTTGCAATCCAAGTCACTTGAATTAGACCAGAAGTGAAATCTAATTCCAAAGTGGAATTATATGTTATTTGCCCTGAGAAAATTATATAAGGAGTTACTTAAGGTACACATGCACATCTAGAAAGATCATTCTTCAAATTACTCACCCATGTGTCTCCAATGTGCATTGAGACTTGACATCTATTCACTTGAATTGTCTCTCTAAGTTGACATTTGTCTCCATTCCTGCAGGCATTCCCCCAACTCAGGCTTCAGCCACTTATTATGTTGGGCATCTAACCAGATGCTATAGGTCTTCAAACCTCTGGCTGGGTTTCGGCACCAGTCTCCCAGCCAGCCCCCCAACCCATGCCAGTTCCCCTTTCATGAGCTGTAAGAACCACCTTCCAAAAATCCTCTTCTCATATGGTCCCTGCCCTATACTCTACTGCCTATCAACACGTAATGTCAGCTCTGACTTTAGTCCAAACCTCATGGAGTTGAAGACCCTCCAAAATGTGACTCTTTCTGCCCCCTGCAACCCATCCAAACATCTCCCAATGCTTTCTACCCACCAGTCAAGTCCAAATTATCTTTCTTATCTCAACAAACAAGTCATGCTGAAGCTTGCTCTGCACCTTGGCTTACTTTCTGACCTTTCCCAAAATATATTCTCTTGTTATTTGCCGTTTGTTGAAATGCATTTATGGATTCACATCTCACCCCCTCCTTTCCTAAATCTTATCAATACCTTCTCTAAGATCCCCTTCCCATTCTTCAAGATCAGTGCGAATCCTGCCTCATCCAGGAGGGCTTTGTTAATCTCTCTTGCTCACACTGACCTCGCTTCTCTGAACTCCAAATACATTTATCATTAGTCAACGTTATTTTTCTCAAATGATCCATACACTGCTTTGTTTTGGTTATTGTTGTTTGTGTTTTCGAAATGAAGATGACTGCTGAGTTTAGCCCTGATATGCCAACTTCCTAGGCAGTTACTGGCTGGATCTCATGAGTCTAGGGAGAAGTTTTAAAACCGACTGATAAGGAGAAAGCTACCTCCTCTTCCTATGCCCCTGCCCATCTGCTCACTCCTCTCCCAGTCCTGCCCAAAACATTAATTGCAGCTTTTTTTTGCTAGTGGACAGGGTTACTAAATAGAAAATTCTACGCCATGTATGGCACCCCTTTTTGCCTTTCCTTGTGGATGGTCAGTTAGATGCTTACCATTGCAGGTAGCTGATTTGGGGTGACTTCCTGAGTAGATCCAGCCATGTCTCTCTTCTTGCTCCATCTCCCTCCTGCCCACAACAGGATGAGTAGTCAGAATTTCTGACTGGCATAAGGAGGTGACTTGAGGCAGATTTCAGGGTCTCATTCTAACTGTTAGCCCCACCCCTCACTATCTGATAGAGTTACCCTTTTAATAGAGATCACAGAAATTGATGTCAGAGTAGCATATAGAGGTCATCTTTTCCAACCTTCTCACTGGATACGTGATAAAATGATTACTCAGAGGAAGTATGGTATTTCTGGAGGTCCCAGAGCAAAGCATAGACAGGATCTGAGTCCAGATCCCTTCTCCTCTTTTTATCCAGCTCTCTTTCAAGGACACCATGTTCTGGGGTACAAGATGGGGAGATCTTTGTTTGACTCCCATACCTGATTCTCACCAGGCAGACACTCTCTGATGCAAAAGATAACATATTAAATTTATAAATGCCACTTTATTTCCACGTCACTTGTGCCATTTGTGAAAAGAAAAATATCATGTTTCTGGGAAGGTAATAAACACTTGATGGTATGGCATGGGTACATTGTGAGCCAACGGAAATCCTCTTCTGTCCCTGGAGGCTGGGCATGGATTCCAGCTCCTTGAAGTGCCCAAGGATGAGTTGGGAGTGGGATCATACACAACATGGGCTGGAGGGCCACAGAATGTTGCCTTAAAGGAATTAGGGAAGGAATCTGGAGATAACACTTGCCATTAGCTTCCCCAGCTCCAACAGCATCAGGCATAAAACTCGCTAGATCCAAAATGAAATGCTGGATTTAAAAAAGAAAAAACTAAAGTGACACAAAACTAATGGCCAAAAGCCACTTGCTGTTATAACTTGGACTTGGACTCACAAATGATTTAATTCCATCTAAAGCTCAGCTAAAATGTTGCCACTTCTACAATACCTTTCTCAACCCTCATTATCAAGACAAATGGTTACACCGCCCCCATGTTGTCATAGAATGTATTAATATTGCCCTGTTGGCTTGTGTGTCATGTGATTTAACTATTTATGTATTTGTCTGTCTTTCCCAATAGATTGAGAGACTTTTTGGGACAGGAGCTCCCTTAATACATATTTCTATCTCTTACAGCCAGGATGACAAGTGTGCGGTCTGCTACCTTTACCTCACTCTTTGCTCTAGGCAGACATTGATAATCAATCACAGCATTCTTTACCTTGGTGCTTGGAAATGGCCTCAGAACCCTTCATAAAAAAGCCCTTCAAGCTGCTTCTATTGATTAATCAGAGTTTTGATGCAAAAGAAACTTATTTGTTATGTCTATTTATTACAAGTAGCATAGTGGCTCACACAGCGTTGGTGTTCAGTCAATATTTGTTGAGTTGAAATAGCTCCCGACAGGCATATACCAAAAAAGGGTCTAGGAGATTGGTGGATAGGGGAAGGGTGAAATGAGCTAGGACAGAGAGGGGCCACAATCATTAGGACCTTGGGTCTAGGTTAAAGGGAGGAGAGTGGTCCAGGACACACTTTCCTGTTGGTATAGCAACCTCGGGATATAGGATCATCACACTGAACTGTGCATGGTAGAATCGGGTCCAAGGCAGAGTGACATTCAGGTCATTCGGGGACAGACAATCAGACTGTTCTGGCAGGACCACAGCTTTGCTCATGGTGGCAAAGACAAGAGACACTCTAGAAGCATTTGTTAAAGGCCTGCAAATGAAATCTGAATGCTCTGCATCTGGCACAGATTAAATGAATGAATAATCCAAAGTGGCTCCAGGGTCCTTCTCTCTAAACCTCATATGATCTCTTTATCATGTTGTCTTTTTATCTCCAAACCTAATGTTTTGTTCTTTACTTATTCTGGGTTAACCAATCCCTTCAATTTTCTTTCCTGGTGGTTTACTTAGCTAATTAAGAGTGATCCCACCAGGCAGAAACTTGAGTTCACAATAAATCAGGCATCATTAGCCATTGATGGAGGGGCTTCCTTCGGTCAGCTGCTCACTATACAAGGGGAAATTTGGTGTGAAGAACAGTCAATCACCACTTCCCTTGGTGGCTTGGTGTGGGCAGATTAGTCTGAGCTAGATAGAGATAGAGGCATTGTTAGCTCTCATACTGGAGAGAGCTACATACATCTCTTCAGTGTAGGGAAGGATCCACGAGAGAGTCTGAGAACCACCAGAACAGGGCATAAAGTCAGGAGGTCAGTGCAAGGGACTGAGCAGAGAGTAGAACAGATTCTGGTGCAAGGGGAAGTTAGGGTAGGAAATGCTGTTGAGTTTCAAAGATATTCTTGAATCTATGATTTGATCTCCTTTATCAATTCTGGAAAATCTCTGGTCATTATCTCTTCTAATATTTCTTCTTTTCTAATTCTCTGCTTCTGGGACGCCAATTGCATCATTTGTTATTGTCTTACATGTATCTTGTTTGGTTGTTTTTCCTCCATGTGCTTCAGGTTGTAGAATTTCTATTGATTTATTTTTGAATTCACTGTTCCTTTATTCAGCTGTGTCAGGTCTGCTGGTAGGCCTACCCAATTAATACTCTCTTTTAGATATTGTACTCCAGTTTTAGTGTTTACTTGGAATGATTTTAGAGATTCTCTTTCTCCATTAAATTTCTCATTTTTTATCTATCTTTTCATCCTACATTGCATTACTACATAGTTATCATTTTTAAATCATTACCTGTTAATTCCAAAATCTGGGTCACCCATGGATCTGCTTTTATTGACTATTTTTTCCTCTTATTTATGGATAGTGGTATCCTGTTCTTTTGTGAACCTCAAAATTTTAATGTATTCCAGATATTGTAATTGAAACAACCATAGAGAGTGGAGTAAATATTATTTTACCCCAAAGAGACCATAGCCAACTCAAAGAAAGCTAGAATAGGGGCTGATAAGTTCAATTAAATTCAGTTACGAGTTGGGATTGGTCACATCTGGTTTAAGCTTTCTTTAGTTTCAGTTCACCTCTGACTTCAAATGTCTAAAGTCAAGATTTATCCTGTGTGTATTACTGGCCCCTCTCTCTAGCAGGACTGTGAGCTCTGAGGACCAGTGAAGAGAGATTGCTATCATTCCAGCCCGCCCTCAACCTTCTGCGATGCCACCATGCATTCAGCCAAAGCCCTATGGGGAAGAATCAATAGAAAGAGAGAATTAATGGTGTGTTTTGGAAGGTGGGGTCCTACAGTTATCAATTCATCATACCAGGTCATGGGATTACAAAAAGCTTTGTTGGCTTATTATTAGCCCACCCAAGATCCTCTGCCTATGAAAGGCATAACCTTCTACCTTCTCTGGCTTAACCATGGCAGATGCTGGCAGGAAGAAAAGCAGACTCTCTTTTCTGCTATTCTAGAAGGACTCAGCTCTTTCTGAAATTTAATTCTTTGTGTTCATTTTCCTCAAAGATCTTAAAAGATATATGATATTTCCTGTTAGTTTTGGTTGTGAGAGCAATAGTCTATCTTGAAGTACCACACCCCAAACAGAAGCAGAATTCTCTCTGGTTATCATTATGGTCATATTCTAGGACCTCCTCATGAGGGTGACTGGGTTGCTTATATTTATTCTTCCCTTGTGAGGTTTGGCTGCAGTTGATATTTTTGGTAGGATCTGAGATGATCCCAGTGTATTAGTTATTGCTGATAACAACTATCAAATTCTTTGTAGCATGCAATAAGCATTTATTTTCTTCTTCATAAACCTTTGAGTTGGTTGTGGTTCCGTTGGGATTGTCTGGGCTTGGCCTTGGGCTAAGGGTTGGGTTCAGGTATCATCCACATGCTCCATTATTCTTTTGGCTACCTGCAGAATGCTCTTCTTAGGATGGGTCAAAGAAAATCAATAGGACCATGATATATAAGCAAGTTTAAAGTCTCTGTTCATGTCACATTTGCTTATATTCCATTAGCCAAACCAAGTCACCATGCCAAAGTTAACATCAATGGGACAGGGAAGTAGATTCCACAAACAGAGGAGAGCACTGCAAAGACAAACCAGGTGGATACAGTCCTATTACAGGAGAATAAAGATTTTGAAAACATAATCCAATCTCTCCTGAATTGTGTCATGGTAGGAAAATCAAGGCACAGCTGCATTAACAAGAGACTAAAGAAAGCTTTAAGCCTCTCATGTCCATAAAAGGAATCCTTGACATTTTTTTGCATTAACCTTTTTATATTGAGAACCCATATGACATCTCTCACCCAAGAGAGAGGAGAAGAATAGATTTGAGACAGACAAAGCCAGGATGCTGACCTTGCTCCAGTTGGAAATGTTCCTCTCACCTGTTCTTCCTGATTCAGATGCTAATGGACAAATGAGTCTGTTAAGGAAAAAGAAAACCAAGTGCCTCATGAAACAAACAACAGAACCACAGTCGCCCAAAAACTAACAGCACTGCTGCAATTGGTAGCATATGTCTCTATCTGTCCCTTAGAATTTGCCCTACAATAGTAGTACGTGAACTTTAGCAAGCAGCATTATTACCTGGAAGGCTCATTAATCACAGTCCTGGACCCCAACCCCAGTGTTACTAATTTAGCTGGTCTTGGGTAGGACCCAATGATTTTCATTTCAAACAAGATTTCAGGTAATGCTGAGGCTGCTGGTTTGGGACTACAGTCTGAGAACTCCTCCGGTAGATCATAAACGCTCCAAAGCAGAGACATTTCATGCATTCTTCTGAAGACTGTGGGAAGGCTCTCCTTCACCCCTGAGCTGCCTTGACATTCTGCCAGTGCTCCTGAAGGCTGAGGATTTTCATAAGGCAAAATGTATGAAGCTGTAGCCCATGGAGCTAGTTAGCCCTGTGTTAGGATCGTTGAGTTCTAATCCATTTGTTCTATTGACCTATTTTGTAGCAAGTCGTTTTTACCTCTCTGGGTCTCAGGTTCCTCAAGTGCTAAAGAAAATCCAAGCTTTGGATGACTCAGTTGACTTAACTGGCTTTTAAGAAATCCTTTATTTAAAAATTATATAATTTTATGGTATTATTATCAGTAGCTCCATGACCTTGGGTCATTTACTTAAACTCTACAAGCCTCAATTTTTCATCTGTAAAACAGATAAAACAATTGTATCTACCCCAGAGAACCAATGTGTGTGAGGATTCAATGAGATAATGCATGCACAAAACTTGGGACAGTGCCTGGCACTAGTCGATGGTTAATAATTGTGTCATTATTGTTTATTATTACTATTACTTAGCATATAGAATTTCACTCAGCACTTTGGAATTCGAGGAGAGGGAGAGAGACCACTTCCAGAGGGAAGACAAGGGGAAATTTCAAGAAGAAAGGGACATTTGAGCTGGGTCATAAATATCAAGATTGGGATTTGTGGATATTTTGGCAGGGAGGGATGGGCAGTTTAGGCAGGGAAGCAACATGAATTTGGGCATGAAGCAGGGAAAATACAGGTTGTGACTAGTGATTAGGAAGAAGCTAAGTGTGGTGTTGCATTTGTAAAGTAATATAGCAAAAACTAGTAAGAGCCTGGAACAAAAGCAAGATAAGGGAGACCATGGTTTACAAGGCAAAAGACTTTGGACTTGATTTAGGAGACAACGAGGAAAAATAACATTTAGAGAAGAAAGTGATCATTGGATTTGGTTTTAATCTGAGCCCCACCATTTCAGATATTTTTGATCTTAGGTGGCCACTTTGACATCTGAGATTCAATTTCCTTATTGTAAAATGGAGAATATATGTACACACACACATCATAGCACTGTCGTGGGGGTTAAAGAAGAATATATACTTGAACTTACTTTTGTGGTGCTCTGCACATAGTGGACCCTGAGTTAATGCTTTAAAAAAAAAAAGCAAAGTTATTTTGAAGCAATTTAAATTTACAGAAGAGTTGCAAAGTTAGTACACTGACTTCCTACATATTTATCATCTTGCTTCTTCCTGTCTTCTTAACATCTGATATTCTGATGGTATATTTTCAAAACTGAAAGATTAACATGAGTTAGTAATATGAGCGCTATTTACTAAACCACAGACTATTTGGATTCTGCCAGTTTTTCCACTAATGTCCTTTTTTCTGTTCCAGAATCTGAGGTAGAACAGCAGGTTGTTTTAACTCATCACTTCTCCTTCATCTCCTCCGATCTGATAGTTTCCTGTTCTTTCTTTGCCTTTCATGACCCAGACATATTTCAACAGCACTGTTTGGGTATTTGGAGAATGCCTCTGAATTTGAGTTTGTCTGACTCTTATTTATGATTAGACTACAGTTAGTTATTTGGAGGAAGAATATCAAAAAGTTGATTGTATCATATCAGGATATACACAAAGCCGGCCACATAATTTTCTGGGCACAGTATAAAATGAAAAAGTGAAGTCCCTTTTTAAGAAAAGGGAGAAAAAAGTTTAAAGGTACTAACATATAAAGTTTTTCTTTTTCCTCCACCATTTCTCTCAACTTGTTACACTGGTTTTCTAAGATTTTATTTATTTATTAGTCAGATAGAGTGACAGAGCACAAACAGGGGGAACCCGCAGATAGAGAAGGAGAGGCAGGCTCCCCGCTGAGCAGGGAGGCTGATGCAGACTCAGTCCCAGGATCCTGGGATCATGACCTGAGCAGAAGGCAGATGCTTAACCAACTGAGCCACCCAGGTGTCCCTACACTGTTTTTCGGTTTGGGTTTGTCTTGTTTTGTTTTGCTACTTCTATGATAAGTCTAAAAAAAGAAAAAACTATTTTAAATGATTAACACGAATTTTATTATCTTTATATTATGTAATGGCCATTTTAAGTACAAATATAAGGTGTACTTAATATGTATGCAGAAATTAATTTGTATGGTCTTTTAAGAGACTTTTAAGGTCTCTTCCAATCTAGCATTTAATTGTATGCAGAATCATTGGAATTACACAATTTGTGTTTTGAAGCTTGCACATGCATGTGTTTTATTCCTATGCCATTCATTGCCTTCTTCTCCGTTCCAAACAAGTTCCTGTTTGAACAGGAAGTGTAGCTTCTAAGGGCAATCAGTGTCCCTGCCTCCTCAGTCACAGATGTAATACACTTACCCTGTACTTGCTTTGAGCCTTGCTGGACTTGCATGCATCGTGGGTCCACTGGAACCCTGTGCTCCCGGGGAATCTGAAAACTAGATGCGAAGAATGGTGGCCATGCATGCCGCACACATCTCTTCTGCTCGCATGCCTGCTCCACTTCCCATAGCATTTAACTGACAACACACATGTTCAGAAATAAAATTATTAAGAATTTCAATATGCCAAAAGCAGAACATTAGATCAAGGGCAGGACCCTTCTGAGCATGGAGCCCTGTGTCTACACAGGTTGCACATCTGTGAAACCAGCCCTGGCTACATGATTTTAATGTTACTGTTGCTCTTAACCTTAATCGTTTGATTAAGGGGGTGTTTGCCAGGTTTCTCCATTGCCAAGTTAGCCTTATTCCCTTGCCATACTCTATTTGTGAGAAGCAAATCACTAAGTCCAGGCCATATTTAGGGAGAGGGGAATGAAGCTGTGTTTCCTGGAGAGAGGAGTGTCAAAAATTTTGTGGACATGTGTTAACACTACCACAGTCACTAATAAACATTTTGGAGTAGCTAATGTTTTTTGAATCTCATAACCCAAGGGCCAATTTTGGAATCTCATGACCCATATCTTGCCTCCAGTTCTGCGATATGATGAGTCTGGCAGAAACATTATAAAAGAGTGAGGCAAATCTCCCGTCACTGTGAATGCTGGTCTCCCACCAGTAAGAGACCCTAGGCCTTGGGACTGACCTGGATGATAGGGAAACTGACCCTCTACCCAGGAACTGCACTGACTGACTTTCCTTGGAAAATCTTTCCCTTCAGAGGCTGTGTGCAGCATGGGGCGAGGTGGAGTGCTATGCATAGCATGCTCTCCAAGTAGATGACCAGGAGTAAACAATTATCAACCCATGGTGCTGGGAGCTCCAAGCCCTCTCATCACCCTTGGCGTGCACAGTATCTCTGACTACCCGCAGTTCCCCACTTTTGGCAGATGCTGTCTGCACAAGACGCTGAGTGCAGGCGAATTATTTCCACTACTTCCTGCTAATTTCAGCACTGCTTTCATCCAATGCTCTCAAAACTCTTAATCAACAGGAATATGCTAACCTGAGACTGGGTCACAGAGGGACAGCCTGGAGATCGGGGGGGATGGGGGACAGCTGCTGCCCTCTCTCTGAAGAGGATTGATGTGGATACCATCATGCTTGTTGACAGGAGGAGGGAGGAGCCGGACTTTTAAGGTCTCTTCCAATCTGGGAAGGCTATGAATACTGCCACCAGCTGAGAGTGATTCTCCATGCTTTATTCATCACAAAAATGACGCAAATCCAGTAAAGCAGCTCTCCCGAAGGTAGGTGGCCACTAAACCAGGCATCCAGACACTTAGCACTCTGAGAACACTTGCTGAGGAAAGTCCTTGAGTTGTTTTCTTTTTTTTTTTTTTTTAAGGTCATTTGAGGGATAGATGGGGGAAAAGCATAGTGCATTTGGTAGTGCATAGGAATAGACTAAAGGGTTTTAAGTTCAAAAGAAGTGAGCTGTGATTATCTGGAAAAGCTACTACAATTCTAGATTGTATTAATAGAAGTAAAATGTTTTAGGTAAGAGAAACAAGTCCTCTCTCGGGGTTAATCAGAGCTTACCTGAGCCACACTGTTCCATTCTTGTGATACGTAGGAGGGGAGGAGAAGCTGACGATTCTCGGAGAAAGGTACCCCAGGGCGCCTGGGTGGCTCAGTTGGTTAAGCGACTGCCTTCGGCTCAGGTCATGATCCTGGAGTCCCGGGATCGAGTCCCACATCGGGCTCCCTGCTCAGCAGGGAGTCTGCTTCTCCCTCTGACCCTCTTCCCTCTCGTGCTTTCTATCTCTCATTCTCTCTCTCTCTCAAATAAATAAAATCTTTAAAAAAAAAAAAAAAGAAAGAAAGGTACCCCAGAGAGCGAAGGGTCTCAGAAGCATGCAATTGGAAAAACCCCTGAAACGAGGAGGCTTGTGAAGCCTGAAACATTAGGGACTCACAGACTTAAAGACTGTTATCATTAAGGATGGAATTTGATGTGAAAGAAGTTTCGAGAAGTTAAGAACAAGTTCTAGTGTGGCAGTGACAGAGATTTCTGTCTTGGCATGTAAGGAAGATCTTTCTGACAACCAGAGCTGAGCGGTGAGGGGAGTGGATCTGGCCACATGTTCATCAGAGGTGGCCTGAAATGATATAGTCTATTAATGATGCTGAAAAGGGATGTAAAAAACGGCAGGTGGCCCAGCCGTAACTGGAAAATCTCAACATTGCACAGCGAGTGGTTTTGTCCATATTCATCTCTAGATGTAAGACCAATTCCAATCAAGAT
The DNA here is from genome assembly GCF_037043125.1 of Eumetopias jubatus. Lineage (NCBI taxonomy): Eukaryota > Metazoa > Chordata > Mammalia > Carnivora > Otariidae > Eumetopias > Eumetopias jubatus. The sequence goes on along the minus strand of NW_028274821.1, from coordinate 80,184,797 downwards.
CTTACTAGGGCTGTTTTATTTTTAAAGTTTTGAATTATACAGCAAAGTTGAAATAACTTTTTAGTAAATACCAGTATACCCCACCTGGATTTTATCACTGACAAATTCTATGATAGCCTTGAGATATGATTCATATATCATACAATTCATATATTAAAAGTATACAGGTTGATGCTTTTTATTGTGCAACCAGCACCACAAATGATTCCCAAATATTTTTACCATTCCTTCCCAGAAAACACCATACCCATCACCTATTGCTCCCTTTCCCACTCCTACCTCCCATGTCCTTTCCATCATCCCCTAGCTCTGGAAAACCAATAATCTACTTTCTGTCTCTATAGATTTGCTTATTCTGGACATCTCATATAAACAGAATCATATAATAGGTGACCTTCTGTGATTAGCTTCTTTGGTTTAGCATTATGTCTTCAAGGTTCATCCATGTTGTAAGATGCATCAGTACTTCATTGCTTTTTATTACCAAAAAATATTCCATTGTATGGATATGCCACATTTTATTTACCCATTCATCAGTTGATGGCCATATGGATTGTTTCCACTTTTTGGCTATTTTGAATAATTCTGCTCTGAACATTTGTATACAAGTTTTTGTGTGGACATATGTTTGCATTTCTCTTGGGTATATCTCTAGAAGTGGAATTGCTGGGTCATAGTGTAACTCTATGTTTAACCTTTTGAAGAACTGCCAAGCTATTTCAAAGTATCATTAACATTTTATTATACTTGTTTTACTACATATCTTTCCTTCCATTAATTGATTCTTTTTTTGCATTTCAAAGGAAACTGCAAGCATCAGTCACTCTGAAAACTTCAGCATTCATATCATTAACAGGACTCAATATTTACTTAACTTTTTCCTTCTATTGTAAAATTTATGTACAAGGCAATGCACAAATCTTGAGGTATGCACTGACACTTGACAAAAGCACTTACCTATAATCCAAGCCCCTCTCAAGATAAAGAACATCCCCATTTTTTCCAGAAAGTTTCCTCATACCCATAACCAATCACTAAACTCACCATTTCCCCAGATGCAACCACTGTTCTGATTCTTTTCCACTATAGATTACATTTGCCTGTTCTAGAATTTTATATAAAATAACTCATACAGACTGCACTTTTTAAAGTAAGACTTCTTTCACTAAACCTAATGTTTAAAGCTATCACTAATTCATTCCCTTTAATGCCTGCATAGTATTCCACCCCATGGACATACATTATTTTGTTTCTCCATTGACCATTTGATGGACGTTTGGTTCAGATCCAGTTTTGGCTATTGAGAATAATGCCACTGTGAATGTTCATCGGCAAGTCTTTCTGTGGGCATATTCTTTTATTTCTTAGTATTGCACTTGCTGGATCACAGGGTACATATGCATTTATCCTTTTCAGAATCTGTCAGAACTTTTCCCCACAGCAATTGTACCATTTTAGACTCCCATCAAGAATAGAGTCTGGTTGCTCCACATCATTGTCAGCATCTAATGTCCCCAGTATATATAATTATAGCCATTTTGGTAGCTATGTAGCTATAGCTTTTTGTGGTTTTAGTTTGCATCTCCATGATGTCTAATGATATTGAGCACTTTATCATTTGCTCTCATTGGTCATTTGTATATTTCCTTTTGTAAAGGGTATGCAAGTATTTTGACTACTTTTTATTGAGTTGTTTGCCTTTTAATTATTGAATTATAGGGATTACTTATATAACCCTGAATAACAGTCTTTTCTTATATTTATGAATATTTTCTCTTAGTCTATGGCATGTCTATTCATTTTCCAAACGGTGTCTTTTGCAGAGAAGAATTTTTAAATTTTGAGATCTTATTTGTCACAACTTTCCTCCTATGGTTACACTTTCTATGACCTGTTTAAGAAACTTTTGCTTATTCCCAATCATAAAAATAATCTCTTATATTTACTTTTAAACAGTTTTATGGGTTTAGCTTTTATGTTTTAATCTATGATCCATGTCAAGTAAATTTTGAGTGAGGGTCGGGGTTCAATTGGTATTTTTCATATGAATATCCAATTATTTTAGCACCATCCGTGGAAAAGACTCCTTTTAACATTGTGTTTGCTCTGGTTCCTTTATTGAAAAACAGATGACCATAAAAGTGTGGTCTATTTCTGGACTCTCTATTGTATTAACCTGTTTGTCAGTTCCAATGCCAGTACCATAGGGTTTGATAATTTAGGTCTTCTATATTCTTCTCAGCAATGTTTTTTTTAGTTTTCAGGGTAGAGGTGTTACATATGTATTGGTAAATTTTTTCCTATGGATTTTACATTTTGATGCTATTATAAGAGAAATTGTTTTTGAATTTTATTTTCTAATTACATAGTTGTGTGCATAACAATACAGTTGACCTTGTATCCTGTAACCTTACTAAATCCATTTAATCCCTTTAATAGTAGCTTTTTAAATTCCTTATGTTTTCTTTATAAATAAACATGTGATTTCAAATAGTTTGATTTCTTCTTTTCTGATTTTTATGGTTTTTACATCTTTTCATATTATTGCACGTGGTTAGGATTTCCAGCACTAAAAGCAGTGGGAGTGGGAATTCTTACCTTGTTTCTGATCTTAGTGTTCAATATGACACTATTAAGGATGATGCTATCTGTAAGTTTTACAAATTCCCTTTATTAGATGGAAGAATTCTCCCTCCCTTCTTCATTAGCTGAGTAGCTTTATCATAAATTGGTGCTAGATTTTGTAAAAATGCTTTTTCTGCACCTATTGAGTTGACGATAGGGTTTTTCTCTTTATTCTATGAATACAGTTAATTGTATGCATTGATTTTTTAATGGAGGTGAAATTCACATATCATAAAATTAATCATTTTAGGGTGAACAATTCAGTGAATGTAAAACCAACCTTGCATTCCTGGTATAAGCCCCTCATGCTCATGATAAATTATCCTTTTTAGATATTGCATTTGATCTACTAATACATTGTGAAAGATTTTTGTGTCTATCTTCATGAAGAAAGCCAGTCTATAATTTTCTTTTCTTATAATGTCTTTATTAGTTTTGGTCTAAGGTTTATACCAATCTCATACAATGCACTGGGATGTATTCCCTCTTCCTCTGTGATTTGAAAGACTTTGTGTCATACTGGTATTAATTCCTTCTTAAATATTTAGTAGAATTCACTAAAGAAACACTTCTGAGCCAAGAGTTTCTTTGTGATAGGTTTTTACATAAAGGATTTAATCTTGATAATAGGAGATTCATATTTCTGTTTACAACTCGCATTCTGTTCACAATTAAGGAAATTACATTCGAAGCACAATTGAGTTAAATTATTTTTCATTAAGTTGAGCAGGCCTTCATACTGTATCTGTATCTACTAGGCAGATGATACCAGCAAAAACTGTATAAATCGACTTTGTCTTAATCTTTACAGCAAATATTGATATATTTTCTGAGGTCATTGTCAGTTCCTTGTACATGGTGGTAGGCAGGAGGGTAGCCCATGTCTCATTAAGAAGAAACCCAAAAGAGATCATCACTGCTCCCTGCAGTGAGGGTGGTTATATTAATTTTCTGTTGCTAGTGTAACAAATTGCCCCAAACTTAGTGGCTTAAACAACACAAATTTGTCATCTTACGGTTCTGCAGGTTAGAAGTCTGACATGGATCTCACTGGGCTAAAACGAAGACATAGGCAGGGCTGTACTTGTTCCTGAAAACCCTAAGGGAGAATGCATGTCCTTGCCTGTCCCTTGTCTCATGGCCCATTTCCCCATCTTCAAAGCCAGCAACATTCACTCCCACTGGCCATCATTCTGTGTACATGGCTTCTCTGATCATAGCTGGGAAAGATTCTCTGCTTTGAAAGATTGATTTTATTAGATTGGGCCCACCTGAATGATGGAAGATAATCTCCCCATCTCAAGTCCTTAAGCATAATCACATCTGCAATCTCCCTTTTGTCACAGGGGTTAACACATTTCCAGGTTCTAAGGATTAAGACATGACATCTTTGGAGAACCCTCATTCTGTTTGCCACAAGGAAGCTTCTTGCTGGCTCAGTAGGACCTTACTCTATTTGGATGGTTTTGTGTGCAAAAACACTTGTGCTGACAAATCTTGCCCTTCCAGTGAGGAGAACACTACACATCCCTTGCTGCTTTGTCTAGCCATCCTCATGCAATTAGGTTTGTATTCTTGGGGCACCGGAGTGGCTTAGTCAGTTAAGCATCTGCCTTTGGCTCAGGTCATGATCCCAGAGTACTGGGATCAAACCCCGAGTCAGCCTCCCTGCTCATGCTCTCTCTCTCTCTCTCTCTCTCAAATAAATAAATAAAATCTTTTAAAAATATATCTAGTTTGTATTCTTTAACATTCAAGGAACTCCCGTCCCTTGCCTGTGCCTATTGACATCTGCTCCTCATAATAATCCTTGTGACAACTATGTAACCATTCAGCTAATAAAGAATAATAAAAAAAACAACTTTAAAGTTGATGGTATTCTGTGTTGCTAAGAACTTGGAGAAATCCACTTCTATATAATGTTGGTGAGTTTATATATTGTATCTGGCTTTATTTGGAGGGCAGTATGGTTTTAATCTATCAGAATTTCAGAAATGTGAGCATTCTTCAACTCAGCTATTTCTTAGGGGTCTATCCTACAGAAAACATTCTCACATTGCACAAAGGCAGGTTCAAAGATGTTCTCTTCAACATTTCATTTGTTAAGGCATATCCAGAAGAATTGCTATGATCATTAAATTAGCAGATGTTAAATATATTCTGGTAGATTCACACTTGGGAATAGGACAGATTTTAAAAGACTGAAATAGATCGACATAGAGCAAAATGAAAAGACCAAGATACAGCAAAGTAAAAGAGCAAACTACAACATGAAATAATATGATCATGTGCATGTGTGTGTGTATGCGTGTGTGTATAGTCATGAAGAGACTTGGAAAGATACAGGCAACATTTCAACAATGATTTGCATTGTAAGGAGAATTGAATATGGAGCCTGATATAAGGGTTTTGAAGGCAGACTTTCATTTTTACTTATAATTTATAAGTATTTTTAAGTATTATTATATGTATTTTTAAATGAGGGACTTTTTAATGGCTGAATAAAAGAGAAAAAACAAATCTGTCTTTATTTCCAAGATTTGAAGATTCTGTGGTTTCCATATTTTCTTTTTCTCCCCTCTATGTTTTTTTAGTTTCAAAGGTAGAATTTTGTGATTCATCAGTTGCATATAACACCCAGTGCTCATTAAATCATATGGCCTCCTTAATGTCCATCACCCAGTTACCCCACCCCCCCCACCCACCTCCCTCCAGCAACTCTCAGTTTATTTCCTAGAGCTCAGTGTCTCTTTGGGTTTGCCTCCCTCTCAATTTTTATCTAATTTTATTTTTCCTTCCCTTCTCCTGTGTTCATCTGTTTTGTTTCTATTCCACATATGCGTGAATTCATAGGGTATTTGTCTTTCTCTCACTGACTTATTTCGCTTAGCATAATACCCTCTAGTTCCATCCACATTGTTGCAAATGGCAAGATTTCATTCTTTTTGGTGGTTAACTAATATTTTCTCCCTAAATTATAGAATCATTAAAAGATCTAATCCAGAGGTACAGAATCGAGATGAACCATGAGAGACGATGGACTCTGAAAAACAAACTGAGGGTTCTAGAGGGGAGGGGGGTGGAGGGATGGGTTAGCCTGGTGATGGGTGTTAAGAGGGCACGTTCTGCATGGAGCACTAGGTGTTATGCACAAACAATGAATCATGGAACACTACATCAAAAACTAATGATGTAATGTATGGTGATTAACATAACAATAAAAAATTAAAATAAAAAAAGATCTAATCCAGCTGATCTTGCTCCAGGGGTAAACATTATTACCCCCATTTTCCAGACAAAACATTATGAATTGCCTTTCCCAATAACCCACAGCTAGTTGGTAGCAGGGTTAGAACTGGAAGAGAGACCTCTAGGTTTATTCCTGACCATATCTATGTATGTCACAGCCTATAAGCAGCAAAAGCAGCCTTCTAGATGTTTTTCTGAACCACTGTATTTTGAATGTGACCTTGATTCTTCAGTCTGAATCTACTCTCTTTCCTCTGTGCTTTTGCAGCAACTTCCACAAAAGGTGAGTGTGCTTCTCTGCCTCTTGAGTTTGGAGTTAGCCATGGAATTTGCATGGGCCAATGAGATGTTGGTAGACATGATGCGATCCAGGGTTGAAATGTGCTTGCTTGGGGCACCTGGGTGGCTCAGTTGGTTAAGTGTCAAACTCTTGATATTGGCTTAGGTCATGATCTCAGAGTCATGAGACGGAGCCCCAAGTCAGGCTCCGTGCTCAGAGCAATGATTGGCCCCATGTGATTCCCACTCTATATATCATGGATGAACCCTTCATGTCACTTTTATCTATTTTTATCTGTGATGGCTTCTCATGAAGCTGGAGAGCACAATCATGGGAGCAGGGCAGGGTCACTGAGGGGCATGGGACATTTAGAGGAAGGCCAACCTAGACAGAATGCAGGAAAGCAGGTCTCTAGGTGCAGCAGGAGGCCCATCGGTCCTTGAGGAATGAAAGAGATAAGTGAAGAACACATACCTTTCCTTTTCATCCCTGTGTTTCACTATTGCATGTGATTGCTTTGATCTGATAAACCCTGTGAGGCAGGTGGGCATGGGAAGGTGAAACGCAGCAGGATGGAACAAGCAGGCAGAGGCTGGGGCAGGAACTGGAGGTCTCCCCAAGAATGTGGAAACGAAAGAGAAGAATCCTGAGAGGGGATGATCCAGAGCAGCAGGAAAGACAAGCTGTACTGTGGTGCCAGCAATGAGATAGCCACTGTCAAGTCTATGCAATGGACCTTACCAAGGGCTGCCTACGAGTGTGGCTAAGAGGAATCCACAGCATTTTCCCAAGAGCCAGAAAAAGGGACAGGGCAAGGTTAGAAGGTGGGAGTGGCACAGGGATAAAATGTTCAATGCCAGAATGAGAGGGAAGCCGAAGGAGTTTGCACTGATGCTTCTAATAAAGGAGACAGAATACCAGTGCAGGGCAGAATGCATGCTCTTGGAGGGTGTGGGATCTGGGCTGTTCTGGTTACCGCTCTAACAGCAGCACGGTGCACTCAAAAACTACCTGTGAATGAATGTGTATTACAGGCTTTTGTATAAAACACCTTCAAATGTAAAATTTCAGCTCCATCACTAATAGGTTCTAAAACCCTGGATGTGCCAACTGTCTGGGCCTCAATCTCTTTATCTGGAATATAAGCATAACCATATCTTTCAACTCATAGGGAAATGGTTAAAAAGTAAATGGTAGAGGACACACACAGCATCTGGCTCCTAATGAATAAGGTTCCTGAAGTGTGTTATTTTCCTGCCTTCCTGGTTAGAATCTCAAGTTAGGGAACTGTAGATAATCAAAGGACACAGTTATCAAAGCTGACATATCAAGCAAGGGTTCGGGGACATGAAAAACACCAAGGCAAGCGGTGAAGGAAGACCTGAGCTGCCTCTGGGGCTCCTGAGGGTTAATTAAGAACTCTTGTGAATTCCCCATCCCCTCAGCCCCAGGCCAGGCTGGCCCCAGAGACTGGAGCAGGTTTGGGAGCAGGCAGGTCTGTACGGGTTCCATGCTCGGGAACCGTTTGCCTCTGCGAGCCAGGGCCTGAGGGGAAGCAACGGCAGCCTGAGTGCACGATGACGCAGTGGGCCCCGGAGCAGAGAGCAGATGAGAGACTGCTGGGTGATTTACAGCCTTTAAATGACTCTCCCCTTCTGCAAAACTCTTAATTTAATAGACAAACATCTTGGGATAAGGGCTCACTAGAGACGGAACTGATGGGGTAAATGCCGGAAGATTAAAGACCTCCAGAGGGGGTGGATAGAACTCTGTTATGACAATGGGAAAGAACTTTCCAGCAGTCTCCCAACAACCCACTGATACTATGGGTCATCCTCATCTCTTCTCCCACACGGCAAACATGAGACAAGCCACCAACAAGGGAGGTGGGATATCCAATGTCAAGAAACACACTCGGGGTCATCGTGCTTGAAAGGGACCTTAGTTGCTGCCTCACCCAGCATGTCCTCACATGAGCATTCTGCAGGTGAGGAACTGAGCCCCAAAGAGGTCAGAAGTCTCACCAAGGTGAGTTAGTAAAGCTAGTACTAAGATTTCAATGTTTAGGCTTCTGTTCTCTCCTTTGCAAACAGTAAACTCTTCATTCTGTCCTGCACACTGCTGTACCCTCAGGAACTAGCAGAGGGCTGGACATAGAGTAGGCCCTCCATAAGTGCTTGAGGAAGAAATGGACTATCAATGGGGCTTTCAGGAACATTCCCCCTGGAAATGTATCACTTTGCCCTCGGCAAGGTGCCTAAAGTACGTGTCTGGGACTTGACTGTTTTGGTCCTCATCTCTTCGGTCTTGGCCTTTTAGTCAGAATACTCCCACTTGCAACCAGCCCGTTACCTTGTCTCAGTAAGATCTCTCCCAGGCCTGGGATCCTTCCTGTAACACACACATCAGGCCCTGGCCTGAACATTGAAGGAGGAGAGCCAAAGGAGAGGGGGCTGGCTCAGGGAAGGCAGTGAGATGGAAGGTCATAAGGAGATCCCCTAGGATGACTATGAAAAGAATGGGTGTAGAATTAGAGCGTGATCCAATGCCATGAACTTGCTGTTGTCAACTTAATTTTCCAATCTAAAATTGGGAAGGATATAGACTATAGATAAAATAATATCAGAATTGGCAGGTACGATAGAACAAACAAGATTAGGGGAACTGGAGCACATCGCTCGGCATCAGGGAAATCCAAATCAAAACCACAATGAGATACCACCTCACACCAGTCAGACTGGCTAAAATTAATGAGACAGGGAACAACAAAAGTTGGCAAGGATGTGGAGAAAGGGGAACCCTCTTACATGTTGGTGGGAATTCAAGCTGGTACAGCCACTCTGGCAAACAGTATGGAGGTTCCTCAAGACGTTAAAAATTGAGCTACCCTAGGACCCAGCAATTGCACTCCTGGGTATTTACCCCAAACATACGATGTAGTGAAAAGAAGGGGCACCTACACCCCAATGTTCATAGCAGTAATGTCCATAATAACCAAACTATGGAAGGACCCCAGATGTCCATCAACAGATGAACAGATAAAGAAGATGTGGTTCATATATATGATGGAATATTACTCAGCCATCAGAAAGGATGAATACCTACCATTTGCACTGACATGGATGGAACTGGAGGGGATTATGCTGAGTGAAGTAAGTCAAGCAGAGAAAGACGATTATCATATGGTTTCACTCATATGTAGAATATAAGAAATAGCACAGAGGATCATAGGGGAAGGGAGGGAAAACTGAATGGGGAGAAATCAGAGAGGGAGACAAACCATGAAAGGCTCTTGACTCCAGGAAACAAACTGAGGATTGCGCTAGGGGAGGTGGATGAGTGGATGGGGTAACTGGGTGTTGGGCATTAGGAAGGGCATGTGACGGGATGAGCACTGAGTGTTATACATGACTAATGAATCATTGAACACTACACCAAAAACTAATGATGTCCTGTATGTTGGCTATTGAATTTAAATTTAAAAAAAAGACTAGGGGAACTGGAGCCATTAAATATATAGAAAACCCAGACCAGGCTCTTGGGAGAGGAATCTGAAGGCCCTAGACCTAGCTTCTACAGGGCTTTCTTTATTGGTCTTTAAGGAACGATACTTTGGGTCTTCATTTGACAACTCTCCCCTTGTATTTAATCATGGATTAACTATAGCCAGTGTTTCAAAATGTGTAAGAGGGTAGGAAGAAACCTCTTTAAGTTTGCATACAGACAGTTGTGCACACTGGTAGCAGTGAAATACCAAGGTTCCAATCCTATGTCTACTTTCGATGGTATACATGACCTAAGGCAATCGATGTCATCTGTGTAAGATTCAGTTTTCTGTTTTTATATAGTGAGGATGACCCCGGTATCAACAATAATATAGTGAGGATGACCAACAGTATCAGTGGGTTTGGGAGACTTTATTGAGGTGTAGCATAATGCCTGGCCTACAGTGGTGTTCAGTGGGAGTTAGCTAATATTATTATGCATGTGTATTGAGGGGATGCTTTATTTTTGCCTGTTACTTCCTCATGCTCATCAAAGCATTCTCAGAAGACCATTGGTAGTAGCCATCAGCATGGACCTACTTCAGGGAAAATGCTTTATGTACCTTTAAGTGTGGTTGGTTTGATTTTGAACACTGCTACACTTTCCAGCTTTTGACTTCCCTTGAGAATTTAATTTATCTTTACAACTTTGTGTTCCCTCTCCTCAACCTTTGTGTGGTGGATTCTCTTATTTTTTTCTGTGTATTTTCTTTGATTTTTTTTTTTAAATTAGATGTGCCAGACCTGTCCCATGGTTTTGTTTACCCGGTAAATGGTAGGTATTATGTGCTAGATGTATCCCTTATGTACTCACAGTGCCTTATCTTTATGCCCTACAGTACTTTTTGAAGTAGAAAAAAAAGGTACTAAAAATAACCCAGGTTATAATTATTCCATATATAAACTTCATTCTTAATCTCAATTTGCAATACGTCAACTAACAGCAGGATTACATGGAAGGTTTATTGATTAAAACTTTCCATGTCATGAAGTTCAGAGGAATAGCCAATAATATGCTGAATAATAATCATGATTCAACAACTTCTTGGCAAGTGAAAATATTGGGTCGGCTCTAAGGAGGTAAAATTAAATATGGGCAAAAATGAGTCCAAAACCCCAACTCTATAAAATACAGGATGAAGAAGACATGGTTTAGAAAAAAAGATAGGTTAAAAGTGTGAGATTGTATTTCTATTCAAGCGTGGCATGAGTCAATAGTGAACTTTGATTGGAACAAAATATGCTAATGTTATTACAGGCTGAGCTAAGAGTAGTTTCACACTCAGTGGAGGAAAGTGATAACTCCACCCTACTTAACCTTGATCCAACCACATCTGCGATCCTGAGTTCAACTACAATTTAGAGTCAGTGATGACAAACCAGAGTGTGGGCAGAAGAAGGAGAGGAAGAAAAAATTCAGGTACACAGAACAATTAAAAGAACTTCAGATTCTTAGTCTGGAGAAGGGAAATTATGGGAGAAGTAACTTGGTAGCTATCAACAAACATCTGAACACTTGCTCAGGAAGATACTGAACATTAGAATAGTACAATAGGTAAATTGCAGGAAGACACAGATTCGCTCAACATGCGGAATAACTTCCTAAAAATTAAAGCTTTTTGCTCAAGCAGTTAGCTGCCTTATCTGTTCACCAGCCTTGATCAGTCACACACAGGGTAACCATCAAAACCATCTGCTGTTACAGAGGATGTTGAAGAGGGTGTTGGGTGTGATAGAAGGTGTTGGAACAGCATTGTATAAAGTCAAAGTCCATATCCGAGACATTTTATATGCATGATAAATATTTGTTGAATGAAGAGTGAATAGCTAGCTAAATTGCTTCTTTGAATAACTTATATGATTAATTTTTTAAAAAGCAAATTTTCACTAGCATGGAGAGATGGATTTTGAGAGGATTGACTGCAGTTTTAAAATTGGAAGGGAGATGGGTAAAGGAAGGTGGTTACTCACCAAAGTTGAGGACATGAGACATATCATGCAGTTGGAAAGTAATAATACTGATTATATACTCACCTAGAGCACTGAAGAATTTGCAAAGCACTCAGCCCCATGATTCAGGATCTAAACCTCACCAACAAAACTGATAGAAGAAGATGCTATTACTATTAGTCCCCACTTATCAGATGAGCTAACTAAACAGGCAGGTCAAAGGATTGGCTGTGGTATAGAATTAGGATTTTTTTGTTTTTGTTTTTGTTGTTTGTTTTTTAGAATTGGGTTTTAAAGACCAGATTGGTTTTTTTTTTAGTCCAAATCCTAAATGTTTCTAATTGTATCACACTAATATGGGACTAGTAAGCAGACTACACATAAGAACGTAGAGTCGTTATTACTTTAAAAGTAGTGTAGGCTGAAAATATAAGTAATTTCAGGACCCGTCTTTAATAAATAATAATAATAATAATAATAATGAAGTACCATTCCAAGCAAGAAAAGCTGAAAAACCGTAAGGGGAAAAAAATGAAGGAACTTTGTAAAGAAAGACATTTAAAGGGTAGCTGTGCTGGGTGGGGAGCTGAGCCGGGAGGGTGGCTGATTTCTGGTGTGTTTTTTCCTTCCCGGACTTGATGTGGCTAAGCACACAATGAGATTGGAAGGAAGGGGAGGAGAGAATGATGCTTCTTTTGGGAGCCAGGCATTATTGCTTTGCTGTGGTAAACAGGTAGTTTTGAAAATTACACACTACAGTGGCAGGTAATTTATTTTTTATAAATTGTGAGTCCTGAGTTGAAATTGAGAGGAGGAACAACAACAAAAAAAACCCAGTATCTGAAATGATTAGGAAGGAATAAAATGGGCTTGTCTGCATGTGGCCAGGGTGATTAGTATCCAGCGTTACGTGGAGGGGGCAATGTACATCCTGCTCCAAGGAGTCAAACGTGTCCTTGGCCAAGAGCTTACTTCCCTCGAGATGGTTTATGCCTGAATCCCAGATGTGGCCAGTCCCTCACTCTGCTCCCTTAGCGCTTCTAAGCCCATTACTGTAACACACATCACAATTTATTATAATTACACCTCTCTTTGCCTGCCTGTTCTGCTTCACCGGAAGAACCAGCGCTCAGGTTCAGTAGGCTCTGGAGATACAACGTTAGCGAAGACCAACACTGTGTGGGATTGTTAGCGCCTGAAAAAAATGAATTGTGAAAATGAATCCCTAACATTATAGAGACACTGAAACCCAGAGAAGAGAACTAATGGTCTGGGGAAATCAGGGACAACTATCACGGGCACTGTTGCACGGTATTGTAGGGAGCAACATAGACCTTACCCTCTTGGAGTTTACCATCGAGTGGAGAATAGAGACATTAAATCAATAATGCAAATCATCATCCTAAATACACAAAGTGCTGCTGGGAGAGTTGGGGTGGTGTAGGAAGGTTTCAGATGGGCCTAGAGAGTCAGGTATTTCTTCCTGATGGCACACAATCTGTCAATGGCAAAGCCAATCTAGTTCCCAAATCTACTTATCATGCAGTCATTTCTTCCTTAGGCTTTTTGCAATAATATTTTGAAATTTTGTTTGCCCTAAACTAGGGTTCTTTTGAATTCTGTGACCCGTAGATCTCTCTGAAGATCTGATGAAAGCTATGAACCATCTTTGAAAATGTACAAAGGGGTGCGTGGCTGGCTCAATTGGAGGAATGTGACACTTGTGATCTCAGGGTCGTGAGTTCAAGCCCAATGTTGGGCATAGAGCCTACTTAAAATAAATTTTTAAAAAAAATGAAAATTTAAAATACACATATATACCCAACTGGTAGAATTTGGGGGATCATCCTTGAACCCCTCTGCTCTGAATTCCTGTTCTGAGCTCTTCCCTAGGTAACTTTATGTACTCCTAGCTCTCCTTTCTTTGCTGTCATTCCCATCCTGGATCTTCAGCTCAGCTGTCTTCCTTGCAATCCAGATGTCCTGGCAGCTATCTTCTAGTCATCTCTCTGATGGTTCCACTAGGTTGTTCTACAATTAGCACATAGCAAAAACTGTACTTGGTGAATAATTATGTGTGTGGGGATTGGGTTTGACAGTGGCATCGGGGACCTTGGAGAGCAGATTTATGTTGATCAAAACCTCAGTTCACAGGTGGAAATGGCTAACAGACAGTCATAAAAATGTTCCTGGTGCTCAGAAAAAAGCTAAGAAAGAAATGCCAAGGTAAGAATTATTAGAGGATGAGTGGTAGGTTAAGCTCTGAGTCTGACTGATATTGCCCCAGAAGAGTATAGAATGGGAAGAGAAGTGGAAAGGAAAAAATATGGAGGGAAAGAAAGAAAAGAGGAAAAGGGGAAAGGAGAGAGAAAAGAAAGCCAGTCAACTGAGGGAAAAGAGAGAGAGTCAAAGAGGATCCTGGGGGAAACATCAGTATTTCACAAAGTCAATAAAGGATGAAGAACCTTTGCGGGAACCTGAGAATCCCTAGGAAGAAATTGTTTCTAGGAGGAAGTCTTCAGCACCAAATGGCATAGACATCAAATAAGACAAGAAGCCCAAAGTAGCCCCTGGGTTTTGCAATTAGGAGACGGTTTGTACCCTTGGCAGGGAAATGCGAATGGACTTTCGGGAAAGGAGATCTGATTTTATTGGGTTGCAGAATTCATGGAAGGTCAGAATGCAGCAACAGTCTACCTCTATGCAGTACACATCTTTGAAGGACTAAAGAAAGAGGAGGTGAAAGAGGGATAACACAGCATCCAGGCAGCATGGCTGTGGGGGAGATGTCATTATTGAAAGGAAGGTGGGGGTCACGAAACACAGCTAGACATCTCAGAAATGGAGGGCACAGCTGATGGAATCAAGTCTGCTAGGAGATGCAAAGAGATTCAAAGATGAGAAGCACAAGGGGAAATCTCCGGTGATACGGAATCCTGGAGCAGGAGAGAAGTCAAACAGCAAGCCTAGATGCCCTTAGGCTTGCAGGTAGGACAGGGATGCGGTGAATTGGAAGGGCTGTAGCTGAGATCCGCCTGTTGTCTGAATGGTCGGAAGCTGCCTTCCCTGCTTCCCCACTTTCTCTTTATGGCAGCCAGTTTTCTCTGGGGTCTACCACTGCCTTTTGCGGTGAAGGAATTAGAAGTCACGAGGCTAGTTTTTAAATAGCCCTACAGTCTGTCTGAGACACTGACTCACCATGAACTCAACCTTTTTAGAATATAACCTTTAAAGAAATTTTAAGCATCAGACATCAAAAACAAGGGGAAAAAAATGTTTTCCCTAATGTTATTTGCAAATGTCATTGTAGGGCTGAGGAGTCTGGTTGGGAAACTGTGAACTCTGTTTTGCTTGCCGTGGCCCACGCGAAAATGTGAAGAAGAATAGGCAACCTTCTGGAACCTTCCTGCAGCCCTCGATGGGACTGAATAGGCCATGATTTTGGGCCCTGCATTTCCTGACACTTCCGGTCTCTCATTTGAGCAAAGGGAGACAGGACGTGGCAATCTCCAAAGTCTCTTTCAACCCAAAGAAAGATTCTCTAAGCCTTGAAATTATAAAATGTTACTTGGAGCCCAAAGTTTCCATTAAGAGGCACATTTAGCTATGAATCATATTGCACAGGATGAAGAAGGAAAAAAAAAAAAAAAGATGAAGGGATAGAACCCTGAGCAAGAAAAAACAAAGTACATGCAGATGTTCTACCCTGAGTTTCTTTTCCAGGAAAGTACAGCCCTTTTTCAAAGCCTTCAGCACAGAGATATTCTGCCACGTGTCCCTGACTCACAGGGGCAGATCAAAGCTATTCTTACATCCGTCCCTTCAACTTGACCTGAGAAATAAAGAAAGCTGAAGGCAAAAGGGATAAGTACACAAAGGATCTGGCAGGGTATTAGAATAAAATGCAGTGGAGAAGACCCACAGAAACCTGCAGATACATTTTTTTTTTTTTTTTTTACATTTGCCATCATTCCAAGTGGGTTCAGCAGGGGACGCAGTACCTCACTTCCTCTTTAAGGAGCAGTCTTCCATGGCGCTTCCTTCCTCTGTAGGAAGATTTGTGAATAGGTTCATGGGGACTGAGAACTGGCTGTTTGAAGGTTTAGTTTGAAAGCTAATTTTGCAGCATCACAAACCCAGTGGTCTTGGGCCATATAAACCTGAAATTCTCATCTTGCTCGTTATTCATATCGGAATAAGATCTATTTACCTTACAGTATAATTTTTTTTTAATTTTTAAAATTTGTTTTTGTTGGGCTAAAATATACCTAACATAAAATTTACCATTTTAACCATTTTTCAGTGTACAGTTCAGTGGCATTCAGTACATGCACATTGTTGTGCACCCATCACCACCATCTGTCTCCAGAAACTTCATGTCATACTGAAATTCTCTACCCGTTAAAAACTAACTTTCCATATTTTGTTGGATGCAGTATAATTTTAAAACTATATAGTCTATGAAAAATTTGCTGATATTGGAACCTACTGGACCTGGGTTCGAATTCTACCACATTTCCCTAATCCATTCATTGTGATTATTTCATTTCTTTTCTGTTGCCCTCACATCTCTAGTACCTCTTCCCTTACTTCCTACTCTTTGCTCAGACTTTGCTACCTATTTCACTAGAAAATCCATGAGAATAGCTACCAGTCTACTGGGATTTGTGTCCATAACTTGGCTTTCCCTCTTAATACTATAGATTAATTGTTCATATTTTTATCTAATATTGGTCTGTCCACTTCTGTCTCTAGATGCCACCCTTACTTCTCTTCCACCCCTTAATCCAACCTCTGTCCAAGGTCACTGCTCTTATAATCTGGAAATCATCCTGGTTTCTCAAAATCATATTTACCCCCTCTGGAAAATCTTACCAATTAATAAGAAATGAAACAATGTCTCCCATGGTTCAAATAATTCCCTAGACATCAGGACCACCTAGACGTGCCCATTTGCAGTAAATGGCAACTCTATGTTTCCAGTTCTTCAGAACACAACTCTGGGCTCATCCTTTCTTTCTCACACTCTCCATCCAGTTCATCAGCAAACTTTCCTGACTCTCCTTCAAAATATATCCAAGATGCAAACACTTCTCACAACTTCTGATATTGTTGGCTTCAAAGGTGATGGAAAGGACCACCTACCAAAGAATGTGGGTTTCCTAGTGCAGTATTGTAATTTACAAGAAATACATATTTGGCCATTCAGTTAAACAAAATATATTTCTCATATATATTTAGTCTTTCTCCACAGTTCTGGACTCACAGCTCCCCAAACTCTTGGATTGCCTGAGAGATAAGAGCAATCGGAACACCTTTTGTTATAATATTTGGTCTCTGGTCCTCAGTTCCTGAAATCATTTCAGAGCCATAAAGGTGAAATGAGTGTCTTGTTATTCATAAGGAGCCCCTTTTCAACACAACTGGGTTTATGTTAATGAGGTGACCTTTGGAAAGTACTTTAAGATAGGGGCTGGTTGCCAGGGAATCTGACCATGAATATGTGGAGGGTTGGAACTTTCAGTCCCACCCCCTGATTTCCAGAGAGACAAGAGGGGCTGAAGTTTGAATCAGTCACTAATGGCCAGTGATGTAGTCAATCTTGCCTATGTAATGAAGCCTCCATAAAAACCCCAAAGATTAGGCTCCTGTGAGTTTCCCAGTTGGCGAATGCATGGAACCTTAGAGATGGTGGTTCACTCTTCCCGCATTCCTTGCCCTATGCATCTCTTCCCTCTGGTTGTTCCTGAGTTATAGCTTTTTGTAATAAACCCATGATCTAGTGAGTAAACAGGTTTCCTGAGTTCTGTGAGCCACTCTAGCTAAGTAATCAAACTCAAGAAAGGGGCTGTTGGAACCTCAGATCTATAGCCAGTTGGTGAGAAGCACAGGTAGTAACCTAGGCTTGCAGTTGGTGTCCTAAATTGGAGAGGGTGGCTGGAACCTCTAATTTGTAGCTGGTTGGTCAGAAGCACAGTTAACAACCTGGACTGGTGACTGGTGTCTGAAGTGTAGCAGCAGGCGATCTTGTGGGACTGAGCCCTTAACCTGTGGAATTTGTGGCTATCTTAGGGTGGAGAGTGTCAGAATTGAGTTGAATTACAGGCCACCCAACTGGTGTCTGGAGAATTGCTTGGTGCTGGGAAACTCCTCCCTACCACACACACATTGGAATTGGGTGCAGAACCCAAAAGCCTTAGTTTCTATAGAAACTAGAAAGGGCAAGGAAATGGCTTCTTTACTATAGAATCTCTAGAAAGAAATGCAACCCTGCCAACTCCTTGATTTTAGCACAGGGAGACCCATTTCAAACTTCCGACTTCCAGAAGTGTAAGATAGTAAATCCGTGTTGTTTCAGCCACTTAAGTTTGTGGTAATTTGCTAAAACAATGGAAACAAATACAATTACGATTTGGCTACAAAGTAGAGGTGATAAGAAGACCTGCCTTTAACATTTGTGGGGTTCAAGGTGAGATTAGAAATCTAGGTTCTTGGCCTACAGTCCACTTTTCTTTTCTTTTTACCCCAGCTCTTTCTTACATTAGGAGGGTCCCAGTGTCCTTGTGTGTGAAAACCCCAGCCCACAGGTCTGGGCACCTTCCATGTAAAGGTGCCCTACAAGCAGTTGTTGGACACAGACAGATGACATCAGCTGCAGAGTTCATGCTCAAGGAGACAGATCCCTGGACGATGGCCTACTAGTAGACTTGGAGCTGTCCACGCAGATCATTCCGGGCTACTGGGTTCCTGATACAAGGTTTGAAACTTGGGCTGTCAGCTCCCGGTGTGCATACTCTTTTGGCCCCATAAAGCCCTCACCTCTTTTCCCCAAAGAAGAGCCAGAAGTAGGCCTTCCGAATGCCACTCTCAATAGATCTTTCTTCTGACAATACAAGTATTGTGCATCTGAGTTGGCATATGTGGCTAGTGAGCACCTGAAATGTGGTCAGTGTGACTGCAAAACTGAATTTTCAATTTTATTTACTTTTACTTAATCGATTCAAATCTAAATAGCCCCATGTGGCTAGTAGCTACTACATTAGCACAGCTCTAAAGCATGGGGTCCAGGACAGAATTTCTAGCTCACCAGGCTCTACTGATGATAAAGGGCAAGAGAAGGAAGAAAAGGAAAAAAAAAAAGTTTTCTTTTTTACCTTTAAAGAAACCATTTATTGTCTAAGGAGAAAATCCAAAAGGGCTTCTTAAAGGAAATTAGCCTTTCATTCAGGATCTGTTAGGAATTCTGCTCTCTGTCTTTGCTTTAGATCCTTCTGCACATTCTATCTTCGTCTCTGGGTTATGTCATCCTGGCCCTAGAGACTCAGCTCTAGCTTACTATCCAGCTAGTCTTTGCCATGTAACAAGTATCCCCTAAGTGTAGTGGCTTAAAACAATTCCTTTTCTCATTATTCTGCCTGTTGTCAGTTTGGGGTGGGCTTAGCTTGGTGGTTCCTGTAGCCTTGGCCGGGGTTTCATGTATTTGGTCTGTGCTGGGCCAGCTTGAAATAACCTCTGCTGGGATAACTCCCCTTTGCCCCAGGGGCTCTCCCATTCTTCAGTGGGTCAGGGTATTCACTTAGTGGTCAGCTGCAGGAGAAAAAATGGAAGCCCCCACAGCTTCTTGAAGCCTAGGCTGAAACTAACACATGAAGGAACTTCAAAGTCACATTATAAAGATGGGATATGGTGGCTTTAAGAATTGTGGACATTTTTGGTAATCTGTCTTATTCACCTCCTGTTGAGAGTTTTCTAGTCCTTCCCACAATCCTAGGCTCATCTGGGCATCCTGTGCTTTCCCCTGTACACCAAACACTTAGACTCATAATATCTATCCTCTCACTTAATTTATACCAAACTTGGGGCACTTAGTCGGTTGGGCATCTGACTCTTGATTTCGGCTCAGGTCATGATCTCAAAGTCATGATATCAAGCCCTGAGTCAGACTCTGTGCTGAGCATGGAGCCTGCTTAAGATTCCCTCTCTCCCTCTGCTCCTCCCCTCCACTCACTTGCGCTCTCTCTCTCTCTAAAAAAAAAGAAAGACAGAAAGAAAAAGAAAGAAAGAAAGAAAGAAAAGAAAAGAAAAGAAAAGAAAAGAAAAGAAAAGAAAAGAAATTTATACCAAACTTCATGAATTAGGTAACTTTATGATTATTACACAATTAAAAGATGTGGAAGGTAAGGACCAGAAACTTCCTAAGTTCGTACAACTACACCTAGGAGTACTGGGAGGCAGGGCTTGCAGAGTCTGACTGCAAATCAGAGTTTCTCGGTCTTGGTACCACTGACATTTTGGATGAGATGATTCTTTGCTGTGGAGAGCTGTCCTGTGTACTATAGGATATTTAGCGGCATCCCTGGCCTCTACCCAATAGATGCTAGTAACATAACCTCCAGTTGTGACAACCGAAATAGCTCCAGACATTGTTGAATGTCCCGGTGGGGGTAAAACCCACCCCTGGTTGAAAATCACCACTCTAAATCAGGCTACTTACCTTCACAATACCATCTTTCCCTGAGTGAGAGGGTGACTCTTATTGAGAGCCAACCAATCCTCAGTCCATGCATTTAGCCTGGGGCCGAGCTAGGGCAGAGGTGGGATCTGGAACCGTTCTTCCAGTAAGGCTCCTCTCAGGACTCCCTCTTCAGCGTTAGCCTTCCCTCTTTCCAGTTGCTTTGAATTTCTCATTATGAAGTCAGCATCCTCTACAGGGTTACAGTCTGTGAGAACCAGCCAACTCTCCCAGGACGTGAAAAGATGGCCCCAGAGCAGGCTAAAGAGAAAGATCCAAGTTGGAATGGCTTTGCCATCGGTGGCAGGGAGCTAAATATTTTATCTTCATAAAATAAACATAGATCGTCTCATCATGAAATATACATAAAAATGTTTAAACATGTTAATTATTAAACCAATATTGATTCATATTGGATGAGGCATTAAGGGAAAATTAGCTAATGTATTTAATATCTCCTCCACAGTTGACTAGTATCAGAATTCATCATATCTAACCACCAATAATCATAAAAGTGGCAGGCGATATTTATGACCAGGGGTGAGTGAGTGCTGGGCAGGAAGTGACAGGGATGGAGGAAATATGAAGATCTAGAAGACGGAGGAGCTTTCAGCTGTCACAGCCCACCCCTGGAATTTCAGACATAAATCACTGGGTGGAGCCACATCATCAGAGTTTGATAAACCTTTCATATTGGGACAGTTATTGAAGATCATTGGGACCCGGCTCCCCTCTCAAAAATGAAATGGGATGGCATATGCAATGTGGAAGTAGAAAGAGAATGGGAACCGGACTTAAAAACCCTGGGTTAGAATTGTCTCACTGACTTTTTACAGCTTTAGGTTCTACTTATTCATCTGTAAAATGGGGTAATAATATCCACTGGGTGACATCTTCCTCTAGCTATTTGGGATGTTTTAATATTATCTCATTAATGAATTTTCAGACTCCTCAAGGGAAGAGAAGATTTCTCCCCATATTTTTTTTTTCCGTGTCCTGAAAGTAGGCTAACGTAGTTGCTTAAAATCCTGCTCTGGAATCAGAAACATCTGGATTTGAATTCCAGATCTTGAGCAAGTTACTTTCTTTCCTGGTGCCTCAACTTCCCCATCCATAATTCACTGACCTCACAGACCTGCTACAAATATAAATTGTTATGTACAGGAAGTTGTAAGAACATCACGAGTAGGGACCATTAGAGGCTTGGTGGTGGTTACCGCCTGATTCTCCTAGAGCAGGGACAAAAAACGAAATGGCTGGCAAATATTCATTGAGATGAATCCAATGGATTTTTTTTAAATCAGTAATTCATGAACTTTAAATTGGAAATAACTATAGATATCTGCCACTATAGGTAACTACAGAGTCACGCAACTTCTAGTGCAAGCTGTCACTGATAAGGGACAGATCTTGGGAAGAGGCAGCTTGTTGTGCCTCCAAATTCGGTGCCCTTCCATTTCGCACAGGCTCTAGTGCTAGGAAAGGAGCACTTATCTGTCGTGTGAAGACATTTTTGCAAAGAGCTGCCAAGAACCCCACTTCTGCCATCAACGCACTTCACCTCTGACACTCGGTTTCTTCATCTGTGAAAAAGAGATAAAAAGATCTAACGCACAGGCTCATTTGGAGAACAAAGGAAAATGGAAACATTAACACAACCCCATTTTGCCAATTTAGATATATCACATATCGTATTTCCTAAATGTTGAGATATATCCTTTTTTTCCCCCACATTTTAAACATATCTGAAATTAGGATGTCTTACTATTGACATAGACATTAATGGAGTGATTCTCCCCCCTTCCCAAGGGGCTTGTAATAAATCAGTAGTGTGTCTTACAATTGGAAATGTCATCAAAGAGAATGTCTTCAAAAAGAGGGAAAGCAGTATTACCATCCCTCTCACCACAATTGAATAGACCCTCCTAAGAAACAGTGCTGCTTCACCCTGAATCAGCTATTCTGGGGTCAGGTAGTTGTTAATAAATGAAAAAAAAAAAAAAAGCAGGAGACACCTTGATGTATTCTCTTATTTTTTTTCCCTGCAGCGAGCTGTCTTGCCTTGTTGTGGAATATTCCTCAGCTCTGAGGTGGGGAAAATGGCAGACACGTGGCTATTTCCCAAACATGCTTTCCTTAGATGCACTTTGTCATCCAGGAAAAGTTGATGAGAGATGGCTTTGCGTTATGTTTCGGGACCCATCAAACTCTGAGATTGGAAACCTCTCCAGGAGCATTTTCTTGGCTACCAGATGTTAGTTACACAGCTGCATTGCAAATTGTCGTCAGAGCTCAAAAGACAAGGGAAGAGAGGATTGTTGAAGCCATGAAGGCATATGACACAGTAAACAGTGCATTTAATTTCAACTTAATGTGAGAGATAGCGTGCATTAGATAAATATCATCTGATCATTAAAAACATATTTATGAAAGTATAGCAACTTTGTCAGGGATGTGTGACTAATCACACAGAGCTGTGAGTCCTCAAAAACATATTTGTCTTAATCGACTGGTGTTTAGTTTGGATTATTGACTGTTAAATCAAAATAGAAGTTTTCACTTGAGATTTTGCATTTCATTTGTGACAGATTTGTCTTCATCAGATACCCGTACCAGATACCCAGTTGGCCCATAAAAAGCCTGCTCTCCCAGAATCGTAGAATTTCCATGTTGGGAAAGTAAGTTCTCAGAAGTCCAACCTCCTCCAGCTCTTTTCGGGCACATGGTATCATCTGGTTTGAATTGCAGCTATATTTTCTAAATAAACATAGTATCACCATGCTGGGGAAAATTTGGAAAAGGAAATAGGAAAAAAATGTCAGCTACATTCCCTTCACCCTACGGGTCCCTCCCCCCGCCTTTTTTTTTTCATTTTCTGTGTGTTGGTGTGTGCTTTGTACACAGTGGGAACTGTGGTCTATGCACCAGTGATTTTTAACCCTTCTGCATTTTTACTGTCTAGTTTTCCTGACACTGTGTTTAATGACTTAAGGCTGTTCTGCAGAATGGCTATATTACTGCACTGTTTCCCACCACCAAGATACTTTGTGTGTGTTTGAATCCTGCTTCTACCCACTTGGCAACAATGTGACCCAGGGAAATGACTTAATATTTCTGTATCTCTGCCTCCTTGCTGGTAAAACGGGGATAATATCAGTGTTAGCTCATAGATCAGATGCGAGGGTTAAATGAATGAGTCCATGGTAGGCATTTAAAACTGGCATATGAGGAGCACCCCATAAGTGTTCGCTATGCTGATAACTAAGTCAACTATGAATATTCTAACACATATTCTTTCCCAAAACACTGAAATACATCCTTAAGGGGGAATCCCAAGCCGTTTTCATAAAATCTCCTACAGATGGGGACCCGGACACTTTCTGAACATTTCCAAAGTCAAACAATCTATTACCTCCTTAGATTATTGCCCTTGGGGATGGCTTTACTAAGTGTTTAATCTAGATGGGCCTTCCAGTGAAGTCCATGCAATGATTTGATTCTATGCCTGTCTTATTGCAAATTATTTCAATACATTAAATCTCAAAGCATGTTTCCTGGGACACTAGGCACCCCCATATCCATACCATCCACCTCCAACATGGCTCTCAAAACCATCTGTTTGTCTCTGTTTTCAATACCGCCCTAGGCTAAACCACCATCACCCCTTGCCTGCTTCTAGCAACAGCCTCCCAGTTGGTTTTTACATCTGCTCCTGATACCTGGCCACCAGTCTGGGCTTCTACCAAATGCTAAAGTGTTTACAAGATTTGTCTGCATGAAGCCCTCCCATAACAACCCATTTCTCAAACTAAAATCTGACTTCTTCATGATCTTTAGAGCCCTGCCTGAATCTCTCCCTGTCTTTCTCTCTCCCTTCATCTCTCCCTTCACGCTCCCTTATTCATCACAATCCAAAGCCATACTGTTCCTCCTCAAGGATCCCAGGCTCTTTTATGGCTCAGGGCCCTTATGGCTCTGCCCCTTGTTCTTACCCTTAGCCTGGCCAAACTTTCCTATCATCCTCCAGCCTCCCCTGAAATGTTTCTTCCCTAAGGAGTCCTTTTTTGAAACTTCTGTATACAATATGCCTGTTTTACTTTGAGTACCTTGCTAATTTTCCCTCAAATTACTAGTTTGCAATCACATTTATTTGTGTGTCCATTTGTACAATCCCTCGCTTCAGCAATGGTTTATCAGGTCAAATGCATTTCTAAACTGACCCTGTTAGTCATACCTGAAAGCAAGTTCAAACTAACGATGGTCAGAGATAATTTTCTATCATCTCTTCTGTGTTCCTAGAGCTGGAATGGAATAATTACGGTAATGTTTATTGAGCACTTACTACATCCCAAGCCCTGTTCTGAGCATTTTACATGTGCTAAGAGGCAAGCACTAATCCTCTCCCATTTTACATCTAGAAGAGACCACAATGTACCCCAGCTCACATAGCAGGTAAGTGGCAGAGCCATGATTTGAATCCAAGCTAGCACCAGTGACCACGTTCCTACCACCACCACTACGGAAATAGACGCTTGACAACCTTAGCTTTGATTTAGGAAGGAAGAACTCACAAAGCACACTTTGCACAAAACCATGAAGATAAATCATTAAGTGACACAATTAGACTAGAATGTTAAAAAGATATTAAATGAATCTTTTCAAAGTAAGGTATTCCATGATTTAAAATGGTATTGTTATCCCCCAAAAGGAAAACACAAGAAGATCAACATGTCAGAAAAGGAAGCACACAATGCCAAAGAGTTTATGAAAGACTTTAACAAAGGATTAGATGCAATAATTATATATAATTAGTTATATGCAATGTGTGTACTACTATATACAGTATATATAGTTAATTATGTACATATATGCACACTATAAGTGTGTGTTTACGTATGTGTATGCATATGCACATATCCATATCCATATATATATATATACACACACATACATAGAGAGAGGAAAAGAGGCAAATATATAGATTCAGTACTTTCCCTTTTTTTAAAGCCCTTGTTTCTAGTTACAAAAATACTACATATTGTCCACGTGATCAAAATGTTTTCAAATCTGTGAACTTCATGTCCCGCCGATCTTTAGAGGAGGGAGCACCTATTGTTGTTTTTGGACCAAAAACCCGAGACTCAGCAAGGTGGAGGAACTCATGTGAAGTCAGTTAAATGGGAGAATCAGACGCAGAGGCCGAGAGAAATGGGGGGAAATGGGACAGGTATCAGAATCTGAGAGAGATCTAGGTCTAACTCACAGATGCCGAACTGCAGAACATCCTTAATCCTCCTGATTAATGTCTTCATCTGTGCAACTGGTTTCTCACACCTACTCTGTGGGACTCCAGCAAGATTGAATCAGATAACGTCTGTGAGGCACCTGATTGGAAATCTAGCACACTTTAGCTGCTCGAGATATGAGATTTTGTGTTTTCTTTCTCCCTCCCCACCATCTTGGACGCTTTCCCTTTTCTTCTGGCTCATCTTTCCAAAACAGCTCAAGTGAGATGATGTAATGCTTCAATTGCCTGACCCAGCCCTGCTGTGGATCGTGGCCACGGCTTTGCTTGATAAAAGCACTACATAAATATGCCTCCTGGAAATGCTGACATGACCCCAGTTCCCATCAGGTGACTCCTTGGAAGGAAGAAAGATGGATGTCTTGGTCTCAGCTTATAACTCTAGAGAGAATTGGACGTAGGCAGAGCTTATTATCCTGGGCATCTCTGAACTCGCTGGTGTTAGTTAAGCCCAAGGCCCGTTGCATCACATCCGCAGATAAAAGCTCTCTGTAGATTGATCTGCTCTAAGTTCACTCACAGTTCCTTCCTTCTGACCCCTCTACATTTGCTGGGTATGTTCAGAGAAGTACAGCTAGAGCAGGGTTTGGAGTGAAGACACTCAAGTCCAAGTCTCTACTTTGTAGCTTGCTGGCTCCGTGACCAAAGACAAACCACTTTCTTTCTCTGGGCCTCAGTTTGCTTGGAGAGGGAGAATGATTGCCTATGTTGTGGGTCAAAGCTTCCCGGGTAATACCTGGGTGGCTCAGTCGGTTAAGTGTCTGCCTTCAGCTCAGGTCATGATCCCAGAGTCCTGGGATCGAGTCCGGCATTGGGCTCCCTGCCCAGCGGGGAGTCTGCTTCTTCCTCTGCAGCACCCCCTCTTGCCCTGCCCCACAAAAATAAATAAATAAAATCTTTAAAAAAAATTTTTTTAAAGCTTCCTTGGGAAGAGACGGTAGGTGTGATGTTCTTGTCCTCATGTGGTTTTCTCAGGAGGGTATCCAAGCTAGGCTGACCCTGCAGGTGTCCAAGTCCCTGGGCCTCTCTAGGCAGGGACTGGGGGCCACTGTATCCCAAACCTCTGACCCTCACAGCGTCCTTAGACTCTTCTGACTTCAGAGTCTCTCTGCCTGGGTAAGCCTGCACAGGGGGATGCAGTCAAGGCCTCTATAAACCACAAGGTGTGGCTACAGCTTTCTTAGCCCCGGGAACAAGGACCTTGCTGCACACGCAGACATGCAGGACGCCTTGACTGAGATCCCTGCGTCTAAGGCAGAGTTAGGGCAGATGCATCCTGTCTTGCGCACGCCAGCAGTAATAAGCCAGGAGCCAAGAACCCACCTCAGCCAATGCCATTCACTGTGGATGAGGACATAGCTGGGAAGAAACGGAGGGGCAAATTGACCCAATCACTGAGAGAACTCACCTTGGGGTCAGCCTGATGGGGTCTGACCCTTGACCCCCTTGCTCTTTAGCCATGTGACCTCATGCAAGTTGTTTTACCTCTTTGATCTTCAATTTCCCTTCTGTAAAATAGGGTTGGAAATGCACCCACCTCTTAAGTTTATTAAGGTCTTGTGTTAATACATCTCAGCCTTTGGAGCAGCGTTCCCGTCTAGGAAGCTCTCAGTGAAAGTCATGCCCTAAGAGCTACCAGCAACTGGATGCACCCTGGGTACCAATTTCTGGACTAAGCTCTCTACTCACATTGTCCCTTCCACTTCTCATAACAGCTCCCTGAAGGTGGCTATCATTAGGCCCATTTTACAGACAAGGAAGTAGAGGATAAGAGAAGTTGCATCGCCTGACCCGATTAACCTTGGTCTGAATCCAAAGCCTTGGCTCTGAACCCTTCAGCCATATGCAGTAGGAACTTCTATTTTCACTTATCAAATTGTAATAATTAACATCTATGGATATTTTAAGTACTTGAAATATATTCATTTACTCTCGGTGGTAAACTTTGGAGGTAGGTGGCATTATTGTCCCCATTTTTCATATGAGGAAGCTGAAGGGGAGTAGAAAAAGTCATCTTGAAGAGTTCGTTTTGATCTAAAGTATATTTAATTAAGTTTAATGCTTCCCAAGTGTCTTCAGTGGAGTACTGGTTTTCTAAGTTTCTCTGTGAACTATACACTCCTAAGGCCAACCAGGTCTGCAAATGTAGCACAGGAAAGCCCCCTCTTGGGGCTTCATAACAACATTTGCATATCAAAGGGCTGGGGGAGCCCTGGAGGGAGGAAACTTGTTAAACTTTGTTTACTCCAGTGTTTCCAAACCGATTTGACCAGAGAGACCTGCCAGCCCTTTCCCACCTGCCTCGCGCACCTGCACAACATCTGTCAACTTCCCACAAAGCCTTTTGGCAAAGTTCATTCTAATTCAACTCAACCTACATTCACTGAAGGTCAGGTCTGTGGCCATCCCTATCCTTACTGGGCTCTAAAGACATGCGGGAGTTCTCCCTCTCTGCGAGTCCATAATCTTGGCAGAAGAGAAATAACCCGCGATAGATATTTAGAGAATAATCCAAATATTAATTTAGATGTTTGAGCCAAAGATGGCTCCTCCATTAATTTAAATATCTGAGCCAAAGATGCCGAAGATGCCAGAGAGACAGGAATGTAGTGGAGGGTGGAGCAGCATGGATGGAGGAAGGATTTAAGCTGACCCATCCAGAATGAGAACCTCGGCCTGATCTGCAAAAGTAGGGCAACAGGGCTCTTGAGAACCCTCCCATTACCAAAGAAACACCAATTTACCAGTGGTGGGGAGAGGCTCTTCCTAGGACTAGATTTTCTCATGCTTACAATAACAATTATTTTTCTCACTCGAATTTCAACAGCACGAGTTGCTGGTTGTTATTGTTGGGATTACAGTTATTGTTATTAAATCAGATGATTATACAGTTATAAGACCTAAACATCTCTGAGCAACTATAACAATGAGTGTTAATTATACTTGTATAAGAAATGGGACTAGAATGAGCAGAAGGCATGGCTGGTTTTTGAGTATTAAAATTCACTAGTCCTAAGGAACGAGGTCTACATTTTCCCCATTATTTGTTGGCCCACTTTGAACAATAGGGAATGCTCTCTTCTGCTTTCCAAAATGGGCCCTTTCCATGCATTAAAGTGAGAATAACAGTAAGCGGTGCTGCTATGTGTTCTTGATTTTATACCCTAGACAGGGAAGAAAAGAAAGGAAATTATTGTTGAAATAAAACCAGGCCTTTCACTATTTCATAGCCATGGTTGCTCTCCCATTGGGTGTAGGGGAAACTGCTGGTCTTGGAAGACACTTCCTTCATCCATCAGCCGGGATCCTGGTAAGCAACAGATGCCACACTTAAAGGAATGGTTGGAGATGGTTTAATGAAAAAATTATTGACAAAGGTATGGGAAGGGTTAAGAGTACTACCACACTTGGTGGTAAAACAAGGTAGGAATAACAATGAAGGGAAGCTGTTGCCATCCCAGGCCTGATGGAACAAGGGTAGGGAGTGGCTGTGCGACCCAGATAAAGTCTCAGCTGTAAGAAATGGCCGCATTACAGGGCTTTAACAGAGTGATGTAGCCTCTGAAGAGATGCAGCCCAATAAGGAGAGATAGAGGGAATAAATACCCAGACCTCTCTTCCTCCCTTTCTCTTCTCCAGCTAGTGTCCTCTACTGGCTAAATCCTTAGAAACTACAGAGCAAGAATATGGTGGTAGGCAACATACTCATTTTTCAAAGATGTCTACACCCTGACCCCACCGATCTGGGAATAATATATCAGGCTAGGTCGCAAAAGAGATTTAAGGTTTTATATGGAATTAAGGTTACTAATCAGCTGACCTTAAGATGAGAGATTATTTCTTATTATCTGGGTGGACCCAATGTCATCAGAAGGGTGTATAAAAAATAGAAGAGGGAAGGGGGGACTGGGTGGCTCAGTCAGTTGAGCGTTTGCTCCATCTCAGGTCATGATCCCAGTGTCCTGGGATCGAGCCCCGTGCCAGGCTCCCTGCTCAGCAAGGATTCTGCTTCTCCCTCTCCCTCTGCCCCTCCCCACTGCTCATGTGCTCTCTCTCTCAGATAAATATATAAAATCTTTAAAAAAAAATACTGTTATAAAAAAATGGAAGAAGGAAACAGGAGAAGAAAACCAGAGAGTGGGTAGCCAGAAAAGAACTCCACCTGACTTTAAGTCTTTAAAGGGAGCCAAGAAATGCAGATGACCTCTAGAAGCTGAAAGACGCAAGGAAATGGATTATCCCCTAGAGCCTCAGAGAGAACAAAGCCCTGCTGACACCTCGATTTTAGCCTAGTTGAGACCCATCTGACCTGCAGAACTATGAGAGAATACGTTTTTGCTGTCTTTGCTACCAAGTTTGTGGCAAGTTGTTACAGCAGCCGTAGAAAACTCATATAAAAGCTTAGCTAATGCGTTGCGTTAAAAAAAGTGCGGTGGTGGAGGGTATAAAGAGTATCTGAGGGCACAATGGAGAATATTCCACACACCTGGGTTCAAGCCTTGGCTCTGCGTTACTTTATGGCTTTGGATAAGCCAGTTCACTTGCCTGGGCCTCAGTTTCTTCACCTGTGAAATGAGAGCCATCCTTGCTACTTCAATGGGTCATAAGAATCGAATGGCATCAAGGATGCCAAAGTGTTCTATAAACTAATGTCAACGTGGGAGCAAGGCGTCTGCAGTATAAGGACCACAGGAAAAATGATTCAATGCAAAATCCCCACGTTGGACACTTCTGAGGTTAAAGCTTTATAACTCTTGCCTACATGATTTTTCCATTATGACTTTTTTCAATGTGAAAAATTAGGGCATGTCTCTAAAGCATACCTCCCCATGGGGCCTGGAGCCATCCTGCCTCGACTGTAAATCTTTTCTTTCAATGTAAAGATTTATGATTCTTGTTGGAAAAGATAAGTTGCAACATGCATAGACATAATCATGTATCCAGACACACACCGCATGTTCTAATAAACGAGATTGCCCCGAGAGATGTAAATAGGGAGTTCATGACTTTTTAATCGCACATTCCACAGCATGTCTAATACCCTCATGTGCATACAGACGCCACACATATTCATATTAATTGCACACTTCCCATGAAGGGCATGAAGATAAGCAAATCTGTTGGCACCCTCTGAAGCACATGGATGATGAGACGATAAATGCACACACGCCCTGCTCTTCTCTTGCCACCACTGGACCCACAATGAGTTTTGAGGCCAAATAAATGCTTAACACCAGCAGAAATGTGTCTCCTATATGACAGTCATGAAGAAAAGTCAAATTACTTTTCATGACTTTCAAAATGGCTTGAAGAAAATAAGTTGGTTTATGTATTAAATTTATCTGGAATTTACATTTTGATTGGCCAACAGTCTGGACAAATTCCACAGTAACCTATTGATCTGACAGAGACATTTGACAGCTCTGAACAATTGGTGAAATGGCTTTTAAAACCCAGCCAGTGAGAGCTGGGGAAATTTTCCCGGTGAGCCATCTCATCCATCTTCTCTGAGCTCCCCCACCTCCCCCACCAGCCTTGGGGTGCTTTTCAATAAAGCCAATGGAGGCGTATTTCCAGAGATGCAAGATGGAAATTCTCCTGGAGTCTTCCTGCCGTTGCTTCTCCTTCCCTTGGTGAACTACTGTTTCCTTCCACCCTTGAACACACTCGCAGGCTCTCTTCCTCCTTGTGAACCACAGTCCATTCGGGGCCTGCTTGCTGGAGACTGATGGGGACAATAAGTAAATGTGTCTCTAGGTTACTCGTTTGGCATCTTTCTAAAATGCTTCTTGTCTCTATGACCTCAGCTCCAGATGCTGAGACAGGAATCATCCTTACTTCTCTTCTCCTCTCTGAAACATAATCTGTCATCTAAGATTTTTGTTACCATTCCAACGAGTACGACTTCTTACAGTGTTTGCACCAATCATTTCTCGCTTATTATCTGCCTTGGATTGCTGTGGTTTGATTCAAAGAAAAATAAGCAGCTACTATGTGTAGGATATGGCTCAGAGGAATGCACAGACAAAGATGAAGTTAAGACAGACCTAGGAAATTATACCGTAATTATCATGCGAAAGAGCAGTGGTTCTCACAAGTGGTCCCCGAGCCAGTAACCAGCAGCATCACTTGGGAACTTGTTAGATATGCAAAATTTTGAGCCATACCTGGGACCTACTGAATCAGAAATTCTGGGTGTGTTTTAACAAAAGCCCCAGGTGATTTGAATGCAAGTTTAAGTTTGAAAATCACGGCCTTATCGTTTTTGAGACATGTACACAAAAGCTGATATTGGTTTCTATACTAAAGTGACATCAGAGTGCTAACAGGCATTCGGAATGAGGCTTGATAAACTCCAAGAGGCAAAGTAGGAAGAATGTGGAGGACGACAGGAGAGCTTCTGAGAGGAGAGACCCCTATGTTGTGCTTTTCAAGGGTCTAGACATTCCAGACCAAGAGAGACAAGAGAAGCAAAGGAATAATGTCAGCATGGCCAGTGTCTGGGGCTGGAAATGTCCTTTTCCATTACCTGCCCATGGCAGACATTACTAGTAGATTGTGGTACCTTTTCCTGCTAAGTGCTGTAATGGTCTCAGGATCTTTCTAAACACACTTCTCCAGGTAGCCAGGGGTGATCAGTTAGACTTGGCAGAGGTCTGCCTATTTTCTGTTTCTGGAGCAGAGTCAGCAGACTAAAGGGATGCTCAGGTAATAGACCTCCTCTTGGGAGATCTTCAGGAGACTAAGGTTCAATAGATACCAAATTGCATAAGGCCTTGAATGCCAACCAAGTATAAGCTTGTTTCCACATGCAATAGAGAAGCCTGTAAGGATTTGATCAAGGAAGGTGCTGTGATCAGGACTGTTAAATGGTTAGGCATTTTGTCTTCTGCTCCCTTTAAATGGTAGTCTCCAAATGTGGCTGCCCATTAGAATCACCGAGGGAGCTTCTAAAATTCCTGACGCCCGGACTGCACCCTGGACCAATTAAATCAAAGTCTCTGGGGACGTGATTGGAGCATCAGGATTTGTTGTTTCCCTGGTGATTGCAATGGCAGCCAAGTGTAAGACCCAGTGGTTTAGATTATAAATTTAATGAGGTGGATTCTTTGGTATCCATCCATTTCCATATTCTGCATCAATCTAGTACAATGTCTTGTAGAGGGAAGAGATTTGGTACCTGACTGCTAGTGAATTAAGCCAGCATCTACTTGGCCGACAAGGTACTCAGTTGCCTTCCATGTAGAATCGCCTTCCCTTCTCAGATGTGAAGGTTCCAGAAAAGGCAAGAGCCAAACATTCGAAGATCACCCTAAGCTTACTGATTGAACGTCCTGCTAAGAAAAACAACAGCCCCAGAGTTTACAGAGTTGAGTAGGGCCATGCTTCTTTCTATCCCTATTTTGAAATGGCTGGTGGAGAGCGAGAAATCCAGCAGAATGAGAGAAAGGGTCAGACAAGGTGAATGAAGTATCCATACCTCGATTGGGTTAAACGGATGAATGACTTGGAAAGCCAGAGGAGGACTCCGTGTTGTTTTCTTTGAGTTCTGTTTTGCTGTTTCTCCCACACCCCAAATCTATCTCCAGATCTCACGGCTTACTGCTTAAGCACTCATTTCTCCTTTAGCATAAAGTATGGGGGTTTGTTTGTTTGTTTTTTTCATGTTTTTCTTCTCCAATCAGAGCATAATTTCTAACTTTGCCTCTCTCACTCTAAAGCTGTATGCCTCTTAGTGGAGTTGGCCCTGCCCAGAATGCTCTTCCATACTCTTCCCCCAGTGTCCACTTCTGCAAGCTCCAGCTGAAATGTTTCTTCCTTGACTCCTTTAGAGAGACCTGGTGCTCTCAAAGCAATGACCTTTATCAAAGCACTTATTTCATTAGAGTGAGATGATTTTTTCCTGTTTTTTCTCTCCATTTCCTGCTACTGATTATGAAAGCAATATATATTCTTTTTATGCAAATATTTTTAAAAATATAGAAAAGGAGTTTTAGAATTTTGAAGATCCTTCATAATTCTGTCTCCCAGATGAAATCACTGATGATGGTTCAGCGTTCAAAGTGTTTTTGGTGTGTGTTAACTTGGTTGGGATCATAACTTATTTGAAAATATGGTCTTGATAAAGACAGTTTTAAATTAAAAATCCTCCCCAAACCACATTTACAATGTCATCAATTTCCATTATATAGATGTACCACAATTTTAATATTTTTTTTCGTTTTGAGGTTATTTTTGCTTCTAATTATGCTGTTATTAAAATGTGCACACACAAATTTCTGCATTGTATATCTTTGTGTATTTTTTGTCTGCTTTGCAAATTAGTTTCTTTAGGTCTTATAAATGGCAATACAGATTTTTAAAATTTGAATGTGTTTGGCTCTAGATACAATAATTAAATTGCTTTCTCAAAAGATATACAAATTTATATTCCCAGCCACAGAGAAGAGTGCTTATCTCAAAGGTCCCTGTTTGGAGAATTTTGTTTCCCAGTTTTGCTAATTTGAGAGGTAAGGAAAAGAGCTCATTGTTTTAATTTGCATTTATTTAATTGCTAGTGAGGTTGCCTTCATAAAACATAGGTTTATTTATCATATTCATCCTCCCTTATACGAATTGCCTCTTTATGACGTTTTATGGCCAGTTATCAGTTGGAATCTGAATGTTTTGTATCAATTTCTTTTGTGTCTTAAAGACGATACTTATTCTGTTACATTTTTTAATTTCTTTTTTTCAGTTTCCCCCCTAGTATTTCAATTTTGTCTTTTTTGTTTAAGCACAGATTATTTTATATTTTTATACAGTAACATCTAATTTTTCTTTTTGTAGGTAAATTTTCTTCCTTTTTAAATTAAAGTATCCTCTTTCCCCATTCCTCAATCTCATCATTTACCAATGTTACTTACATTTTGCTTTTAAAAATGTAAAAGCATTTAACTTATTTCTTTTGTAAATTTGTAATTCATTGAATTGGACAGTATGGGTGAATGCTTCCCAGGACTCCAAGACTTTTAACCCCTTATAAAAGGGGATCATGACTATGTATTAAAAATAATACTTTCCCCACAAATTTGTGACTCCATTTTAATGATCTATTAAATTTCTGTGTGTGGTGTCTGTAAATTTAGGCTTATTTCCAATACCTATTTTGTTCATCAACATGTCTATTATTATACCGGAAACCTAATGTTTTTATGATTTTTGCTGGATAATATTTCTAATAAGTCTTATATTTCAAAAATGACTGAGCTACTTTTATGTATTATTATTGTGGATAAAATTTTAGAATGATCTTGTTAAGTTTCCAAAAATGCTGTCAAGATTTTGATTGGAAAATACAATAAACCTGTAACTTAACTTAGAAAAAAACTGATCAGTTTATGTTCCTGAACCTTCTGCCCCAGAATGCTGTTTATCTTCCTATTCAGTCAAGTATATTTTACATCTCATTATAAAGTTTTGTGGTTATCTTCATACACACCTTACATATTTCTTGTTACAACTATTCATAAGCATTTTATGTTTTCTGTGGACACTGTGAATATGACATTCTAAAATCCTATTGCCCAGCTAGTCATTGCCAGTAAAGAAGAACTATTATTTTAGTGTATTTACCCTATAACCAGTCTCTTTGCTGAGATTTCTCATTAATTTTAATAGTTTTTCAGTCGATTCTCTGGAACGTTCTAGGTATCAAAACACATCTTTTGCAAATAATGACAATTTTGTCTCTTCATTTTAAGCCATTATTATTCTAGCAAAACTATTTTTATTACAGAGAATAGAAACACATGCGATGTAGCACAGGAAGAAGGGGAATGGGTCTGGTGGGGGTTGGTGAAGGACCTGTTATGGAAAGGACACAACCAGATGCCATGGAAACTGGAGCCTGATACAGCCTGGTCTCATGGGAGCTGGAACTAGGGAGCTTACTAGCAACAAAAACCTCTCTGTCTGTCCCTTAGGAGCTATCTGATAGTTTGTTTCTTCTTCACTTCTTGAGCCTCCAATCTCTCCTGGTGTCCATCTTCTCTTAGAAAACTTTCTCTGCTGGCACATGCTGCTAAATGTATACCTGTCTTCTCAGTGCTAACATCCAACACGAACCCTCTCTCTTCTCCCTGACTCTAGGTCCAGCAGCTCAAGAAAGGGACTCTGGTTGCTGGCCAGTCCTTAGGTGAGCCAATGTTGGTTCAAAGGTCCACACCTGGTTCACGCAGCACCGCCTAGGCTGGGGTTGGGTTATATGGTAGAAACAGGACTCCAAAGTCTGCTTCTCCTCAGGACTGTGAATCCTGGGTTATAGCAAGTTTTGCTGGCTTCAGGCCATGATTGAAATCGCTGTTCAACTTCTTCTCTGCTCTTAGAGCTGTTTATAAAGTATGAGAATTATCTGTTTCTTGAAAGTTTGATAGAAATTAACTGGGGGTTAAAAAAAAAAAAAACCATACACACATAAAAACAAACTGGGATCAGCAGCTTTCAGGGAAGTAATTCTTTGATAACTCTTTCAATTTCTCCCATAGCTACAGTTCCAGGTAGGTCATGAGTATTTCTCTGTTTCTTCACTAGACCATGACCTCCTGGACAGCAAGAGCCATGTTTCATTTATCTGTTTGAGCCCAGTTCCAGTCCAGGGCCTGGCCCTGAGCAGACCCTTGAGTAGTATTGACTTAGGGTGAATTTGAATCAGAAGTAACATAGATAATGAAAAGAGGACCAGATATGGGGTTGGAGGACTAGAGTTCATGCATTAAATCTGTTTTTTACTAATTGGGAGGATTCAGGTCAGTCACTTTACTCTGAGTCTCACTTCTCAAATGTGTACTATAGTGAAGTTTGGGATGAGGGTGTGTGCGGACAGGTTCTCCAAGATCTCCACCCTGCTTTAGCGTTGTGACTTAAGCCTAGATGTAAAAAAAAAAAAAAAAAAAAAAAAAGCAAATTTCTACCGGTGAAATTAAAAAAAAAATACTGTTTAGAATCTTGTGTTAATCCTTGTCGAACCAGAGGGACATTAATAAACAAGTAAGCAAAGTAAATACGTGAATTAGGTTTTATTTACCCTCTTACGGTGAAAGATCATTTTTAGTTCAAGCCCCGAGGCATTGCCTTCTCGACAGCTTATGAGGTATGTGTATGAAATCCAAACATTTTTTGTGAAAAATCCCAACATGGCATCATTGTATGTGCCTGCTATTTAATGGGAATAAAGCTTTTTTCTAATAATTTATTGTATTTGAAAATATCAATTGGACCCTAATTCATGCATTTTTCTGAAGATGCTGACTTGGTGTTGACATTTCTTAGTGCTCTTGCTCATATCAATAAGAGTGTGTATGTGTACACATTCATAATCTCTTCTGATTCAGATCAGTTAGTGACAAGAAGGCCTTACACTGTTATGGATCTTTCATGTGCCATTTGTTTTCCCAATCACATAGGGTATTTTGACTGATTATTTGCTGTCACACTATGGGAAAGAAGAAGAAGGAAAATAACCTTCATACACTGGGGTGACTGGGTGTCTTTCTTGGCCACTTGTAATGATCAAGGGCAGTTTCCATCAAGAACACCGAAATTCACAGAAGTCAGCAATCCGCTGAATGGAGTCTCGAGATCAGGTCACGCCAAACTCCAGTTTCTAGCATGCATTTCAAATATGAAACACAAGCACTGATTGCAAATCTGAAGACATTTTCATTCTGCCCCAGGCCGGGATTTTTAATTTAAAAAAAATAAGCCTGTCAAGGTCTGCAAGAAAGGCTCTTAGATATTCTGGCCAATGGTATATTTAAAAATCCAATACTGTAATTTCCTCAGCAGCAGGAGGCAAGAGACCTCCTTTAGGTTGAACACCCCATAAATGGATGGTAGCCAGATCCCCAGCCCTTGAAACAAAAGGGACTTTACACAAAGGATACTACTCTGTGGACCCAGGATGGGGTATCCTGAATGCCATCTCTGTGAAAAATAACTACATATATTGGAAGCAAGAAGACCTGGCCTTTAGTCTCACTTACTATCTAAGGGAAGTTGGTATTCACATAGAAAATATAAACGCAAATTTAAAATTTTAAACACAAAGTTTAAAATTTGTAATAGATTGGCAAATTATCTCAAGCCCAGCCATTTATACCACAAAAGCAGAGAAAAGGTCTGCCTATGTACTGTATATCCCCAACTTGTTGGTCATAACTAATTGGTCCAGAGAAGCACCACTGACCCACTAGACCAATCAGACTTTTTCTCTCTGGAATTTGAAATCACTAGCTGAAAAATGGACTCTGTTAACTGCGGGCACTGAAGCTCTAAGTGCCAATTATTTCCAGAGTCAAAACCACTATTTTGGAGTAGCAATAATGGACTATGGTTAATCTGAAGTAGCAGGTCCTTAGACAAGAGAGTAGAAGAGCACAGGGGTAGACAGAAGCAGAGACAGAAGACCAGGTAGCCCCTGAGAGAGAGAGAGCGAGCAAGAGAGAGAGAGAGCAAGAGAGAGAGAGAGAGAACAAATACCTGATTATGTTCTAGTTCCTATAAGGCCCAGAAGCTGAGTTCCATGAAAGTGTCTCCCGGCCTCCCCCTTTTTTTTTTAGTTTCTTTGAATGAATTTTTACTACTGGAAAACAACTGCAAGAGAATTCTGTAACTTTGTATCTGGGCAGCCTTTAGGTACCTCTCCTGTTAACAATTCATTCAATTAACAAATATTTATTGAACATGTTTTATGAAACAGGATCTGTAATGGAAGCTGAAAAAAACCATAAACAAGACAGGCACATCTTATGACCTCATGGAACTTGCATTTTCATGGGAAAAAAAGAACAAAACAAGATAGGAAAACAAGACTCATACATAAACACATAAATGACAAATATACTAAATAAGAAAAGAAGAAAAACAGAATTCTGAGACATAGGACAATGAGATGAGCTTCTTTTAAGAAGAGTGGTCAGAGGGGGCGGAGCAAGATGGCGGAGGAGTAGGAGACCTAGATTTCGTCTGGTCTCAGGAATTCAGCTGAATAGGGATCAAACCATTCTGAACACCTACGAACTCAACAGGAGATCAAAGAGGAGAGTAGCAACAACTCTCTGAACAGAGAAGCGACCACTTTCTGGAAGGTAGGACGTGCGGAGAAGTGAATCCGAGGCAATAGTCGGGAGGATAGACAGCGGGGGAGGGGCCTCCGCCGGCCGCTTCTGGCAAGTGCTAGAGCCGCGGAGCACAAAATCGGAACTGTTAGAAGTCGGCTCCACGGAGGGACGTCGCTGCATTGGCTAAGCAGGGGGTGGAATCCTCCCGGGACAGTGTGGTCTCAGGACCCTTGGGGTCACAGAAAGACTGGGGGAGCCTGAGTGCGCCAGAGCTCCCAGGTATCGGAGCGGGGAAGCCGGCTGCAGAGACGGAGCCGAGGTGCGGGCTCTCAGCTCGGGGTTGCCATAAACTGTGATCCGCAGCCCAGTCGGGCCACTGCTCCTGCAGCAGGGACCCAACAAGCGGCAGATCCGGGGAGACTCCCCTTCCTTCCCGGGGAGGAGCGGCGCGGGAGCGCACCGCAGGGATCTTCTGGGTTTGGAGACTCCACACGGGGTCGGGTGCCAGAGATAGCAACGCTCGGTCACAGGCCGGGTGAGCACGGAGAGTGGCCGGAGACCGGGGACAAGGGAGTGACTGCTTCTCTCTGTGGGCGCACTGAGGAGCGGGGCCCCGAGTTCTCAGCTCCTCCGAGTGGAGATTGGGAGGCCACCATTTTTTGCCCTGGTCCTCCAAGGCTGTGCAGAGAGCTTGCAGGGAACAAAAGCTCCTGAGATCAAACCCGAGCAGCTTGCTTAGCCCCGACCGACAAGGGCGGGGCAATTCCGCCTCCGGCAAAGACATTTGGAAACCACAGCAACAGGCCCCTCCCCCCAGAAGATCAGCACGAACAGCCAGCAAGCCAAGACCAAGTTTACCGATCAAGGAGAACAGGAGAACTCCAGCGCTAGGGGAATACTGCACATAGAATTCATGGCTTTTTTTTACCATGATTCATTAGTTCATCAAAGTTAATTTTTGTTAACTGTTTTTTTTTCTTTTTCCCTTTTTCAACCAACATCTTATCAATCTCTTTAAAAAAAAAAAACATTTTTTATTTTTCATTTCTAGAGTCATATTTTATCCCTTCAAGTAGTTACCCTTATTTTTGGCATATATATATAAGTTGTTCTCTCTTTAAAATTTTGAGATACGGTTTCTTCTAAGATCAAAATATACCCTAAATCACTAGTGTATGGCTCTGTTTTAGTCTCCTGCCTGACACATTCTCTCCCTTTTTTCTTTTTTCTTTTTTTTAATCTTCTTTCTTTTTTCAAACAACTTCTTATATTATCAAGTCCTTTTTAAAAATCTTTTATAATTTTCATCTTTACAGTCATCTTCTATCCGTTCATTGTATCAATCCTTATTTTGTAGATATATGTTTTTCTTCCTTTAAAATTTTAGGAGGCACTTTTATCTAACAGACCAAAATACGCCCAAAATCTAGTGTGTGGCACTGATCTGTGCACTAGCCTGATCATATTTGATCACATTCTGCTTTTTTTGTATTGTTCTGTTTTTGTTTTTATCTTTTTTTTTCTTTTTCTTTTTTCTTTCTTTCCCTTTCTTTTCCCCTGGTTTCAGGTCTTTTCTGATATGTATACAGTATATTTGCTGGGGACGTTGTAAACCTGTTAGCATTTTGTTCTCTCATTCATCTATTCTCCTCTGGACAAAATGACAAGACGAAAAAAATCACCTCAGCAAAAAGAACAAGAGGTAGTACCGTCAGCCAGGGAACTACTCAATACGGACATTAGTATCAACTACCAAAACTGAACCAGGAAGAAATAGAAAACCTGAACAGACCTATAGCCACTAAGGAAATTGAAGCAGTCATCAAAAATCTCCCAACAAACAGAAGCCCAGGGCCAGATGGGTTCCCAGGGGAATTCTATCAGACATTTAAAGAAGAATTAATACCTATTCTCCTGAAACTGTTCCAAAAACTAGAAATGGAAGGAAAACTTCCAAATTCATTTTATGAGGCCACCATTACCTTGATCCCAAAACCAGACAAAGATCCCATCAAAAAGGAGAATTACAGACCAATATCCTTGATGAACATGGATGCAAAAATTCTCACCAAAATACTAGCCAATAGGATCCAACAGTACATTAAAAGGATTATTCACCACGACCAAGTGGGATTTATCCCTGGGCTGCAAGGCTGGTTCAACATCCGCAAATCAATCAACGTGGTACAATACATTAACAAAAGAAAGAACAAGAATCATATGATCCTCTCAATAGATGCAGAAAAAGCATTTGACAAAGTACAGCATCCTTTCTTGATCAAAACTCTTCAGAGTATAGGGATAGAGGGTGCATACCTCAATATCATAAAAGCCATCTACGAAAAACCTACAGCAAATATCATTCTCAATGGGGAAAAGCTGAGAGCTTTTCCCCTAAGGTCAGGAACGCGGCAGGGATGTCCACTCTCACCACTGCTATTCAACATAGTATTAGAAGTCCTAGCCACGGCAATCAGACAACAAAAAGAAATCAAAGGCATCCAAATCGGCAAAGAGGAAGTCAAACTCTCACTCTTTGCAGATGATATGATACTTTATGTGGAAAACCCAAAAGACTCCACCCCAAAACTGCTAGAACTCATACAGGAATTCAGTCAAGTAGCAGGCTATAAAATCAAGGCACAGAAATCAGTGGCATTCCTATACACCAACAACAAGACAGAAGAGAGACAAATCAAGGAGTCGATCCCATTCACAATTGCACCCAAAACCTTAAGATACCTAGGAATAAATTTAACCAAAGAGGCAAAGGATCTGTACTCAGAAAACTATAAAATACTCAGGAAAGAAATTAAAGAAGACACAAAGAAATGGGAAAATGTTCCATGCTCATGGATTGGGAGAACCAACATTGTGAAGATGTCAATGCTACCTAGAACAATCTACACATTCAATGCAATCCCCATCAAAATACCATCCACTTTTTTCAAAGAAATGGAACAAATAATCCTAAAATTTGTATGGAACCAAAAGAGACCCCGAGTAGCCAGAGGAATATTGAAAAAGAAAAGCAAAGCTGGCGGCATCACAATTCCGGACTTCCAGCTCTATTACAAAGCTGTGATCATCAAGACAGTATGGTACTGGCACAAAAACAGACACATAGATCAATGGAACAGAATCGAGAGCCCAGAAATGGACCCTCAACTCTATGGTCAAGTTATCTTTGACAAAGCAGGAAAGAATGTCCAATGGAAAAAAGACAGTCTCTTCAACAAATGGTGTTGGGAAAATTGGACAGCCACATGCAGAAGGATGAAACTGGACCATTTCCTTACACCACACACAAAAATAGACTCCAAATGGTTGAAAGACCTAAACGTGAGACAGGAGTCCATCAAAATCCTAAAGGAGAACACAGGTAGCAACCTCTTCGACCTCAGCCACAGCAACTTCTTCCTAGAAACATCACCAAAGGCACGGGAAGCCAGGGCAAAAATGAACTATTGGGATTTCATCAAGATAAAAAGCTTTTGCACAGCAAAAGAAACAGTCCACAAAACCAAAAGACAACCGACAGAATGGGAGAAAATATTTGCAAATGACATATCAGATAAAGGGCTAGTATCCAAAATCTATAAACAACTTATGAAACTCAACACCCAAAGAACAAATAATCCAATCAAGAAATGGGCAGAAGACATGAACAGACATTTTTCCAAAGAAGACATCCAAATGGCCAACAGGCACATGAAAAAGTGCTCAACATCGCTCGGCATCAGGGAAATCCAAATCAAAACCTCAATGAGATACCACCTCACACCCGTCAGAATGGCTAAAATTAACAAGTCAGGGAACGACAGATGTTGGCGGGGATGTGGAGAAAGGGGAACCCTCCTCCACTGTTGGTGGGAATGCAAGCTGGTGCAACCCCTCTGGAAAACAGTATGGAGGTTCCTCAAACAGTTGAAATTAGAGCTACCATTCGATCCAGCAATTGCACTACTGGGTATTTACCCCAAAGATACAAATGTAGGGACCCGAAGGGGTACATGCACCCCAATGTTTATAGCAGCAATGTCCACAATAGCCAAACTGTGGAAAGAGCCAAGATGTCCATCGACAGATGAATGGATAAAGAAGAAGTGGTATATATACACAACGGAATATTATGCAGCCATCAAAAGGAATGAGATCTTGCCATTTGCAACGATGTGGATGAAACTGGAGGGTGTTATGCTTAGTGAAATAAGTCAATCAGAGAAAGACATTTATCATATGACCTCACTGATATGAGGAATTCTTAATCTCAGGAACAAACTGAGGGTTGCTGGAGTGGTCGGGGGTGGGAGGGATGGGGTGGCTGGGTGATAGACATTGGGGAGGGTATGTGCTATGGTGAGCGCTGTGAATTGTGCAAGACTGTTGAATCACAGATCTGTACTTCTGAAACAAATAACGCAACATATTTTAAGAAAAAAGAAAAAGAAGATAGCAGGAGAGGAAGAATGAAGGGGAGTAAGTCAGAGGGGGAAACGAACCAGGAGAGATGATGGACTCTGAAAAACAAAC
Organism: Eumetopias jubatus; assembly: GCF_037043125.1. Lineage (NCBI taxonomy): Eukaryota > Metazoa > Chordata > Mammalia > Carnivora > Otariidae > Eumetopias > Eumetopias jubatus. The sequence continues at coordinate 80,141,698 of NW_028274821.1, read as the reverse complement.
TGAGATTTCTAGAGGGGAGGAGGGTAGGGGGAAGGGTTAGCCTTGTGATGGATATTAAAGAGGGCACATTCTGCATGGAGCACTGGGTGTTATGAACAAACAATGAATCATGGAACACTATACCAAAACAAATGATGTAATATATGGTGATTAACATAACAATAAAAAATTTAAAAAAAAATAAGAAGAGTGGTCAGAGAAACTCAGAAAAAGTGATGCAGAAGCTAAAGCCCAAAGATGACAAGGCCCTGACTCTGCAAAGAATTAAGGAAACTGAGTTTCAGACAGGATTCATGTTGGTGCATTTAGAGTAAATGAACTTGGGTGTAATGACTCCCAATTTCATGTTCTTTCCCTGTTCTTTCTCTGTGTGAGGCTGAGACAGAACCAATTTTGAGCCATACAGAACTGGATATAATTACTGGCCCTGCTATGCAGTCTTGGGCAACTCAGTTTGTTCCTCTGAACCCCAGTTTCCTTATTTGTAAAATGGCGATAAGGACGCCCGACTTGAAGATTTGTTATAAAGTCTAGCAATAATGTATGCAAATGTCTAACCCAGTAGACTTCCAATAAATAGGGGCAATTTCTATTATGACTATTTTTTATCTCTGAGCCTCCACTCCATCAAACTGTAGGGACAAAAAATAACTTTACACCTTAGGACACTGGAAAAAGAAGAGAAAACTAAACCCCATGTAAAAACAAGAAAGGAAATAATAAATATTAGAGAAGGAAAAAAATGACATTAAAAAAAAGAAAATAGAGCAAACAAAACCAACACTTTGTTCTTTGAAAAGATCAACAAAATTGACAAATCTTTGGTTAGACAGGCCAAGGAAAAAGAGAGAAGATTCAAATTACTAAAATCAGGAGTGAAAGAAGGGACATTACTACTGACCTTACAGAAATAAACTAGATTATAAGAGAATACTGTGGATAGCTGTATGCCACAAATTAGATAATCCAGAATAAATGAACAAACACTTAGAAAGACATAAACTACCAAAACTCACTCAAGAAAAAATGGAAAATCTGAATAACAAGTGAAGAGTTCAATTAATAATAATAATTTTAAAATCCCACCAAGAAAAGCCTAGGACCTGATTCACTCTTGAATCTTATCAGAATTGTAAAGAAGAATTGACATCATCCTCTACAAAATCATCCCAAAAAAAATATAAGGAAAGAAAATACTTCCCAACACATTCTGTAAGGCCAATATTATTATGACACCAAAATCAGACAAACACATCACAAGAAAAAAAACTAAACAACAATATCTCTTATGAATATGGATACAAAAATCCTTTAAAAATCACTAGCAAACTGAGTCCAACAAAATATAAAAATAATTTTGCACCGTGACCAAGTGAGATTTGTCCCAGGAATGCAGGATTGATTCAACATGTGAAAATCAACCAATGTATCATATTAATAGAATAAAGGACAGAAACCACATGATAATTTTAATAGACACAGAAAAAGCAGTTGACAAAAATTCAATGTTCTTTTATGATAAAAGCACTCAACAAACTAGAAATTATTCATCACTCTGATAAAGGACACCTACAAAAAACCCACAACCAACAGCACACTTAATGTTGAAAGACTGAAAACTTTCTCTCTAAGATCGGGAACAAGACAAAAATGTCTGTTCTCAGTATTTCTTTTCAGTGTTGTACTAGAAGTTCTGTCTGGGGCATTTAGACAAGGAAACAATATAAAAGTCATTCTTATTGGAGAAAAAGAAGGAAAATATCTCTGTTCACAGATGGCATGATTTCATATGTAGAAAATCCTAAAGAATGCACAAAAACTATGAGAGCTAATAATGGACTTCACCAAGTTTTCAGGACATGAGATCAAAAGGCAAAAATTAGTTATATTTCTATACACTGGCAATGAACAATCTGAAAATGAAATTAAGAAAACAATGCCATTTATGAGAGCATTGAAAATAAAACATGAATAAATTTAACAAAATTTAAATAAAATACAAAGAGATGAAAAGACATGTTCATGGATCAGAAAACTTAATATTGCTAAGATTTATTTATGCATTTAAAGCAATCCTTGTAAAAATCCCTTTGACATTTTTGCAAAATTGACAAACAGATCCTAAAATTCATATGAAAATGCAAGGGACTCAGCATAGCTGGAACAATTTATAAGGGGGCATGGGGTTCTGGAGAATTCACAATTCCTGTTTTCAAAACTTAAAACAAAATAAAACAAAACAAAAACAGTAATCAGGATAATATGGCACTGGTGAAGGATAAAAATATAGAGAAACAGAATAAACTTGAAAGTCCAGAACTGGGTCGCCTGGATGATGCAGTCGGTTAAGCATCTAACTCTTGGTTTCAGCTTAGGTCATCATGATTTCAGGGTTGTGATCTCAGGGTCGTGAGATCGAGCCTGCATCAAGCCCTGCTTCGGGCGCCATGCTCAGTACAGAGTCTGCTTAAGAAACTCTCTCTCCCTTTAGTCATCCTCTCACCTCTAAAATAAATAAATAAATCTTAAAAAAAAAAAAAGCCCAGAACCCTCACATTTATGGTCAATATATTTTCAACGAAGATGCCAAGATAATTAATTAATTCACTGGGGGAAAATAGTTTTTTTTTTTTTTTCAACAAATGGTGCTGGGACAATTGAATATTCACATTGAAAGGAATAAAGTTGGGTCCTTCCTTACACCATACATAAAACTCATCCAAAGTGTATCATGGACCTAAATGTGTAAGCTAAAACTATAGAACTTTTGGAGGAAAATATAGGAGCAAATCTTTGTGACCTTGGGTTAGGCAATGGTTGCTTAGATATGACATCAAAAGCATAAGTGACCAAAGAACAAGTAGATACATTGAATTTCATCAAAATTAAAAATAAACAAACCCTTTCATGCTCCAAAGGACACCATGGAGAATGTGAAAAGAAACCCATAAGAAAACAATATTATTCTAAATTATAAATTAAAAAAAAAGAAACCCATAGAATGGGGAAAATGTTTGCTAATAATATATTTGCTAAGAGAGTTGTATCCACAACATCTAAAGAACTCTCAGAACTCCATACTAAAAAGACAACCCAATTAACAATGGGTAAGGAATTTGACATTTCTCCAAAGATCTATAAATGGCCAATAAGCCTAAGAAAAGATGCTCAGCATCATTAGCCCTTAAATAAATGCATATCAAAACCACACCGAGATACCTCTTCACACACCCTAGGATGACTATAATAAAAAAGACAGATAATAAACAAATGTTGACAAGAACGTGGATTATTAGAATCCTCACACACTACTGTTGGTACAACCACATGGGAAAACAGTCTGGCAGTTCTTCAAAAGGTTGGGGGCAGGGGTGAATGGAGAGTGACTGCTAATGGATATGGGGTTTTTTTGGGGGGTAATGATAACGTTCTAAAATTGATTGTGATGATGATTGCACAACTTGATGAATATCCTAAAAACCATTGGATTTTGTACTTAAATTGGGTGAACTGTGTGGTATGTGAATAATATTTCAATAAAGTTGTTAAAATATAGGGACAACAATAAAAATAAGATAAAGTACAAGACAAGGATATTTCCCCTATAGGTCCGTTAGTAAAATTGTGTAACCAGCTATTTAAATTTGCATTATTGTTATAAATCATCCTAAATAGTTCTTAATCAACTCTGGACTCAAAGTGCCATAGCTATTTATAACTGGGAAGGAGAATACTCTCTAAATGAAATGGGACATCCCTACATATGAAAGCCAAAATGAAGGAACATTCTTGGGTATCAGGATCTTCCAAATAACAAAGTTGAACTTTTTTTGTCTTTTCCTTTTTTTCCTCTTTTTTTTCCTTTGGCATAAATCCTTTTCAAAATCAGATAAAGCATTAATGATGACAATGATGATGATAGTTACCATTTGCCCGCTATTTAATGTGTGCCAAATCTACGCAAGGCACTGCACACACATTGATTTCTTTAATCCTAGCTAACAATTCAATATGATCTGTTTATTTCCCCCATTTTTAGATGGGGTAATTGAGGCTCATATAGGTTAAACAAGTTGCCCAAGGTCACAGAGTTTGTAGGGACAGATCTGAAATTTGAAAGGCAGATATGTTTATTTCCGAAATCCATACTGTTAACGTCTAATTATGCTGCTTCTTAAGCAGCATATTTGCATTCTTGGTTTGCTACTGTTTTTCACACTTTTAGGTAAATAATGAATGCATGCTCATTGCAGAAAACCTGAAAAACAAAAGTGTGTCATAGGTGGTATTTGAGGATAACTGGGGGTTTAAAATGGCAAAATAAAATTACTAATAAAATTAGGATATGGATTTATATTTATTGCTATTAATGGATGCTTATGACATAGCAACTGAAATATGGGCCATAAATCAATTGAGTTCTAGGATCTGTTTACATACATGTTATATTATTTACACATAAAATACATTTACATACATATACATATAAATTACATATTGAAAATATACATGAGGAGAAAGTTCTGGAAGTACTTATATCAAGAGGCTGTCTCTGAGTGGATTTAAGGAATTATCTTTCTTTTGCTTTTCTGTATATTCCCACAGTTTCAATATGATCAGCCTTGACTTCTGAACTAATCAGTTATCTGGATTAACCAATGCTTTCCATCTTCTTCGCAGATACGACTCATGCCCACTGCAAGTTAGACCCTCCCAGCTGGTAAGACTGCTCTTTAATACTCCAGTACACTTCGGCTTCCACTGATTTTCCATTAACCTACAATTACAGATCCTGATCTCAACAGATAAGAAGGACTTTCTGTAATTGGAGCAGGAGGAGCACCCAATGTTGGACAATCAGTAAATGGGCGCTAGTCACACAGCTGAGTCATTCTCTGGAGTGACAGAGCTTCACACATAAACTTCAGCATTACCATTCTATACGTTTCCAGGAAGTGATTGCGTTTTTATTTTAGTATTTACTTATTTTGCGTTGTGTCAACCTTTGAGATTTTTCTCTTTTCTTGCCATTTCCCTCATGGTTTTAACTGTCAGTCTGAAGGTGAATGATGGCAGCAACAACCAACCAATCAAATTTTGGCCAGTCAAACCAGTTCCATTAAATAATGTGTGGGGGTAGCTATTTTCAGGACAAAGACTACTAAGTGTTTATCTTAACAGGGAACACATTGGCAATATTCAAATATTTTCTTTTTTTTTAAATTTTATTTATTTGACAGAGAGAGACACAGCCAGAGAGGGAACACAAGCAGGAGGAGCGGGAGAGGGAGAAGCAGACTCCCCAATGAGCAGGGATCCCGACGTGGGGCTCAATCCCAGGACCCTGGGATCATGACCTGAACTGAAGGTAGACGCTTAACTGACTGAGCCACCCAGGTGCCCCACAAATATTTTATATTTTTTTAAAGATGTATTTATTTTAGAGAAAGAGAAGGGAGAGTGAATACATGTGGGGGGCGGGCAGAGGGAGAGAATTTTCCAGCAGATTCCCTGATGGGTGTGGAGCCCAATGCATTAGATCATGAGATCATGACCTGAGTCAAAACTAAGAGCCAGAGACTCAACCGACTGAGCCACCCAGGCACCCCAATATTCAAATATTTTTTATCTCATTTTAATTATTCAGAATAACTTGAGGATCCAGGAAAAGCCAAGAAGACTGATGGTGGATTCATCAGTTTTTATTAATGATTATAAATTACATTTCTTAGAAAAATGTGCAGCTTACAACAGCATGCACAAATACCCCTCTCCAGGGAGTTTAGAGAAAGACACTGCTTTTCCGAAGAAGTTCATTAGAGTGAGTTTTTCTGCTTAGGGTGATAGAGCTCAGAGTGCTGGTGTACAAAAGGCCCTTAGCTATTGAGGCCAACACTTTTATTTTACAGGTAAGAAAGACACTGAGGCTGAGACTGGAGAAACCATTGACCAAAAGTGACAGAGCAAATCACGAGCAGACCCAGGAGCAGAACAGGGTCTGGGTCCAGCACTCTTTCCTCACAGGGTCAAGTAAAGTAAGTGGGTATAATTCACCAGGGTCATACAGTAGGGATTGGTCTGGACTCTGGTGAACTAGAAAGAAAATGACCTGGAAAACACACACTCATCAACAGAATGGACTCAGCTCCTGGCTTTTAGTATGCATACCTTACTACATCAAACATCTTATTAAGAAACTCCAAAACATATGTAAGTGGCTTACTTTATTTACATTGAACAGATGACTTTATAGTTTTAATAAACAGGCTCTGAAGATCATTTAACTCAGTCTCCAGTTAACATATTTTTTGCAGCCATCAATCTCATATCCTTTCAGTGACGGGGGACTTGCTACCATACAATTTAGCACATTTGATTGGCAGACAGCCCCAGCCATTACAATTCTCCTTATCAGAATAAAACCAACTTCTCTGCTAGTTCCCCTTACTGGCCAAACTTTTACCTTTGAAGTCAAACAAGAATAAGTCTTATCCATTTTAAAACTGACAGCTTTTGAAATACATGAAGATGGTTTGCATGCCCTTCCAGATTTTCTCATCTCCCTTAACCATTCTTCATATGATATATGATATTCAGCTGGGTGGTGTGTTCAAAAAGGTGCGGGAAAGTCCCTCCAAACCAAAATAGCTCTTCTGATAGTCCATCATCATGCCTAAAATTAATCCAAGTTACTAAAGTATTCAAAGATATGTCAAAAGAAGTAGAGGAAAGGTTCAGAAAGGAAACATGGGGAGGGTATTTGAAGTTAATATTAATTATAATGACATCTAACATTTATCAAAATCTTACAATATGCTAAGAACTCTGCTGAAATCCCTTGTAGATTTTATCATGTTCAATTCTCACTGTGACCCAAATGGAGAGGAATTGTGCCCCCATTCTATAGATGAAGAAACTGAGTCTCAGAGAGGTTAACTGATCTGCTCCAGGCGACTCAGCCCCAAAGTATCAGAGCCAGGACTTCAACCACATTTATCTAGTTCCGACATCTGTGTCCTTACCTGCATGAAGTATTAAACAACATACCAGAATTTGAGTCAAAACACTTGGATGTGAGATCAACCATTGCTTGCTGACCTGAGTGATTGCCTTCCCCTCTTTGAGCCTCTGTCTTTCTGTTCTTTCACTTCTGAGACCTCTCTTCTATTCATAAAGATCCATTTTCCAGGTGAGAACTGAACGCTCTCTTGTTAAGAATATTCTGTGGTTCAAAAAAGATACAAATGTAGGGATCCGAAGGGGTATGTGCACCCCAATGTTTATAGCAGCAATGTCCACAATAGCCAAACTGTGGAAAGAGCCAAGATGTCCATCAACAGATGAATGGATAAGGAAGATGTGGTATATATACACAATGGAATATTGTGCAGCCATCAAAAGGAATGAGATCTTGCCATTTGCAACGACGTGGATGGAACTGGAGGGTGTTATGCTGAGTGAAATAAGTCAATCAGAGAAAGACGTGTATCATATGACCTCACTGATATGAGGAATTCTTAATCTCAGGAAACAAACTGAGGGTTGCTGGAGTGGTGGGGGATGGGAGGGATGGGGTGCCTGGGTGATAGACATTGGGGAGGGTATGTGCTATGGTGAGCGCTGTGAGTTGTGCAAGACTGTTGAATCACAGACCTGTACCTCTGAAACAAATAATGCAACATCTGTTAAGAAAAAAGAAAAAGAAGAAGATAGCAGGAGGGGAAGAATGAAGGGGAGTAAGTCAGAGGGGGAGACGAACCATGAGAGATGATGGACTCTGAAAAACAAACTGAGGTTTCTAGAGGGGAGGAGCGTAGGGGGATGGGTTAGCCTGGTGATGGGTATTAAAGAGGGCACATTCTGCATGGAGCACTGGGTGTTATGCACAAACAATGAATCATGGAACACTACATCAAAAACAAATGATGTGAACTGGGGCGGAGCAAGATGGCGGAGGAGTAGGAGACCTAGATTTCGTCTGGTCTCAGGAATCCAGCTGAATAGGGATCAAACCATTCTGAACACCTACGAACTCAACAGGAGATCGAACAGGAGAGTAGCAACAACTCTCTGAACAGAGAAGCGACCACTTACTGGAAGGTAGGGCGTGCGGAGAAGTGAATCCGAGGCGATATTCGGGAGGATAGACGGCGGGGGAGGGGCCTCCGCCGGCCGCTTCTGGCAAGTGCTAGAGCCCCGGAGCACAAAATCGGACCTTTTAGAAGTTGGCTCGGCGGAGGGACGTCGCTGCAGTGGCTAAGCGGGGGGTGGAATCCTCCCGGGACAGTGTGGTCTCAGGACCCTTGGGGTCACAGAGAGACCAGGGGTGCCTGAGTGCAGCAGAGCTCCCAGGTATCAGAGCAGGGAAGCCGGCTGCAGATACGGAGCAGAGGCGCGGGCTCTCAGCTCGGGGTTGCCATAAACTGTGATCTGCGGCCCAGTCGGGGCACGGCTCCCCCAGCAGGGACCCAACAAGCAGCAGATCCGGGGAGACTCCCCTTCCTTCCCGGGGAGGAGCGGTGCGGGAACACACTGCAGGGATCTGCTGGATTTGGAGACTCCGTGCGGGGTCGGGTGCCAGAGATAGCAACGCTCGGTCACAGGCCGGGTGAGCACGGAGTGCGGCCGGAGACCGGGGACACGGAAGTGACTGCTTTTCTCTGGGAGCACACTGAGGAGCGGGGCCCCGAGTTCTCAGCTCCTCCGAGTGGAGATTGGGAGGCCACCATTTCTGCCCTGGGCCTCCAAAGCTGTACCGAGAGCTTGCAGGGAACAAAAGCTCCTGAGAGCAAACCGGAGCAGCTTCCTTAGCCCGGACCGACAAGGGCGGGGCAATTCTGCCTCCGGCAAAGACATTTGGAAACCACAGCAACAGGCCCCTCCCCCAGAAGATCAGCACAAACAGCCAGCAAGCCAAGACCAAGTTGATCGATCAAGGAGAATAGGAGAACTCCAGCGCTAGGGGAATACTGCACATAGATTCATGGCTTTTTTTTTTTTTACCATGATTCATTATTTCATCAAAGTTAATTTTTGTTGACTGTTTTTTTATTTTTATTTTTCCCTTTTTCAACCAACATCTTATAAATCCCTTTTTTAAAAAAAAAAACAAAACATTTTTTATTTTTCATTTTTAGAGTCATATTTTATCCCTTCATAGTAGTTACCCTTATTTTTGGCATATATATATAAGTTGTTCTCTCTTTAAAATTTTGAGGTACAGTTTCTTCTAACAGATCAAAATATACCCTAAATCACTAGTGTATGGCTTTGTTCTAGTCTCCTGCCTGATCACATTCTCTCCCTTTTTCCTTTTTTTTTTTCTTAAATCTTCTTTCTTTTTTTCAAACAACTTATCTTACCAAGTCCTTTTATAAGATCTTTTATAATTTTCATCTTTACAGTCATCTTCCATCCCTTCATTGTATCAACCCTTATTTTGTACATATATGTCTTTCTTCCTTTAAAATTTTAGGAGGCACTTTTTTCTAACAGACCAAAATACGCCCAAAATCTAGTGTGTGGCACTGATCTATGCACTAGCCTGATCATATTTGATCATATTCTGCCTTTTTTGTATTGTTTTGTTTTTGTTTTTATCTTTTTTTTTCTTTTTCTCTTTCTTTTTTCTTTCTTTCCCTTTCTTTTCCCCTGGTTTCAGGTCTTTTCTGATTTGTATACAGTATATTTGCTGGGGACGTTGTAAACCTGTTAGCATTTTGTTCTCTCATTCATCTATTCTCCTCTGGACAAAATGACAAGACGAAAGAAATCACCTCAGCAAAAAGAACAAGAGGTAGTACCGTCAGCCAGGGACCTACTCAATACGGACATTAGTACGATGTCGGACCTAGAGTTCAGAATCATGACTTTAAAGATACTAGCTGGGCTTGAAAAAAGTGTGGAAGTTATTAGAGAAACCCTTTCTGGAGAAATAAAAGAACTAAAATCTAACCAAATCGAAATCAAAAAGGCTATTGATGAGGTGCAATCAAAAATGGGGGCACTAAATGCTAGGATAAATGAGGCAGAAGAGAGAATCAGCGATATAGAAGACCAAATGATGGAAAATAAAGAGGCTGAGAAAAAGAGAGAGAAACAACTACAGGATCATGAGGGCAGAATTCGAGAGATAAGTGATATGATAAGACGAAACAACATTAGAATAATTGGGATCCCAGAAGAAGAAGAGAGAGAGAGAGGGGCAGAAGGTATATTGGAGCAAATTATAGCAGAGAACTTCCCTAATGTGAGGAAGGAAACAGGCATTAAAATCCAGGAGGCACAGAGAACCCCTCTCAAAATCAATAATAATAGGTCAACATCCCAACATCTAATAGTAAAACTTACGAGTCTCAGAGACAAAGAGAAAATCCTGAAAGCAGCTCGGGAGAAGAGATATGTAACCTACAATGGTAGAAACATTAGATTGGCAACAGACCTATCCACAGAGACCTGGCAGGCCTGAAAGGACTGGCAAGATATCTTCAGGGCACTAAACGAGAAAAATATGCAGCCAAGAATACTATATCCAGCTAGGCTATCATTGAAAATAGAAGGAGAGATAAAAAGCTTCCAGAACAAACAAAAACTAAAGGAATTTGCAAACACGAAACCAGCCCTCCAAGAAATATTGAAAGGGGTCCTCTAAGCAAAGAGAGAACCTAAAAGCAGCAAAGAGCAGAAACGAACACAGACAACAGACAGTTAACAGTCACCTTACAGGTAATACAATGGCACTAAATTCATACCTTTCAATAGTTACCCTGAATGTAAACGGGCTAAATGCCCCAATCAAAAGACGCAGGCTATCAGATTGGATTAAAAAAAAAGACCCATCAATATGCTGTCTGCAAGAGACTCATTTTAGACCCAAAGACACCCCCAGATTGAAAGTGAGGGGGTGGAAAACAATTTACCATGCTAATGGACACCAAAAGAAAGCTGGGGTGGCAATCCTTATATCAGTCAAACTAGATTTTAAAACAAAGACTGTAATAAGAGATGAGGAAGGACACTATATCCTACTTAAAGGGTCTATCCAACAAGAAGATCTAACAATTGTAAATATCTATGCCCCGAACATGGGAGCAGCCAATTATATAAGGCAATTAATAACAAAAGCAAAGAAACACATTGACAACAATACAATAATAGTGGGGGACTTTAACATCCCCCTGACTGAAATGGACAGATCATCTAAGCAAAAGATCAACAAGGAAATAAAGACTTTAAATGACACACTGGACCAAATGGACTTCACAGACATATTCAGAACATTCCATCCCAAAGCAAAGGAATACACATTCTTCTCTAGTGCCCATGGAACATTCTCCAGAATTGATCACATCCTAGGTCACAAATCAGGTCTCAATCGGTACCAAAAGATTGGGATCATTCCCTGCATATTTTCAGACCACAATGCTTTGAAACTAGAACTCAACCACAAGAGGAAAGTCGGAAAGAACTCAAATACATGGAGGCTAAAGAGCATCCTACTAAAGAATGAATGGGTCAACCAAGAAATTAAAGAAGAATTAAAAAAATTCATGGAAACCAATGAAAATGAAAACACAACTGTTCAAAATCTTTGGGATACAGCAAAGGCAGTCCTGAGGGGAAAGTATATAGCAATACAAGCCTTTCTCAAGAAACAAGAAAGGTCTCAAATACACAACCTAACCCTACACCTAAAGGAGCTGGAGAAAGAACAGCAAATAAAGCCTAAACCCAGCAGGAGAAGAGAAATCATAAAGATCAGAGCAGAAATCAATGAACTAGAAACCAAAAGAACAGTAGAACAGATCAACGAAACTAGGAGCTGGTTCTTTGAAAGAATTAACAAGATTGATAAACCCCTGGCCAGACTGATCCAAAAGAAAAGAGAAATGACCCAAATCAACAAAATCATGAATGAAAGAGGAGAGATCACAACCAACACCAAAGAAATACAAACAATTATAAGAACATATTATGAGCAACTCTATGCCAGCAAATTAGATAACCTGGAAGAAATGGGTGCATTCCTAGAGATGTATCAACTACCAAAATTGAACCAGGAAGAAATAGAAAACCTGAACAGACCTATAACCACTAAAGAAATTGAAACAGTCATCAAAAATCTCCCAAGAAACAAAAGCCCAGGGCCAGATGGCTTCCCAGGGGAATTCTATCAGACATTTCAAGAAGAATTAATACCTATTCTCCTGAAACTGTTCCAAAAAATAGAAATGGAAGGGAAACTTCCAAACTCATTTTATGAGGCCAGCATTACCTTGATCCCAAAACCAGACAAAGACCCCATCAAAAAAGAGAATTACAGACCAATATCCTTGATGAACATGGATGCAAAAATTCTCACCAAAATACTAGCCAATAGGATCCAACAGTACATTAAAAGGATTATTCACCATGACCAAGTGGGATTTATTCCTGGGCTGCAAGGCTGGTTCAACATCCGCAAATCAATCAACGTGATACAATACATTAACAAAAGAAAGAGCAAGAATCATATGATCCTCTCAATAGATGCAGAAAAAGCATTTGACAAAGTACAACATCCTTTCTTGATCAAAACTCTTCAGAGTATAGGTATAGAGGGTACATACCTCAATATCATAAAAGCCATCTATGAAAAACCTACAGCAAATATCATTCTCAATGGGGAAAGGCTGAGAGCTTTTCCCCTAAGGTCAGGAACGCGGCAGGGATGTCCACTCTCACCACTGCTATTCAACATAGTATTAGAAGTCCTAGCCACGGCAATCAGACAACAAAAAGAAATCAAAGGCATCCAAATCGGCAAAGAGGAAGTCAAACTCTCACTCTTTGCAGATGATATGATACTGTATGTGGAAAACCCAAAAGACTCCACCCCAAAACTGCTAGAACTCATACTTATATAAGGCAATTAATATATATATATATAAGGAATTCAGTAAAGTAGCAGGATATAAAATCAATGCACAGAAATCAGTGGCATTCCTATACACCAACAACAAGACAGAAGAGAGACAAATCAAGGAGTCGATCCCATTTACAATTGCACACAAAACCATTAGATACCTAGGAATAAATCTAACCAAAGAGGCAAAGGATCTGTACTCAGAAAACTATAAAATACTCAGGAAAGAAATTGAAGAAGACACAAAGAAATGGAAAAACGTTCCATGCTCATGGATTGGGAGAATCAACATTGTGAAGATGTCAATGCTACCTAGAGCAATCTACACATTCAATGCAATCCCCATCAAAATACCATCCACTTTTTTCAAAGAAATGGAACAAATAATCCTAAAATTTGTATGGAACCAGAAGAGACCCAGAATAGCCAGAGGAATACTGAAAAAGAAAAGCAAAGCTGGTGGCATCACAATTCCGGACTTCCAGCTCTATTACAAAGCTGTGATCATCAAGACAGTATGGTACTGGCACAAAAACAGACACATAGATCAATGGAACAGAATCGAGAGCCCAGAAATTGACCCTCAACTCTATGGTCAACTTATCTTTGACAAAGCAGGAAAGAATGTCCAATGGAAAAAAGACAGTCTCTTCAACAAATGGTGTTGGGAAAATTGGACAGCCACCTGCAGAAGAATGAAACTGGACCATTTCCTTACACCACACACAAAAATAGACTCCAAATGGTTGAAAGACCTAAACGTGAGACAGGAGTCCATCAAAATCCTAAAGGAGAACACAGGTAGCAACCTTTTCGACCTTAGCCACAGCAACTTCTTCCTAGAAACATCACCAAAGGCACGGGAAGCCAGGGCAAAAATGAACTATTGGGATTTCATCAAGATAAAAAGCTTTTGCACAGCAAAAGAAACAGTCCACAAAACTAAAAGACAACCGACAGAATGGGAGAAAATATTTGCAAATGACATATCAGATAAAGGGCTAGTATCCAAAATCTATAAAGAACTTATCAAACTCAACACCCAAAGAACAAATAATCCAATCAAGAAATGGGCAGAAGACATGAACAGACATTTCTCCAAAGAAGACATCCAAATGGCCAACAGGCACATGAAAAAGTGCTCAACATCGCTCGGCATCAGGGAAATCCAAATCAAAACCTCAATGAGATACCACCTCACACCCGTCAGAATGGCTAAAATTAACAAGTCAGGGAATGACAGATGTTGGCGGGGATGTGGAGAAAGGGGAACCCTCCTCCACTGTTGGTGGGAATGCAAGCTGGTGCAACCCCTCTGGAAAACAGTATGGAGGTTCCTCAAACATTTGAAATTAGAGCTACCGTTCGATCCAGCAATTGCACTACTGGGTATTTACCCCAAAGATACAAATGTAGGGACCCGAAGGGGTACGTGTACCCCAATGTTTATAGCAGCAATGTCCACCATAGCCAAACTGTGGAAAGAGCCAAGATGCCCATCGACAGATGAATGGATAAAGAAGATGTGGTATATATACACAATGGAATATTATGCAGCCATCAAAAGGAATGAGATCTTGCCATTTGCAACGACGTGGATGGAACTGGAGGGTGTTATGCTGAGTGAGATAAGTCAATCAGAGAAAGACATATATCACATGTCCTCACTGATATGAGGAATTCTTAATCTCAGGAAAGAAACTGAGTGTTACTGGAGTGGTTGGGGGTGGGAGGGATGGGGTGGCTGGGTGATAGACATTGGGGAGGGTATGTGCTATGGTGAGCGCTGTGAATTGTGCAAGACTGTTGAATCACAGATCTGTACTTCTGAAACAAATAACGCAACATATTTTAAGAAAAAAGAAAAAGAAGAAGATAACAGGAGAGGAAGAAAAGGGGAGTATGTCAGAGGAGGAGACGAACCATGAGAGATGATGGACTCTGAAAAACAAACTGAGGGTTCTAGAGGGGAGGGGGGTAGGGGGATGGGTTAGCCTGGTGATGGGTATTGAGGAGGGCACGTTCTGCATGGAGCACTGGGTGTTATGAACAAACAATGAATCATGGAACACTGCACCAAAAACTAATGATGTAATATATGGTGATTATCATAACAATAAAAAAATTAAAAAAAAACAAATGATGTAATATATGGTGATTAACATAACAATAAAAATTTTAAAAAAAGAATATTCTGTGGTTACCATCGGCTAAAGGATGGAAAGAGAGAATGTGTGAATTCCTTTGCATGAAACGAGGACCTTTCTTCTCCAAGTCCCATACTTTTCCATACTTGCCGTACTTTTTTGCAACACTTCGTTCAAGCACCTGGTATTCTAGGCAACACTGGACGGCTTGCATCTGCCAAACTTGCTGTACCCTCTCTTACCTCTGTGTTTTTCTCTCTGCCTTGAATGGTTGTCTTTTCCCAAAGAAACTAATTTTCAAATCAGAGCTCAAATTACCACCATCCCTTTCACTCCCTGACTCTACCAGAATGAATTCATCCTTCCTCTGGCTCCTTAACCACTTGGTTCATATCTTTATCGCTATCATCCCCTGGGCTATGGAATATGAGTGTCCCCCCAAAATTCACCTGCTGGAATCCTCACACACACTGTGATTGTGTGAGGAGGTGAGACATTTGGGATGTGATTAGGTTGTAAGGGTGGAGACTTCACTTATAAAAGAGATTTCTTATAAAATGGATCCTAAGGTGGATTAGTGATGGTAGAAAAGGGGTCTCTCGCCCCTTCCACCATGTGAGGATACAAGAGAAAAGTCTGTGACCTAGAAGAGGCCCTCACTCGGCCTTCTTGGTCCCCTGATGTTGGAATGCCAGCCTCCAGAACTATGAGAAATAAATACATTTCTGCTGTTGAGAAGACATCCAGTCTCTGGTATTTCATTATAGCAGCCCAAATGGACACTCTGTTTACATGCTATTTTAGAATGTGAATTCCTTGAAAGCAAGAGGCATATTTTTATTCATCAGATTTTTATTCCCAATATATAACACAGTGCCTTGAACATTAAAAAAAAAAAATGAAGTTAGCCCCTAGTATGTGTACAATGCAAGGCATGCCATACCATTATAGCACTTGGCTACTTATTTAATGAAGAAACAAATGTACAAAACCAGAAAGACTGGGCTTCCTTCCTCCACATCAATTAGCACTTTATGAAATGTGATGAATTCCATTTGCTACAAAACAACGTCCCTTAAATGACTTTCATTTGGGTATCGAGATGTACTTTCACGTTCAGAGAGCAAAGGCTAAAACCGGGTGCCCTGTCATTTTTACCACCCCTGTCATTACGGTTATGATGATGAATTGGAGATTATTATTATTTTTATTATCTTAAGCAAATGAGTTTTCTTTCTTCCCCCCACAGAGCTTCCAGGAATGTGTCTTGTGTGTTTCCAGCTGCCCCATCTTGTTTTGACACTTCTGCCAGGGAGCTGTGCGGAGATGGAAGAAGGGGAAGGATCCAGAGGCTGACCTTGGACTTGGGCTCGCCTGATGGCTGCAGACTGCCCCGCGGCTGCCACCAGCACTTTGGCTCTCCCTCTGCCGCACTCAAGGCCACCATTGATCAGTGCGCTGAGAGTTTTACAGCTGCAGCCTTGGACGGGCGTCCAGAAAAATTGATTGCAGTCCATTCCCAGCAGATTGAGGCACATTGACTTGTGTCCTGGTCCCACCAATGAGCCCCTTGACTCTCCTGTTTTAATTACTCCAGTAGGCCTTCTGGGTATTAGCCAGGTTGGTGAGAGAGAGAGAGAGAGGGAGAGGGGGATTGAGAAAGGGGGGGGGGGGGCTGCAATAAAACCGCTTTCCCCAGAGTAGGGTACTTTCTTGTGCCAGGAAATTGGGTCACATTTGATTGTGAGTGAGGATGTGGAGTATTAGAGAATTTGATTAGAGAATCAAGAATCAAGTTGAGTTCAAGACCTGACTCAGCCAACAAATTTAGTAAACTTGGCAAGTTATTTCACATAGCTGGGACTCAATTTCACATCTCTAAATGAGAAAATTAGTAAGACAACCTTAATAACTTTAAAAATACATAAATATAAATAAAACTATTGCCACTACTACAAAGATGGTGATGGATGCTATGTCTATTGAGCATTTGGAGGTGCTAAGTTCCATAATCAGTGCTTTATACTGGTAATTTTTTTCTTAATAATTTTCTTTAAATCACCCTATCATACAATGTAGGGAAAATATTTTTTCTATTTCATATAAGTGGACATGGAGGCTAAAAACCTTAGGCCCTTGTCCAAATATATAACATTAGGGATCAAACCCAAGTTTCTGCAGACCCGGAGCCCTTATTCTAGAGTGTCTATATAAAATACCAGGGAGTTTACAAACCATGTTCACATCAATTCTCCTGATTTCACGTCCAACCTTGCAGTCTTATACATGCATAGTAGGAGGTACATCTGATACAGGCACTTTGGCTTGGTAATCATGTCATTAAAAAGTCACAAATTCCATTTCTTTCTCAGAACAAAGGAAGCTCCATGCCCCCAGTATTTACACATCTGCATCTTTGCTTGTAAGACAAAGCAGAAGTGTAGAATGACGGTTGTCTCTACCTTGTAGATCACTCTCATCAAGGCTTCAAACTCATTTAGCAATTGTTTCTCACGGTGTGAGCAGCAGACTACCTGCATCAAAAACTCCTGGGGCACTTGTTCAGAAATACATTCCTGGTCCCCTTCTGGCACTATCTAATCAGAATTCCTAGAGCAGAACCCCAGGACACTGCATTTTAACAACGGCCCCTGGTGATTCTGGGGAGCACTAATGTTTGAGGACCACTATGACCAAAAACCGTGGTTCAGCCAGAGCTTGAATTCAAGATAATACATCACCCTGATGTTACCCCAGCAGGCCTTGCATATCATCATCTCATAGGGTTTTAGTATCTTTCTCACATTCTTTGTGACTGAACCCTTGCTTGTCTACCCATCAGCCAGCCCTACAATCCCCCCTCTCCTAGCACCTGCTTCCTTACACATAATACTCAGCTTATTGAGGGAAATATACCCAGTCCTTGAGGATGAATCTTAATTTATCTAAGCCATTGGGTCATCTCCATTCTTCTTGGCTGGGAGTTCGCTATGGATGAGAATGTGATCTAATTCTGGCTAATGGGAGGCAAAGTCTTTGCGGGGCTCTCCTGGGAAGCACTTCCATTTCTCAGAAAATAAAACTACATAAGGAGAAAGTTCTTTGCTCAATCCCCTCCCTTTCTGCTTTTTTTTTTTTTTTTTAATTTTTATTTATTTGACAGAGAAAGAGACAGCAAGAGAGGGAACACAAGCAGGGGGAGTGGGAGAGGCGGGTAGCCTGATGCGGGGCTCGATCCCAGGACCCTGGGATCATGACCTGAGCCGAAGGCAGACGCTTAAGGACTGAGCCACCCAGGCACCCCTCCCTTTCTGCTTTGGACACAGACCTTTGAGGATGCGATATCTGAAGGGAACATATTCTGCAGCTATAAGATAACCAACACAAGGAGCAGTCAGCATGGTGACGGTGGTAGGATAGAAAAATGCAAAGCGTCTATATCTTTGAAGATAAGCTTAGAGCCACTCCATCGATCCTGAGATGAACTGACTCTGGTCTAACTATATGAATAATATATATAACCTTTGGGTTAAGCCTTGTTAGTCAATGGTTAAGTCATTGTTAGATCCTTTATTGTGGCCTAAAACATCTTAACTTTCTCCTTACACAGTCTTGACCTTTTGCATTTCTCCCTTTCAAAATCTTTGTAGAAAAATTATTTTAAGTCTTTATCAACCCAGCATGCTATTTATTCCAAGAGAGAGATGAAGAGAAATTAGCATGGCCATCCAACTCTGCTGTCAAATATCTGATGTCAAAACTAATCTTTGGCAGATTCTAGATTGCAGTAAATTAATAGTAGGATCTTCTAACCAGAATTGGTCCTGTAGATCATAGGTCAACAAACTATGCTCCACAGATCAAATCAGGCCCACTGCCTGTTATTGTAAATTAAGTGTTATTGGAATACAGCCACACTCACTTATGAACACATTGTATATGGTTACTCTTATGCCACAAAGGCAGAGATGAGTAGCTGCCAGACACCAATGGCTCAAAAGCCTAGAATATTCCCTCTCTGGCCCTTGATATAAAATGTTTGCTGATTCCTCATACAGATAATTCAGTTGTTGGTCAAAGAGAAAATCTTGTGTTTCAGAACCAGTTGGAAAGGGGTCATCCCATTGAAAAACTTTAAGCATCAAAGTTCTGCTCTCCTCCAAACAGAAGGACAACCCACTTCATACACAGGAAGGGTATCTGTAAGCAGAACTAATATTTCTCCACATAAAAGAACCCCAAATCATCTTCAACCTTTGGAAGGGCAGAAGAGTAGAGAATAGCAAGACTCAAACACGGATGCATATTGGAGAGGTGACAGAGCCCATGGGAGACACAAACATAATCACGGGTGAAGCTGGATCAATTACTGAGATTCAAAACTAAAAACCAGAAGTAATAGGTTTGGGGAATCAGAACTAGAGTGTCAGGCCCTCCAGCCTAATTCAATGGACTTCAGTTTGTAGGTTTGAGTTGCCCTTTAACTTACTATGAAAGGGATTTCTAGGGCCATTCTGTCATACAAATAGCTGTTGAACTTTTACACCAACATGGATGGGACTGGAGGAGATGATGCTAAGTGAAATAAGTCAAGCAGAGAAAGTCAATTAACATATGGTTTCACTTATTTGTGGAACATAAGGAAGAGCATGGAGGACATTAGGAGAAGGAAGGGAAAAGTGAAGGGGGGGAATCAGAGAAGGAAATGAACCATGAGAGAATATGGACTCCAAGAAACAAACTGAAGGTTCTAGAGGGGAGGAGGTGGGGGGATGGGTTAGCCCAATGATGGATATTAAGGAGGGCACGTACTGCATGGAGCACTGGGTGTTATACGAAAACAATGAATCATGGATCACTACATCAAAAATAAATAAATAAATAAAAATAAACAAAACAAAAAATAAAAATAAAATATATGGCACACACACACACATACATAAAAACAAATAGCTGTTGAGAGTTCATTGAGTAGCTGATGGAGGACCTATATTACTGTGTAGCATGAGAAAAACTACTTGAGCCCCATATTTTTTCTTTAAGGTATAAACCACCATATAATCTCCTTATCTACAAAAGGATTCTATAAGCACCCAAATAAATATCTTGTTTTAAATAAAAAAGTCAGGATGTCTTTAAAAGGGCATTTAAAGTCAATAGAGCCACATGTGAGGCCTGATTCAGCTGTGTAACCTGGGTAACAGCTCTACCTCTGAGCTTGCTCTCTTGTCTATAAAATGCAGCAGGGGGGTATTGATAAAAATATACATGGGTGTGCACATGACCTTCAGAAACACATGTAAAAACTACTTCCTAAATTATATAATGCTGTGCACATGTGTGGTGCCACCCTAATTATTGAATATGACGACATCCTGGTAGGCCTGATGAGTGAGCTGACCGTGAAAGTTCCCCAAAATAGCTATCTAAATTAACCTGTTGAGTGGGGAGAATTCATAACTCTCTTTAAGATGTTGGAGAATGCCTGCCAAAATGGGCTCTTTCTGCTTAGTGTAACTGACACTGAGGAGAGCCTTGTGATAGTAACTAGCCACCAGATTCAACCTCTTCCAAGATAGCTCCTTGTCAGAGATAATAAAACAGTAATATCTGCAAGAATGTGTACGTCTATGTTTCTCCTTGCTAGAAAGAAAATGCTCATGCAGCTTGATCACTTAAGAGCTCCAAAACACAAGTCTTGTTTAATACAGAGATACAGAACCATGGAAGTCCAGAAATGCATCCATGGGTACCAGGATGTTCATGGCAGCACCGTCCGGAAAACTGAAAATCACACTAATACCCAAAACAGTTGAAGAAATAAATAAGCTGCAGGGTCACTGAGCAGGATGCACCTGGCAGAATCTACAAGTTTAGGCAGGCCGCAGTATCGTGTCCAGGGACATCAGCTCAGATAGAGGAAAACAGGCAGTTTCCAGAGCAAGGAGGTCAGAGAGTCAGTGAGACAAGATGAATGAACAGGGTTGGGGATTTTTGACTCTTGGACAGAAATAACTCCCTCTATTTTCTACTTGGGGGTTCATGTCTTTCTAAAGAAATTCTCTGAAATATTTCCAAATTCTTAATTATGTGCGTAAACTTGTGTGCTCCTAATCAGTTTCTAAAATAAGACATGATCAGGTATTGAACTTGAAGGCTGTCAGCTTACCCTGCACCCTTTTCTAACACAGGCATAGCCTGCTTACATTCATAGCGCCTATCATATCTTTCACATTGTTAAGTGCTGCGATATTTCTTCAGATTCACAGACTTGCCTCTGTTGGAGCTTTGCACATGGCCAGGCCCATCCAACATGAATTTGGAGCTAATTCGATATGAAATACTTACAGCCATCCAAATGAATGATCTACAATGGTAGGCAACAGGATGGATGAATCACACATATATCTTGAGCTAAAGAATATAGGCACAAATGATTCCATTTCTATGAAGTACAAAAATAGCAAAATAACCCCTTCATTGTATACATGACTCATATGTCATTGAACACAATGAATCACAATAGTGGTCACCCTCAGGGAAGGAATGACCTGGAGAGAGCATCAGAGGGGTTTTGGGGGTGCTGTTCATGTTCTCTTTCTTGGGTTTAGTCCATGGATGTAATTTAGTTTATAAAAACTCATCAAGCCATGCATTGATAATATTTCTACTTTTCTGTGCATGTTATACTTACACACCCAAAAAGTTCTTTTAACTGAATAAGGAGCCAGGGCTGTGAGACAATGAAGCTCAGGAGTGACTCAGCCAGGAACAAACAGTAGCACTTTGGGCAAGTCATTTTACCTCAGATACCTCATTTCAAAATAGGGGTTAATAATTCCTGCCTCACAAGGTCACTGTGAATATTAAATTGAAAGGGAAGACCGCATGTAAAGTGTTTAGCACAGGACCCGGTACACAGCAGGCATCCAGTGTCTGGTTGCTACCATGGTTTATACGGTCCTTATGTTGTCCAAGCTGATACATTTCAGACTGAGCGGTCCACTGTTAATCATTGTTTCCGGTCCACCAAGAAGCATTAGCTCACTGGTTGCTGAGGGGGCAAAACCTCATTGAGGTTGAGATCATGGTGGTTAAAGAAGTCCAGGGGCTGGATTTTATTCTGCAAGTGGAAGTCACTGAAGATATTTTTTCCACAGAAAAGTCACATGGAGCTGAGATTCAGCCAGACTAATCTTCTGGAAAATTAAAAGGGATTAAAACGGAGAGGGCCTGTAGACAAACCTTACCTTATCAAAAGTGTATTTTTAGGTCCCCAGAAGTCATAATATGATGATGTTATTCTTGATGTTAGTATTACTTTTTAAAGATTTTATTTATTTATTTTAGAGAGAGAGAGAAAGAGCATGAGCAGGAGGAGGGGCAGAGGGAAAGGGGAGAAGCAGGCTCCCCACTGAGCAGAGACCCCAGCTTGGGGCTCGATCCCAGGACCCTGAGATCATGACCTGAGCTGAAGGCAGACGCTTAACCAACTGAACCACTCAGGCACCCCTCTTGATGTTAGTATTATTAATACCAAAAGCAATTCCAACTATTGCAATCACTATTATTTTAGTGTGCACCTGCTAGGTACCAGATATTTGCAAAGCATCATCTCATTTAATCCTGACTCAGAACACAACCAGAATTGTTGTCATTTCTCAGGTTCTTATTGAGTGCTAGGCACTGTGCCAAGGCTCTTATACATATTAATGCATTTAATCCCCATAAGAGCCCTGGGAGATAGGTACTATCATTGTCTCCAGTTTATAAATGAAGAAACTGCAGCAAAGAGAGAGAGGAAGGAACTTGTCTAAGACCACACTGCTATCAAGTGACCCAGCCGAGATTCACTCTCCGTAGCCTGACTGTAGCGCCCATTCAGATATCCATTATATTGTGTCACCGTCCTGGGTATTATTATGCCCAATTTCACAGAAGCTAACTGAGACAGGAGTCAGATTGCTTGCTCAAAGTCCCCGAGAAAAAGAGGGAGCATCGCTGGTCTGCACAGTGATAAGGCTGGTGCCCTTCATCACGATCCGGTCGGCTAAGGGAAATAGTATCCAATCATGGCTGAGAACAAATGAAACATTAGTTGGATGTTTTAAGAAAAGGAAGCACAGCAATGAAAAGAGCAGACATTTACTGAGCGTTTCTGGGCCAGGGACTCTGTGCATGTTCTACGTGTCACATGGGCTAATTAACCCTTACAGAAACCCTATAAGGAAGGACGGTTTTTGTCCCTGTTTTACAAACAAGGAAACGGAGTCTCAGAGAAGTCACAGATTAGTGAGAAATCCGAAATTTGGTGTTAGACGGCCTGAACCCAAAGCCCGTTCTCATTCCACTCAACTGTCTCTCAGCCATAAGGAAGCTGATTCCAGAGCCGAAGCCGCCTTTCTCCACCCCCACCCCCAGTTAATTTTGCACTCAGTGGTGTCCCGGAGCAGTTTAAAAACATTCCAAGTCTTAACCACTGCAAAGAATTCTCAGCTAACCTTTCCAGAGTACGCTGCTGCAGCAAATTCCTTCTCAGGTTTGTAGAAAGCCTGGGGCCTCAGAAGAGCAGGTGCCTGCCTAACCCAAGTGTCACCTGCATCTGATATATCTGCTTAGCCTCAGGGAGACGCACAGTCTGGTCTGTTCCTTCTCCCAGATGCAGCCCGATGCAATAGCAGCAAGACCCAAAGGCCTGCTTCTGTAGAAGCCAGAGTCAGCTCTTCTCTTCCAAAGGCCCAGAAAAGGCTAGGCTGCCCCTGTCCACCCACCTTCATGAATGTACAGGGCTCTATCACGATCTAGGGAGGCCATCAGCCCAGCTATGTGGCTATGGCCAGCCCTCAACTTCCAGGCCGGGGAGAGGAGTTCAGAAGCTCCCTTTACAAATGCCTCCATTGTCAGTCTTGCCTTGGGGTTTGAAGTGCTCCCCTATATGATCAAGTCTTAGGGTAATCTCCTTGTATTAATCGGGACTCAAAGAAAGAAGTAAAAGCAGAGGCATATGAGATGCAGAGCCAATGAACACACACACACACACACACACACACACACACACACACGAGTGTGTGTATATCTGTAGAGCAGGCCAGAAAGCTGGGTATTCTAGGGCAGGAGCTACCATCCATTGGTGGGATTTCTTCTTCCTCAGGAAAACCTCAGTCTTGCTCTTAAAGCTTTTCAACTGGTTCGATGCAGTGCATCCCCATGATGGAAGATAATCTCCCTTGAAGTGAACCGATTATAAAATTATTATATACCTTCCCAGAAACACCTGCACTCATGTTTAAGTGCATAACTAAGTACTAACTTAGCACCCAGTTTTGTGCTTAACTTAGTCTAGCCGAGTTGGCACATGAAACCAATCATTGCAATGCTCATGGTGCAATGGGGAAATTACCAGGAGAGCAGCTGCAGCTCTAACTTGCTATTATCTTGGAATGTCCTTTATTCTCTCTGAAACTCAGTGTCAACTTCTGCAGAATAGCTGGAGCAAAGAAAGTGAAAAATGAGGAAGGCAAGAGAGGAGTTGTCTCTAGCTGTGTGGAGGTGTGAGTCACGGAAGGAACACTTGCGGTCATTCTATGGCATTCCAGAGGACAGGGCCAGGCCATGGCATGGAAGGAGAAGTGCAAATTTAAGCATGATAAAGGAGTTCCCCTCACAATGAGATTTCATCATGAGAGAGGCTGCCTTATAAGATAATGATGTCCCTGCTCCAGGAGGAGTTCAAAGGACAACTGAAGGAGCATCTATTTTGGGGAGAACAATGTAGAAGGCATCAAATTTGGGCTGGATATACTCAAAAATGCCTTTCACAGGGCACTTGTGTGATTCGTCTTTGCTGCTCATAAGGCTTGCCTTCTCTCCTTTTCTCCCCTGGACCCTCCCCAGCTCCCTGTTTGTCAATGGACTGTGCTAAGCAACATAAAATGTAAGAAGATACTGGAGGAGATATTAGTCACAAGCACCCCTCAGATGCATATGCTCTAGGTTTATTCATAAGATTAACTTCTGCCTATCACAAGGGTAATCTCTTAAACTAATTTAGATACTCTCACCCAGCAAGGCACTGGAAGACAGGGCTCAGACGCTTTTTGATCTGGTGGATGAAACTGGATTTGTAAGGCATGCATTGATGATGGCCATATGTAAAACACAGCTTGGCATGAAGATCCAGAGTGAACTAGGCATGACCCCTGGCCTCACGCAGCACGGTTTGAGTGAAATACAGAGCAGCTTCTAACAGAGCGTGAGAACTGTGACGTGGGGACAAATCAATTATGATGACGAACAGGAACATTTTTGTGGATGGGGAATTTTAGCTGAGGGTGAAGATGGGAACGATTTGGACAGATCTGTGTTCTAGGAAAAGCACTATGGAGGGAGGGTTCAGGTAGGCAGAGTGAGGGCAGGAACACGCGGAGCTGGATCTGGAGACAGTGAGAGAAGGAAAGATACTGCATGGGCCGTGAGAATAACAGTGTAGCAGTTCTTGCAAACATGGAAGCGAGGATGGGGTCTTGAACAAAGGTGGAGTTTGAAAGAGGAAAAAAGTGACAGTTTCCACTTTCAAGAAATTAACAGAAGACTGCCTTTTTTAGGTATTTCCTTGCTACCCATAAAAGCCTCTCATCTGAAGATATCAGAGGGAGGTGGGGTATGGCCCAAAGCCCCCCTGTCCTGGGGGAGAGTGTGCTGAGCGCCTTGTGTGGTTACCTCTCAGTGCCTTGGCTTCCCAACCCGTGAGATGTGCAGCATATTCCCTGCCCTGCAGGCTTGCACGGATGCTGTTTTTGTAAGCTATAAACCTCTGCTGCACCAACATTCATATGCTCAGGGACAGAGCCTGTTGGTCCTGGGGGAATTTGCAGCAGCTTGAGACTGAGTCCAAAATCAGCCCAGTTTTGCCATCCAGACGGAGGTGGCGGGGTTGATATGGAACTGGTGACAGAGATGTCCACCTGGTGGCCATCAAAGCTGTGTGCCGGGCGTCTGCAGAGCGTGTCAGCTGCTCGGATTGTTCGGTGTGAAATTTAATTTGGGCTCCTGGGTGAGCAGGGAGGAGGGCGTGAAAGATATGACAGTGGTTAATTTCATGTTTTACAGGCCCAACAACCCCACAAGTACATTTCTCGGCGAAAACTGAGAACCTGCAGGCCACTGCATGCAACGGATACGCAGTCCAGGGGGAAAATGAAGATAGTGAGAGAGGAAAAAAAACATGAAGAATATATCGTTTTCCGAAACAAATAAACTTACAGCCTTCAATCTCAATGGGTTAGATTGACAGGCAGAGAGAGGAAAACAAAAGAGGGCTTAACTCTTGCCAACACATATTCACATACCTGCAAACACTCCAGAGCTTGGCGTTCGAAGCCCCTAGCCTCCACCTTAATCCATCTTTCCATAGGCAGAGCTGGTCTGATTTCACTCTTGCTCAGAATCTTTTTTTGCCTCTGGGACACCTGGGTGGCTCAGCTGGTTGAACAGCTGACACTTGATTTCTGCTCAGGTCGTGGTCTCAGGGACATGAGATCGAGCCCCAACTCAGGCTCCACCAATTGGCAGGGAGTTTGCTTGGGATTCCTTCTCTCCCTCTCCCTGTGCTCCTCCCCTGCCCCTCTCTCTCAATACATAAATAAATCTATTTTTTTCTTTTTTTAAATATTTTATTGTTATGTTAATCACCATATATTACATCATTAGTTTTTGATATAGTGTTCCATGATTCATTGTTTGTGCATAACACCCGGTGCTCCACGCAGAATGTGCCCTCTTTAATACCCATCACCAGGCTAACCCATCCCCCCACCCTCTTCCCCTCTAGAACCCTCAGTTTGTTTTTCAGAGTCCATCGTCTCAAATGTAGGGATCCGAAGGGGTACGTGCACCCCAATGTTTATAGCAGCAATGTCCACAATAGCCAAACTGTGGAAAGAGCCAAGATGTCCATCGACAGATGAATGGATAAAGAAGATGTGGTATATATACACAATGGAATATTATGCAGCCATCAAAAGGAATGAGATCTTGCCATTTGCAACGACATGGATGGAACTGGAGGGTGTTATGCTGAGTGAAATAAGTCAATCAGAGAAAGACATGTATCATATGACCTCACTGATATGAGGAATTCTTAATCTCAGGAAACAAACTGAGGGTTGCTGGAGTGGTGGGGGGTGGGAGGGATGGGGTGGCTGGGTGATAGACATTGGGGAGGGTATGTGCTACGGTGAGCGCTGTGAATTGTGCAAGACTGTTGAATCACAGATCCGTACTTCTGAAACAAATAATGCAACATCTGTTAAGAAAAAAGAAAAAGAAGAAGATAGCAGGAGGGGAAGAATGAAGGGGAGTAAGTCAGAGGGGGAGACGAACCATGAGAGACGATGGACTCTGAAAAACAAACTGAGGGTTCTATAGGGGAGGAGGGTAGGGGGATGGGTTAGCCTGGTGATGGGTATTAAAGAGGGCACATTCTGCGTGGAGCACTGGGTGTTATGAACAAACAATGAATCATGGAACACTACATCAAAAACTAATGATGTAATATATGGTGATTAACATAACAATAAAAAACCAGAGTCCATTGTCTCTCATGGTTCATCTCCCCTTCCGACTTTACTCCCCTTCATTCTTCCCCTCCTGCTATCTTCTTCTTTTTTTTTTCTTAACATATATTGCATTATTTGTTTCAGAGGTACAGGTCTGTGATTCAACAGTCTTGCACAATTCACAGCGCTCACCATAGCACATACCCTCCCCAATGTCTATCACCCAGCCACCCCATCCCTCCCACCCCCCACCACTCCAGCAACCCTCAGTTTGTTTCCTGAGATTAAGAATTCCTCATATCAGTGAGGTCATATGATACATGTCTTTCTCTGATTGACTTATTTCACTCAGCATAACACCCTCCAGTTCCATCCACGTCGTTGCAAATGGCAACATCCCATTCCTTTTGATGGCTGCATAATATTCCATTGTGTATATATACCACATCTTCTTTATCCATTCATCTGTCGATGGACATCTTGGCTCTTTCCACAGTTTGGTTATTGTGGACATTGCTGCTATAAACATTGGGGTGCACGTACCCCTTCGGATCCCTACATTTGTATCTTTGTGGTAAATACCCAGTAGTGCAATTGCTGGATCGTACGGTAGCTCTATTTTCAACTGTTTGAGGAACCTCCATACTGTTTTAAATAAATCTATTTTAAAAAATCTGTTTTGCCTCCTTAAAGACTCCAGCATAAAATACAAACTTCTAATTGGAGGGCAAAAGGCCCGCAGGGTCATACCTCCTGCATCACGTCCTTCCCAGCATCCCCGATGCC
This sequence comes from Eumetopias jubatus, assembly GCF_037043125.1. Classification (NCBI taxonomy): domain Eukaryota; kingdom Metazoa; phylum Chordata; class Mammalia; order Carnivora; family Otariidae; genus Eumetopias; species Eumetopias jubatus. The sequence goes on along the minus strand of NW_028274821.1, from coordinate 80,113,304 downwards.
CACTTCACCAGCAACACTGATTGATGGGTTCCCACATCTGCTGTCTCCCGGCCTCTACAGGTGCAAGCCCCTTCTCCCTACAGTTCCCTCTACTCTGGATCTTTCCTACGTTTCAGGGATATTCAGGCTGTACAGGGAACAGCTGAGAGCCAAGATCTAACCGGAGCTACCTGATATACTGAATACTGGCTTCCACCACATCCTGCCTGCACGACCTTGCCAAGTTACTCACCTTCTCCATCAGTTTCTGGTTACCTGCCCGGGCTGAAAGAGAGAATGGTCCCTATGTTTCCTGACTGTAATTGGGATTCAGTTGCTTAACATATATAAAGTATGGAGCACAATGCCTGGCACATGGACAATACTTGGTAAGTGGCTTATTTTTATTATTCATTTAGCTCAAATCCTACTTCCTCTATGAAACTTTCTTTGATTCTCACATGCAGATGTAGGTGCTGTTTCCATCGCTCCATGAATGATCCAATTGTACCTTCAATATGCATCAATTACTGCAACCACTGTATTGAATATTGTACTTAATCGTTACTGCATTCCCTGCCCCCGCCCCACCCAATACACTGTGTGTGGGTGCATGGATCAGTTTGCCATCTCTAAAATGCCCAGTGCTTAGCCAAGTGCCCAACACAAAGTAGACACTTAAACATGTTGGCCGAGTTAGGGGATGACAGAAATGAATGAATGATCACAGGCATGGATCACCCTGCAAGGCCTGGATCAAGTCCCAGATCTCCTGAGATATCTTCTCTGACCCTGTCAGGAGAAGGAAAGGTCCCCTTCTGGGACATATCTTTTTGCCAAAACCCTCATCATGCCACAATCATGTTGTGAGCACGACACAGGAGGCTCCAGGTCTTATTCATGCTCTGCAGCCGTTAGCACAGGACCTGGGACATGTGAAGAACTCAGGATATGTTCTTCTTCTTCTCCATCAGCACTGTATTCCTCTTCTTCATTTTCACTATTCCTGGGGCAGCCAACATTCGGGGTTTCATCAGGATCAGAGTGGCTGAAGGGCATGCCAAGATGCAGGGGCAGCCATGGGGCTGGGTTTAGCATCCAAACCACACACATGAATGCAGACTGGAGCAGAAGCCTCTGGAAGACTGTCCATAGCAGACACAGAAAATCAATATCCAGGAGAAGCTATGAAAAATTTAAAAAAACAAAACAAAACAAAAAGGTCCTTCTACCTAGATGGATACTTATAAACAAGAAAGTCTCTGGCAGCTTGTGAGAACAACATGATAGGCCATTTTGGTTCTGTTTAGGAAACTATCAATTGATTGAGATTTTTTTGAACAAAGAAAAGTTTTGAAACTATTTCGGATAAAGAAAGCAGGACGTAAAATAATTATTGGATTAGTGCACATGTATTCAGAACTATTCATGGAGCATGTTTGCAGGTAAGGGAAAATCATATCACTTAGTGTGCATTACATGTCAGGCACTGTTTTGAACACTTCACATGTATTAACTTATTTAAAACACACAACAACTGGGGTGCCTGGGTGGCTCAGTTGGTTAAGCATCTCTTGATTTCAGCTCAGGTCATGATCTCAGGGTCATGATCTTAAGGTCGTGAGATTGAGCCCAATGTCAAGCTCCAGGTTGGGCATGGAGCCTACTTAAGATTCTCTCTCTCCCTCTGTCTCTCCACCTGGCCTGTACACTCTCGCTCTTAAAACAACAACAATCACCACCACCACATAAGGTGGGTGTTATTATTCCCATTTAGAAAGGAGACTCAGGTACAGTGAGTAACTTGCTCAAGGTCAAACAGCTAGTAAGTGGTGAGCCTGGATTTGGTCCTCACTCCAGAGCTGATATTCTTAGAGTCTATAGAAAGCATCTGGGTGTATTAGGAAAAACTAAGAAGCGTGTGCACATGGTGTGATTTTTAAAAACACATTCAACAGATGTTTATTGAACGTCTACTCTTTGTCAGGCCTGGTGCCAGGCTAATAGATGAACAGGATGACACAGGCCTGCTTTCAAGGAACTTACAAGCTGGTAAGAGGCCTGGCCGACCTAAACAGATATTAAGGCACTCAGTTCAGTTTGATAAACTCCTTTTACCATTGGTTCTGGGTGAGAAGCTATGCCTGGCCCTGGGAGGTCAGTGGTAAGACACCATTCAGGCTTTCAAGATGCTGAGAGAGCATTAGATCACTGTAAGTTTCACAATAAAGGTGCCAAATGTCACATGCTCATTCAACTCTGACTTCCTCACAATATAAACCCAAAGCCTACTGTATTGAGCCCGTTGTATGTTACCCCAGCCACTGGCAACTTTGTTTTATTCTTCAAAAGGACCGTCCTTCCTCTTTGAGGTCAACATCTGTGAATCCGAATCTTTGTAGAAGTGCTAAGAAACTCAAGGAGGCTGAGAGTGAAGACAGCAGATTTAATGGCACAGGATGTGGTGAGATCGAGTCAGTCCCATGTCCGCTAATAGGAGTGTCTTGCAATGTGTAAAATGCTACAAACATATAGAGGTTATTATTAAAAAAAAAAGAAAGGGGGCGCCTGGGTGGCTCAGTATGTTGAGTGTCTGTCTTCGGCTCAGGTCATGATCCCAGGGTTATGGGATCAAGCCCCATGTCAGACTCCCTTCTTGGTAGAGAGCCTGCTTCTCCCTCTCCCACTCCCTCTGCCTGCCGTTCTGCCTACTTGTGCTCTCTCTCTATCTCTCTGTCAAATAAATAAATAAAATCTTAAAAATAAAAAGAAAAAGGAAAAAGAAAGAAAGAAAAAGAAATGCCCTTCCAAATATGAGTTTGGTCTTCAGGGAGGATCTTTTCTGCTCCAGTGGCTGGCACTGTTCCCAGCTCCAACCCACCAAACCTGCCTTCTCCTGGTGTGGTTAGCCAGGCTTCTAGGGAATATGTTGAGTTATGGTGCCTGCTATGCCCAACCTCCCCTTCTGGACAAAACCCCTGCTGTTTTGGGGTAGACACTAATTGGACCAGGTGTAGTTACCTGACATAAGAAGCGTTAATTTGTTGGCTGGTAGTGGAGCATGAAATAGCTTATCTTGGGAGGGTGAGCTGAATTCATCAGATTTCTTCCCTGAGAATTCACACTGGAAGGACAGAAAGAATTTGTTAGTTGGAAACAGACAGAGAAACAGACTAATTGGGTTAGTAGAGGAGCACGTAAGTAAGAATTCAGAAGGTTGAGTTAGCCGCATTACCACATTTTCTGCCGTGTTGAAGCTGGATAGCCAACAGTCCTGGACTTCCCATCCTGGGTCCCTGAAGAAAGTTCTCAGATTTGAATTTGCTCAGGTGGTTCACTCTCCCTGGAAACCAGGATTGGTGGGCTGGATCTAGTGAGTGGGGCCAAATTAAAGGAGACAAATGTTAATGAGCTCCGCCCTGAGAAGCTGCTGTGGACCATTTGATGAACACCTTCCCTTACACACACTCATGCACACACACACACACACACGCACACACACACACCTTCACCTACTTAGAATTAACCAATAAATAATAGGGTTGGGGCAGAGGACGGAGGAATGAGGTGTGTGTGTGTGTGTGTGTGTGTGTGTGTGTGTGTGTGTGTGTACATGGAGCAGGTCTTGTGTCCTTTTTGTGCATGAGCCTGAGGAATAACTGGGACCCTCAGTGTACCGCAAAGGGAAGTGGAAACATTACTGAAAAGCTGGATTCTCAGTTCCCATAAAGCTGAAACCACCTGCTCTCATGAGAACATCTCATAGACAAGCATGGCTGACTCCATGCTGTTCTCTTCATTAAGCAGAAAGCTCTGGTGTGAACAGGGCACACAGGCCTTCTCCACACTTGCATCCCTATAGTCACAAGATTTTTCAGAGACACAGAACCCCTCCTCTCAGAAATGAGCTCCGGGTGTTGCTGTCTGATGCCCACATCTTCTGACCCACTTTGGACTGCATATTCTGGGGACAGGGGGCTTGTGTCCCAGCCCAAGAGCTGGCCTCCTGTCTCACATCATCTGCCCTACTCTGTCCGCACCCAGAGGGCTCTCTCCTAGGTTTTTTGTTTTGTTTTGTTTTTTAATTTTTTATTGTTATGTTAATCACCATATATTACATAATTTGTTTTGGTGTGTTTGGTTTTGTTTTGAAGGATGTTCTCCTTCCTTCTTCTATCAGGACCTTTCTCCACTTACTGTCCCCACTCTGGAACATTTGTCCACATCACCCAGCAGAGTCAGACCCATCTTTCCTGCCCGACTTATCCACCCCATCCTCCCAGAGGCCTTTTCTAATGCATCACCTTGACAGTTGTAAGATCTCACAGCCCCCTCCCATTCTCTCTAACAACATGTAGTTGCCATATAATCAATACACTTTTTTTTTTTTGGTTTAAAATGTATCTTTCCCCATAGACCAATGGCTGTCAACATATGATGATTTTGCTCCCAAGGGACATTTGGCACCATCTGGAGACATCATGGAGTTGTCACAATTAGTAGGTGCTATGCCTAGGTAGACATCAGAAGTACTGTTACATGCTCTACAATGTGCAGGACAGCTGCCCTCCCAAAAAAGAATGATCTGGCCCCAAATGTCAAAAGTGTCACGGTTGAGAAACTCCATCATAGACTGTGGGCTTGATATGGGTAGAGACCTTGGCTGTCATATTCATAGCTTTATATCCTGCATTGGGCCACAAGCACATTGATTGATTTATAGTTGATGTTCAAAAATATCCATGGACTGATACACAAACACACACACACACACACCCTTGGATCAATCTTAATGGACTAACCCATGCTCATAGGAGGCAGCTCCTTCCCAATGGCCAATCCTATTCTTCCATATACATTATTCCACACCCTTCCATTGTGGTTCAAATGTAAAGACACACTGCGTATGTACACACCTCCTTCCACCTAATGTATTATTTAGCTCTTCTTTTTTTTTTTTTTCTTTTTTTGGAGATGTGATTTTTTTTAAATTTTTTTATTAACATATAATGTATTATTTGTTTCAGGGGTACAGGTCTGTGATTCATCAGTCTTACACAATTCACAGCCCTCACCAGAGCACATACCCTCCCCAGTGTCTATCACCCAGCCACCCCATCCCTCCCACCTCCCTCCACTGCAGCAACCCTCAGTTTGTTTCGTGAGATTAAGAGTCTCTTATGGTTTGTCTCCCTTTCTGGTTTCATCTTGTTTCATTTTTCCCTCCCTTCCCTTATGATCCTCTCTGTCTTGTTTCTCAAAATCCTCATATCAGTGAGATCATAGGATACTTGTCTTTCTCTGATTGACTTATTTTGCTCAGCATAATACCCTCTAGTTCCATCCATGTCGTTGCAAATGGCAAGATTTCATTTTTTGATGGCTGCGTAATATTCCATTGTATATATACACCACATCTTCTTTATCCATTCGTCTGTCGATGGACATCTTGGCTCTTTCCATAGTTTGGCTATTGTGGACATTGCTGCTATAAACATTGGGGTGCATGTACCCCTTCAGATCACTACATTTGTATCTTTGGGGTAAATAGCCAGTAGTACAATTGCTGGGTTGTACGGTAGCTGTATTTTCAACTTTTTTGAGGAACCTCCGTACTGTTTTCCAGCGTGGCTGCACCAGCTTGCATTCCCACCAACAGTGTAGGAGGGTTCCCCTTTCTCCGCATCCCCGCCAACATCTGTCATTTCCTGACTTGTTAATTTTAGCCATTCTGACTGGTGTGAGGTGGTATCTCATTGAGGTTTTGATTTGTATTTCCCTGATGCCGAGTGATGATGAGCCCTTTTCATGTGTCTGTTGGCCATTTGGATGTCTTCTTTGCAGAAATGTCTGTTCATGTCTTCTGCCCATGTCTTGATTGGATCCTTTGTTCTTTGGGTGTTGAGTTTGATAAGTTCTTCATGGATTTTAGATACTAGCCCTTTATCTGATATGTCATTTGCAAATATCTTCTCCCATTCTGTCAGTTGTCTTTTGGTTTTGTTGACTGTTTCCTTTTCTGTGCTAAAGCTTTTTATCTTGATGAAGTCCCAATAGTTCATTTTTGCCCATACTTCCCTTGCCTTTGGCAATGTTTCTAGGAAGAAGTTGCTGCAGCTGAGGTCAAAGAGGTTGCAGCTGTGTTCTCCTCAAGGATTTTGATGGATTCCTGTCTCACATTTAGGTCTTTCATCCATTTTGAGTCTATTTTTGTGGGTGGGCTAAGGAAGTGGTCCAGTTTCATTCTTCTGCATGTGGCTGTCCAATTTTCCCAACACCATTTGTTGAAGAGACTGTCTTTCTTCCATTGGACATTCTTTCCTGCTTTGTCGAAGACGAGTTGACCATAGAGTTGAGGGTCCATTTCTGGGCTCTCTATTCTGTTCCATGTGTCTGTTTTGTGCCAGTACCATACTGTCTTGATGGTGACAGCTTTGTAATAGAGCTTGAAGTCCAGAATTATGATGCCACCAGCTTTGCTTTGCTTTTTCAACATTCCTCTGGCTATTCGGGGTCTTTTCTGGTTCTATACAAATTTTAGGATTATTTGTTCCATTTCTTTGAAAAAAGCTGATGGTTATTCAGCTCTTCTTTACCAAATAAGTTCTCTGAGCAGCTTCCACCTGGACGCACACTGATCCAACACCCGTACCCACACGTGCATGCCTGTGCATATGCACCAGCACAGAGCCCTGGTGTGTTTGCCCTCACTTGCACCTTTTCTCATGAGACCTGTCAACTCTGCAAGAGGGGCTTTCTCTTTTAAATCATATAAAATAGGCTTAAACCAATGGACCTGCACAGACACACACATGAATACATGCATTAGGACAAAAGACCAGAAGACGGGGTTGGAAAGTGGGGGAGTGAGGGAGGCCCCGTGCACTTAACAAAACCTCCCTGTGGCCCCATCCAAGCCATGGGACTGTGAAATGTGTGCCATTAAAACTAGATCTGAAACCAGACTTCAAGCAGCGTTATCATATCCAACTGCCATTAAAACCTCTCTTTCTCTCTCTCTCTCTCTTTCTCTCTCTCTCTCTCTCTCACACACACACACACACACACAGACCCCTTTACAAATTTCCTTAAAAAAAAAAGGAGTCAAACAGCAGAAAATAATTTTAATCAACGTCATGCCCGTGTGGGCTGAGGTGAAATAGGATATTAATGCTTTTATCTCTGCTGGGGACATGGCTGACTTCACCATTGATTCCATTGGAAGCCGCACCCCAGGTGTGTTCCCATAGCATTTCCACATTAAGCAGTTGCAAGACCAAGTCTAACATCTTTTATTATCTTGGCAAAGCTACACACACTGAGTAGTGGGGCCATAATCAAAAGATCCAATACCCCATTAGCACAGCTAAATATTTGACTTCTAAACTCAAGTGGAAAATGAAACTCAGTGCCTGGAGAGGAGCAGGTAAAGGGTAGCAATGTCAGAGAACCAAACCACAATGCCTTCTTGTTCCAAGCACTGTAGAGTTTGTGAAGCCTTACAAATGCATCTTTTTGCTGAATTTTCACACCCGATGCAGACATTGTCATCCCTACTTCATAGTGAGGGAACTGAGGCTTGGTGAGGTAAAGTGGCTTGTCCAGACCCTACGTAGCCCAACTGCAGCTGCCCGTGGTCTATAAAACCACAGTGGTCTGGAATCCATGTCTGTTTTCTTTTCTGCACCAGACTTTTGGTGTTATATTGAGAATTTTCTAAACAGAAAATGTGATTTCAGTTTCACACTAGGGGAAACTTACCGTCCTTCCTCCCTTCTTGCCATCCTGTCTTCCTTCTTCTTGTCCTCCCTCCCAACTAAAGTTTATTGCCCCTACTATGTACTATGTGCCGATCCCATGCAAAATCCTTGGGATGGAGTGGTAAGATCAATGCCATCCATATCATCATGAAGCTTCCCATCTAGGAGAAAGGACAGAATGGCATCCCTAAATCATAACAGAAGATGGAGGAACTGAGAAATACAAGGAGCTAGAAGAATTCAGGGGATGTGGGTTATGGGTGAGTTCCTAAGAAAATGGCATCAAAGCTAAAATCCAACTGGGAATCAGCTATGAGAAAAGGAACGTGGGGAGTGGCCTGGTGTGGCTGAGAGTTTCCTAGAAGAAGACATGTGGGAATGCTCAGAGGTGTAAGATGTCATGTTGACATGTGTCACTGAGAGCAGTTCATTGCAGCTGGGAGGGAAACTGGTGTTAAGTTAGCTAACAAAGGGGAGGTCTGAGCAATGGCTGGGTCTCCAGGGGTTGAGGGACGGTTAATAGGGTGGGAATGCGTGGTGGCTATGGGAAAGGAGAGGACTTTCTCAAGCCTTCATGTGCAAATGAATCACCTGAGGAATGCAGATTCTGATTCAGTAGGTCTGGAATGCATCTCATCTGCTGCCCTCCTAACATGTTCTCAGGTGATGTGCAAGGTGCTGGTCCACAACACTTGAGTAAGAAAGAAGGCCTAGACCTACATCATCTGACTTTGGTGGCCCCAGCCACATGTGACCACGATTGTAAAAATGACTTCTTAGTGAATTTTTATTGTTTGCATGTTTGAAAGGATAGTATTTTTGATATGTTGGGTTAAATAAAATAAATAAAGTATGACATTAAGATAAAGTTCATTCATTTTTGCTTTCCGAATGTGCCTAGAAAAAAATTTAAATTAAATATATTGATTACAAGCTTGCCTATTCTGGATATATTGTTTTAAATAAATGATCATTAAAATGACTTCTATCTGGTTTTTTTGTTGTTTTTCTTTTTTTTTTGTTGTTTTTTTACTTTTCTAAATGTGGGTGCTAAGAAATTTTAATTACATACGTGGTTTACATCCTCTTTCTGTTGGACTGCACTGCCTGGAATGTCCTTCTGCCAGTTAATTTACTTGTTCCTTTAATATGTGGGGCACCTTCTTACTGAGAGAACTATGTCCACAGTTCTCCCTTCTTAGAAGGACCTCCTAGCTATTAATATTAGCCTACTGGTTCATCAGGAAGTGTTGTTTCAACTCTAGAAATTCCTATATTGGAATCACCAGAGGAACTGATGACCTAACCTTAATTGGTTCTGACTTAAATACTTCATTTGAGCTGATTCTAATGTGTATTCAAGGTTGAATACCCCGAGAATATTAAGACTAAAAGGAAATTTAGATTCAATCCAATGCTTATTTTGCAAGTGACTAAACCAAGGCTCAGAGACAAATATTTAGTTAAGGTCACATAGCAACCCAAGGTTCTTTTTTTTTTTTTTTATGTTATGTTAGTCACCATACAATACATCATTAGTTTTTGATGTGGTGATCCACCATCCATTGTTTTCGTATAACACCCAGTGCTCCACGTAGTACGTGCCCTTCTTAATACCCATCACCGGGCTAACCCATCCCCCCACCCCCCTCCCCTCTGAAACCCTGTTTGTTTTTCAGAGTCCATAGTCTCTCATGGTTCGTCTCTCCCTCCGATTTCCCCCCCTTCATTTTTCCCTTCCTTCTCCTAATGTCCTCCCTGCTATTCCTTATGTTCCACAAATAAGTGAAACCATATGATAATTGACGTTCTCTGCTTGACTTATTTCACTTAGCATCATCTCCTCCAGTCCCATCCATGTTGCTGTAAAAGTTGGGTATTCACCCTTTCTGATGGCTGAGTAATAGTCCATTGTATATATGGACCACATCTTCTTTATCCATTCATCTGTCGAAGGGCATCTCGGCTCTTTCCACAGTTTGGCTATTGCGGACGTTGCTGCTATGAACATTGGGGTGCATATGGCCCTTCTTTTCACTACATCTGTGTCTTTGAGGTAAATACCCAGGAGTGCAATTGCTGGGTCATAGGGTAGTGTTGTACACACTATTTAATTTTTTTTAATTAATAGTAGTTTAATAGTAGACACTATTAAAAATAGTGTCTCTTTTTAAATTTTTGAGGAACCTCCACACTGTTTTCCAAAGTGGCTGTACCAACTGGCATTCCCATCAACAGTGTAAGAGGGTTCCCCTTTCTCCACAACCTCTCCAACATTTGTTGTTTCTTTCCCTGTCCATTTTTGCCATTCTAACTGGTATAAGGTGGTATCTCAATGTGGTTTTGATTTGAATTACCTTGATGGCTAATGATGATGAACATTTTTTCATGTGTCTGTTAGCCATTTGTATGTCTTCTTCAGAGAAGTGTCTGTTCATGTCTTCTGCCCATTTTTTGACTTGATTATTTGTTTTTTGGGTGTTGAGTTTGAGAAGTTCTTTATAGATCTTGGATACCAGCCCTTTATCTGTAGTGTCATTTGCAAATATCTTCTCCCATTCTGTGGGTTGCCTCTTTGTTTTGTTGACTGTTTCCTTTGCTGTGCAGAAGCTTTTTATCTTGATGAAGTCCCAAAAGTTCATTTTTGCTTTTGTTTCACTAGCTTTTGGAGATGTATCTTGAAAGAAGTTGCTGTGGGCGATGTCAAAGAGGTTACTGCCTATGTTCTCCTCTAGGATTTTGATGGATTCCTGTCTCACATTGAGGTCTTTCATCCACTTTGAGTTTATCTTTGTGAATGGTGCAACCCAAGGTTCTTGATCCTCATCACTGGTCAGCCTCTCCTTTGTAGTCTAGTGTGAGTATCATTCACATTGGCACATCGTGATGTCCCTCCTTCAATGGTATTTACATTTGAATCTCTTTATGGCTCCTGGAAGGAAATTCCATTGCAGGGGAGGCATGGAGAAATGGAAAAAGACCTCCTAGGACCACCACCTCTAAGAACTAGTGAGGGGCTGAGCTACGTACCAAGTGAATAAATGCCCAATGTTAAAACAAAACGGTGGCCTATTTTAGTACATGTAAACCCTGGTGACATTAAAGCTTTACACACACACACAGATGACTTTATGCATAACTTCGTTTGTTGATTATGTCAAAAGCTTGGGGCCTTCAAGAACAGGAAGATGTCGGTTGAATGGCCCATCCAGCCCCAGGGAGAGGCCCCGCCTGAGACAACACAGCACCGACACCACCACACCTTGCAAGCTGCCACCTGGTTTGACAAAACCCAGTTTGGTTGCAGTGCACACCCGAAGCTGGTCTCCTGTAGACTGAGCCAGAATTCCCCTCTGCTTCCTTCTGTGGTCCCTGAGGGATTATCTTAATCATAATCTCCTAAGGAATTTCAGGAGATGTCTAGGCAGCTTTGGTGGTAACCTGGCAACTCATGCCTTCACTTGAAGGACCTACCCTTCCCCCTTCTCTGTGGGTTCATATTTTAAAGTTTGACACACTATACTTAGAAGATTCTTCGTTAATTCTCATTTTCCCTAAACACCTTTCTGGGCAGGAGAAGGGGTTTGTAGAAATGTTGCCTAATAACTCCTAACAAATCAGAAGGCAGTGATGGTTAACATTTGGCGGGACAGCTTGCGTCTGGCCTTCCTCGTGCTAGTTTCATAGAAGTTCAAACCTGGAAAGGGCTTTAGAAGTCATTGCGTTTATTCCTCTTATTGTACATATGGGGGGACACTGGCCTGGGGGGGCGGTGACTTAGTCAAAACTACAAAGGGAGTTGGTGGCATAGCAGGAATGAGAACCCCATGTATAGACTCCCAGGTGTCTTCATGACCCCCAGAGGAAATGGTGTTGATATATGGTCCAACCAAAGATGACCTCAGAGAAAGCAAAATGAGCAAAGCACTACTCTTGGCCTCAACAAGCTTAAATTCGGTGTGCATCTGTAAGCACAATCGGGGCTGTGTTTCCCAGTGCTTATGTTCTTTTCAAACATTTATATGGGCTTTCATTACTGAAGGACTTTTGACTTTTTCATTTACTGCTATATCTCTGTAGCACTTCTGTCCAATAGAATGATAGTGTGAGCCACAAATGCGAGCTGCATGTGTAGTTGAAAATTTTCTAATAGTGGGTGCCTGGGGGGCTCAGTTGGTTAAGCGACTGCCTTTGGCTCAGGTCATGATCCTGGAGTTCCGAGATCAGAGTCCTGCATCGGGCTCCCTGTTCAGCGAGGAGTCTGCTTCTCCCTCTGACCCTCCCCCCTCTCATGTGCTCTCTCTCTCTCTCTCTCTCATTCTCTCTCTCAAATAAATAAAATCTTTTAAAAATTTTTTCTAGTAGCCACATTTAAAAAGTAAAAAAAAAAGTGAATATTATTTTAATAACATATTTAACTTGAACAAATATATCCAAATGTTATCATTTCAAAATGCAATCAGTAGAAAATAGTATTAAGGACATATTTTACATCACATTTTTTTATTATGTTAGTCATCATATAGTGTATCATTAGTTTTTGATGTAGTGTTCCATGATTCGTTATTTTCATATGAAGTTTTTGAAATCCAGTGTGAATTTTATACTTAACAGCACAGTTCAGTTTCGATCTATTTCAGCACACTGAAGCCACACGTGGCTAGTGGCTACCATATTGGACAGTTCAACTCTAGGGCTTAGAAAAGTGTTGGGCACATAGCAGGAACTCAAAAATGTATTTATGACTGAATGAATGGACTGGAAAGGCCTACCTCCCAGATCCCCAAATGCAGCCCATTGGTATCAAAGAAGGGGAAACAAGACCAGAGAATGGCAGTGACTTACTCTGGAGTAATTCACTTCCTCCAGGACTAGAAGGTAAGTCCAGCATCCAGCCAGGGAGCAGGCCCAGCCCACCCTCAACGACAGTTGCTCCAGTGTTCAGCAGGACCCCTGACACGTGTCTAGGAAATGTGTGTTGAGGGAAAGGTCACTTCACTAATTGGTAAGAGTGCAGAATCCAGAATCTGAGGCCCTAGCCTCCTGCCCAGGGCTCTTTTCACTATACCCTGCTGTCATGCAAATTGATTTATGTTCAGGGCCTGGAAGAGTGCAGAACAATTGTGTCAAGGACAGGCCAGTGGGGTGTGGATGCTGAAGCACTGATTACTGTTTAAATTTCTTTGTGAGTAGGTGTCCAGCGAGCACAGTTGGAACTCATTGTGTTGGGATCTGAATTCGCCTGCAGGAGGGATGCTGGATGCCATTTACAAAGGAGAAGACAGGAGCCTGCGACCCTGGATCCTTTTAAACAAACATGTGGTTTGGGATGTGCTGGGGCTCACGGGACACCAGTCTCTCATTTTTTTTGGTAGGTATTTTATTTATTTATTTATTTATTTATTTATTTATTTATTTGAGAGAGAGAGAGAGAGAACATGAGCAGAGGATGGAGGGAGATGAGGGAGAGGGAGAAGCAGACTCCCCGCTGAACAGGGAACCCTGACGCAGGGCTCAATCCCAGGACCCCGAGATCATGACCTGAGCCGAAGGCGGGTGCTTAACTGACTGAGCCACCCAGGCGCCCCTCAAAACATTCTCTCTTGAGTGACAGGGTGTCACGGCTCTGGAGCACATACCTCTGAAATTCCCTGCCCTTTGTCATTTTATATCTCCATTCTCTCCATCCTTCAGGGAGGGTCCAGCCCTAGGTAACACCTCTGACCCCTTCCCAGCTCTGCCCTGTGCAGCCAGGAGCACCCCCTGCCTCCTCTGTTGAGACAGGGCAAAGCTCCCATTTCTCCAACTCGCTGATTTCCACTGTGTGTCACAGCGAGTCCACATGCCAAGGCAGAAGTTGTCTCTCAGAATCAAGTAACTCATAACTATAAAATCTCTGAGTTCAAAGGGATCTTGCATGTCTTTAAAAGCAGTTTCCCAAATTTGGTATTTGCATATCACCTTGGGATCTTTGTTGTAGCTCTCATCTGCACTCAGTGATTCATTTTCTTTTTGAATCTCTTTCTAAAGTAAAATAAATTTCTCTTGGAAAGAAAATGATGTCTTTGAAAACACGAGCATGATATGGATAGTACATACATTCTGCATACAAAAAATCGATAGCTATTTTACTCTAATCAAAATATATTTAATATTTATATGCAGGTATATAATCTCTATGCATCTCCTAAAACCAACTATACTTCTACCAGTGACTCACGTGTCCCTTTTAAAACACTTTTTTCTAAGGCATCACATTCATTATAGACAGAGAGAAAACCGCGTCTCAGGGAAAAGCAGGCTCTGTCCCCTGGCAGATCTTAAAGAAATTTGGTGGCAAAGCTGACTTGGCATTCAGACTCTGTGGTTCTAACACCACAACTCTATCAGCATATCCTTCAGCTGGAGCAACCAGCAGTGGGCTTGGCCTCAGTCTGATGTTATAAGAAAACCAGGCTTTCAAGTCATAGGTTCAAATCCTAGCTGCACTTCTGTGGCTGCGTGAGTTTATGCCAAGTGCTTAATTTTCTCCAGCCTATTTCCTTTCAAGGAATCAAGATGATGTACATCTGGGGTTGTGGAACCTTTGCACTTGGACCCTGCTCACTAAAGATTCCACTTCCCACACTAGTGCGGACTATCTAATGGAAATAAAAGCAAGCCATGTAAGTCCTTTTAAGTTTCATAGTTGCCACACTAAAAAGGAATAAAAAGAAACAGGGATATATTTTATTCAACTCATTATATTCAAAATATTCTCATTTCAACATATAATCAATATAAAATTACTAGTGAGATAGTTTATTTTTATTATATTAAATTTTCAAAAACCAGTGTGTATTTTATACTTAAAGCATATCTCAATACAAACTCTAAATTTTCATCACAAAACTTGACCTGAATTTGATTTCAAAAAATTGACACAATTTAAAAAAAGTAGATTCATATACCTGAGCTTTTCAAACATACTTAACATTGTTGTATTAATATCAGCTTTTAGGTTTAAATTATACAAAATTGAACACAATTTTAAAAATCTGGTTCTCATCACACTGGCCATGGTTCAAGCTTTCATTAACCACATGTGGCTACCATAGTCGATGGCAAGATGGCACTTTACCTTGTTTTTATATTCATTTCTTTGGAAAATAGAATGTATGCGCGTGCACACACACGTGCGCGTGTGTGTGTCTGTGTGTGTTTGTGTGAGACTTAAACATCTTCAAAATACTGGCCCCTGGAATGGTTTATTTGCTTATCGCAACCACTGTGAAGACAAGCCGGATAGGTAATAATATTCCCATTGCAGAGAACTAGTGCTCAAAGGGGTTAAATGGCCAGTCTAGTGCCATACAAGTAGTAAATGGGAGAGCCAGGTCTCGAACTCAGGGTTGCCAATTTTCAGAACAGGGCTCTGCTCAGACTCCCTAATGAAAATTCCACCTGCTACTCAGGTCCTATTTAAAGAGCAGTCAGGTTTAAAGACCTGCCCACCATGTTAATTCCTTTGAAATACCTGTTTTATCACATAGTTGGTGTTACATGTTAGTGGTTTGAGCCCACCCATTTTTTTTTTTTTTTAAGCTAAAGGGAAGGGAGATGAAGTTATTGCCAAAATGCTGAACTAATTAGCTCCACTGTAGGTTTACTTAGAAGGCTCAGCCTTAGCAGGTGCATTATTTAAACATCAGATAACTGATTTGTTAATAACTCTTTTTTCTTCCTCTAGCGAGTGTAATTTTCTTCTCTGGGGTTCAAAAAGGTAGAACTTTCCCCACACAGAGGCCTGATTGTAGTGTTCAGTCTTTGATAAGGTTTATTCTTATACTGAGTTTTCTGGTTTTCTTTCTCTTTTCTTTTTTCCCCAAGTTGGAGGGTGTGTGGGAGTGCTAATCTATATAGGATCTTTTTTTTCTCCTCTGTTTGTCTTCCTTTGACTATTTTCCCTTGTGAAGGCAAATACAATAATAACATCTTACTTTCTAAAGCTCTTTTCATCCTGATCGAGTTCTGAGCACCATAGAACACATTGCATTTCAAAACTTATGGAAATGCAGTCTTACAGTTTACAAATTTAGACAACATGAAAAGTCAGACACAGGGTCCTTGAAGCACATTAATTCACTCACAACATGCCCCGTCCTCCGAGCAGCTACAATTAATCGTCTCTATGCTAAGCCAAGCCTTCTGCTAAAGGTAGCACAGACCTTGTTAAGAGAAAGGGAATGATGTTTATTTATGTGTCTACATTTCCATGTGATTATCAGGAGCCCACGCAGATCTGTTGGGTTCAAACCAGCAATGTTGGAAGAGAAGCTTGTACTCTCACTGCAGTTTTGCAGACAAACCAAGTGTTTGGATTCTTAAAGCTCTCTTCTTCTGTTCCTTCTCTCCAGGGCCGAGGAGTCCACGTTCCTTTTACAAACCGTGCAAAGGCTGCCTTTGACAATTTAGAAGAACACAACCCAAATGCCTACCATCTTGTGTGAAGTCCTACGTGAAGAAGAGCCTGCCTTATCCCAGACTATGGACCTCTTTCACTCACACCGTTCAACCTACCCTTCAGGCTGGCTGCCTCTGCTCTACCCTCCGCCACGCTGACATTTTTGTCTGGACCCAGCTCCTTCCTGCCTCCTTGTAAACCCCCTCCCCTTATCATGTTCTTCTGTCTGCACTTCTGCTGGCCCCTTCAAATATCTCAGGTCCGGGCTCAAATAGCGTCTTCCCAAATGGGCCTGCTCTGTCCATTTGCCAATTTTTATCATGTTTTCTTGTATTATTATTTCTCTTACAATGCTTCTCTGTATTACTTTTCATTATTGCTTTTTTGATTACTGTTTAATCATCCCCGTGCAATTTTAGCATGCAAATAAAATTACATGTGTAGTGGAAGCCTCACAAGGCTGTTCTCCTCGGATGCATCACCCCTGCAAAAGAGAGGGTTTGAGGTTAGTCATGACGAACTTTACTTACTGCCAATGTTAGTGGTTAGGGTCCAAATGTAATTTTTAAATCTATCATCCATGCTGGGAAGTACTTTAAAGAGAGCAACTATATGCATGTCTCCTCCAGTTCATGGTGGGAGAAAATCATTGCGCAGCTGGTCTGATGGCTAAGCGACTAGGGCAGGAGGAGTCGGAATCACGGCCTTCTACCTCCAAATATGCAACATTTTTTTCATTGCTATTCTCCATGGGAACTCCTTATTCAGCTCCCATTTTTATAATTAATTTCTTTTCACTGTATATGATGGAAAGGGAAAGCTAAAATAAGAATGAATCAGCATAAATCCCCCTCACTGTACCTTATTCCTAAATCAAGATGCAGACTGATTTCAGCAGAGGAAACAAGCTGGTAGTACACCAGAGCCACATACACTTCGGGAAAAAGAAAAGGAGATGGGGGGAGTCAGAAAATAGAGAAAATTTATGATTGTTTAATGGCAGAACTTCCAAAAGTCCTTCCACATATATTATCTCACCTAATCTTCAAATCAATAGACTAGAGGTTATCATCTGCATTTTCCAGATGAAAACCGTGGGACACAGACAGGAACATAAAGACTTGTTTGCAAAGCCTGATATGCTGCTATATGTACCATAAATGATGTGGGGGGGGTGGGGGGAGGCACAACCGGGTGGCTCAGTTGGTTAAGTGTCTGACTCTTGATCTCAGCTCAGGCCTTGATCTCTGGGTCATGAGTTCAAGCCCCGCATTGGGCTAAAACATGTGGAGCTTACTTAAAAAAAAAAAAGAAAAGAAAAAGAAAAAAAGTGTGTGTATGTGTGTGTGTGTATCTCACAAGAGTTCAACTCAAATATTTACTCTGATCTATTGGTAGTAACTATGGAGAAAACTGGTAGGGAGAATTCTAAGCCTTTGTCAGAATTTAGCCCAAAAGTGTGGTGATTGATTAATAATGTCTGTCAGGGTGATGTTCGTGTGGGTGGTAAGAAGGCAGAACACATGTATATGTGTTTATTTAAAATTTATATATAATAATATATATATAATATATATATTTAATATATATATTATATATATATATAATATATATATTTAATTAAATAATATAATTTAAAACCTTTGTAAATTCCAAGTTCCAAAACACTAGCCATCTGCATAATCCAGATTTCCAGTCATCAAGACACCTGGATTCTATTTCTGACACCCTTCATAATGAACAGTGTGGTCTTCAAAAGGTCATTTCCTTCTCCAAGGTCATTATGAGTCTGTAAAATCTGAATATTCTAGTAGATGATTGATAAGGTTTCATCCAGCTGAAACAGTCTGTGAATTTACAGGAAGTTTATAATGACTGTATTAGTAGAGCTTGCACACTCTTATAGAACAATGGTGCATTCCATCCTAATACATTAGTGCGTTTTCTCCCTCTTTGTAATCCTATAGATTACCTACATAGGGCATTTACTTATAGAAACAATGTAGCTATTTAAAATACCGATATTGACTCATTTCGTGTAAAATTTGATGTCACATGTTTCTCTCTAACACATGTTGGGAAGCAGTTAGATTCTCTTTTCTTCTTATTATTCATGGTGACAGCAGTTGACATACACCATACATTCTGTGCACTGAACATATGCTGATGATCACGATAGTAGCAAAGTAGAGAACCAGAGAAGCAAACTTATAGGAAAAGAGGATCCAAAGACAACATAATTCCTGAAGTCATGAGGAATTTTTCTCCTTGCTAGGACAAAAATAAAACATGTTCATCCTAGAAGGATTAGGGAATGCAGAGAAGAGACAGTTGGCTTGCGTGTGTAGTCCCTGATCACAGAAACTGTGTTTATCTTGCCAGCCATTGTATCTCCGATGATTTGTAGAATGTCTGGGACTAATTAATAAATAGATTCTGAATATATGAATAAGTCAATGAATGCCAGCAAGAAGAAGAAGAAAAAAGCACACCTAATTCTGAACCACAGAGATAATCACTGTTAACACGAAGTGTACCGCCACTCAGGCTTTACACAAACAAAACATATACATATTCATTTTTTAAAAATCAGCTCAATTGAGGTATAATTTACATACAATAATAGTCATCAATTTTAAGTATGCAGTCAACAAGTTCTGACAAATGTATGCAGTCATGCAGTCAAGATCAAGTACCACAATCAAGATTAGAACATTTTCTTCACCCCCAATAAATCCGGGGCCCCTCACAACCACTGATTGGATTTCAAACTGCTCTGGAATCCGTGTGTAGTCTGGTTGTCTGGCTTCTTTCACAAAGCATAAAGCTTTTGAGATTCATCCATGTTGTTGTGTATCGTTAGTTTGTTCCGGAGTCTTTTTTATGGTTCTACAACAATTTGTTTATCCATTCACCAGTTGATGGATATTTAGCTTTCCAGTTTTGACAATTGTTAATGAAGCTCTTAGCATTCCTGTATACAAGTTTTTGTGTGGACATATGTTTTCCTCTCTGTTGGGTAAATATCTAAGAATGAAAAGGCAGAGTTAAGTTTTAACTTTATAAGAAATTGCTGACTGTTCTCCAAAGTGATTGTATCATTTTGCATTCCCAGTAGCAATGTGTGAGAGCAAAACTTGCTGTTGTCATTCTTAATTTTAGTCATTCCAAATGGGTGTGTAGAACTATCTCATTGTGGTTTTAATTTGTGCTTACCTAATGACTGGTGATGTTGAGGACTTTTTCCTGTGCTTATTTTGCCATCTGTATATTATTTTTTGGGGAAGTGTCTGTTCAGATTCTTTTCTTAAAATCTAGTTGCTTATCTTTTTGTTATGGAGTTGAATGGGTTATTTATATATGTTGATTACAAGTCCTTTATCAGATATGTACTTATCACATATTTTCTCCCAGTGTGTTATTTGCCTTCTCATTTTCACTACAGTGTCTTTTGAGGAGAAAACAAAAACAAAAACAAAAACTTTAATTTTGATGAAGCCCTACTTGAAAATTCTGTATGGTTTCTCCTTTAGATATTCTGTGTATGAAATCTTTCCTTACCCCAAGGTCACAAGGATTTCCTCCTATATTATCTTTTAGAATTATTTTTTAGTTCTTACATTTAATTTTATACTCCATTTTGAGTTAATTTTTGTGACTGGTATGAGGTAAGGGTTGAGGTTCATTTTTAAAATATGTGTATATCCAATTGTGCCAGCACCATTTGTTCAAAAGGATAATACCTTGAATAATCTTGGCTCCTTTGTCAAAAATCAATTAACCATTTGTGTTTGAATCCATTTATGATATTCTGTCCTGTTCCATTAATTTCTGTTATCTTTATGCCAGAACAACCCCATCCTAATTCTCTAGCTTTATAATGTCTTCCAATTAGGTAGTTCAAATCCTCCAACTTTGTTCTTTTTTCAAAATTGTTTTGGTTATTCTAGGTTGTTTGCATTTTTATATATGTTTTATAGTCAACTTAATTGATTTTTACAAAAAAGTGCTTATTGGGATATTGATTGAGATTATAATGGGGAGAACTGACAACTTAAAAATACTGTCTTCTCATTCATGAACATGATACACATCTCCATTTACTCACATCTTCTAAAAAAATTTCCTTTGGCAATATTTTCTAATATTCAATGTATAGATATTATTGTGTCTTCATACATTTATCTCTAAGTGCTCATGCTTTTTGGTGCCATTATAAATGATATATTTTTAAAATTTCACTTTCTAATTGTTCATTGCTGGTAAACAGAAAACTATTGTTTTGTTCATTTATTGGTATCCATGCAATCTTACTGAACTCACTTATTAGTTCTAGTAGCTTTGTAATAGATTTGGGGGATTTTGTACATCCATCATCATGTTATCTACAAATAAATAAAACTTTACTTGCTATATTCTAATCTGTATATCTACTTTTTTTGTCTTGTCTTATTACACACTCTAAGACCTCCAGTACAATAACAGTTAGAAGTAATATGAATAAACATTCTAGGCTTATGCTTGGCTTTATGGGGAACATATTCAGTCTTTACTATTAAATAAGCTGATAGTCATAGGATTTTTGCAAACGCTCTTTATCAGATTGAGAAAAAAAGTTTTCTTAGTTTGCTGCAAGTTTTTGTTTCACTAATGATATTAATTTTTTCAAATACTTATTCTGCATTGATTGAGATAATTGTGTGGACTTCCTTGTTAGTCTAATAATATGGTAGATAATAACATTGATAGATTTTTGAATGTTGTTCTGTAATAAGTTATTGGATCTTTGTACCTGGTTCCTGGGATGGAACTTCTAAACCTTTGTAATTTCCTAGTTGTTAAGAGTGTCTTATTATTCATGATGGGTCCCTGGGAACATACCCGAGTTTTTGCTAATGAATTGATTCATAAGGAGTCTTTGGATAGTTTAAGATGGGGGTTGGTCTTGCAGGAACAACCAGTCATGTAATTAGAGGCTTGGAGTTTTGAGCCAGATGATATCAGCTGACTTTAGGGGAGGGAACAGGGATTGGAAATTGAGTTCAATCACATTCGTAATGATTTGATCAATCAGGACTACATAATGAAACCCAAATAAAAACTGTGGACACCAAAGTACAGTTGAGCTTCCTGGTTAATTAACACATTGATATGCCAGGAGAGTGACATGCCCTGATTCAGCAGAGAGAGGACAGAGAATCTCCATGTTCAGCACCCTTCCAGACCTCATTCTATGGGTCTCTTCTTTTGGTTGGTCCTGATTTGTATCTTTTATAATAAAAGTGTAATTATAAGAATAACACTTTCCTGAGTTCTGGAGTCATTCTAGTGAATCGCTGAACCCAAGAGGATAGTGAAAACCCCTGGTTTTGCAGCCAATTGGTCAGAAGTATGGGATACCTGAGAACCCTGAAATTTGTGGCAAGTGTGTGAAATCATGGCCGTCTTGTTGGGAACTGTGCCCTTAACTTGTGAATTCTGTGCTAACTCAGGGTAATTAGTATCAAATTGCACTGCACTATTGCAAATGTTAAATAAACTTTGTATCCCTGAAAAAAAATCCACCTACTCATAAAATTTATCCTTTGAAAATATCACTGATACCATTTTTTAGATATTTTATTAGAGATTTTTTTCTTCATCTATATTTATGAGAGATATTGTTCTATATTTTTCTTTTCCTTTAATATCTTTTAATGGTTTTGATATCAAGGTAATGCTGTATTTATTAAACAGATTGGGAAGTGTTATTTCTTTTTATATTTATCTGAAGTGTTTGTAGAATTGGTATTACTTCTTCCTTAAATATTTGGTTGAAGTCACCGGGGCCTAAAATTTTCTTTGCGGGAAGGTTTCCAAGTATGAATTTAATAACTTTAATAGATACAGTGTTCCAGTTATCTCTTTCTTCTTCAAGAGAGCCTTGACAGTGCCTTTCAAGTACTTAATACATTTCATCTTAGTTGTTAAAATTTTTATCACAAAGTTGTTTGTTATGTGATATTCTCTTATTATTCATTTTAATAATGAATAATGTCTATGGGGTCTACAATGATGTCCCCCCTTGTATTCTTGATATTGGTCATTTGTGTATTCTATCCCTATTAAATCTGGCTAGAACTATGGCAGATTTTGATCTTTTTCAAAAATCAGATTTTTCTTTATTGATTTTTCTGAATTATTTGTTTGCTTTCTATTTCTTTGCTCTCCCTTCTTACCATGACTGTTTCTTCTTTTTTTCTATTTTCATTAGATTTCATGTGTTCTTCTTTTCCTTGTTTTTATGTAGAAGTCAAATCATTCACTTGAGACCTTTATTTTTTCCTAAAATAAATATGTAATGCTATAAATTTCTATCTAAGCACCAGTTTACCTGCATCCCACAATTTTGTCATGTTTTGTTTTTCATCTTTACCATATTCGGAATGGTTTCTAAACTCTTGTGATTTCTTCCTGGACTCATGGATTATTCAGATGTGTGTTTTCTAATTTCAAATATTTGAGAATTATTTTTCCAAAACATTTCTGTTTTCTCATGTCTAATTTAATTTCATTTTGGTCAGATAATGTACTCTGTATTTTATCATTTTAAGTTTATTTAAATTTGGGGGGGTGCCTCGAATGTTATGTAGAACTACATTTTTACTTGAAAGAATACAAATTCTGCTGTTGCCCTGTGCTAATATACCCTTTCTTCAATCAACTTTATTTGGTTATTAATACAGATATCCTAGATTTCTTTTGTTCAGTGTTAGTGTGATATACTTCTTTTCCATTCTTTTACTTTATCTTTGGCTTTATATTTAAGTAGTTGTAGGCATCATACAGTTAAATCCTGCTATTTTTGATACAGTCTGACCATTATGCCTTTTATTTGGAGTTTGATTCTTTATATTTAATTCTTGATGTAGATGGATTATAGCTACCATTATGCTATTTGCTTTCTATATAAACCATCTGTCCTTTGTTCACTTTTTTTGGTTTACTTTCCTAACTTTTTTTTTCATTAACTGAGCATTTTCTATGATTCTGTTTCAGCTCTATTATTTGTTTACTATTTGTTAATCTTCTTTTTCTTCATTGTAGTTCTAAGGCTATTCATTTTTAACCTATTACAATCTATCTTCAGGTGACATTACATCAAATCACATATTGTATAAAAACCTTGCAAAAACATACTTCCATTTCTATCATCCTGGCTTTCATGCTATTACCGTCGTACATTTTTCCTCCTATATAAGTTCTAAACTCCACAAAACACTGCTAACATGTTTTGTTTTATCCAGACAATTGTCCTTTAACATTATTTAAAATTATAAGGGAAAGAGGGAGATATATGAAAACTATATGACTTATTAATTTTAAAAATTTGTCTTCTAAGGCTTAACCTTGCATTATAATTAATATAACTCAGTTACCTTCACCATCTTCATCTTCAATTTCCATCACTTAGAAAAATTTTGAAGGACCCTTTTATTTTTATTTATTTATTTTATTTTATTTATTTTGGGGGGGAGCAGAGACAGAGGGAGAGGGGGAGAAATCTCAGGCAGACTTCCCACTGAGCAGGGAGACCCATGAGCCCAATCCAAGGACCCTGAGATCATGACCTGAGCCAAAATCAAGAGTCAGATGCTCTACTGACAGAGCCACCAAGGTGTCCCAATGAAGGGCCCTTTTAAAACAGTGGTCTTGATAGTACAGTTAAAATATCATAAATATAAATTGCTATATATGTATTTATTCACATTGCTACATGTATACTGTATATTTGTCATCACCTACATACATAAGAAAAGAAACTCTGAAAGATGAGAAAAATAGAAATACAATTCTAATATTTTCTTCTAAAAACTCAAAATGAATTATCGTTGCATCTGTAAGATGTATATTTACCCACGATAAAGATCACTATGCTCAAAGATAGACTACTATAAAATATAGCATGGGCAGACAAGGTAACCTACTTACTGAGTTGGCATATGACAATTCAAAAAGGCACAAAGCTCTTGTTCACATTTTGTACATAAGGAAACTGAAGTTTAGATAAGTATGATCAAGGATAAGGTAAATAGAAGAGTCCAGTATAAATGCAAGTCTCCTCATTCTGATTGTAATTAACTTTCCTTTGTACCACTGTGTCCCATCCTTCAGAAATGATACTTCCTGCCAGATACATATGGACGACATTATCAAGTAGCCTAATAACTACCGTTACCTCAAAAATCCTCCATAATATGATTAAAACCTTAGTTACCAAAAAAATCACATAAAATATTTTATTAAATGAATGCTACTTGATGATGATAATTATAACCATATCAGAATATACAGAGATGGCACTTAATCCTGTGTTTCTATATCACTTGCTCTTAATTCTCTCCTTCAATTTCAAGTATGAGAGGAAGTGAAGTCAGTGGGAATTAACTTTGCATTCCCAACTAATGAGGAGAGGTTTAGGGGGGAAAGTAGGCCTAAGAAAAATGGCATATGGAAATGGGCTAGGAGGAGGGAGGGGGAGCATTTGGAGAATAGAAGAATCTTTGAGGGAAGTCCCAAACCCCAGCTTCTATCCACCAAGTAATCATATAGAGCAGACAGTGAAAGACTGGACCAGATTCAGTCACTGACCTGGAGATGAAATTCTCCATTTTCCATTATCAACTCAGCCAGAAATCCACTCCCCCTGGAGCCATACTTAGCCAACTTGCTATCTCCCTGTACCCTGCTTGGTTCATAAACAGATACAGGCATGGAGGTGCACAGACCCAGCACTCTCTTCCCAAAGGGCAAACTATTTTTGTACAGCATCAAGCAGAGTGCAGGGGCCAGAAATGGTTGTAGTAAATAAAATAACAATATTAAATCCTGTTCGCAGTCCTGTGAGTGATGGGTAGAAGGAGATAAGAAGAGAAGACGAAGAATCGGGACTGAAAATCTTCAGCCCTCTGGCTAGAGTAAAGTAAATACATTTTGGGAGGGCGCATTTGGAGGTAGGAGAAAAAACTGGGTTTCTATGGTGGAAAGACTTGAGTTGATGCTCTCAGTTGTACCATTTCCTGTGGCTAGATTTTTAGCATATCACCTCAGCTTTACTGGCCCCAGTTCCTTGACATTCCAAATGGGAACGCACCTGAGTGATGCCACCGTAGAGTTGTTCTGGATATAATGTGAGAATAAACATAAGCATGTTTGGTTTTAACACTTGCTATTTACTCTCTACTCATTCTCCAGGGTCAGGGCTAAGTTGCTCTTCTCAGGATCTGATCATTGTGTTACCTTCATCTACAGTGACCATCCTCTCTTCCAAAATCCTTTAGAACAGCTAGTAGTCACATTAGAAAGAGTAAAATAAAATAAATGAAATTAATTATGATAACATTTTATTAAACTCTATCTGTTGAAAATACATCATTTCAACATGTAACTAATATAAACATTATGGACATTTTGCATTGCTTTCCATACTCTATCTTCAGTATACGGTGTGTATTTTACACTGAGAGCACATATCATTTCATACTAGCCATATTTCTAGATCTCCATTTCTCAACCGCACACGTGGCCAGCTGGTGCTACTTCCAAGAACTAGTCCAAGAGAAGACAACTTCCCTCATTTCTGTGGCCTGGAAGCCTTCCTAACAGTTATTGTGAGTGGCAACCGCCATTCAGCGGCCCAGAAAATACTCTGCAATTACCAGCTCAGTTTGGGAATTTTAATTATTGTAACTATGTTCCCCAATAGCTGGGGTTCAAACATCAGTTTGAAAATGGGAGGGAGCAGAGTGCAGGACTTGACCTTTAAAGGTTATTGTACCCCTGATTCAATGTTCCATGGATGCTTTTAGAGGCATCCTCAGTCCCTCAGATAAATAAAGCTGGGAAGACAGGGAGTCAGACCAGTGTGGAACTCCATTGCCCTTCCTTTTCGATGCAATGAAATTCAAGGGCTGGAATGCTGCTGGATTCCAAGGGATTCTGTTTGTGCAGCACGAATGCAGATGTGGCCCAAGTGTGTAAGGCCCTTGCTCAGTCTACCGTGTGCAAAATCTGTAGGCTCACTAAGGCATGGAGGATTATGCAGTTTAAATTGGATGAGAGGGTGATGGTTGTTAAGGAATATCATTGACAGCAAGAAAAATCAAAACCAAAAATAAAACAGGGACTCCCCCCTCACCAATGAAATAACTTGTTATCTCAAGTCTCCAGATTAGGCCAAAGATCTAGAACCTGACAGTCTCCACTGAATCCGTGAATCCTGACGTTTCATAGCTACTAATGTGTGGGAAAGGTGTTTGTGGATTTGCAAAAGCACAGACACCCGGGCGGGGTCTGGATTCCCCTATGTTTCTGCAGAGGCCTGTGGGTGAGGTCCAGACCGATGATAATTCAGTAGACAGGCCCACTGGTCTTATCTAAGGTAGATGGCAATTTCCCAGGAGACAGATGTTTGCACAGTGAATTTTGGGCACAGTCAAATAGGATCACAACTTAGAGGGGTGTTTGTTTACAGAGGAGAAATGTGGCTCGAATTCTACTAGATACTCGGAGAGCAGTGGAATATCAACATAGCTCTCCAGGAGCACGTGCAACCCAGTTTGAGCTTGCGAAGAACAGGCATAACTATTCCAACTTGAAAATAATGCATGCTGCAAGCCCTAAAAATGGGTTGGAAAAACACCTCCCTGTCTCTTCCAAGCTTCCAAGTTACATTTGTGAAAACAGCAAGAGGAACAAGGAACCGAGTCTGATTCTGGCTCAGTGATCAAGGGACCTTGCAGCTAGTCTTGTCTATAAAATGTCAATGGGAAATGAAGGGTCCCTTGTTTAGGGAATCCCTTGGCTGCCTTCAAAGAAAATCTGCAAAGCAGGCAGGACACATCTTGGCCCACCCTCGGTGGCCTGTCAGGGATTTGGGGAATAGCCATTGCTGGAGCACTTTTTTTTAAAAATATTTTATTTATTTATTTGAGAGAGAGTGAGAGCACACATGAGCAGGAGGGAGGGGCAGAGAGTGAGGGAGTTACAGACTCCCCGATGAGCAGGGAGCCTGATGCGGGACTCAATCCCAGGGTACTGGAGCACTTATTGGGTCTTTTTCTAGCACCCAGGTTCATTTCAGTTTACAGGTAATTTTTTTAACAGAGTGAACTGTAAAATAAACAAACACTTCTCACTCATTTGCTTTACCTTCCTCACTGTATATGGCAAAAAATGGTAACATTTTACCTACTGGGGCATATTTTCCATTGTTCAACTAGTTCATAACCCACATGAATGTACCAAGCAGAAAACATGTTATGGTTCCTCATTATGTGTTAGATTGCCTAATTTTTGTATCCGGAAAAAAAGAGGAAAAAGAAGATTGGATTAGGTGTTGATGAACCTAGGTGTATTGATTTTTTTCATTCATTCCCTCAACAGACACTTACTAAATGCATGCTTTGTGCCGGATGATATCCTAGGTTCTGGGTTTTAATCCTCAATCTACCATTTAAAAACCATGAGGTCTAGGTCACTTTCTGAACCTTAACTCCCTTGACAATGAGATAACACACAATCTGATTTCATCGTACGCTGGATTGAGAATTAAGGATGTCAGGCATGATGCCAAGAAGAAATAGTTTTAATCTTCACTCAGTTCCCTAAATTAAATATTACTGGGCCAATTACACATATCAGGAAAGTGAGACTCAGAGAGGCAAAGCAATTTGGCCCAGCTGAACTAACGGCAAGGTGGGATTTGAACCCAGGTTGGTTTGGCTCCAACGATTATATTATATTCTTTATCATGATGTGAAATTCCTTATTTGTAAGATTTTATTTATTTATTTGAGACAGAGAGAGAGATAGAGAGAGCACACAAACGGTGGGGAGGGGTAGAGGGAAAGGGAGAGGCAAACTCCCTGCTGAGCAAGGAGCGGGATGCGGGGCTCAATTCCAGAACCCTGAGATCATGACCTGCGCTGAAGGCAGACACTTGACCAACTGAGCCACCCAGGCACCCCGAGAAATTCTTTATAACCACACAGAACTATTCTCCTGTAATGTTTTATGATATAGCTGATTTCATATACCAACCTTAAATATCTCTATGGGATCTCATAAGCTTTGTGACTTCTTTTACCAAAACCAGCTTTTAAAGGGTTGAAGATGATCTGTAAGCTATAAAGTGGATCATTATCATCCTTCTGCCAGGTCATTGGAAAAATGAATCAGCGGCTGCTGTGGAGCTGAGACCTGGGCATCAGAGCTAGTGCCGCCCCTGGCTCTGGGTCTGTAGCTCCTGGCTGTGATGCAGCAGGCTGCCACATTGCAGGTGCATGTCCCAAATGTGTACCGGAGCTTGTGGAGTCACTCCCTACCAGATATGAAAGGTACTTTGGGGTGTTTTTATTCACTCTTCTCCAAAGTGAGGCCCACAGAAGTTCAATAATGCCCCTAGAACCTGTGGGAGTCAAAATTCTCCAGAGTAACAGAATTTATTATACAAATGAATTGGCTCATGTGATGATGGAGGTTGACCAGTCCCAAGATTCTGCAGAGCGAGTTGGCATGCCAGAGACCAGGAGATCGGATAGTGCTGAAGTCCAATTCTGAAAGCTGAGAACTGGGAGAGTTCATGCTTCACTTTGAGTCTTAAGACAGGAAAAAAGCTGTGTCTCAGTTGGGAGGCAGTTAGGCAGGAAAAATTGTCTCTTATTGAGGGGGTTGAATCAACCGTTTTGCTCTATTCAGTTCTTCAACTGATTAGATAAGGCCCACCCACATTAAAGAGGGCAATCTGCTTTACCCAGTCCACTAATTTAAATGTTAATCTCATCCAAAAACACCCTCACAGGAATACCCAGAATAATATTTGACCAAATAGCCGGGCACCCTGTGGCTCAGTCAAGATGACATTAAATTAACCATCATTGGGTCAGACCACTGAATGAGTAGAAAAGCCATAAGGAGAACTTAAGCCTTTGGATTTAATTCTTGGGTTCTTTCCTTTTACATGCTGATTTCATAGATCTTTCAACGTTTTGATTAGACATGGCCATCCATGTACTTCAAAGAAATCAATATATCAAAGAAACTGATACTGATCAAAGCATGGGAAAATGACATGCAGGTTATTATCAACTGTTTTATTGATATTTTCAATACATAAATACTCAAATTATGCTCTGTAGTCTACTGGAGACAGGGAAAAAGACAAAAAGAAAATTCTAGTGTCCACTTCCCAACCACATGCACTTTCTCCTATTCTTTGTGATGCTTGTGAGTTTGGGCATGTAAAGTTAAAAAAAATCAATTTTTACTATCTTTGGTGATGTTTAATAACATTAAAATATTTCAAAATTAACTGTGATCATTGAATTGTAAAATGTGTAAGGTTCAGCAGTATTGAACAATCTCTCTGATAAAGTATTCTGGGATTCTCAAACAACCCTGAGAAAAATGTAAGGAAAATATTATCTCCGTGTTTAAAGTGAAAATACAGGTTCTAAGAAGTTGCTGGGGTAAGACACCAATAGTGAAGGTGAACATCCTGACAGTGCCCAGTGCTTTCCAGGTGAAAGTTTTAAAAATTATTGAAAACTTAAAATTATGCATGTGTGTGTTTTCCTAAGAAAGGTTAATGCCCAGATGTGACTAGGTCAATTGGGCTGGCTGTGTGGACATTTATTGTCTTCTCCATATTTCCAATAATAGCGCCTCAATTTTCTTTGGAAGAGCCACCTTTTCTCCCTTGATCCATCTGGTTGAGATAATAGGGGTCATTTCCTGGATTTGGAGCATCAGAGGACCATGATGGAGTACAACCCTATCCCAACCAGGTGGACACAATCTTAGAACTTTGTTGGGGAATTTTGGGGAGCAGTTAGCAGTTAGTAGAGAAAGTCTACCTGAGCATTTAGCCAACCCAGAGGGAGAAAGAACTGAGAGAAGCAGGGTGAGTCCTGATGACATAGAACCAAACCCAAAGCAAGTTCTATGTCTGTTTTATTTTCAGTTCCATGAACCAACAAATTTCTTTCTTTGCTTCAGCCAGTTTCATATGAGTTTCTTGTCATTTATAAGCAAGAGAGTGCTAATTGATACAGCGAGTTTGATTAACTACTCCCATTCAAAGCCCATCTGAAGTTGTTGTAACCCCCTGGAGTGTGTAGCAATCCTGTGAGATGATTAGCATGGAAAAGTATATAGCTTGGTTGTATCATGGTCGGATTATTTAACAGTGTTATTATCAGCAAGATCTAACACAGGCAAATGTCCTAGCAGAGAAAAACAATGACTAAATTCATTAACCATGGCTTTGTTTACCCTTTCATTGTTTAATCAAACAGACATTAATTTCTTTCTTGGGATACCTGTCCCTAGTAAAGACTTCAGTGCCCAAATATCAAGGAAAGAGGGTTTGATATCTATGAATTTCCAGATTCCTTAAATATTGTATTTCTCAGAAGCAGCAGCAGGGACCCAGGCTCTGTAAACAATTTTCTGTGCTGACATCCCTAATAAAACACAAAGAATGATAAAAGTTGAGCAGTGCTTGACCTTCAGGTAGAAAGATAAAGGTATCCTTAATTCACAATTTAGATAATTCTTTCTATTTGATCTTGCCATCAGACAGGCATGCTTTTATCTCTAACATCTATAGAGGGCCTTCACCTGTCTCAGGAAGGGAACATGCAGAGCTGACACGTAGGTTTCATCTCCCGTGGCAAATCTAACTGATTGGTAGTTGTGGCCTAGAGGGCTGTGCCAAAAAGTGTTTTGGGGTATTGTGGGAGAGGGCTTCATGATCAATTAGCAACGGCTGCCCCAGGCAAGAGATGAACAAGAGGTAACAAGGAGGAGACACCAAGAGATATTGACAATCTAAGAATAGCTGCTGGTTTGAAACAAAATACAGATTAATCCACCAACCTCAAACTAATTGCAATAGAAAGCAATTATAAATGGTAACAAAAAGATACATTTATGTCATAAAATAACCAACCATACCTTCTCAAAAAGGGGGGGGGGAGAGGATGTTTTTACATAACAGTTTGATATTGCTTTGAACTTAAGGAGATGAGGATCCAGGGATCCAGTCTCTGTGTTGCAGTTTTGCAAAAGTGTAACCCAGCATGACTGAGCACAGCAATTAAGAATGCAGACTTAAGGGCTTGGGTTCCAAGCCAAACTTCAGCTCTTGCTACAGTGTATTTGTAAGCAAATCACTCCACTTGGCAGATCCTGGGTTTCTTCTTCATCTACAAAAGACCAGAGCAACCTACCTACCAGCCAGGATTCTGTTGCCATAGACAACCTGACTCACAGCTTTTTGTGAAGTTTATTTTAATTTCCTTAATTTATTAAATTTAACAATATTGGTGAAGTGCTTAGCAAACTTTCTAATTTAACAATATTGGTGAAGTGCTTAGCAAACTTTCTGGTGCAGTGTAAGTATAAAACAAGGGGCAAGTAAAAATGACAAAGAGAAATGGCAGCACAACTGGTATCATTTTGTCTAACCCAATCAATGAAGTAACTTGGTCAGAATGTGTCACGTATGGGGCTCTCGTGGTATGGAGGAGGCATATGTGATTGGGGTCTGGGGAAGGTTTCACCATTAAAAAAAACAAATATACCTTGTATTATCCCTTTTCTTTGGAAGGCATCTACTTAGAGGTGGTGGGAAATCATGGTTAAGTACATTGAATTGTGAGCTCAACTATATGAATTCAAATATTAGTTTGAGACTTACTAGTTCCTTTCTCATTGAGGATGATAATCATGGCATCTACCTGTTTGGATTTTTGTGAAGATTATATGGGTTACTACATGGAAAGCAGTTAGAGAGATGCCTGGCCCCAAAGTAAGCACTCAATAAATGCTGTTATGAATAATTATATAATTCCTGTTCGGAGGTATAACACTTTTAAGCATGACACCCATTGATTGAGGCTTACAGCATGTCAATCTTCATGATAAATGCTTATCTCATTTAATCATTACAACAACCTTATTGGGATACATGTTACTTCTTAATGAGACTCTGTGTTCCCGAGGGGAATGGTCTATTCACTGCTATAGACTGGATGTCTGGTTCAGAGAAGATACTCAATAATAAAAGTTCTGAATAAATTATTGGATTTTCATTTGCCAAATGAGGACACTGAGGCTTGTAAGGGTTAATCTTATATGTGTGTAAGTTTCTTAGTGAGGCTTACTATGTGTCTTGCCCAGATGTGGTGATGCCAGTTTCAGCTCAAAGTCTGTTTGACTCCAAAGTCTATTTCTCATATCCACTATGCTCATTGACATGAAAAAGATTAATGTCTATTCACACCTCAGAAAAAATTATGTCACCAGATCAGAAGACCATCTTACTGAGAGCAAGCTGTGGGATCAACGTGAACTCATTTTCACATATCCCAACCCCAATAATCATAGTTATCCAGATGGAATTAACTTTGAAATTATATATCAACAGGGCAAGGCTTTATATAGAAGTCACTCAATGGAATAGCTTTGCAAGCTGAGTGGGAGGGATTTCTCATTCTCTAGGCTGGGAGGTATTTATGAATGGACATGAGGTAGGCTATTGACATGAGGTAGGGATTGAGATGTAGTATAGGAATCCCCAGATGTTTAGCACCACAAGCTATTGCTGCCTGATCAAGCAACATCAGAGCTGAAAGGGATATCTATAGAGATGATTTGATCTAAGTACCTACCTTATAAATTATGTTATTTTTCTATTGCTGTGCAACAAATTCCCACAAATTTAGTGGCTTAAAAAACACATATTTATTGTTTCACAGTTTCTGTCGGTCAGAAGTCCAGGCATGGAGTAACTGTATTCTTCACTCAGGGTCTCATGGATTGCAATCAAGGAGTCAGTTAGGCCTGTGATTGTTACCTAGGGCTTGGTGTCCTCTTCTAAGCTCACCAGTTGTAGACAGAATCCATTTCCTCATAGTTGTAGGACTGAGGTTCCTGTTTTCTTGCTAGCTGTCAGGTAGGGATTACTTATATCTCCTAGAGAACATTCATTGTTCTCTACTATATAATATTATGTAATCACAAAAGGGACAGCTCATCATAGTCACAGGTTCTACCCACATTGAAAAGAGAGGGGATTATACAAAGCCAAGGGTCACTGGGGATCAACCTAGAATTCTGCCTAGCACACACATTGAGAACACATGACTCCAAAGGACAAATAGACTTAGTTTGTCTGGGGCACAGCACTTACTAGAGACAGAACTGGATTAATGACTATTCATCTAATTCCAAGTTCATCTCTACTTTGGTCTCCGTAAATCACATATTTCAAAGTTCTGCATTTGAAACTCAATCATCTTGATTTATAATGCTGTATTAGTCAGGATACATTTGGTGGCAAGTGACAAAAACCCTAATCAGACTGGCTTAAATGGCAAGGAACGTTATTGGCTCATAGGGTCAGCCATCTGTCTATAACTTCAGACATCTCTGGATCTATTTCGTAGTTAGGTGTTCCTTCTTGTTGCCTTCTTCCCAGTTGGTTCTCCTCGTTGTGATGACAAAGGTAACTTCCAGAACTCCAGGCTTGAATTCTACCAGGTAAGTATGTGCATTATTATTATTTTGCTTTTAGGAGTACTTTTTAATCATGATTCTAGTAAGTGTTCTGGGACTGACTCATTGTACCAATCTGTGTCAATACCCATCTCTAAAACTGATCACAGTGACCCTTGGGATAGAACACCCAGCTTTGATCACATGGCCTAGAGCTAGGGGGTAGAATCAGCTCCTCTTGAATCAAATGAACTGAGAAACTTATGAGGCTGGTTTCCCAAAGAAAAATAAACGTGCGGGGCACCGGGGTGGCTCAGTTGGTTAAGCGACTGCCTTCGGCTCAGGTCATGATCCCAGAGTCCCAAGATCGAGTCCCACATCGGGCTCCCTGCTCGGCGGGGAGTCTGCTTCTCCCTCTGACCCTCTTCCCTCTCGTGCTCTCTATCTCTCATTCTCTCTCTCTCTCAAATAAATAAATACAATCTTTAAAAAAAAAAAGAAAAATAAACGTGCTGTTAGCAGAAGAGGAATATGGATGAGGAATATGGATGTGAGGCTGGCAAAAGCTACCAATAGCCTATGTAGGGCTCCCCCTAGTGGAATGTGGCAGAGAGTGAGAGCGGGGGTAGGGCAAGTCTATTGGAAAGAGGGAGGAGCCAAGAGAGAATAGAGTGGAATAGATTGATCATGAAACCACCAAAATCATGTTTAACAGAGAAATAAAGAGAACTGGTAACCAGCCTTTATGAGTTTGAATACCTGGGTTAAAGTCGTGGGTCCATGTTTGCAAAGTGTTACACTTCTGCAAGTCATACTCAGTCCTTGAACCCATTGTCTTCTATAAAGTGGGGCTACCTCCCTTGCCTACCTCATCTTTCAGTCATTGCAAAAATATAGGGCTCCTAAAAACAAAGTAAAACAATGGAGAAACCATATGAGATTTCAAAAAGGCTGACATATGCTGAATTATTAATTCAAGTAGAAGATTGAAATTTGCAATAGGGATATTCTTTGAGCCTAAGCCAATAGGGTAGTATTTTTCTGGGCACCTTTTCCAAAATCCTTTTTAGAAATCATATGCCACCAGGGTAATGGCCGAGGCAAGCTAAGGCCTAAGGAAGCTGGAACTTTGGCAACATGAGAGGGAGAGAGAGGATTGGGGGCGGGGGAGAGAGAGAGAGACAGATATGTCTAGCAAAACCAGTATGCATGTGCTCATGTCCAGAAGTATGCATTCTAATGACTGGGGCATCCTGTTGGGAGAACAGGAAGGGAACGACTCCTGGTCAAGGTATTAGTAGGTAATGGCAAGGCTCCAGAATATCGGTGTGTTTGCCTGAAGAACACAGTCAATAGTTAGGGACACTAAGATCAAGGTTCACATATGCAAATAAGCATCAAAGGCAGAAAGTAAAGAGTATCAATATAGTTAAAGATTGAAAGGCTTGTAAAGAACTCCTGAAATCCCATTTACTCAATAAACATATAGGGTGGTCTCCTCCACTGCAAAGGGTTAGGTAGCACAGTGACTATGGGCTTGGAGTCTGTAGCAGGGTGGCTTGAATGAGAATCCTGACTCTGGTATGTGATAACCGGCAATTTGTTTAACCTTCTCAGTTGTTCTCATCTGAAAATGGGAATAACAATCACAATAATAGTACTGATATCAAGAACTATTTGAAGGATGAAAAGAAATAGTGTTTGTAGAGCACACAGAGTGGCCCCTGGGACATAGGGTATGGCTAATACATGTTCACTAAATTTTTGTGTACCAAGATCTCATCATGAAGATATCTTTTGTGCCCATAATTTTTAGTTCTAGCCAAGGAAACATATATTGAAAAAAAATCACCAATAACTTTAATCACAATGATGATATATGTTATGAAGGACACACTCAGTTTTGTGATAAAGTTGGTAGCAGGGGACCCGCCTTGGTCTAGGGTCAGGGAAGTGACATTTACCCTGATTCTTCCAGAGCAAGCAGAGCTTGGATAGTAATGGAAAGTAGCTTCTGACAGAGGGAACAGCTAGCACAAAGTCCTAGGGAAATTAAAAAAAAAAAACAAACAAACACTATAAAATCTAGTAAGTGGAAAGGGGTCAGTGTGGTTGGAGTGATGGGGGAGACATAATATTAGGGAGAAAGATCATGCACATCCTTGTGTAGTTCTTGATAAAGTTTGTTTTATCCTAATTGAATTGGTAGAGGATATGACATGTAAACTAAATATTTAGGAATGGGTCAGATTCAGTCATGCAGAAGTGAAGGGTTGCTGGAGAGGGAGAGAGAGAGAAAGAGAGAGAATACTAAAGGACATATGGCATTTTTATTCAATTAGGAAATGCTCATAAAAACCTAGATGAGAGAAGTGGAAGGCTTAAATGTTGCTCATACATAGTAATCATTCAATAAATATTAGTTCTTATTAATGCAACTGCTTCTAAAACAAAATAAAAATAGCTCTTGATAGGTGCAAAATATTATACCTCATACAGAGGCAAACTTTCTCTCCTCTTAGCTCTTGCAGCATTTCCTATAGACCCTGCATACATCAGCTACATTCCATGGTGCATTGCGATTATTTAGGGATAAGTATGGCTTGGCAGTGGACTTCAGGCTCCTAGAAAACAGAGACCAGAAAAGATATTTATTTCTCAATCTTTTACACAACCTCACCTTCAGTTGGCGCTTAACAAATGTGGGCTTTTTTCTGCAGGTGTTCATTTGGTTCTGAACCCAAAGCACCCCAGATTAAGGGATTTTAACTCCTTTGAGATTTGACAGAAGTAGTAAACTTAAGCTTTTGAGGCAGCGGCAGGTGGCTCAGAGTCCTGCACAAATAGGTTTAAATCTTATCTTTATTTAAAGAGGGGGAGGTGGAACCCTCATTTCATCACTGAACATTTATCTATATTTCTTGTCTATTTCTAGAAAAAAGGCCGTTTACCTACTTATTGGTTTCGCTATTCCAACTTCTTAGGCTCAAACCTAAATGAAGCAACCTATAAAATCGAAGGTCAGGTTGGAGATCAGAAAAGTTATCTACTTCAGAGGTTCTAAAGCTGGGGTCTAGGTGTAGACATTTATGAAAGAGATGGCAAGAAGGGATTCTGTGAAATTCAATGCAAAGTTTTGTGGGCATTTTTGTAAGTATACTTTTCATAAAAGAGAGGGTCTATAGTAATTGTGAGGTTCCAACAAGGGTCTGCAACTCTAAAAATATGATCCAATTGTTTACCAAATCATCATGCTGGGAAGACTAAAAAGGAACCCTCACACTGTCACATTACATGTCCTTGGGAAAAGGTTCCATTCTAGTATCACCCAAGATCTACAGTTGGGAAGTTCTTTCTTAAGTCTACCTTAATCCTTTGGCACCTCTTCCCCATGCAAGCCCTTGGTAAATTTAGTGGAAATAGCAAACAGCTGCTCACCAACACCCACCCCAAAGAAAGAACAAGACATTTCTCACATATCTCAAGCTGCCTTAAATGTTCTTTCTTTGGCAAAGAAGAAAAAAAAAGAAATATATTTTTGGCCTCTAAACCTTTTCCCACCCGTGTGTATTTCTGTAGAAATGTTATCCATATGGTTCCGATTGCTTTCTCCATAAGTCATTAGGAATGCTTTGCACTGAGAACTTTTCTGATGACCAGGGAGTCTTTGGAGACTTTTTAAAATGGCTCTCTTAGCCTTTCTTCATAGAAACAGGGAAACTAAACATAGCCAAATGCAAATGAACTAAGACCTGGAAAGGTTGAAGTTTTATTCAAAACTCAGAAATCATAAGGCTCGGGTGAGTTTTAAATCTGCCCATGCAAAGCCTTTGCCTCTTCCTCCAGGGACAAGAATTGATAAATACCCCATTGGTAGAGAGGATGCAATGGTCTCAGTTAATTTGATATTTAGGCTTAAGTGTGGTGACCCCATTAAATTCTGAGCTCTTCCAATCACCCCAAGATTTCCCCCATTACTTGCAGAGGACAAACTAAAGAGTTTGGGCTGAGATTTTGGTGTGGAATTCCTGACTCCATCACCTACCAGCTAGCTGTATCTTGACATGCTGCGTACATTTTCCAAGCTCTAATTTCCTGTGATGTAAAAATGGGGTCATATTACCTAGCTCATACATCACAGCATTTTGAGAATTATGAGATAATTTACGGAAAACCCAAATGAAATGTCTGGTGCATGGGGAAAGTCAAAAATTCTTCTTCTCTTTCTCTCGTCTAATAGTGGTTGGAACTGGGGTGGGGATGGGAGGTTCTATACTTTCCGAGGGAAATACTGACTACGTGGAGTGGAGGAGAGAAAGATAGAAAAATGTTCCAGAGTGTTACGTCCCCTCTTTCTAAGGCATCAGGACCACAACCCATCTTGAGATATTGATTAAGAGAGAAGAGCCACGAGGAATCAGTCCGTACTTTGGTCGTCCTCTGAAGCTGCCTAACGAGGTTGTTTCAGACTGATTTCAGAACTGCGTTCCCAGCAGGGCTGCTGTTGCTTACTCTCACTCAAGGAGGCATATCTGAGCTGAAGAATGATGGAGGAACAGAGAGAAAGGGAGGAAAGAATAAAAGAAAGGATAGGGGAGAGAGAGAAGAAGAAGAAGCAGGAGATAGTGAAAAAAGGAAGAAGGGACAGGAGAAAGCAACCTGAAGCTTCATACTGAAATGGATGGGAAATGCAGAGTGTGTTGTGAATGTTTTTCTTTGTGGTTCGAATCAAACACAGAACAGTCTCGGGAACCACTGCGCAGTATCTGACCTGGGCCAGAAGCCTAGGGAAGGAAAAAATTGTCCAAGCAAAAAGGGAGAAGTATCCAGGAGACAGACAGAAAGCTCTCCCTTGGTCAGTGGCTGGAGAGCTGTCCGTGGTGCTGACTGCATGTCCTTGGGATTAAAGTGGAGGAGACTCGTAGAGATTTGGACAGGCTACTGCTCCCCTCTTCTCTGCCCCCCCCCGCTTTCAGTCCTGCAGTGCTGAGACCCAGGCTCATGATGATTAGCACACTCTTTCTCATCCTCCTGTCTTTTCCTTCCCTCCTTGTCAATTAATTCTTCCCCTCAAGTTCTCAATTCTTCACTCAAGAATTTCTTTTCCATTTTGTTTCAAAACTTCTCTTATTTTAATTAATTCATGAGCCCCTAAACCCTTCTAAGTCCCCCTAGTTATCATGTCTCTTTCCTATCACCCCTTGAATAATCATAACATTAATAACAAGAACAATAAGAATTACAGATAACATGGTTTGGGCACTCACTAGGTGTCAGGGAGTATTCTAAATGCTTTCACGTAAATTAACTCATTTAAATCTCACGCCAACCATGTTATATAGGTAGTTATATGGTAGTTTTATTTTCTATTACACAGATGGGAAATTGAGATTTAAGAGGGAAGTAATTTGGCCAAGATCATGGATAGGATTTTAACCCATCTAGAGCTGACACTTTTACCAAATCTGGGTTCCTTTAAATTTCTCATCACCTTTTCCTTACTGCTCCATGCCCCTCCATCTGGTAGCTTCACTGATGTTACCTACCCTTGCCTAAGCTTCCAGGGACTAGCAGTCTTCATTGCCGATTTTTTTTAATTTAAAAAAGAAGAAGAAGAAGAAGAAGAAGAAGAAGAAGAAGAAGAAGAAGAAGAAGAAGAAGAAGTAGCAGCAGCAAAGTAAGCAAACATACAGAATATGCACTGCGTGAGAATTTAGATCATGTACTGGCCTTCTTTGCTGCTTCAGGGAGAGGCCCCGTGTCAGCAACTGGAGCCTGCACCTCAGGCTAAATTTGGAGTCTTTGGTTCTCCGTATTAATGCCTTAGCCCCCACACCCTCACCCCTTCTCTGCCTCTGGTGGTATTGAGAGAACTTTGCGTCCCATCAGCTTCTCGCTCCTACATCCTGCCCACGTAGAGAAGCACTTGCTTAATTCCGGGAGGTTACGTGGGCTCATGCCTACACATACAGAGAAACAAACAGTCTTAAATACTCTTAGAGAGGCACACGGATACAAATGGACCCAGACAGGCACCTTCCCAGACAAAACCACACTAGCTAGATACACACAGACACACTAACACCCTCATACCCAGCAACACTCAGATACTCGCAACGCACACAGCTACAGACACGCTTAAGAACACCACGATGCGGGGTTTGCGCACACACACCGCACACACAGTCCCTTTGGGTGCTCATACACGGAGCCTCCCCAGTGGCTCAGCCTCAGCCCACCCAGGCTGCCCCTCCCTCGGAGAAGGCCTTCTTCTCTCCTCCTCTTCCTTCTCCTCCTCCGCCTAAAGATGCACAAAACACTCCTCAGAATAAACCCCGGCTCTTGGCTCCTCCTTCCCCGCCCCCGGCAGCCGCTCCCCCATTCATTTTCGCCCGTCGCCGGGTAAGTCCCTCCCCCCGCGTAGCCCGGCCTCCACTGCTCCCCGCCCGGAGACCGCCGCGCACTTGGACTTCCCTCTCCATTCGCTGGCCGCCTCGCTCCGGGTCCCCACGGCTGCGAACTGATCTGGCGCGGGGGGAGGAGGAAAGCGCAGGCGAGCGAGCGAGAGAGGGAGAGAGCGAGCGAGCCAGAGAGCAAAGCGAGAGCGAGAGAGCCGGGAGGCTGAGGGAGTAGTGACCGCCTTCCGGAGCCGGGATTCATGCCTGTCCTCGGGACCAGCGAAGGGGACTTTACGGCTGAGTATGAGCCAGGCTGCTAGGAGCCAGGTACCCCCACGCCTGCAGTCCCCGCGCCGTTCCCGGTATGCGAGCTGGACGCCGGGCTCTCCCAAGTTCCCACCGAGCCGAATAAAAAGCGTCCTCCCGCAGCTCTCCGCCAAAGACGGACATTGACTCCAGGTAAGGCGGCGCCGGGCACAGCGCCCGGCAGCCCCGCTG
This sequence comes from Eumetopias jubatus, assembly GCF_037043125.1. Taxonomy (NCBI): domain Eukaryota; kingdom Metazoa; phylum Chordata; class Mammalia; order Carnivora; family Otariidae; genus Eumetopias; species Eumetopias jubatus. The sequence goes on along the minus strand of NW_028274821.1, from coordinate 80,072,685 downwards.
CCCTTGGAAACGGCCCCGGACCGCATTCGGGGCGCCCCCGCCCGCCCCGCCCCTCCCCCTCCCGGCACCCTTCGGCTCTTCCGTCGGCCGCCCCGCCGCCTCCAAGTCCTCGCAGGTTCCCGGGAGGGGGAGGGCTGTGTATTCTGGGGCGCCAAGGGTTAAATGCGGGTTTTAGTAAGTGGCGTGTGTGCTCCCCGCGCGCTCCCGACGTGTGTACCATGGTGGGAACTTGATATGGTGCTAGTGTGTATTTGCGTGTGCAGCGTCGTTTGCGTTTGATGCGTGTGTTTGTGCTGTGTGTGTGTGTGTTCGTGTGTGTAGGGGAGGGGGTAAAGAGGTCCTATAACCTACTTAAGGGGCGATGTGTGTGTGCATGTTTGTACGTATGTGTCTGTATGTGTGCGCTTGTGTGTCTTTTTAATTAGGTCTCTCCAGCTTACATGGAATGGGATCCTTACTATAGGATCACGTAGCCATCGGGAAACCCGCTGTGGACTTCCTCTTGGTGCTCTGGGCTTGGGGCTTGGGGAGCATCCTGGGGATAAGGATGGCACCTTATTTAGCCTAATATCGGTACCCTTGAAGGAAAATTCCTCCAAACCATGGAGACCTGGTATAATTGGACTCACCGTTTAATATGAAAGAGAAATGGCCAAACCCTGAGGCAATGACATGCTGTCACTTTAAATTCCACACTGGGCAGGCTCCAGGATTCTGATGGGAATTTGGAGTCACTGGGTAGTGGGTGAAAGAGAAAGGGAGAAGTCAGCGGTGGGCTCCTTGTGTGGGGCTTGACGAGTCTGGGATAGAGTCTACCCTACCTTTCCGTTCGTCATCCTAAGAGCGTAACAGCACCTCCAGCTACTGGTGCTTTTGGGGAGGATCTGGGCAAGTTTGCCTGGATCTCCCTAAAGGGAAAGGAGAAGAGTCCTCAGGGACCTGCTCATCCATCATAGTTACACAGATCATAGAGAAAATTTCATCTGGGGGCAGCTCTGGGTAATAGGGAAGGAGATGAATGGGGCACTTCCCTAAGAGATTCCTCCTTCTCTACCCTATTTCAGAGAGGCTTGGGAAGCCCCAGGAGAATCTTTTCCTAAACTGTGCCTCCTCATGGCTCCATTGGAGTTAGGAAGAAAATGGGAGAGCAGAGAGTGCGTGTGTGTGTTGTGTGTTGTGTGTGTGTGTGTGTGTGTGTGTGTGTGTGTTTCAGTACTGAGGGAGATCTACAATTTGGGAAGGGTTGTGGGTGGGGAATTCGTGGCAGAATCTGGCGGTAATTGACTTAAACTGCTGTTGATTTGCACCTCACATCTCTTGCTTGGCTCCAAAATACTGCCAAGGGCACAGGGGCTGGGTGGAGAATGTCAGTAAGGAAGACAGTGTGGGTCAAGTCCCTCTTTCCTCTTTCCTCCACCTCCTAGGAGGCTCTCTTGGTAAGTCCCTGGGCTACCCTGGCTAGGTCCTGCTGGGCTTGGACTCTGGGGCCAGCCATCGATTTGATTCCCGGCTGCCTCTTCAAGGCTTGCCCTACTCAGCAAAAAATGCTGAGTTTTACTGCTGTTAGCATGGCTTCCAGACTCGGCAGCTGTTACTTTCCCAAGGTAAGAAGAGGCAGCCGTTCTGCCGTCAGGCACAGAGGCTGGTGGGGGACAAGGGCTGAGATGCTGGGACAGCCTGTCGTCCAACCTGGCTGGCAAGGAGCCACTGAAAAGACCTTTTGGGGAAAAGAAAAGTAGAAATATAATTGTGTTTTTAAAATTGTGTGTGTGTGCGCGCGTGTGCGTGCGCGCGTGCGTGGGCGTGCGTGTGTGTGTGTGTGTGTGTGTGTGTGTGTGTGTCTTCTGGGGAGAGATAAAAGCAAACATGTTCGCAAGGACCTGCCCTGGCGGGTGGGTGACGATGCTACCTGCAGACACTCGCAGACACATGAGTCTCCAGCCAGAGGCTGATACCTCAGGCTGCAGCCTTCACAGGGCCACAAGGAATCTGCTTTGAGAAACTCATGTCAGAGCAGGGCTCCCTGGTTCATTTTGGGGGGGGGTGTGAAATCAGAGGAGGAGACCCTGTGTTCGGAACTGCTCTCGTTTTATCTCTTTTCCAATTCGTAGGCAATTGAAGCTGGAGGAATATTGAAGAACAGACAGGCAGGACTCTGTGGCCCAGAGAGGGGAGGAGAATTCCATAACATTCTCTAGCAAGTTCATGGTATGCCCAGGCTAGATCCTATGCTGCCTGACATCTGGATCAGTGTCCTTTCTACTCCACCACACTGCCCAGGGACTGTGTGTTGCTCCCTATTCCCATCCGGCCACTTTGCTCCCACCTAAAACAATCACTGTCATCCCTCAGCAGACTTCTCATTTCAGAGCTGCTCCATCTGGAAACATGACCCCGGAAAGAAAGGGTCCAATGCTTTAATCACTGTCCCCACTAGACAGACAGACAGACAGACAGATACGCTCACACACACACACACACACACACAGACACACACAGAGAATTACACACAGGCAAGGACCCAGTACTGATTATGACCGGGAGACAGAGTCCAGCAGAGCATCTGGACTGTACCTGAGTTCTTTATTAAGGAATACTTTGCCTTCCAGAGAGCCAAGTATACACCTATCTACAGATGCAAATACTTCAGGCAAATTAATTTCTTCGTATTCATGAGACTCTTGCGCTATACAGTGATACATACTGCAGTCACCAGAACATGCGCAAGCACACATGTATACGTGCACTCACACACACGTGCACACACGGATTTAGAAATGTTCTCTGCTTGCCATATTCCCCAAAAGGGAATTTCAACCTCCGCACCAAATTGTGTTCCCCTATATGAAGGCATCACCCACACGAAGACTGGGACTCATCATCCCAGGGAAGGGGAGATAGAAAGCCCTGTGAGGGATAGGCTCTTGGGTAGTCAGAACCAAGCCCGTCGTAAAAGTGTTCCCAGACTCCTCGATGTTTGGGGTGCCGGCGAGCACTGAGAAAAAAACATGGGGGTTTCAGGCCCATCTGCAATAGAGCCTTCCACGCAGGCTTTTCTGAGACTGGATGGTGCTTAAGCTCCCAGAAGGGGGAGCTGTGACTCCATTTCAACCAAGGAGAACCAGCTCCAAGATTCCAAATCAGCTGTTGGGCCCCCCCGTTGAGTTTCCATGGCCCAGCTCAGGCTGCAATGAATATATTTGAAATGGTACAGGTGGGGACTTTTAAAAAACCCTCTCCCCTAACCAGTTCAAATAAAATGTCTTAGTGCTTGCAAGAGTTTATGCTATTGACTACAAAGTCTTCCGTTTCTCTGGAAGGTCTTTGCCCAAAGGGCCTTCGGTTATGTGAGGAGACATTTTCTGATTGACATCTTCTAGCTTGTTCCCTCCCAATTCCTTAGATGAATCACCAGTACTATCACCTGAACAGGCCTCTAAGGTTAGACATAACCTAGCCTTCTCTCCCCGTGTTCCCCTTGCCAAAATTCAAAGATAATGAATTGGCCACTGAACTTCTGGTAATCATATTAAAGACAAAATGGGGGTCATGTGAAGAGGACAAATTTTCAAATGTCATTCTCCAAATAATCCCCCTTGTTGTTTTCTATTCTAACCCTTTCTGCACGGAGTACCTTTCTCTTTCCCTCTCTCAGCTTCAGCCTCTACTTTTAAAACTCTTACTGGCATTTTAACATCCAGCTCAAATGACCCTTCCAAGAAGTCTTCCCAAAGTCTTATTTTGGAATAAATCTCTTTCTCCCCTGTTCTCTCATATAATTTTGTCTGAAACACTATTTTAGCTTAGGTCTGTTTGCCTTATTTTATAGCTCCACAGAAATATGTCTAGTTTGCCTTCTTCAATATGGTCTTGGTAAGAGCATTTTTTTCTATCCCCAAGGACTGGCACACAGTAGTTCCTTTGGGAATGTTTGCTGTTACTTCTTGAGTCCAGTCTCAATAATAGCTGCCATCTTTCTCTCTCTCTTACTCTTTCTCCTTCCGATAATTGTTTCATGTTCATGCAAAGCAATACAATCATGGCTTCAAAATCATGCTGCCTATACCATCAGTAAAGGAATGTTAATGATGATACAGACAGGTGAAATTAGGTCCTACTTGGAAGTGACCTTTGCCCTACTATGTTCCAGGGTCTTTTGTTCTCTTCTCATTTAATCTTCCTTTCCACCCAGTGAGGCAGATACAGTCTTTTCATAGAAGAAGAAAGTGAAACTCATGCTGGCTAGGTCCCTTGCCCAAGGTCATGTGACCAGCACAGCTAGAATTAGAACCTAGCTCCCCCTTGCTGCAACATCTCTGCTCTTTCTGGTGGACCACTGTGTTAATGGTAACCATTGTGGATGGCCAACAAGATTGGGTTGTTCAGTGGATTTTAGTATAGCTCGGGGCACAGTATTAACTCTTTGAAATCGATGTTATGAAGGAGTCATGGAGCCATTTGATCAAAGAATTTCGGTGTTTTAAGGTTTCTCATTAACTAGACCTTTCTCCTTATTCAAGGATTCAAAAATCCTTTTTGTGATACCCATAATGCATATCCACTCAATCTGATTTTTAGTACTTTTATCAACGGTCAGGTCATTATCACACAAACCAGCCTATGCTGTATAGGGAGAGCTTTGTTGGAATGTTTTCTCACTGTGACCTGAAATCTGCCTTATGTCCGTCAGTCTCTGAAATCATACAACACAAATATAAATTCTCTTCTAGTTATCAGTTCTTCCCATATTGTGGAAACATAATCATATGATCACAAATATTCTACTTCGGGAGGCCTTATTGCCACAGCCCTGTGTCCTGTAACATTCGTGTGGGCCCCTTGACCAGCTGGATCTTGTTCTCTTGGCATTCTTTAGTTGATCACACTTACAGAGTTTACAAGCCACAAAAGGGCGAGGGTGACCTATAGTTGAGTAAGGATTAAAAGGAGCACTGATTCATCCATTTATTCGACAAATATTTATTAAGTGACAACTATTTTTCGAGCATTGCTCTAGACCAGAGCTATCAAGTAGAACTTTCTGTGGTAATGGATATGTTCTCTGTGCTGTGCAATATGGTAGCCACTAAGCACATGTGACTCTGAGCGCTTGAAATGTGGCTAGTGATACTGATGGACTGAGTTTGTTTTTATTGGTTTTTTTAAGATTTTATTTATTTATTTAGAGAGAAAGAGAGAGAGAGAGCATGAGCAGGGGGAGGAACAGAGGGAGAGGGAGAAGCAGACTCCCCGCTGAGCAGGGAGCCCGATGCGGGGCTCCATCCCAGGACCCTGGGATCACGACCTGAGCCGAGGGCAGATGCTTAACGACTGAGCCACCCAGGTGCCCCATGAACTGAGTTTTTAATTGAATCCAATTTTAATTTCAATTTCAATTTCAATAGCTATCTGTGATGAATGGCTACTCTATTGAGTAGTGCATATCTGGACATCAGAGACGTGGTATGAACATGGTCCTCTTTTCATGGAGCTCAGAGTCTCGTGGGGAGAGATGGGTATAAATGGGTAAACAAATAGATAAGCAAAATAACTTCATGGCATAGTAAATGCCATGCAAATAATTAGGAATGTGGACGATGTAACTTTAGATAGGTTAGCCAGGCGAGACTTCCCTGAGGGCGTGGCACTGGAGCTGTTTAGGCGAGAAGCCAGCCCTGTGGCAAACAATAAAGATGAAGTCACTAAACATGTGCCAGCTTAGGAGAGCCAAGCGATCCTGTGGCTGGAGCTCTCAAATGAGAAGAATGTCGTGAGATGGAAATAAGAAAGGTAGGCGGGGCCAGATCAAAAGGCCTTTGTAAAAGATACAGGAATAAAAAGGCTAGAATTCCACAACCATCCACCCTCCCCCCCCCTCCTAAAATGTCCCTGCTTGGGGAGTGGTCAGCCTGAGGACTGAGCTGAGAAGAGTGTGGAGATTGACAGGAGCTCAGCATCAAGTGCCTTTGACAGGTTTCCATTGTGTCCATTTTTTAAAAAAGATCTATTTATTTGAGAGGGAGAGAGAGCGCATGCATGCCTGAGGGGGTTTGGAGGGCAGGGGCAGAGGGAGAAAGAGAATCTCAAGCAGACTCCCCGATGAGCACAGAGCCCTATCTGTGCTCTATCTCAGGACCCTGAGATCCTGACCTGAGCCGAAACCAAGAGTCAGACGCTTAACCTTCTGAGCCACCCAGGCGCCCCTCATCTTGTCCATTTTTAATCCGTCATTTCAGTGCGTTCTTTTCATCTTAATTTCTAGTCTTGCTCTGAGTGCTACACACTCTGGATGCACGCAGCTCTAAAGGGAGGGGAAGAACTGGAGAGGGGGAAATGGATAGAAAAGGAGAAAGAGAATGAATACTTGGAGAGAAGGTAGTTGAAATGAAGTCTGGTAAAATAAAACCAAAGCTGGCATCATTTTGGATCAGCAGATATTTATTGGGTATCTTGTCTGGGAAAGGCCTTGAACAAAAGGGCTTGGTGGAGACCGTGATAATCCTGCCAGATGCTGGCAATCTAACAGAGGAGGTCTGCAAATCCATAATGATCGTTCATGGTAGATGGACAACTGTCATTTCAGAAGCCTGTGAGAGTTTGGGGAAGGTAAAGATGAGAGGAAGACACAGGGGGTGATGGGGAGGAGGAGGAGGAAGATGGCAGTGACTATAAGGTCTGGAGATCAGAGAACGTATCTTTTCATTTTCTATTTCCATTCATTTTAAATGTCACATAGTAAGAGCACAGGGGCTCAGGGCACCCGATTCTAGTCCCGGCTCCCATCCCTGTATTTCTGGACCACCTTAAGAACCTATCTGCCCCTCTCTGGGCTTGGCTTCTGCAAATTGAGATGGTGGCCTGCCTCACTGAAGGGATTTGCCCCAGCTCAATGAAATATTGCATGACAAAATTCTTGCAAGGGCATGGAGAGACGGCACATGATGGCCATGCTTCATCGTAATGTTTAGATATCTTCTCAAAAATGAGCAAATCGAACAGAAGTCACACCTCACGGCACAGACTGTGACTCCAGACCCAGGGACTGAGTAGGAGAGATGTGCCACTCTTGTAACTCTTCATATCAGAGCGATTAAGTGGTAGCATGAAACCCACTGTCCTCCTGGAACGCAGTAGCCTAAAAAGGCTGCCTAGAAATCCATAGACAGTCCTTGCTACTGAGGGGGCCAAGAAGACAATTAAGAAGATAATGAGGCTGAGGGAAAGTGAAATTAATTTCTTTTTTTCATATGAGGGTGAGGGGGAATCTTTGTATCTCAAAAGGACTGTGTTTTGGAGATTGCAGGTGGCCTGAAGGAGAATAGATTGGACAAGACTGGATGTGAGAAAGTTCGGAGGGGTGAATTACTGGGCCTCTCTGCTACCCAGTGGATGCCACATATGGGAATAGCAACCTGGTGCGGACACCACATAGATCATTTGGAACAAATCCTGCTCCCAGTGTGCGGAGATTTTCTCATAGGGTGTGGAGCCGTGTACAACGATGTCGGGGCCACTTTAGGAGCAGCTAAGAGACTGTATCTCCGCCTCCCCCCACCCCACGGGTGAGGAGGTAGATTCATAAGGCAATTAACAAAAGCGAGATGCAATCACTTTTGTGTAAATTGCAAAGGTTGGAACAGCGGGGCTCCAAGTAAATGACCCATCTAAACAGCTAGAACCCTTTGTAAGGGTTAACCCTATACTGGCCCGGAGGGGTTTCTGAGATGTAATTCATCCAGCCTTTCAAAGGTCCTGCAAATGAGCCAGTGGGAACCTCAGTGAGAAATAATGGATCCTGGGGGTAACGTGGAGTGGCCGAGTTACAGATTCCAAGCTGATTCAGTTGGAGGAAGGGCAGACCATCTAGGATGTACGATTGCTTCCAAGCGGTCAGTTCACACATCTGCATTCTAAGAATTAGCAACCCACAAAAGTAGATGAAGTTCTGGGGGGCTGTGGAATTTCTAGAGACTCCAGAAGCCCCAAGATTAACCTGGAAGAGCGTTCTGAGAACTGTGACAGGGACATCTGCCTTAAGTAAGTTCTTTTCAGTCTGCGTGGTAGTGGAGAAGCTACATTTCTCATGGAATATGATGGGCTCTGAGTTCATAGGCACATGATACGGGGGAAGACCTACAAGAGTCTTGGCTGGTGCTATGAAAAACATCTGCACAAAGCAGAAGGACCATTAAAAAAAGAAAATTAGAGCTTTGGTATGTTTAGGAATGGAGGGAAAGCTTGAGAAATCTATTACCTGGCAAGGGGTGGTAATATGGTTTTTCTGCTGAGACAAATTTTGGAGGGAAGACTGTCGGAGCCGAAGTGGTCCTCCTCAAATGCCATTACCAGAGATGGCCAAGGCAAAGGAGGGCCGAGTGGGGTCATAAAGAATTTTATTCTAAATGCTCATCAACAGGACGGCATCATTCAAAGTCCAGTGAAGCCTGACAGACGATTCCTGAAAATATTATTAGATTAGCCTCAGCTTTACCTGAGCTCTCCTTTTCCTCCTGATGGTGGGGATTATGCATTTAGGCATGGGATTTGAGGGGATTCTGGAAAGATCTCACCCACAATATTTAGAGATGGCTGAAATGTCACAGTGACAAAGCCATTCTTGGAGTGGAAAAATGTATGTGCTGAGGTCGTCCTATATCCTCTGTGCTATAACGGGGACTTATTATAGATATCTTGTTGAATATTCTGAACGAGCTCACGCATGGGCGGCATCACGTTTGTTCTAGAGATGAAGAAACCGGGGCACACACACCACAGTGATGTCGCTTGTCCCAGGCCACCCACCGAGGCAATGTTGCGTGGAGGATTTGGACTGTTTTGGTCTGACTTGAAAGTGTAGTGGTTGAAAGCTTTAAATGCTGGAGTTTGAATGCCCCAGCTCTGCCGCCCTTCTAGCTCTGTGACCTTGGCCAGACTACCTAATGTTCTTGCGCCAGTTTCCTCATCTACAAAATGAAGAGGACCATACTGACTCCTCATAGAGATATTGTGGGTTTTAATGAGTTGATATGGTAAGTGCTTGGAACTATGGCTGGCGGACCATCAACGTTACATAAACGTTAACTCTTATTACTTGTTTTTACCGTACCCTGTCCCATTAGATTAAACGTTGCTCATGCCAGTAGGTATGTTCTCCGACTGGAAGTGCTCTGGTGGAGAGATTATCACCAGGTTCAAGGGACTACCTTGCAAATGAGGTTGCTCAATCTTTTTTACCAACACCCCCACCCCCCAGCCCCTGCCCGAGGTGGCAATGTGAGACCAGCAGTTAGGGGAGAGATTGAGAGTGTAGGAGAAGGTGTGGAAGGATATAAAATCAAAATGAATGAGGCAGATTTTTTTATTCTCTATCTTATGGGTCAGAAAACAGTTGTAGATATAGGATCATCAGCCATCAGAGCTGAAAATCAACTTCAGTATAGTCCAGATCAATTTTCTCTCACCTTGTTACCTACAAATTTTTTCCTCTTCAACATCAAATTGTATCTGAGTTGGTTCTAGTACCCTCCCCACTGCAGCCCATATCCTTGCACCTCTGGGTTTGGTTTTCTAAGCTGTGAGACTGGGGCTTCCGCAGGTGCATGTGGGAGAGCATGACTGACAGCGTGCTTCATGCTCTTGTGTGAACCACGTTCATCCTCCTCTTGGTTCCCCCTCTTCCTCATCTGCATCATTTATTTTACCAAGTGCTTGCACGTCTTAACATGTTTTATCTCATTGAACCTCCACAGTCTCACTCTCACAGTGTAACTATTCTCCTCCCCATTTTCCAGATGAGGACCTTGGGGCTCCGAGGTGAAAGGATTTGCCCCAAGATATGTAATAAATGATGGCATTGGGTCTCAAACCTGTATCATCAGACACTGAGCGTTAACATCCTTTCACTGAACTGCCCTCCCTCCGTCTGCCCACCTAAGGAGTGGTCCAGCCCTTGGTGGCTTGGCCCGGCCCTTGGTGGCTTGGTGGCGTCCCAAAATCAAGGTTGATTATCGCCGCTTTATCGCCACTGTCTTAGGCCAGGTCCATTGTTGCGGATCTTCAACCGTTCTGTCACGCAGGCCCTGCCCTCAACCCTGGTCTTGTAGGCTCCTAAATGAGAGAGGCATCTATCTTGCATGTTCCAGGAGATGTTATAAATGGTGCCACTGGAGGGAGGCTTCTTAAATCTCCTTAATAACCTGCATTTTGCTTTCTCTCCTTCTTTATCTGTCAGCATCATGAATGTCTTCTACCCTTCCAGGGCTTTCTGGCTGCCAACTTCATAGCCTCTTAAAATAGTAATTTAACTTCACAATGCCTCAGCAGGAAACCTTAGCTGAGTGTGTTTATTTGTACTCTTAAGTTGTGCAAGTTCAAATGCTGCTCAGACCAGGACCAGTCGTCATAGAAAAGCTACTTTCTAGCTCTGCGCCAGAGCCAAGAACCAAGATGTTACTTTTCTTGGGAATAGAATCACTAAAGCCACCTCTGGAAACTAGCACTTTTAAAAAAGCATCTCAGGAAATGGCAGGATGGAGGTGTCTTGAATTGTTACAGCCAGATGCTGCAAGAGAAATGATATATATATCTGATCTCTCTCTCTTTCCACATACACCCAGGCACAGGCACACATATATAAAGAAAGGAACATTAGTATTAAGGAGAAAAACAACACATACAGAGGGATATGTCCAAGGCGAGAGTTTTCCTTCCTTGTTAATGAATATGAGCCCCAGATAGGGTCATAAGATCGTCTACTATCAGAACGTGATCCGGGGGTAGAACTTCCAGCTAAAAATGGAATGGGAAACACACATGGCCAACAAACCTATTAAAAAAGCTAAAATATTCAGGTTCTCTAATAATCAAAGGATGAAAATAGCAATGTGATACCATATAGCATCATCAAAATGGCTTTTTCTTTTTCTTTGATGGCAGCCTCCTGTCTTGGCAAGAGGCAGGGAACAAGACACTGTCCTGTGGCTTTGGTGGAAATCTATAGGGATATATCCTTTCTGAAATGTGGCTTTCATTCTTTCATTTCAACAAACAAACAAACATCGTTCACTGAGCACTTATTCTGTGCCAAACACTGTTCTAGGAGCTAGTAATACAGCAGTGAACACAGCTGACTTGCCCCTGCCTTCTTGGAGCTCACGTTCTCTTGAGGGAGAAGTTTACAAATAGGTAAACAAGTGAACATACAGTGTGTCAGAAGGAGATGGGTCGCTTGGCGGGGGAGGGCGTGCCGTTTTGTATAGTGAACCAGGGAAGCCTGAGATGTTGACATTGAGCAGATCTGTAGGCAGGGAGGGGGGTAGCCAGGTGGACATCTGGGGGAAGAACATTCTAGCAAGAATAGAGCAGAAGAAGACAGTCGCTGAGGTGGGACTTGCCTGGTGAGCTGGAAGAACAGTAAGGAGGTCAGCTACGCTGAGGTGATCAAGGGGTGGGGGTGGGGGGGAGGAGATGCCCCAAAGAGGGAGCAGGGGGAAAATCTCGATTTCTATCCCTATTGCTATCGTCATCTCTAGCTCTGTCCCTCTTTTTAAAAACAAGGGGCAAATCCTTCCATTTTTAAGAAATTCCCCATGCTGAGAAGTAAATTAACTATATGTGCACAGGTATGTGAAGAAGGAACTTTATCGAGTATTTAGAATGAAAGAAAAAAAGAAAAGAAACAAGAGAACAAAGTGTGTAATGGGATCTCTGCAGTCACTGAGGAAGTGGTAGAGGAGCCCAGTTTTCACTTAGAAAGTGGAACGAAGACCAGGACCGTGATCTGTAAACTGGGGCTATCAACAATACTGCCTTTTGCTAGCTTTGCTCTGCGAGTAGAGCATCCCCATGTGTAAAGTACTTAGCGACAGGCCCCAAGGGCTCAATATATGGTTCCCAGGGTGATATTTATCGACGTGGGCATATTTTGGGTGAGCCATTAAGTTAAAAAATATGTAAGTTAAGATATGTATAGCATGCTCTTTTATAAGATGCACCCTGATATTTGAGTGGTTACCTTTGGGTGAGAGATTATGAGTGAATTTCAGTCTTTTATATTTTACCTGTATTGCCTAATGTTTCTTTAATGAATGTGCATTCCATGGGTAATGAACATTTTAAGGAGTAGGATGTGGGGGATCAGTGAGCAGTTCTTGGAGGGATGAGCAACAGAGGCACAAGCTTTAATGCAGAGTTTGCTAAATTTCTAAGTCACTTGTCCGAAATCACATTTAAATGGATTCGTTTTTGTTTTTTGTTTTTTTTTCTTTTTTTACTTGGCCTTTGCCTGAGCAGTGCTACTCATAAAAACCAAAGATTGGGTAAGTGATTTCTACTTTCTAATACACGTTACAGTAGCTTTCGGACCCTTAAAAGAAAAGCTGCACCACCTTTGTAGCACCTAGAAGCATTTAGCATGTTGGTTGTACATTGTGTGCTACGATTTGGAAAGCATGGATTCAGTGGCGGACCACCTTGGAATCAGAAGACTTTCGTTCTGACTCTATCCTCATTTTTAATTTTGGGTAAGGAGGGCCACCGCGGGGGTAGGAGGCGTTGAGCAGGCAAGACTTGTCACCTCGCTGTCGACACCAGAGTAGCCACTTTCTCTGCTCTGCTTTATTACCTTTTTTTGTATAAGAGTTGAATAAGGAGTTCCAAGGCTCTAAAAAATGACTTGACGTTATTGGCTGAAATGTTAAATGGACTCTAAAGTGGACTTAAAAGTGACAGATTTTGTCTTAGATTAAGTCATTGTACGAAGCTCTTCAGGAGACCGTATATGACTGTGACACATCCCCAAGGGCTTAGAAGGAACAAAAGGCATATGTAAGTCTCTCCCTTAGCCACCTTTGTAATCACAATGTATGACCTATATAATTGCCATCAACAGATTAAATGAATTAAAAAAAGTATGCGCTATATTCGAGGCAGCCTCTTCTAGAAATATTTCCGTAGGAAACCTTAGGAGTGAAAGCGTGCTAATTCACATTGCCCAGGAAAGGCTTGGGATAGGTGGTGTCATTGGAGAGAGGGATCTGTACTTGTGCAAGTGGAAGAGGGGACATTCCAGGTAGAGCAAATGGTAGGCACGAAGACATGACACCAAGCTTATGTCTCTTTTTCATCACAGAGCCATAGAATGTTAGAACTGAGCCAGAAGAGACCTTAGGATCCATTGTGTTCAACCTACCTTTTTCAGAGAAGCTAAGACTCTGACAGGGGGACTGTCATGGCAAAGGTCACAATCTTTATTAGTAGGGATGCTAATCTAGAACCCCAGATTCCTGACTCCCAGACAGTAATCATTCCATTAGCAGAACGTTTTCATATCCTATCCCGTGGTGTGCTAGTTCTTCAGAAACTCCAAGGAAAGTTTGTACTGTGGTCAAATACATTTGGGAGATGCTTCGTGATCTACCTTGTTCTTGGAAATCGGATTATATATAAACAAATTCAAATTTCTGGCAAAGTTCTTTGAGAGAGGGAGATTTTCAAGCTAATTCAAGCTTTCTCAAAGTTATTTGACCACAACATTTCAACTTCCTGTATTTTTCACTTCATTCTTATTAATAATTCTTTATAGCTTATTTTAGGAGACTCGACTCTAGACAAATATATCTCCCATTGAAAAATCAGAGTATTATGCATATGGAAAAAGGTTTTATAAGCAATTCTGATGGTCTATATTATTTCAGGGATGATGATCATATTAAAAAAATTATTATAAAGAACAATAAGAAGGGTAGTTTCCTATTTCACCTTCCTCCCTCACTCCCTCCTTCTGTCTCTTTCTCCATCCCTCCCTCTCTTCCCCTTCCTTCCTTCCTTCTTTCGTTCCTTCCTTTCTTCTGCCTTTATCATCTTACTTTCTTGCTTTATTTCTCTCTCCCTCCTTTTGTCCCCCTTTATCTCTCTTTTAGTTTATTCCTGCTTTCTTCCCGTTCTTTTTTCCCCCAAAACACATTTCTTTTTGAGGATTTACTATGTTCCAGATTCTGGACCATCTGTGATGAATAGGACACTTTCCTGATCTAAAGCTCTTGCCAGTTTGATGAGGAAACAGATGTGCAAACTGAGATAATACAGAATAGCTGCTGCTGAAATTAGAACATGGGCAGCATGTTAGGAAATGGAGGGGAGGTCTGTCTGCATGAGCCACAGAGGTTGCACAGCCAGTTGGGTAGATGGAGAGAGGGCATGCCAAGGGGGCAGTAGGAGAGGAAGTAGTTCAGTGTGACTGGAGAACATGTTCAGCGTGAAGCTGGAGAGATAACCTAGGGCTGGAACATATAAAGCCTCGGAACTCATATTAAGTATTATGTGTTTAGAAAATTATCAATAGCTCTTACGAAAAGGATTGACATGACCAGATCTGGGCTTAAGACAAGAAGAAGGGCGAGGGGAGGGGAGAGGGGTTCGGTGGCCCTTTGGCACGTTATGGTTCAGTTGACACATGGATGACCTTCTAGGGTAGGACAGTGGCAAGGACGTGGACAGATTGCAGAAATACTGTGGCGTGTGACAAAGGGGAGGGAGGGGTTAAGGATGCCTTCCTCCAAGGTTGTGCCAGATCTAGTCCTGCTCTCTAAATAGCGCTTCCAGAAACAGCGGGGTCTCAATTATCTCACCGTGGGCTGTGAAATTCTGAAAAAAAAAATAATAAAAAAAGTCTCAAAACAAAATTAAGTTTAATTTGCTTTAATTGAAAAATAAACACATGCCCTGTACAGCACTCTCAAGAGGAGGGAAAAAAAAAAGGCTTAAAAACGAAATGAACAGTTGGGTGTGGTAGGCCCTCAATTATTGGAAATCCTGAAATGATAATTGGCATGGATCAAGAAAATGAATTCAGAGTGAAAGTCAGTAATGGGAAATAGAGGCTTTCTGTCCAGGTAGCGGTTTTCCGGAGGTCTTGTGAGGTGGTTATTTTTAAATTATTGCTAAGAACATTCATTTATAAGGCAAGCTTGGAATAAAGGAAGGAGCACAGAACGTGGAGCCAGACAATTTGGGTTTGATCCTGTCTCTTTCACTTTAATCGTGTGGCCTTTGGTAAGTTGTTCTTGGCTTTAGGCTCATCATCTGTAGAAGGGGGCTAATAATCCGTCCATCACTGGATTCCTGTGAGGATTGTGTGATTCATGTACCTGGAAGTTCTAACATACTGGTAAGAGGTGATGGGGAAAGACAAGTAGGAGGAAGGGGGAGGAAGAGGAGGAGAGGTAGAGGAAGGTTTGCAGGAGGATCCAGACAAGAAGGAAGAGGAAGGGTATTAGAGTGAATCCAATAGCGCATGATATTTATTGAGAGCCTCTGTGTTCAGGCCTCGTGCTAGATGCTGGGGGTAAGATGGCGAGAAACAGCTGAGCCTTGCCTCTACAGCACCTATATTCTGGCAGTAAATATTTTCATCTCTAGGTCGGCTGTAGAATGGAGTCAGGAAGAGAGACTGAGCTAAGGGTGGTATTTAGAAAGCCTTGAGATGTGTCTTAGGAGCTCTTGACTTAAATAGGCATTTTTCTCTCTGTTCACAACCACTCCGCCTTCCCTATTCAAGTACAGGTGCTTTGACTCTGGCTTAGGTTCTGCCTGTCTCATGGGCAAGTCTGCTAATCACATTTGTAGGTAATAGGGGCTTGGAATTGTAAACTCAAAGTGTCAGGTTCTTATAATATTGGCATCTTAGAATCCTAGTTGTAGAATTTTAGGATCTATCAAATCTTGGAATCAGAGAATCTTAGAATAATAATCTTAGAATAATAAAAGCTAGTGTCAAAATCTCATAGACTCGTAGAATGTAATATTCATGGAATATAAAAATCAACTCTTAGTACCACCACATCTTACAAATCACAGAATCATGAAATTAGAGTCTTCTAGAAGAGAATGGCATTTTATGGTTATCTGGTCCACCCTCCTTTCCAATTCATGGAAAATACTAATATAGCATTAAAAATACAGACATTCATAGGAATCTTTGTATGGGGAAAAGGTGGCCCTAAAGGAAATCTAAAGCTTAATAATGTTGAGGGTGAATATATCGTCCAAGGGACACTGATGGTGGACACAGATGGAGTTCCTGAACATAAAAGGTTTTAGTGGGGTGATGGTTGACTTGACTGACACCTAAAATGAACACTTATCGAATAGGAAGCTCAAAGCAAAACAGGAATTCATGTCTTTGCTCACTGACCCTCCCTGCTATAGTTATTCATGTGGGCCAAACGTAGCCATGGTGTCATTTTAGAAAATAGTCCCCTAAATATTGGCCCTCTTGTTTTGGATTGTAAACTTCAGGAGGGTAGGAGTGATAGGGGATTCTATATGACATCTATGAACTTTCTAGAAAAGTCTTTTCATGTGAGGCCTCTCAGGCATCCAGTCTTACTGTCTTTTCTCTCAGAGCTTCCCCTTGTGTACACATGGTGAACTACTGGTGATCCGTGTCCTTGCTTGTGTTTTCTCTGAAGTATTGGCTTCTACTGCCAAGACTTTTTTTGTTTAAAACTTGGCATCCATTTTGTATGTAGTAATTGTTCTCTCCACATTCTCTCACAGGACCTTGGATCCAGCCGTATATTTTGACAGGTGCAGGAAGAACCTGGCTTAAAGAAGTGTAGTGTGTGTAGAGGTTTCTACTTTATGCCATGGAAGCTTTGTATGTATGTGTGTGTGTGGGCGTGTACATTTGTGTGTGTGCACATTTGTGTGTGCGTGTACATTTGTGTGTATGTACATTTGTATGTGTGGGGGGGGCGTGTACATTTGTGTGTGCGTGTACGTGTGTGTGTACATTTGTATATGTGTGTACATTTGTGTGCGTGTACATTTGTGTGTGCGGACATGTACATTTGTGTGTGCACATTTGTGTGTGCGCGTGTACATTTGTGTCTGCATTTGTGTGTGCGTGTACATGTGTGTGCGCGTGTACATTTGTATGTGCGCGTGTACATTTGTGTGTGTACATTTGTGTGGGGCATGTACGTGTGTGTGTGTGTGTGTGTGTGTGTGTGCACGTGTACGCACGGCAGGTGTGCATGTGCTGCTTCCGTAAAATGTGAGTCTGGACCTTCTTCCTTCTTCACATGAGCATGTGATTGCATTTGAATATACTCCTGGGTTCCTATGTGCCTTTGTATGGGGATAAACTTGTGTGGAAATGAATGTGTTTTGAACCGGTTAAGATATGTAAATGATTCTGTGGCTCTTGACATACATTTATTGAGCATCTGTAATGCTTCTGACAATGGAATAAGTGTTTTCATGGATGGTAATATATTTGATTTTACAACTATGAAGTAGTTATTGTAGATATTACAGTTTCAGTTTTGAAGATGTGTCAACTAAGGCTCTTAGAATTGAAGGGAGCAGGGCTGGTATTTGAAATAGAGTCTTTATATTAAAGACTCTGTTTATGTGTTTTTGGTCTGAGTGTACTGGTGTGTGAGTACAGATTGTGTGTGTGTGTGTGTGTGTATGTGTTCACACACACACACCCATATGCTCACGGGTGTGTGGGGTTGCATGCCTTCTTCCTCATATGCATTTCTTAAAATGCATGGATGTGTAAAGAGATGAATATATATGTAGCTAAATTATGCACCAGCTAAAGCTCTAATCATCCAGCAAAGTACATCTGTGTAGCTGATATTGGGGGCGAGGGGAGTGTGGATGGTGTGAGCTGTAGGGGAAGAGTATCCAAGAGGCAGAGGATGGACAGCTCAGTATAAATTTATCCACAGTGCTGACATGGCTATGTGCTTTGCAAGGATCCTTCACCACAAATGATTAACCCCTGAGGGCATTTTTCTTAAAATCCTTTGAAAAGCATCCAGATGTGTCCGTGTTGGGTGTCCTGAGACCAGTGTTTGTAAAATGCTCATCTAGATATTAAAGCGGGCTTTAAAAGAAGAAGGAGCAAAAGGAGGCGAATGCTAGGGATGTTTGTGATACGGAAACTTAAGGTAACAGGAAGCTCCTTTGTGGTTGCTTTGGCAGGTGCAGGGAGAGTAAAATTCTGCAGATGGTTTCTCCCGTGTTCCACTCCCATTATTTCACCTGGAGCCTGTAAGAAGTCTCAGACGCGGGCCCTGTTTTCCTGTTTTGCAGATGACAAGATTGAGACTCGGGGCTACTTCACACAGGAACAGAGCCAGGATTTGAACCCAGGTTTTCCTGCGTGTGTGATTTCCCTCCCCCCACGCCTGTCCTCACAGTTTCCTACTCTGAGGGTTTTCCTTCAGGCTGCGACCCGAACCCCCATAAATCTCAAGCCGTCCGACACCCAGCTAAGCCATATAAACATTCCGGATTCACTGCATTGATGCTCTGAGGGGCTGAAATAGAACTTTGAAATTCTCCTTCACTTTTTTTTTTTATAATTTTTTATTGTTATGTTAATCACCATACATTACATCATTAGTTTTTGATGTAGTGTTCCATGATTCATTGTTTGTGCATAACACCCAGTGCTCCACGCAGAACGTGCCCTCTTTAATACCTGTCACCAAACCAACCCATCCCCCCACCCTCCTCCCCTCTAGAACCCTCAGTTTGTTCCTCAGAGTCCATCGTCTTCTCCTTCACTTTTAATTAAAAAAAGATTTAGGCTAACCCTGGGTTTCCACTTCTGTTTAACTGCGAATGCTTTTAACTGTTGCTGTATTTTTATTGTTACAAATGTGACGCACCGATCCATCTTCCTTGTAACGCTTCTCGGTTTCTGCTCCATCTGTTGAAGAGAAAACATTTGCAGAAATCTCTCGGCTTCTCTCCAAGGGCTGAAACTTCAGTTGTAGCAAGAAATGCAGTGCAGGAAATGGGGTTGGCCATTGGTGAAATCGGGAAATTGGCAAAATCTGTTTCTAGGATCTTTCTGATTATCATTTTCCCAAAGTGAAGATTCTCTCAAGTGCCCGGCCAGCACTGCTGGGTTCCCCTGACTGCACCTAGGAGTATGCTGGACCCCCCCCATATTTAGGTTTTACCACTCTCCTTTACAATGGAGCCATCGATTCTGTTCTTTTTGACTGTGCCCTATTCTAAGCTAGATCCTACATGGGCTTTTTTCTGATAAACTATCATTAGTTTTTTTTTAAATCACTAATTCTTAATAATGACAGCACTTGGCGTGGAAGGGGCATTGGACTTGGCATTGGTAGACTTGAGTTCAAGTCCTTACTTTGTCATGTTGTAACCTGGCAAGTCGCTCCAACTCTCTGAGCCTGGATTTGCTGGGAAAGTCACGGGATCGAATGGTTTCATTAAAGCCCACACGCTCTGAAATTGTGAAATGCTGCACTCATTCTATGCATATTCACTCATGCTTTCCATTTGTTATTTCATTTTGTTTGTTCATTCTTTCATTTATTTATTTACGGGACATTTGCTGGATGAAGGCTACGCTTTGGTGTGGGTGATACTAACACGAATAAGGTCAAGTCCATACATAACCTTCAAAAGCCCACACATGTGGTAGCAATAAATGTTGCCATAAGGTCATGAACAGGCTATGGTTTCCTCTTCCTGAGGGGATCAAGGGATTCTTCAAAGAGGGGATGACCCTGAACTGAACTTTAAGGAATAGGGGGTTTATAAGGGTTGAAGTGGGAATAGGGTAGAGAAAGTATACTTGGTAGAGGGATTGGCTTGGGAAAAAGTAACACAGGGGTAAAACGCATTGGGGCATGCTGGAAATGTCTGCAGAAAATCTAGAAAGCAAAGGCAGAGATGCTGGCAAGAGATGCAGAGAGTGAGACATGGCAAACAATGGGGTAAAGTGGCAATAGCTAATGGTTGACATGTGGAGGTGGGAGGAGGCCACTGATAGATGTAATTGAGGATACAGTAGTCTAATGTAATGTTGTGATTTATAATAAGATATATTTTTGGTCTTCATCCTTGGAATTTCCTAAGCGATAAGAAGCAATGAAAGTATCTTTTGTTATGTCAATGAGGTGGCTTTTGGATGACACCGAAGGATGGGGGCTGGTTGCCAAGAGACCCAACCATGTGATTGGAGGCTGGAACTTTGAGCCCAACCCCTCAACCCCCAGGGAGGGGAGAGGGGCTGGAACTTGAGTCGGTCACCAGTGGCTCATGATATAATCAGTTGTGCCTGTGTACTGAAGTCTCCATAAAAACTCAAAGGGAGAGGGTCAGGACAGCTTCTGGGACAGTGAGCATGTGGAGGTCCTGGGAGAGTTGTGTACCCTGAGGGAGGATGGGGGTCTGGAAGCGCCCTGCCCTTCCTCCATGCCTGCCTGTGCCTCTCTTCCATCTGGCTGATTCAGAGTTGTATCTTTTTTATAATAAACCCATGATCTAGTGAGTAAATGGGTTTCCTGAGTTCTGGAAACCATTCTAAGCTAATTCAGTTGAATCCAAGAAGGGGCCAGGGGGGATGTCTGATCTATAGCTAGTCGATTAGAGGTACAGATAGCAACCTGAGTTTGGGATTGGCATCCTGCATTGGAGCAGGTTGTTGGAATGTCCAGTCTGTAGTTGGCCTTGAGACTGGCATCTGAAATGAAATGGATGGGGGACAGTCTTAAAGGACTCAATCCTAAACCTGTTGGTAGATAGCGTCAGAATTTAGTTGAATTGGGGCACCTGGGTGGCTCAGTCGGTTAAGCATCAGATGTCTGATTTTGGCTCTGGTCATGATCTCAAGGTTGTGAGATCGAGTCCCGTGTCAGGCTCCGTGCTGGGCGTCGAGCCCGCTTAAGATTCTCTCTCTCTTCTTCTCCCCCTTCCACATCTTAAAAAAAAAAGAGAATTGAGAATTGAGTCGAATTATAGGACACCCAGCTAGTATCCGGAGAATTGTCTGTTGTTGGTGTAGGAACCCCCACCTTGACCCTCCACATTGAAATTCGTCCCAGAAAACCTAAAGACCCAATAATAATGCTAGCTAGATGGTGAGCCCCACAGCTGGAGCCAAAGTCAAGTTGGTCTGCCTGCAGTGTATGCTCTTAATCTCCTCACTATCTAGAATGGCATTTTAGGAATATCTGGTTAGCTCTGGGAAGGAGCTGGGAAAGAGAGAGAGGCTGAGCAAGTAACAAATTATGGTTACTCCTGAGGGCAAGAAAATTTCTTGGAACTCTAAAAAAGAGGTCACTGGTAATGAAATGCTAGGCATAATTTTCAGCCTTTTCAGGGAGACATTTGGGCCAAGGAAGAGCGTCTATGTGGGCAACTTCCTGGTGCCCCAAAGGGAGAAGATGGGAATTTGAGAGGAAATTGGGCCCCGCTCTGGCCTCTGTTACTTAACATCCTTCATGTGGACTCTCACGGGTTCTTAGGAGATACCTAACTTTTCTGGATAACATCATGGAGGCTGCCTTCCTTGGCAATCCACCAGAGATAGAACCCCAAAGTGAAAGAGCCATAAGACATCACATGAACTTTATTTTTTGTGCTCCTGTAATTTCATTTTTTATAGCATTTTTTAAAATCCTTGAAGTAAGAGCCATAGAATCAAGAACTCTGTGGTCTAAAATGTATCTGGGATGTTTAGCCTCTTTCTCAAATTGTGAACGCCAATGCCCACACACCTCCATTCCACCTCATTCTGTTGTGGTAGTCCCTGCACGTTGGCTTTTCTTTCATATACGGGCCTCTTCTATACCATGCTCCTTTGCCCAAGCCTTGTAAATTGATGACTCTCAAATGCTGGTTGAAAATTTGATGTCTAAATGTGAAGGACAATCTTTTATTTTAAGATTATGTCCTCTCTCTTTTATGTTTCTGGTTAAAATGTACTTTCTCTTACAAAATCCTGGCAATGGTAATTGCCGTCTCTGTATTATGAAATGCCCTTTCCTAGAACAAGAACACTTCATGTGGGTCAAAGAAATTGGTTTTAAAAATTTGATTTGGCGGGTGCCTGGGTGGCTCAGTTGGTTAAGCGACTGCCTTCGGCTCAGGTCATGATCCTGGAGTCCCGGGATCGAGTCCCACATCGGGCTCCCTGCTCAGCAGGGAGTCTGCTTCTCCCTCTGACCCTCTTCCCTCTCGTGCTCTCTATCTCTCATTCTCTCTCTCTCATATCAATAAATAAAATCTTTAAAAAAAAATTTGATTTGGCCATGGCGTCTGAAAGGCTGTTGACGTTGTAACCCACACAGAATAAGTCTCTTTCTCATTCCACATTTGACTTCAAAAAACAGTGATCGTGTCTTTGTGTGTTTCTTCATCTCCTGTAAGACCTGGGTAATGTTTTGCCCATAGTAGGTCATCATTAAATGTATAATGAGGAAGTGAATCTCCAGGTAATCAAAAATGAACTGAGTACCTTTTCTGTGTTCAGGGCTGCTCGATGTAGTGAAGTAGGCACAAGAGTATAAATATATTGCACTCGATAGCAAAGCTTACAATCTAACCTTCAGAGTTGAGGAAGCATAGTGGTTAAGGGCTGAAGCTGGGAACCGGACCCCCGGGGTGTGAAGCCAGGCTTCTGCACTAACTAGCTATGTAACCTCAGGCAGTTTACTTAACAATGTTTTTCCTATCTCCCTATCTGTGAAGCAGGTGTAATATTAGCCTCATAGAGTCGTATTGATTACAGGAGTTTATTGAGGTAAAATTTTTAGAGCAGTGCCTGATACATCCTGATACAAGGAGAGGGGCCAGTGGATATTAAGTGTCATCATTAAGGTTTACAGAGTGGAAATGAGGGAGTAGGTGACCCATGTGGACTTGGGTCAGAAGACCAAGGTTCAAGTTCCTCATCCACCACTTATTAGTAAAGTAAACTTAAAAGAATCACTTAACCTCCTTCTGTGAAACCAAGTTCAGAGCTGAGTAACAGTCCCTAAGACTTTAGAGAAACTAATGTTCCTAAGATGCGGAAGTTGAAAAAGCCTCCTTGAAGCTGAGTCGGGTGTTGCCATGAAGAAGGGAGTGAGCTGGGTGGCTGAAAAGGTGAAGTAGCCTATGGAAAAGATTTAGAGCCACCTAGTTTCCTCTTTCTGGAAAGTTCTTTGAATCATGAGTAAGATGATTATTTTCTTTTAGGGTGGGAGGTATTGAAACTGTTGCAACTGTTGGGACATTGTTTTTCCTAGAGACACCCAGAAAGAGAATTTCCATTCTCCCCAGAAATTCACTGCCATGAAGCTCCTTATCGTAAGGGAGTTGATGAAAAGATAAAGCTGAAGTCGTGAAGATGGTATTAAGGGAACTCAAGTTAGAATTATGTTGTTCAGGGTCTGGAATTGTTATTTAAGTATATGTAACATGGGCTCAATCTGGAAAGGGTTTCCGCATGAAATGAGCTGAATCAGGTGGATGTGTGTGTGCATGCACGCGTTGTGTGCATATTCAATGAGACAGAGGTTGTGGGTGCTTTCGGCTCTCTGGGTTTTGCTTGTTGCCAGAGACTAGGTTGCCATCTGGATAATACCTGCATCCAAAATGTTGCATGGATTCTTGCTGATTTTCAGAAGTTTGTCAACAATCCCTTTTGGTTTATTTTCGTGCAGAGAAGAAATAAATGCTGGAAAGTTAAGGTAATGGAAGGAGTCTGGTCAGGCGGGGTGGAGAGGAAAATCTGAGGCTCTGTTTCTTTTGTTTGGGGGAGATCCATAAACCACAGCAGAGGTGAGTTAAGAAAAATCAGGTGTGAGCAGAGGATGCTGAATGGATAAGCTGATTGAGTGCCCCTCTTAGCAAAACAAAGGTGTTTGCACAATTGGATGGTGGCTGTGGCATTTGGGGTTGAGTGCCAGAAATTGGGAGGGGAAGGTTGGTTCAGAAACTCAGCACTGGGTACCAGGTAAGCCTTTTAACTAGATCATTTGGAAGGAAATCCACCCATCCACCCATGCGTCCCTCTGTTCACTCAATGAGCATGCGTGGGAAGGCACTTCTGTGTTAGAGGCTGTGGGTAAAGTGATAAAGTGCGTATGTCTGGGCTCTGGAGGAGTTTAGTCAGTGGATAAACATGGTAAGGACCTACTGTGTGCTAAGTGCTGGTGATTTAAAAGTGAACAGACAGTATGGTCTTTACTTTTTATTCAGGATAAAGATTAATATTAAGCAAATAGAGTATAACGTGAGAGTGCTAGAATATATGTGTGTGTGTGTACCTAATAATAATAATAATGTATATTTATTGAGCATTTATTCTGTGCAAGTCACAGTTAAATTTATATGTACTATCTCAAATAATTCTCCCTGCCACCTTCTGAATTCGAGAATACGCTTATTATCCATATTTTACCCATAAGAAAACAGATTCAGGGATGTTTCATAAGTCCAGCAGGAGGTGAGTGGGAACCAAACCGAGGTCTCCTGATGTCAGCACGCTCCATGTTGACTTCTCTGCATCTGTCCCATCTTCCCCATAAGCTACGGGGGCTCTGAAGGAAAGAACACCGATGTTGCTAGAATGTGTCATGCGGTGGAGGCAGGACAGTTTCAGCTGGGTCCTGTGGGTCCAGTAAGAGTTCATCAGGGGGCCACCTCCAGGAAGAGCATTTCTAGCTGTGGGAACAGCATGTGCAAACACATGGAGGTCTGAGCCACCACAGACTGTTGAGGACGAATCACAAGCTCCGAGTAGATGGGCCGAGGGCAGCCAGGGGGTCCAGGAGCATGAGAGGGATATTCTAATCCCTCTGCACAACACAGCCATGGGTGGGTAACAGCATCTCAAATTGCAGTACCTGCCAGGATCACTTACTTCTTGGGGACTGAGTAAAAGAGCGAGGATTCACTGACCCAATTAGGAAGCCCCCTGCAGAGATGGAGGGAAAGAACAACCAGGAAGCCTGTATTAGATGCAGCAAGATGGGCTTCCAGGTGTAAGGGGCAGGAGTGGCTTTCAGATAGGGTGCCGTGCAAGGAGGAGGAAACGTTTTGAAAAAGCCAGATCCATAGAATGCAATGTAAATGCAGCCAGTGTGGTAAACGTGAGCAGAGAGAAATGCTCCCTGGTGCCCGGCGTCGGGGACGGAGCTGTCGTGAAGTTCAGGGTTTGCGGCTTGAAGAACGTGACCCAGATAGCCAGCTTTCTCTTCCTGATGTGTTTTGAATCCGAAGTTCTTCTACGGTTCACCCTTCACTGACTCCCTATCTCATTCCCCAGGGCCGGTGTGGAGCAATCTGTTTGCATCTGCACTTTATACAGCTGTGGGGCCTTCTCCCGCCACCCCTAGTGGATCACATCTTGGACACAGCACAGAAGCCAAATGGGACTTTGAATGACCTGGGGGAAGTGCCGAATGACCTGGGGGAAGCTCGGCTTGACACCGGGCCCTAATAATACTAGGGAGCGTTTAGTGCACACTTTCTATGTTCCAGACACCCTGCTGGCTGCTTGATGTGCATTAATTGCTTTGATCCAGGCAACAGCCTGATGTAGTCTATGAATCTTTCTTTTATAGATATGTAAGAGGCCAAGAGAAATCAAACAACTTGCCACAGTCACATAGTTCATGGAAAACCTAGGATTTGAACTGAGGAAGTCTCCATTCCATCATAACCTTGGGCTTAAATCCTTCCAGGATGCAGCTTGCTTGATGCTGTGCAGGGATTTTTCCAGCACGAGCCTAAAGGCAGTTTGGGGCAGTGGTATGGTAATAGCTACGTTTTAGGAATAGGAATGAAGGCAATATCGGTCCATCGCAGTACCGTTGAGTTAATTTGGCTCACAAATCACGTATGTCATGTGTCATGGGGGATGTCTTATTGGTCTCACGTCTAGACCTCTCTCGGGGGCTGAACGTATTAACTCTGGGTCCAGCTGCAGGCCAGGATGCAGATGCCAGTAAGGCTCCCTTTTTGTGGACACAGAGATGGAGATTTAGGCAAGGGAGGTAATATTCCCCAGGTAAGTGTGGGAATCGGCAGATCGGGGGTTCAAAGTGGGACTGATCTGGCTCCAGAGGCCTAGTTCTTACAGGAGACATCGTGCAGGACATTTTCCTTCGCTTTGTCTGTGTTTCTTTGTCCCTAAAACAAAGGAATTGGCTTAGATCAATAGTTTTGAAATGTCAGTCTTTCAGGTGCCCTCTTCACAAGTTCTGTTCTCCTTTCCTTCCATCTACGCCACTTCATGGTGTTCCTTAAATGAATCGACTTCTTACAGAAATGTGTACATTTATAAAGGAAATCTCATAGCACTACCACAAAACTCCTTTTCAAAAACCCTTATTTGCACTAAATAGATGGCTAAGCGTACGAATCGTACAACGAAAACAAAAACGGTGCAATGATACTCTAGTTTATGGTCTGGCTTATATATTCTAGCTGTATTCTTTCCTGCCCGAGTCTCCAATCTTCAGGGCTGCCCACTTTGTGTCAAAAGGAATATTGTGAAATGTTAGAGAGAAGATGAAACAAAGTAAAACCAAAACGAGTCTTTCACCTTAACTTAATCAGGATTGGGAGAGAGTTGAAAAGGGAACTCTTTTTTTTCACTGTATGAATTAAAGTGACTTTGTGGAGAACCAGGTCCCCATTTAAAGCCATGTCTCTTCTGGCCAGTGTCCACAGCCCTGGTTTCCTGAAATGCTTGACCCCAGGATCTGTAGCATCTTCCCAGCTCTTACATCTAATTCTAAGAATCTTTTAGGGGATCCTCACATACTTCAAGAGTCGGCTTGAGAGAAGCAGGGTTGATTGGGTGATGGTGTGGAGGGTAGGCACCCAGGCTGAGGTATATAAGAAGGGAGCAGAAAGGGAGGAGTTGCTCTGCTATCTCTACCTTGAAACATTTAGGAGGGAGGCAGGGAGGGGCGCCTGGGTGGCTCAGTCCATTAAGCGTCAGCTCAGGTCATGATCCCAGGGTCCTGGGATCAAGCCCTGTGAAGGGCTCCCTGCTCCGTGGGGAGTCTGCTTCTCCCTCTCCCCTGCTTGTGCTCTCTCTCTCGCTCTCTCGCTCTCTCTCAAATAAATAAGATCTTAAAAAAAAAAAAAAGACAAAAACAAAAAAAAAAAGGGGGGGGGAGGCAGGGATTGGAACCTATAAAACACCCAGTCCTGGAAGTCTGTTTCTCAGCCACATACATCCTCCCATTCAGACCTTTTATCATTTCACCCCGATGCCTATTGGCTTCCTCCTCTCTGGCCCCGTGATTCTCACCTACTTGTCTCTCTCTTGTTCGGGAGAACAGAAAGGAAAGGGCCGATTTCAAATTTCAACGGAGAAGCTATATCTACTGAGGATTTGCCTTTTAACAATTCTGTAGGAGGAATTAACAACAGTCATATGAGTTTCCTCTGTCCCCAGCCTGATCGGGCATTTGGCATATATAAGTTCACTTCCCCCAACAGCTCGGTGAAGTAGGCAAGGGCTAGTGTTTCCTTGAAGGAGTCAGAAAATGCCATCCCCAGAGTCTTGATAACTCAATCAAGTGTCTCAAGGTCTGGATGAGTCTGACTGCCACAAATCCTACGCTTCCTTTCTGTCGTAGGGATGTGCTGAAGGTCAGCTGTGATGTGCTCAAGATCGGCCTGGCTTGGGGGCAAAGGGGTTCTTGGATTGGGGCAGTTCCTGGCTGTCCCTGCACCCTGGGGGCAGGGTACACTGTCACACCTCTCAGCTCAGCCTTCCTTTGTTCCCTGGTAGATGGTTGATGCTAATGAGACCCTACTCAGGGATTTGAGCCCCTTGGGGGCCAATTAACTTCACTTTACTTCAGCTGCCAGGAACCTCGGAACTAAATCCAGATCAATTAGCTCTTCCCAGGTGTCTGGTAGCATCTCTTCCTTCACTGGGTTTTAACTATTCTTTGTTCCATTTTTATTTTTAATTGTCCTGATTTATATCTTATTTAACTTTGTAATATCACTTTAGCTGTGTCTGGGGGCAAGTGGGGTATGAATTCTAAATAAATAAATGAAATCCCTTTAGTGCCATTTCTGGAGAGGGAGAACAGCTCATGGGGCTTCTTCTGGGTAGAAGAGTTGAAATTGTACCTGAGAGGATGACGTGGGGAAGTGACTCCATTCTGAAGCACAAGGACATTTGAGGAGGGGCCAAATCTGGCCCCCTAGCTATTTTGCCAGTAAAGTTTTATTGGAACACAGCCACGCCATGTCTTTGCTTGCATGCTACGACGGCAGAGTTGAGTATTTGAAACATGGACAGTATGGCCCATAAAACCTAAAATATTTACTACCTGGCCTTTTAAAGAAAAGTTTTCTGTTCCTGGTCTAGAGGAAACCAAGACTAGGAGGATCTGCTGTCCAGGTAGAAAGAGAACCTCAAGTTTTCTTTTTGCCCCCCCCCCTTCATTTAGTGCCTCATTTGTTTTTTCTTTCCACCCTAATTTCTTCTTCTTCCTTCCTTTCCCTTTTCTTTCTTCCCTCACTCCCCTTTCCCCTTCCTTTCTTCCTCTTTTCCTCTCTCCTTCCCTCCCTCCCCTCTTTCCTTCCTCCCTCCCTCCCTCTCCCTCTATTTTGAGCGGAAAGATTCCTTCTAGTCCAGTCTTTCCCATTTGTGAAGAGGACACTGAACTCCGGACACTGGAAGTGACTCCAAGATAAGAGAGTCATGGCCTGAGAGTGGCCACGAAGGGGCAGTCACTCCCAGTTGGTCTTATTCTCCCAGATCATGGCTAGGAGCTAAGAAGAGACCAGGTATAAAAAATACGGAAAACACATTTAGCACCGTGCCTGGCACGTAATAAGTGACCAGGGAAGCTTAGCTGAGTTCAAAAACAGCAAGCTTCATTGCAGAGGCAAACACATTATACCCACAATCTGCATACCAGAAACTACTCAGAGCCTTACCGGTTGGTGTTTTTTCAAGGCAGGGGAAGAATTGGCCTGGAGAGCCTTGCCTGCACCCCAATACCTTTCTCTATATGAAGGCCACCTATCCTTATTTCAAAAGTGGTGGAAATTGAGCCTCCGAAAGAAGAGTCACCTTGCCTAAGGCCACACAGTAAGGTGGGGGGATGGTCAGGCTTAGAACCCAGGTATCCTAGGTTCCCATTCAAACACTTTCCACTGTGGGATTCTATTAAGTAACTATGGAATGATGGCCCATGTTTTAAAGGACAAAGAACAGTTATATCCCCTCCAAGCTACAGGACTTGAGAAGGGGGCTGATGCAGTCAGGAACCGCTCCTGGAGAAGACATGGCTCAAGTGGGGAAAAAAAACAGAGAAAATATTCTGCCCCTATAAAGACAGAAGTATATTTCCCAAAGTGTTAGGAAGTTGGACTTGCTGTAGTTACAGGATCTGTGCTGTTGAATAGAAAGCAAAAGCAAGGTTAGGGAACCTACTAGTTAAGGGAGAGGCTTGGGTATTTAATTAAGATATTTGGACGTGATCCTGTAAGTCCAGGGTCACAAACAGATGCACCTGTTGGCACATGCACGAGTTGTATTTGACCTTCACAGGTCAGGGAGTGGAGGGAGAGATCCTTTGTCAACGCTTGGAAAGGAAGAGATGTCATATAAAAATCTGGGTTTTCTTCTGGCATCTGACCTGAGACGTCAGGTGACCTTGGCAGCCTGGAGATAGCATTCCTAGGTGGAAGGAGTCCACTGTCCTAGACTGGGTCACCTGCCTACCATCCGTCGTCATAATCCCCTCTTGAACTCTGTGCCTGGCCGTTTCATTCCCTCGAGTTTATGGCCTGGACCTTTGGATTTACTTCCCCTGAAGAAGCAGTGATTCACACAAATTCGTCATGATTGACACCTTACTGTGTGTTAGAGGCTGTTTATTTGCTCATCAAACATTTATTGAGCATCTATTTCCTGCAAGGCTTTGGAAGGGAAGGAATTAGGAGGCTGGTCCAGTGGTTGAGACGAGAGGATGAAAATTGGCTTAGAAACAGAGCCATTGTGATGGGGAAGACGTTGGACCCTTCTCTCCCAATCCCCACAGTCCTTTTTAAAGAAAAAGCTGCCCCAGGGGCCCTGGGTGGCTGGCTGAGTGTGTTAAACGTCTGCCTTCGGCTCAGGTCATGATCCCAGGGTCCTGGGATCCAGCCCCGCATTGGGTTTCCTGCTCAGCGGGGAACCTGCTTCCCCCCTCCCTCTGCTGCTCCCCCTACTTGTTCTCTCTCTCTCTCTCTCTCTCTCTGTAAAATAAATAAATAAAATCTTAAAAAAAAAAAAAAAGCTGCCCCATCCCATTGCCATAGAATCAGCTTCCTGTCCCTCTAGACCCTTTCTCCTGGTTCATTTTATTGTATTCATCTGCGAAGAGGGATACGTCCTCTTCTATTCTCATATTCTCTCTTCCCTCCCTTTCTCTCTTCTCTCTCATCTTGTCAGGTGAACACATCCCATCTGGTCCCGAGTCTCTGCGATGCACCCCCTGCATACAGAGTAGATGGTTCTGAACCTCTGAGGGTGGCTGAGAGGAGAGCGGGCCAGGGAGAGCCAGGCTGGCAGCGGCAAGCTCAGTGAGCTGCCTTTTCAAATCAATACCGCTGCTTTGTTTCCACCCCTGCATTTGACTGCGGCATTCTGGCTCCCTGGGCTCCCTGGGCTCCCCTGCACGCGGAGCCCCTGCACTAGCACCCACCCTCTCCATCACCTCCAGCGTGTCCCCCCAAGGCCCAACTGTCTCTCCATCCCTCACACACATGACAGCACGATTGCTCTCACAGTAATGAGGAGCGGAATTTGGGAACTGACTTCCCTGGAAATGGTCCTCATGCTAAAACGAAACAGAACAAAACCTTACCCCCAAAATCAATGCTTTGAGGAGCAGGAGAGGATGCTCCAGAGTTGTAAAAATCGGAGGCAGGAGGTGGTGTGAAGAGGGTGTCTCCACTCTTGGTTTCTGCCATTAACTAGCTGTGGGACCTTGGGCAAGCCTTGGCGTCCTTTTTCATGAAATGAAGCCCTGCATTTGAGTCTCTTTAAGCCTTATTCAACCTAAAATGATTCAGAGTATGAGCAGGACATTTCTGATGGGCTTTCTTTTCAATTTACACAAGATTCCTGATGCCAGTAAGACATATTGATATGTAAATCAGAGGACTTTTACCCACGTGTTTCACCTTAATGAGAATTACCCCCCCCCCCCCAGGAGGGCTGGCTTGCCTCAGGTGAGACCCAGCAGAACTTCCTGACTGCCTGAAATCTTATGGTGCTTAAGGAATGCCTTTTCCCTTCCCTGTAGGTCATCAAGTATAAGATGAACCGCACACCGTGCAGGTTTTAAGATTCTGTACTTTTTGGAGCTAGAAGGCTAGAGCGGATGGCACCTTTGGGTAACTCCCCACCTTAGGAGAGTGTTGATAACCTCACACAAAGCCAACTGCAGGTTTATAGATGTCAGCTACCTCCTGCCCTATGGTACCAGGTGTCCCATTAGTACCTGTTGAATGAGTGAAAGTCACGGATATTTGATCACAGTGTATCATAGAATGGCTGAATCAGAAGGGCCCTAGAGATCATTTAAAACCTCCAACTATTTTCTACACGGACAGACTGAGGCCCATGGAGAGGATGAGCCTTAACCCAGATCACACAGTGAATTAGAGCCTGAGCCGGGCCTAGAGCCTGGGTCTCCTGACTCCCAAACCAGTGCTTTGTGCGCTGACCAACTCCCATCACGTTCAACATTGTGACTTGGCTCAGTCTTAGGGTAACCGTTTCCAGAGGCCCTTCAGGATTTGGTGTAAATTAGCCGAGCCTTTTAAGGGAGGCCCAGCTGGGGCCTTCTCTTTTCCTCTTGGGCTGGCTCTTTCTATTGGTCTCCATTAGGAGAACATTATAATTTTCTCCCTTCTCTCCAGCAGTGCATGGCCACCTCATCACTC
Organism: Eumetopias jubatus; assembly: GCF_037043125.1. Lineage (NCBI taxonomy): Eukaryota > Metazoa > Chordata > Mammalia > Carnivora > Otariidae > Eumetopias > Eumetopias jubatus. The sequence goes on along the minus strand of NW_028274821.1, from coordinate 80,040,942 downwards.
ACTCTAACTGACCCTGCTGAGTACCCACAGTGTATCTGGAAGCCATTTTCTGTTTGGAAGTCAGTAGCAGTCAGCCAACATGCGGTAATATTTGCTTTCCTAAGGCTTAGACAAATCAAATCCATTCACTTTCTTAGACTCAATCCCTCTTGCCTGGCATAATTTCCCCTCATCTAAGGCAAGCCAAAATCGAGCTTGGTGTATTTTCTCTCCCTCTCTTCCTTCCTCCCCTTCTCCCTCTCTTTTCCCCTCCTTCCTTCATTCTTTTTTTTCTTAAGATTTTATTTATTTGACAGAGAGAGGCACAGCGAGAGAGGGAACACAAGCAGGGGGAGTGGAGAGGGAGAAGCAGGCTTCCCGCGGAGCAGGGAGCCCGATGCGGGGCTCGATCCCAGGACCCTGGGATCATGACCTGAGCCGAAGGCAGACGCTTAACGACTGAGCCACCCAGGTGCCCCCTTCCTTCATTCTCAGTCTTCTGTTTGTCACTTCTTCTTTGTCTTCTTCTTCTCCCCCTCCTTCCTTTCTCTCTCCGTTTGTTCTTTATTCAACCGGGATAGAATCATAGCCCAAGACAATACTGAATTTGAAAGAAATCTAGGAAAACATGTAAGCCCGACTTCCTGACTCCATAGGTGAAGAGACCGAGTTCCAGAGACCTGGGATATCAGTTACCTTGTTTTGCCTATGCAGTGGTATCAGGAATGGGGTGAGGATTTAGGCATCCTGACTTAGCCTAGTCCAGTGTCCATTAAGCCTCATGGCATCCTTTAATTTATCTTACATATGATGTAGGAAATTGTTGGGGTTTTGGAGCCGACAGCCAACGAAGAATTCTTGAGACTTCGGTGCGAAAAGGGGGTGTTGTTAAAGCCCGGGGCAGGACCCACGGGCAGAAAGAGCTACCCTGGGGTCATGAGGAGTGGCCCATTGTATACTTCCAAGTGGGAAGTGGGTTAGGGATAGCCTAAGTCTCTAAGGAATTATGGAAGCAAGGTTTCCAGGACCTTGAGGGGGCTAGCTGTTGTTAGGCAAAGGTCATTTATTACTGTCTAATAAAACCTTAGTTGTGAGACCCTTCAGATGTTCATCAGTGGGCCATATGCTTGGAGGATGATTGCTAACATATATCTTGGGGTGTGGGGGGGGGGGTAGAGATAAAGGAAGTTTCCAAAGGGATTTTTATATGTTAAAGTAGACTCAGGATCCTGGGGGGTTGGGATACTGTTAAGGGAAGATTGCCTTTTGCCCTTAGCGGGGTATTAACATGGAGGCAGCTGAGTTCCCAGGAAGGTCACTCTGCCCTTTTCAAGGACTTGTCAATGGGCAATAAGCAGCAAGGAAACCTAAGTTTTCTCTTTTGCCTTTGTTTCCCACATCACATAAATAAACCTGCTTCCGGCTTTATCTTTGCTGATGGCCCTGGGGCTGGGGTCAGATCTAGGAAAGAGCAGGAGACTATGTTTGGATAATCCTAAATTCACTACTTCAACCCTCTGGGAGTCCATTACCTTGCCTGTTGAAGTGAGGACTCAGTTTCCCCATCCTGCAGATGATGCAGGGCTGTTGTGGGGATCAGATGAAGTCATGTGGCCCCTCAGTTCTAGAGTGCGAGATGGATGCCCATTCCTGCCACTTGGTATTATTAGCCCTCTCCCTCAAAAGGGAACTCTCAATATTTCAAAGTTGTGTTTATTCTATAGTGAATATTTGGGGCATCCTGGCAAGGAAGCGGGTATGATATTTGGGGGCAAAAGACCTCCTTTAGGAACTTTCCCATTCATTTCCTGCCTCCATTGCGCTGGGCCCCAGTCCCAGCAGGGAAGCAGCCCCCTTCTCTGTCTGCATTTAAAGTGGCCTCTGTCCGGGGGTGCAGCAGCTAGAAATAGACCAGGCACTTCCTTTACAGTTTCACAGAAATGGATCCTTTGGGTCAAAGGCTCCTTAATCTGCAAAACACAAGCTGTTTGCCTGACTTGACGCCTCAGCCCACTTCCTAGGTTTGAAGGAGCTTTGGTATGGAAAAATGGTTTGTGTTTTGAAGATTAAGGGTCCTTTCATCCAAAAGATGCAATTTTTTTTCTTCTTTCCTCAAGCTCCCCTTGAAACACCTTGTTCCTTTCGGGCTTAAAACCTGCGAGCCTCCTTTCTTATGCATAGATGGATTAGGTTACGCTGCACATCCCCAGCCAATGAGAAGGAGAGAACCTCAGTGAGTACTTCCTGCCCCTCTCTTTCAGGACTAGAGCTCCCCTCCTACGCTCCACCTGGGCGGATCATCCATATAAATGCAGTAAAGTCATCTAGGAGTCTTTTAAGACCACAGATTCTGGGATTCCACTTTCAGAATTTCTGATGAAGTCCAGTGGGGAAGGTGCGTTTTAAAAGCAGAGGGGGCTCAGGACTCAAAAGTCCCCCCACTAGCTTAAAGGCACATGGCATGGGGGCCATGTCCCCAGCCCAGGGGCTGACAGTGCAGGGTGGCAGTGAAGAACCTAGACATGCCCAGAATCAAATAATCAGGTGTGACTCTTACTATCCACGGTGTGACTTTGAACACGTGACTCAGTTTCCCTGACCCTCAGGATCCTTATCTACGAAATGGAATGGTACTGTTACCTAGTGTGTCTGTTAGTTTACCAACCCCCCAACACACAGCCCACCAATCCAGTGGCTTTCAGCAACTGGTACTTAAAATTAGAGCTCCTTCTTCTGTGGGCCAGCTGATGTAAGCCCATCACACTCATCTAGACTGAGCTGTTCTTGCTCCTGCAGTTCATCGGGGGCTCCGCTCTCAGCTCGATGTGGCTGAGGCATGCTAGCTGGCCTGTCTGTTCCACACACCCTTCGTCATTTTTCTGAAGCACAATCACATCCTTCTTGTGATGATCGCAGAAGCACAAGACATTAAACGGAAATCCACATGGTCTCTGGAGCTGGAGGCTCAGAACTGATGCATCATCACTTCTGTCTCCTGCTAGTGACCAAAGGGGGTTCTGAGGAGGAGCCCAAATTCAAGGAATGGGGAACAGACTCCACCTCTTTAGTAGAACAGACTCCACCTCTTTAGTAGAACAGCTGGAAAACTACACAAGAAAGTGACTGGTTCTAGAGAGGGGTGATGATTTGGGGCCAGCCATCCACTGAAATAATGTTTGGAAATTTCCTGACACTGCTCCTCTCATTCACTAAATGTTCATAAACCATTTTCATCACAATCATTAGTAGAGTCAGGACTCAAAAATGGTGGCGAGAATGATTAAATCCAGAGTTCCCAAATCGAGCAACGTAGATGGGAAGCCATGCTCAGAGAGGTGGGGAAGGTTTCTTGAAACCACACAGTTGGGGCTAGATGAGCCCTGCAGATTCAGACAGCGCGATGATTTTTGTTGGAAATTTGAAGGACAGTGGGAAGAACCCTGGTTATCGCTCATGGTGCTACTTGACTTTTCAACATCAGTAAGGCATTTCCTGGAATTAAGCGATGGCCTCAAATGACCCTGCCCATCTGCCTCTTCTGCCAGGACGGTGGATCTTCCACTTTAGTGTATGTGGTATTGACCTGGAACATTTATTAAAAATGCACATGTGTGTTGAGAAAATTGCTGTCCTCTGGTAGGGCCTTGTGTGTGGCCAGCAGTAGGAAACCAAACTTATTCTGGATTAAGGTAAAAAAAACAAACAGAAAGAAGCAAAACAAAATAACCCACTGGCTGTGAGACCATGGAGAAATTACCGAACCTTTCTGGCCTCTGTGTTTTCTCTCGCATTACATGGGAATGTTTTGAGGACTCAGTGAATTTTGTGCCTTGTTAAACGAATTTATGGGTGCTACCTTGCTGAACGTTACTTTTCTCATCTCTGGAAGGAGAGGTATAAATCTCTGCCCTCTATATATTAAGGTAGCTCTGAGATCAAGTGAGAGCCCAATCCCTTTGCAGCATGGATCGTGCTGGCCTGCCGGGGTGGAATGAGAAGAGCCTTAAGAGAGAGAAGTGAGAGAGGATGTGTACAGTCTCCAAACCGACCACATTTTTTAAAATCTCTGATGGACCACCCAGCACCTACTTAAACACTCAGATGTTGTGTCCCCTGACTTCCTCCTTGGGTTCCATGACTATCCTGGACAAGCAGAAGTTGTAACTGTAACAGTTCTTTGGGTTCATCGCTTACAAAGCCCGGTGGGAAGCAATGAAGCCATTGCACGAGAACTAGCCGAGCCCAAGGAGCTTCTATCCAAATGGATCCACCAGGAACCTTTCAGCTGTTTTCATTAGTGACCTGATGGACACATCAACCCAAGGGTCAGAGCTTTTGATGAGTAAATGTTGAAATTCAGGTTCCGATGGGAACTTAGGTGTTTTATGTATTGGCTCCACTGAATGTTAAGAATAGATGAGCCACAGGGAAGAATTCAGAGCCATTAACTCAGCAGAACACTGTTTATTTATTGAACAATTATATTTTGAGCATCTGCGTTGTGCCAGCCCCTATCTTTGGCATTCCTTCTTAACCCCAGAGTTTTCCGTAGGCTTCTGTAGGGCCAGCAACCTTTCCTTACTCGTCTCTGCTTCCCAGGCAGCATCTGGTTTAGTGATTTGCACACAGTAAGTAGGTGGGTTTGTGTGATTCTGTGCCTTTTGCTCACACTGGTCCTACCATCTGAAATGCCTTCTCTTCAGTCCCTTCCCCGCCCCCCTTCTGCCGAACCATCACTACCTGAATCATTAGAGGCTTAGTAAAATCTCAGCGTCCCTGAGAAGTCTTCTTGAACAGGCTCTGTGTGAGTTACTTTTTACTTGTTCCAACAACACTTTCTTGAGGTCTCTGATAAAACTCAATCCATTGTTTTGCAATTTGGAGTATACGGAGTTCTCTCCCTTACCACTTTATGGCTCCCTAAAGCCGTGGACACTTTCTTATTTTTCTTTGATTCCCCAGTGGCTGGTACAGAAGCTGGCATTCTATCCCAATGCCAGAACCCCATGCTGTTCTTTCAATCAGTACTAATTTCTTTTCTCTCTCGTATTTTTCTATTTTTCTTTAATTCTGTATCTGTCCTCAGCGTTTACAAATATCCTCATCCTATGAAGAAAAAACAAAATCCTCCACTGACTGTTCACTTCCTTCTCTGGTGGAGAGAAAAGGAGCCTTGGTTAATGATTATTTGATCTTCCTTTCTTTGCCAAGGGCTCTACACTCTCTGCCTCTGTGTATTCATGTCCCATTCACACCTTAATCTCTTTCAGTGAATACTCAGTTCCCATCAAAGCATTGAAAACTGTCACCACCTTAGTTAGTATTCTTAACTCCAGTAGGCATTTTGAGTCCTTGTCTTGTTGGACGCTTCTCTTAAACTTTCTGCTCCTTTGGCTTTGTAGACAATATTCTCTCACAATTCTTGTTTTCCTCCTCCTCTTACAGTCCCTTCTTATTCTACTTCATGGGGTTCTTTTCTTTCTCATCCTGCCTAAATATGTGCATTGCTCTGTGCGTGCTTCCCACCACTCACACAGGAGTCTCACACAAGAGTTCTCATCCATTTCCAGAGCTCTAACCACCACCAGTTCACACCGATTTACAAATGTCTACTCCTAGCCCTGGCCTCTCTGTTGATTTGGACTCGAGGATTCTAGAGTCCAGTTCTGACTTGAATGTTCAACAGACACCTCAAACTCAACAGTTCAAGAGGGAACTTATCCCGTGAAAGGACATTCCCTTTTCATTGTTGTTTATTATCATGCATGACATCGTCATCAGTCTGATCATCAAAGCAGACTTAGGAGTCATCACAGACATCTTTCTTTCCCCACCCCACCCAACCAGAGAGTCGCCAAATCTTGCTCATTTTGTCCCTCAATTCTTTTAAACTTTCTGTCTGTCAGATATGAGATATCTTTTTCAGACCCTATCTAGCCTAGACTACACCAATGACCTCCTCATTTTTATTTGTGTCCCTCCTTAAATCCATTCACTACCCCTACATTTGGACTAATCCATCTAAAATGAAACTCTAACATAGAACCCTTCTGTTTAAAAGCTTTCAGTGGTTCCCTGTGGTCCCAGAGGTCTAATCCCACGTCTTGATTTGTTGAGTTCATTCATTGAATAAATGCTGATTTAGTGCCTACCCTATGATTGGGTATACACTGGGGAGAGGGGGGAAGAATCTATGTCTTTAGGAAGCTACCACTCGTGTGTAAAGCTATGACTATAAAGCATGTGACCCCATTTAGCTCCTTGCTTCATTTCCTGCCACTCCCTTCTTCAAAATTCCCACGGCAGTGGCTTTGAAATGTCTTAGATCTTATATTCACACCGCACTCCTTCATTCCTTTCACAGGTTTCTCTCCTGGCCTGAAATATCGAGCCCGCATTGGTCACCTCACACATGCCTCTTTAGCACCTAAGGCCTCGCTTGGATGTCATCTCCAGGGAGCATCTCTTGGACACCCTCACTGGGGTCTCCATGCTCCAGAACACTGGGTACACCCCATCTTTGCCCTGTTACATTATATGCAATACATGTTTCTTTGTCCATCTCCTACTCTGGACTCTGAGAGCTAGTTAAAAGAGTAGGGACACTCAACAAGTATTTATTGAATTTTACCAAACTGGCCCAGAAAAGGACATTCTAGAAATGTTCATTTCACTTTCCTTTTTGAAAGATCTCCCATAGAGACTGCTGATAATTTTGAAGGAGCACTTCAAAGGCAATTTCCCTGAATTTAGATCATATTCCTAAATGTGGCTCCGAATGAAATATTTATGAAGGAAGGGTACTATGCATACTTATATTGTTAATTACAAACAACAGAAAAAAAAGAGTTTTCTGGATCCTTTCAAAAATCACACAAATAATTAGTCCGCCTATTTCAGTTTTCTTTCAGAGTGCCATGGCCTTCCCTAGATTCACCATTTCCGTAAGTTTCACAGCTCCATTTAACTTGTCAGCCATTCTCTCCATTAACTTCTTCACAGTTAATTTGTGGTAGCTCATGATTGTCAAAACAGGGAAACCACAACTTGAGGATGATGTAGTTTCTTTGGTGTGTTCGAGCACTGAGTCATAGAACTGAGAATTGGCTTGGGTTGAAGTTTAATTCTGTCACTTTAAAATAATGTGACATTGGAAAAATAACCAGTTTTTTTTTTTTAGAGTCTCAGTTGTATCGTCTACAAAACAGATGATCCACTAAAGGCTGTCTATTTCGTAGGATTGTTCAATGGGTGGAATGTCATGGGGCAAGAGAAAGAGTCTGGCGTGGTATCTAGCATAGCATAGTGCACAGTGGTCTTTCACCCACCTTACTGATTCACTTAAAATATAATGTGAAACATGAACAGCCTATTGCAAAATTGGGAAATGGGGCTGGACGGCACAAGAAGAGGGAACAGCATGAGCAGCATGTGGCATCAAAGTTTATAGTGTGTCCCGTCAGTGCGTTGGGGAGAGAATCTAGAGAACTGGATAAATTGAGGGTGGGATGTGAAAAAGTAGAAGCAGGAAACAGCGAGTGTGTACAAGATCCAGCTCGTAAACATAGCTAAATGCAAGACTAAGGGGTAAGGCGACCCATAGGAACTACTGAGTTGTTTAATGAGGGGAGGAGTGTCATGGTCATATCTGTCTTTGGAAAAATGCATCCGGCAACCACAGTGGTGCTTAGGCTGGAGGTGGCAGAGATACATGAAGCAGGAAGACCAGTAGGAAGATGATTGTCATAGTCCAAGTGAGAGAGAGCCGTGTTTTGAATGATAGATAACAAGAGGAGATGGGCTACAAAAATAGATTATTTCTCAGGTAAAGTGTGCAAGGGGGAGAGAGAGAAGAGGAAGATGTGCAGGATCACAGTCAGGTTCACAGAGAAGACAGGAGAAGGACAGAGTTGTCAAAAAGAAATGGCTGGATATGAAAAGAAATAAGCAGGCTGTGGAGATGGTGGTGCTGGTGGTGGATGTGCTTGAATGGAGTGGAAGCAGACTTCCGGAACAGTCTCAGACCTCTCACAGGAATGATGTGGGAGATTGTGTGGTTCACCGAATGGGGAATACCAAGAGAAAGGGATGGCGTTAGTCTGGGATACTTTGAGTTTGAGAAGCCTACAGTATCTCCTAGAGATTGTGATTATGGGGTTGAAAATAATAATATAAAATACACAAATTATAATGAACACTTTTTCCAGTGGTTTTCCGATCTTTTTTATAATCACACACCTACCAGTTAAAATTGTTGACTAAATGCTTCCCTATGAACGTATGTATATGAATTACTTATGCATGTTATCTTCGTTGGTTAATGTCACAATTCGCTGCTGCATGATGTCCACTGAGAGCAAGGGTCAGCATTAATATTAGTGGATATAAATCCATAGTGTCGCTAGTCCTCTTGACCATCTTGGATCATTTTGGCCAATTCCAGACAAACCTGATTAGATCCTCAGTGTTTTGCTTTAGCAATGTAATGTGGCTGGTCTTCCACCATTTTCTTGTTTCCATTGGCTTAAATTATGATTATAGTAAATCCATCATTTCCTTTTAAGCCACGTGACCATTTTGTGAGAGCTGGTTTAGTTAAATATCATGCAATTTTAAACTCCCTACCACGAGGCAAAGATAAACGCCAAGGCATCACAATGCATTGAAAGTGAAGGAAAGATAAAACCCAGCTTCTCCATGCTGTCAGGCTCCTGCTCTTCACTTCAGTACACTTGGTGACTTGTGACGGTCTCCTATTTGGTCTGAGTATTGAAAATAGGTAATAAACATGTACACCAGAAGTTCTAGTATTCTTTCTAGCCTCGTGTGCCCTGATTAGGCAATTCTAATTGGACTTCATTGGACTTTTACGTGGAGCTGGGCATTGAGTGAAGTGTTTTGATGCATGAAATCTTTACTTTGATCAAACAGGATTCATAGAGTAAAATCAGAAAAAGGAACAGACAAAGTTTGATTCTTGCCTTCCACTGTTTAAACTTACTCTCTAATCAGGTCTTTCCTGACATTTGGATGGAAGTCAAGGCAAGTCCATGATTTTTTCAAGCTATGTTCACCTCTTTCCCTCATATACGGTTTTGGTTCAGTATTTGACGTGTCTAGGTCAGTATATTACAACAAATAAAGTAAATTTTACTTAAGGTGGAGACATCACTCTTCCCCCAGGCTCTCCTGTCTTTCTGTGGCTTATGATTTTGCTCTGTCTCCTCAATCTTGCTAACCTTGTTCATGTCTTCATCAGGATGCAGGGTTTGGTCAAGAACGGACAGACAAGGAGAGAGCACGTCTTCCTCGACTAGTGCTTTTTGGAAGACTTAGCATCAGTGTTCCCAGGGCTTAGCAGGTTTAGTGCTAATGTTTTTCCCATGTAACATTTTGGGGAATATCTGAAGCTTCCCTTCTTCTCTGGGATCCCTTACTTGTGATTCCTTTGATGAAGGAAAATGCATCTCTTTTCAGCTGCTTACTGACCAGTAGGGGACCCTTGGTAAATGGCAGTGTGATTCTAGTTTCCTTTCCCTGAGATGCCCTTTCCCTCCAGGTGGGATCTAGGGCAGCCTCTCCTGGCTTTCTTTTGCATGCCTCTCACCTCAGATCCATGGGGAACACATTCCTTTTAGGAATGAGCTAAGTGGTGACTTCTTAAATTGCAGCCTCTACTCTGCCACCAGGTTTTAGCCTATCCCTCTTTAGGGTTTCCTTTTTAGAATTCTTTTTTCAGATTTCTCTGGTGTAAGTTAGACATCGATCAGCCATACCCTGCCCCCTCAGAGCTCCTGGGAACATTGATCGTGTTCTTTGAGTGATCTTGTTGAAGCCTGAGGTGCAAGGCTAACCCCCTAACTCTCCCCCTGTTGGGGGTGGGTGGGAGCATTCACAGCACGAAGTCACTTCTCGCTCAGCCTCCGCTCCTGATCCCAGCATCCAACTCTTTATGCCATCCTGTGGGTTAAGAATCTCAAAAGGTGTATTTTAGCTATCTTTTTTTAAGTCCTGTAGAGTGGGCATATACCTCTCTCTAGAATATCGTATTTCTAATTTGGGCTTCAACTGAAACTGAGATCAAAATAGTTGCATTTAAAATCCCATTTAGGGTGCCTGGGTGGCTCAGTTGGTTAAGGGTCTGCCTTCAGCTCAGGTGATGATCTCAGAGTCCCGGGATTGAGCCCCACGTCAGGCTCCCTGCTCAGTGGGGAGTCTGCTTCTCCCTCTCCCTCTCCCTTTCTCTCTCTCTTTTGCTCACTCTTCTCAAATAAAAAAAAAAAAATAAAGTATTTAAAAAATAAAAATAAAAAATAAAATTCCATTTAATCCTTATCTGATCCCTAAGAGATACTGATCCTTCTGATATTGCCCACATTTTACAGATGGGGAAACTGAGGCACTGAGGGGACTTTTTGTGTGCTTATGGTCACCCAGCGTCGTAGATGGCTATCTGGTGAGAAGTGTATCCCAGAGATCCAGGTGTAGAAGTTGAAGCCTGGATGAGCCTATCAGGTTGCCGCAGGCTTAAGAGGCAGGCACCGTGGGTGACCCCAGATCAGGCAATCAGCTTCAGGGCACGGAAGGATGGGGGACCGAGGGGGTTCTTCCTTCCACCCTCTGGCCCAGGATGTGGGCGATGGCCCAGCAATCCAAGAAGAGGGCTCCAGGGGAGGAGCTTAGTGACCCTGCTGCTGGAAGACCCTTCTCTGACTCTTTGTCTTGCATGTACTCCTCAGATGTAAATAATTTACAATGCCAATGGTTAGAGTGTGTGCTCTGTGTGGGATGAACCCGATTCCCTTAATAACACTGCAGGCTTATATATAGCACAGTTCAGCTAAGGGCCCACGTGCTCTCCAGGCCACAGCCGCCATCAGCAGCTCCCCATCCACCAGGGCACCTAACAGCGGCAAGCCTGTGACTCACTCGAGGTCACAGGAGGTCAAGGGCAGTGCTTGGAATAGAACCAGCCTCTCTTTCATAGGCTCTAAACCCCAGTGGCAGGAAGTTCCCTTTATGAATATTGGAAAACCAGCAGTCCTCAAATGCCTGGTAGTAGATGTCCAGGGCTGTCTCTAGCTTAGAGGATTGGGAGCTGTTGCCCTTGAGCACGGGAGTTTTCATTTATAATGTATTTATTGTCTATTTGTTTATTGATTTTGGCAGAGTAGGCAAGTGCACAGTGGCTCAACCGAACAGTTGTAGGGGAGAGAGAATTGGATTCTCCCAATGTTGATAAAAATGTGGGGATCGATGAGTGACCTTCCAGGGCAGTGTCATAAAGCAGAAAAGTCTCATTCTAGCTCCGCACTGTCCAATCAAAGGACAATACCGTCCATGTGTGCAATTTTAAAGTTTTAGCGTGGGGTGCCCGGGTGGCTCAGTCAGCTAAGCATCTGCCTTGGGCTCAGGTCATGATCCCGTGAGTCCTGGGATCGAGTCCCACATCGGGCTCCCTGCTCAGTGGAGAGTGTGCTTCTCCTTCTCCCTCTGCCCCTCCCCCCGCCTGTACTCTCCTGCTCTCTTTCTGTCAAATAAATAAATAAAATCTTTTTAAAAAAGTAGTTTTAGCAGCCACATTCAAACAATTAAAAAGAAACAGGTGAAAGAAATTCTCATAATACATCTTATTTACCCTACTACAGCCAAAATAGTAATATATCAACATGTAACCGATATAAATATATATATGAGATATTTTACCTTTTTTTATTCCTGCTGAGTCTCGAAATCCAGGGAGTGGGTAGTATATACTTAAAGCACATCTACATTTGGACTCGAGATTTGGACTGCAGACGCTTCAGAGCCACGTGTGGTCAGTGGTTCCCAAATGGGCCAGCGTGGCTGTCAGTTCTAGCTCTGCCATTTGCCGGCTTTGTGGTGTGGGGCCACTGACTTACCTTTCCCAAAGCTCAGGTTCCCCTCCCCCCGCGTGTCAGGCAGGGACCGTGACTTGTTACTGTGTTGCCGCGAGGGCACGTGTGCAGAGCCACTCTGGGTTCCTGGCATACAGACAGACAGTGCTCAGTGATTGTGGGATTCCTTCCTCCAACTGACTCACCACAACCGAACGGCAGGAGCCCCCGCTACAGCGTGGCCTCCGACCACATCCAAAGGTCAACCAGTGCTAACCCTCCCTCATTCCCTTCCTTCCACAGACATTTCCTTTGCTCAGAGGCATCCGCACCCCTCGCTCCTTCCTTTCCTTCAGGTCTCTGCTCCAAAACCACTTGATCAGGGGAGATTTTCCTGAATAGCCACACTGTCAATCCCATCATGATTTTCTTTAGAGTACTCCTCACCATCGTAAATATGGGTACTGCTTGTTGGGTTCCTTGCCCCAACCCAATGGAAATTAAGTTCCCTGAGGGCCCTCACTGCTCTGTTCATGATTTAATTTCCAGCTAAATATGTTAATGGCTGAATGAATGAATTTACTGAACATCCACAGTTCTTTGCCCTTACTGTACAGCACAAAGCTGAAATACACAGTTCTTTCTTGACGAGGACCTCAGGGGTTGGGAGGGAGGAGAGACACACAGAGAAGAGAGACAGAGAGAGACAGAGGGATAAAGCCTCATGGGCTTTATTCTCACGAAAGCCCCCGCGGCCCTATGTGCTTCCATTGGCACCCACCCATCCACCTGCTCTCTCCCACCCCCAAGACTTGTCGGACGCTACCTGCTCTGCTAGAATTTCCTTTTCTCCCATCTCAGCTTAATAAAACCTCCCATGCTATTTAAGGACCTGCTCAAATACCACCTATTCTATAGGATCCTTCCAGGTCTTTTTGTTGAAAACAAAACCTGTGGCCTCTATTCCTTGACTGGATGTTTGTCTTTTATTGCTGTTGTTCTCACGACAGCATATTTCATATCAGAATTCCACTTGCATGGGTGTGACCCTCCCACCATATGTTGACTCTCTGGAGGGCGGGACCTAATTGCAGCGGGTGTGGGGTGAGCCTGGGGAATGTAGTGGAAACTATACAGACTTTATAAAAGGATAGACATGGGTTAGAATCTTGAATCTAACACTCAGGAGTTAGGAGCTTAGGAAAGTCGCTCTGTGTCTCCAAGCCCCAAAGTGCTCATCTCTTAAATGGGTAGCTGTCCGGACCTCGTGAAGAAACCATTATTAACATCCAGTCTGTTCTGGGTGCTTTGGCTACTACCAAGAGAACAAACTTTTTTTTAGACCCGAACACACAGTAGATGCTCCGTACATATCAATCATGGGTCCCTTCTATCATCCTGAGTCTCCGGTACAGTTGGTGTTATTATGGGCCTGTTTACAGAATGGGAGTCCTAGTGTCTTCATGATAGGACATTTCAGTAACATGCATCCCGGTCCTTGTTCTTGCCCTGCAAAATATCCATGTCTATTAAAATGCACCTTTAGCAATTTTCATTTTCAATTTCGTTTTTGTTCTCTGCATTATCATGATTTGCTAAATCAACAGAGATATGTTCAGACTTCTTCCACGAAGCACTCATCCCCACTTGCTGGAATGTAGATTGTCTCACAAGCCCCAGCGGCAGAGAAGGCTCAAACACAGCCACATGGACCCACTCCCCCCGCTGCCCTGACGAGACAGAATGACGGCCAGGAGCTGGAAGACAGGCGCCTGGCCCAGTCATGACCTTGACGAAAGAGTTGGGTTAGCCAGGGTTTAACCTTTGCATAGTTGACATTTGGGTCTAGGGTTCTTTGTGGTGGAGGCATCCTGGGCATTGCAGGATGTTGAGCAGCATCCCAGACCGCTACCCACTAGAAGCCAGCAGCACCCCCTCCATCATGACACTCAAAGATGTCCCTTGGGGAGGCAACTGGGCTGCCCCTTGGGAAAAGGGGATTAGATAGTTCAAATGTTGGCTAATTCTAGGACTGTGGGCTGAGAGCTCACTCTCTTACACACACACACACACACACACACACACACACACACACACACACGTGTGCACGCGTTGCTGTTCCATGGATAGGCTCATTTCCCCGTTTGCAAGCTGCAATGCTCTGCATCCTGTTTGCTTGCAGATGGCCTTCCAGCCAAGCACTCTCTCCTTCGCTCCCACCCTGCACCCACTCACAGCCGAAGCAGTGGAGAAGGCTGAATGGGCGGCACACTGCACTGTCAGTGTGTTGTAGCCCCTCACCAGGATCTCCGAACAATCCCCTCCACCCCCTGCTTGCCACTCAGGTGGGCTCCGGCAGAAGGTTGGCAGCTCTAGTTGCTATATAGTTCTGCACTCAACATGGACGGCTTCGTTTTAGGCTCTGAAGAAAACTTCAGGCCACCGCTTCCGCCACCCCACTCCTCGGCTCACATGCCTCTGTCCTTTGCCCCTGACAGCTGGGGTTTGCCGTGCCAAGCAGATCTCTGCAGCTCCCCATAATAAAATGGTGCAATCGGACCACAGAGGGAAAGAGCCCGTTGGGGAGGAAATTCACATCTCTGTCTTTTTGTTTTTTTCTCTTTCTTAGCTTTGCTTTCTTCCCATTTTTAGCTGGGAGAGTAGACAACTAAGGTGTCCCATATCTTCATGTTTATATGTGGTTTTCCACTTAACAAAATGTGTCCTCGCCGTTTTTAAACGGGAGACCTAAAACTCTGAGATCTGGAGAGAGGACGCGATTGTCCTGAGTCACACAGCTGTAGCCATGTGTAGAGACTGCTTTCAGAGGTTCTTGCCGGTTGAAGCCAAAGAGGAAAGCAGACCCAGAAACAAGTATAAGAAAAGATACTAAGGACTAACATACAGTTGCACAGAATGAACAATCAGAGCTATGAGAAAGGAACAACTAACACTTTTTTAAAAAGATTTTATTTATTTATTTGAAGGGGGGGTAAGGGGAGGAGGAGAAGCAGACTCCCCACCGAGCAGGGAGCCTTACACGGGGCTCAAACCCAGGACCCTGGGATCACGATCTAAGCCCGAGGCAAATGCTTAACCGGCCGAGCCGCCCCTGCGCCCCCAACTAACACTTATGGAGGGAAATAGAAACAGGAAATGACTTTTGAGGGCCTGAGCTCCGCTGGCTACTGGAAAATAAATAGGACTTGGTCAGGGTGGTGGTGACTGTGCGCAGGGACACTCCCAGCAGGGACTTAGTGGGCAGGAACAGTGTCAGCGTGCATCGTTGTCACTAGCCTCGTCATCATTGATGCCGTTTATTGAGCACTTAATAAATGGCAAGCAGCGGGTGGGACATTTTACATAAATCATGTCAGTCCGTTCTCACACGAGGTGCTAACGCCCACCATGTTTTATGGACGGGGGAAGGGAGACATGGGGCTGTTCAGTGACTTGCCTGAAATGATACTGTTTATAATTCATGGAATCT
This sequence comes from Eumetopias jubatus, assembly GCF_037043125.1. NCBI lineage: Eukaryota > Metazoa > Chordata > Mammalia > Carnivora > Otariidae > Eumetopias > Eumetopias jubatus. The sequence goes on along the minus strand of NW_028274821.1, from coordinate 80,025,615 downwards.
GGATTCAAAGCTGCCTTTCCATGTTGAGTAAGGTAAGCTCTTCTAGAGGGGCGCCTGGGTGGCTCAGTCGTTAAGTGACTGCCTTCGGCTCAGGTCGTGATCCCAGGGTCCTGGGATCGAGCCCTGCATCGGGCTCCCTGCTCAGCGGGAAGCCTGCTTCTCCCTCTCCCGCTCCCCCTGCTTGTGTTCCCTCTCTCGCTGTATCTCTCTCTGTCAAATAAATAAATAAAATCTTTAAAAAAAAAAAAAAGATAAGCTCTTCTAGAATAAGCGCGGTCGGGGGCATAAGGAATTCGCTAAGCTAATAAGTAGAAAATGAGGAGAGAATACAAACCTGTAAGTGTCCAAAGGCTAAGCATGTCCCATGGTCTCTCTTCTCTCCTCCCCACAAAAAGCCTCCACCCCAGCTCTCCCTTAGTCTTAAATATTTCTCCAGCACGGCACCAGGGTGCTATGATACCAACCCTGCACAAAAGAAGAGGTGAGCAAGACGCTACCTGATCCCTTGGCCTTTAGTTTCCCTTCTGAACACCAGGGAACCTCGAGGCTCGGAATCCTCAACGGTGAATTCTCTGGTCACAAGTGCACCTGTCTCCACATCCCTTACTGGTCATATGGGACTCAGGATCTGCCTCCATTCATTTCATTCATTCTTCAAACACATTTGCCTGAAACATGTATGATGTGACAAGTGCCAAGGTAGAGGGATCGAAGTCCATCCTCTGTTCTGCACATGAGGGGGCTGCATCCCTATGAGGCTAAGCATTGGTCCATGCTCATGCAACACGTTGATTGGCAAAGCAGGAACGTGAGCCCATATCTCTGGAGAAGCCATGCTCTTCACCAGAAATGATCCTGGTTTTCATAAATCTTAACACACTAGACTGATGTAATATTATGAAGATATGTTAACAGCATTTTTTTCTGTGTCTTTCTCTTCCTTTTATTTTGTTTATTTTTTTTCTCTCTCTTTCCTGTCTCCCTTTCTTTCTCGTCCTTTCTCTCTCTCTCTCTCTCTCTCTCTCTCTCTTTTTTTTCTTTCTCCTCAGGACTCCACAGAATGGAGCAAGAATGAGAGGAAAAAGGCCGGCAGAAAAGCATGAACTGGAGGTTTGTTGAGCTCCTCTACTTCCTGTTTGTATGGGGCCGTATCTCAGTGCAGCCCTCCCACCAGGAACCAGCTGGGACAGACCAACATGTCTCCAAGGAATTTGATTGGCTTATTTCAGACAGGGGGCCTTTCCACCACTCCAGGAGCTACCTATCCTTTGTGGAAAGACACCGTCAAGGATTTACAACCAGATATAAAATATACAGGTAAGACCTGGGTTGAGCTTGTCCTCGCCTTCCGTGCCTTTCATTCATAGAGGGCTCTTTGAGGTCAGGTGTGGGTATGGGCCTCGTTGTATGGAGGAACGTCTGGGCCGAGGGATCATGAGCCTTCAGCAGGCTGTTACTTGTTGTTTCACCTTGTTTTTGTACTTTGCACAAGAGATGAACAATGACAAGGACAAGAGCGAATAGCTAACATTTAATGCATGCTGACTGTGTGCCAGGCATGGATGGTGCTTACTACTTGGCATACACTATCTCATTTGAGCCTTTGCATTAGTCATCGAGGCATACACTATCTCATTTGAGCCTTTGCATTAGTCATCGGAGGTAGATTCTATCTCTTCTCTCCATTTTATGCACGAAGTCACTGATCCGCAGCTAGGTCAAACGATTTGCCTGAAGTTCCACAGGCAGTACGTGATAGGCCTCGAGTTCATACCCTTTTTTTTTTTTAAGATTTTATTTATTTATTTGGCAGAGAGATACAGAGAGAGAACAAGCAGGCAGAGAGGCAGGCAGAGGGAGAGGGAGAAGCAGGCTCCCCGCCGAGCAGGGAGCCTGATGCGGGGCTCGATCCCAGGACCCTGGGATTATGACCTGAGCTGAAGGCAGCCGCTTAACCGACGGAGCCACCCAGGCGCCCCCATACCCTGTTTTATCTGCATCCACAGTCACAGAATTTTTAATCAACCGCATCAGATATAGGTAGTGTTGTTGGCAAATGCTATTAACATACCAACATCTTACCCAAAAATATTCACACATCTGGAAACAAGTAGGGACCCTCAATGAACAACATTTTCTGATTTGGTTCTTGACCTGTTGGAATGCCACTCACCCAAAAAGGACTTAGCCCAAAGTTTTTTCCTCTTTGAAACCATTTTAGATTCTCCCCATTCAGCTCTTTCACCCTCTCTTGGATATCTCACAGCTCTCTACACTTACATCTCTTTAGTTTTAAACCATCTGAAGTTAGAGTGCTTCTTTGCGTTTCTCACCCAATTAGAAACCCGTTGAGGACAGGACTTATATGCAATTTATTCCTGGATCCCTCAAGTGATTTTTGTTCTACCGTGTATCAGAAGCACACAATAAACGTTGTGGTCTTAAATGAGTTGGGGAATGCAAGAAACTCTCTAGAGGTGTAGTCTTTGTCTTAAGGTCAAGGAAGAAGGGGCATACCCTTAACCCTTCTGGGCTAGTTAGAATGGGAAAACCAGGAAGCATGGTGGAGGAAAGGACCCCGACCTGCATCTGGGAAGGCAAGCATTTAGGTCGTAAGACTTCTGTGTATTTGTGATGACAATGGGTGTGTCTCCCTTGCACATTTGTTGGCATCGTAGACTGGGGATGTGACTTTATGCTGAATATTCTAATCCTACTTTGAATAGTGGCCGAGGTTTTGCAAGTTTCCATCTATGAAAGAGTTCACAGATGAGCCTTGAAGGGTGCTGAGTGATCAGAGAGTTACTGGGGGAAGGTCCTCTGGGCATGATAGAAAGCAGGAACACAAGGGAGCATGGATACGGGGTGTGCAGGAAAGGGGGAAGGAGAGCAGGGGTGAAAAATAAGGAGTCTTTCTTCCAAAAGAGAATTTCAGAATTTTAAAATATATTTATTGGGGCGCCTGGGTGGCTCAGTCAGTTAAGCAGCTGCCTTCGGCTCAGATCACGATCCCAGGGTCCTGGGATCGAGTCCTGCATCGGGCTCCCTGCTCAGTGGGGGGTCTGCTTCTCCCTCTCCCTCTGCCTGCGTCTCTGCCTACTTGTGCTTTCTCTCTCTGTGTCAAATAGATAAAACCTTTAAAATATATTTATTGATTCAGAAGACCAGTCCCTGGGAGAACTATTCCTAAATCACCTAAGAACGATAGTTATCTACTTCATTTCAAATTTGGATCCTTGGCATAATTTCTGGCGTAATACAGCCACTGCTCTTTGTGAACACATGTAAACCAAACGTGGGCACTCCCTGATGACTCAACAGAACACACCGGTATCTGAAGTCCCAGGCACCGGGAAAGATGCAAGCTGAGCTAGAGGATTTGAGGGAACAGAACAAGTGGTAGAGATCCAGGTATCTTACCCTGTTTGTGTTTTGTCAGACAACGATAACATCTTGGTTTGACAGGTTGGCTTTCGCTTCCATGTGGGCCTCCTGAGGACGCCTTAAAGTTGGATGACTGGGGTTCACATTTCCTTTTTAAAGATCAGAAGATGACTGGCTTGAATAAAGTCATGCAGCTGAAAAATGATGGATCCTGGACTGTCTGACTATAAATCCATAACCACACCGATGAATATGATAGAGCTGACGGCATCCATTCATTATTTACAAATGTTTGTTAGCAACTGCTGTAAGCCTGCCCCTGTGCTAGACCCTGGGGTTACGCGGGCTTGAAAATGAGTAGTAATGCTCTAACGTGATGGCTGTGCTTGGGTTTTAGAAGGGAGCTGTGGTGCCTGGTGGATGATTAACATATGCTCGTGAGGACTGCTGGAATACCCCTAGACTCACATGGGTACTCTTGAGTAGAACCAGTAGCTTTAACTGAGCACTTAATGATGGGCCATGAAAGGATGTCACTGACTCCTCACAACAACCTCTGTGAGGTGAGCAGTGCCTTGGCATTTTACAGATTGGAAAACCAGGACTTGGCGAGGCTGAGTGCATGGCCCCAGCTCGTCCATGTGGTAAGGAATGCAGCTGGGGTCCAAACACGCACCCGCCTGACCCTGGAGCCCTCCTTCCAGACGCTGTGCCATCCGGCTCCCCCATCATGGTGTCTACACATAGAGTGTTCCCGAGCTCTGGAAGGGCTCTTGCAGACATTTTTCCTCACAACCACTTTTGTAAACATTTGGGGTTGGTTTTAGAGAGAGCTAAGAAAGGAAAGGTTGTTAATGAGGTTGGGGGGTCAGGACATCTGGATACTAACTCCAGCTTTCTGGGCACGGGTCTTGTGACATTAGGCGAACTCCCCCCTCTCCTGGATCACACCTTCCTCACCCATCAAATGGTAGCTTTGATATCCATCAGTGGTTTTCAACCTATGCTCTTTGAAATCTCGAGGATCGATGAAAGAAGTCATAAAAGCCACCATAGTGTGGGAAGACAGGCAAGCTTCTGTGTGTGGGGGGGGGGGCGACCAGGCAGGATCCCCCCAGGCTTACGCAGCACTTATGCAGTACAATCGAAAGTCTCACTCTTCTGCTTTCGTGTTCTGATGTTCCATTTGCTTGCCTTTGGGTCCCACTGCTAAAGCAAAGTGTGCCATCATCCAACAGGCTGATTTCTAGGATGCTTTCTTGTTCTAAAATTAAGTATAAGATTTAACCAAGGTCACGTGGTTAATTAAATGCTGGAGTTTGGCCCAGAAGTCAGGCCCCCTGGTCATCTAGTTATTCCTTCCTTCCTTTATTTAATCCTCCAATAATTATGAAGCACCAGCTAGAGGCCCAGCACCATGTTTGGGGCAGATAATACAATGATGAGTAAAACAAACATGGTCCCTGCTCTCCTAGGAGAGACTGACATTAATTAAACACACACACACACACACACACACACACACACACACACACACACAAAATAAGTGCTACAAAGAAAAAAGTGCAGGGTAGATATAACTGGGAGATCATTAATACCATCAACATTGATTTGGAACCTACTACGTGCAAAGATCAGGTGGGGTTCCTATCCTGATCAGCACATGGACACACATGCAGATAAGTACGCAGAGACACGTGTGCCTCTCCAGGTCAGGTTCAGACCAGAGCCACAGCCACTAGGACATGCTCCTGAGGGCGGTTGTCAAGTGACTTTGTCCTCACCGCATGCTGCTTTGTTGAAGCATGAAAGCATGTCTTCTGGTGATTTCCAGTGTGTCTTTCCGTGTGCTCATGTAGACCCAGCACATTAAACACTCGACATTTGCATCACGACAGCAAGGCTTTTCTCCAGGAATGTGCCACACTGGCTTGTGCTAGACAGCCAGCCTTATGGAGGTGCCCTAGCCCTCCAGCTTTGGCCAAGTTCCCCCCACCCTGCCCTCATGTTGGGCCCCAGGCTGATCTAGGAGCTTCAGAAAGAATCTGAGGGGAGGTCTCCTCTCCTCACTTACGTGGGGTTAAGGCCATTTCTTTTCTCATGCATATGCACACAGAGACTGGTTTCAGCTCATAGACTCAGGACGGGAGTCGGTACCAATGGCAAGAAGGGGAGTTTTTCCCGTAAAATCCCAGCAGAAGCCTTTTCTTGGGTTGCTTCACAAGCCAAGCAATAAGATGTGTACAAGTAGTGGTTTAGGTGCATGAGGCACACGCTCTGTCTTGCCTAAGTCTGAGCTGACCCATGGAGGCCGGGCGATTTTCTGCATGCACCTGCCAGCGTCGTTGATCTCGGGAGTCAGGGAACCTGGGCGCTGGCCCACCTCTTCTGCCTCCTTCGTGCATGCTTTTGGCCCAGATAATGGAATTTGGGAGCTTCTGTTTCGTCGTCTGTAAAATGAGAGTGTTAGCCAAGGTGATCTTTAAGGTCCTCCCTTTTCTGAAATTCCATGATTCCATGAAATACTCTCCTCAGAAGGTATTGCCTGGGGTAGTGGAGAGGACTGGACTTGGGAGTCTGGAGACTCAGGCTTTGCTTATTTGGGAGCCAGTTTCTGGCTTTCTCATCTGGGCCAATGCGTTCTATGGATCTCTCACTCATAGAATTTAACACCAGTCATATGCCGTGAGCTGTGCTATGGTTCGGTCATACAGATGTGACCAAAAGAAAACAATGAAGTGCACATGCACACACACACACACACACACACACGAACACACACGCACAACCAGTAGGGTCCACCCTGTCCTCCACCAAACTCCAGAGTTGAGGGTGGAGGGTAGCAGCAAAACAAGAATCAGTAAGCACATAATCATCATTCCATGGATAGGAATGGATAAGGAAGTGCTCAGGTCCTCAGTTTGCTCCTCTGTAGGAAGGGATAATGATGTCTGTTTGTCCTACCCACCAGGTCAAATGAGGTAAAGTTCACGTGAGAATGCTTTGTACAGTTTAAATGTTCTATCAGCAAATTTTTTTCATTAAGGTTCTAAATCATCATTCGAATAAAATCATTGATTTTCACTTTCTGCTAAGCCCGTACATACATTAGTCATTAAATACAGTCATTCTGGGAGGGAAATGCTCTTATTGCCCATATTATGAATAAGAAAACATAGGCGCCAGGAGGCTAAGCAAATTGTCCACGTCACAAGACGTGTCCATTGTCACGAGAAGTGGCTCGGCTGGGAACCAGAAACGGGTCTCCAAGACCCTACAACGGGAGCTCTTACCTTATGCTGTCATGACTCTCTCTAGTTTTTAGTTACCTGGTTTATCATCAAGTACTGAGAAAGTCCCTCTGCCCCTGGGCAAGTTACAATCTCTCCGAGTCTCTGGCTTCTTATTTGCAAAATGGAGGTCCTATGAAATGCCTTGTGTGCTTGTGGTGCGAAATAACATTGCTATCAAACATTTAGAGCTTGGAATTTTGCAGGACTTGTATAAATCCCAATTTACCCTTTTATCTCAGATGGCTGATGGCATTACTAGAAATTATTTCTTTTGTTCTCGAGATAATTTAGAAGTCATTTTGGTCTCCTGAAAAAAAAAAAAAGAAAAAAAGAAGTCATTTTGGTCTCTTAGTAGTTGCTACTAAAAAAAAAAGAAAAAAGTCAGTTTGGTCCAAAGTTGTTTCCTGCCTTTTTGTGTTTTATTTTCTGTTTATTTTTTCCTGACTTTGAACTCATCAGTAATTGCAAAATGTAGCAGTTACATGAGAGGTGGTTTCATATTGAGTGGTTTTCCTTGCAGGTTGCTGAGCAAGTGGTTTGTGGCTCATGGTGTGCCTTCTCTTCCTCTGAGCCCTAAATAAGTACGCGAAAGTTGAGTGTAAATCAAATCTTGGGAAACCAAGTCTGATTGCCTGTCTTGCACATTTATTTCAGACTTGCATGACTCTCACTCCTAATCTGATATTCTAATGGTTCCCTGATGTATTTCACAAAAATATCCACAGTAGGTTTTGTGGTAAAGCTACTTGGTTGAATGAATGTGGCGGTGGGGGTGGGGGGGGGTGTTGGTCTCCCCGAGGTGAATGAGATGCGGTCCTTATCCAGAAATTCGAAAGTATCTGTTGGGTACCTAGGTATGCCAGATGCTGTGCCCTGGGGAACCAATAAAGTCCAAGGTAGCCTGGACTGCCTTCAAGGAGCTTACAGGCAAGTGGCAGTAAGGGAGAAGTCCACCACTGCACCTCTGAGGATGCTTGTGGTTGAACTTGACACCACCAGCCTCCAGATTCCAGATGGAATCTTAATGTCACATAGCGCAAGGGTTTTATTTCTATTAGTGTAGGAAAATTCAATCTAAATCGGCATTTCTTAAAGTAGATTACACAGAACTCTAGTTCAATGCAATGTTAAAAGGTGTTTTCTGGAACAACAACAAAAAAGATCCCATAGTCAAGTAAACAGTAACAATGATGATAAGTGAATCACTAACGTTGAAAGCTTACCAAGTGTCCAGCATGAACACACTGTGCCTACATTATTCCAACTGATTTGATCCTTTCCATCATCTTGTCCAGTAGGTTTTATTATTTTCTTTGTTTATAGAACTTGTCCAAGGAAGGAGAGCTAGTTTCTGGGAGAGTGGGATATGGCATAGGCAAGAGGATTCCCGAGCCTGTGTGTTTAATTAACCATTGCCTCCCAAATTTTGTATGTGTATATATATATATATATATATATATATATACACACATATAAAATACACATTAACAATACTTGACCAAATCTCTTTGACCACACAACCTCTTATTCTCAGAAGTATTGGAATTCTGGAGAGCAGGTGTAAGGATTGCTGGCTCTACCTGGCTTTTAGTGTCTCTCCTTTGGACACCAGCCTGTGTCAAAGCACTCTTAAAGGGACACCTCTTTAGCTTGGAAACTGGCACTTGGCCGAGGAAGCCCCCCTATGCATCCAGCTTTCACTTTGAACACTTTAGTCTAAGTCTGCCTTATCCCGGTTTATGATTGAGAAGGAAGGAATCAGCAGCCTCAGTTTCCCTGTCAAAGGTAGTAGCCTTCTCTTTATTTTTTTTTCCTCTCTCTCCCTTTGCATTTCCTAAATTTCTGAGCTACTATTTCTTATTCCTGAATTTGGCATTCCCGCCTGTTGTATAGGGATAGGGACCTCAACAGAGGCCGGAGCCACGGTCAAGGAGTGAGCTAAGACCTTGATTCCACATTGCAAAGAAGCAGTGCACTGTAGAGTCACCTGCAAAGCTTTTAAACAATACCAACGCCTGGGTCCTTCTTCTGATATTTTGATTTCATTGGTCCAGTTCGGACCGGAGAACCACTGACCTGGGGCAGTGATTGCCAATCAGGGGTGATTTTGCTCTCTAAAGGGACATTCAGAGATTTCTGGGGGGATCTGGGTTGTCACATTTGGTTGTGGAGGGGGTTTGCTACCGGCGTTTAATGGAGCGAGGCCAGGAATCAGGGACACTGCTAAATAGCCTGCAATGTACTGCCAGCCTTCTGCAGCAAAGCATCATCTGACACACAATGTCAGTAGTGTGGAGGTTGAGAAATTCTTCTCAAGAGCAAGTATTTTGGGGGAAAAAAAGGAAAAGGGGCAGTGAGAAGGATATCAGAATAAATAGTCTTAGCTTTTGGTTTTTACGCGTCTGAGTTGGAATGGTTACAGTATAGGCATCAGTGTCATGGTCAGGTTCCCAGTCTGGCTGCAGGGCCAAAGGGGAAGGGATTTTGCATGTTTTAAGACATGGCCTCAGACCAGAGTAGAAGTTAATGCGTTTAGGAAGGTGAATCAGTTTGTGCTTCCTGCTGCAGAGAGGCAGTATTTAAGGGAAATCAGTTCTCCTCTCCAGAAAAAACAATCTCCATTCCTTCAGGACATCTGGGAGATCCGGTGGGTTTCTCCTTTGACTACAGAATTCCCTAGGAAGTGAGATGTTTAGGCACCATTGCTAGGTTCGGCTATAGACGGCCTGAGTCCTTAACAACCAGTTTGGACCCGGTGGGTTAACAGATAACTTTTTATCCCTTTTAGAGCATGCCCAGTAGGCATGAAAGAAGATGGGAACGGGACAATGTCTCAGGTTTATAGTTGTCAATTTCAGCCACTTAGAGGCTGGCGTCACTGGTGAGAACCAATACCCTGTGCCCTCCCCCTCCCTTATCCCTCATTTAATCCAAATTTCTGCTCAAGTTCTCCCTGAACAGAGAGGGATGGGGAAGGATACACTGCAAACATCTCCCGGGCTACTTGGTGTCAATTCAAAGACAATGTTTTGTGTTGATTATTTAAAATTGATCTTCCCCTTCCAAGAACGATAGCTTTATTGCTCCCAAATTGGTACCTTTGCTGTGCTTTACCTCTTTGCTCCCATGCCATTACTGAACTGACTTCGTGAGCTGCAAACCTTAGTTTGCTTCAGTCGTGGCTGAGCAGTTGTCCAGCTTGAGTCGGGAGCAGGGTCTGAAAATGGACAGGCTTGCACACCTCCCTCAGGTGGAGTGACTGACACAAGTCCCCTGTTGGGACTGGGGAAATTTGGAGAAGAGAGACAAGCCCTTGCAGCCTCAGACTCCATGCTCCAAACCTTGGCCAAAGAAGACGCAGGGACTGGATCCATGATCGGGAGCACCTGCAGCTTATTCATTCATTTGAAAAATGTTTACTGATCTCCAGACTCCCACCAACCGGCCCAGCACCGTTCCCTTGGGGATTGGAAGAGGAACCCTTGATCCTCCCCCTCAAGGAATCCATGATATCTTGGAGTAAACGGACCAAAGACACATAAAGCACAGTATCTGTGCTGCGTTCCCTGGCTGAGCCCTGCCCTTGGGGCTCTGTTTGTGGAGGGGGAGGGGAACTTGCCCTAGCATTAGGATTGTGAAGAGGGGAGGATGGGAGGAAAAGACAAGTCTAAGAAGGCATCCTAGAGGAAAGGGTATTGAACTCAGTCTTCAGGGAGGAGTAGGAATTTGTGAGAAGGCAGCCGGGAGAAAAGTAGCCCAGCCAAGCACTTGCGAAAACAAGAGGTGGGAGGGACCTCAGATCTATAGGGGTGTGTGTGTGTGTGTGTGTGTGTGTGTGTGTGTGTGTGTGTGTGTGTGTGTGTGTGTGTGTGTGTGTGTTTTGAGTAGCAGTGATGTACAACAGAAGGCTGGATAGCAACTTGGAGGCGACAATGAAAGAAATTTGGAATGGCAAATTGGTTTCAACCAAACTCAAACTCTAGCGCATTGTCAGAGTATTACTAGACCCTTATTTAGAGCAATGTTTTTTCCTTCTTTTGTCTTTACATTTCTTAACCCTAACTCATGCTTAAATTTATTTTTACATTGATACTTATTAAACCTATAGAGATACAGATACATGATCGAAATGAAAATTCATAAAAAAATACTTAACCTTATACATGTGATGTGTATTTTGATATTTTCTATTCCATTCTAGTACTGTCTATTCTTTTCTGATTCATTTATTTTTTTTTTAAGATTTATTTATTTATTTATTTATTTATTAGAGAGACTGAGAGATCGAGGGCACACAAGCAGGGGATGGGGGTAGGAGGGGCAGAGAGGCAGAGACTGAGGGAGAAGCAGACTCCCCGCCAAGCAGGGAGCCCACTGTGGGGCTCCATCCCAGGACCCTGGGATCATGACCTGAGCCAAAGGCAGGCGCCCAACCGACTGAGCCACCCAGGTGCCCCTGGTTCATTTATTTTTTTAAAAATGTGGCTCCCTACCAACTAAAGTGATTTCAGCCTCCGCCAATGGAGTGGGCCTTCCCATCTGAAATACACTGACTTTGGGTCCATGTCGTGGTCAGTTGGGGCTCAGGGGACAGCTGTACTCTTTGCTTCTCAGAGTGTGTCATGGGCTCTGGTTAAGCATGTTAGAACCTGTGCCTTTCCCGATTTGGGCAACAGGAAAATGCTGAAGGGTCTGAAGCAGGAGACTGACATGGGCTGATAATGCATTTAGAAATATCTCTCTGGCAGCAGCGGGCAGAATGCGTGGAAGGGAGTAGGAGGGAAGGGTTCAAAAGCGGTGGCAGTAATTCAAGGGAGAGGAAGGGAGCGCTGAAGCCAAGACAGAGGCAATAAAGATGGAGTTCATCAACTCCCAAGTACGATTCCGTGCCACCGACAGAGCTGCTCCGGACCTACCCGTCAGGCAGCTCCCTTCCTGGGCTGCATCCAGGCCTACCTGCCCCAATAACATTCTTGGCACCCTGTGGCAGGATACATTTTTTTTTTTTTTTTAATGTACAATTCGGCAGCTGCTGGATACCTTTGTATCCCTTATGAAAGGAACCAGAATACCCAGGCTTCTGCCTCCAGGCAATTTCTTTATCTCGCAAGGGCTTCCTCCTGGGCATAAGAATTACTGAGTCTCATTAGCGGTGGATTCCCAGACTGGCTTGGAGGAAAGCTTTGTATCCCACCCTTTATGTATACCTGGCTTGTCTCTGCAAACCTCTGCAAACCTCCATTAAAACTTCCAGCCCCCAAGTCAGTATCTAAGCTTCTGTGAAGCTAAACTAGTCGCTATCCCTGAGCGTTGGGCAGCAAGTCTTGAGACTCAGGCAGACCTTGGTTTGAATCCTGGCTGTGCCATTTCCCACCTGTGAGGTCCTGGGTCTGTTAAACTTTTTGACCTCAACTTCTCCATCTGTGAAATGCGGATATATCCCATAATTGTTGCAAAGATTTAAGAAGATAACACATGATCATAGTTAGCACAGAGCAAGTGCTTGAGGACTGGTAGTTAAACATCTGAAGCACTCTTTCCTGGAAATTCAGCGGCAGGGACTCCAAGAAGGTTTGCAGATCTCCAACAACAGGCGGCGAACTCGATCTGGGTGCTTGTAGGTTAGGTGTCCTAGGGTGGTAGCATTGGTTCCATTCTTTGACTAAGAGGACACTTGTTAGGAGGAAGATAAAAAGGAAAAGAAAGATTTCTGATGCCCTGAGGCACATATAGCAGGAATCCAGAGGCCTACATACTGGCAAGGTAGCCTTAAGCCATCAGCATGCACAGATTCGTGTAAACAGTACACATCCCATGATTTGCAAGCGTCTAATTTATTAATCAGCCCAGGTGATGGGAGCTGTCTGCAACATCTCATCTTCCAGTTCCGGCTGCACAGTGCCCGCCAGGTTGTCTTTGATGTGTAATGCTCAGGAGACGTTCATCCCCCCAGGCATGGCTTTTCACCCAAGCACCTTCCAGCCATCAGCAGCATTTCAGAATGGGGTCTGTTTGTGTGGTGGGAGTAACTCTCCTGTTTTCCAAACTGTAGGCGTGTGGTTCAGAGAAGGGTAGCAAGGTGCAGCCGCCCTCCCTGAGCACTCGGGACATCCTCTTTGTGACTCTAGCATGACATCCGGATGTAGATCCCATTTATGGAGGGTGTGGTTTGTGTGAGAAAGAAGGAACTGGATACAAAGGATCTGGGGGGCGCCTGGGTGGCTCAGTCGTTGGGTGTCTGCCTTCGGCTCCGGTCGATCCCAGGGTCCTGGGATCGAGCCCCGCATCAGGCTCCCTGCTCAGCGGGAGGCCTGCTTCTCCCTCTCCCGCTCCCCCTGCTTGTGTTCTCTCTCTCGCTGTTCTCTCACTGTCAAATAAACAAACAAACAAACAAACAAACAAAAAAACAAAGGATCTGGAAGTCTCTGGCATAGCTAAATGGTTTGGGATTGTCTGATTTGGGAAGGAATTGCTCACCGGTACATGAAGTCGACACATACAGAGTCTTTACCTTGTGCAGGAACTGCATGAGCCTCTGATACCAACAAAGCAATATTCATCTGTGCCTTTAGGAGCACTGTAGGTAGCTGGCCAGAGATGGAGGGTATGGAGTCAAATTGCTCCCTCTTAGGAGGAGTGCAGGACAAGACAATTAACATGGAGTGCTAGTATAAAGAAGGATTTCAAGAAGAAGAGCATTTTTTCTTTCCTTTTTTTTAAGTTGAGATCTGGACAGTAGGAATTAGGTATAGGAACATAGAGTTGCATGTGTGTATGTGTGTGTGTGTTTTGAGGTCATGTCCAGAAAGAGACAAACTTGTTCTGGGGTCTGCGGTAATTCACTGTGAATGACAGGCAGAGAAAATGTTAGCATGCAGGCGAGAGAAGTGAGTCGGGGGTTGGGTCATGGAGCTCGATGTATGTTATAGAAAAGACTTTGCACCTTATTTATCCTAAGATGGCGCCTTCCACACTTTTTCATTTCTCAAAATGCTCTCAGTGATTTTATTATAGTTCCTGGAGGCCAGAGAAATCCTAATTCTGTTTATTGAGGAGTTAGGTCTGCACAGCTTAATGAAATATTTATGTCCCCCAAAGTTTAGTGGCCATTTGAAAAATGATGCATGCAAACCTAAAGAAAAAGCAGAATTTGATTTTTGTTCCTAAATAATCACAGTGTCTGCTTCTTAAACGTTGCAGTTGGTTGCTGCCACCCTCATTTCCTATTCCTCATTCATTTTTCTGCAATACTTTGTAGTTCTGCCAAAAACCCACCTTAGCAAAGGTATGCCATATGAAAGGAATTGGATGTGTTTTAATGTTGAAACTGTAAACCACTTCAGGTTAGTAGTTTTTGTGATGCCCAATAAATGTCAAGTATCATTTCTCTCGAACATTTATCATGTCCCCCATGTCCCTGTGAGTTTGCCGTGGTCCTCTGTAGCATCTCAGCACACAAGTTAGGAACCAGGTCCTAAGGACAATGGGGAGCTCTTTAGAGGATTTTGCTCAGATGCAGAGCATGTCACGTTGTCATCTTAGAAAGGTGACTCCTTTATTCTATATTTAAAAATACCTCATGCGTGGTGCCTGGGTGGCTCAGTTGCTTAAGCATCTGCCTTCAGCTCAGGTCATGATCCCAGAGTCCTGGGATCAAGCCCCATGTCCAGCTCCCTGCTCAGTGGGAAGTCAGCTTCTCCTTCTCCCTCTGCCCCTCCCCCCCGTGTGTGCACGCGCTCTCTCTGAAATAAATAAATAAAATATTTAAAAAAAAAAAAGAAGGAAAGGTGATTCCTGCTAAAATGGAGAGAATGGATGGATGGAGAAAAGTTGAGAGAGGGTGCAAAACAGATGGCAGGGAAATAGAAGGCTATGGCAGTGCCCCAGGTAAGAAAGGAGTGTGTCTTGGACTAAAGTAGCATCAATGAGGATTTGAGATCCATGTATTTTTTAATTTTTATTTTGAAATAGGCAAGAAGTGACAAAGATAGTACAGAGAGGTCTCATGTACCTTTCACCCAGTTTCCCCAAATGGTTACATTTCCTATAACTATGACATAATATCAAACCCTAGAGCTTGATATTGGAACAATGCACGTGTACCTTTCTGAGTCATTTTATCGCACGTGTGGATTCCTGTAACTACCACCACCATCAAGACACAGAGCAGTTCCATCATCACAAAATGTCTTGTGCTGTCCTTTTATCATCATGCCTTCCTCCTCTCCCCTACCATCCCTAACCCCTAGCAGTCACTACTTTGTTTCCTGTCTCTATGATTTCATCATTTCAAGAATGTCATATAAATGAAATTATACATTGAGATACTTTAAGGAGATGGAAGACTCAGTATTGGAATTTGAAGGCTGAAAAGCAGGGAAGACTCAAGAAGCAAGGGACATGGCAAGATCATACCTTAAGTGTTGAGTCACTGGATCTAGGTTAAATAGGAAAAAGAAAGGGGGCACATTTTTGACTTGGTCAGTTGTGTGGGCGGTGGTGCTTTTCATCAAAATAGGCGGCCCTGCGAGGCAAGGACACTTCGGGGTTGTGTATGATTGAACATGATGAGTCAGCTCTGCAAGTGTTAAGTTTAAACTACCTGTAACATCCAAATAGAGACTTGGTAAGCAGTTGTATAGATGGTTCTACCCCTTGGATAAAAAAAAAAAGATGGTATTCAGAGCCATCAGGTTACCGATAGTCATTGTAGATGGCCCTTAGGGATGTGTTCACTCAGGGGAGCTTGTTTAGCATGCGCAGAGAAAAGCATTGAGAAGTTGAGGACTGGCCTGTGGTACAGGAGGAAAGCTAGGGACGTCTGGTACCATGGAAGTTCAAATAAATGAATGTTTTAAGGAGGAAGGTGTAAGTAATCGGGCCATGGGTTCTGATGGAGAATATAAAA
The DNA here is from genome assembly GCF_037043125.1 of Eumetopias jubatus. Lineage (NCBI taxonomy): Eukaryota > Metazoa > Chordata > Mammalia > Carnivora > Otariidae > Eumetopias > Eumetopias jubatus. The sequence continues at coordinate 80,010,030 of NW_028274821.1, read as the reverse complement.
TAAGAACTGAAAATAGCCTTTTGTGTTTAAAATCTTGACCTTGGCAAGAGATGTTTAAATGTAATGTTGCGGACAGGAGCCAGATTGCAGTGGGCTGAGAAGTAAGTGAGAAGCAAGGAAGTAGACTTTTTTTTTTTTAAAGAAGCATAACAAGAAAGGGAGCAGAGATGTGAAATAAAGGGAAGAGCTTTTGTTGTTGTTCTTTGGCTTCTAAGGGAGGAGACCATTAAGAAAGGGAGAGGCTGGGGCTGAGGGTCTGAGTGAGGTTATTTGTGATGGAGCAATTCCCGAAGAAGAGGCAGGGAGGGAGGTGAAGCACAGATGGAGGTGAAAGGAGGGGCAGCTTTCAGCTTAAATAGGAAGAAAGAAAGGAAAGAGAGGGTGTGGGTGCAAATCTATTGATTTCACTCAGGATTTGAAAGGACTTCCGATGGCCTCTGTTCTCTTTGTGAAGGAGGATGTGAAACCAATCTGTGAGCGCGCGGAGGCCTCGGGGAGTGTCAAAAAGAGTTTGTGGTGTTTTGAAATCGTTAGTCTGCAAAATGGTAGAAGGATCTGATTAAGGAAATACGAAAGGATCACCAGGAAGCCCCAAGCGCTCTGATAATGTTGCTAACCCTCAATTGATAATGACTAGTCTGGGCACCTGGGCTATTGTTCTCCAAAGATGGTGAATGTAGGTTCAAACAGGGTAGGGGTTTGCCAAGGGGACAAGATGGAAGAACAATTGCCTAAAGGAGTTAAGAGTAACGGCCAAAAGTAAACGTAAGGTGGATCATTGGATCTAAGTTGATCCAGAAAGAAGTGAAGACAGTAGATCGTGGATAGAGGGAAAGGAGATCCTCATGGGCCTGGAGGTCTTGAAGAGGTAGAGAGTAGATGCTGTGATGGATGAGTCCAAGACTGGAATGTTTTCACATGATATAGCAGAGTTAGAGGGGTTTTGGGAAATGACACATTCTAGGAGTAACTAGGAAGAAGGAGGGGCTGGAGGAGGGAGAGGGTGGAGATCATAGGGATGGAGTAGGTCAAGGGGCCTAGAGGCAGAGGGTATTGGCTGCTAGTCACACGGAATGAAAGGAGAAATTGGGGTGAATACACAGTGTGAAAATCAGGTGCTGCTGTGTTCATGGTAGAGGAGAGAACAGCTTGAAGTTCGTTATTGAACACAACAAGGAAGAAAGGAAGGCAAAGGATGGGTAAATAATTCAATCTGTAACAGAAGATATGCATTCGAGGCTTTTTTCTTTCTCCATTAGATCTTTGAATAATGATCTGTCTTCTTTGAGCCCCAATTTTCTTCTCCTTATAAGAGGAAATCTTTATGTCCTAAAATCTTTACGTCCCCCACAGAGCTGTAGAGTGTGATGCTCAAAAGAGAAAGTGCAAGTAAATGTGCTTGGTAAATCTGGCACCTTCATATAGACATGGGTGCTATTGTTCCTGTTTACTGGCACCCGGGGACTGACTTTGGATTCCTTCCACTGCTCTGATGGAAGATAGAGCATTGGTACCTAATAATTGCATTTGAATGGCCTGGTTTCGGAATATCGTCTTAGGATAACAAAATGAACGGCAGCTGTAATATTGGAGACAAACCGTTGGATGTCCTGTCTTTTAGATGTCCAGAATAAATATTCGAGAACGGTTGACCCAGACAAATTGACCGATGAAGGATAACTTGTGCTTGAACATAATGAGTTCAATATTCTTTTGATTTATGAAAAGGCACCAGGGCATCCAGGCCTGGGATGCTTGTCAGCAGAAGGGAAATGTAGATCGTCTTGCACCTACCATAGACACAGAGTCCTCACTCTGTAACAGCTTGAGCTCAGCTTGCATTTACTACATCATCATCATCATCATCATCATCATCATCATTAAGAAGGGGTGGGGCTTCCAAAGGGAGAACCTTCTGGCAGCAGAACCTCCTTACCCTTGATGTTGCAAGTTGAGCTGAAATGAATAGGATAATGGGGGAATCCCCTAACAGAATCCAGTTGGAATTCATTCCAGAGCCAAGAACAGCACTGAAAAATAAAAGCCCACACAGAATGGAACTAATAAACTAGTTTGATGCGATACTGAATGTATTAATATCTACATAGCCTCCTAGCCTTATTAAGCCATTTGATCCTCCTAACCATCCCATGGGACAGCTCCTACCTTTAACCCCATTGTACAGATGAGGAAATGGAGGTTCACCGAAGTATTTTGCCCAAGGTTACACGGTTGGGAGGTTATGTAACTGATTCCAACCCAGGCAGTCTGGTTCCAGACTCTGCTTGTAACCACTGGCTCTGCAGAGTGCTGGGGTGGGGAGGGGTGAAGGGAGAGCGGCCCTGGGAACCAAGGAGCTTGTATCCTGCACCATCCTCGACGCTGAATCATCTTACGACCTGGGAAACTTTCCTTTCTAATCCTTCACAATTCTCATTTCTCCTCCTTATTCCTTTCCTCTTTGCACTTTGCTTCTTCCTGTTCAAATATACCTTCTATAGGTAATGCTTTTAAAGTTCAGAAGACATTTTCCCATATGAGGTAGGTAACACCATCCCATTTTGAAGATGAGGTAGCCAAAGCTTTGGGCAGCTAAATATCTGGGCAGTGTGATCTGTCTGCTAAGTGGTGGAACATTGACTTGTATCCAAGCCTTCTGACTCGTCTTTCAGTGCTCATTGTAACTAGCCCACAGTTGCCTTTTTGTTTGACGAGCCCCTTCTTTTCTCTGGTACTCAGTTTAGGTGTATCCTTCACGCTGATTGCAGTACTTTTTAAGAGAGAATGGAAGAGCTTTGCAAGCGTGCAGTACTTTATCTTATGCTTGCAGAAGGATTCCAGAGGTGGTATTTGGAAAGAAGGAGCAGTGAGGCATATGCGGTTCTTACATGGTATGGTTCCATGGGTCCCTTGGCCTTTCAGAGTTCTGAGAAAATTAACTCTCGTCAAGTGTCATCCCCAGATTCTGGGAACAAAGTATTTCTTCCAAGACTATTTTCTTAAAATTAGCAGATCGATGTGGTGTCATTAAAAACAACCAATTCACCACACCTAAGGGCAGAGATCCTTCTGCCTCCTGTGGATGGAGGATGGTAGAGAGAAGATGCATGGCTGTATATATTATGCCGTTCTATTTCAGTCTACTGTATAATTCTCTTCCTTTTTTTGGATCTTATTCTGTCGCTGAGTTCCACCCACCTACTTCTGGGAGACAAGGCCAGGTGAAAGACATCTTCAGATTTCTCAACATCCTGATGCACTTGTCAGTGGGTGCTGGATTTTCAGTAGTAACTTGGAAGCCTGTCTGTCTGAGAACCAGAGAAGGTAGCCCCTGGCACTGGACCAATAGCTCTTAAAAGCAAGAAGCTTGTGAACTTACATATACAGAGCCTGCACTGGGGATCAGAGAGTTCTTCATGGGCTAGTTCCAGAGAGCGAAATGGTAGGGGCTTACTAGAAAACAGTTTTCCAGGTGAGAAGTTTTTAATGGTCAGTTGCTAGAAGATGGGAGGGGCGGTCACTCTCTTCTCACCCAGGGGCTTCTAATTAGCATAGCCTGACCAAAGAAGAATGTAAGCACAGGTGGGAGATTGGCTTTAGTGACCTTGGATACCCTTGACACCCAAGGTTGCATAATCATGCCTACAAGGGATACTCTCCTGTCATTTATCTGATTGGAGAGAGCACCCTTTTCTAATTCTTCTAAGGAGTCTGTTCTAAGAGTGGAAGCTCTTGAGTGTCTGATGACCAGTTTAGGGGACACTCCTTCTGTGTTTCTGATGTTTTATCTAAGTCTTCTTTATGAGCCTCTCTGCCAGATTATCAGTTGAATGGTGCTTCTCCTTCTGTCCTCTCTGGGTAATCACACTCACTCCTGTGTCTTCCCTTATCACCTACATTCCAGCAACTCCCAAACTTCCATCTCTCCTCCAAACTCCACAATCCTTTGGGCCAACCACCAACTGGATATTTCCCCTGGACTTTTTCTTGAAATCTCAGAATCCTCTATTACCCCTTCTCTTCCAATCTGTTTCTCTTCCTCAAATAAGGGCAGCATCATCGGTCAAAGGTCCAAGCCAGAAGGTTGGACAACAAGTTCAAATAATTCCTCTTCCTTACCCAATAAAAGGTAGTAATAATAACAGTAATAATTTTATAGTAATTGCTAATATTTGAACATTTACCATGTTTCAGACTCTATGTTGACCACAGTACATGGGTTATATTGTTTTATCTTTCCACCAGCCTATGACTGTTGCACCATATTGTAAATGAAGGAAGTAAGTAGCTTGCCCAAGATTACACAGTTAATAGGTGAAGGGTCTAGGATTCTGGACTACAGAATTTGTGTCTTCACTCTCCCTGATTTGCTGCTCACATATCCAATCCATCACCATTCTCTCTCCTGTATATGTCTTCCGATTCATGTACTTTTCCCTATTCCATCTTCCTCTTTCCTATCTTATTTCCCCATCATCTATTTCCTAAGTCATTGGTCGCTAATGATTATGTTTTCTTATCATTTAAAAAAAGTCATACCACCATAGTCATTGACATATTATATATACTAATATTTAATATTTATTATTATACAAGCATAGTCAGACATTTTAAAAGATATGAAGGAATAGATAAAAACAGTTAAAATTTTTTAAAACATTATTTTAGTTCATTGCTTACCATGAATTTATTAGCAATTGTGTATATAAACTCTTATGTCAAAAGTCTTTGGGGTTATTTTAAATCAATTGATAGATATGATTGTTTTGTCATGACTTTTTACTTTGTACTGTGACTTCTGCAGTGCTTAACCCAGGGAAAGGAGAAATACTAGCCCTGCTTTTTTTTTTTTTGCTTATATTATTGGTCTTTGCTTCAACTGGTAGTTTCTTCGCAAGAAACTCTCAAAGCTGTTTGTCCATTTTAGGAGGGTTGGCTTAGTTAAAACTAAAGAAGGAATTCACAAATCCCACTTGATCATGCACATGTAAATTGCAAGAGGTTGCAATTAGCCGAATGAAAACAGAAGGATGAGCCAAGGCAATGCATCCTGCCCACCCATTTTGGTCATATATCTAAGAACTGCCTCCGGCATAGTTACACGTGGACCTGTGGTACCTGGGATGATTCATTTCAAGTTAAATTTTGTGTATGGTGTCAAAGAAGGGTCGGTGTTTGTTTTGTTTTCTCAATGTGAATATCCATTTTTTCCAATTCTATTTGTTGAAAAGACATTCCTTTTTCCATTAAATTGCATTGATATTTTCTTGAATATCAAGTGACTACTTATGTGTGAATACTGTGTTATATTCCTTACACCATTACTACACTCTCTTGATACTGGTTAGAAATCTGATTGGGATTCTGTACATAAGTTTGGAGAGAACTGGCATCTTATCAACATCCAAGTCTTCTGATCCCTGGACATGGCTTTTTGCTTCTATTTATTTAGATATTTGATTGTATTCAGTGATGGTTTGCGGTTGCCACTGTGTAAATGTTGTAACATACTTTATAAGTCATGTAGTGTTTGGAATGTGTTGTTGGGGTCAGGAGCTAATGGCCAAGAAAGAATTCTTGAGATGTCTTTGGTGTAAAAAAAGGTGACTTTATTGTAAAGCACAGGGACGGTCAGGACCCATGGGCAGAAAGACCTGCGGCCCTGGGCTTGTGAGGAATGGCTGACTATGTACTTGGGAGTTGGGTAAAGTAAGGAAAAAGGAAGGTTTCTAAAAGGACTTTCATGTGTTAAAGAAGATCCTCAGGATACTGGAGGCCTTGCTATTGTCAAGCTAAGGTTGTTTTTCCCTCTAGCAAAGCGTTAACATTAAGACAGTTGGGAGTTCCCCGCAGGAATGTTATACTTTGCCTATCTCAAGTATTTGTCAATGGGTTGCAGGTTATAAGTACATTTAATTTTATCTACCTTTCCTTTGGCCTTTGTTTCCCACATCATAAGTATTCATAATTTTGAGTGGTAAATAAAATTCTAATTTTTATTTTATTTTTAAATATTTTCATTGCTAGTATACAGAAATATAATCGAATTTTATATATGTATCCTCCTACCTTGCTATCTTCACCAGTGACTTTTGATAGTTTCTGGTAGACGCCTTAGGATTTTCTAAACACAGGATCACACTATCTGTGAAGAGTTTCACATCTTCCTTTCCAGTCTGTAAGCCTTTTCTTTCTCTTGCCTGACTTTACTGGCAAGAACCTCTGGTAAAACGTTGGATAGAAGTGTGGCAAGTGTAAATCCTTGTTTGTTATTCATTTAGAAAAGAAAGCATTCATTCTTTCACTAAGTGTGATGTTAGTTGTAGGGTTTTTTGTTATTGTTGATGCCTTTGTTTTTATCCTGTTTGAGCTTTATCTGCCTTGTGTAAGTTAATGCTTTTAACCAAATTTGGGGAATTTTTAGCTATTATTTTTTTAGATATTTTTCTTCCCTAGTCTCTCTCTTCTCTCCTTTTGGGACTGATTACCATGTCTTTGACTACTTGTTGTCTCTGAGGTGCAGTTCATTCTCTTCATTCTTTTTTCTCTTTGTTCATTTGGTTGTATAATTTCTTATGATCTATCTTCAAATTTACTGTTTTTTTCCCCTGTCATCTCAGTTATGCTGTTGAGTCTATGTTAGGAACTTTTAAATGTCAGTTGTTATGCTTTTCATCTTTAGAATTTCCCATTTTTTATGTATAGTTTCCACTTATCCGTTGTGTTTGCCTGTTTATTTTTTCCTTATTTCTTTTCATCTTTTAAATGTATATATTTTGTTATATTTTGAACATATTATAATAGCTGCTTTGAAGTCTTTGGTAAATCCAGCATCAGGGTTTATTTGGAGTTAGTTTCTATTATCTGCCCCCCCCCTTTTATGAGCTATATTTTCTCTTTTCTATGCAAATACAGTTAGTTTTGGTTGAAAACCGTACAACATAAATACCATGACTCAGTATCTTTTGATTATGTTGCATTTTTTCTGAATATTTGCAATAGCAAATATGCAGTTAACTTGCCTGGACTTCTTGCCGTAAAATTTTATCTCAGCTATAGTATGCAGGCGGTGATAGTCCTGCTTTGTTTTCATGACTTCCAGTTGCTTCTTTTTCAACTTGGTCCTCTGCAGGTCTTCTCTGTGGCTCCCCAGTTTTGGATTTTGTGGTCAGCCAAACATTTGGGGAGAGATTATACTTCAATTTAGAAAATCTCTCTCTCTCTCTCTCTCTCTCTCTCTCTCTCTGGTTTTCTTGTTTCTAAGGATTCCTGCTGCCCCTTCGATTTTCAGCTGCTCTTCTGAACAATTTCCAGTTGTCTTCTGAAACTTCAAGCCCATAAGGATTCACCTTTCACCACCTGAAGTGCACATTTAGGATATACGCTCAGTTTTTGTTTATTTATTATTTATTTATTTTTAAAGATTTTATTTATTTGTCACAGAGAGAGAGAGCACGCAAGAGAGAGAGAAGGAGGCAGGCAGAGGAAGAAGCAGGCTCCCCGCCGAGGAGCAAGGAGTCCAAAGCAGGACTTGATCCCAGGACCCTGAGATCATGACCTGAGCTGAAGGCAGACACTTAACCGACTGAGCCACCCAGGCGCCCCTATCCACTCAGTTTTTCATAAAAGCAGCGAACAGAGATCTTTCCTTCGGCCTTTCTATAACTAATGGGTAGATTCCTTTCTGTTCTCTGCCTCCTCTTTCACTGGATCCCCTCGGGTCTCTCGTACACTTGTGTACCTTAGCCATCAGCATCCTGTTGGCAGTTTTTAACTCAGGCTTCAGTTTTCACTCCTTTTGCAGTTCTCTGGCTGCAAGACTCCCCCCTTGTAATTTCCTTCTGCTCTTTTATTCCTGACCTCTGCTGTCCACTGCTCTGGGCCTGTGAGGTTGCAGATTTACACCACTGTTTATTGCCCTGGGGCTGGGGAGTGCCTTAGGCCAGGAAGCCGGAGACTTGCTATTCTTGCCTTTTCCAGTGGTAGTTTTTCAAGAATAAATTCTCCTATGGCTTCTGTCTGCTTGCTTCTGGGTATTTTCCCATTATCTTTAAGTAGTTGCTGTTATTGTTATTTTTTTAGATTTATCTGGTTATAATTGTTATCTGTAGGAGGTTTTGCTTGACAATTTCCCTCTGATGCCTTACTTGAGTTGCTGATTTACTTGTTAAGGGATTACTGTGGGTGAATCAACCAGGAGGGGAAACTAGACTGTAAAGCTCAGACCAAGAAAGGGGCTATCAGAATGCCCCAGGCTAGAGATAGTAATGACTTGTACTAGGTGATTGTAATGGTCTGTAAGAAATTATCAAATTTCAGGGGATTTAAGATGAAAGGATTGTAAGAAGCCTTGAGGTTAGTCAGGGATAGAAGACACTAGTCTTCTGTCTTATGTCAATGGGTTATTGGCCAGTACAGGGGTTCTTCTAGGTTTCTGAGCTAATGAGAACTTAGAATGAGGAACTCTTGGGACATGTGGTGCTCTTCAGACATTATCTGTGGTGGTCAGGGCTCTGTATGAGGTTAGGTGCTTAAGGAGGATTCTCAGCCAGATTAATAGAGGTGCTATTCTCTTCTCACTTTCCACATATCAAATGGGTCATCAAACACTAGTTTCTCCTTTCTCCTTTCTACCCTTTCATTTCCATTCCCTAACCCTAATACATGCCATCAGCTTCTCTCAGTACCATAATCGCATTAGTCAATAATTAGGTGCCCCCCTTGCACAGAACAGCCAGACTTCACTGACTTCCTCAAATAAAGATCAGATTATACTTTCCCTCTTCTCTGTCATCTTCAAAGGCTTCCAGGACTTATAGATATAAATAGTTTCATCTTTCCAGTTATTTCCTTACTATTCTGTTTCTTTACAAAGGCAAGGATACACCCAGTTGCTTACCATTCCTTGACCTTCATTCACACGGCCCTGCCTTTGTGCCTTTTCTCATGCTGTTCTTTTGCTCTCTCTCCTTCCTCTCCGTATTCAGATTCCCCAAAATTGGGTTAAATGCTACCTCCTCCTTGGTGCATTCACCTTTTTCCATTTGACTGAAATATTTTTATCAAGCACCTACTATGTGCCAGGCACTGCACTGTATCCTAAGGCTGTGCAGTTGAGCAAGAAGCCTTTTCCAACCCGTTACTGAGAAGATACCACCAACAAACGGTGGGATCCTGTTTAAGATTTACCCCCGTTCTCCCCCAAAGCCTACTATTCCCAGCTTCTGTTTGACCTCTGATACAGAACACATGGTAGGCACTCATTGGTGTTTCTTAATTAAATGAGTGCTAAAAGACAGGTTGTTCTCTGCATTGTGTTTCTGCTACTCTTTTCCATGCCTTCCCATCACAAGGAGCCTATGGATTGATGCAGTCAAGGCTCACATACTAGTCATTCATTTTTTTCTCCAAAGCATTTCCCGTTACATCTTGCATGCATCTGGGCACGAATTTATGTCTGAGGTATGGGAAAGTTATCTACAACAACAACAAAACAGCAAAAAAAAAAAAGTACTGAGTGTTAATCGTTGCCACTTATATTTGGCCTCTAAGAGTCACGCACCAACGACATCATTCACAGTGAATTATTTACAGAAAACTCCTAGGAGGTTGAAGTTATTTGTCCTCCTTACATGAATCTCTTCAGGTGAGGTGAGAAGAAAGAAGGATGGTGGGAAGAAGTCCTTGCATGCAAATAGACCAGACATTTAACAACCACCCACCCATCTGTTCTGGTTCCTGCAATGCAATGTATAAAGCTTGGCCCAAAGACAAGACATGTTTTTGCTTGGCCCATAGTGAGTTTTTAAAAGGAATCATGGGCCTCTGACTTAAAAAAAAAAGAAGATTTAGAGGAAGATTTCAGAGAAAAACTTAGATATCTGTTTGTTCTTGAAAAATTGGTAAGTCTGGTAAACCTTTGCCATCGTTTGCGCAGATCAGTCATGGGATTGGCACTGTGTCTAGGCTATTCCCTTCAGACTCTACCACTGAGACGGTGTAGTAAGTGTGTGCGTACTTGAGCATTACTTCCATGGCCCTGGTAGCCTTTGAGATTTGGATTCTGTAGGTCATTGATGTTGCCTTATTTTATGTCCAGTTCTTTGATCTGATGATATGTCACCAGTCAAATTATCATAACTACTCCACCGCAGAGCTGTGACTGCACCATTTCTACTGATGAGATGTTTGTGGTTCAGTGAAGTTAATGAGCTTGTCCCAGGTAACACAGACAATGGTGAGAAGAGCTAGGATTCCGATCTAGAGCTGTCGACTCCCTGAAGAGTATATGAAATAAAAGTAAAAAATGTGAACCGGCTCTGAGCAGGGGTAATGAGGAAATTTCATCTTGCAATGATATATTAAGGATGTTATTCAAGAACTGTTCCTTGCAACCAAGTCTCTCTTATGATGGAGTACTCTCAAAAGGGAGAACTTAAAGCACCATGTGAATTATTTAAAACTAAAGTGCTCCATACCCTGTAAACTGAGCATTTGGAAAAATCCAAGAGTGGATCCCTAGAGAGGAGAGAGAAATCAATTGAGATCCGCAAGGTGGGTTTTTTCCCTCCTATCTCAAATTTCTCTTTACCTTCAAGGTGAAATCAACCAGACTATTTGGCTATTTTGGGGAAAAAAATGCAGCCAACCACATGTTAGTGTGAGTCAAGTGTTCAAAGAATTTTAAGGCCTGGAAAAGGGTTTAAAGTCTATTTAGCACTTCCTTCCCTTTTTCTCTGGAGTAAACTGAGTTGGGAGTGGTTCGATGACATCACAGTTATGCATGCGCTAATGGCAGATGCAAGGCTAGAACTCCCTGCCCCTTGAATTCCCCTGGTTCTCTTATGTGTGGTCTCTTACAGGTCTGTGTGATCATTCAAAATACCAAACAGCATTCTTTCGGCATTTAAAATCAGAATCTTGGATTGTCAATGATCTTGTCTACCCAGCCACGTCAAAATGTCATATATGCAAAGGCTGTACCCTTCATTCTTCATATTTCCAGTGCATAGTAGGCACACATTAAATTCGTTACTCTTTGCTAAACATGATGATGGTAATGACATTCTTGACGCGCTCAGCTGTGCAGAGGATACATGATTTACGGTGGGAAAAGTTGCTGGTGATTGTGATGTTGGCAATCACATACAGTATTGTGTTAGTTTCAGATGTACAATATAGTGATTCGACATTTCCATACATTTCTTAGTGCTCATGATAATAAGCTCTTAATCCCCTTCACTTATGTCACCCATCCCCCCACTCACCTCCCCTCTGTTCTCTACTATTAAGAGTCTGGTTTTTTCTCTCTTTTCTTTGTTCATTTGTTTTGTTTCTTAAATTCTACATATGAGTGAAATCATATAGTATTTGTGTTTCTCTGACTGACTTATCTCACTTAGCATTATACCCTCTGGTTCCCTCCATGTTGCTGCAAGTAGCAAGATTTCATTCTTTTTTTTGGCTGAGTAATATTCCTATACCCCACATCTTCTTTATTCATTCATGAATGGATGGACACTTGGGCTGCTTCCATATTTTGACTATTGTAAATAATGCTGTAATAAACATAGGGGTGCATGTATGTTTTCCTATTAGTGTTTTTATATTCTTTGGGTAAATATCCAGTACTGGAATTACTGGATCGTATAGTAATTTTATTTTTAATTTTTTGAGGAACATCCCCACTATTTTCCACAGTGGCTGCACCAGTTTGCATTTCCACCAATAGTGAAAGAGGACCCCTTTTTCTCCACATCCTCACCAACACTTGTTGTTTCTTGTCTTTTTTGATACTGGCCATTCTGACAGGTGTGAAGGGGTATCTCATGGTAGTTTTTTTTTTTTAATTTTATTTATTTATTTGAGAGAAGAGAGAGAGAGAGAGAGAGAGAGAGAGAGCATGAGAGGCAGTTGGGTCAGAGGGAGAAGCAGACTCCCTGCCGAGCAGGGAGCCCGATGCGGGACTCGATCCGGGGACTCCAGGATCATGACCTGAGCCGAAGGCAGTTGCTTAACCAACTGAGCCACCCAGGCGCCCTCTCATGGTAGTTTTGATTTGCATTTCCCTGATGACGTGTGATGTTGAGCATCTTCTCATGTGTCTGTTGGCCATCTGCATGTCTTCTTTGGAGAAATGTCTGTTTGTGTCTTCTGGATGGCAGCTATGATGTTTGAAGGTGCAGCTAATTGAAGGATAATAGTTATTACTCTGTTTCCAGGTTGTTCAGCTTTTTTGGTACTAGCTTTTATTTCAGTTTGGTTCTGTTTGAACCAATTTCATTCTTTTTCTTAGTATAAGCCAGATCCCAGGTCTTCTAAAAAAAGAGTGAGTTAGCAGTGTACCACAACTGAAAACCAGGAGAAGGTCCCTGCTGAGGCCTCTGGTGAAGTGTGTTTCTTCCTGAATGATACTAGATCTTACTACTGAGGCACCAGAAATCCAATGGGGACACAAGAAAACATGATAGATGGTCAGGGGATTAGGAAAAGACAGGGAGAGAGAAAGGGAGAGCGAGAATGGATAAATAGAAGAAATAAAAGAAAGAATGGGAGGCATAAAGAGCCTTGGGGCCAAGAGTTCTGAACTTGAAGTTCCCTAAATGGTATTAATCTCTAAGTGCAAAACTTTGGCAATCATATCAGTAATTAGATTAAGCTTTAGGAGGATGCCTCAGAAGTCAGATATAGCTAAATTTAAATGGTGCCTCTAATACTTACTAGCTGTGAGGACCTTGGGTAAATCAGTTAACTGCTCTGACCTTCAGTGATCCCTCCCCCCTCTATAAAATGGGACATTCTTCTTTATTTTTCCCCTGGTGAAGGTCGGAATAAGAGAAGTGCTCAGAGTCCAGAGTCGGATTCCTCAGGGCCTGACACATGCTCTTCCCTTGTTGCCTTGATACCCACTGTCATCCCTGCTCTATTATGAATGTGCAGCTACATTCTGCTCCAGCCCCACAAGAACCAAGGTGGTCTTTCCCACTGGTTTGTTCCATGTCCTGATTTCAGTGATTCGCTAGAACTTTTTTTTTTTTTTTTTTTGCCATGCCTGCAAGAACTTAATTAGTATGCGAAGGAGTGGCCAGTCCCCTGCAGCAGGAGCCCAGAGTGGAGCAGAAAGCCTTGGGAGCCCTGTGATGCATTTCTCAATGGCAGGCAAAATGAACCCGGGACAAGCTAAGCTTTGCTTGTTTCAAAAACTCTGTCATAAATTAACGTAAAGATGCTCTTTATCCTCACCAGCCAGAGGACGGGTGCATTTCAGTGGGCAATTAATCTTGGCTGATCTATATTAAATATTTATCTGCTGAAATGAGCCCCTTATTGTAGTAGTATTTTTCATTATAGGGCTTTATCATTTCCAAAGAGATTTCCATGTGAGGGCTCCCTTGTACGTATTAAACCCAAATTTCCAGTGGAATGAAACTTCTTTTTTGGTGGTGACCTTTTCTCTCTGTAACCAGCTACTGATAATGTTGGAATTTACAGGGCGATAAACACTTTTATCAAAAAGGAGGGAGTGGAGCAATCCAGTATTTGCTTTCCTAGTGAAAACCCCGGGGATGTGGAAATTGGTGCCCGTTTTCAGCAGCATGTGGCGAGGGGGCAAGCCTCCTTGTTTGAGATCGGCTCCTGGAAAAGGCCTGAGGAAGGGAAGAGGAAAAGAGTTGCTCTAGTCATAGGCACTATAATTCCTCCCACTGAATCGGGTCTTTTACATTCATTTCCATGCTCTCACTTGATTCTCACAGCCAACCCAAGGAAAAGGTCTGACTGACTGCCTCCATTTTAGAAAAGAGACTCCTCCGGAGGTTAAATGTGTCTGTCAGACACAGAGATGGGGCGGAACTGGGTCTGGAACTCTGGTCTGAGGACGACCGAGTTCAGGGCTCTTGCCTGGGCCACACTGCCTCCCACAGGGCAAAGAGAAAAATACAGCATCCCCGACTACGGGCTCTGAACTGGGAATTGATATTCAAGTCACTGGGTAGAGTGAACTTGTTAAACCTGAGGGTCAGCCTAGGTCTGATCCAGGCCTCTAGTAAGGGCATTTCCAAGGGCAAAACGAAAAGTAAAAGAAGAGTGGTGCGAAATGAGCGAGAAGCAGCAGCAAGAAAAGGGAGGGAAGGAGAGAAAAGAAAGAGATTTGGTGGCAGGCTTCTCCCTCATTCCTGTGCGTTCCCATCAGCTTGGCATCTTATGGAAAATGCAGATTTGGATTCAGCAGGTCCTGAGTGGGACCTGGGAGTCTGGACCTGGATTTCTACCTCCTCCCAGGTGACACAGTTGCTGCTGGTCCAAAGCCTACAATTTAAGCAGCAAGGTGGTTAGGAACAGGCCAAGGAGGAAGCGGGAGGTACGAGAGCACAGGTGTCCATGCATCCCTGGGCCTGCAGATCTGAGCCTGGGAAAGGGTTGTTTCATTTTGCCTCCACCACCCCCCCGCTTTTTTTTTTTATTTTTAGGGCTCAGCTTGTGTCCCATGAAAGTAGCAAGCCCTTTTGAGATCTTTTGGTTCAGTGATTCTGGAACTTTGGCACACATTATAATCACCGGGAGGATTGCTGAACGGGCCGCACTCACAGAGCTGGTGGCAGCCGGTCCAGGGCCGGGCCAGAGCTTAGTGCACTTCTATCAAGTTCCTGGTGGTACTGATATCGCGGCAGCTGCCGGTCCGTCCAAGGACTTTAATGACCACTGTTTTGTTTCAACCCCATTCATTTTAGCCATCAGAGGAGACCCAGAGAGGGAAAAAGGGGGTCAGGGACAGTGACAGGACCAGCGAGGCGCAGACAGAGGCCTCAAACTCTGGCCAGCTAGCCCAGGCCTCTCTCTGGAGACGTCTCCGTGGCTCTGTGTCGTGGGTCAGAGCCCAGCACCGATTTCTGTTGTGCGGAAGGGTTCAGAGGAATCCAAGAAGCGGCGGTCAGTGAGGATGGTGATTTGCTCAGTTGTGATGAATACAACGTCGAAGAGAAGAGGGCCCGCCCTGCTCTTGGGGGCAGAGAGCTTTTGTGTCTGTGGTACGCACGGAAACACGCATTTGTGAGAGGTGATCTATCACTTTCCTCTCCCCTGTCCCCCGCCATTACTCTCCCCTTGGTTTCACTCACCAGGAAAAATGTTATTTCGGGACAAAATTAAACTTGGGGTTTTTGAAAAGAAAAGAACAACAGTTGTGTTCCTCCCCCTTCAAAAACCCTTCGTCTGTCTTCTAAAGGCTGTAGCTCCTGGTGTTGATGCATATTGCAGCTGTTCAAGGCTTTTCTGTCCCCAGGAGCGGAGATGGCCTTACTCCTCATTGCTTCCTCTCTCTGGTGCCTGTCTTTTTTGTTCCTCAATTTTTCTTTCTCCTCCCCGTTGCTCCTTTATATTCTTCCTTCCCTCCCTCTCTCCTCCCTCTCTTCCGTTCCTCTTTTCCTGGAATCACTGGATGTCTGAGCCAAAAGGAGACCCCCAGTCACCAAGTCCAACCACCTAGAATCCCAGGTAGGAAACCAGGGTCTAGAAAGCCTCATGCTTGAATTGTGGGGTTTTTGGAGAAGAGACATGGCCAGGATCTCAGCGCTGCGCAGTGGCATGGCCAGGGCCGGACCCAAGTGTCTTGGCTCCTTCCCACCGCGGCCCTTCTGTCACGGCTCCACCTCAACACCATTCTCAAGTTTAACACCACCCTCAACGGTGGCAACTCTTCTACTCAGAGTCATTCTCAGTCAAGGGATGGACGGCCTGGGGGTGGGGGAGACAGGGTGGCAAAGGCCTTGGCAAAACTGTTCCAACCCTTAGAATATGTGGATAAGGCAACATTGTCAGATCTTAACTGATGGAAGCATAAATCTATAGTTTTGAAAATCCAAGATACCCTAGGACTCTGTCACTTCACGGTTAGGAGGTATTCACAATGTGTACAGAGGTGCACTTAACAATGATATTTAGTGTAGCCTTGTTCCGACTGGCCAAAAAAGACTTAAAAGTGGAAACGGCCTGAATATCTAGCCATAAGGGTTGTTCAAATAAATTATGGTACATCCTTATAACACTGCAAAACCACTAAAAAGAATGGAGACAATCTCTGTGTGCTGACCTCAGAAAAGAAAAAACAACATGATATATAGTCAAGTGAAAAATAAAGTTGCACATACACACATGACCTGATTTTGTTATTAAAAAAAAAAGTTTGTGTCTATAGGTGTAGATCCTAGATTTACATAAACATCGGTAAAAGAAATAAAAGGACAGAGATATATAGTAAAAGAGTAGATTTTCAGTATTTTTCAAAACAGAACTACTCTCTTCCGGTTCGTATTCCCTGGCAAATTCTGATTTATCCCCACTTGCCCATAGAAAATTCTATCCTGCCTTAATCTCTATTCTGCTCTCTTGCTCTCTCGCGAACGCACTCACTCTCTGTCTCTCTGTCCCTTCTTTCCTGCTTCCTTCTCTCCCTTTCTTCTCATACACACTGTGTAAGTGATTTTTGAATGCTTACATCGACGCTGAAAGACCCACAGAGGAAGAACGCTAGTTCCTGGTAGATCTTCCACAAAGGCAGGCTGATTGATTGCAGATTGCAACCAGCTCCAACTTTCTGTCCCAAATGACAAATGAAGAGCTCTTAAAAACAGAATAAAATATCCCATATGAGGAGAAGTATCTCTGCCAGGCCAGGCATGAAAGGCAGTGAGCAATGAGAACTGTACGTAATTCCTGACCTATCCGTAGCCTGTCTCATTTCTACACTCTTGGAACCGGTGCAGAGCCGTGCTGGCTGGGCTCCTCAGCTTGGCCCCTGAGGTCCCTCCACCGTCCGTCCCCAAACCATAGTTGCGTCCATCACCTTCCTTTCCTGTCCCTGCACGCTGGGGACTCTGAGAATGTCCTTACGGCCTAGACACATGGTATGGCTTTACTCACTGGTATCCTCCATTTGCTAAAATCCTAGGCAGCCTTTGAGGCCTGGCTGCATGCTTCCTCTTCTGGAGGTCTCCTTTCACACACTCCTGCTCTTGCAGAATCAGGTGAATCTCACTTGCTCTATTGTTGGAGCAGTTATTGGATATTGCTTTGTGCTACTCTTAGTTGGGGCCGGTTCTTGGCACCAGCTTGCCCTTAAGGACGGGAAGGGTGTTGTTTTTCTTTGTGTGTGGAGTGCCTTATACATAGTAGATGCTCAGTGAGTGAGATAAAGGATGAACGAGGGGAAAATGACTATACATTGCACTGAGGTGTGAGATTCCTGGCTCAGGCCCACTAAGTAGTGACTATGAAATCCCAATCGGGCTTAACTCAACAGCATTAAAATTACTAGACATTTTAGTCATGCTTTCACTACCTAAAGCTATGACATCCTTTCTCTTCTTCTATGTCACCATACATCCATAGCTCTAGTATTAATTTTCCATACACTTGCCAGGGTCCCAAAAAGTCTCTCCTGAGATCATCTACCATTTTCCTTATGTTGGACATTTTATTTTATTGCCATCTTTTCAAAATTATAACCAAGGCTGTTAGGATCCTCTTTGTGCACATAGCATTTTTCTTCTCCTGAATTATTTCCTTAGGATGGATTCCCAGGAGGAGGAGGATTAGGGCAAAGCATATGAACACTCTTATAAGCCTCATTAATTTTGACCCCAGTAATTCAGAATTTGTGCTGATTTGGGCAGGTAGTGAGCTTTCCTTTACTCTCATCTCAAAAGGAAAATTGCTAAGTAATAAACTGATGTAAACAGTTTCCAAGGTGCTCTTGACAACATTTCAGGCAAACATTTTAAGCATTTTTTGCACGCGTCTTTGGCTTGCATATGGAACTGATAGGTTTCTTATAACTTATTCTCACCAGTTCATTAGCACAAGCTTTCAATGACCAACACTTGTTTCCAGCTTTTTCTACACAACTGGTATGAATGAGACATCAGCTACCCGGGAAGAGTGTCCCACTGGTTCCATTTGCTACATATATGGAGCACATTTTGCTTGCTGGCTGCTATTTTAGATGCTGAGGACACTGGTGACTAAGACGCAGTCCCTTGTCTCTGGGCGCTCAGGTCTGGTAAGGGAGACTGATGGCGCAGTGGGTCAGGGACATGGTAGATGCATGGACAGGGCATGCTGACAGCCTCTCAGGGGGGCCCCTCCCACAGCCAGAGGCCAGGGCAGAAGTCTCCTGGTTAATCAGATAGCTGAGCTCAGTTGCAAAGGAATGGAATCTGCCATCCAAAGACTTTATATTTTTAAATTTTTTTTAAAGATTTTATTTATTTATTTGACAGAGACACAGCAAGAGAGGGAACACAAGCAGGGGGAGTAGGAGAGGGAGAAGCAGGCTCTCCACTGGTCAAGGAGCTCAATGCAGGACTCAATCCCAGGACCCTGGGATCATGACCTGAGCCAAAGGCAAACACTTAACCAACTGAGCCAACCAAGCATCCCCCAACCAAAGACTTTAAATGGGGACACATGTTTCCATTACTATATGCACTAGATATGTCTGTTTGTTTCCAACTATTAAATGAGTCAGGCTTTTCACAAATCCGACTGAATCTTCCCCCAACTACCTGTGTTTGCTTTGCTTTGTTTCTCTTCTGGGCAAAGAACACAGGGAGTACTTAAGGAGATGAGTGTTCTAGGCTTGGCTCTGTTGTTGATTTGCTCTGAGCCCTAGTAAGTCAGTGTATCTCTCTGAGCCTCAGTGTTCTCATCAATAAAATGGGAATCTTTAGTTGAGTTATTGGGAGAATAAAAAAGTCAGTTGACAGAAAAGTGCTTTAAATTAAAACCAAAAAAGAAAAAAAGATGGGAAGTAAATGAATTTGTTTTATTTCAGTTCATACGGGGTCTTCCTTAGCTCTTCAGCAGTGCCTTATCTCTCCCTTCCTTTGAAGCTCCCCATTGGAGCAGAGTCACAAATATAATCTATGGAATGTGAAAATGGTTTTCTAATAAGCTCTCTATGAGGCCAGGAAAAAAAAGAAAATGCCAAACAAAATCAGCAAACAATCAGTCAGGGAAGCAGTGCTGCCTCTCTAACTGTGTGGGGAATGGTTCACTGCTCAGGAAGATTAGGCTCTAAATACAGACAGTCGCCCTCGGTGCCGTGGGGCTTTGGGAGGGATGCAGGGAGGCGGAGGGCCGTCCGTGGAGGACCAGAGTGGGACTCAGGGGAGTCAGGAGTCCTGCAAGGGGCATGAGGTGGCATCCAGTACCAACCCAGAATTGTAGATCCAGAAGAAGTTCCTGGAGAAGGAGAGGAGCAGGGAGCAAGATCCGGCCACCGGCCCCAAGCACTGGGGTGGGGAGCGGTGGACAAAGGACACAGGGCTGTAGCTTCACTCATTACAGATGAGCATCAGTCCCGAGGAGATGGTGAGTTGCTAGCTGCTGGAAAGTTCTTCCCGCCCTCCCTTTACTGAGATAAAATTAGCAACTAAAAACTGGATATATGTAAAGTATACAACATGATGTTTTGATATACATATACGTTAGGAAATGATTGCACAATCAAGCTAATCCACATATCTGTCAGCTCACATAATTATCATTTCCGGGGGGGAGAACAATTAATATTTACTCTTTTAGCAAATTTCAAGTATACAACACCTCGTTGGTGACTAGAGTCACTGGGCTGTACATTAGGTTTACAGAAGTTATTCATCCCGAGTAAGTGAAACTTTAGGCCCTTTGGCCAACATTTTCCCATTTCCCCCACAGCCAGCCCCTGACAACCACCCTTGAAGTTCTTTAAGCAGGGGTTGGTGACCTCCTCTTCAAATATGTCAAACAAGGGAACTGGGAGTTACGTGAGGAGTGGGAGGTGGGGTGGGCCGTCCTTACAATGATCTCCAAGACCTTTGTCATAGATGCTATATCTTTACTGCCTTGAGAGATTCCCGGTGTGCGTACATTTCTGGAACCTTCATCCATTTCTGACAAGTGATAGTCTTTAGGTCCTAGCTCAAGATGCAAGGCACCAAATTCTAAGCATCACTCATCGTTGACCTGCATTAATCTGTACCACTCAGTTAAGACCTTTTAAATGGCTGTGGGCTTTCTCTCTGGTTCTGTCATGGTAGGCTCTGTTCTTGGAATCCCGAGGCATGCTGATAGATATATTTAACCACTGTTCCCAGGGTTGAACGGCCCTTAACAGTGCATACGCCCCTCCCCCTACGGTGCTCTCTGATTATTCATATTTGCTGATTTCCGTGGTGGAAATACTCCCACCATCAGGCTACTGACTTGACGTCACTAGACACGAAGGGAGGAAGGCAGCCATGCAATCAGCTCTCACGCGCCAGTAAGAGCTGACGTCTGCCGACCGGTGCCCAGAACTGCATTTTCCGCTTCCCCGATGGAGGTGTCATTGAACTTAGTCCTTTGCAGAAGTCACTGTACTGGGAGAAGGAGCAAAGGAGGAAAGGATATGAGAAGAAAAAAAAAAAATAAAGACAGGAAACAATGCCTGTGTCCTTCAGCAGGTGAATGGGTAAACCAACTGTGGTGCATCCAGATAATCGTAAAGGAAATAAGAAGGGGGAAATGTATGTTTGGAGAGCAATGGGCCATGTCTATATCGTTTAAAATGGGCATATCCTCTGATTCAGCAATGCCCTCTCTTAGTATCCTTCATAGAGAAAACATGCACCTGTGGACTGGGAGGTATGGCCCAGGGTGTTTGTTGCCAGATGATTGTAAAAGAATGTTGAAAATACTGAATCGACCTAGATATCCACCAGTAGGTGAATGCGTAAATGCATTGTGGTTTATTGATAGTGTAGAACACTCTGTAATTAAAAAGAATAAAGCGCAACCATTTCGTTGATGTAAACAATTCTATAGGGGGTTCTGTTGGGACAAAAAAGCGGGTTACAGAACATTCCACATAGCAGTGTTCCCCACATGTATTAAACACACACACATGCGCCCACACAAAGCGATGTATTTTTTAAGAGTATATTTATACACACGTAAATGTAAAAAGAAAAACCAGGAAGCTTTTAGCATGATAATGGCGATTATTTATAATTAAAACTTTTTTAAAACAAAGAAACTGCATTCACGTATTGCTCGGCTTATTAAACGTAAATGAACTGTCATTAGGAAAATACTAGGATGGAAACTTATGGACCTTGTTTGGGATGTATTTAGGAGAGTACCCAATTAAGATCACTGTTCTAGATATTTCAGGAAAATGAGTCCTCCAGTAAGGATGTTTTGTCTGGCTGCCATTAGGGGAAAGCATGAAAGAGAAGGAAAGGAGTAGTCAGTGAGGAAGACAAGGTAACCTACAAGGAAGTGAAGGAGACAAACATAAAGAAACCGTGAAAGGAAACAGACACTGGAGGAGGGAGGAAGTTGGGGGGCGGAAGTCCGTGATCTCTCTGTCCCCATCTGGTAGAGAGTGCTCCATCAGTAAGAGGTGCCCAGAGACCCACAACTCTTGTGTTAGGATTAATGGCTCCAGCCAACTCTAGGGAAATACCACAGCAGGTGTGACTGGGGACTTGGTCCTCATGAGGATGTAGAAGATCTCATGGTGTGGACTGGCCTGGTCCCAGGCACCCAGCATGCTGCATTGGACCCACCCAACACCGTGTCCATTTCAGGATTAGTCTCGGGGGGTCCATCATATTAAGACTGTGCATGGAACTCATCCCCCCCTCACTTCTTAGCACCTTAGACTCATTTAAATTCATCAGAATAGAGTGCCTACATGGTCCTACTGGGCTTAGCACGTGATTGACGAGCATCTACTGTGTTTGGCGCACTATGATGAACAGGGACAGAGAGAAATGGAATGGGGTTTGAACCCTACAGGTGCCAGCTCACAGTCTGGTGGGAGTCAGGACTATGCATACGACCCAAGGAGGGACAGAGTTGCAAGGGCCAGAGAGATGCCTTGGTGCAAACAAACTGCAGTGCTTCCTTGCTGGTTGGAAGGGGTCCTGTTCATTTGAAGTTGGACTTTTATAAGCCCAAAATATTTATTAAAAGAGAAAAAGAATTTTCTTTTCAGCTATGTGTTATGAACTCCAACTATCTGTTATCAGAGATCAAGTACTGAAACAGTTCATGGTCTGGAGTCAGACAGATCTGCGTTCAAATCCCAGCTCCGGTTTTACTGATGAGTGACCTTGGGCAAGTCACTTTCCTGTCTCTGCCTCCATTCTCTTGTATACAAATGGAGATAGGATTTAACCCAGGGGTTGTCGTAAACAGTAAATAGTGTAATTATGTAACTTAGCACAGTATATGTTTGTGTTTATATACGCCACATATATGTTTGTATATATGTATGCTACTTAATGTATATTTTATATTTACACGTGTACACAGGTTTATCACCATGTACAGTATATACACACACACACGTATGTAGTGTGCATGTGTGTGTATTCATATGTAATTTAGAAGATCTTCCAAAGTAATTGCCAAATTTATTCTCTGTGACTTGGGGCCGCCTCTTGATGCCTGGTGATTCTGACAAGATCACATACCTCTCTGAGCCCCAGTTTCCTAGCTCATAGCATGGGGATGCAGTAGGTTCTGTGCCCATTTTCTCTTTTGGGCCCTGGGGCTGACCTGGGAGGTAGTCAGGGTTGGGACCACCCCTCCCATTCCACAGAGGACATACTGGTGGGACTTTGTCAGGGTTGCCCAGGAAAAGAATGCGAGCTCCTTCAGCTCCGCACATGGTGTCTCCCAGATCAGGACCAGCTGAGGTGCAATCCACTGAAACGCATCCAGACCCACCCAGCTCTATCCACGGGCTCACAAAAGTTCTCTGTCATCTCTACCAAATCCATCTCTTAGTCACCGTGGTGGAACCACTTAACTCTGTTTGCTCCTCATTTTGTTTTTCCTCCTAGAGTTTGCTTCTCCCTCCTGGGCCTTCACATCCTGGTGCCCTGCTTTCCAGGGCTGGGTCACTAAAGGTCAGAAGAGGAAAGCTGGCTTCTCCCTCTGCCCTCATTCCCTGCGATGGGCTCTCTATCTCCCTGAGTTGGGAAACGCCTGCCTCTTAGAGAACACAGCCGGCAGATGGGAGGAGTGGAAAGGGCAGAGGTTTCCTTGGCTGGGCAATCTGGGACATGACTCAGGATAAGCCGAATGTGATTGACTCAGGAGGATAAGGTTGCTGATTCCATTCACTCCCCACTTTTAGCCTCCTGCTCCAGTCTGCTATAGGCCTGGGTGTCCAATATTAACCCATTTGAGTTTGCATTTTGATAGTCAGTTTCCACTCTGTGTCAGGCCCTGAGAGTACGGAGGTGGAGGTGACTGTCCTTGGGAAGCTCTTCATCCACTAGGAACATAAGCAGCGGACGAATAGTCTGAAAGAGTTGGAAAGAGATTTGACCCGGCCGGGTGACCTTGGACAAGTAACATAACCTCTAGGAGCCTGATATTTTTGCATCTTCATCTTGGCCGTTTGGCCAGAACAGTTGAATGAGGTAATATTTAAAGCACATGGTTAGGTGGTCAATAATTAGTATCTAGTAATGAGTACTAAGGAGATCATCATTAAAACGGATTCAGGTTGGAGAGGCAGCACGGATATCGGAGATCTGAACATATTCCTGGAGGAAGTCGCTCCTCGAGGGCCTTGCACGATGAACTGGTACGCCAATCCTGCATGCCTTTTTACCCCATCCCTTCCCTCTCTCCATGGTTTCAGTCCAGCCTCCAGGTCTTGCTTACAAGGCTCCCCACCCCTGGAATCGCTTTGTCCCCCTTCTATGCTCACTCAAATCCTCACCATCCCCCCAAACCAGCAAAATCCTGCCCTTCCATTTGCCATCTGAGTTTCTGTGGCCTCATTTTGCATTCAGATTAAGAATCACCCAGGTTCATATTCATATGCTCTCTACCTGTTTCACAGAATCCTAGTATGTGTTGACAAAGAATGCTGTCATGGAGTGACGGGGACATATTATTCAAACCTTTGATTTTATAGATGGGGAAACTGAGTCCCAGAGAGGAGAAACAGCATGCCCACGTTGACAGCACGCTCGGATGATAGAGCCAGACTTGGGATCTTGGATTCATTCTCTTTTCCAGGGTTTTCTAAGTTTTGTATCCCCTTAACGTAGATTATAAATTTCTGGAGGGTCTGACTTGTTAAATTTCTACCCAGCAGGCAGTGGATGCTGACAGTTGCTAGGATCCTGCTCAGGCCCCGAAGGCCCTGCTGCTGGTATGATTCTAGCTCTCGCTTTCCTCCCTGGCCTACGTTCTCTGACCTAACGCTCCCTCTAAGGACAGAGGGCCTACACAACAAGATTTAGCTCAGATCATTTCTGTTTTTACTATCAATACAGACCACCCTGAGTTACTGAATGAGGAGCGGGAGCAGAACACGTGGGTGGAGAAGGGTCTGCTTCTGCGATGTGACCCCGGGGGCCAGCTTGGCCACTAGGGAAGATGGTCCTTCACGTTTGTTGCCAGAGCAGGGACTGGTGTGGGGAAAAAATGCCTGGAAGTAAGTTCAACACCCACAGAGCCTGTGTCCCCTTGGGGCTGTTCCATGACCGACGTGGTGCCTAGGTAGCTGGCTTTCCTTCTTCTTGGAGCTGGCCTGTTGGGACTTGCAGTGGTGTCCTGAGGCATCCTCCACCACCCTCAGGGGGTGATGGTTTTATCCGCTCTCATGAATTCAGCATAGGTCATTCACACACTCTTTTCAACATGGATGTCCCAGATCAGCCGCCTCAACAAGATGTCACTTGAAAGTGCACTATATATAGTTATCTTTTAAAAATAACTCCCCCCCCAACTTTTTATTTTGGAAAAAATATATTTTTGAAGCATTTTTTTAAAGTAAAAAAATTAGAAAAGTTTTAAAAATGAAAGAAAAGGAAAATCAACAACGATGTCTTCTCTACCTAGATCTGAAAATCATTAATGTTCTGCTACATCTGTGTCCTCTCTCTCTCCCGGTAAATGGAGTCTTCCGTAGCTTTAGGAGACTTTGTGCCACCAACTGGGACAAACAAAATCCTTCTGCTAGTATCTCTTTGCTGGGGAATCTGCAGCCAGAGAAAGCTTTCTCTAAATTGATTATCTCGTGTGATTCTCCTGTTTGCGACTTTCATTGCCTTTTCATTATCCCCAAGGTGAAAGCGAAACATACACGTTTTCAACTCCCTTTGTGATCTGCCTGGTGCCCATCTTTCTAAAATCATCTTGTACCATATCCACCCAGTCCCCCACCCTACACCTACCTGATTGCCTCAAAACTTTTCTTAATACCTCAGATACATCATGTTCTCTCTCACCTTTGGGCTACTCCCTCTTCCTGAAATACTCCTCTTCCTCCTGTGCTGTGGCTAAATGTTTCTTCAGGTATCCGTTGACATCTCACTTCCTCCAGGAAGCCTTCAGGAAAACCCCTAGATTAGGTCAGATGCCAAAGCTATGTAAATCCCATTACCCACTGTACTTCCCCCACCAAAGACCTTATCATACTGTAATGTAGTTTAATATAACAATTTGTTTCTTATGCTTACTCTGTCTTCCTGATAGACTGTAACTCCTGCAGGGCAGGAGTCTTGTCCATTTCTCCCAGCCATATCGACACCAGTTTCTGGCTCAGTTCTTAGGGAATAGACATATATTGGTTGGTTGAATAAATCTTCACTCAGATCACTTTTGAAAGTGAGTAGATGGGCACCTGGGTGGCTCAGTCAGTTGAGCGTCCAACTCTTGGTTTCAGCTCAGGTCATGATCTCAGGGTCGTGAGAGCCCCGTGACAGGCTCCAGGCTGGGTGGGGAGTCTGCTTAAGATTCTCTCTCTCTCTCTCTCTCTCTCTCCCTCTGCACCCCCTCTTCGCTCACACCAGAGTGCACTTGCACACCTGCTCTCTCTCTCTCTCTCTCAAATAAATCTTAAAAAAAGAAAGTGAGTAGAAGGGTATCAATAATATTGATCTGCCACCCAGATCTCTCTCCCCAAATCCAGATTTGTATATCCGCTTGCACACCGGACATCTCCCAGAGATGTCGGGTAGACATGTCCATATATCCTGTCCAGACCTGAACTTCGGACCACCCCTCCCGGTCACCAGCCACATCCCTCCCCATCTCAGTTAATGCAAGATCTACGTTTCCAATTGCTCAAGCCAAAACCCTTGGTCTTCTTGATTCCCTTTGTTCTCTCTCACTCCTCATCTGATCCACTAGGAAATCCTGCTTTTGCTACTTTGAAAATACAAATCCGGAATCGGACCCTGTCTTCTCTCCTCTCCTGTTACTCCCTCCTCTCTCTCCTGGATTATGCAGAAGCTTCCCGCACAGTCCTGCTGCTTTTATTGTTCGACTTCTATTTTCAGTGTGGAGTGAGCTTTGTAAAACCTAAGTTAGTTCATGTCACTTGTGGAGCCCAGTGCCCTGCCATAGCTCCCATTCATTTCATACTGAACCAATGTCGTCCCTGTGGTCAAGAAGGTCTTACGTGGTCAGAAGCCTGTTTTCTGTCTGACATTACCTCCTACTACTCCCTGCTTCTCCCTCGCTGCTCTGTTGTCACCAGCTCTCCCAGTGTCCCTGCAGCTTGGAAAGCTCTTCTGCCTGGTGGCGACAGACCAGAGCTCGCTCTCCATCTGCTTCTGGTCTTTCCTCAGCGACACCTACACTGATTGTCCTGTTTGAGATTGCACC
Source organism: Eumetopias jubatus (assembly GCF_037043125.1). NCBI lineage: Eukaryota > Metazoa > Chordata > Mammalia > Carnivora > Otariidae > Eumetopias > Eumetopias jubatus. Next base: position 79,983,369 of record NW_028274821.1, on the reverse strand, counting down.
CGCTTCTGCCAGCACTCCATTCCCCCTTCCCCTGCCCCACCTCTCCTTGTTTCCATGGTATTTATCACTTCTTATTTTCCTTGCTTAAAACATTTGTTTTAAGGTCTCCTGCTAGAAAAGAAGTTTCGTAAGGGAGGGAAGGATCTATGGATGATTCGTGCACAGATATATCTCAAATGCTTAGACTAGTGTCTGGTGCTTACTAAATATTTGCTGCATGTATGCATGAATGAATTAATGACACATTGAATGAATGCATGCATGGAGGAATGCTGTGACAAAGTGGAGAGGGCAGAGTTCAAGTTCACGTGTACCCGGAGTCTCCTGGTTCTGGCCTGGCTCTTGTTGGTTCTGTGGCCTCGTACAAGTCATTTCACCCATGGAGCTTTAGTTCCACATTTAAAAAATGGAGTAAATAAAACTTCTCTACACATAGGGCAGCTTTGAAGATTAAACTCAAGTATTTCAAATGTGCTTTGCAAACTGGAAGGCACTGTATAAATGTTAGTTTAAAAGGAGGAGGGAGGAAAAGGGGAAGGAAAAAAAAGAATAGAAATCACAAAGTAAGAGTGACCAGCAGGGAATGGCATGAGCAAACTCCCACAATCCCAATGCAAGCACTGGAGGGGGTAAGACACCAGTAAAAATGAAGTGGAAGACACTCAGGCTAAAAATGCTTCATGCCCTAGAGGAAGGGGAGGGTGAATCATCCCAGGAGCGTTTACCAGGAATCTAGAAATTGCAAGTCACTACATCCAGTGTTGAGCCGGTATTGATGATTTCACAGTGTCTGATGGGGACAAAGCCCACCTATGAAAGAAATTGTCATCCAGAGTCATCTCAAGACCTCTCAGGTACAGGTGCCTGCTTGGGAAGGAGAGGGATGATAAGATAATAGCCCTTATGGGCAGGTCTATGTGGCCGGCCCTTTGCATATATTTTCTCTAAAAGGCAACCCATGGAGGAGGGACCTTTATTGTGTAGGAAGCAGGCCCAGAGATGTTACCTGACTGGTGCAAAGCCACATGGCTGATTAGAAGCATAGTCAAGACTTGAACCCCATTCTGACTTGATTTCCAGGCCTGTCCTCTTTCTTGCTAACTTCTGGTGACCCTCAGATTTTGCTTTAAGATGGAGGCATTAGGGAAGTCTCCGTAGGTGAAAGAGGATTTTCTTTTGATCTTAATGGATGGGATTTGGACAGGTGACTTCTGTGATGTCCTCAATGAATATTTGTGGGCACAGGTCATAGGCTCCTGCTGGGAGCCATCCAGTGAATACAGTGATGTCCTTGTTCTGGAGTTTATGGGGTGGTAGGGAAATGGGCTGAGGCCCGCCGAGTACCGTGGGGAGAAAGATAATCAAGTGTAAACAAATAGCTGAGATACTTGCAGATGGTGTCCCGATTGCCATAAGTAAATGAAAATCGGGTAATGGGATGGGGGCTAGTCTAGTTTGGTGGCCAGGGATTGCTGCCTGAGCTTCAGAGGATGAGGGGGCCTCACAGCAGTGATACGAGGGAAGGGCGCCCCCCGCTTCAGAGGATGAGGGGGCCTCACAGCAGTGATACGAGGGAAGGGCGCCCCCCGCAGGCCACAAAGGCAGGGACCGCCAAGGCATCCCGGCCTGTGGGAGGACCGAACAAGGAGACTGCGTGGGGTGCAGTCAATGGGAGAAGATGGGTGGACAGGTAGGCAGTCAGTTCATAGAAGCTCCGGTCGGGAAGTTTGATTTTTGCGTCAATTAAAACACTTTCTTTGTTCACGCTCTTTGTTCACTTGGCTCACCTTCTCAGTGCCTTTGCTGGATCCTTCTCTTTTCTGGGGTCTCAGTCCTTGGGCCTCTTCTGTATCCATGCCCACGTTTCGAGGATTTCTTCTGTTCTTCTTTCCTCTAGTGGCTTTACAGAATCTATCCTGATGATTCGCTTTTATATCCCCAGCCCAGACCCCTCCCCTGGGCTCCGGAGGTCCATGCCCAGCTATTTCATCGCCTTCTTTAATGTGTCATATCAAAGTCTGAATTCTTGGTTTCTTCTTTCAAAGGTGTTCCTCCACCAATAGTCCCATTTTCATCTGACCCACTTATTTGTACCCCAAGCCGGAAGCATCTAGGATTCTCATTTTCCTTTCACACCCTCCACCCACAGATGGCTATGGATTTCACTGACAGCATGCATCTCCGCTATTCTTGCCCACCTGACCCGTACCGGCCTCCTCCAGGCCCCTGGGAGCGTTCATCTGGACCCCTGCCGTGGCCACCTCGTGGCATCTCTGTCTCCAACTGTGTCACGCCCCACCTTCCACTCTTCTTCACAAAGCAGCAGACCAACCTTTCTGAAACCTGACTCCTATTCTGTCTCGCTTCTTAGATCCCTCTGGTGGCTTTTCATTGCCCTTAATAAGAAACCCTAAGTCCCACGACGGCCCCCCGTGACCTCCTTCATGTGGCCCCTGCTACCTCTCCCCGCGGGACCTCTCCACACTGTCTTTCTGTCACTTTTTCAAATACTCTCAGTTCTCACAGCTTTGGGCATTTGCTTTCCCCTTTGCCTGGGACAGGTCTCAGCCTCCTTGACCTTCCCTAGGTCTCTGGGTTTCGCTTCATTACAGAAGCTTCCACTGCCCGCATATAGAAGTATGCCTTCTCTACCCCTGTCAGTTTCTGTCCCCTTACCTTGTTTTATTTTTCCTCGAGACTCACCACTATCTGGCATTTCATGGCATAAACCATCAGTTTGTTTACTGACTGGTTCTCCTAGGAGAATGGGAGCTTGACAAGAGCAACACTTTGCCTGTCCTTTTCACTGCTGTGTCCTGCATTTAGAAGCCTGCCTTGAACATAGTAGGTGTTTTAAAACAATATTGGTGGGAGGAATGAATAGACAGGAAGTCTTGGAGTCAACTGATTGTGATGAGAGAGACACGGTCATTCTCGTCTCAAAAATTTCAGAACCTACTACATACCAGGCCTGGAGCTAGGTGCTAAGAGTACGCTGAACAGGCATCCTTTCTCTCGCCCCACCCCATTCTCATGCAGAATGAATCATACAAGGGAGACAGAAAGAAGTAGTAAACAGGCAATTTTGTTTTGATTGGAGAAGGGCAAAGTGCTATTGATGAGTAAGAATGCCTGGAGGTCAGAGTGGGTTTGTATATTTGATTGAGCTTCATAAAGAATAAACCTAAAAAAAAAAAAAAGGAAGAAGAAGAATAAACCTGTGTACTCGCCGGGACTGGGGGGTAGATTAGGAGTCAAGAAGAAGCTGGCGAAAATAAGGAGGCAGGACAGGCCGTGAAAGGCATTCTACTCAGAATTAAGAGGTCTGGGCTACACTTTAGGGAGTGATTAGTCTCTGAATGTTCATAAAAATGTAGGGGAGAGGGGAAGGTGGGTGATAGTAATTATGAATGGGACCACCGAGCAGTTACATTTGACTGGAATAAGGACAGAGTGGCAGAGGAGGGACCCGGGCATCTGAAGTTTGACTCTGGTCATGAGGCATCTTGAGTAGGAATCCGGAGCGTTTCCTATGTATTTGGTAGGCAATGGGGACTCATTGATGGCTTCCCGACAAAGCAGAGGAGGTGGCATGAGCCAAACCCACCATTCTAGAAGGCAATTCTGGCTGTGGTATGTGGAAGAATTGCAGAGGCGGGAGAACCAAGTGGGTAGCATTTTTACTATGGCTAAGAATCTTGTTTTATTTCATCTCAAGAGTTCTTTCTCTGGACTTATTAATTGTGCTCCTGATTGGACAATGGAAACATGAAAGCACAAGGGTGTTAAGGGTTAATTCCAAAATTCCCCCCTTCTGAGGCTTTCATTGTCACCTCTGCCTACGCCTGGGACGGGTCGCAGTAATAAATAGAAACAGGAAGTCACTAAGACTTGGACAATTTGGAAAAAGAGTCCTAAGGTAACTTGCCAGCCTCTGGGGATGGGGTGGGGGGAGTTTTGGCAGCGGAATGGTCTGATCGTCGGGGGGGTGCCTAAAAACATGAGCTTCTCAGTGTTGGAAAGGAGAGAGCCATTCATCAACTCATTCATACTGCTTTAATTTATTTAAGAATTATTTATTGGGCACTTTATAAGTTCCAGGAATGTCCTAGAACTGAACAAAATAGAAACAGTCTCTGCCCCATGGAGGTTACTCTCTAGTGGAGGGGATGACAGTGAAATCATCACACAAGTGTGTCTGTATTCACTGTGTTCACTGGTCTGGGGGCCCAGAGCTGGCTAGGGCAGAGAAAGTTTCCTCTAGAAGTCACCTTCTGGTACGTTGAAAAGCAGTTTGCTGGAAGGGAATGGAAGAGAAAGTAGTCCAAGGTAGAGGACACCTCAGATGTCTCTTCAGTCCTGGGGTTCTCTGTTTTACTCTAGAAATGTCCCCCGGGGGTTTGTTAAAAAGGCAAAGGCAGAGACTCTGATTTGCTAAGTTTAAGTGAGCTCCTGTTTCTGTATTTTTTTTTAAAGATTTTATTTATTTATTTGAGAGAGAGAGCGAGAGAGAGAGCACACGCGAGTGGGGAGAGGCGCAGAGGGGGAGAGAGAGGGAAAGGGGAAAAAATCTCAAACAGACTCCCCGAAGAGTGTGGAGCCTGACCTGGGGCTGGATCTCAGGACCCTGAGATCATGACCTGAGCCAAAACCAAGAATCAGATGCTTAACCGACTGAGCCACCTACGTGCCCCTTATTTCTGGATCTTAACATGGATTCCCACCAAATTATGATGCAGGTGGCCTGTGGACCTCACTTCACAAAGCACCAATAGAATCTGAGTCTGAAAGTTTTCAAATTGGGCTCCCTAGCCTGAAGGGTAGGATGGTGAGGTGAGAGACAGGGTTCTGCAACCATCTCATCCCCAGAGAAGTTCTACTTACATATAACTCACCTATTGGGCAAGAGATTTATTGGAATATTGTCATCTGTTTTCTCCAGAAAAATGCAAGTTCTTGGTCTGTATTGTTCACTTCTGTAACCCCAGCACCTAAAATAGAGACTGAATCCTGGTAGATGTTCCCAAACGAGCAAAAGGGCAAAAACTTACTTGAAAGAATGAATTAACGAAGCAAACGTTTCATGTCTAAACGAAAATTGGGAGGCCACAAATCCAGTCCAGCTGTCCATTTTACAGATGAGGAAAGTGAAATCCAAACCAAATTCATTACTGTTTATGCTGATCCAACTTACTGTGGTAGAGAGTAGAGTTATGATGCCTTTGCTCGAAACCCCATGCCTGTTCCCCCAGACCCACTGTCAGCCTTGAAGGAAGCCAAAATATTGGCAGCACCTTGCTGAAAATGCAGGAGGGAGGTAAGAATTGCAAGGTGGTTTAGGAACAGTTTATATAAATTCACAGACTTGAGGTTCACAGTGGGTAGTTAGCTTGCTAGACAGGATCTTGAGTTGAAAAGTGTAAATCAGATCCGGTGTGCACATAATGTTAAACCCACATTGAGGTTTTTGAACCTGCTGTTCTTTATCTGTAAAATGGGGATGGTCCTAACTACTTCCCAGATGGTGTGAGCATTAATGCAAAGCACCTGGCTCATATGAGGTGGCCAATATTATTTATGCTTAGGCATATGGATCTGAAGAATCAAGCATGTCCAATATTGGAAAATAGATATTACTCATGGCTGAGTCTATCGATGTAGGTGGATAAGCATCTGCATACAAGAGGAGGGGGGGTGAGGCTCTTTTGGAAAGTGCCAAGTGAGCTTGCAGAAGAATGGTCGCTATGCTTTCAGAGGAGGTGGCCATTGAAATGCCTTTATCCCCAGGAAAAATAACATTTGTTAGTTGCTTGTGGGGACACCAAAAAAGAACCGAAGTATCATTTGATGAAGAAGAACTATTTTTTATGTGCTTTAGAGGAAAGAATAGAATTCAAATTTAGAGCGTAGGGGTAGCTATGAGAGAGACCAGGGGTTTGGCACCCCTCAGTGTGTTTTGAAGTATCATCCAACTTAACTCAGAGCTAAACCAAAAACAAAAACAACTAAGTAGGTAATGTCTTCCGGATCTGTCACCTGTCATCCCGGTGGTTATGTGAGACTAACATACCTATCAGTGGTTACAACATTACTGGTTCCAGACTGAACCATTTCTAGTTCAGCTGGGCATCCAGAAGACAGTTCCTAACCTTGCAAACACATTGTTCTCTTCTTGAAACTCCTCGGGCCGCCTAGTCCGGGAAATACAACAACACCACTTTTCAGCCACCTTGTAGGTTTTGAATCCCTCCTATAAGCATCTCTGTCAATCAGTTATTCAAATTCTGCTTTGATGGCTACAGACAGGAGCCTCCTTAATTCTCAGGGTGACCTGTTCTCTTCTGATTAGTTCTATCAGTCAGAGAGAGCTTGCTGTATCGAGTGGGGCTTTATCGTGCTGTCAGCTCTCCCTCGTCTGTAAATTAGAGCCCTCAGAGCCAGGTTTTCATGGCATTACAACTCATCGGGTTCCAACAACCAGGAAAAGTGGTGGGGTCTGCCTTCTTGTGGTGCTTGGGCAATCAGGTACCTCTGGGAATGCCTTTGACCTTCCCAGATGGTGTGGGTTTGTTTTTTGTTTTTTTTTTTATCATTGCATACTTCAAGTCAATTACCTTATTTGATCATCAAATCATAAATTCCACTTGAAACATGTTTATTTTCTTAACTCAGTTGTGATCTGGGCATTTTTTTTTTTAAGTCAGTTCCATCTAATTTGTATTTAAATAATGACTTTGTTGTCTAGGTTTAAAGGTGCTCCAAGCAGGGTGTGTGATAAAACATCCTTGTTTTCTAATTTGCTTTGTTTGGCCCAGAGTTTAAAAATAGTTTTAGGGGTCAGGGAATCTTGTCAAACACACGTACACACATACACATATACACACACAGAATTTACTGATCTATCTGTTGGAGTAGCTCAATCTATAAATCTTTGATCTGGCCTCCTTGATTATTTCCTTAAAAATATGTTATTTGACTGGCCAAGTCAATGGGTTAAATCAGGGTCCGCAAACTTTTTCTGTAAAGGCCAAACAGTAAATAGTCAATATTTTAGACTTTGTGGGCCTTGTGGTCTCTGTTGAAGCGGCTAAACTCTGTCACATTGTCTGAAAACAGCCGCAGATAATTCACAAACAAATGAACATCACTGTGTCCCAATAAAATTTTATTTACAAAACAGGCGGTGTGACAGATTTGGTCTGTGGGTCACAGTTTACTGACCTCTGAGTCAAATCTTTTTTGAGGACTTTGGTACATCTAAGTTGAATCAGGGAAGGTTTTAGATCCCCAATTCTTTTTCTTTTTTTTTTTCCTTAAGATTTTATCCATTCCTTTGGCAGAGATTGAGAGAGAGAACACAAGCAGAGGGAGCAGCAAGCAGAGGGAGAGGGAGAAGCAGGCTCCCGCTGAGCAGGGAGCCCGACTCAACTAGGGGCTTGATCCCAGGACCCTGGGACCATGACCCAAGCTGAAGGCAGACGCCCACCCAGGCGTCCCAGATCCCCAGTTCTTGATATAGAACCAGAAACTCAGTGAATGTGTGTTGAATGAGTTGACGAAAGAGATCTTTCTTAACTAGTTTAAAATAAGGACAGGGAACCTTTTTCTATATAGGGAAACAAAAGAAGGACCTCGCTGGGAATGTGGGTTTGGGGAAGGCTCTGAGATGGCATCATGCTCACCAAACCAAAATATTTTAACAAGGAAGCAACTGGCAATTAAATGCAGTATTACTCGCTGGGGAAGTTGTTCATTTTTCTTCTCCTAAAAATATGCACCACGGCAGAAGGCAGTGAGCAGAGGTCTGGCAGTGCGAGACCTGGATTTGAAAACCCAGTTCTGCCACTGATGTGTGGCCCCAGAAAATTATCTCCCCTCTCAGACTCTCCAGGTTTCCATCTAAAAATTGAAGGCCATATACGAAGACGTTCTCCGTGGTCCCTTGGAGCTCTCAAATTTTGTGGACTGAAAGAGAAAATTCATATAATTGCAATGTTTAATGGGATTTATGATAATTGGAGAATAATTGCTGCTCCAAACTTTTATTAATCTATATTTAGTTATGAGTCATGCTTTCACAATAGATGCTTTGGAAGTAAGCAGAGAGACAAATTGAGTAAACAGAATTTTAAATATTTTATTTATATGCAGTTTGCATAATCCCTGGAGCCTATGAGCATATTAAGATCATTTAAAATATCCATTAAAAGTTATGTGTTATGCGACAAACTCCCCTTTTAGAATGCCTCGCCAAAGGATAAATAGCTAACATTTATTGAGTAGCTACTACTGCCAGATTAATTGCATTCATTATGCTTAATCCTTCCAGCAACCCTGCAAGGTAAGTACTAGAATTCCTCTTGCACCAATAGCAGCTCAGAGAGGCTGAGGAATTTGCAAAGACTCGCTCAGCTGATGAATGGCTTCATGCTCATTCAGAGCCCGGGCTTTCTGACCCTGAAGTCTGTGCTTCCTCCAGATGCCATCACATGTTCAGAACAGACCTGCTCTGGGGCCCTTTTGCTGGTGCTCCGTGGAATGAGCTGTTGGCTTTCCCCTGAGATCCCGTTCTCCTGCAGAGCATCAGCAAGGTGGCTTGGGAGCGTGTACACCTGTCCTCCACTGGCGTGGTGATGCCTGAGGGGGCAGAGGACGGGGAAGCAGGAAGAAGCAGGGAGGACCCTAAGGCCTCATGCCACTGGAGTTTCTGTCCCAGCTCTGGCATGGGTTTGCTCTGCCCACCAGCCTGGGCCTTAGTTTTCCCCACTCCTGATGGTGATGGCAGTTCTACCCCTCTTCCAGGTTGTTGGAAGGATAATGTGCATGATGGCAGAGCTTTGTAAAGGACCTATAGTGTCCTATAGACCCCACACAGTGGAGGTGGTGGGCCGGGGCAGTGGATCAGGACAGAAGACGCTGAATCTGAGATCAGAGACCCAGATTCGAGTCCCTCCTGCCACCAATGGTGTGTGGCTTTCGGCAGGTCCTTTTTCTCATGTCCTTTAGTCGCTTCATTTGCGAAATGACAGGAATATCCTTGGTTGATGCTCCCAAAGCTGTTCCATTCTGATGTTTTGGCAAAGAGATGGCTCAGGTAATCGAGGGCATCTCAGGAAATAGATGAGCCACTTGGAGGACATAAAGCAAGTGCATTTAAGCTGCTTTCACCCACCGTGGATGCCCCTAACCCCCACTGCACCCCCGCCCTCAGTAACAGGGCTCCACGAAGAACCGCACTTGCTTTTTAGGGAAAGGTCCCTTCAAATAAAACTGGGGCCATTCTGATGTGCTCGTTTTGTTTCTATTCTTCTCAAGTTTCTCCTCCATGAGAAGCCTGGAGCCCCATTCCAAGATGCTTCTCCTGGTTTCTCTGAACTTGATTCCCAGAAGAGCCTTCAGAACTGCTACTGAGTTGGTATAAACATAAAAATGCCATTACTTAGGTGAACACATCTGGAAAGCAAAAAGGCTTGTATACACATCATAAGCAAGGATTATTTTATCCTCCACCGTTAAGTCGGTGTCTTGTAATTAAAACGAACCTGTTCGCAATCATGTTTTCAGCGACTTTTTTCCTGCTCTTCCTGTCCTCACGCCTCTGGCACCGAGCTGCCCCGGAGATCCACTTGCTGCCCTGATTCCTCAGCTGCCCCCTCGCTTCTGTTCTGGGGCAGGGAGACGGTGGGGGATTTGTCCCCGGCACCCTAGTTGTTAAGAGGCATCCTTTCCATTTCACATCTGCCCTTGGTTTCACCTTTCCCTGAGGTGGCTCTAAGCAGGGTGTGTGATAAAACATCCTTGTTTTCTAATTCGAGATCAAGGTGGCTGGGGAGGTGGCTGGGGAGCCCGCGGGGGGAGACTGGGTGGGAAGAGCAGGCAGGAGAAATGCGCTCGTGCTTGCTCGCTCTCTGGTTCAGTGACTTCTTCTCCTCACCCTCCTCCTCTGCCGTTCGCCTTGCTCATCTCTGGGGACAATTTACTGCTAACAGTGGTCCCAGATCCCTCCACCCCCCACCACCCAGACACTCAGAGCCTTGTTTTTATTCGACTTCCAAATGATGAGTTAATACAACCAATAGGATTAGCCACCCAGGGATAAACACCCTAATCAGTTATGCTATCCACAAACCTTTATCGGCGGTCAGTGTCTATAGAATATTCTAAAATGTAACCCTGGATTAAGTCAGAACACTAGAGAGCCACATATTTAGACTGTAACATGCTTGACTCTCATGGAATTGCTTTACCGAATGATGTTTCTGGCAAATGCACTCGGCTACCTGGAGCCAAATAGGCGTTGGTAGATCACCAACAAGCATCGACTACATCCATCTCTTTATGAGAAACCCTGGGAGATGTTTGTGTCTTATTGTAGCCTCTGGGAAATGTGTGTTTCTTTCACAGCTTTTAACAACTGCTCTGTTATCTTCTTGACTCTCTGGCTCTTTGGGCTGTGATTCCCCTTTTGCTTTGGCTGCAGGGAAGCTCAGAGACATTTGCAGTCCACCTGTATGAAGCGTTCAGGACAATGTCTATAGAGTTAAGTCTGTGTACGAATTTTAACTTCCAAATAAAATATTGTCTTCCCTTTGTTTTTCCATTTTTTCTGTATTTTGAAGTCTCTATGGTATATGTTTTTGAAAACGACCTCGTCCATTTCTGCTATGAAATCAGATTCAAGTAAAAAACAAAACAAAACAAAACAAACAAAAAAACAAGGGGCGCCTGGGTAGCTCAGTCGGTTAAGCGTCCAACTCTTGATCTCGGCTCAGGTCTTGATCTCAGGGTCGTGAGTTCAAGCTGGGCATGGAGTCTGCTTAAAAACAAAAACAAAAAACACAAGCTGCAAAACATACTCTATAAAGAAGAGTAAAGCAACCCTTCACTTCTTCAGAGGTCCTCAGTAGCCTTGATTTTCTAGAAGACGTTGGAGGAGACTCACACGTAATCATAGATGGTGCTCTCCTCACAACCCCGAGAACTGAAAATGGTGATGCCATTTTATAGAGGGGGAAATGAAAAGGAAAATTTTATGCAGTTGAAACATCATTATGAGTGGCCCTCTGCAAGTAATAATAATAGAAAAACACCAACAGCAGCTTACAACAGTCCACACCCTGTTGTGATTGACAAAGAGTTTTCTGATCCTGGTTTCATTAACCTCTCAGCACAATGAGGCAAGGTGGCCTGGTTTCAGTCTTTATCGCTGGTATAAGGAAACTGCCTGCCTGCCTTGCAGCAGCTTATAAACTGCTGTTCTCTTTCTTAAATTCAGACGCACTGCTCCTAACAGATTCACGAGGATCAGATCTTGCCTATCCCAGAAGTTCGCCCTACCGGTAACTTTAAAAAGAGCATGATTGTTTCCTCCCCTCACCCACCCCACCCTCCACCCACTGTCACCCAGCTTCCCACTGGGGCCTCTCCCAAAACCAGAACAGCAGTGACAATATGGACAATAACTTTTACAGTTTATGGAGGGCTCCTTCTAAATGTTCTTAATACGATGCTGAACCGACCCCTCTATGGGAGATGTGCTTCCCCGGGATGACATCTAAGCTTTATAGAGTAAGCGAACTCGTTCACAATTTCACAGCTAATTGGTGGCAGAGTTAGGTTTTAATTCGGGGTTTCCACCTCCAGCGCCCAGGCTGAGAGACGCAGGGCTGAAGATCATCTAATACAATCAGCTTCTTTCCCAGGAGACTAAACACCTTCCCAAGGGCACAGAGAAGGGTCTCCTGCCTGCTCCACAGCCCTTTGTCCTCAGTGTGTGCATCCGAGAGAGAGAGAGAGAGAGAGAGAGAGAGGGAGGGAGAGAGAGAGAGGGAGAGAGAGAGAGAGAGAGAGAGAGAGAGTGTGTGTGTGTGTGTGTGTGTGTAGAGAGAGGGCAGGACGAGGGAGGAGTCCCAGAAAGGCAACCCTCTGCTCTGATAAGAGAGCCTTCACCTTGTAGTTTTCTCTCCAGCCTCGTCTCAAACCTACAGTGCTGGCCTCGGTCTTCATCCATCCCTGCCCTCGCTGTCACCCACCCCTCCACCTCCCGCTCCCCCAGTGGGATGAGCCTTGCTGCAGCAACCCCATGCCTTCCATCCAGGGTCCTTTTTTAATCTCAGTCTAATTGGTTTGCCTGCCCCGCTGAGATGCTTAATTGAGCATAAGCGTATTCCACGGATCCTGTGCCACTGTGAGTTCTGCCTTCTCCTCCAAGGGGAATTTGCTTGCTCTGTGGGCTCAGAAGGAAAGATGTATTTTATGTTGTGCTCAGTTCACTGAGAACTTACATGAAATTGTTCCTGGGCCAGCAGAGCAGTTAGACAACATGACAAGCAAGGCTTTCTCACTTTCTTTTCTCTCTTCTGTCTCTCTCTCTTTTTAAGGTGGCTTATTGCAGTGGAAAGGGCACTGCACTTGGAGTCACGAGCCCTGGGCTCTCATTTCAGCCCTGCAAGTCATTTGCTCTTTGATCTTGGGCAAATAACTTAATGTCTCTAAAATTCAGTTTTCCCATCCATGAATTGAGTGGGTTGGATTTGATGACTTCTACCAAAGGAGTCATAGTGATGCTTTCAGAATAGGCGCCATACTTCCTGGGGGCCAAATCCGGCCCACCACCTGCTTTTATAAATAAAGTTTTATTGGAACGCAGCTATACTCCCATGTTTATGTATTGTCTATGGCTGCTCACACTGCAAGGACACAGTTGAGTAGCTGTGACAGACTCTCTAGATCCTCTTTTAGCACATAGATTGTGTCATTGCCGAAAACCTTCTTTTGACTGTATACAGTACTTGGAATTTAAAAATAGGACATCTTTACCAAATCCAACATAGCCTTTCAAGATCTATGCCCACTCCATCCTACATTTTAATGTTATTTTTTTCTTCCCACCCTTCCTTTTATCTCCTCTCCTCTACTTATTGGCTCATCTAGGACTGCCTCCTTGGTGCTCCCCAAACCTGGCAAACAGTCCTACCTCTGGACCTTTGCACCTGCTCTTCCTTCTTCTTGAATACCCTTCTACCGGTGGCCCCGTGTCCTCTTCCTCATTTTCTTCAGGTCTCTCCTTTCATGTCATCATATCAAGAAGGCTGTCTCTATAACCGCAACCTCACCCTACCCCTGGGCATCCCGACTGCCTTCCTCCGTTTTATTTGTCTTCACAGCACTTCCCCACCGCCGCCTGGCTTGTTACCGATTTGGCTCTTTATGATCAGTGTGCTCTCACCGGAGTTTAAGCTCCTTGATATCGGCTAATTTGTTTGCTGCTATAACCTCAGATCTGGAAAAACAGTAGGTGCCCAAATTTTGAAAACAGAAGTCAACTGTTTCAGCTCCAGTGTTGTTTAAACCTCCTTCTGAATAGGTCTACGTGCTGGGAAGCCCTTTCACTTAGGGGACTTTGGTAAACAGTATAACATTTTAGAATCCTGTAACTCTTACTGTCTTTGCTTCAGCATCTCTACAATGGCCACAAAGTTACATAAATCCATTCTTTGCATATTTTTAGTCTGGATTGTTGGCCACTCAGAACAGAGTTTAGACACTGAAATCAAGTAACGTGATTAGGCACACAAGGCCCTTCATCATGGGGTCACTGACAACCTCTCTGTCTTTACCTCTTATCATTTACCTCCCTCACACACATGCGCACACACACCCCTCTCTCTTCAACTGCCTTATCCCCCATTTGTGCACAAGGAGTTCATCCTTCCCGAAACAGCCTCTCCCTCTCTTTGGCCAAATCCTATCTTCCCATCAAGACGGAACGGGTACAAGAGAATTCTTTGCCACCCCCACTCCCACCCCTGCCCCTCTTACAGATTGGGGCAGGGACTCTTTCTTTGACTAAAATGACCATTGTAAATAGCACAGCATGGTTTCATAGCTTTCCTAAACATGCACTTTTGGCCACGAAGATGGAAGACTTCCTTAGGATCGGGAGCCCTGTGGTGCTGAACAACAGGTGCTTGGCGCTGAGTCAGTGCTTCCTAATCTCTCACACACACACACACACACACACACACACACACACACACACAGAGTTACTGAGCTCTTCCCAAGTCCCCGGCTGTGTGCTTAGCAGGTCAGCGCATCTCCCCACTTAGGCCTTGTGCCCATGCTGTGAAGAAGGAGCTGGGGACTCAGCATCAGCTGCCTAATGTCTTCAAGGAAGAAACCCAATGGCAGGCCCTGGCTGGGTAGCTGGTGGGCATCAGAAAGACTGTAGAGGCTGTGGGAATAAAGAAAGAGGAAGGGAGGGAGGGAAAGAATTGAGTCTTGGGCTTGTAATTTGATCATGGGGGTGGCATTACCTGATTCTATGGCTTTTACATTTTACGTCTCAGTATCTATATTAAAAGACTGATATAAGAATCAGCATACCAGTTTTCTCCTCCCAGCTCTACCACTATCTAGCTGTGTGACTTTTGACACATTACTTAACCTCTCTGTGAAAATGCACGTTGGTTTTGAGGAATGTAGTCGTCGTGGTCACACGAAAAAAAATTAGTAATCCAAGGTCATAAGTTATAAACCAAAGTGATTATATATCTGTGTCTGTTACATTGAAGTATGAGTATTTTCTATGCACATACATAATTTCATAATTACATTTATATGTAATTTTATAAGTTTCAGGGATAAACTGATGAGGAAAGACTCTTTTCCTCAGAAATATCTGATGATCCTCATTGCCTTTTATTGGTCATCTCTTGCTGAATAGCAAATTACCCCCATAACTTGGTGGCTTAATATAACAGCATCTATTTGCTCACGGTTTCTGTGGACTGGGCACCTGGGTGTGGCTTTGCTGGGCACCCCGGCTCTCTCCATCTCCAGGCTGTGGTTATTGGGTTCAAGGCTCAGCTGGGAAGGGTCTGCCTCCCAGCTCACCCATGCGGTGACTGTTAGGACTCAGGGCCTTCTGAGTCCCAGTGCCTTGGAAGCTGCTGGCCGGAGGCTTCCCTCGGTTCCTGGCCATGTGGATCTCTCCCTAGAGCATCTCACACCAGGGAGGGAGAGCCAGAGGGAGCAAGAGAGAAACTGAGAGAGAGACACACACACCCAGGGCAGGCAAAACGGAAGTCGAAATCTTTTGTAAATGAATCCTGGAAGGATCGTTCCATCACTTCCCCATTCCATCCATTAGAAGCAAGTCGCTGGGTGCCTTCCTGCCCACACTTAAGCAGAGGGGCCTGGTTACACAGGGGTGTGAACACCGGGGCGTGGGGGTCCTGGGAGTCATGTCACAGGCTCTTGCTGGCTCGCAAGTTCCCTCCCTCTGTCCCACTTGCTCCCTCTTGTCCTTCCCCTTCCTTCCTGTTCGGCTCTTCCCGGGTCTCGTGGCCCATCCCCCCCACCCACTGTGCTCCTGCCCTTTCTTCCATGGGGAGAGCTGTTCTCCACCACATTTCTATTTAAAGCCCACGTGGACTTCAGAACTGTAGTTCAGCTATGACCTCTTCTCTGAAGCTTCCCCTGGAGCCCTGAGAGGTCTGGGCTCTTCTGTGTCCTCTAGTCCTGGATTGACAGCAGACTGGAAACATCTTGTCTTTCCTCCCGGACCGTGAGCTTCTTCAGGGCGCGGGCCTGGGAAGTGTCCACCCCGCTCCCGTAGACATCAGAGTTTGCGCTTCCTGGCTGCTGCCTGCAAGGGTTCCTTGAGTGCAGCTGATTAACTTAATACCGATGATGTGCAATGTACTGAGCTGACTTGGTTTAGAATTTCAGCGGTGTTAAGAATTACGAACAGAGACTCCATAAGCAGACACAGACCATAAGCTCTGAGTCTTGGAAATGTATTCCAATTTGAAAGCATTTTTTCAGACCCACGTTCCTCCGCGTCGGGGGGTCAGACTCCACCGCTGAATTACAGGGGCATATTCCGGGGTGATTCCTCCCTTGTTCTGCTTCTCCTTGCTCCATGCCCCCCCCCTTCATTCATCTCTCCCATCTTGTGGCAGGAGAGGGAGACCTTTTCATTAAACTCTGGTTCCTATCATTTATCTAGGCTGACCTTCCCGTCCTCTTGGCTAGGCTATTTTTCTCAAGGGTCTTGGGGCTTGTAATTCAGGCAGACCGGAGAGCTGGTTGTTCCAGAAGGAGCTTCATCTTTGGTAGGAACAGCGGTCATAAAGCAAAAGCAACCTGAACCAAGGCCCTTCAAATTTCTACTTGTATTCGGTTTACATGTTCATTGCTCATTGCCCATGAACTTTTAATGATTTTCTTGTCTGGGAATTTGTGAGGATATAAAGTTATAAAACTCTCTTTCACATTGGATTAGTACCTGGCAGTTTCCAAAGGTGTTGTCACACCCAATGCTTCCTGTAATCTGTGCACCAGCAATGAGAAGGAGATAGTATTAATTGGATTTCATAGATAAGGAGTTGTAAGTCCGGACAAGTGACAAGCTTTGCTCAGGATGGCCCCGCATAGTTTGCAAGAGGCAGAGTGAGTTCCCAAGCTAGACTCCCGGGTTGAAGGTCTTCAGTCTTGATCCCTTCCATCGTTAGTGAAGAATGGAAATTCTCCCACATGGTCTTCACGGTATAGCCTTATTTTTTTCCAAATGGTAAATGTTCACTGAGTACATGTTAAAATTATGAATCAAACAAGCTCTGGGCTAATTATTTGATTTTTGAATTGCCCTAGAGCTGGCTCTAGGTCTCAACCTGCTTTGTGCCTTAGGTCTCAACTTGCTTTGTGCTTTAGGTCTTCCCTGCGATGAATAGCCTTCCTCTGCTCCCCCTCTCCCTCCCTTCCTTCCTTCCATCCATCCACTCATTTGTTTATTCATCCAGGTGGCATTCTTAGGAGTCCTGCCATGTAACAGGAACCATGTACCAGAGAAGATCCTGTCTCTGGGGTGTCATTCACAGTCTGGTGGGAGAGATGGGTAAGCAACTAGGCAACAATGACTTTTGTATCTTGATGCTCTGTAAGCAACATGAGAACATGACTCTGTCTGTCTGGCTCACCACAGTATCCCGGTGATGAGAACAGTGCTCAGTAAATATGTGTTGGTTGAAGAGAATTAAGGGCTCCAGATCACTTGACAAATACTAAAAATAATCGTTGTTGCTTTGTCACCTTAAGGAGCGATGCCTGAATGGGATGGTTGGGTGGACTCTGCCTTGGGGGTAGAAGTGGTAAATCGAGGCATCTTGCTCCTCTCTCTTACCCAGGGAGTTTGCCCGTTGGAAGGTGAGGAACACAGCCATTGAGAGGAGAGACTTGGTCCGCCATCCAGTGCCCCTCATGCCGGAGTTTCAAAGGAGCATCCGCCTGCTTGGCAGGAGACCCACCACTCAGCAGTTCATCGATACCATCATCAAAAAGTACGGCACCCACCTCCTCATCTCTGCCACCTTGGGAGGTAGGTCGGCAGCCACTGGGCCAGAGCCTTCTCATGACTTTAGGCCTGGGTTGGAGGGGAGGGCGGGGTATCCTAGGCTCAAAGCCAAACTAACTTCTCTTCCACTGTATGTCACTCAAAAGCATCTATCGCCAGATGAGCCAAATTGTCTTGGTGGCTGCGGTCAACGTAGAGCATTTGATGCCCTTCTCTGGGACCCTCTACCTCGAGTTTACTAACTTTTGCGAAGTACTAACTTTTGTGGCTTCACCTTGGAATTAGCTCAATGCGTCAGGGATTCTTAATCTGATTATTGTATTTGTTCCTTTGGAATGTGGTCTAATCTGGGGAAATAATTAAGCTTCAGATGCTGTTTCGAGAATTGCCTTTGTTTATTTAAGTCTGCTGGAGGGACTGATAACTTGAGGTTATCATTTTACAAGGAAGGTATTGTTTGTATCTTATATGGGCTTGGAGTAGGTTAATAGGAAAGCTGACTAATTGCTGTGCCCTGCTTAGCCTTACCCATCCCTCCCCATCAAGTCCAACCAATCTTTAAGGGAATAAGAAGAGGAGGAGAGGATAAAAGGGAAGATATAAATTTTTTAAAAAGGGGGGATATGGTAGAAACTAGCATATTTTGACGCTTCTGGTTCTTGCCTACATGCATCATTTTACATTACAAGCTACATTCCCTAGGACATCAGTTTTCTGTCACGATGACCAGGGCCACTAAATTCTGAGACAGCCTCTTTGGTGGTGGAGTCCCGTGTCTCCCACTCAGAGAGCTGCTAGGTTGCATTAGATTTGGCCCTTGCCGATTAAACAAGACTTGTGTCTTGACGGAGGCAGGGCAGGTGGATGGAGGTATGATTATCACGTTCGATCTTCTCCTTGAGAGGAGAGGTGAGCCCCATGAGCCGGAGGCAGCATGGGCGAAGCAGCTCTTTAGCTCGGCAGGAGTCGGCAAGGGACCCGGAAGGTGGCCGTGCTTTTGAGGCTGAGCACACAGTATGCACTTTGAGGAAGCCCAGATTAGGAATTTGACGATGTGGGGAGTGTCGAGGGAGAAGCTGGTTGGGCAAATTCATCCATCCTCCCAATAAGAAAAGCTGGTATATTGTTTGCCCTCATTAAGCCTCGCCCGTTGCCGGTAGTCCTTAAAATCTGCAAGTTAAGACCAATTATCTCCACTGTCTAGCTAGAGGTATGGCTAGTGAGTGACAAAGCTAAGGGTTTCTCTTGTTTCTGTTTTTAGTTCTATTTTTTAAACGAAAAACAAAAGAAAACAAAACAGAGTTTACCCTAGGTTTTTAGCTTCGGGTTTTCTGTCCACAAAGCCTGCATTTTTTTGTTTTTTGACTCAACATCAGGATCTCTTTAACCAATTCATTCACTCCCCCTGCCCCAACCACTCTAAAACCAACCAACCATTGTGTATTTGTCACCTGTTGCTAGTCAAATATTTTTTTTTAAAGATTTTATTTATTTGACAGAGAGAGACACAGCGAGAGAGGGAACACAAGCAGGGGGAGGGGGAGAGGGAGAAGCAGGCTTCCCGCTGAGCAGGGAGCCCGATGCAGGGCTCCATCCCAGAACTCTGGGATCATGACCTGAGCCGAAGGCAGACGCTTACACGACTGAGCCACCCAGGTGCCCCGCTAGTCAAATATTAAGTTAAGTAGGACTCTGAATGTTAAACCATGCAGTACACATTCTGTTGTAAAGTGAAGACGAAATCATTTCCACCTGTACCCCTTTTTCTTTGAACTTCTCCACCTCCCATTTCACTTGAATAAAAAAAAAAAGAAAGAAAAATATATCGCGACCAATTCCGTTCTTCAATTAGAAGCTTCATTCTGTCTGAGTCCCTGGAAATCCCAAATGACAAAGCTCTTTCTTTGGCTGTGAAATATATTTTTAATTTCTCCAAGGCGAAGTGGTGAATTATTCACAGAGCCTTGTTCCTCTTCTGTTTTTACAGCACAACATTTTAAAATATGCAGAGCTTTGGATTGAGTTCCAGTGTTGGACAGCAGGCCCTAAATGTTCTTTCAGTCCTCAAGATGGGGGAGTGGGGAGCAGGAAGGGGAAGAGATTTACTGTTGATTGAACACCAGTGTGCCAGACAGACCCTACATGGGGTCCTTCTTCCATCATGATTTCACTCATTCATGGAAAAGTGTTTCTTGAGAGCCTCCTCGTGCAAGGGGAGGGGATGGATGGGGTCAGTTGTAGTGAATGGAAGGGCAGGCTCTGGAGTTCACCTGCCTTAGTTCCAGTCCTGTCTCCTGGTCCATGCCAGTTAGGGGGCACCTACTCTAAGCCTTGGTTTCCTCTTGTATATATAGAAGTGCATATTACGACAATTAAATAAAATGTGGCATTAAACGTGCTGAGCACAGTGTTGGGCACCAAACTGATTGTTGCTCGCATTGGTGGTGTTTCATTATTCTTGCTATAATTATTGTAATTTTGTGGGGCTAAGGAGCTTGAGGATTTGGGATTCGAGCCCATTGCGACCACTCACTAGGTGAATAGGAGACATTGAGAAATTCACTTTCCCACCTGGATACCCATTTTCCTGCCTAAATACAAGGAGGTGCAGAACATGTTATTCTCTGCAATTTTTCCTACAAAGAACACCATGTTCATTTGGAAGAAATGCTCTGATAAGCTGTTCAAGGTGTCAGGTGAGTTCCTAAGGTCAGGCTCAAACAACAAAAGATGATCCTAAACTGTCACATGGAGGACAAGTTAATGCATGTATTTGGCTCCTGAGGGAAAGAGAAGAGGAGGGAAAGGCAACGAGAAAGAGGAAGTGCAGCTAACAGGAGGGCTGACACATGCCCACTCCATGGGCTCCTCAAGTTTTTGGTGAAATTGATTGAACTCATAATGGACTTGATATGAATGATGTTTCTCATGGGAGGTGGTAAGGGGGAGAATTGGGGATCTAGAATGACACATGGGAATATAGGGATAGCAGTTTCCCTCCATCTCTCCGAAGGAAACACCTTGGAGCCTGGGTTTCTGTGTGATACGTATGATTAAGTTGGCAGGCATGGGACTGCATGCCTACCTCTGCAGACAGATGTGCGTAGACGCCTCCCCAGACCAGGATGTGAGTCAATCTGTTTGTAGACATACATACATCCGCAGTGCACTCCTGAATACACGTGGGACTCCTGCGTATAGATAGGATGCACAATATATGTATATATGTGAGGTTGCACATGTATGTGAATGCGTGTAAATTACGTGAATGTCAGGTTATGCACAAGGGCTTATGTTTTTGTGCTTGTGTGTACGTTTTTGTGTATATTCATTATTCCCCACCCTGCATTTTGGGAAAGCTCCCCTAGGCTAAGAGAAAGGCTGAGAATAAAGTCACAGGAACTCGGAAGGGACGGGGGAGGGATGCCCCAGGGGACCCCAAATCCGGACCTCCCCTTCCCTCACCCGGGAGCAGTATCCCCTCTACACTCACAAGGTCTGGTGATCTGCTGCCGCCTCATCCCCATCCCCTATGTATCTGAGTCCCACTTTGTTCCCCTCTGAAAGAAGTGGTGCAGAGAGAGATGCGAATCCCCTGGAGGACAGAGAGATGGAGGAAAAGCCTATGTGGGGTGAAGAGGCAATTTGCAGGAATGCCCAAATGGGAAAGCAACTCTAAACAGAACATTCTCTTAATAAACAAGAAATTAAGTCTTAATAATGCAGCAAGAAGCCCATTAACCCCTCTTGATCTAAGGTTTGCTTCTGCCAGTTTTCAGTCCGAAGGGAGCTGTGCCTGTTCCACCTTCTCTTCCACAGGCCCCATGGAGCACCTGCGCTGACACTTGGAATATTTGTTTCCTCTGCCTCCTGGCTCTAACTTCTCTAACATATTCACATATTGAATCATTTACCCCTCCCCTAGCCATTCAGTCATCTATCCCTCCCTCCATCCATCTGTCCATCCATCCATTCATCCATCCACCCATCCGTCCATCCATCCATCCATTCATCCATCCCACAATAACTGAACATCTCTTCTTCTTCTGACCTAGGTGAAGCACTGGGAACAGTACAAAATCCATAGAGTCCTTGCTCCACCAGGCCATCACCCACCCTCCTGGAATTCTTTGTCTAACTGTATATAGTGTCCTTTCTAAGCCAAGTCTATTCAGGTCACCGTGGATTCTGAAGGACGGAAGATCACGTCCTCCTGCCTTACCAGTGAGACTTCACGGGAAAGTGCAAACATGAGTGTCTTACTCTGAACTCATATCTAAGCGTGTGGGACCCAAAAGTTAATTTTGATGATGATGAATTTTCTCATGGGGAGATTTCAGTCTAGTGCTTGAAGCAGATGTGTCACTCAATGAACATTGTAGATTCGGTTGACTTCCATATCTATTCATTCATCCACAAATACTCGGATCATTTGCAAAGCACATGACAGTGGAATGAGGGAGGCCTCTTACCTCCTCCCTGCCCTCACAGCGATTCTCCTCTAGTGAGGGAGCCAGGCTATTAAGCAAGCAATCATCAGGAAATGTGGGAGGTGATGCATTAGAGAAATGAAAGAGATAGGGAGCACGTGGTTAGAGCTCTTGATCTAGTTTAAGGGAAGAGTGGGGGATTCTGGGAAGGCTTCCCAGAGAAGGTATTGTCTTAGGTGACATCTGAAGAGTAGAAGTTAGTCAGGAAGGGGGAAAAAAAGAAAGAAAATAAGAGTCCCCCCATGAGAAAATAGGGCGCACTTGTGCAGGATGGAGCATACCTGGAGAGAGTGATGAGGTATGCAGCTGGAGAGACCAGAGCATCAGCGTCTTGTAGTCCACCTTCCTAGCAAGGATGCAGGCACTCTTCTTTCTGGGCTACATTCCACTCTCTGTCTCCTTCTCCCTTTGCTATCCATCTAGTATCCTGAAATGCTCCTCTCGCATCTCTGTCTCCCTGCGCCAGCATTGTCCACTAGAAATGCAAGTGTGAGCCACATATGCCGTTTTAGATTTTTCTCACAACCACGTCTTTAAAAGTAAAAAGAAAAAGGGGAGAATCAATGTTAACAATATATTTTATTTAACATAATATATTCCAAATACTAGCTTTTCCATGTGTAATCAACAGGATAAATTTTTAATGAAGTATTTTATACAATTTTTTACGTTTTCAGATGTTGGAAATCTACTGTGTAGTTTACACCTATGGTGCGTCTCCATTTAGACTGGACACACATTTCAAGTGCCCGAGAGCCACATTTGATGGGTGGCTCTCATCTTGGACAGCATACTTGTAGTCACTCAGTGACTCTAAAACAGGGACAGTATGTTATCCATTTGTCACCCCAGTGCCTGCCAAACTCCTCAACACATGCATGCTTAGCTAAATTGAATGGACGAGGTAGAGAGTCATAGAGGGAAGGTGATTACATTTCTGTCGGGGTGAGGGCACGGTTGGGCAAGCTCACCAGAAAGATGATGGCTCACTGGGTTCTGTGGAGTGTATAGGAGTATGCCAGGTCAAGGACAGAGGAGTAAGGGTAAGAGAAAGTGACAAAACCTGGATAGGAATTCAGCGGTCAGATAGGAGAGGAACAGAATGGCATTCTTTTTTTTTTTTTTAATTTTATTTATTTATTTGACAGAGAGATAGAGAGCACAAGTAGGCAGAGTGGCAGGCAGAGGGAGAGGGAGAAGCAGACTCCCGCTGAGCAGGGAGCCCGATGCGGGGCTCGATCCCAGGACTCTGGGATCATGACCTGAGCCGAAGGCAGACGCTTAACCGACTGAGCCACCCAGGCGCTCCCAGAATGTCATTCTAAGCAGAGAGAAACGTTTGAGGATGGTCCAGGGGAGGAAAATCAGCAAGAATAAATCATGGAGATGGAAAGAATGGTTTGGCTGGAACTCATGGAGGGCCATGGCACTGAACAGACAGACTGGAGGTTGCATGTGTTAAACTGAACAGCAATGGAACTGAGTTCTAGAAGCAGTCATGGAGGGATCTGAGGCACAGGAATTAGTCTGTGGGTCAGGGCTGTGTGCCCTGCCTAGGATAGTCACTATCCTCCCGAAAGCAAATTGTTTTTTTTTTTTTTTTTTTTTTCTCTTCAACTTGAAAAGTAATTAGTATTCTGAAGACATTTCGGTGATCTTAGAGATCAGACTTTTGTCCTCAGACAGTATTGACAACATTGTTCTCTGACTATCCTATTTTCTTGGGTTGAGTAGATAGAAGGATAAATCTCATACAGCTGATACTTTACAATAGTCAAGTAATGGTCATTAACACGCCCATGTATGTGGCAGGCGGGGTTCAGGTACTTTCTGCCGTTGGCTAATGTAATCCCAGGACAGCCCTGCCCCCAGTTTTGCACCTGGAGAAATGGAAGCGTGGGGAGAGTGAGTGACTCTTCATACAGCTGGTGCAGACCAGGCAGTCCTGCTCCAGAGACTGCTTTTTACTACGACTTGAAATGAGTTTGATGACGACAGCTAACTGGACCCTGCCGTAGGGACTTGACAAGTATTCATTAATTTATTCTTCTGAATCACTCTATGGAGTAGGTGCCATTCTTCCCCTAATTTTGTTAACGAATAGACTGAGGAACAGAGAGGTTAAGAAACATCCCCGAGTTCACAGTTAATAGAAGGTGAAACCAGATGACGTATAATGGTCACATCTGTTTAGTAGGCATTTCTGGACTCCCCTTTCTGAAGTTCTGATGAAACATCTTGTTATCCCAAATGAAAGGGACCAGAAGTTAGTACTGTTAGTAATCTGTGTACCTGTTACGAAGGAAAACTTAATGGAATAAAATATATGAGTCTGTGCATTCACCTCTCGCTCTCTTTTTCTCCACCCCACACTCTCCTTCTTCCTCTCTAATCTCCCTCCCTATGCCTGACTTTCTTGCCACCTTCCCTCCCCTCGCCCCCCAGAAGCAGCTTCCTGTCTGTGCATTGTGCTCACAGAACCACAGTGCCTGGCTCGTGTAGGTAATGAGAATATTTATTGATTGAACTAAAAAACATTGATGTATTAAGTATAACTATCTACTATATGCCAGGCACTGGGCTTTGAGCAAGGGATAGGGTCCTGGTCAATGTAGATGGTGTCTGACTTCTCTCATCCGACAATTTAGTTTTTTCCCTTTTTTAGTCACCCGGTTTTCCCTGTCTATCCGTATGTGTCTTTAAAGAATGTCTCATCTCTCTCTCTCTCTCTCATCTATCTGCCTCTTTAGCCATCCATCCATTCATCTGTCCATTCATCTGTCCATTCATCTGTCTGTCTAGGACAGGGCAACAGCAGGAGAAGGAGAGAAAGGGAAAGAGGAAGGAAGGAGAGAATAGGAAACGGGGATGAAGGGGGGGGAACTGGATGAGGCAGAGACAACAGGACGAGGAAAGGAGTGTCTAGGACAAATCCATCATTTTACAGAAGGAGAGACTGAGCCTCAAGGAGAGGATGCTGGTGAGAACTACATGCTGGATTGGTAGAGGTTGGACTTGACAACTGAGAGTCTTCCCATGATCCTCGTCCTCCTAGGGCTTAGTGCTTACAGCCACTTCTGGACTATTTCTCTTTCACCGGGCTCTTGATTTTCAGAGGCAGAAGGGAATTTGGGCAAAAGTAGTGGGAAAGTCAAGGCTCTTGTCAGCAGTCAGGCCCTGGAGCCTTTCTTCCCACCCCAAAGCTCGATAGGCTCCCTAAGCTTCTTTCCTTTTCCATGCAGGGGAGGAGGCCTTGACCATGTACATGGACAAAAGTCGCCTCGACAGGAAGTCAGGGAATGCCACTCAAAGTGTTGAAGCTCTGCACCAACTTGCGTCATCCTACTTTGTCGACCGTGATGGCACCATGAGGAGGCTCCATGAGATCCAGATATCAACTGGAGCAATCAAGGTAGGCTTGAGGGCGGATTGGGTGGTTGATTCTGAAGACAGCAATACTGCACGTGTCAGGTATTCGGATGGCCGATGGGCAGATGCAGTCCCTGGCTTCATACCCATGAAGCTAACACTAACAGTACCCCCTGCCAGCCACTCTGACTGACGTGGTCAAAGGCCCTGTAAGATCATGAGCACTGCCATTAGCATGACCACATCGTACTGATTTGCTGGGGCAGCCCTGGCTATGGTCATGGTGTAATTATCAACAATCCTCTCACTGATTTTTAAGCGCCTTTTCTAGGTCAAAAAAAAACCTGAGACTACAGCGGGTAAATGATTTTTGCAAGGATCTAGAGCTAGCAAGAGGCAGATTGCTGATGCCTAGATCAGTAATTTGTTAAACACTTGTGTTTTCCATCCCATTACTCACCACCCCCCATTTTACAGATGGGAAAACTGAGGTCCAAGAGCTAAAGACTTTTTTGTTCAGGGTTACACAGCTGGAGTACCCTAACAGGGACTAGAATTCTACTCGCTGGACCAAGGGTCAGCTATTTCTGTAAAGGCCAGATAATAAAAATTTCAGGCTTTGCAGGTCATATGGTCAAGGTTGCCACAAAGCAACTCTGCAGCTGTACCACAAAAATCAGCCATGGACAATATGCAAACAAGTGGGCATGACTGTGTGCCATTAAAAGTTTTATTTACAAAAAAGGACAGTCATGTGCTGACCCATACCCCTCAGCACCAACACTATCCAATATAATACCTTTCCAAGATGGTGGACGTGCCCTATATCTGTGGCCAAGGCAGTAGCCATTAGTCACATGGGCTTATGGCGCACTTGAAATGTGGCTACCGAGGACCTAAGTTTATAAGTTTATTTCATCTTAATTAATTTTCATTTAAATAGCGACATTGAATAGAGCAGCCCTAGACTTGTAATTCAGTGTCTTGGAACACAGACACTTAAAAAAAAAAAAAGTTCTATTTTAAGTGCAAGAAATTCAGGGATTACCTTTCTAAAGAGAACGAGGGAGGAATTTTTGATATAAAGGATTAGTTTTTCTCACGGTTTCAGTGCAGATTTTGTGCATCTCACATTTTCTGAAACCCGATTATACCTGCATTCTACTCCTCAATTCTTTGATCTAATTTCTTCTGAATTAAGTACAGACCTACCCTTATACTAAGACTTTCAAAACTATCTCTAGGGAAAAAGTGTGTGTGTGGCTGGAGGGCGGGGAGGGGGGAAGGACCGAGGGAGACAGGGGCAGATGAGTTAGAAATTGACCAAGGGAAGAGAAAAAATGTGGGAATGCGTTACTGAGGAGGGAGGTAGGAAAGAGAGAAATAAATCAGATCGACAAACAAAGAGCCAGCTTATCCAAGAAGAATCGCCTCTATTGGGGGGGATTATGTTGTTAGTGAACTCGGCACAGAGAGACAGATCTTTATGAAGCCATCAGAGTCGGAGTGAAGCAAAGGCCTGGTTTTCATTATCACCAAATGGTTCGCTCGCTCCCCACCCTGGATGGGATGTGGAATTGAGATACTGAAGCTCTGTCAGACGATAATCTCCTTCTGTGCATCCTGGAAGTGCAGCCTGCCTCCTTACAAGGAATTTCTCAGAGAAATTCAAGAAGCCATTCTTTGACCACCACTGTCTTCCCCACTCGGTCTGGGACTTGGATTTTTCTTGCCGTTTCTTGACACTTCCTCAAGAGCCAGCTGGCTAGAATTGTCTCACTGCCAGTTGTGTTTAAGACCAGCAGCTGACCCCGGGTGAGGAAGTTCTGCCCGTAGCTTTCTTTCCCAGGATCTCCTTAGCAAAATGAATTGGTAGTTTTGAGTCTCATTCAATAACAACTATGTTAGGATTGTGTACCAAAAAATAATAAGTTGCTTAAAAATCAAAACCTACCAATCCTCCATTTATATACTGTTTCCAAAGTGCTAACCACTCCCCAAATAGGATCTCTTTACCTATTGAGGTGGGTGAGAGGATTTTCTAGAGGGGGCATTGAGGCTGAGAGAGGGAAAGTCACTCACGCAAGGTTTCCCAGCCAGAGGAAGGCACAACTGGCATTTGGACACCGTCTTACGGGTCACAAAACCACCAGTGCTGTGTCTTTATAGTTGCATGCGAACCTCAAAACTACCCGGTAAACGACTGTGTTAAGTCATGGGAAGTCAAGGCCAAAGGGATGAGAAACCTCTTTTCATCCTAAACCATGCCTACTTCAAGGTTATGAAACATCTTTTAGAAAATGGGGATAATGTTATTGCTCTTGCCTAATAATGCATATGTACTCGTGACCGATTCTGAGATTTGGGGTAATACGGTACCCGTGTTTGGACATAAGCCACATGTCAGGCACTTCTACCCATTGTGTCTTGTCACCCAACTTTCTTGGAAAGGATTTACTAGCCTCGGGTCACGGAAGCTTAGAGAAGTTGAGTGACTTCCTTAGGTCACACAGCAAATTCATGGCCCTGTTAACATTTAACGCGGATTCTCCTGATTGTGAAGCGCATTTGAAATATGCTGCAGTGCTTCAACTCGTTAATTCATATCATACTTAGAGTGACCTTGTGAAGTGAGAGCCAGGGAATGGCTCCAGTCTGTGAACTTGACTGCCCTGCTACCCCGATGTCCTTTTGGTGATAGCCCAAAGGTGGCCTTGGCACAGGCAAGGTGCCATTGGCTCAGGCCAGGACACTTTTTCTGCCGGCTCTACTCTGCTGAGGTGACTCTGCGGGGCCCTGTCTCACAAGTCTCTAACAAGGGCGCCTGTCTCACACCTGTCACCCTCGATGTCCACTCCAGGTCACAGAGACACGCACCGGGCCTCTGGGCTGTAACAGCTATGACAATCTGGACTCTGTGAGTTCCGTCCTTCTGCAAAGCACGGAGAGCAAACTGCATCTTCAAGGTAGGATGCCCCTGGAAATTTGAGACCAGAGGGTGGAGGGGGAGGAGAGACTCAGGGTTTAGAGGAGGCATGATGTGGAGCGAGAATGGAGATGAAAGACAGAGAAACCGATCAAAACCAGGAATATGGAAATGAAGACAGGATACGATGCCTTTTTAAAATTTTAACATATACAGGACATTAAATTCATGGTTATTAATTAGTTTTCAGATATAAAGTATGAAAATGTGAGCTTTATCCGATTATTTTGATGAAAATGTCTAAACAGTGTTATTTATAGATGCTCCAGACCTAATATATATTAAAGTTTCATATCTTACCGTCAGAATTTCCTATATTATTGTGTTTGACTTTCAATGTATTTTGGCAGGTGTTATTTGAATTATAAGAACTATAGAGCAGTTTACAGCATTGTTGGTTCTGTGTAACCTTCCTTCTCCTTATTCGGTAATCATCTGTGGTCTTTAATATATTTATACACACGTATATATGTGTTTGTGTGTGTGTGTGTGTGTGTGTGTGTGTGTGTGTGTGTGTGTGTGTTTAGCAGAGTTTATGAATGAGAACCCTCAGTGCTGGCTGGGTGTACAGAGACAGATACTCAGTCACTGCTAGCCAGAATGCAACAATCATGGGATTACTTTGTTGATATCTATAAACATGTATATTTGTTTAATGTCTTTTTTTATGTCAGGTCCCTGTTAGGCGCTTCATATATACTCATGACCTGAAGGAAAATATACTCTTTGAAATAGTAATTTTACCCTTATTAATTCATCGTAAAAAAGTGAGGAGATTATAGGAGAAAACATACAAGGCTTTGAGTACAGCTAGTGCTGTTTTAAAAAGCATAGTTTATAATAGCAAAAAAAAATGTAAAGATCTGAATTTTCCACATGAGGGGACTGCACAAATTATGTAGCATCTATGCAATATCATATTAGGCAGGTACGAAAATGTTAGGTATAAGAATTTCCAAGAATATATGAAAGTGATTTGATCTGATGTTCATTTAAAAATGGGTAGTTTCTGGGGCGCCTGGGTGGCTCAGTCGTTAAGTGCCTGCTTTTGGCTCAGGTCATGGTCCCAGGGTCTTGGGATCAAGCCCCTCATCGAGCTCCCTGCTCAGCGAGAAGCCTGCTTCTCCCTCCCCCACTCCCCCTGCTTGTGTTCCCTCTCTCGCTGTGTCTCTCTGTCAAATAAATAAATAAAATCTTTAAAAAAATTTAAAATAAAAATTAAAAATAAGTAAATAAAAATGGGTAGTTTCTGACCAAACGTATGGTGTGATCTTAACTCTGCGAAAAGATAAGGGAAAATAACATTGCAAGGAAAGATGCTGAGATGTTAAAAGAGGTTACCTCTGGATGGGGAGGTTGCAGATGATTTATTTTAGGCTTCCGGTTCTTTTTCTAACTTTTCTACAATGATCATGTATTAACTTTATAGTTAGAAAAAAAATGGCATGCTTTAACTCAGAGCAGACTAAAAATGTGACCTTCTAGAAAGGTATCTGATAAAGGTGATTCTGAATGTCAGTGGGAGGAAAGTGGAGTTGAGATTGGCAGGTGGAGCTAAGCAGAACCTAATATGACTTTTATATTCCAGTTCCTTAGCAACCCTTTGATTCATACTCCTGTTATAGAAGAGGGTTGGAAAATGGAGCAGGGAGGGCTTGGTAGTGTCACTTGGGAGCACTGAACGAAAATCCCTCCAGGAAATTCAGGCCAAGAAAGTGGCTTAGTGTTCAAAGAAAACACAACACAACAAAAACCTCAAACACGTGAAGACTAACCCTGTCCCCTTTAGTGGAGAAAAGAGTAGACGGTGGGTTTGGTAACAACCTGACAAGAAAGTAGATAAGAGAGACCGATCTGCCTTGGGTGTGCCAGGATTTCCAACTTCTCGGTTCCTGTGCTATGTGCGGCGACCTTGTGAAGTGAGAGGCAGTATTTGAGGCCGGGAGCTTGGCTCCAGCCTGCACTTGATAACCCTGCTGTGCATGTTGGCAGTGGAGAGACCTGTGAATGATAATTGGAGTAAATTTAGAAGGGATTAACAAGATGTTACCAGGAAGTTATTAAGATCTTAGGGACGTTTAGAGGCTGATTTACCATGAAACTGATGAAGCTTAAGGTCCAGGGTTCCCCCACCTTCTGTGTCCCCAACTTTTTTCATTCCAAATATTCACTTCCACATCTTATTTTAGAATTCCTTTCTCAATAAGCAATTACAGTAGAAACCTCAGTCTTCCAAAACCCAGGTCCGCCATTGGTTACATTATTAGAAGTATGTTGTCCACCAAAAAGGGGTGACATCTTTGTCCTCTTCTAGATTGGTTAGAGCACACCTGGAGAATTGGGTCCAAGTCTGGGCATCCCAATTCAAGACGGGGACTAAGGAAAACTACAGTGCACCTGAAGAAGGCTGTCTTATGATGAATAGTTCAAGAGGGTTGACTTGGGGCAATAGGATTTGTCGGCAGATAACTCCAGGGTTGTCTTGCAGAAAAGATAGTCAAATTCATTAATGTGGATAAAATGAGCCAAACCTGATCTGCTTGTAGGAAATGACAAGGATCCCAGCTTTTAACTGGGATGAGACAGATCTCAGTTTAAACTCAGTTTAAAATAGATCTTCCAGCGCACATTAATGCCCAAGGCTGCAATGACCTGCTGAACTGTGTAGTGACTCTCTGTTTTCAGAGAGTTATAAGTAAATGGCATCTGGTAGAAATGTTACAGAAATTTTTTAAGAAAAGATTTTATTTATTTATTTGTCAGAGAGAGTGCGCAAGCAGGGGGATTGGCAGGCAGAGGGAGAAGCAGCCTCCTTGGCGAGCAGGGATCCTGATGTAGGGCTCGATCCCAGGACCCTGGGATTGTAACCTGAGCCAAAGGCGGATGCTTAACCAATGAGCCACCCAGGCGCCCCTGTCATAGAGATTATTTAATCTTCGTTCTAATGGGTTAGGTAGTTGAAGTAGGCGGTCTTAATGTCCTTTTCATTACTGATTCTAGGGTTTTATAAAGACAGTGAATCACTAAACCTTTATAGAGCCTGACTACGTGCCAAATCCAAATGCTAAACCCTGAGAATATAAGCAACAATCAGTTCAACTTAATTCAGCAAGTATATATGTATATATAGATATCTACAGACATAACTATATATCTATATAGATACAGGAATTTTTAAAGACCCATGTTGGCATTGAGCTAGGCATAAGATATGGTGGTGAACAAGACAGACACAGTTTGTGTCCCAAGGAAGTATGCACTCTATCAGAGAAGATGGGCTTAAACAAACAATAATAGGCATCAGGAATTGTAGTGGCGAAAAATTCTGGGGCTTTCTGGTACCAGACGGTATGGAGACTTAACCTACTAGGGAATCAGAGAAGATGCATAGGATAAGAACTGGAGGATGAAGAGGAGACAGGGGTGTGGATGTGGAGGCAGACAGCGTCTTTATAAAGGAGCACAGGAGCAAATGAAAATGTCTCAAGAGGTTAAAGCAGAGACACCAGTGGTGGGAAAGACCAAACAACCCTTCAGATCCTGGAAGGCCTCTGCATCACATTAATGACTTGAATACTAATTTGAAGGTAATGGGCACTGTGGAGAAGGGTTTTTGAAAAGGAGGTAGCATGAAAAGGTTGATATTTTTGGAAGATCACTCTGGCTGTCATGTGGTCAATTACTTAGATGGGGGTTAGATTGGTGGTAGGTGACCAGTGAGGAGGTATTGCTGCACTTGAGATGAGATGTCACAGATTCAGACCATGAAGGTAGCACAGGGGATGAGAGAAATAGACCAATTTTAGAGTTATTTAGCAGGCATTATGACCAGAATTTAGTGAGAAGACCGGAAAGAATCTGGATAATCTGATGAATGGAGTATGGGGATGAGATAGAGAGGAAGGGCAGAGAAATACATAAGATTCAAGGTAATATATAATATAATAGAGATAATAAAAATAATGCATACCATTATGGAGATTGAGGAAAGGGAATAATTCACTCAGACTGGTTAGGTAGAGGAGTCATAGAAAAAAAAAATCTGAGGAAGAATAATGTTCTCTTGGTGGAAGGTAAAAGAAAACAAAAGCTTCTTAAATATAAGACAGAAGACTATCTCATGACTTTTGGATTGGCTGATATTTATTCAGTAGGGTACAAGAAGCACTAAGGCTAAAGAAAAGGATTGATACATTGAACCACATTAAAATTAAGAATTTCTGTTCATCAGATGCTGCTATTCATAGAATGAAAATATAAGCTTCAGAGTAGAAGGAAATATTTGTGTTATGTGTATCTGACAAAGAACCTTATGCAAAATATGTAAATAACTCCTCTAAAACCAACAAGAAAGAGGCAGACGATCCAGTAAGACAAGAAAATGGGTAAAAGACAGGAACAGGCATTTCACGAACAAGACTACTGAAATGGCAGATAAACATTTGAAAAAGTGATGAGCTTTTGCTAGCCCTCAGAAAATGTAAATTAAAGCCACAATTCAGTATTCTAACCCAGCCATCAGTATGGTTCAAAAGAAGAACACTGACAATATCAAGGAGTGATGGTGGGGAACAGTGGAAACTTACATGCGTTGCTTGCGGGAGACTACATAAGTATGGCCACTTTGGAAAGCTCTTGGCAGTATCTACTAAAACCTCAATATGTCCTTGTCCTGTGACCCAACAATTACAATTCTTGGGAATGTGCCCATCAGAAATGGGACCTATGTTCACCAAAAGTGGTGAATGTTCGTAGCAGCTTCATTCAAAATAACCTCCAAATGGAAAGAGCCCCCACTTGCCCATCAACAAGAAAATGGATAAATAAATTGTCATGCATTCATATGATAGGCTACAACACAGAAATGGGAGAAAATAAACTACTCTTCTGTGCAACAACATGGAAGTATCTAACGAACATGACATTGAGTCAAAGAAACTGGACACAAAAGCGTCCATGCTGTGATGATTCCATTTCTATACAGGTCAAAACAGTAAAAACAAATGCACTGTTTTAGAAGCTCAGAGGGCATTAACCATTGGGGAGGAAGAATAAGGGACTGACAGGAGACGGGAGAGATTTCTGGAGGTATTTACAATGTCCTGCTTCTTGATCTGGATGGCAGCACACGGTGTGTTTACTTTGTGAGAATTCATAGTGTTGTACACACATGATTTATATGTATACATTTCTGTGCATAGAATATGCGTCTATTAAACATTTATTTAATAATGTGCTCCATCTTGACATCCTCTGCAAAGAGAAGACATGAATAAGGCAGAGACATAAAAGAGCAGGAGGTGGTCCAGCCCAGCTAGAAGACAGCTGCATGGACTGAGGGCTGAGGAGTCGGGAATAATAATAGCTAATATTTATCCAGTGTTTCCTTATGTGCTGGGGACTGTGTGAATTTATTTGTATTATATTCATATTTATTTGTTGGTTTTTATTTATCTTAACTTACATTGAATGGCATCATAGAATTACATTTGTTACATTTTTAAGCCCCACACCATTCCTGCGGGGAAGGCGTAAATAAACACCCCTACTTTGTAGGTGAGGACATGGGTGAGAGAGGTCACTCGGTAAGTGATTGAGCTTGACAGTTAACCTGACAGTCTGCCTTCAGAGCTCCTCCTTCTCAAAATGCTAGTGTTCTGTCTTCCTCTTTCCACTGCTAATTCCGCTGAAGGAGGCTGCGAGGGGAGATCCTGCAGAGGTTTATTTTGGTGGGTCGAGGATGATGTGAATGGCACTCCAATGGCATTCACCTTGTGGCATTTCCTCAGCTGTTTGTGAAACTGTGCGAAGGTAGAAGGAAAGAGGAAAAAGAAAAGAGGGTTGGAGGACACGAGAAAGAGAACGACAGGATTGTAGAAATGCTCACAGGCTATTAGTAGTCCAAACAGCAGCAGCCAAAGTGGTAATAATAACGCTAATGGCATAATGATAACTTCTTATTTTGATCCTTCTCCCTCCAAGAAGCCCATTGAGTGTTTTGCCGACATTGTCATGTAATTTAATCTAGTATCCATCTGGTGAGGTATACAGAGAGCAGAGCTGTGCCTTAGTAGCTCACTGATGTGGAAAGGGATGCAAAGGGAATATTTTGCTGAAATCTAGGATGATCCATAAATTTATTCATTCATACATTCATTCATTTAGCAATATTTATTGAATATCAACTACATGGCAGATAGTGTTTTAAGAGCTGGATATATAGCCGTGAATAAGCTAAGTCTCCGTCATTTTGGAGTTTATATTTAGTGTGTGGGTGTTAGGGGAGCAGACAATAAACAAGAAAAACAAAGAAATATATTTTCTTTACAGTCAAAGAGATGGTGAAGGAACAGGTCATGTAGAAATTTGTAGACCATGGAAAAGACTTTAGACTTGACTCTGGATGAAATGAGAAGCCATTACAAATTCAGGCAGTGGAGTAGCCTGACCTGACTTACATTTTAAATGATTCACTCTGACTGCTGTGTGGAAAAGACTGTAGAGAGGGCAAGAACACAAGAAAGGAGCCAAGTTTCGGGGCTATTGTGTTTACCAAGCTGAGACAAAGACGGTGGCAGGGACCACGAGAGTGGTGATGGAGGTTTTGAGAAGTGATTGCATTGTGGGTACATTTTTAAGTAGTGCTGACATTATTTGGTAGTGGACTGAGAAAGGCTTGCGAGAGAAGGAGAGAAGCAAAGGATGATCCCAAAGTTTGGCCTGAGCAACTGCAGGGATGGAATCGCTCTCCTGATATGGTGAAGACTGTGGGAGAGGTCACCTTGGATGAGACTAGAGGAGTTGGGTGAACCAAGTTTGAGAAGTCTGTTAGATACACAGATGCAGATGCTGAGTGGGCATTTGGAAAGTCGGGGTTGCGGGGAGAACTAGAAATATAAATTAGCATAGAGATGATATTTGAGAATGTGAGACTGGGTAAGGTGACTGGAGAAGAGGGTAGGCAAAAACAAAAAAGAGGGAATTCAGTTACAGAGCTGTGGGGAATTTCATATTGAAGGGTTGGGATAATGGGGTGATAATGAGGCACAAGAAAAGGAAGCTAAGAAGTGACCAGGAAGGTGGAAAGGGAGTGATGAGACTGTGGTATCCTGGAAGCCAAGTAAAGAGTGTTCCTCAACCAGGAGATTGTGCTCAACTGTGTCAAATGCCGTGGATGGGATGATTAACACGGGGACTGACAACTGAGTCATGAATTAAGCAGCACGGAGGTCGTTGGTGAACTTGACAGGGATCTGTCAATGGAATTATGGTAGTGAAAGCCTGAGGAGAATGAGTCCGGTAGAGAATGGGAAGAGAGGAAGTGAAGGGGATGCAGAGACGCCACAGAGGAAATCCAACAAATGTCACAGTGGCAGAAGGTGATGGCGAGTCCGTGAGTTTTCTTTTTTAACATAGAAGCCACAAAACTTCTCTATGCTGATGGGAATTATTCTTCAGAGAGGAAACATTGATTCTCTGAGCCAGAGGGATTCTTTCAGGGTCATAGTTGAACAGGCAAGAATGAGTAGGGCCTTGTGTATGGCTGGGATTATTTGCCTTAGAAAAGAGTGCCTGGCGGCTCATCCACGGGAAAGAGAGGAAAAGGAGAGTATTTGCATGCATCACAGATGTGATCGTCGGGGGCATTTTCACGTACTTTACTTCTGATTACTTTTCGTAGGTACCAGTTGCATGATTTTTTCAGACTTTAATGTCTCTGAAATCGGAATGTTTCCTATAACCGATGGTGTGTCCTGGTTTAATTGGCAGGGTATTGACAGGCATTGATTTTTCTCAATGTCCATAAACCAGTGATATGTTATACAATGAACGGTACCTTAGATTCGCTGGCATGTGATGCTTTTCTTAATGAAACAGGAGTGAGAACACTAGCCTCGTCTCAGTTTCCAAAAGAGAAAAATGGACAGGAGGGAGGCAAAGACCTTTAGAAGATGGGAGGGTAGGCAGTGAGGGCTATGGGATGAAGGAGATATAACCAGGCATCATCTAGTCTCTGCGCTTCCAGACCAGACTGTTGTGCTTTGAGAGTCTTCTCCTCATACCCTGATAATCAAATGGTGCATTTCACTTGTTGGTCTCAGATCAAGTTCACCTCCCCGCCTCTTCCCCTCCCTTCTTTTTCCGTTGTGTCAGCTTGAAACTTCAGCTCCTTCCAGACTAGGCTCTAGCTCCTATCACTCATGCACTCAGGCAACAGACTCAAACTCTTGCCTGTCTTCTTGTCGTTGTCATAGCCCACCTTCCAAAACACACTCATACCTTTACTGCAGCCCTGTAGAATTTCTTACGTTTCATTATAGGCATCTTTTCACGTGCATGGACAGCAGGTGAAAAGAGAGTGGTGAGACTGTGGTATCCTGGAAGCCAAGTAAAGAGCGTTCCTCAGCCAGGAGATTGTGCTCAACTGTGTCCAATGCCGTGGATGGGATGATTAACACGGGGACTGACAAACGCGCATGCGCCTTTTCTACCCCACCGGATATTACATCTTTAAGGCAAGAGCTGTGTCCCTTCATCTTCCAAACGCCATCTCCTCTGAAAAGCCTCTTTTAAGACCTCTTCTATGGCATGATTTATTTGTTTTTATTCACCTTGCAACACATTCGTCTGGGTTTGGGTTTTATCTCTTCTCTTAGATTAGATAGGCTTCTTTAGAAAAGGGATTTTTTTTGGCCTTGCCAACTTTGCCTTTCGTTCTATTCAACAGTGCCGCGGATGTAGGAGCTCCATACCTATTTGCTCAGTTCGGTGTTTTCTTATGATTGGTGCTCAAGTAGCCATAGAAGGAGGGGGACTTAGAGGAAAGGAGGGAGAGAAAGGAGGAGGGCAGAGGAGAGGATGGAGGAGTGGAAAAGGCACAGGGGAGGGCACTTGAGAGAGGAGGAGGAAGAGCAGAGGAGAGTAAGGGAGGGAGCACGGGGTGAGCAGGAGGAGGCTGAGGAAGACAAGCACAGTCCGCCATCCCTTTCCTCAGTAGCTGGGCATCGTTAATGGAGTGAAGAGGATTATTTTCAAACTCATCCCACGACAAGTAGTAGAAACAGAGGAACAGGGTGTAGAAATGTTTAACGTTGTTTTCAGCTACTGTTCCCTCTTAGGCATTGTGCTTATACCCATTAGCCGGTTCAGCCCTCCCATCAACTCTGAGTTAGGGATCATGCTCCCCATTATACAGATGGAGAAATTGAGACTCGGAGAGGTAAAATCACTTTCCCAAGGTTCCCCTGGCTTTTGATTCCTTGCCGCCTGGGCTCCAAGGCTTCTTTACCTCTCTAGGGAGCTCTGAGTCGGCACAACACATTTCTAGGTGTGGGGAGAATGGGATTAAGCCCCTGCCCAACTGCAATAGTAGAGGATGAGGGGGCAGGACATGATTAGGTCTCTTTTTCAGAAAGGCCCCTCCGTACCGCCCCCCCATCACTCCATGTGGCCTTGGGACCCCAGGGTGGAATGCTGAGGGATGGTTGCCAGTGCCTGCTCTAGTCAGCAGCTTTGGGGTGAGTCCTCAGCAGAATCAGCCCAAGGGACAGGCGGTGGCTTGTGATTAGGGCCCTTGTTGTCTGATGAGCGGGGCCTGGGAGGCACTGATGGGAATCGGTGTTTCTGCCTTCCCATGGCTCTTTCTGTACGGCCTGCTGAATTAAAGAGCAGTGTCTTTATGACTGAGGGGGTGGCCGACTTCTACCCAGTTGGCTGCATCCAAATATTAGTTTTCCTTTAGGCACCAAGAAGCACTCAAATAGAATAGGGAGGATCCAGAAAGCAGACTTAGAGTGATGAGACCTTGGACTTGTTAATTCCCTGAGCTTCTCTAGGTCTTCTGATAGGCAAAACAGGAATAAAAAACCCCCTGCCACAGGGCCATTGCTCTACATTTAATTGGAAAACACGTAGAAAGCACCTTACCTAAAAGCCAATAGGTCTGATGTAAAATAATCATTACACTTACGATGCACTGCATAATTCTCATGTGCCAGGTGAAGAGCTCATTTCTTTATAGCAGTATCTCCTGTAAACCTCAACGAAGACCCATTTTCCAGATTTGAAAATTGAGGCTCACAGAAGTTAAGTAACCATCTTGTAGGTGGCAGAGCAGGGATTTGAACCCAGATCCACTCAATGTCAGTGCTCTTAAACCATATTGTTTCTCAACCTGAAACATATAAATCAGAATCATGATTTCTAATAGAGCAAATAGATCCATAGCCCTGTGTGCTTATAAGGTTCTGCTCTTCACTTTGGAAAGTCTATGATTTTCCTCACATTACTTGCTAACTTGTATACGTTTGTTGGTATGCCATTTCCATAGCTATTCTCATGTTCTCAAAAAGAGCCAGAACCAGGAAGGATCAAATACCCCTGGAGCAGAGATGACTAAGGCCTTGCAATATATAATACCAATGCTACCTCTGACCCGGGGACATCTGGAATCATTCCGTAAAGACTCACACTTGTACAGGAAAGGTGGAAATTCTGATGGGATTGAAGCTGGTCTTGAGAGAAGTGATATGAGGACTCATCTCTTAGCCTGTGGGTCTATACCTTTCAAATAGACTTATGGCTGAGTACGCAGCAGGGAAATCCTGACTGATAAATAGTCAGTGTGGTGATTTGGTCTACTTTAACAGCCATGTCCCATTCGATTTCTCGTTGGTCTCATTGGTGGGGCAGAAATCAGGCATCAGGATGCCCCAAGCCTAAATAAACCACCCATGAAAACTAATGCATTGATTCCATGTAGATAAGGTACCTGCTTATTTTTTAAGCTTATTAAATCAATCCTTATTTTTTTGTCACAATGCATCTTAGTCAGAATTAAGCTCTCTTTTGGCACTGCAAACGCAGCACTTTCCATGTGCCTTTATCATTGATTACTGTTTCCCAGATACAGCCTTGTCTTATGTGCACAATCAGACATGCCACTACTAACTTGTAATTAACATCCCTGAGAGTAGAAACCATACCCTTTTTCATGCGTTCAGTATTCACTTCTCTTTAGTTCAGTGTTTAGCTCATAATAAGTGTTCAATAAATATGTACTGATTTAAAGTAATTTGAACTGTCAAATCAGTTTATTTGGAATCTCAGTTTTTTATTGGGGTAAATATGTATTACATAAAGGTCAACATCATAACCATTTTAAAATGCACAGTTCATTAAGGGGCATGAAGTAGACTCACAATATTGTGCAACGGACACTACTCTCTAGTTCCAGAACTTTCTCACCATCTCAGATACAAGTTCTGTATCCATGAAGTAGCCGTTCTTCATTCACCCTCTGCCCCTTCCCTCCAGCCGCAGGCAACTAGTCTGCTTTCTGTCTCTGTGGATTCTCCTTTTCTGGATATTTTATATAAATAGAATAACACAATATGTGTTTTTGTTTTTTGTTTTTTTTTTTTTGGTGCCTGGCTTCTTTTTATTTAGCAAAATGCTTTCGAGGTTCATCCATATTGTAGCATGTATCAGTACTTTGTTCTTCTATAGCTGAGTTAATATTTGATTGCATAGATATACCACATTTTGTTTGTCCATTCATGGGTTGATGGACATGTAGATTGTCTCTACTTTTTGACTCTCATGAATAGTGCTGCTATGAACATTTGTGTACAAGTTTTTGTTTGAATACCTGCCTTCAATTCTTTTGGCTATATACCTTAAGAATGGAATTATTGGATCATATAGTAATTGAATTTTAAAAAAAAGTTTGGTGCAAAAATAAGTTTATCTTATGGTAGATTGCATGATTCCATTGTTCTCTCCCCTAAGAGGATTATACATAACAGTGCACTGCTATGTGACCACCAGTGCTCCCTGTGGGAGATGTATACCTCCCAGCTAGTTGGCACTGGACTTGGCCACTTGGCTTGTTTTTCCAATAGGATGTAGAAGAACATATCCCATGCTCCATCTTAGCAGACACTTGAGGAGACATTGTCTGGCATGGCTTTTGCTCTTTTCCTTCTGTGTGATAGTGGCATACACCTTGGCAAAGCTGCTCCTTCGAGTCTAGAGGAAATATAACTCAAAACCACAATGAGATACCACCCCACACCAGTCAGAATGGCTAAAATGAACAACATAGGAAAAAACGTATTGGTGAGGATGCAGAGAAAGGGGAACTTTCTTACGCTGTTGGTGGGAATGCAAGCTGGTACAGCTGCTCTGGAAAGCAGTGTGGAGGTTCCTCGGAAAATTAAAGCTAGAGCTACTATGGAAGAGCCCAAGTGTCCATTGACTGATGAATGGATAAAGAAGACGTGGCATGTGGGGTGCCTGGGTGACTCAGTCGGTTGAGCGTCTGCCTTCGGCTCAGGTCATGATCCCAGGGTCCTGGGAATCGAGCCCCACATCGGGCTCCCTGCTCAGCGGGGGGCCTGCTGCTCCCTCTCCCACTCCCCCTGCATGTGTTCCCTCTCTCGCTCTCTGTCAAATAAATAAATTAATTAATAAATAAAGATGTGGGGTGTGTGCATATATATAATGGAATATTACTCAGCCATCAAAAGGAATGAAATCTTGCCATTTGCAATGACGTGGGTGGAGCTAGAGGGTATGGTGCTAAGTGAGTTAGAGAAAG
Organism: Eumetopias jubatus; assembly: GCF_037043125.1. Lineage (NCBI taxonomy): Eukaryota > Metazoa > Chordata > Mammalia > Carnivora > Otariidae > Eumetopias > Eumetopias jubatus. The sequence continues at coordinate 79,942,567 of NW_028274821.1, read as the reverse complement.
ACAAATATATGTTTTCACTCATGTGTGGAATTTAGGAAACAAAACAGATGAACGTGTGGGAAGGGGAAAAAAAGAGAAGGAGAGAGAAGGAAACAAACCATAAGAGACTCTTAACTATAGAGAACAAACTGGGGTGTTGGAAGGAGGTGGGGGCATGGGCTAAATGAGTGATGAGCATTCAGGAGGGCACATATTTTTTTTTAAGATTTTATTTATTTATTTGACAGAGAGAGACACAGCGAGAGCGGGAACACAAGCAGGGGGAGTGGGAGAGGGAGAAGCAGGCTTCCCACTGAGCAGGGAGCCCGATGCGGGGCTCGATCCCAGGACCCCGGGATCGTGACCTGATCCAAAGGCAGACGCTTAATGACTGAGCCACCCAGGCGCCCCAAGGAGGGCATTTACTGTGATGAGCACTGGGTGTTGTATGTAAGAATGAATCACTAAATTCTACTCCTGAAGCCAATACTAGACTATAAGTTAACTAACTAGAACTTAAATAAAAATTTGGAAGGAAGAAAATGAAGACGACATCTGGAATAGAGCCAAAGCCCAGCCAACATAAAACATGAGCAAGAAATAAACCTTTGTGGTTGTAAACCACTGTGATTTTGAGGTTATTTGTTACCATGCAGTGACTTAACAAAAGCTCAGTAATACTGAAACATCGAATTAAACAGCATAAGCCACACTTATTTACTGCAGGACTTCTCAGTGCCTTAACTGTGCTAATGTGTATTATGAGTCTCCAGAGGTAGATTAAATACAGAATTTCCTGAATGTTTTTGATCTTGGTTACATTTGCAGATCTATGGCTCTGTAGCATACAACTTGGCAAATGCTGGACTATTCATACCATTTGGGTTTGACCCTGTCCAAAATAACTTTTCCAGACTCCTTTACTCTTATAAAAGTAGAGGATTCTTTTTTCCTTCTACTGAAACTTGTGTATATTTATTTGTGCATCTTACTATAATTTGATATTTATGTATTTTGTCCCAAACTGGAGCTCCTTGAGATCAGAAAACTGTGTCTTAGTTTCTGTATCTCTAGCATCAAGTTCAGCACCTGTTTCAATGAACAGGTGAGTGAAAACGGACTTTACTAACAGTTGCTGGATTGAGCCGCTTTATTTTTGCACACCCACTATGATCTAGCACTGTACTTGATATCTTGCAAAGAATGCAAAGAAATATAAGGAACAGTTACAGTTCTTTTTTTTAAGATATTATTTATTTGTTTGTTTATTTATTTGAGAGAGAGATAGAGAAACAGCATGAGAGGGGAAAGGGTCAGAGGGAGAAGCAGACTCCCCACTGAGCAGGGAGCCCGATGTGGGACTCGATCCTGGGACTTCAGGATCATGACCTGAGCCGAAAGCAGTCGCTTAACCAACTGAGCCACCCAGGCACCCAGGAACAGTTACAGTTCTTAAGAGTCATAATGTGTAGCCGTGAATCCCGAACAGAATATGTGCTAAAATTAGTAGTCAGGACCTTTAGCATCATTGTTCTCCTAGGATGTTTTTTGGCTCTGTGTTGCCTTTTTTTTTTTTTTTCTCAGATGCTTCTGAGCACCTGTTCCTTCCAGTCCTGAGTCAAAATTGAAATTGCTTTAGATTTTAAGCTACAATGTTGGGAAAGATGATACAGGTCCTACTCAGGAAGGACGGCTGTAGAGAGGTGGGGCATGCGAGGCATAGGGCAGAGAACCACAGTCCTCTCTGAAACACGTTCTGTCTCAATTTGCCTTCATTCAAACATATTTCCTGGGAACCCACTAATGTGCTAGCTGACAGGGAAATGGAACGTGAACGAGGCACTGCCTCTGGCATTCAAGGAAATCACAGACCAGGAGGAACGTGAACATGAACACACGTAATGTGGTGTGATAGGTGTTCTGTTAGAATCTGAGCTGTGTGCAAGGTGTTTTTAGTTGCCGACGGAGGAGATGCCTGAGATTGCCAAAGGCCCCCCAGGGAAAGCAATAGAAGACAGGGTGAGGACAAGAAATGACATTAGTCCAACAACTATCCTAAACTAAGAGATTTCTGTGTGTTATCTAATTTTGTTTTCCAGTTCATGGAGGTACCATTTACATAGAGAAAAGTTCACCCTTTTGAGGTGAAGAATTCTGTGAGTTAGAAATTTCCGGTTGTGTAATAAAGATACCACCAGAGTCAAGATACAAAACGGTTTATTTGATTTTTACATGGACCCTACCATGGAAGCTTTAATGAGGAAACAGAAGCAGAGACGTTAAGCCTCTTGATGTTAGCTTCCCAATGTCCTGCAGTTAATAAGAGCTGGGGGCAAAATCTGAGCAGGAGAGAACTTTCTACATTTGCAGGGCAGTGGCGGTGGTGTGGCAGAGTGTAGCAAGGAAAGGGAAATAGAGAAGAATTTGGAGGCATAAGCTGATCGAGGGATTGGGTAGCACAGAGTTTTATAGATAATCAGGGTTGGTTTTTATCATGACTTGTGTGAAGAGGCTTATAATTAAATTGAATCAACCTCTTCTTCTTAATACCCTCTGTGAGGGTATCTTCACGTTGAAATTTTATGGAATTGAATTTAAAAAGTATGTTGGCCTTCATATCCTTGGTGATTTCAGAGTTTAGGCCATATTCTCTTTTTGAAAGTTATAATGGGGAGCACCTGGGTGGCTCAGTCACTTAAGCATCAGCCTTCGGCTCAGGTCATGATCCCAGGGTCCTGGGATCGAGACGCCCACCGGACTCCTTGCTCAGCCGGGAGCCTGCTTCTCCCTCTGCCTCTGTGGCTCCCCGCTGCTTGTGCTCTCACGCTCTCTGACAAATAAATAAAATCTTAAAAAAAAAAAGAAAGAAAAAGAAAGTTAAAATTGTCATGCAGAAGTCTCCCTGCCCCCAATCCTTTTGTCAGTATAAATCCTCCTGTGTTTATGTAGCCCCCTCATTGTCCATCTCCTGCACTAAGCGGAAAATTTCATGAGAGCAAGGATTTTGCTTCTAGTTCCTTGCCCTTCCTCCAGGGTCTGGAAGATTACCTGGCGCATCACCAATGATGCCGAATCCATCTTTGCTTAACCAGTGAATGAACAGCCGCACAGAGTAGACGCACAGAAAACCAAGGTTGTGTCGGTTCTTCTAGCTGTTTTGGAAGTTGTACCCGTTACTTGTGCAAACATTTCATTGGCCAAAACGTGTCGTGTGAACCCATGTGAGTGCAGAGGCGGGGGCGGGGGGTGCGGTCTGTAATTTTTTCGAAGGGAGGACACTGCCTGGATGGGGATTGAATATAAGTTAATGATAACCTCATGCCATGTGGGCCTTGGGTTCTTTAAATTCTGCTTGTACACTTCCAGTGATGAGCAGTGTTCTACCTACGAAGGCAACCTGTTTCATCCCTCAAAACTCCTGATATTAAAGAGGTTTTTGTTTTATTGTGCTGACTTTCATTTACTTGAATCTTTCATCGAAGTGTTCCAAGTCTATTCCTTGACATCCCACAGAATAGAGGATGATCCTTGGGAACACAAAAGGTTACTCTATCCAGAAGGGGGCGCCAGAACCCACCCACCTCCCCCCCGCCCCAGGTAGCTGCCTTTCTTCATTTCCCCCCACCCCCGAGTGCAAATGACCCATCCCGGAGACAAGGCTGAACTTCTGAATGAGATCATAGCCTTTTCGCCCTTTCTGCACGGTTTCACCCGGTGAATTATCGTCTTATTTTCATTCCACTCCAATGAGCTGTCAGCGATGGATACTGTAATTCACAGCAATAGAAACACAAACAGATGGGTAATTGACCTGCATGCCTTCATTACTTTGGAGTTCAGAATGGGTGTTGGAGCCATAAAGTCCTTTATCTGCCAGTCTGAGATCCCTGGGCTTTCACAAGGAAGGGGATCAGGCTGACTTTCTGCAAAAGGTTTAGGCCTTGTTGTTCTCCCCATCTCGTGCTTTTCAGAAATGGATGGAGTTTGACAAGCAGAACTTAGCTGGGACTCCTGTGGGGCTCAGAGGTACCTGCAGGGGCCACATTCTGATGCAGGAACAAGATAGAACAGCATTTCTACTCAACCAAAATAGAATCTGTATTTTCCCCTCTTTCTCTTAGCCCTAAAAGAAATTGTGCATTTAGTAGGCAAGGAAATAGGTCAGAAAAGAGGACGTCCATCAAAACTACTACTATTTTAGGTAATTGTGATATAGAATAAAATAAAACAAAGTTCATCGAAAAAACAAACAAAACAGAAAGAGCCACGGTTCTTGCCTTGAACAAGACTTTGATTGATCCAGGGTGTTCAGACACTGACCTATCTTTGCTCAAGGTATGCCCTCTGCAGGGAACACCGTGGCTCCTCTTCATCATCTGCTAAAAACCATGCTTGTGTTTCGGGATCTACCCACATCCCACACACATCACGAAGTCTTCCATAATTATTATCTTCAGGTTTATTTCTTTTCACCTTTGTAATGTGTCACTGGCTGATTCAATATTTATTTATTTATTTTTAAAGATTTTATTTATTCATCTGAGAGAAAGAAAGAGAGAGCACGAGTTGGGGAGGGGCCGGGGCAGAGGAAGAGAGAGGGGGAGAAGCAGGCTTCCTGCCGAGTAGGGAGCCTGATGTGGGGCTCGATCCCAGGACCCTGGGATCATGACCTGAGCCGAAGGCAGATGCTTAACCCACTGAGCCACCCTGGCTCCCCTCTTCAATATTTAAAATATATTTATTAAACACCTACTGTGTTCCAGACATAAAGCTGCTTTTTATGTTTTAATCATCAATGCAGGCCTTTGTCTGTTGTACTTGGATTTTATGCTTTAGTTTTGAATCTCCAAGTAGCCCCTCTGTGTCCTTAGAAGGTGGAAGCATCTTCTCCAACAAACCCCCATGTACTACCTGTTGAAAGAAGAGAAGGAGGCTATGAGTTCCTCACAGCAAAAGAGCAGGATCGGGGTCGGAGATGAAAGTTGGACTGCACCCTCCAACTTTTAGAGGCACCTTCAGCTTGGTTGATCGGGTGCCCCCCGTCTCCCTAGCTCACTGAGCACAGTCGCCTGGACCAGGTACCTGCTTTGGGCGGCAATACTGTGTCCTTGAAGGTATCAAGGAATTCAACGTAGGGATCCCCTGAAAGTTCTTGTTACTCTAGAGCTGCCCGGTGGTTGAAATTCAACAAGGCAGTGAGCCCTCACTTCTTTTTTGGAATCCCAGATATACTCTTTGTCTGTAACGGACAAGGATCCTTGACCTCTGTTGCTGTAAGCAGTGCTGTTCTTCTAATGAGCTGGTAGATCTCTGCCCTCTGTCATTCTTCCCTTCAGAATCTTCATCTTCTCTGAGGCACCATCTCTTCTCTAGGGAACCTGGAAGCAAACATACAAACAAAAAAGGGTGAACCTTAATCAGAAAGGAAGGTGATGGTCAGGTTGGTCCTTAGCTGGAGGGAGTTCTATTGCCTGAGTCCTTGGCCCATGCTATTCCCACTTTCTGAACTGCTCTTCCTGCCGACCTCTCATCCCCTAATTCCTGTGACTCCATGAGGTCTCAGCCCAAATGCCACTTTCTCCAGGAGAGCGACTATGGCTGCCCCTACTCCAGTCTGGGTTAGGTGTTCTTCCTCTGCGTTCGCCAAGCGACCTCATGCTTCTGGTAGATCACTGGTTGCCCTGCATCCAAGCAGCAGTTTACACGCCTCCTTCCCTATGCCCTGAGGTCCACGAGGGCAGGGAGTGCCCGCCTTATTCACCGTGGTGTCCATGGCTCGGTGCCTGGCACACGGAAGGACCGAGAAGGAGAGAAGAAAAGGAAAGATAAAAGAGAAGGAGGAAGATTCCCTGAAGTAGAAACAGTGGAATGATAAATAATAGAGACCTGTAATAATTCCTAGAATGCTCTTAAGAGACAGGGCACTCTGGGCAGGTTTCCTACCGGCCCAAGTGTGGCCACTCGGGAGGATGTTTCCAAGAAAGACTCAAGTTTGGTTCAGGGAATGGATGATGTTCTGATGTGGCATACACGGGGGTGCATAGCATTTCCTGATCACTTACTTGGGCTCTTGTCTTTGCTTGGGCTGCTATCACAAATACCATAGACTGCGTGGTTTAAACGAGAGCCCTTCATTTCTACAGTTTGGGAGGCTGGAAGTCTATAGATCACGATGTCGGCAAGTTCATTGTCTGGTAAAGGCATGCTCCTGGCTTGTGGACGGCTGGGTTCCCACTGTGTGTGCACATGGCCTTTCCTTCGTGTGTGTCCATGGAAGGAGAGGGAGAGAAAGAGACCTTTTCTGTTTCTTCTTCTTCTTCTATGTCCATTCATCCTATTGTGGAGGCCCACCTTTGTGACCTGCTGTAAACCTAATCGCCTGCCAAGGCCCCACCTCCTAACACCGGCGCCTCAACATAGGCACTTGGGGGACACAAACATCCCGCCCATAGCAGCCAGGTTCTTGCTGAGTGCTGTTTATGCCTTTCCCGCTGATGTATTCCTTGCAGCGGTCCCGGGATTTGAACTTCACAGGCAAGTAGCCTGGATTTCAGAGAGGCTGAGACATCCGCAGGGACCGCCCTGCGCCAGAGCCACCATGGGGACGCTGAGGCAGGAGTTTGTCTCAGGTCCCGCTCTTTGCTGCCTCAGAGCTGGAAGGGCCCTCAAGTGTTCCGAAACGCAGTCACAATTCCTGGATTTGAGGCCTGAGTCTGCTACTTTGGGTGTGAGGCTTCAGGCCAGCTTTGGGCCAATTCCAACATCCTCAAAGTGTTTAGGGACAACTTTTTTTTTTTTTCTTTTCTTTTTTTCCAGTCGGGGTGAAAAAGAGAATGGCTATTGAATGAAAATCCAACAAATGAGTGTCTGGAGCCTCTACTGGGCTTGGCCTTAATTTATACTCTGAGGGAGGGTCTGAGGGGAACAGATAAGGCCCCTGTCCCCCTGAAGCCCACTCTCTAATGGGGGAGATGAAAAAAAAAATATGAAAACAAATTAATAAGATCCATTCCATCAGTAATCACACGATGCAAGTAAAAGAAGCATTTTAATTTGGGGGATCTGGGAAGGTCTGGCTTGCGGGACAAGGGAGCCGTGCCGAGATCCGGGGAGAGAATATTCTTGGCACAGGGAGGGACACGTGCAGAGACCGTGGGAGAACAAGACCCGCACAAGGAGGGAATGTGTTTCAAAAAGAGAGAGAGAGAGAATATTAGGAAGAAGGAGTGAGGAAGCAAGGGGATAGAGATATCCTCCTGTGTGACAGGGGAGAGATCATCCCTCCTCACACAAAGACTATGTAAAATACCAAAAAAAGATTGTGAAACGTCTGTGTTGAAGGTGAGGTGGGAGGAAGACTAAGGGACAAAGTCAGGCAAAAATCAGGAGAAGAGAAAGAAGATGACGTGAATGTTCCCACATCTACGTTGCCCACTCACTTCGCAGAACAGTGAAACATTCCAATTTAAAGTATAACAAGATTTTTTTTTTTTTAAGTATAATGAGATTAGGGGGAGATATCCCATATGTTCAGCACGAGTGACTTGGTGTTCAAGTGAAACTCTCAGCTATTGCCTTCCTGGGTCTTTTGAGGCAAAATTTATATGCTCAGCAATAATGGTGGCCCATCTCTCTCTCTCTCTCTCTTTCTCTCTCTCTCTCTCTCTCTCTCTCTCTCCCTCTCTCCCTCTCTCTCTCTTCCTCCTCTACCCCCCACACTCTGTGTGTCTTTGGGAACTGTGGGTCTAGAATATTACACCCCAGCTGGTAGCTGTATATCTTTCAAACTGTGGCTCCACAGGCCAAATTGCCCTCCAAGTTATTTATGACTCCCACTGAAGCCGGCAGGACTCAGGCGCCAATTTGGAGGTCAGCAATGGGCCCCTTTGTTGGACACAGGTCATCAGGAGACAGTTCCGGCGGTGACTGCTCTGTGAACCTCCGCTGCTGTCGAAATGGTTATGTAACTTTAAACAGTAATGACATTTTGCAGAAAAGTGCTTTTTAATTGCTACGTCTTCATTATTCTCTTTCAAAATTGCCCAGGAGATTCTGCCTCAGAGACAGCTCGGCATGATCTGAGTTTCCTTTTTTAAAGAGCAATCAGTTTTGTGTTTCAGCTGCTCCCAGAAACCCCCCAACCCCAAACTTCATCTGTGTTCAGTTGGCATTTAATGGGGTAGGTAATACTGCCTTTTGTATCCTTGCCAAACGGAGAAATGATTTGACGCAATTTTCTAAAAATGCTCTCCCCAAATTCCTTTTGGGCTGGGACCAAGAATAGAATATTTTATCCCCTACAAAAGGGAGAAAGGAAATGATGAGCAAGCTAGAAAAATAGGACTGAGAGTATAGTCTATAGAGTTCCAACAGAAACTTAACCCCAATCCATAGACTCAGATGCCTATAGGGGATTGGGATCAGCTAAAAATAAATTTTGCTTTGGAAGCAAAAACCGTGATACAGATAAAATGACTCAATAATGCATATTCTGAAAGAATTGGAGACTTAGCTGACAAGGGACTCTACTGCTTGATGTGTTTGGCCCCATCTTTTGGGGTCTGTGTCATCACCCTCTTGGCCGGTGACCCTCCCCAGCCATCGCTCAGCTTCCTGCGGACCCCTTGCCCATTGGTGCGGAGCTGACCCCCAGTCCGCCAGCCCGCAGCACCCAGGCCCTACAGCTCCTTCTGTCCTTTAGAACACCTTCCCTGTGGACTGACGCAGATCCGCCTTCCTGAATCACGTACTCCCCACCACCATGCCACTTCAACAGGCACAGAATTCTAAACTCCACGTCTCATGAAGTCTCTGCAAAGAGCTCGACTGCTGGCTATTTTCTTCTTATTAAATACCCACAGCTATTGTTCATTTATCCTGAAGGTCCTGTTGACACGTTGAAAAACGTCAATCCCAGGAATGATTTCATCATCATCATCATCAAAAATAGCAATGAATTGGGGCACCTGGGTAGCTCAGTCGGTTAAGCGTCTGACTCTTGATTTCAGCTCAGGTCATGATCTCAGGGTTGTGGGATCGAGCCCTGCATTGGGCTCTGCGCTGAGCAGAGATTCTGCTTAAGGATTCTCTCTTTCTCTCCCCCTGCTCTCTCAAATAAATAAAGAAATCTTTTTTAAAAATTAGGAATGGGTAACATTTACTGTTTGCCTGCCATGTGCCAGGAACTGTTCTGGACAATTTTCAGGGATTCCTTCACTTAGCCCTTTCAACAACCTTCTGATGTAAGTACTCAAAGCATCTCCATTTTACAAAAGAAGAAGTAAAGCCTTAGACAGTTCGAGGGACTTGCCCGAGATGTGTAGGGAGTAAGGAGAGGGGCCTGACCAGCAATGCCCAGCTTTTAACTACCTCCTAGGTCCCTGCTGTCAGTCGGGCTGGAGGCACCATCTTCTTTCCCACAATGCCCTTCTGAACACAGTCTTTTTTAGCTGCTGGATGAAGACAGGATGAAATGATGGCACTTCATTTTTTTTTTAAATAACTTGAAAGTGAGAGAGGGGGACAAAATGTAGAAACACAACTGTGAAGTAGAAGGAGAGAAAAGCCAAGCTTATTCAGCAAACCCCTGATGAGTAGGATGAGGGGGTGTCCCTGAAGCATGAATGAGAGAAAAATGTAATCCAGAGAACACAGTTATTTCTCACACAGTGGGTCTTTAAACCATTACCCGCATATGCATTGATGGCTAAAACTGTCAGCAGCCCCAAATGAGGTAGAGAGAAATGTCTTAGGTGAAAGTGCTTTCGTGAATTAGTTTAGCCCAGAGTTGTCCTTCTAGTTGGACACCCTAGGCCATAGTCCATTATGGTCACATCTCAGGGGTATGTGAGTAGTGCACGTGCCCAGAGAAATCCTTCTCTATCCTTAATCCTGAGAGGATTAAGACTTTCATTAGGCAAGAATAGAGAAAAGATTATGAGGTGTGGTCCGGAGTGTTCGTCCTGTAGGCTTGGGCTTGTGACTTCTGAGCCTTGGCCTCTTTGTGTTTAGAGCAAAGAAGAAAAAATAATAATTCTCTCTGATGTCATCCTGTACTATTTTTATGATGCACTGGTCTTATTAAATTATACCACTGTCTTTATATTACTCTTATCCTTGAAATTTACCAAAGTATCCCCATCATCCATAGGATGAAGTCCAAATTCCTTAGCATATGATAAATGTGCCCTTTGGCACCTGCTCCCCTCTGAAGCCTGTTTCCGTTAGAGCAGTGCACGCCCACGCACGCAAATTCATTTCATTCACCAACAACTCCCAGACATACACATCTTTATTCTTGCTATTCTTCTCTCTAGAATGTGCTTCCTGTTCTTCTTTTTGCATGAGGATCTCTTATTTACCTTTCAACCAACCCAAATGCCGTCTCTCCTATAAAGGCTTCCCTGCTATCCAAGCAATGTTATTTGCAACCTTCCGCTGTCCTGTCGCCTCATATGGCCTTCTCTGCTGCAGGTCTATAAAGCTATGTTATGATGATGTGTGTCCGTGTCTATCCCTGCTGATTATACTGTAAATTCCCCAAGGGCAAGGATCATGTCTTTTTTATCTCTGTAGACCTAGTGCCTAGCTCAGGACCTGTACTTCCTAAATAGAGTTTGTAAATATTTGAAGAAAGGAACACAAAAGAAATGAAGGAAATAAGAAAAACAAAACAAAACAAAACAATAATCGTGTGCTTTCAATAAGGGTTTTGTCCCCAAATGGAAAAGGTGTAGGCCAGATCAGGCTCTGGCCTCAGTCCCAATGCTACGGAATAAAGTATGCCCTTCAGGGGTGGCCAAGGTCATGACTTGGAGAAGTCTAAGTAGGAGCGTTGCAACTGGAGGCCTCGCCAAGGGGGCCTGTCTGGATCCAGGCAGGCCCAGAAATATTTTGGTTACAATACATGGGGAGAAAGCTAGCAGCTTCGGATTCCTATGCATCACCTTTCAAAACTGCTAATGAAACACCTTCTTTAACCTTTCTTTTTTTCCCTTTCTTGCTATTCTCAAACAGGTCTTCAGATCATCTTCCCTCAGTATCTGCAAGAGAAGTTTGTCCAGTCGGCCTTGAGCTACATCATGTGTAATGGTGAGGGGGAGTACGTATGTCAGAACAGCCAATGTAGATGTCAGTGCGCGGAGGAGTTCCCACAATGCAACTGCCCCATCACCGACATCCAGATCATGGAGTACACGCTGGCCAACATGGCCAAGTCTTGGGCCGAAGCTTATAAGGACCTGGAGAATTCAGGTAGAGAACCTAGTCGTACTGCATCAATGGCCCTGACCCAAGTCAAGGAAAGGAAACTGTCTAACTAGAATTAGGACCCACTATGAGGGAATATTCGGTGACCCCAACTCTTTCACTGGGGAGGGACCAGAGCCCGGTCTAGTAGCTGTCAGGGAGGAGGTACTCAGTCAGTCTCCATCGAATGGAGTCATGGATCACATAATCGAGTTTGTGGTCCTAAGATGTATTGTCTCTAGGGTACCCAGAAGACAGAGAGAGAGTAATGCCATATAACACAGAGAAGCCTTTGGAGAATAGAGAGTCAAAAGTATCTGTATTGATTCCTGAGTCTGTTTGTGTGTGTGTGTGTGTGTGTGTGTGTCTAAATAAATAACCTACATGCATGTGTAAATACGTACATATGCGTAGATTTTAATACATGTACATATAGGTAGATATCCTTACAGACATAGATATCCAAAGAATTCACAGCTTGTTAAAGCTCAAGCAACTTTTCAGGTACTTAGCTATTTCCTGCTTTTCGTGGTTAAGAAAATTAATGGTCATGAATTTCAGGAGAAGAAAGTCAGTCTCCCAGGGCCATAAAGTGGATGAGGGGCAGAGTTGGAGCTCGGCCTCCGTGGAGCTTCTAGTGAGTGTGAAAGTCAGACATGACTTTCTGTATATGACCATACAGATAATTAGGACATTTTAATCAGGTGTGTGAAGAAGGAGCAAATCTGTGGAGGGGGAGGTTGAATGTGGCCAGGCAGGTCGGGCAGGTCAGGAGAGGCGAGTTGGGGAAGAGCATCTGAGATGCAGAAATCAGTGGGGGAGTGTATGTCAGCCAGTGGGAGGCCATCCTAAAGTGCCTAGCGGGGAGAGGACAGTGACATTGTTAGCACGATAGTATCGGTGGAGAAAACGGGGAACATGCAGAGATGCCGAGATAGTTAGGCGTGATGTTACATTGGCTAAACGAAGAGATGGGTGTTGAGATTCAAGAGCTTTTCTTAGGTATGTTTGTTAGAGTTTGATGAACGCTGGTACCATTCATTAAGCTAGAACACCTTGGGAGGTTCAGAAAAAAAGACTGTGCTCAGCGTTGGACATGAACACCTTGGGAAGCCTTGAGACTTCCAAGAAGAGATGCCAAGTAAATACTTGGCATTTAATATCAGCTCAGATATCTGCTAAATAAATGGACATATGCAGAGAGCATTACTGTTTTAAAAAATAAAACAACTTAATATTCCTTAAATTTATCACAACAACTTAATATTCCTTAAATTTATCACAACAACTGCATTACAGCGAGTAGTGATATTCCTGCATCCCAGAGGACAGAGGGTGCCAAGACCCAGTGTCTTCCCCAGGGTCACATCATTAGCAAATGACAAGGTCGGTAATGGAACCCCTGGTTCCAAATCCAGAGCCTGTAGCAGCTTCTGTAACTTTATTAATTCTTCTTTACCCCCTGGGCCTCAGTTCCCTCATCTGATAAATGAGAGGACATGTTTGTGGTTTTCATATTTGAATTTATTTAAATTTTTAGCCGAGAAAGCCTTTGATCGAACAAAATCATACCTTGGAGCCGCTGTGCACCCCAGGTGAAAGCTGAGTCGTACTGAGCTGTGTGGGAAAACCACTGGTTTCCATGAACTCTGAGCCCCCAGCCAGCTTGCGGAGCCCACAATGCATGAGCGATTCTGCTCTCCTGCAGCTCGCATGGAGCTGGGACCACCCTATGAACCTGCACCCATCAGTCCATTTAAAATCCCAGGGATTCAGAGAAGAGAGGCTCATGATGGAAATGTGTTATGACCATTATTTGGCCTCAAACAAAAAAAGCATTTGATAAAATGCTTTTGCAGAGAGATTCCACCGATTGCTAAAAAGCAGAGGGGAACGTCAGCTGTGTGCACAAGCAGTAAGGATCCTTAGCATCTAATCCTATTCCCAAGGAAGAGAAACCACTTTCAGTGGGTCAGGAGACACAGCTGAGAGGCTGCAGAAATAATTTCCATGGCACGCTTTCTCCCCATGATAGCACACATGCACTACAGATATCCTGTACTTATCCATTTGGAATGGTTTTACCCATTAAGACAAATCCACCCATCTCCACTTGTATAGGTGGCTTGTGCGTGTGTGTTTTCCTCCTTTTCATTTCAGGCAATGGCCTAAATGCCCCATCCAACCAGGCACTTTGGGGGGATTAATGACCAGCCAAAAGGGAAGAGCCAATGATTCCTTCACAGTCGGAGTGCTGGTGGTCAAATAGAACCAGCCTAGTTTACACACCCAAATGGGGGTCTGTCTACACCTCCTTTGTTGGGAGGGAACCGTTCTACTTCAAGTCAAGAAAATTAAATCATTTTAACTTTTAAATTATATATCCCTATCTGACCCAGATTCAGGTTCATTGAAACGACTGTTCTGTCCTTCGAGGTCAACAGAGCCTTCCACAGGAGGGTGGCATTTCTTCCACGGGGGCAGGGGTGGGCAGCCAAAAAGCATAGAGTCATTAGGGCCAGCCCCCTGCCTCCAGCCAGCTCCCTGAATAAATCAGTCAGCACAGTCGTCCGATACCCTTCCAATCCTACATCGTCGCGCATCCCCTGGACACTTTCTGTACGTCAAGAACTATTTCGGCAGAGGCAGTCGATGTCACTCTCTGAAGATTTGCTTGGGGTGCCAGGATAGCTGTTTGACAGATGGGAAAACTGAGGTGTTGAAAGCATGATGGTCTTACAGCTGCTCAGGGGCCAAGATGCGGTTCGGTCTCCTTTTGCATGTCCTACTGTTAATAATGACATGCCGGAAGTTTCGTGGGAGTCCAAGATTCCTGTTTCCAGCACCTTTTATTTATTTATTTTTCTCCCAATATACTGGTCTTCCTTATGCGTTGAGAGTAAGCGTATAACGCTGAGTAAGAGCATAAGATTCAGAGCCTGGCTAGAGTTCTAATTCTACCATTTACTGGCTGTGTGACCTTGGGAAGTCAACTGTCTTCTCTGTGTCCTAGTTTCTATAAAAGGAGGCACTAAAAGTACCCACCTCATAGGTTTGCTGTAAAATCACTTATAATGGGTTAGGTGTTTCAGACTGAGCATGGTGCTTGTTGAAAGCTATGTAGGCATTTTTAAAAAGAAAATGAATGCCTAATGGACCTGAAATTTCCTTATAGGTTTTATAACACGAAGTGGAAGTACTAAGCTGCAAATACATATATGTGTATATATATGTGTGTGTGTGTGTATATATATATATATATATATATATAATATTAAAAAAACAACAGCTCTGATTTGCGTCCTGCCTCTTGTCACTTGCAGGCTGTTCTACCTTCAGAAAATCATTTCCCCACTCTGGGCTTCAGTTTGGGGAGGGGCCGGGGCCTCAGTTTCCCTCTATGCAGAACCAGAAACCTGGCCTAGAGAACCTCTAAGGCTGTGTCAAGTTGTAGCAAATACTGAAACTCTGAAACACAGAACCACACACTGAGGCAGAAAGCTTCCCCCAGAGACCCAGGATTTGCCCCCATCTCTTCAGCTGGTGTGTCCCCAAAAGGGGACGTGATGTGAAAGGGTACACAGACAACCTCCGGCGGGACTGGATCACACAGTGGGGAGCTTGACCTGTCTCAGTTCTTGTTCAACCCTGCAGATGACACCAAAGAGAACTTGGGAGTTGGTGCTAATACACCTTTAGCACCTATCATTCATGACCTTCCTGTATGTCTCAAGGAGAGTGGGCGCAGGGCCTTGAGCAGGCAACGCTATCGGTCCAGGATCTCTTAATACGGTTTTCATCGTAGTTGCATTTCCAGCTTTATTTTTTTTAACTTTATTTTATTTTATTTTTTTATTATGTACAATTAGTCCAGCTTTATTTTTATAGCTCCCATTCTATTGAAAGCATGTGATGGAGGTTTCCTTAAGGCAGAATTGGATACAAAAAAAGTGGTTTAATTGATTCAAAGAAAATATTAAGTAAAAAGAAGTACAAATGAGATGTGACTATCATTATCAAGCTGGCGTGCAGATGACCGGAGTTTGGGAAGCCCTGTTTTCCGTGGGGATGCAGGCTGCAGATTCACTCCCATGAGAGCAAAGGAAAAGGACCTTCCTGAAAGTGGAGTGGCCCTTGCACAGCGTGGTCAGAGCAGAGCGGGCTGGAGCAGCAGTGTTCATGGGCCTCAAAGGAGGAAGTTTTATTTGCAAACCTGCTGTGTTGGTAGGTGGGGCTGAGCATGAGAGGCAACCTCAGATGGGGGCTGCCCCACGCTCAGCCCTTCTCTCTTGGCCTTTGTCTCTTGCTAGATGAGTTTAAATCCTTTATGAAGCGTCTCCCCAGCAACCACTTCCTGACCATCGGGAGCATCCATCAGCACTGGGGCAACGACTGGGACCTGCAGAACCGTTACAAGCTCCTGCAGAGCACCACCGAGGCCCAGAGGCAGAAGATCCAGCGCACGGCCCGCAAGCTCTTTGGCCTTAGCGTCCGCTGCCGCCACAATCCCAACCATCAGCTGCCTCGGGAGAGGTAAGTGCGGCCCCCACCTGCTGCCTCTGCAGGCTCAGACCCGGTGCTAGCTTCATCCCCTTGTTGCCCCGGGGGATGCTGGGCGCAGGGTGCACTTGCCGGTGGCCAGCCCGGCCTTGTGTGGTCCAGACCGACCGTTTTCTGGATCATCTCTGACTTCTCTGCTACTGTTCTGGCTATCCTTGGATTTCTCGCTGTTTCCTGAATATGCCCTGAACTCCCAGCCTCCGTGTTCTGTCTGATCCATCGGACTGTGGAAGGGAACCGACCATAGCCCTGACTGCCATGTGACATTCTTCTCGTTGCTTACAGTGTATTATCTATTTAATTTTAAAATTACTCGACAAGGCAGATTTTAGCATCCCCATCTTTCGTGGTGAAGAAACTGGGTTAACTCATCAGTCAGCTAGGAATGGAGGGTCTTTGATGTGAGCCTGGAGTCAGTAGAACAAACAAGGCACAGACCAGGAACAATTTAAGGAGGCCCTCTGTGGTTGGGTCCTGGAGTGCAAGGTTCTCACCTGAGAGTGAGAGCCTCCTTAAATGCCTGGACGCTTCACTTGCCTCCCTCTGGGCTGTAAGACCAAAGCTCCCTGGTCTTCAGAGATCTCCAGGTTTCTTTACTCTCTCTGGAACCCATCAGGAAGGAGCCGGGATTCAAATCCAGGCCTTTCAGACTCCACTCTCCCAGGGCATGTATGAGCTGCTTCTGGGCGTTTCCTCTAGCAGGCCCCCAAAGAGGTCACTAGCCAGCAGAAGGCAGGCTTGGGGGCTGCGCACCCAGCTTCAACCAGCACAGCTCTGCCTTTACTCATTCCATATGTGGGGGTTAGGGGATCAGCTTTATTCAGAGAAAAGAGATCCACTTCATACAAGAGTAAGGCTAAGGGGCGCCCGGGTGGCTCAGTAGGTTAAGCGTCTGACTCTTGGTTTCAGCTCAGGTCCTGATCTCCTGGCTCCTGAGATCAGAAGCCCTAGGTTGGGCTCTGCCCTCAGCAGGAGTCTCTCTGTCTGCCTCTTCCCATGCTTGCTCTTTCGCTCTCTCTCTCAAATAAATAAATCTTTTAAAAAACTAAATAGAAGAGTAAGGCTAAGTCACATTTCCTTAACAAGTTCGCTGCCAGCACGTGTTTATATATATAGGATTGTTACGTCCATTGTACAGATCAAAGAGCAAGCGCAGAGAGGTCAAGTAATTGGTACAGAACTACAGTGTACATCAGCAGATCTCAGCTGGAGATGATTGTGTCCCCAGAGAACCGTTGGAAATGTCTGAAGACATTTCTGAGTATCATAATGGTGTGGGCGTGCTACTGCAACCTTGGCAGTCCCCACACAAAAGAATCATCCTTCTCCAAAAAGTCAACAGTGCTGAGGTTTGGAAGCCCTGCCCTAAGAGGAAGAGAGAAGCTCCCCTGGCTCTATGATTCTAAATAGTGTGTTCTTCGTCATCCAGCTCTACAGGTACTCAAAGATTAAAGACCACTACACTCTCCTAAGCATCTCCCTCATTCCAACCACCCCCGTGCACCCGCTCGTCTTCCTCTTATTTTTTCAGACTCTGATCAAATGTTGCCTCCTCCATGAAGTCTTTCTGATTGCACCAGCCAATCCAGAAAGCTCCTTATTTTAAATCTATCTACATGACTTTAAAGCCCCTGCCCGTCTTCCCTATTTCTCCACCATGAAATCTCCTCCTTTATACACTTGTCTGCTCATCTCTGTTTTTCCCATTCCTTCCAACTCTGAACCCATTGCTTCACACCTAGTTTATGAACCAAATAGGATTTGCTCTGCCCGTTGCTCACTTGTTGCAGTGCCCCAAGAGCAGGAACTAGGAAAGGGGTCCAGTCACAAAACAGCTTCCTTGTCGTCTGCCGCCTGTGCCCAAACCGCCACCATGAGCAAGTGCCTAAAGGGGATTCCATCTAGGCTTCTGTCATGTGACCTGCCTCAGGTACAGCGGGGGGTTCAGATACGAGCACAGCAAACAGTGCTGTGAAGGATGTCTTTCAGAGGAGGGGTTCTGTTAACAATCATGGAAAGCTCTCTCTCTCTCTTTATATATATATATAGATATAAATCTATATATCTATATATATATATATAATTAGCTTGGCAGGGCTGCCATAGCGAAGTGCCACAGACCGAGTGGTTTAGACACCAGAAATTTATTTTCTCATAGTTCTGGAGGCTGGAAGTCTAAGATTGCTGTGTCAGCAGAGTTGGTTTTCTTCTCAGTCCTCTCTCTCTGGTTATACATGGCCGCCGCCTCCCTGTGTCCTCACATGGCTTTCCCTCTGTGCCTCTCTGTGTCCCAATCTCTTCTTATAAGGACACCAGTCCTGTTGGGTTGAGGCTCACATCAATAACCTCATTTTAACTTAATTACCTCTTCAAAGTCCGTTTCTCTCCTCAGAGGAATGGGAAGAACACCAAACAATCAGGGGGCTAGATCGCGATCCCGCCTTCCCATTAGCAAGCTGTGAGACCTTCGGCAAATCACCTCCCTATTCTGAGCGCAGATGTCCACATCTCTTCCCGTGCAAGCTGTCGGGCTAGAAATGTCCCGCCGCCACCAGCACCTTCAAACAAAGAACTCACAGTATTGCCCTCTCTCCTGAGATGAGAAAACTTGCCGTAATCACAGCATCCCTCCTCTACTCACCTGGGGAGGGTGTCTAGAATTTCACCTTGGCAAGTCAGTCAATTATGTTCATTTAACAAGTATTGAATGCTGGGTGCTGGGGGGTGCCGGGCGCAGAAACTTGGCTCTGCGTGGATTCCTCTGAAGCCTTCCCAGGAGAGCTGAACCTCCTTGCTGGTTGTGAGCTGCTTCCTGACATCCGAATCGGAGACTTTAATGAATGTTTCTCACACCGGCAGGCAGCGCACCTCCCCGCCACAGACTGGTGTCAAAGGCTAACACAGGGGACCTTGGGCCACTGGGGCTGAGCAAGCTGGAATTTGCAAATGAGTCCATTGCTCTGCTGCAATTTGTCTGTGAGCCAGGCTCCAGGGAAGAGGAGTCCACCAAGCAGATGCCATCGCTCCCATGGGTCAGAGGGATTTTTACATGCGTCGCAGAGGGGTGGTGGTGTCGAGGCAGGGGTGGGACAGGGAAAGAGCACAGGGCTTTAACCACATGCGGACTGGGTCCACATCCTGGCTCCATCGTCCACCAGCCACGAGGCTCTCTGTCAGTCCCTGCACCTCCCTGGTGACATGGGTTAATAACACTTGCCTTCGGGTTAAGTATGAGGATGAAGATTGAAAAATTTTAAGAAGCCTATAAAATGCCTGGCTCCATTAAGAGAGGGGTCGGGGCGGCGGCGGAGAGAAAGAGAGTGCTATCACTTTATATATGTATTCTAAAGGCCAGGCACTGTTCTAAGCACCTTAGGTGAATTAGCTCATTTCCACCTCACTGCAACCTTAGGAACTAGGTACTTTCACTATCTTACTATTTCTGTTTTACAGGTAAAGGGATTGAGGCACAGAGAGTTTAATAATATACCCAAGGCCAATAAATGTTAATTATTTTATTGTTACTTCAAAGAGGTGTTTACCTATAAAATTAAGTGGTTGGTCAAGTCTCGGTAATCGGGGCTTAGTTTTAAGGCATCCTGGAACCTTAACACGGGGCTGGAAGGCAAAAGGGGCACATTCTGGTTATCCACTGCTGTCAACAAACTTACCCCAAGACTTAGTGGCTCAAAGCAACACTTTATTATCAACTGTCATGATTCTGTACGTTGACGGGGGCACAGCCGGGGGTCTTTCAAGTTGGCTGGGGCCAAGCTCCTTTGAGGGCTTGACTGTACTGGACGTCATGCCCATGGCTGGCAAACTGCTGGCTCTCGGCTGGGAGCTCAGTGAAGACTGCCGGGCAGACTGCCTACACGTGCCCTGTCCATGTGGTCCAGGCTTCCGGCAGTGCGACAGCATATTCAGACCAAAAGGAAGCTGTTCAACTTCTGTCTTAGCTCTGGATGTCAGACAGAGTCCATTCCGCCATATTCCGTGGGCCAAAGTCCAGCCCAGATTCAAGGGAGTGGATATTGGGGGCTGTGGGTCTTTGGGGGCAGAGGGAATCTTTTTTGGAGATAAATTGTGTATAAATAGAGCTAGAGGTGACCATCTTATATGTAGGGCAACTAAGATTAATTATAAAACCATAGCAGCCTCTTACTGAGCAGCTATTATAACAAGCAGGAGAGCTGGCTAAGTATAAAGATTCTAGAGTCAGACTGCCTGGGTTCACAGCCCAGGTTGGTCAGCTGCTTATCCTGTAACCCTGGGGAAGTTAGCACCAGCTTTGAGCCTCAGTTTTCTCATGTGTAGAATGGGGCTAATAATAGCACCAATTTCTTAAGGCTGTTTTGAAGATTGGATGCTTTAACCCACATAAAATGCTTAGAGCAGTGTCTGCCACATGGAAAACACACAATATATGTCAGCTATTTTCCTTATTGTTATTTTTACCAGGCACTGATATTTTGCATGTAAGTTAGTTAGCCCATGGTAATACTCAACAAGTCTAAGTGTTGGTAATGATGACATATTTTATTATATATATATATACTATCTCTACAAAGTTGATTGCCTTATAGATGAGGGAACTGATGAGGCAGAGATGTAATTAACTTGCCCAAGGTCACAGGGCAGGTAAGTGGCAGGATTGGAACTGTCTTGCTCTCTTATTGGTGGGCTTGCTGGTCAAGGGCTGGTACAGGCTCTGAGCAGTGTGCAGAGGCAAAGGGACACCATGGTTTGAGTGTATGATGATACCAAAGGCAGGGTTAGCTCATTAAGGTCATGGGGGTGGTGATGGATTGGGATTAGAATTTTATAGGCTGGAATGTAGTGTGCTGAGATTTAGGAAACGGCCCCAGCCGTGGAACCCTGAGTCATCAACTCTGGAGCCCAAGCAGACGACCTTATCAGGCAGCAGCAAATTGTCCCGTTTTATGAGTATCCAGGAAGTTAAGACACAGAGATGTTAACTGACTTGCTGGAAATCACACTGCAGGTAAGAGGCAGGATTCAAACCCTGGCAGTCCTTTCCTGTAACCTCTGGGGTCTCCTACCTATTGCCAAGGATGATGGTCCAGGGAGTTCATATCCCCTGCCTAGACTATGAACCACATGGTGATGGAAATCACTCCACTCTCCTTGCAAAGAAGGGAAGGAGGACAGAGGGATGGAGAGAGGGAGGGGGAAAGGAAAAAAAAAAGAGGAAGGTGGGAAGGAAAGGAGGGAAGAAGGGAGAAGGGAGAGCATAGAGGAAGGTGGGAAGGAAAGGAGGGAAGAAGGGAGAAGGGAGAGCATAAAGCAGCAGAAAATCAGCTTGGCCAGTGCCGAATTCAGCAAGCTTCTGTGCAATTCCATAAATGTTGACTGACCACCTGGCCTCCCAGCCTGACACCAGACCCTGGAAGGCACTTAAAGAAACAAGCAACAGGGCATTTGTCCTCAAAACATCATTAT
This sequence comes from Eumetopias jubatus, assembly GCF_037043125.1. Classification (NCBI taxonomy): domain Eukaryota; kingdom Metazoa; phylum Chordata; class Mammalia; order Carnivora; family Otariidae; genus Eumetopias; species Eumetopias jubatus. Next base: position 79,921,318 of record NW_028274821.1, on the reverse strand, counting down.
TTAGTGGCAGGGTGTGCTTTTGAAAAGGACACAGCTTTGAACCAGAGGACCTGAGTTCAGGTCTCGGCTCTGCCCTGTATGGGCTTGCATGGGCCACATTAAATCCATAGTGGGTCTATAGCAGGTGCCCCAGAGGACACTGGGTGCAAAACGTGTGCCTTGTGGGGGCAGGTGCACGCTGAGCAATGAACAATGACACCTCACCTTTCACCAGAGCAGCTCTTTATATCCATTTTCTTTTTCTTTTTTTTTTTTTTTAAGGTTTTATTTACTTATTTGACAGAGAGACACAGCGAGAGAGGGAACACAAGCTGCGGGAGTGGGAGAGGGAGAAGCAGTCTTCCCGCGGAGCAGGGAGCCCTGACGTGGGGCTCGATCCCAGGACCCTGGGATCATGACCTGAGCCGAAGGCAGACGCTTAACGACTGAGCCACCCAGGCCCCCCATATCCATTTTCTTTATGGGAAGTCTGAATTCGAACTCACTTAGGAAAATAAGGGGATCTTTTTTCCTTAAACAATTTGAAAACACTGGACTCCTTTACCTTGAGGTCTTGCCTAACTGTAGGAGAAATAGCACTCAGAGGGACTGAGAGAATCACAGTTCAACTCCAAAATATTGATATAAGATCAGTAATTAAATCTTAGTCAGTTTTAATGAGTAGCCTGTAGTTCAAACTAAGATCTTTTGCCCCAAATTAAAATGGCCTTTAAAAAAAAAAAAAAAGATTTTATTTATTTATTTGACAGAGGGCAGGAGAGAGAGCGAGAGAAAGCACAAGCAGGGGGAGCAGCAGAAGGAGAGGGAGAAATAGGCTCCCCACTGAGCAGGGAGCCCGATGCGGGGCTTGATCCCAGGACTCTGGGATCATGACCTGAGCCAAAGGCAGCCACTTAACTGACTGAGCCACCCAGGCCCCTACAATGGCCTTTAAACTGTGTCTCCCAGAATCTGTTGTACCCCCTTTCCAATCTATGTTCCACGAGATAGTCAGAATTATTACTTAAGAAGCAAATTCAGTCTCGCTGCATCCCTGCTTAAACTAATCACTGCTCTTAGGAGGAGGAGCAAAATCTTAAACTGACCTAGATGTCTGCCACAATCTGGCCCCTGCCTACCTCCTCCCTCTCTGTTGCATGCTCTTCTTGGCTGCCACGGCTGCAACCCCGCTAATCTTTCATTTCACTAAATGCGCATGCTTCCTCCCACTCCACAGGGCTTCACACAGGCTCTTCCCTCTTTCTGGAATGTTCTCTCCTTTTCCTCCACTGCAGTAGCTTCTGCATATCTTTCAGATCTCAGCTCCGAGGGCTGTGTTCCTTGCATTGAAAGAGTGTTGGGACCTATTTGATACGATTTCCTAACATCCTGACCTCCCAAATGAAGCCCCAAACTTCAGTTTACTGTGACACCTTTGGTTATATATTTATTGACGCCTATCTGTCTTATGAGCCCGACAGCCCCAGGCAAGTGTCTGTAACCACGTTCTTGGACCACTTTAACACCCTAGTCTCCTAGCATGGGAATCAGCACACAGTAGCTGTTCAAAAAACATTGTTCACTGAATGGACAAATAAATTATTTTCTACTTGGAATGGGGTCCCCAAGGCATGGCAACATAATATTTTACAATTGTGTCCTGTTGCTATATAAATAATTTAAGGATTTTTTTCCACATATACTGTGTATGGTTAGATTGCCTTCCTCATTCATAAGTGAAGAAAATGAGGCCAGAAGGGGTGAAATGACTTGTCTAAGGTCACTCAGGGAATTCGTGAATACACCAGGATTAAAACCGAGGCCCTCAGACTGTGACAGTCCAAGCAGTATGGTCAGATGGAAACTGCAGGTGGAGATTGTCTTCAGCTGACCTGGATCCAAATCCTGAAAGTATCTCTTGCCACCTGTGTGACTTTGTGAAATGTACCTTATTGAAGAAAAAGAGAAAAAAGAAGCAACGAAAGGGGGACAAAAATAGGCACGTCCCAGAGTCTATGAAATTCAATGAGATGAAGAAAAATCCCCAGCCCTGAGTAGGTACTTAATGTCACTGTGATTTGGTGTTTCTTTGCTGCATGCTGTCACCTGATTTTTGTAGAGGTTAGAGTATTACAAGGCAACGCAGATCCATGGCACTTTAACTTGAGGGCGGGCAGTATAATTATTGGCATTTTCTGATGACTCTTGGTCTTTGGTTTATTTTTACTTCTCATAGTCACATGGCCTTGACCCAGCGGTCCAGACCTTCGCCAAGCACAATGTGATATGCATTGTTGAGATGAAAATCTCTTGGGGGCGCCTACCTCAGGCTCCAACCCTGGGGCCATAGCTTCTGAACCCACGTCAGCTTTTAACATATTTCCTGCTCCACACGGTACTTAATTGGTGTCTGTGGAAAGATTCTGGCTACCAAGATAATCGTTAGCCCTATTATGATGACCGTCCTTATCCACACTGGTTTTGATTCTTCTCTCTGAACCCTATACTTACTCACCTCGGGATTTAATCTCCATAGACTCCTGCAGTGAGGCAGAGGGATAGGACTCCTTATATTTTATTGAAGTCAGGTTCAGTTTATTAGACAGTCTCTGCTCTGCTACTTATTACATGTGTGATCTCCACAAATCTCTAAACCTCCCTGAGCCCTCTGTTTCCTCATCTGTAGGCTCAGGATAATAAGAATAGCTACCCTGTAGAGCTGACGTCCCAGTCAATTTATAGGATATATGTGAAAACTCTTCGTAACTTATAAAGAAATGTGCGGATACAGTATTAATGTAATCAGGAACACAGGGGTAGTCAACCCTAGATATGTGATGAGGACACTGTTTCTGCCCCCAAGAAATGGATGTTTCCACTGGAGGAGACAAAGCACGAGCCCAACCACATGTAACAATACAGAAGAGAAGCAACGTAATTTAAGATACCTAAGACTTCACGATCTAGAGTCTGGTAGGCCAAGAAGAAGGTACATTTACTAACAATGTAAACTTGGCACGGTATTAAGGTATCTGAGCTTCATTTTTCTAATTGGTGTGGTAGAGATAAAAATAATACCTAATGTTGGAAAATCAATAAAAGAACATGTATGCCACTTTTAGCATATAGTAAGTTGTCAAAGCCCGTGGCTTCTTATCAGACAAAATTAGAGACCAAAAATTTGTCAGTTAATTGCAAAAGTTAAGTTAAAAATAGGGATTCCTAAAATGTATATACATGCCGCACATATCTAAACACATTTTATTTTTACTTAAAATATATACATGAATATTCCTTGGCCAGCCTTTTGAAGTAGGGCCAGAATCTTTTTTGAGGGTGCTGGTATATTCTGTTTGACATTTTACTGGCTTTCTTGCATAAACCACACCCGTCATTGTATAACATTTCCAACTTCTGTTTATTCAAAGTGGAGCAACAGTTTAAAGACTCTTAGGAAACATTCTAAACATTTGTAGATTTTCATGTCCCCTCCTAATCATTTTCAGGTACTTCTTTATTTCAATCGATGACATTTTTTTTTCCCCAGCAAATGTCTTTCTAGAATTTTTTCATAAAATTCAAATTAGTTTCCACAGAAAAAGACAGCTCATATTTAATTGGTTTATTTGACTTAGACTTCCATGATCTAATCATGGCAAATACAACTGGCATAAGCAGATGTGAGAACAAGCGTGCTTGTTACTTGGAGGGAACAGAGGCATGTGGGCTTTGTCGGCACATAACCAACCAGTCGTGGGTATTCAGTGAGCATCACACGTTTATTTATTCAGCTGTGTGGCGAGTCACTCGTGTGGAGGTCAATTACACGAGTTTGTCCTGAGACAGAAGCTCTTACTCCTACTAACTTGCCACCGTTAGTGGAACAACTTGCTCAAGGTCATACAGTAAGAAAAAAAAATAATGATAATAATAGTTAACATACATACCAGGCACGGTTTTAAGCGCCTTACGTTTATTTACTCATTGCATCCTTACAACAAGCCTATAAAGTAGATTCTATTATGGTTCCCATTGTAAAAACAATTTGCATACCAGTAGAGCTAAGAAGGGAGAGAAATGCGTCCCTATTGGGGAAGACCGGAGAATCCCCTCGCCTTCTTGGGCTGGATTAATCTATTCATCCTTTAACTTTCAGATCAAACCCCCATTTCTTAGGGATGATTGCCCAGACACACTGGACCAGTTTGCAGTGTCCTACGGGATGTCTTTACTACATCCCGCATGGCAGTTTCTTCCAACACTTGGCCCATTTGCAACCGTGTGTTTCATCCCAGACATCCCCGTCTTGACCACAGATTGCATGAGGGCAGTGACCAACGTCTCCACCCCAGCTCCCAGTGACAGATAAAGTTGCCCGGCCCACAATGATACAGTGTTTACTGAGGGAGCTTTTGAGATGGAAGTTGCATGCAGGATGATGATGCTTTGCACTTGGGGTGGAGAGAATGGTTTTCTATTCCAAAAAACAACATATCAAGAATTGACTATAAGATTAATTTCATCCAGAGTGGGGAAATCAGAAAACAGTGCAGAAGAAGAAAGAACATGAGTGCACGGGCTTTGGAACCAGACAGTCTGATGTTAAATCCTGGGGGTGAGCTGTGTGCTCAGTGTCTTCTGGTCCTAAGCGCCATCATCTGTAAAATGAGGATAATAACAGAACGTTCCCCACCAAGTTACTGTAAAGATTACCCAAGGTATATATGCAGTGTTCTTAGCATATATAGGTGGTCAATTAACATTAACTCTTAGTATATTTGTCCTAGTTGTTATTAAGATTAGACCTGTATGTTGAGATGAAACTATGGAGGAATTGAATACTAACTATGGAATTTGTATATTATCATTTAGCTGATGAGTAGCTATTGGGAGAGAAAAAAAAATTAGAAGGAATGTTCTGGTTTAGTAAATGTTCTCTGCTAGCCATTTGAAATATGAGCTAGAGAATCAATGGACTTTCTCTCCCAGGTGTAAAAGGATTCACTATTTCTTCCCTGTGTTGACATGAGCTTTACCACCGATCTGTGGATCACAGCAGTGGCTTTCAAGCTGGAGTGGGCATCCTGATCACCTAGAGGGTTTTTTGAAAAATAGATTGCTGGGCCCCATCCCCAGGGTTTCTGATTCAGTAGGTCTGGGATGGTTCCTAGGTCCCAGATGATACTGATGTTGCTGGTCTGGGGACTACACTAACCTTGGCTTGGAATATTCCCCTCACTGCCGTAAATACATTGTCCCCTCACTAGTAGAAACTAAGCAAGAATGAATTCCCCTAAGTGAATCCTATAGGATATTGTGATGTGTGTGGGGGTGGGGGGTGGGGTGGGGAATGAAGTGATGTCTTTGATTGAAAAAGTTTAGAAAATGTTGAATTAAAAAAAAAAAACCCTAAATAGAGATGAGGTCATAGGCATAAGTTTCTCAAACTTATTTGGCCACAGAACTCTTTCTTCTTGAAGTTTCTCAAGAGATTGCATCCCTCAGTACATAGCCTTAGAAAAGAGTGCTTTACACCAGATTAAGAGGCAATGACCCAGATTATTCTGGTGTGGTGCCACAGGCATCCCTCCTGTCAACAGATCCTCAACCTTCAGCTTGTCTTCTTTGACTTGAGTTCCTGACACCTGTTGAAGCAGATGCTAATGGCTTTGCATCTCAGTAGGCACCACTCCTGCTGAGAGGTGGTGTGACTGCTAGCCAGAAGAAGCCAAAGTAACAGCAGGAAGGTACTCAGTTTCTGGTATAATTAGAGAATAAATTTATCCCATTAGGCTTAGGGACATTCCTAACCTTTCAAAGTAAACTAAGACAGATACCTTAAGTACAGGTTATCTTACTTTGCAGAGGACTTTCTTGTCAATGATGTGGTTTGATCCTTATACATAATAACCTGTCTGGGAGCTACAGCAAGGATTAGTCTCCCCATTTGCAGGTAAGAAAACTGAGGCTCACAGAAAGTCATGACTGGCCAAATGTCCTGCAATAATACTCCTTCTGTTGTCATCTTTGGCACAGTTCTTTGTTCTTGGCAAAGAATATTTACATTAATCTTTGTACTGAATCTTCATTTATTCATCCATTCATTCCTTCATTTAACAAATATTTAGTGAGTGCCGACTAGGTGCTGGGAACTATGTGAAGGGTAGTGGTGGGCTGGTAGACAAGACCAGGGGTGTTTTACCCTAGGAATCTGAGGCTCAGGAAGGTAAATGACCTAAAATTATGCCATCATAAAATGTCATCGCCATCAGGGAATCTACATGATCAGCTGATTTCTTGCTGCCATTTATTAGAGAGTAAAATGAAACCAAGCAGAGAAGTGTGTTGGCCAGAGAAGCCCGTATTAGTTTGGTATTGCTTTGTAAAAAAGTACCACAAATTTGGAGGCTTAAAGCAACACATGTTTATTATGTCACAGTTTCCTTGGGTCAGGAGTCTGGGTGTGGTATAGCTGGATCTCTTGCCCATACCTCACAGGCAGAAATAAAGATGGGGAGGTTCTGGGGCAGAACCCACTTCCCAGCTCATTCAGGTTGTGGGCAGAATGCACTTCATTGTGGTTGGAGGACTGAGATCACCATTTCCTTGCTGGTTGTTGGTCAGGGTTTACTCTTAGCTCCCTGCATGTGGATTCCCCCATCTTCAAAGGAACGAAGGTGCCCCGGATCCTTCTTATGCTTCAGATCTCCGAGCTCTCGTTCTGCTAACAACCACAGAAAGCTTTCTGCTTGTAAAGGGGCACGCCTGATGAGATGAGGCACACCTAGATAACCTACCTCTTTTTTAGGTCAACTGTGCCCATTAGCGGAACACAGTCATGGGAGAGGTACCCTATTATTTTCACAGGTCCTGAGGATTAGTGCCTGGAATCTTGGGGAACGAGGGAACATATTTAGAATACTGCCTAGTACAGTAACATAGGCTGGTAGTAACGGAATGGGGAAGAGATAGCCTCACTTCTCTTTGGGGCTCATGGTTTAGAGTAGTTGGAATATCTATCGCCTATGTAATAAGTCGACCCAAACTTAGAGGCTTAAAGCACCAGTCGTCATATTATGCTCATGATCTACGGGTCAGCAATTTGTGCCCGGAACTGGCTGAGCAATTCTTCTGTTCACACGGAGTTGACTTGAAGTCAGTCATTGGTATTCAGCTGGCAGCTGGGTTGGGCTGGAGGTTCCAAGAAAGCTTCACTCCCGTGTCTGGTGCCTTGGAAGAGATGGCCAGAGGCTGGATTCGGCTGCACACCTCTCCCTCCCCAGGGTTTCTCCATGTGATTGTGGCAGTGGGGTGGTCCGATCGCTTGTAAGTGGTCTCAGCTCCAAGAGGGAGTTCTCCAAGAACAGGAAGTAGAAGCTGCAAGTCTCTTGAGATCAGAGTCTATAAACTGGGTGAATTGCTTCTGCCTTCTTGGGTTGGTCAAAAAAGTGGTAGAATCTGCCCAGATTTCAAGGGAAGGGAATATAGATCTGTCTCTGAGAGGATCTGTGAGCCACCTGGCATACATCGTGGGTTTTGTTTATTTATTTATTTTTTTTTTTGCCGTGTAATAACATTTTAGTAGAAAGGAGAGGGGCGCTCTTCGGAGACCTTGTGAAGAAACATTTTGTAATACAAAATTGCCCTTTGGAACCTTTGTCAATCAAGATTGTTTAGTGTATTTATCTTAAGGTTCTGACCGCTTGCTACATGTTTCAGCTAAGGTGCATATTTTGCTATTGTTGTTTTATTTTCTTGGAAGCTGGTTCAAGGGAGAGAATGTTCCATAATATTTCATTATTTGGGCAATGTGTAGTGTGGGTATTGGAAGTGGGAAGGAAGAGGGTTCTGCCAGTTGCTGAGTATTTCAGTTATGGAATAATTCCGGGTATGTGTCCTAGAATCAGGAAAATAACTATGGGAAATAACCCCTGGACCTACTGTGAGACAGACCGAGCTAAAACTCCATTGATTACCTGACCTCCATAAACACTTATTCTGACTAGTGGACCACACTGACATTTTTGTCTCCGGGAATTAGTAACCATTCAGATCCAGTGTTCAGTAATCTTTGAGAAGTGTGAATATTTCCTTTTCCCCTATGCATATTCGCCCCAGGTATAATGGTACCTTTCTGCAGTGTATGAGGTTCTTCCTCAGGGGGACGATTCTGGCTCTGAGCATCCAGGTACTTCTTATGTGACTTCAAGCAAGGCACATAACCTGTCTGGGCTCTGTTTCCCATGGACTCGTTCTGGTCTAAGCATCATTCAGCTCCGGGATTCTGAAAATCTGTCACTCTAAACGCACAGACAGCTCTGCCTGGAGTAAATTGCTACTTTTGATAGTCCCTGACCTATTCATTTGTGTGTGTGTGTGTGTGTGTATGTGTTTGTGGGGGGAGGGTAGCAATTTGGTGACAAAAACCTATTCTGAGTGTGTATTAAACTGTTCTGTTACAAAAGAGGTACAAGCCCACAGATAACCCCGGGCTGGCTCAGGACAGCTGTCAGTCACAGAAGCCTGCAAGTCCCCTCACAACCATGGGGCAATGAAACTTTTAACTAAGAATGTCTTTGGCATTTCTTTTCTATTTATGGGGGTAAAAAGAAGGCAGTCTGTGAGGCAGAACCCCACAGCAACCCAAGGGTGTAGGGTCTGGGTGAGGGGCCGGAAGATGCATGCCGCCAGCTGGGTTTCACCGTGAATGATGGGCAGGGTTCGTTCTAACCAACACTACGAGGCAGATCTCCACTCGCATCCCTGTTTGTCATTCTGCATTTGTAGCAAGTAGGGCAGTTGACTCACTCAGCTGACGTAAGGCAAGAAAATAAGCATCTTCAGACCCTTTCTGTTGTTTTTAGTTTAGATTTTTTTCTTTTTCTTTTTCTTTTTTTTTCTTCTCTGGGGCTCAGAAGTGGCTTCCTGTTTGGAATAGAATCTAGAGGCTCAGAGGACTGAGTCAGAAATAGAACTAAGTTCTTACAGTATCTGTGGATGGCTCTTTCTTATCCCCCTTCAGAGCCACTTCCAATTCACCTCCCCACGTCCGCCCTCCGAGTTGGCCAGCAAGCTCACAATGGGCGAGTTAGAATCCCAGTGATGTGACGACTCACTGGTGACCTGCAGCAAGTCACGTCCCTTCCCTGAGCCGAGCTGTTCTCTCATTAAAATGAGATGCACGACCCCCTCTCAACGCCACCCACGGCACGGAAGAGCTGTAAAGATCAAATTAGAGCACCAAACAGAAGAGTTTTAGAAAGTTTAAAAGAGACATAAAAATGCAAAGGGATACTGCCTTCATAGTATAATTCTGGTTGTTTTAAAGGACAGTTTTTTAAATCAATGCTTTAGTAAAGTAGTACAGACCTGTAGGAAGTTAAAAATATCATCAGTGTATGGCTAGATGAATTTTCACGAGATGAGTTCACGCACGTCACCGGCAGCACCCAGATAAAAAATAAAAAGCACCCATTATGAGCACTGCAGAGCCTCACCTGTGTCCTCCTCTGGGCACTCCCTGCCTGCTCCCTGTGGGAGCTACTTCTCACCGCTACACGCACTGCAGCTCAGTTTTGCTTCTTTTTATACCGAATATCTACTTGAGTAGATACTTTCAGTTTTTCGAATTCGCTGAACCAATTTTCTCTCCTGCCAGTAACACGGCAGAGTCTCCCTTGCTCCACATCCTTTCCCTCATACTTAGCGGTCCCCATCTTTTTTGATTTGCATTTTTTTTATTCTTTTAGCCATCCTGCCGAAGTGTGTATCCCATTGGAGTTTTAATTGGCATTGTCCTGAGGACTAATGAAGTGGAGTTTCGAGTTTCATGTACTTATTGGTCTTTTGAGTATCCTCTTTTATGAAGTGCCTGTTCATATCGTTTGCCTATTCTGCCTTTTGAGTATCAGATTTCTTCTTACTGCTTTGTAGTTCTTTTCTTTCTTTCTTTCTTTCTTTCTTTCTTTCTTTCTTTCTTTCTTTCTTTCTTTCTTTCTGGGACAAATCACATGTATTAAATAGTTTAATGAGTACATTGTCAAGAAAAATAAAAATTGTAATAATTGCATCTACTCTGATTTAAAGAGCAGCATAAGATGCCCCCTGACGAGCCCAGCATCCAACCAGTGTAGGAGTTACTTATACATTATAAATACAGTCTTTGACCAGAGGTATTGCAAATATACTCTCTAACGAAGGGTTGTCTTTTTATTCTTTGACTGGTATCTTTTGATGGATGTATTTTATCTTAATATATCCCTATTAATCATTTTTTTCCTTTATGATGAGCTGCTTTAAAAAAATCTGTTTCCTCCAATATCATCATAATGTCCCCGTATGTGTTCTTCTAACGAAGCTGGTTGATGTTGGTAGTTTTGTTATTATTATTTGACTTTTCTCATTTAGATCTGTAATTCATCTGTTTATGATTTGGGGATACATAAGAGATTAAGTGTCAAGAAGAGGTTTTGTTCTTGTTGCTGTTTTTATGTCAGTATTCAACTGACCCAGTGACATTTATTGAATTCTGTCCCTGGATTTATAATCTATAATTACTTATTTCTTTTTTTTTTAAGATTTTACTTATTTATTTGACAGAGAGAGACACAGCGAGAGCAGGAACACAAGCAGGGGGAGTGGGAGAGGGAGAAGCAGGCTTCCCGCGGAGCAGGGAGCCCGATGCGGGGCTCGATCCCAGGACCCTGGGATCATGACATGAGCTGAAGGCAAACGCTTAACGACAGCCACCCAGGTGCCCCATAATTACTTATTTCAAAGGGACCATTTTCTGTGCGAGCCAGAGAAACACAATAGTTTGTTTTCAGGAGACACAGTTTGCACCTACTATGTGCTGGAGGCTTTATAAACATATCTTACCTGATTCTCAAAAGTACTGTATTATTACTCCATTCTGTAGTTGAGAAAAGAGAAACTTTGGAAGGACAAACAATTAGCTGAAGGTTAAATAATGAGTAGCGGAGCTATGCTTCACTACCCAATCTTGCCTGACTCCAAACCCCATGTCTTGCCTTTTCTTCAAGCATCACGGTGACAGCATTCATTAGGACTGTGGAGGGTGAGTAACCAGAGAGACGAGGGTATTAAGCTGTAATCAACTGAGCTGTTCTAGTAACTGAGAGGAATATTTTTACCTGGAGCATTTATAAAACGCAGTGAGTTGTTCTTTGCCCTCAGGAACAATAACAGTTAAGGGTCAGTCATAACGGTCTTGCAGTGCAAACCTCCTGGGAGCTTTGCGTTACTGATTCTAGTTCTGAAGACAAACCGTACAGTGGATGTTACCTTCCCCATTTGACGGATAAGGAAACTGAGAATCAAAGAGGTCAAGTGACTTATCCAAGGTCACATGGCAAGGTCAACTATCCAACAGCAAACAGTGGTAGAGTGGGGTCTGGGATTTCTTTAACTAGCTGACTCCCACACCTGTGATCTCTCCAGCTCCTTGCCCCACTCACTGACAGAGATGACCAGTATGGTACTTCGTGATTGGACTTAAGTCCATTAGACCCAATTAGCCCCTTTTTACTTTCTAGCCTTTGGGACTTAGCCTCTCATTCTTCTGCCTGACTATTGCCAGGAACAATAAACCGCTCTTGCAGCCCTCCACCTGGGAGCTGCCTGTGCTTTCGGCCTTTCTGGCAGCCCCAAACAGGCTTCCAGGCCCTTCCTTCACTTGTCTCCAGCACATCCATGCCCCAAAGCAAGATGCTGAATTTGAATATGCAGCTGATGGTACCTGTCCCCTCCTTCCAGACACAGAACTGTGTAATTGCAAAAATTGTCTCATGATCCTCTCCAATTAAGCTCCTGACAACCTGATTTTAAAGACTTCATCGGATTTTTACGTGGCTGTTCTCCCCATTCCTCCTTCTACCCTCCACCTCTGTCCTCTGCAAATCAGACCTATTACTTCTACCATGATTCCAAACTAGAAGGCATCTTCATCCTGGCAAGGGACTACAAAATTCTTCTTTTGGTCTTTCCTTCCTTATGGCTATGAGCCATTCACTCCATGAGGCTCTGATGTCATGTGAAGAACCCAGACAAGCAGGGAAAACAGGTTATTAAGGCAATGATAGAAACTCAACGCGGGGAATGCTTAAAAGCTAAATATTTATCCAGGGAAAATGAGGAACACAGAGTAGATCTGATGGCCAGTATAATTCACATTAGCACATCCATCAACCAAGGTTTCCTACAGTTGAGCCCTGAACAGTTTGACACCATTGATATATTCATTTTTATCAGCACCTTGCCTTTAACATACACACACACACACACACACACACGTGCACACGCATGCAAGTGCACACATGCATAGTCATGCACAACACAACCAAAAACAGTGCATCATCAGAAGCCTCGAAACAACTGTTTGCCTTCTCAGTCTAGTCTACGGTCTACAGAGAGAGTGTACATTTTGTGGAGTATCATGGAATTACTCAGACACCCATTACAGTGTCAAAGAAATGCCAAGGAAGAAGCACAGGGCATAAATAAAAGAATAATTCAGAGCTCCAATTTCATTTTCTTTTCATTTCCTCTCCCCTTTTAAATAACACTCCTGGTAGGCAAATGGGAGTTATGGATTATAGTTTTCTATTTTAGCCTAGATCTGTTCTCCACCCCCCCCTGCCCCCGATCTCCTTGGCACTCCATTTGTGTGATCGTCCCTAAAATGCCACTGGCCCGGCACTGCATTCCTGTCTTAGGCAAAACCTCCAATTAAAATCAGCGGGGAGTTTGCTTGAATTAGGAATCCCAGCCTGGGCTCCCCACCCGGGTGGGTTCTGAAAGGGAGGTGTGTGTCTTTGAAGGCTCTGATGGAAAGCCCTGGGTGGCAGAGCCTCTGTCCTCCAAATGACGAGCAACTCCAGCTGTGTCACTGGAAAACCTGTCAGGTCGCCAGAAAATCCTGGCTGAGGCAAAGACAGAGGCCTGCGGGGGAGCATGGCCCGGAGCCTAGCCTCTCCTCCAGCCTGGGTTATAGAGGGTAAGGAAAGTACACCAGGGACTGGAGGGAACACTGGGTTTGGATCCAGACATCCTGAGCTCTGATCTGCTACGTCCGTGCTGTGTGACCATGGGAAAGTCACAGTCCCTCTCTGGCCTTCAATGTCCTCTCAGTAGAATGAAAATCGCAAAGGCGTCCTATCTCAGGGGGTTGATATGAGCATAGGAGGATAACAGCCACAATGTAGAAAGCTCTCAGGAAACACTGATCCTTCACCTAGTCCCCAAAGTCTCAATGTTAAGGTCTAAACATGAGGGGGATGAGCTGAACATTTCCCAGTCTTCTTCAGGAAGGTTTTCTGCTTCTGTGGTCCACCCTGCTGCATGTGGCCCTCGGAGGAAGCCTCCCAATCAGGTTCCAGGGTTTTCCAGCTTTAAAAAATAAAAATGCTGCTTGCTGCCCTCACCTCCTTCCTCTTCTCCTCCCTCCCCTCCACACCCCTCCCTCCTCCCCGCCGCCCCCCCCCCTCCCCGGTCAGAATGAATTGAAATCACATCCAACAGAAAGATGCTGATTTAGATGTATTGGAGTTCATCTTTGGCTGCAAACGGAAGAGGCTCCGGATCCCCAGGGACAGAGGAAAACATTTTAAAACTTGGTCCTCACTGCCTCGCACTGACTGCCTTGCAGTGGGACTGTGTCAGCCCTTTGTGAGACCCTCCCCTCTGGAGCCGGCCTATTAAGCCGCTCCTCTGTTGCCAGGGTTGAGGCAGGCTGTCACCAGCTAGCCTGGGAAATGGTATTTATAGATCACAGTCCCTCCTACCCCTGGTCCCCAGCCTCTCCCCGAACACTTGTCGGTGAGCTCCAATTATCTGTGAATGGAGGAGAGGGATCCTGGCAGGTCCAGAGGAAGCGAGGAATGTGATAATAGACCCTTCACACACTCCAACTTTCAGTATTTTTCCATGATTTCAGTTTACTTCTCTGCTCGTGGCCTGTGTCCTTTTTGCCACATCGTTGTAATTTCACATTACGGTTCACAGCACAAAGCGTGGCAGCGCTGGGGTTAGAGAGCGCAGAACGGGAACATGGAGCGACTCCGTGGATCTCACTCCTCAAGGGCTCAGTGTCTTGGTCTGTGACTCAGCTGCTCCTACAGGCTGCTCGGCAGAGCCTCCCGCACAAGGCCTGCGAGAGAGTGAGGGCTCCAGAGTTGTAAGCTGCCCAGTCCCTTGGCCGGTTTCGGGTGCTTTGCACGGTGGAGCATCGCCACATTTCTGAATATCCGTGATCACTACCCAACGCACTGGCTGGAAGAGGGACAAAGTGTAGGAGGTCGGTCTGGGTGAGGCAGAGTCCTCATTATTGGAAGTCGCTTGTGTCAAGAACAAACCCACAAAAACACTGGAATGAGCTTGTCTTTCTGGTGTTGCTCTTCTCCACAAAAGGAAGTATTGAAAAGCAGGAGACAGTGGAGCTTGGGAACAGGGGCTCCCGCTAGTGACATTGCCCCCCATCTCGGACACCCAGTCCCTGCTTCTCAGCAGAGGCCGAATTGCCCTCGGGTGGCCCGTCCAGCGTCCATGTTCCCTGAGCCTGTGAGTTAGGAGAAATGAAGGCTTGGCTGAGCTTCTGCATTTCTGCGCTGCCCACTCTGATTTCATTCCCTCCTCCCCTCCCTCTCCAGGCACCCGCTCCTGCCGCTGCCCTGTCTGCCCATCTAGGCCGGGCTCCACGGTCGCCCCTGTGGTCTCCAACGCCGAGGCCGGTTCTCTTCTTGTCACCCTTCCCCGTGCTCCCCCTCCCTCCTCCTTGTTCCCTTTCCTCCTGCTCCGGGCCTCGCGCCCCCTGCCCCCTCCCCCCTGCACGCGGCCTCGTTCTAAGTCCTCTGGCTCTATCATTAATGCCTTCTTTGATACAGCCCACAACCTCATGATTATTCTGAGGTCAGGAGATGCAGGTGCCACGCAGCTCACTGATGCGCCTCAGAGGGCCTCTGTCCCCAATCCCTCCTGCTCGACAGGGCTGGAATCCTAATTCGCCGCTAGCCCCTTCGCTTGTGGCAGCATCACCGGGGACTTTCATCTTTTTCTTTCCCCCAACCAAGGATTCTGAGGGCTCAGCCACAATGAGGCATTGATTCAAGGAGTGGGGGCTGCAGTGCTGACAAAGGGGCCCAATGATGAGACACGAGAAAGAGGGCGCTCGACGGGGTTATAGAATGCCTCGCAGATGGGAACAGAGGAGCTCTAAATGGGGTACTGTCCTGTCACTTGGAGAGGGAGTGACAGGGGCAAGTGTGGGCCATTTGAAAGAGGCATTTTGGAATGACGCTCTCGTCAGATGGAACCGTGCAATCAGAGACGTGTGGCGGGCCCCTGCAGCTCACAAAAATATCAGATGACTCATAGCCAATATTCAGTCAATGTTCTGGTTGGGGAGGTGGGAGCCACAGGGCTCATTATTATTCCAGCTCCGTTTCCTGAAGGCTGGGCCTGCTTCTGTTCTCCAGGCTGTAATAGGATTGGTCTCGAGAAGCAGAGGCTGGGGAGGCCGGGAGCCGTGTGGGTGGATGGTGTTGAGAACGAATACTGCAGCCCAGAGGGGAGAGAAGAGACGGCGGGGTTTGTTGCTGTTGTTGTTGTTTTCATGAAAAATACAAGGAAAATATTAATTTTGTGGTTCATTCATTCAGCAAGCATTCATTCATGCCGCAGAGAGTGAGAGAGCCGTGCTGGGGGCGAGCCGCTCAGGGGAGGACGGGTCTCCCCCTCTCAGGCCTTCCAGCCTGGAGGGGAAACCGACGGGGAGAGCAGGTGTCTTCCGACCGTGTTGGGAGCGTTGCGAGGGAGGTTTCATCGCCAGAGGTGGGTGGTTCCTTGGATTTAAAAGGCAGAGCAGCTTCAAGGAGCACGCTAATTATTCCTCCATTTTCTCTCAGCTGATAAGCCACTCGTTCAAAGCAGAGCATTCTGGGAAGCCGTGTCAACGCTATCCATTTTCAAACGTCCCATAGAACAAAATGGTTTCCCTCGAACTCCAGGGAGATAGTGACATCCTTGAAAGTGTCTCAGTACCTTCAAAGGAATAGCTTAGTCTCTGGGATAAGAGTGCTTATTGTTATTACCTGTTTAATAATTGAGCTACCCCAGGCTCTGTGCTAAATGCTTTAAATATATCATCTCACGCGGTCCTCTCCCCCCTGCTGCCGAAGATGGGCTTTATCATGCTCATTTCAGATGCGGATACTGAGGCTCAGAGACGCAAAGTGACTAGTTCCCGGTTACAGGACTGAGCTTTGAACTCAGTTCTGCTTGGGCCAATGCACCTGCTCTTCAGGATCAGGCTCTCCTGCCCCCTGTCGCGGTGCTCGGGCTCAGCGGGTGCAAGGGATATGGTTGAAGGATTGCTGACCTCCTGCCCCAGGCAGTACGATGCAGAGGGCTTGTCTTGCCAGGTTCCTAAAACGGGGATCATAAGCCACTGCCATCACCACCATCACTGTTGTCATCAACACGTTGTGGCCTTAAGAAAGCCTTTCTTGACTCTTGCTTGACATGGGTTTAAAAAAAAAAAACCAACAGCGATGAGCCAGGAGACTTCTCCACTCACTCACTGTATGGCTTTGAGTCCTTCATCTCACCTCTGAGCTTCCCTTGCCATGTCCATAAAATGGAGCTGAGAGTCCCTCTGCAGGAATAATGAGAACTAACTTTTATCGGGTCCTTAATACCAAGCAGGTTTGGGGAGAAGCCTTCACAGAAAAATTCATGCAGTCCTCACCACAGCCCTGTCTAGTAGTGACGATTAGGAAGGTGGACGAAAAGAAATGCCGGGCGCTGCCTCAGCTCCTAGGTTGGAGGAGCCGGGACTTGAAGCAGTCTCTGACTGACCTCAGGTCCCAAGCTATTTTCGGGGTGTTGTTGTGAGGCTCCAGTGAGAAAATGGGAGCAGATGTGCCCTGGGCAGGGTAAAAAGTGCCAGACGCATGTGAGGGATTCTTCATAGCATGGAAGACAGCCAAGAGATGACTCACACAGAAATGAGGAAAGATGAGAGGCTACTAAGATGACTGCCTTCCGTATTTTTACCTGTTCTTCTGCTGCTTCTTATCTGATCTAATATCTATCTTCTTTGGAATGTTTCGGTGGCTGGAACCCCAGGGGCGGGCTCGGGTAGCGTTTATAAAAGTGTTGAGGGGGCGGGAGGGTGGGGACCTAGAGATCCGTGTTGTGAGGCAAGTTCCACTGAATTGAGAGTGTGGAGCTCGGGGGAAATGGGGGCAATAACATCTTTCTTACATGTGAGGATCAGGTAAGATCTTCAATATGGAAGCACTAGGTGATCTTTAGAGTAATATAAACTATCATTTGTTTTTGTTCAAAGTTGTTGGAGGTTATATAACCTCGTGGGAGGAAATCTGGGAAGAGGGTTGAAACATGTGATGCAGGTTAAACATATGAACCCCTAAGTTCTTCTCTGTGGCTGATTTCCAAAGTCTGCTGCGATCTGGCAGGGGTGTTTTGAGTTTGGACACTCTAATTTCCTGGATCAAACTCCTTTGGGACTACTGTATAAGGGAATCCTGGAGCTGGAAGGACCCCAGAGAACACTTACTCCAACCTCTTCCCTTTACAGGTGTGGGCACTGAATGCTAGAAGGGCATACAGTGTCCTATAGCTGGTCTGTGGCATGACAAGGAACGACAGCGTAGTTCTTATCACTTCTGTCCAGTGCCCTCACTGTTACTGTCCTACCCAGGCCTTTCAGGCCCTGGGCAGCTGCACTTTGCATGATGGGTTAGGTCGCCCTAAGCAGCCCAGCCCTGGTGGCTAACAGTGTCCGTTTTCCTTCTCTCCCCAGGACAATTCAGCAGTGGCTTGCAAGGGTCCAGTCGCTTCTCTACTGCAATGAGAACGGGTTTTGGGGAACCTTCCTGGAGAGCCAGAGGAGCTGCGTGTGCCACGGTAGCACCACGCTGTGCCAGCGCCCCATCCCCTGCATCATAGGGGGGAACAACAGCTGCGCCATGTGCAGCCTGGCCAACATCTCGCTCTGTGGCTCCTGCAACAAGGGCTACAAGCTGTACCGAGGCCGCTGTGAACCACAGAACGTGGACTCAGAGCGAAGTGAGCAGTTCATCAGCTTCGAGACCGACCTGGACTTCCAGGACCTGGAGCTCAAGTACCTGTTGCAAAAGATGGACTCGCGCCTCTACGTCCACACCACCTTCATCAGCAACGAGATCCGCCTCGACACCTTCTTCGATCCCCGGTGGCGCAAGCGCATGTCCCTCACACTCAAGAGCAACAAGAACCGCATGGACTTCATCCACATGGTGATCGGCATGTCCATGCGCATCTGCCAGATGCGCAACAGCAGCCTGGACCCTATGTTCTTTGTCTATGTCAACCCCTTCAGCGGGAGCCACTCGGAGGGCTGGAACATGCCCTTCGGGGAGTTTGGCTACCCACGTTGGGAGAAGGTTCGTCTCCAAAACAGCCAGTGCTACAACTGGACTCTCTTGCTGGGCAATCGGTGGAAAACATTTTTCGAGACGGTCCACATCTACCTACGTAGTCGGACTCGGCTACCTACCCTACTGCGTAACGAGACTGGCCAGGGCCCCGTGGACCTGTCCGACCCCTCCAAGAGGCAGTTCTACATCAAGATCTCAGATGTGCAGGTGTTCGGGTACAGCCTGCGGTTCAATGCCGACCTCCTTCGCAGCGCCGTGCAGCAGGTCAACCAGTCCTACACACAAGGTGGCCAGTTCTATTCCTCTTCGTCCGTGATGCTCCTCTTGTTGGATATTCGGGACCGAATTAATCGCCTGGCCCCTCCTGTGGCCCCGGGGAAGCCCCAGCTGGACTTGTTCTCCTGTATGCTCAAGCACCGCCTGAAACTGACCAACAGCGAGATCATCCGGGTGAACCACGCCTTGGACCTCTACAACACCGAGATCCTCAAACAGTCGGACCAGATGACAGCCAAACTCTGTTAACCTGGGGCTCCTCGCCATGGGCTTTCCCTTTTGTTGTACAAACATAACAGAACAAAGCAAAGCAAAACAGAACAAAACAAAACACAAATTTGTAAAATGTAATTAATATTCAAAGAAAAGGAGGAAGAGTCTTCATTCGTTGGAAACGAAAACGTTCTAGCAACTGTATAAAACCGTTGGGCATGTTTGTTATTTCTATAATCTGTCATGAAGAAGGGTCTCAGCCTTTGGAGGAGCTTGGAGGGGTTTCTTCTTAGGCCTCAGGTGCTGTATTGTGGGAGGAGAAGAGGAGAGCATATGCAATGAATTGCCAAGATCTCTGCTGTGCAGGTGCTAAGATTAAACACTAAAAAGAAAGAGAGATATATGTAATGTACAACCGACACTGCCATTTTTCCTTGTGGGAGGAAATGGACATAGATAAAGATATTTCTTGGGTTATGATTTCTTCCCTCTTTATGCCTAATTCCTTGTGGTTCTTTTGACTCATTCTTGCACAGGGGCGGGGATGCAATGACCATGCTGTCTTACCCGTTCTGAATAAACTGAAGCTAGTTGAAGCTGGACAGTAGGGAGGCTCGAGGGGGAGACACAGATACATCATCACAGGGTGTTAAAACAATAAGGACCCTCAGATATCAGCTGTCACACTCCTTGATTTAGTTTGTGAAATAGGCATGGAGAGAAAATGGCATGCCCGTGGCCACATATAGTTACTACCTGAATAAGGATTTGAACTCTGCCTTCTGACCCTCTTGGCAGTGCTCCTTCTTCTCAAACACACTGGCCACTTTGTGGTTTCTCCTCCAGCTACACTGCCAAGGGATGAAATATTTTTTAGTCTCAGGTTGTTTTGATAGCTTTTTCTCTTTTATTTGAAAAACCCCTTTCACCTACTTTCTCCAAAAAGACATGGTCTCAGATTTCCTAGAAGTGCTTTGCATATTATAATTTTGTTTAAATAAAAATCATTAACCACAATAAACTAAAATGGGGTAAGTTCTAACATTGCATTGCTCTGCCAGGCAGACTTCTGCAAGTAAGTATGGGAAAAAAATGATCCTTTGATTCACTGAGAACACACACACACACGCACACACACACGCACACACACATATGCACACACACACACAAATTATAACCCTGCCGTTTCTTTGGCATCTATGAACGTGAGAGGCCTTGTTTTGGGACTTGGTAGTTAAATTGAAAGGAGAAACTCAAGAAAGAAAACTCATTTCAGAGAACTCCTGTAGAGGATTTGGGCAGATACCACTTCTTAGGCTTCAGGATCTCTACGTTTATCTTTTTGGTGAGGTGGTACTTGCTAGAGGTGAGGTGCTTCTGAACATCCAAATCTTCATTTCTATAGTCAGAGAAACAGGATTACAAATTTCAGGGTCAGAAGAGGAAATGGAATTCCTCTGGTCTAAACTTATGCCCAGTGCAAATCTCCTTACCATCTTAGGGAGATCAACCGCTATTTACCGGCTTGACCATTCCAGCGACAGGAAGCTAATTAGCTCAGTCTTCCACGTTCCTTGAATTCCTCTTTTGCTGAAAGGGAACAACAATGTTCATTCCATTTTGTGTTATAAAACAGATCTGGTTATTAGATAGTTCTTCTATTCCTTGGCCAGCTTTTGCATACCTTCCATTCACTGGTCCCAGTTCTGGAATGTGCATTTCTCTCTCAAGTTAATGCCATCCTGGATACAATACAAAGTCCTATCTCAGGGGTTGCCAGAGTCTGTGATAATATGACTCAAAGAGAACACCATCCCTAATCTAGTTTAGAAGTAGAGAAGTAAAGAATTACCTAGTGTGTGTTTATGGATGTGTGCATGTGTTGGGGGTGAGGTGGAAGAATAAGTCTTTTTTTTTCTTCTGTAGCGGTAAATTCCAACTTTAATGTTCCAATTTTTAGCACGAATTAGGATACATTCTGATACCAACTTTAACACTAACTTGCATTTCACATGAACATAGTTTTTTGGTCCTCAGCTTTTGAGGATTCAGTGTTCATTTAGACCGGAAATCCTTTCATGCCAGAGATCACATAGCAGCTATTCATCAAGCACAAGATTTTGCAGAAGGTCAGCAAATCATCAAACATCTCTTCAATGCCTATTAGATGAATGGGGCATGTCAGAGAAACAAAAATTTGTAAGGACATGGTCTATACTTTTGTGCCACTCACAAATTAATGAAAATACAGACATATGAACCAAATTGAAAAAATAAACAATAATTACAGTACACCATGATGAGTGCTATCATGGGGTCAGGCACACAGAGGGGAGCCCTGGAGAAGTTATTTTCTCTGTTAATGGGGTTGGCCAAAGCTTTATATGGGCATGTTTATTCTGAGTGTCGAAGTGAATCAGTTGGGCAAATAGCAAGAAGCAGAAGGGCCAAAGGAATAGAAAATGCAAAACCACAAAGGTATAAATGTGCGTGGTATATTTGAGGGTCAGTTAAAGCTTTAAAATTGTGACTTTAAATGGTAAGCCTACCAAGAGCAGTGAGGATTTTAACTCTGTAGGAGAAGTTGAAATAATTACCCATGATCTTCATGACCTGCTAAATGAATTTAAGACTGACCACCTCTCAGTGGCCTCTCTTCCTTTTTCGTTTCATCTCTACCTTCCAAGCACTTCAAAGACTCATGCTAAATGAACCCCTATACTTGCATTTTACAGATCACCAGGCAATCTTCAGAGGCATTGTGCTGCCTAATCCTTATCACAATTCAGTCAGGGCCTTCCACCTGAGTTCTTTCCCAGACTTCACCAGTTGTACGTGCAGGAAAATCCTCTTCCCCTCACCTTGAAAATACTAACCTCATCACTTCATATTACAAAGAGAATACAGTAATGTCCAATGATTGGAAAGGTCAGGGAAATAGAGAAATTTTCAAGGAGAGAGAAAGATTCAGACATCAAAATATTTATTCAAAGGCAAAAGAAAAATATTTTGCTATATAAAGACACAAAGTTCTGTGGATTTTCCAATGTCTCCTGCTTGGGTCTGGCCCTTTGAGCTAACAAGTTTCCTCTCCAGCTGGGAGGAAGAGAAGCCTGAAGCCTTCAAGTGAGATTTTAATTCAATTAGTGTCTTACCAATTTGATGCAGCAACCAAGGACCTATGGTGTCTGATTAATATGCTGATGCTAAGGCAAAAGAGTGAACAGAATGCCCATTTGGATAAGGCCTGGCAGCAAAGCATGGCATTGCCATGGAAACTGCAGAAAGCCATTAATTAGCTATCAAATAAAATCATTGGAAAATTCTGGACCCTGGCATATCTGCCCCCTTCAAAGTGGAGGGCAAGAAGAGGTCATTCTAACAGCAAGGCTCCCTTCAATGATTAAAATCATAGTTGCACAGAGACTGCATGTTACCAAGTGGAAGAAAGATTGGGAAGTAAAACAAATGGACACAATGAAAGAAAAGAGGCTTTGGGATTATTCAAATCCAAGAATATAATTTTAAATGTAAAAGTATCTTGTTGGGTTTCCTCTGCTGATAAAGTTATCTCGATGACAAACATTTTCTCCTAGTTTCTGTTCTGTGGAAAGAAAGTGAGAACAATATGGATCCACTACATGCTGATAAGTGATCGGGGAAGGGATCATAGAGTCAGAGGGTATGGAGTGATTAACCCATAAAATAATAGATACAGATGGTATAAAGTTCAAATTTTTAAAAAATTAAAATTAAAAAACTAAATTAAAAAGAAGGCAGAAAAGGAGAAAAAGAACCATTAAAATAGCTGGACACATAGACATAATAACAAAACTTACTATACAGATAATCACAATAAATGTAATTGGATAAAACTGGTGAGTAGAAAGACAGAGGTGGTCAGACTACGCATTATAAGTTAAAAAAAGTAAAGGGAAAGAAGGTTTCAAAATAAAAGGATAAAAATATGCTAGACAAATATTAACTAAAAAGAAGCTGATGCAGCTCTGTTAATAACAGTCAAAAAGACTTTAAGGCAAAATACATTTTTAGTGTTGAAGAAGGTCAGTTTAGCAAAGAAAGTGAGATGAGAAAGGACACAGAACCATAGACTCTGAATGCTAAAGGGATCATTAAAGAACTGTAAAATTTCAACCTTTAGAGATGAGGAATTATACCCAAAGTTATTCTACAAGTTTTCAACAATAACCATGATTACAGTTCCCTCTCCATTAGCACTAAATGAAAGGTTGTCTAGAACAATCTCTATCCAAGACAAGAATCAAGAATTAGCCCCATGACATTTAAACTAATAAGATATACAAACTCACACATATGTTCTTTTTGATATACACATATATGTTATATACTATAACATATAGTATATGTATTATAATATACTATTATATTACATTATAATATATATTTTTTCTTAAGTCACCAGCATCTTATATATGGGATCAACTCAAATTGAGGATCAATTCAAATCCTTGGGTGGTTACAAGGAGCTCAGGTTGAGTGCAGATCACTCTCTTCCTGGAAACAGTGTTAGTGGTTTCAGCCCTGTCAACCCTAAGAACTTAGAAGCTCTCCTTTCTCAATACCCCTTCTCTCTCCAAATCATCATCAGGGCCTGCAGTTACAAATAAGGTCACTCCTTAATTTTCAATATCAGATCTAATTGTAAGCATTCTGAGTCAAGGCATATGGTACATTTTCTGTCTACTTCAGAATCTTCCTTCCTTCTCAACAGATTCACAAATCAGGATGAATGGAGGGAATAGAATGGCATAAATTTGAATCAGTGGGCAGGAAATCACCTCAAAAGTCACAGAGTTAATTGGGGGGGGGGGAATTACAGATCTCTGAGAAATGTGAAAGCTCTGAGCTCTTTCCCAATAAAAAAGTACCATCAAATACACTTTTGAATAATGTTTCATAGATCCCTTGATGATCTTTCTTAGACATTCTGGAAGACTGCAAACCTTCAGTAAGTACTTGGATCTAGGCTAAACTTTCTATTTTACAAAATTTAAGCTTCAGCTTTCAGAGATGAGGAGTCATACCCAAAGTGATTCTACAAGTTTGGAACACTTAGCATGAGTTTAGTTCCCTTTTCACTATTCCAACTGTATGTTGGCTAGGGTCACATATCAAGTTAATGTAGCTCATACAGCAGAATCCTGCCCTCAAGGAAGGCAGTTGTGGTTTTTTATTTTATTTTATTTGTCAGAGAGAGAGAGAGAGAGAACCCAAGCAGGGGGAGCAGCAGGCAGAGGGAGAAGCAGGCTCCCCGCTGAGCAAGGGGTTTGATGGTGGGACTCGATCCTAGGACCCTGGGATCATGACCTGAGCCAAAGGCATATGCTTAACCACTGAGCCACCCAAGCATCCTGGAAGGCAGTTTTGTTTTGTCTTGAGATTTTATTTATTTATTTATTGGAGAGAGAGAGAGAGAGGAAACATGAGCAGGGGGAGGGGCAGAGGGAGAAGGAGACTTCCTGCTGAGCAGGGAGCTCCATCCCAGGCCCCTGGGATCATGACCTGAGCCGAAGGCAGACGCTTAACCGACTGAGCCACCCAGGTGCCCCAAGGAAGGCAGTTTTTAACATAAAAAAAGTCTTGAGGAAAATGGCAGTTATGGTCACTTTAATAAAACTCAATATATACTAAATCCCAAATGTATTAAGTAGATATATTCTCTATAAGTACTAACTAAAAGAAAGAGGCCTCTAAGCTGGAAAGTAATGACTGTGGTTAAAGGATATGCAGGGATGCTTTGGTAAGTATGACATCATCAAAGGATAGAGAGTTTAGTCCACTGAACCTAGTACAAGGGTACATGAAATCTGAAGGAGAGAATGTTTGTTTCAGTCAATTCTGTCTGCTGTAATAAAAATACCATAGGCTTGGTGGTTTAGACAGCAGACACTGATTTCCCACAGATCTGGAAATCCAAGATCAAGGCACTGGCAGATTTGGTGTCTGGTGAGAATCTGTTTCCTCATTCACAGAAGGCTGTCACCCCACTGTGCTCTCACATAGCAGAAGAGGCAAGAGGGGTCTCTGGGGTCTCTTTTATAGGGGCACTGATCTCATTTATGAGATCTTCACTCGTATGACCTAAGCACCTCCCTAGCTCCTAATACCCCCACCTTGGAAGTCAGAATTTCACAGAGGAATTTTCAGGGTGGTTGGGGGGAGGACACAAAAATGTAGTCCATAACAGTGTGAAATCAGCAAAAGGAAAAAAAAAAACCCTCCATTAAATAACTTGGAATAAACAAATGGCTTCACAAATCACAAATTGAGTTGCTCTTTTAAGTATCTAACCTCCAGGGACGCCTGGGTGGCTCAGTCATTAAGCATCTGCCTTCGGCTCAGGTCATGATCCCAGGGTCCTGGGATCGAGCCCTGCATCAGGCTCCCTGCATCGGGCTCCCTGCATCGGGCCCCCTGCTTGGCGGGAAGCCTGCTTCTCCCTCTCCCACTCCCCCTGCTTGTGTTCCCTCTCTTGCTGTGTCTCTCTCTGTCAAATAAATAAAAATCTTTAAAAAAAAAGTATCTACCCTCCATTCTTGAACTTCCTTGGTTGGAAGGCGTCCTCAAAACTGTATTGATTCCACCAATTTTTCCAATATTTCCCTAAGAGTGAACAAGGAGCCTCTCCACAATCAAGGTCTCAGTGTCGAGAAAACTTCTAAATGGAGCCCTTCACTCCATGAAGAACATGACTTTGATAAAAAATGTAAATGAAAGCTTAAGAGCTGATGATAGGAGAAAAGACAGCCACCCAAGCTGCAGGAATAAATTTCAGTGCTGATGTCACCTGCGACGGCTATATTCTGTCGAGTGACCCCTACAAGCCTTAATCAGGGACCAGCAACTGGTTTGACTTTGCTCCAGGCCTGTGCAAGTGAGGAAATTGTAATGTCTTATAAATTAGAGGATGATTATAAACACTGTCAAGGGATTGTTAATTATATGGTGTTAATTGTATAACACATAATTATAAATTAATAATAATGTCACCTAATCTTTTGTTGGTGTACAACAGGATGGTGAGCTTAAATCCTGGGAGCTGGGTTTTCCTGAATTATTAGGCACCTACAGAAGCAGGATTAGAACTCAAATTTCCAAATTCCCAGATTAGTGATGAACCATTACACTCAACATTATTGCTGACAGGAGAACGTAACTGGCAGCGAGTGCTGTGGCTGAGAACACAGACCAGAAAACACGGAGCAGGAGACAGTGATTAGAGCTCAGCCATTTACTACCTATGTGACTTGACTGAGATATTTAACCTCTCTGTGCTTCAATTTCTTCTGCAAAAATGAGGTTCTTAACAGGTCCTTTCTAATAAGGTCTTTATGAGAATCAAGTACATTTAAAGAGCCTACAAGAATGATTGGCATAGAGGACGCTGATCTATTTGGTACATAAGTGACATAAATAAAAATATAATTTAAATAGATATGCAAATTAATAATCTGCATAATGGCTAAAATCAATAGAGCTCATTTTACCAGCCAAGCACTAGAGTAAGACTTTGAAGCAAGCTATCTCACTTAACTTCACGTCAAATCAATGAGGTGGATCCAATTTTCACTTCCGTTTACACACGAAGAAACTGAGTCTCTGGAAGACGAGATAACTTGTGGGTGGTCCCACAGCTAGTGATGGAATTATGATTCGTCAGTGTCTGCAAGTGGGCCTCCTAATTACGCCACACAGTGTGCCCCGTAAGTGCAAATTAATGGTTGAAGTTATCTATAAGAATAATCCGGACCTTAAAAGATACCTGGTGCCACGTCTTTAATACAGAACTATTCAGTTTCTCCATGAGTCAAGTCAGGGGTATCCAGATAGTGTTAAATGTACTGACACCTGAAATCACAGAGCTTCAGGGGGCACCCAGGAGCAATGGGCTGTCTAGGACAGATCTTCTATCTGGAAGGGCAAGATCCGGCTCAGAGCCTAGATGCATTTCTTACTCCTCAAGCACCTCGGAGATGCCTACTGGCTTCAGGTATAGCCACCATCTCTTTGAGCAAACCACCTTTGACTTGTGCCTTGCTCTTCTCTGGACGAAGCACAGTGCTGAGGGACTGAAGTGAACAACAGGTGGTGAGGAGGAGATGAAAACCGTAGTCTGTTCCCCACAGCTCTCATAAGAAGAGAAAGCCTTCGATCTCTAGCTGGGAGATCCCACCTTTCAACATACTGGGTGGAACTGGAACCAGGCTGATGCCAGGCTCCTGAAACCCCACCCCAGGCCCATCCACTGTAGACTCACAAAGCTGGGGGGCAGCTCTAGGAGCAACGGGAGGATGAGGGTGACTTCTAGAAACAGTGGGCAGGGCCCATTGTTTTTGTTCAGCTTCTTGCTGTCACACTAGTTGCTCAATCTCTTTGCATCTCCCCAGCCCAGTATTGTCATCCTCGGCCATAACATGCAAATCAATTCTCTTACTGTGGCACAAAGACTTTATGGACAGAAAGGCAGGATGAATAAACTCTATCAACTATATTGGGATGAGGGGTTCTAAATGTTTCAAAACAAAATCACTTCCGCAAGTCTTTTCTCAAGCAATGTTTATGGAAAAGGGGAATATAAATGCCTCTTTTACCTTCTAACCATGTAAGGTCAGCCAGGTCTTAGGGAATAGGATTCGGCACACATTTACAGAGAAGGAAAAGAAGGCACGTGAGGTTGACTGAGCATCTATGATGTCCCGGTATTTAACATGTATCTAATTTACTTGTTTAGCCCAAAATGCAGCGGTAAGATGGAGTGGTTAGCAGCATGAGATTTAGGGCCGCAAGAGGTTCAGTTCTTGGTTCCCTTTACGAAGTCTGTGACCTTGGAATGTTACTCAACCTCTGCGTACCTCAGTTTCTTCATCTGTCCCGTGGGGAGAATACTAAGTCCCACTTCATTAGCTTGCATGAGAATGTTTCTTTTGCCCAATTTCTACCTTTTACCTGAGTTAGTGCAGATAAGGGCCTGCCCAGAACTCCCTGGTGCATAGGAAACACTCAGTAAAAGTTAGCTTTCGATATTCTCTTAGGCCAGGCCTGGCTCAAGACTGGGGCTTGAAATTCAAGCCCCATGGTGCGCTTTGGCTTCCCCTGCTGCTTATGTGGCTCCTCTGGAATTGTCTACTGCCCCGGAATTGGGTGGAAGACTTAGGCGAATCCTTGTCTTCCAAAAGGTCACAGGCAACTAAGAGAAACACATACATTTAAAACCTGAAATAGGGGCAGGGTGCAATCAGAGAAGATATCATTTTTAAATTATAAAAATAGAATCTGGGAAAAGGAGAATGGAGGACTGAACTGGTAAGAGAAGTAGTGAAGACAAGAAGCTCAAGCGGCTGTTCCCAGCGTCGTCCCTGACAAAGCCTGGTACAGCCTCACCCCATTTCCAGGCAAGCGGGGATGTTGCTTAGCAACCCACCCAGGAACCGCAGAGTGAGCTCTGTGCTGGTGCGTTAAGGGCTGCCACCACAGTCCCGAACGGGACCAAACTTTCACTTTAAACCCCGCCTCCAGAACAAGGGGCACTTGTAAATTGAAAGCATTTGGGAGGAGAGTCTTCTGAGAGGTTAGGTTGAGCAGAAGGCAGGCATAGGGGAAAATACTCGGTTTAAATGAGTGGAAAAATATAGAGTGAATTTTCTTTTCTTTCTTTCAAACAGTGCAGAAATTTGATGTGCTCAGAAAGATTTGCCAAGCCAAGGACTTGGTGAGTCAGCTTCACTGAATGTTGATGTGGCAACTGAGGCCAGCAGGACATGCCCAGCTCCTAGCTCCTGTAGGCCGCCTCTCCCAGCAGCTGCAGCCTCTTGATTACCACCTACAAATTCAATCTCAAAGTAAGATCTGGAGAAAATATTGCCCTTACTCAGTAGAGATTGGAGGTGTTAGAGTTCAACTCTATATTCATTCCTTCAACAGATATTTTTTTGAAGCTTGGCAGTTAGAACGGAAGATAGGCTTTAATTTTTAAGTGTGACACATGTTAAGGAGGGGAAGTATAAGACGCTATGGGAACATACAGCATGGACCCCTAACCTAAAACGGACAGAGAAGGGGGAAGGTCACAAAAAGCACCAGAAGCTGTGATGTTTAATAGGAGTTGTGAAACATAAGTCAGAGTTCAACAAAGAGAGGAAGGGAAAATTGTTCCATACGGAGTAACAGTTCATGCAATGGTCCAGTTCAGTGTGAGAGAGGAAGGGGAGGGGAAGAGGGAGAGAAGATGGGGGAGGGAAGAAGATGGGAAGAGAAGGAGAGAGAAGAGAATTGGGGATGGGGATGAGGAGGAGTGGGAGCAGAATATATGAGTATTATGTAGCCGTATAAGGAGGAGTCTTGCAACTCATATGAGAATTCTAGACTGTATCCTGGAGTTCCTGGTATGGTCTTCTGTCAAATTTTCTGAAGATAAGGAATTTTGCAATTTTTTTTTTTTTTGTCTGTATCACCATCCTTTCCCTAATGTATGGAGTCTTGCTCTTAAACCTGAGCTCATTTACCTCCTCTCCTGATTTTGCCTGTTTTAGAATGCTTGCTCGCCCTCCTACCCCTCCTGCCCCTCCCCATATACCATTATGGTTGCCCCTGGTGCTGTTTGAGTGGGCTACCTCTCTGTCACCCTGTCAATACTAGGGAAAATCCACTAAATGGTCATCTCCCCATCAACCTGCAGCAACTGTGTCTGAACCAACCAACTACTTGCCCAGGGACTGAGCCACTCCATAGAAGTTGTCTCATATCAAGTTCTGTTCATCCGAGTGGTGAAGCAAGAAATCCATCTAACTCACTAGCCTCTTTAAAATAGTGGTTAAGGGCCCAAACCCTGGAGTCACCTTCCCTTGAGGGTGCAACCTGGCCTATATCAAGACTTAGCTGTGTGATCTTTGGCAAGTTAGTTCATCTCTCTGAGCAATGGTTTCATCACCCTTACGTGAAGATATTCACACACACCTCATGGGGGTTGTTATGAAGATTGAAAGAGACGATTGGAGAGAAAAAAAACCTAGAATAGCACATTGCACACACTAGGAAGAAAATAAATATTCCTCTTCACTATTCCTCTGAAAGTGCATTATCTACTTACATTTCTGGTTTTGATCCTTACAATGACTTCCTAAGGTTGAAGGATTAAAGGAGATTATACATATCAAGCACCAGCTACATAATAAACACAAGATAAATATTAGCTATTATTATTAATTATCATTAATGAAGCAGAATATCCTCTGAGAGATTAACTGTGTCTTATTTTCTGGGATACAGGCTCATAGTAAATGGACAAGTCTTCACCACCCACCATGACTATCGTTTTTGTGTATTCACACATACCCCCTCACAAGAGGTAGCGTGTGTCCTTTAAGAGCTCTTCTCAATCTTTGCAAAAGGCCAGCATCTTCTTTGGTTTCAGAGGCCATCCTACAAATGACTCCATCCAGGGAGGTTAGCAGAACGGCCGCACTGCACAACTCCGTGGGTTCCATTCTCACCTTAGTCTAGAAGAATGGCATCTTGTGCAGCAGTTGATAATGCTAATGACTGTTATATATGCTGAATTGTGTCCCTCCAAATGCATATGTTGCAATTCTAACCCCTGGTACCTCAGAATGTGACTGCATTTGGAAACAGAACCTTTGAAGAAGTAAGCTAAAATGAGGCTGTAGGGTGGGCCCTAATCCAGTCTGACTGGGGTCTTTATAAGAAGAAATTTGGGCACACAAAGAGACATCAATGATGTGTGGTCACAGAGAAAAGAGCTTTTGAGGACAAAGCAAGAATTGGCCATCTGCTGACCAAGGAAAGAGGCCTCAGAAGAAACCAAATCCAGCAACACCTTGATCT
Organism: Eumetopias jubatus; assembly: GCF_037043125.1. Taxonomy (NCBI): domain Eukaryota; kingdom Metazoa; phylum Chordata; class Mammalia; order Carnivora; family Otariidae; genus Eumetopias; species Eumetopias jubatus. The sequence goes on along the minus strand of NW_028274821.1, from coordinate 79,890,509 downwards.
AGGACTTCTAACCTCCAAAACTGTGAGAATTTCTGTTGCTTAAGCTGCCTAGTCTATAGAGAACACAGGGCCCATCAAAGGATCAGGCTGCAGTGACTGTGGAGGTAGGAGAGAATGAGAAGAAAGAACAAGATGCTACGGTGGCTTGGATTTCCTGGGATGAGACCGCACCTTGCTTCCCTGTGGGTAACTGGATCTTTGATGCAATGGATGGCCTAGATGCCTTGGAGAATGGACACACAGTGTGTGGCCTTGAGGGAAGTATCCAGGACACCTTGTGAAGACCCTGAGTTCTTCTGAGTGACCTCAGTATGGCCTTCTGGATAAGAAGTAAGCAGAAGTCCTCCATGGCATCTCCAGATGATAGCTGCAAGGTAGTGGTCAGTAGAGACCAGAGACCAGATCTTTGCCTCATTTTCCTGGGACAATAAATGTGCAGAATGAATGCAGTATTCAAAAGAGGATTGGAGGGAAGTTCATTAATGAGTGTGATGGTCATCCTGGTAATGAGGATGGTAACAACTCAGAAAGATATCATTTAAAAAGAAAGAAATAGAACGTTTCTAGCATCTGTTATGTTATAGAATAAACTAATATCCTTTATATGTAAATAGGCAGAATAGCTATGAAGTTACAGTATCAGCCTCAGGGGCATTTTTATCTTGATTTCTGTTGCATCCTTAGTACTAGCACAGCACATGGTACCACTTGTGTGCTCAGTATTTGTTGAATGAAAAGATGGACTACCCATGTGCTATTTACTTTATTTCAGAACTGCAGAAAAGCCCTGGGCAGTAAAAGGGACCTAGCCAAGGTCACATAGTGACCATATGTCATTGGCAGACACAAGGTGTCCTAGTCAGTTTGGGCTTCTAAAACAAAATACCTTAGAATCAGTGGCTTAAATAGCATTTATTTCTCATAGTTCTAAAGGTCAAGAAGTCCAAGATCAAGATGCCAGTGATTCAGTTCCTGGTGAAAGTCTTCTTGGTTTACAGATGGCTTCTTGTGTCTTCATGTGGAGGAAAGTGAGAATTCTAGACTCTTCCTATTTTTATAAGGACACCAATTCCATTTTGGGGGCTCCACTTCATGACCTCATCTAAACCTAATTACCTTTCAAAAGCCTCACCTCTAAATACCATCACTACATTGAGTTATGCAGGGTTTCAAGATTTGAATTAGGGTCGGGGGCACATATACATTCCACCCATCATACGAGGAAAGAATGAAAACAACTACTTCCATTCCAGTACTCTGCTCAAAGCCTATGGAGATATTTAACATTCTTTCTCCAGAAGCATCTGGTTCAAGATTCTGCCTGGGCCACACCAATGGATGAGCCCAATGATCTAGTGTGACAAATCCTCTTTCCCTCTGCCCCTTGTGAAAGGAATTCGCCATCCTCTGTGATCATCAAGCTGGCAACATCAATCTGGATGTTCGTTAATGACACTGACCTCAATCTGTCATGTTGCAAGGAACCCTTCACAGCAGCTAGGATTTGCTGCCATATAGGGCTTTATTGTACATGGAACTCTCTAATAAGCTGATTAGAAATATTTTTGAAGCCTTGATGTGTACTTTTCAGACATCTGATAGGAAGCAAAGTGAATGGGCACATGCTGAGTGTAGAAGCAGGAATCCTGCTGAATTAGAAGATGCTCCTACTTGAATCGTGGTGCATTTCTCATGGTTGACAGAGCAAAGGTCCGGCATGATGATACTCTCATTTAAACCTTTCCTTGTTTCTTTTTTCTTCTTTTTAAAATTAAACAGTTTATTGAAACTAAGAAGATAACAACAACAACAGCAACAATAAAAAAAATAACTTCACCCATTTCTTCCATTCCCAACTCCCTACCTCTGGCAACCACTAATCTGTTTTCTGTATCTCTGAGTTTGGTTTTGGGTTGCTGAGTTGCTTTTATGCCCCCCTGTTTTTGTTTGTGTGTGTGTTTGTTTAAGATTCCACATATTAGAGAGATTATACAGTATGTCTTTCTCTGTCTGCCTGAGTTCACTTAGTATAATGCCCTTAAGGTACATCCATGCTGTAACAAATAGCAAGATTTCACTTTTTTTAAAAAGATTTTATTTATTTATTTGACATAGAGAGAGAGAGAACAAGTAGGCAGAGAGGCAGGCAGAGGGAGTGGGAGAGGGAGAAGCAGGGTCCCGGCTGAGCAGGGAGTCCGATGCAGGGTTTGATCCCAGGACCCTGGGATCATGACCTGAGCTGAAGGCAGCTGCTTAACCGGCTGAGCTACCCAGGTGCCCGATTTCAATCTTTTCTATGACTGAAAAATATCCCAGTGTGTGTGTGTGCGTGCGCGCGTGCGCGCGTGTGTGTCTATATATATCTCTATATATCACAGTTTCTTTATTCATTCATCCATAGATGGACACTTAGGTTGTTTGCATATCTTGGCTATTGTGAATAATGCTGCAGTGAGCAATGGGGTACGTATGTCTTTTTGAGTAAGTGTTTTTTCTTCAGATAAATACCCCAGAAGTGGAATTGATGAATCATATGATAGTTCCATTTTTAAATTTTTGAGGAACCTCAATCCTGTTTTTCCATAGTGGCTGAACCAATTTATATTTTGGTGTTGAGTTGTATGAATTCTTTATATTTTTTGAATATAAGCCTTTTATCAGATATATGATTTGCAAATATTTTATCCTATTTAGGAGGTTGCCTTTTCATTCTTGTTAATCATTTCCTTTGCTGTGTGGAAGCATTTTAGTATAATGTATTCCCACTTATTTATTTTTGTTTTTGTTGCTTTAGGTTTCGGTGTCACATTAAAAATTTCTTGCCAAGACCTATGTCAGGGAGCTTACCACCTATGTTTTCTTTTAGAAGTTTTATGGGGGATTTCAGATCTGACAAGTCTTTAACCCATTTTGAGTTAATTTTTGTGGATGGCATAAGATAGTGGTTGAGTTTTACTCTTTTGCATGTGGCTATCCAGTTTTCACAACACCATTTTTGGAGAGACTGTTTTTTCCCCATTGCATATTCTTGGCTCTTTTGTTATAAATTAATCTAAATTAATCTGGGTTTATTGCTGGGCTCTATTCTGTTTTTTTGATCAATGTGTTTGTTTTCATGCCAATATCATACTATTTCAATTATTATAAGTTTGTAATATAGTTTGAAATCAGAGAGTGTGATACCTCCAGCTTTGTTCTTTCTCAAGACTGCTTTGGCCATTCAGGGGTTTTTGTGGTTCCGTACAAATTTTAGGATTATTTGTTCCATTTCTTTGGAAAATACCATTGGAATTTTGAGATGACATTGAATTTGTAGATTGCTCTGGATAGTGTGGACAATTTAACAATATTCGTTCTTCTAATCCATGAGCACAAAATATCTTTCCATTTATTTGTGTCTTCTTTAATTTCTTCCATTAATGTATTATACTTTTCAATATACAGGTCTTTTACCTCCTTGGTTAAATTTATTCCTAGGTATTTTATTATTTTTGATGCAATTGTAAATGGAATTGTTTTCTTCATTTCTCTTTCTGATAGTTCATTGTTAGTCTATGGAAATACAACAGATTTTTGTGTACTGATTTTGTATCCTATAACTTTATAAATTTGTTTATTAATTTTAACAGTTATTTGGTGAAGTCTTCAGGGTTTTCTATATATAATATTGTGTTATTTGCAAATAGTCATAGTTCTAATTCTTTTTCAATTTGGATGACTTTTATTTCTTTTTCTTGCCTAACTGCTCTGGCTATGACTTCTAATACTATATTAAATAAAAGTGGTAAGAGTGGGTATCCTTGTCTTGTTCCTCATCTTAGAGGAAAGGCTTTCACCTTTCCACCATTGAATGTGATGTTAGCTATGGGCTTGTCATATATGGTCTTTATTATGTTGAGATATGTTTCCTCTATACCTACTTTGTTGAGAGCTTTTATTATAAATGGATGTTGAATTTTGTTAAATGCTTTTTCTGCATCTCTTGAGATCATCATATTATTTTCATCCTTCATTCTGTTAATGTAGTATATCACATTGGCTGATTTGGAGGTGATGAATCATCTTTGCATACTTGGAATAAAGCTCACTTGATCCCTGGTTTGTTTTAAGGCCAATTCAGCACAGGAAGGATAAAGTCATGGGTAAGCAATGGGCCTCCCTAGGATGGATTGACTTCTGACTGTGCCTCATGAAGCAGGACCATTTTATTACTTGTATGCCTGGCACCAAGCTGAAGGCTCATATTTCTAATTCTCCAAAAGACTGAAAAAAAGGCACAGTCATCCTCATTTTACAGAAGAAACTGAGTCTCAGAAAATGTCTTTAGCTTTAGGGCTTTGGAAAAGCAGGATTCACATCAGCTCTGTCTAATACCATGCTCATATTTTTATTTGAAGAAGAAGAAATCATTCATTTCTTCTCTCATCTAGCAGATCTTGAGCACCTACTATGTGCCTTGTACTGTATTTAAATGCCTTGATGCCTCAAAAGGAAATGGTGGATCCTCCCTGGTCAAAGAGCTTTCACAGTATTCTTTAGTGTAGCAGTCTTCTAGGTGAAATATAGGCCTTATTCTTATTGGTACTTCACCATCATATTAAGAAAACTAACTTACAGTTGAGTACAGTACTATGTGACTGACCATTATGCAAGAAAGGATTGAGTTAGCAGACCTGGGTTGCTCAAACCATGCACATTCTAAGAAATTCTTAGGTCTGCCTTTAAGACTGGCTCTTGGCCAACTCCTAGGAGCTGAGCTCTGAGCTTTTGGAATTCTACCTGATAAGAGTGTTCATGTATACCTAGGGCCTTGAGCCATTTGACCAGATCATGCTAACAAATGTAATTTACGGGGAATGTCTGTGTTTTGCTCTAAGGACATAAAGTCAGAGTAGCTGAGGCCAATCACATAGACACTGCATGCCCACATAACTGACCCCCAACAATAACTTTGGACACTAAGCCTGGGTGAGCTTTGCTGGGTGTCAACACTTCACATGTGTTGTCACACATCTTTGCTGAGAGAATTCGGGGTATCCATGCAACTCCACGGGAACAGACAACTGGAAGCTTGCATTTGGTTTCTCTTGGACGTCACCCTCTCACGCTTTCCCTTTGCTGATTTTAATCAGTGTCCTTTAGCTATCATAAACTGTAACAGTGAGTATAACAACTTCTAAGTTCTATGAGTTCTTCTAGTGAATCAAGGAGCCTCAGAGTGGTCTTGGGCAACCCTGAAACAACCATCCACTTCTTCACCCATCATCTTCTTTATTCCTTATCACAGTTCAGAAGGCACCTGCATTGGCATATCCATTGCATGAATGATGAGAGGACAAGTGCCTTTCTTAACAATGTTTTAGGGGGCCCAATGTCACGGGCATTCTAAACCAATAGAGATTCAGAGAGATTAAGCAGTTGAAAAATCTAAATATCACCATCACATGGATAAAGGAGACATTCAGGTAAGCACCACAGCTGACTCCCTAATACCACACCCCCAAATTACAAATATCCCCACCCAAACGCAGAGAGCATTGGAAAACCAGAGATTTCTCTCCTTGAAAATAAAGCTTCCATCCCAAACGTATGGTCTGTTGGGGAGAAGACCAGTGAACTACTTTCCAAGTAGGCAATTTCCGAGAAGAAAGGTCATTTGCTCTTCCAAACACAACTGTTGGAGTAAGAGGTGAAGTGTGGCCTGGATATGCTTCTAATAAATGGATGTCCTAAAGTAGCAGGATATAAAATCAATGCACAGAAATCACTGGCGTTCCTATACACCAACAACAAGACAGAAGAGAGACAAATCAAGGAGTCGATCCCATTTACAATTGCACCCAAAACCATAAGATACCTAGGAATAAATTTAACCAAAGAGGCAAAGGATCTGTACTCAGAAAACTATAAAATGCTCATGAAAGAAATTGAAGAAGACACAAAGAAATGGAAAAACGTTCCATGCTCATGGATTGGGAGAACAAACATTGTGAAGATGTCAATGCTACCTAGAGCAATCTACACATTCAATGCAATCCCCATCAAAATACATCCACTTTTTTCAAAGAAATGGAAGAAATAATCCTAAAATTTGTATGGAACCAGAAGAGACCCTGAATAGCCAGAGGAATATTGAAAAAGAAAAGCAAAGCTGGCGGCATCACAATTCCGGACTTCCAGCTCTATTACAAAGCTGTCATCATCAAGACAGTATGGTACTGGCACAAAAACAGACACATAGATCAATGGAACAGAATCGAGAGCCCAGAAATGGACCCTCAACTCTATGGTCAACTCATCTTTGACAAAGCAGGAAAGAATGTCCAATGGAAAAAAGACAGTCTCTTCAACAAATGGTGTTGGGAAAATGGGACAGCCACATGCAGAAGAATGAAACTGGACCATTTCCTTACACCACACACAAAAATAGACTCCAAATGGTTGAAAGACCTAAACGTGAGACAGGAGTCCATCCAAATCCTAAAGGAGAACACAGGCAGCAACCTCTTCGACCTCAGCCACAGCAACTTCTTCCTAGAAACATCGCCAAAGGCAAGGGAAGCCAGGGCAAAAATGAACTATTGGGATTTCATCAAGATAAAAAGCTTTTGCACAACAAAAGAAACAGTCCACAAAACCAAAAGACAACCGACAGAATGGGAGAAAATATTTGCAAATGACATATCAGATAAAGGGCTAGTATCCAAAATCTATAAAGAACTTATCAAACTCAACACCCAAAGAACAAATAATCCAATCAAGAAATGGGCAGAAGACATGAACAGACATTTTTCCAAAGAAGACATCCAAATGGCCAACAGACACATGAAAAAGTGCTCAACATCGCTCGGCATCAGGGAAATCCAAATCAAAACCTCCATGAGATACCACCTCACACCAGTCAGAATGGCTAGAATTAACAAGTAAGGAAATGACAGATGTTGGCGGGGATGCGGAGAAAGGGGAACCGTCCTACACTGTTGGTGGGAATGCAAGCTGGTGCAACCATTCTGGAAAACAGTATGGAGGTTCCTCAAACAGTTGAAAATAGAGCTACCATATGATCCAGCAATTGCCCTACTGGGTATTTACCCCAAAGATACAAATGTAGGGATCCAAAGGGGTATGTGCACCCCAATGTTTATAGCAGCAACGTCCACAATAGCCAAACTGTGGAAAGAGCCAAGATGTCCATCAACAGATGAATGGATAAAGAAGAAGTGGTATATATACACAATGGAATAGTATGTAGCCATCAAAAGGAATGAGATCTTGCCATTTTGCAATGACATGGATGGAACTGGAGGGTGTTATGCTGAGTGAAATAAGTCAATCAGAGAAAGACATGTATCATATGACCTCGCTGATATGAGGAATTTTTAACCTCGGGAAACAAACTGAGGGTTGCTGGAGCGGTGGGGGGTGGGAGGGATGGGGTGGCTGGGTGATAGACACTGGGGAGGGTAAGTGCTATGGTGAGCGCTGTGAATTGTGCAAGACTGTTGAATCACAGATCAGTACTTCTGAAACAAATAATGCAATATATGTTAAGAAAAAAAAGAGAAGAAGAAGATAGCAGGAGGGGAAGAATGAAGGGGAGTAAGTCGGAGGGGGAGACGAACCATGAGAGACGATGGACTCTGAAAAACAAACTGAGGTTTCTAGAGGGGAGGGGGTTGGGGGGATGGGTTAGCCTGGTGATGGGTATTAAAGAGGGCACGTTCTGCGTGGAGCACTGGGTGTTATGCACAAACAATGAATCATGTAACACTACATCAAAAACTAATGATGTATGGTGATTAACATAACAATAAGAAAAATAAAAAAAAATGGATGTCCTTTTGCCTGGAATCAGCCAGGAAAAAGTTTTTTGCATGTTGCAAGAAGTCAGTGATACTCTCAGGACTAGAATTCCCAGTGGTCACAGAACCAGGACACAACCCCAGGCGTCATTCTACATTGAGTTCAAGGCAAACACGGTGCTTTTTATTGTTGATTTACAACTCTCAAGATCTCAATGGTGTAAAGTACTGCAGATATTTAAAATGCAAAAAGCCTTAAGTGACCTTCATTGAACTTAATTAACATCACCTATTTAAGGAAAACAATTCCCCTCCCTTCAGACCCAGGGCTGTTTCCCAAAGCCTATCCCTGATACTTGAGAAGAGCATAAACCTTTGTGCACAAATTGCTTCACATCATATCAGAATCCAGCCAGTTATTCAGACCTGGCTATGTCTCTACTTCTTAGGCCTATTTCATCTCTCCCTCCTTTTATGGACTAAACGACTGGTTCTGAGATACAGGGGTTCTGTGTCTCACTTTCATTCCTCCATTTGTTCACATAATGAACATTTGTTAAGCATTAGCTATGTATTAGATGCTCTATTTTCTGGGGATATGACAACAACCAAGTCTTTGCCTCAAAGGATTTATTCCCAGTTTTAGGAAGTGGAGCACATTCACAAATAGTGCAAATATGTATCTCGAGGACAATGACAGGAGTATCTGCAGGACAAACGAAGGCATAGGTGAGGGAGTGGTCCATCTCCTGGGTCAATCCCCTCTTATATGCACTGCAAAAACACTGCTCTTCTGCCTTCTCATCACCTCCCCTTCCTCTCTCTGGCTTTTGTTTGCCCATTTTGCTCCACTCCCCAACTACTCCCAACAATCAATTGTGGTTTGGCTATGGTCCATAGTACCTAGATCCCTCACCAACAATATTTTGGATCAGATGTTCCACTGACCACTGGCCTGGTGCTCAATCTGTCCCAGATTCTAGTGCCATTCAGATTTGCACTAGGCTTGCCTTGCAGCCTGCCTTAGCATCTTTTGCTGCAAGGCTCTTGCTGACAGAGCCCAAATTGTACCTCCAGAGACCTAGAGCCTGTGGGTACTTTCTATGGCGTGCCCTAGAATTGCTTATCCATGCTGAAACACAATCCACTCACCTCCCAGTTATGAGGCAAGATTTAAAGCCTTAATGGTGTCTCATTGATTTCTTAAGGTCTGCTTAGAGCTGGTGCTCCGCTGTTGCATATTTTAATTGTTACCGTTTTGTTCTTGCATCCTGAGGTGATTTTACCAGGAGGAACACATGCTTAAAGAAGCTGAATTAAATGCAGGCAAATCTCATTAATTCAGACTCCACTAATTCAGGCCAGACTAAAATATAACTCTGTGTTATCTAGAAGTAAAAAGATTTTCTAAATAAATTAACAGTGGAAATAAGAGTACAGGGGAGAAAGTTCACCTGTTTAAAAAGCAGTGTTCCCAAACACCTTCAAGGCATTCCAGAACGGCCATCGACATATTAACAACTTCCTTTGTGTTTGTTCATTAAAGCTGAAGACTGGTTCTTCAAAGAATAACCTCTTATTTGGTGAACTTTTTCTTTAATTTGTTAATCTGTAAATTTAAGGCTTATATATCTTTCTAAAATATTCACCAAATCCACCCTCCTCCATAATGCTAAGTATCTTACAGACATATTGTACCTACACATAAACATATGTGCGTATGCATTAAAAATACAATGAAAGCATCTTAAAATGAAATAGCGTATTTATGGTTGGTAGGATTAAAGGTGATTTTTGTTTTCAACTTCATATTTATAAGTACTTTCTGTAATGAACTCTGATTTTTATCATCAATATAAAAAATGTAAATCAACATTTTCTAATATTTAACAGATCTTTTCTCCCAAGTAGTTTATATGGGACAGAATTGAGTCATATCCAGCATTTTTTAATAAAAAGACTTGGTAGGGAGAGTGAGACGGTGGCTTAAGTGAAGGCCAAAATTTATCTTCACGTCACGCTTGTTGGAGGTGACTTGGTGCTGAAATCAGTTTAGAATATGAAGTGAGCCTGACATAGGAAAGATGTGAGGGTTCAAAGCCGATGGCTAAGAAAGAATTCTTGAGACATCTTGGGTACATAAAGGGGGTGTTGTTAAAGCCTGGGAACAGGACCCACGGGCAGAAAGAGCAGCACTGGGGTCATGAGGAGTGGCCCATTGTATACTTTCAAGTTGGGAGGGGGTTAGGGGTAGCATAAGTCTCTAAGGAATTTTGGAAGAGAGGTTTCCAAGACCTTGAGGGGACTAGCTACTGTTGGGAAAAGGTTACTGTCTAAAAAACCTTGGTCATGAGACCCTTCAGATGTATATCAGTGGTTCACATGCTTGGGGGATGACTGCCAACATGTATCTTTGGGGAGGGGGTTAGAGATAAAGGAAGTTTCCAAAGGAATTTTTATAGGTTGAAGTAGATTTACAGGATCCTGGGGGTCGGGCTAAGATTGCCTTTTGTCCTTAGCATAGTGCACAGTAGACCACGGGACTACTCAATGTTATACAAGCCATAAACTAACTACCTCCAGTAGCATTCCACCAACTGCTCCTGGTGACCAGTACAGTTACTGCAAGTACATTAAGTATCTCATTTGCGCCAGATAATTTTCCAGGCAGAATTTACTTTTTTTGCTACAAATAATCACAGATGGATGCTCAGGGATATCCAAAATTGCCTGGGTTCCCCCAGATAATACGTGATAGAAGTAATGTTCAAACTCAGCTAAACAACGCAAAGCCCCTGATATATGTTTTAAGGATCAGAGAAAGTGCATTGTACAGAAAGAGACATTGGATTAGTGGTTAGACATTTTGAATTTTGAGCCCGGCTTCTGCTACTAATTAAATGGATGACCTTGAGCTTTGTGCTTAACCTCTGTAAACCTCAGTTTTCTGTAAAATGATCAACATATACAGCTGAGGAGGAGAATAAATGAGAAAAAAATGTTTTATAATACCTCAGAATCTTTTCTTTTTATTAATATAATTTCTAAATAATAGCATCTTCCTCTCACAATCCTCCCTGCTCTAAGCATGCAGTGTAGATGGTGCAGGTGAGCTTTTATTTAATAGAGGCTTCAGTAGGCCTTTCAGGAAGGAAAGGTACCATCTTAAACAAGTCGTCCTATCTGAGTCCGGACCCCAGTGGTGCAGGTGGTAGTCATTTTTTCTCTTGCTCTTGCCCTAACTTTCTAAAGCCAAAATTTGAGCTCAGATATTTTAATATTGATGGAATATTGCCTTGATGAACAACCACTTAGGAAGGCTGCACTAACTGTAATGATCCCCAAATTTCAGTGTCATAACATAATACAATTCTATTTATCTCTCATATGATACTTCAATGTGGATGGGGTAGTTCTTCTTCTAGGTAGTAACTTGAAAATCCAGGCTCCTTTCTTCCTGTAGTGTATCTAGCCTACAGGTGTGCCCTCTGGGGGTCTCTGTGGAAGAAGAAAAGGAGAATCTGGCTGAAGATTTTAGGAGCCAGGCCTAGCTATGCTCTGTATCCCTTTAGCCCATCTTATTACTGCTGAGAATGAGCAACATGGTTTTGGCCTACTGCAAGTATTATATGCTCAGGGAGAGAAAATGGAGTCTGAGAATATTGTGGCTTCTTTTCTGGAAGCAGAACTGAAATGGAGCCTCTGTGCATCAGTATGGCCAGAGTCTGTTCTTATTGCATGGAAATATCAGAATCGTTAGCCCATATGCCCATGGGAACCAACTTTATCAACTAGAGTACAGTGTTTATGTGCAGTTTCTTGGCCTTTTGTCTTACAGACTATTTATTTCAAAGTTACTTAGGTGTGCACTTCCCTCCCCACCACCACCTACACTGAGACTGCTTCATACATTTGTAATATAGTCAGATCCTCCCGTCATGGTGTGCATTCCTCCCTGGGATCCCCCAGCCTCCTTAATGATTTTTTAAAATTTGCATCTATTACAGTTTGCTCTTCGTGCTATAAAGTTCCATGGGTATGACTGATGCATAATGTCATGTATCCACCATTACAATATAATACAGAATAGACTCACCCTTCTAAAAATCCTCTGTGCTTTACCTATTCAACCCTCCCTCTTATTCTCCCCCTAGAAATGACTAATATTTTGTTGACTCTCTAGTTTTGCCTTTTCCAGAGTGGCATATAATTGAAATCATACAGTATGTAGCCTTTTGAGACTGGATTTTTCATTTAGCAGTATGTGTTTAAGGGTAATCTGTGTCTTTGATGGCTGAACCGCTTATTTCTTTTTTAAAAAAAACTTAATTCCAGTAGACAGTGTTCTATTCGTTTCACGCATACAATACAGTGATTCAACAATTCTACACATGACTCAGTGCTCATCATAATTAAGTGTACTCTTCATCCCCCTCACCTATTTCGCCCATCCTCCCACCCACTTCCCCACATAGCTTATTTCTTTTAAATGCTCCGTTTTACTGATATACTGCAACTTGTTTATGCATTCACCTGTTGAATTGTTGCATTCGCCTATTGAAGGACATCCAAAATGTTTTTGGTGATTATAATACAGTGGCTGTAAACATTCACATGCAGATTTTATATGGACACATGTTTTCAAACCAGTTGAGAAAAAACCTAGGTGCACAAATGTTCGATCGCATGGTAAGACTATATTTGGTGTGTAAGAAACCACCAAACTGTCTCGTAAACTGGCTATTGCCATTGGCATTCTTAGCAGCAACAAAAGGGAGTTCTGGCTGCTGCATTTCTTACCAGCATTTGGTATCACCAGCTCTTTGTAGCAGCTATTCTGAAAGGTGTGTAGTGGGTAGGCATCCTTTCGTAGCCTCAACTACTCTGGCGTCACAATGAGAAGAGCTAGCAGTGGTTCCGCAGATACTCATGGAACACCCATTATTTGCACTAGGCAGGGGTGTCGCAGGTAGCTGCTAAGGCGATGATGTCAGGGAAGAGATGATTTCCCCAAGGTGACTGAATGAGCAATTACACAGAGTTATGCTATAGAAAATCTTCATGCACCGGAAGTCTAGAAGATCAGCTGGTTGAAAACTCCTCCCTGACTCTATCCTTAAGGCACTGCAACCATGCCTTTTGCAGGGGTCTTGTCTGAATTCACCTCCTGCATACCTCTTTGAATCATAGGTTTGCTGCTGGATCATCTCTATGATCTTTCACATGGCACAATTAGCTGCATAAAGATAAACAGATCTAAATCATCACCTAGTAAACCATAATCATATAGGGATTCCAGGGAAACACAAGAGACTTACTCTTGCAGGAACAGAGACATTGATCACTAAGGAGAGGAATGACCCCAAGGAAGAGGTTATAACAAATCATTAGAGAAGAATAAACAAATAGTTACAATTTCATCATAGAAATCAAATCATCATGGGCGCCTGGGTGGCTCAGTTGGTTAAGCGACTGCCTTTGGCTCAGGTCATGATCCCGGAGTCCTGGGATCGAGTCCCGCATAGGGCTCCCTGCTCGGCGAGGAGCCTGCTTCTCCCTCTGACCCTCTCCCCTCTCATACACACTCTCTCTCTCTCATTCTTGCTCTCTCAAATAAATAAATCTTAAAAAAAAATTAGAATAAAAAAATCAAATCATCATGAAAAGTAAAAAAAAAAAGAGAGAGAGAGAGAAGAAAGAAAAAGAGTTATAGTCTTATGGAGACAGGTTTAGAAAAATAATATAAAATAACAGGAATAAGAATAAAGGCTAAAAATGATCAGAAAGAAAAATGTAGCTACATATTCTAGAAGAGAGCAAACATATGGATGATTAATGTTCCTGAAAAAGAGAACAAATTAGACCAAAAAACACACCAATATTCTTATAATGTGACAGAAAAAAGACTGAATTAAAGAAACACCTACATGAACAAAGTGAAAGGGTACAACTTATCTTGGGAAAGCTGATTAACAAACAAAGCCAGGCGAGCAAAATAATAACAAATATGAGACACAGCCATGTCGGTTCTTAATTTTCAAAGATAAAGAATGACTCCTGAAGGCACTTGAATACACACAGGATCCCCTACAGAGAAGGGAATGAGGAACACACTGGCTTCTATTTCTGTCTAGGCAACATTCAGTGCAAGCAGACAGTGAATTAAAAAAAAATTAAATGTGTACAAGCAATGTGTACAAGCAATGTCTACTTTGGTCCAAGGGAAGGGAAGTGTGACCCAAGAATTTTATACCATGCCAAATTGGTGTTCAAGCATAAACACACCCACAAGCCATTTTTATACATGGTAGAATTCAGAGGAAATGTCACCCATGAGCCTTTCTTGAAAAAAGACATGGTCATAAAATCCAGTCAACCAAGAAATGAAGCAAAGTAAAATTCATAGAAAGGAGGAGCTATGGAAGCAAAGTTCTTATGCACTAACTTTATTTTAATGTAGAACTGAGTTTAAAGAATTGTGAGAATTTTGGTTGCAGTGCAAAATATAACTGCTATAAACCATGAAAATATATATGAAAATGAAACTAACAAAAATTGAAGCAGAAACATGGGAGGTGTAAAGAAGTGTGTGTCTGTGTGTACATACGTGTGAGCTCATTTTTCTTATTTTTCACTGTGGTGGGTGGATTCTAAAAATATTACTTATACTTGTTAAAATCGAGGAAAACATATTTAGGCATATTATTACTGACTATAAATGTAACCAAATAGGGTGTTTTTAAAAAAATTTTCAAAGAATCTTCCAACTTCTCAGCAGAAATGAGGAATACAAAATGAATCAAAGAAGCACCCATCCGAAAGCAAAGCATAGAAAATCTAATGGGCACAAAAATAAGAAATTAACAAAATGATAGACCTGAAATAAAACCCACACATATTATTTAATTACAATAGGATAAACCCACAAATTATTTAAAAAGACCATAATATTGATTCATAAAAACAACATGGAGTTAGAAGTAGTTAGAACAAGTACAGGAAGATTACAGTATCAAATAAAGACCTATCATTCAAGCAAAAACATACCAGGGATTAAGTTGCAAGCATAAAAAAAATTAAAACCAGGGGGAAAAAGAACTAAATAAAACAAAGAAAGGGGGTTTTCTAATGACACAACAATGGGGATCTCAAAATCATGGCTTTTTATGTTCCTAATATCACAGCATCAATATTAAGAAAAAAATGTAGAAAATGTCAAAATTACATAAAACAACATTGGTAGGGCTTTTTAACTGAACTCTCAGCTTCAGAAAGACAGTTCAAGTAGAAGAAAAGAGATGAGATAAATATAGTAACCAGCGAGGCAGAAATTATTCATTCTATACCAGAGGAGAGCAAACACCCATTCTTTACAAGTGCCCATTGAACATTTGCATATCTCAGTCTTGTATTTGTTTGCTATTAAAATGTAAATAATTGATCAAAGGTAGAAAAATCACTATATCATTAAAAACTCATAGAAATGACTTAAATTATTAAAAGTAAGATAATCTATAAGATAATTGGTCAGAGTGTTAGTAAAATTCAGTAACACAAGTAATTATATTGTTAATGTAAATTTAATGTAAGAAAATATCTATTATGAAAGTAATAATGAAGATTAATTTCCTAGAAATAAACTTAACAAGATGTGTACAAGGCTTATATGAAAAAACAAAACTGTAAAACTTTACTCATAACCATAAAAGAGTATACTAAATAAAAAGACATTTTTTCTTTTTTTTTTTAAGATTTTATTTACTTATTTTAGAGGTGGGGGGAGGGGCAGAGAGGGGGAATCTTCAAGCAGACTTCCCGCTGAGCCTGAAGCCCTGCTTGGGGCTCCAGCTCACCACTCAGGAGATCATGACCTGAGCTGAAACCAAAAGTGCGATGCTTAACCGATTGAGCCACCCACGTGCCCCTAGACATCCCTTATTCTTATACAAGAAGGTGTAAATGGCTTAAATAGATCCCATTTTCTGATCACAGTAAAATCATAATGGGTTTGTAAGGACAGGGACAAAATCAAAATCCTCAGGATCCCACCCTCTTCTTTGAATGACCCCCAGAATAAAGAGAAAAGCACAGCTAAAAGTGCTGAATATCTGGCAAATAACAATAATGAAAGCGCATATATAGGGCCTTATGTAATAAAGTTATAATTATGCTCAGTGAACAAGTCATAGCTGCATATACATTACCATATTTAAAAAGCATGAGAATAAATGAATTAATTATTCAACTAAAATGTTAGAAAATGAAAAATAAAAGGATGGCAAAAGGTGGGAATTAATAAGTAAAAATCAAAATTAATGATTTTGAAAACAGAAACACAGTAGAATTAATAAATAAAAATGAAAGGTGGTTGTTTGGGGAAAAAATTAGACCACCCATTAACTATCTACTTTAAAAACAGTGTTTGTGTATGTTGAGCAAGCAGGGAGTGGCTGGAAAAAGACAATACTGATTCCCAAACTAGGTAATTAGGACAAAATAGAGAAATGTAGACATATGCCAGCTCTGAATAGTGATTTAAAAACCCTAAATTCTTAGCAAATAGAGTCCACCTTCACACAAATTAACACATTAACACATTATAACCCAGTCGATTTTTTTTTTCACCCAGGAAGGAAAGAACTATTCAAGATTAAGTATGAATCAATATTATTCAATATTTTACTAAATCAAGGGGAAAAGACTCAGCATGTGATTATCTCAATAAACACCAAAACAGAAAAGTGATGAAATTTGTCTATACCTGATTTTTTTGGTGCTTAATAAAATATGAAATAGACGGATACTTCCTTAACCCTTTGTCAAACAAAAGGTTGATTGTTTTTGAAATAGAAGATTTTCCATTATGATAAAGAATAAGTAAGGAACATACCTCATTGACTATTATTTAATATTGTTCTGGAAGTATTAGCCATTTCATTTAGAGAAGAAAATGAGATACATAAAAAAGGAAATATAGAAAATTATTATCAACACATAAAATGACTTTATATCATTAAAAATTCAGAGAAATGATTTAAATTATTAGAAGTTAAAATAATTTATAAGATAATTGGTTAAAATTGTTAACAAAATTTCAATAACACTTATATATTATATTAATATAAATTTAATGTAAGAACATACCTCATTTATAAAAATAATAAGGATTAATTTCCCAGAAATAAATTTAAGATATGTACAAGGCATATATGAAAAAAAAAAACAAAACTATAAAACTCCACTGATAACCATAAAAGATGACCATAGTAAATAAAGAGGCATATTTATTCTTGGATAATAAGGTGTAAATGGTTTAAAAAATCAATTATATTAATCTAAATATTGACAGCAACCCCAACAAAGATTTTAATATTTCACCTTAGAACTTGAATATGTAACTCTAAAATCCATCTGGAAAATAAGCATGAGGTAATTGTGAGACCCATTATGGACAGCAAGAGGACATGAGAGGCGTCTAGCACCATCAGATATTAAAATGCATTACAAGGATATAGTAGTAAAAACTAAGTTCTACTGCAGCAGGAAAAGACTAACAAATTAATGGAACATAATAAAAATTCTCCAAATAGGACCAAATGTACATTGATCAAGAGGATTATTATAGAGTTTCAAAAGTGAGGTAAAGATGGTTTACTGAACAGATTTTCTTGGACAAGAGGCTAGCCATTTGGAGTGAACAGAGAAGTGAAAGCTAAATCCCCTTGTTATTTTTCACACCAAAATAAACTCTAGATGGAACAAAGATTTAAGGTTAAGTGGGAAATCTCAAACATAGAGAGAAAAATACCATTAAAAAAAAGTCTTGAGTTGGGAAGTTCTTAACATATTTTACCTAAAACCACAAACTACCAAAATATAGACTACTTTTTTTTTTAAGATTTTATTTTTAAGTAATCTCTACAGCCAACATGGGGCTCAAACTTGGCAACCCCGAGATCAAGATTCACATGCTCTACTGAGTGAAACAGCCAGGCACCCCTAGCCTATTAACTATACATACATAAATATTCTGTGTGGCATTTAGAATCATAACCAAAATAAAAAGGCAGGACAAGAGAATCTGATATGCAACATAGGGAAAAGAGCTAATTCCCTTAATATTTAAGGAATTGTTGAAAAAAAATGACTATTGCCTAAAGTGAAAAGGCATAAAAAAAGCAGTTCATAGAAAATTTCACTCATGCACAGACACACACAGCCAGTGAACATGTACAGAAGATTGCCAAAATTTCTCATTATTAAAGGAAAGCAAATTAAAATAATAAGTAGACACTATTTTTATTTATCATTTTGCCAAAGATCAAAAAGTGTTAGCAAGTATAAAGGGAAACAGGCATTCTCATGTATTGCTGATGGAAATATATATGTATACAGTCAATTTGTCCACCTCAATTAAAATTAAATACGTACAGATTCTTTTATCTAGTAACTTAATCTCTGTACTATTGGTCACATACATGTAAGAATTGTTTTGAATATCTATAAAAGACCAATCAACTTAATTAAGGTACACCCATGCAATTCTTGATACCATTCCAAAGACTGAGATTTTCTTTTTTTATTGAGGTATAGTTGATACACAATGTTACATTAGCTTCAGATGTATTGCATAGTGATTGGACAAATCTGTAGGTTATGCTATGCTCACCATGAGTGTAGCTACCATCTGTCACCATCTAATGCGATTACAACACCATTAATGATATTCCCTATGTTGCACCTTTTATCCCCATGACTTATTCATTCCATAAGTGGAAGCCTGTATCTCCTATTCCCTTTTACCCATTTTGTCCATCTCCCCACTCCCCAACCCCCAGGCCACCATCAGTTTGTTCTCCATATTTATGGGTCTGTTTCTGCTTTCTGTTTCATTTTTGAGAGTTTACAAAAAGATTGAGAATTTTCTTATGTGCAATTATAGAAGAATCTTTAATCCACATTTAGAGAAAAACAACAAATTCAATGTACAAAACAGTGTATAGTATGACCTCATCTGTTTTTAATGAATTAAATAATGGATACATATGGATATATATGCTTGCTTGTGCTTTCAACATTTCTGGAAAGATTCTTAACACACACACACACATACAAACAGCCCATGTAGTGTTCTTTGGGGTGTAAATGTGAAGCTGTCTTTTCAGGGAGACTCTCTTTTTCATTATTTTATTATTTACATGATTTAAATTTGTACCGTATGCATGAATTTCTTTTGTAATAAAAGTTTAAAAAGAGACAAAATGGCCATTTTTTTCTGTGAACAAGTGAGAGCTAGATAACAATATTATTTGTAACAAATATTTTACAGCCTATGTGAATCAGTTTTCAAATACATACAATGTATTTTACAATTGACTCCTGAACAATGCGGGGGTTGGGGCACCATTGTAACAAATATTTTACAGCCTATGTGAATCAGTTTTCAAATACATACAATGTATTTTACAATTGACTCCTGAACAATGCGGGGGTTGGGGCACCAAGCCCCACAGAAAAGAAAATCCACATATAACTTTTGACTTCCTCAAAACTTTACTAATAGACTACGGTTGACCATAAGATTTACCAATAACATAAACAGTCAATTAACACTCATGTTATCTGTATTATATACTGCATTCTTACAACAGAATAAGCTTGAGAAAAGAAAATGTTATTAAAATCACAAGGAAGAAAAAATATATTTACAGAACTGGACTGTATTTATTTTTTAAAAATCCACAAATAAGTGGACCCATGTGGTTTAAACCTGTGTTGTTCAAGCTGTATTTTGACTCAAATAAACTGAGATGAATTATAAAATATTACATGGTGGTTAAAAGATTAATCCATGGAGGCACGCAGGCATGAGTTGGGGTTTTCCCCCTACCACTAAAATATATACGATCTGCATTCATCCACTCAACTATGTATTCAGAGCATAGTTGCTCTAGGCAAGTTGCTTGCTCTCCATAAAACGTGATTTCACAGTAAGGTAAGGATAATAATAATAATGATAGTGACTGTGATAGTTATATTAATATGCACCTCAGGATACAATTATAATTATTAAATAAGCAAATGGCCATAAAGCTCTTAGCATAGTTCCTGATACAGGAATTACTTAAAATGTATTAGCTATAACCAAAAAGAGCAGGAAAAAAAATGCCACTCATCCTTGCACTCCAGGATTATCTATGAAGACATCACAGAGACAGACAGACAGACACACACACACACACACACACAGAGGGAGAGAGAGAGACCCATATAAAGATACAGATATATCTCTTTATCATCTGAACACAAAGTGGGATTCATAGTGTTTAGAAGCTTGTTTTTACTCATCGGCAATATATTGCTTTTATAATGATAAGTACACTTCCATCCCCACTGCCCTGCCTTCATTCAAGCTACTCTATTTTCCTGCCTGAATTTTTGCAACAATCCCCAACCTATCTCCCCCTGCCTCCTTTCGTTCTCACGTTCCTGTTTCTTAACTTCACAAACTCCTTAAGCATTCCACATCACCGCAGGGTCTGACTACACCATATGGCACACTAGGCTTCGTGGGATCTAATCCTTGGCTGTGTGGATGGCTTCATCTCCTACCACATTCCTCCACGACCTTCGTGCTCTTGTCACACCTTTCCTAGCAAAGCAAAGCACTCTAGCACATGCCTTTCCAGAAGGCAGTGTGGTAGAACACACGAGTGGAAAGCACATAAACTTTGGATCCAGACCAACCTACATTCTTTCTTTTTTTATGATTTTATTTTGTTTTATTTTTTCATCATGACAAATGTACTCTTTAATCCCCATCCCCTATTTCACTCATTCCCCCCACCTCTCCTCTCCACTGGTAACCAACAGTTTTGTTCTCTATAGTTAAGAGTTTGTTTCTTGGTTTGTCTTTCTCTCTCTTTCTTTTCCTTTGCTCATTTGTTTTGTTTCTTAAATTCCATATAGGAGTGAAATCATAAGGTATTTGTCTTTCTGTAACTTATTTCACTCACCATTATACTCTCTAGCTCAATCCATGTCATTGCAAATGGCAAGATTTCATCATTTTTTAATTTTTTTAAAGATTTTTTAAAATTTATTTGACACAGAGAGAGACAGCAAGCACACAAGCAGGGGGAGCAGCAGAGGGAAAGAGAGAAGCAGGCTCTCCATTGAGCAGGGAGCCCGACGCCGGGCTTGATCCCAGGACCCTGGGATCACGACCTGAGCCAAAGGCAGACACTTAACCAACCGAGCCACCCAGGCACCCCGGGATTTCATTACTTTTTATGGCTATTATTCCATTATATACCACATCTTCTTTAACTATCCATGTACCAATGGATACTTGGGCTGCTTCCATAGTTTAGCTATTGTAGATCATGCTGCAGTAAACATCATGGTGTAGGTATCACTTTGAATTAGTGTTTTTGTATTTCTTGGGTAAATATTCAGTAGTGTGATTCCTGGATTGCAGGGTAGTTCTATTTTTTTAACCAATCTACATTCTAATCTTGGTTCCAACATCTATTGCAGTGTGGCCATAGAAAATTCACCTGACCCTATTTGCTAACACAATTTGCTTTGGATGAGACAAATTTTCTTGTCTAAACATCAAAATAATTATTGGATTTACAAGCCAGAACACAGCAATAATTAACAAAAAGTACAGTGTTCCCCACATAGTAATAATTGACTAAATGTTCATTCCCTAAGAACAGCTGCAGTCTTTATCACATCTGGACTTTTCTTTTTATTTCCATTATAAGCACCTCAGTTCCCTTGTTAACTCTTACCTGGATTATTACAACAGCCTCTAACTGAGCTTCAAATTTTCCTCTGGTCTCTCCCCTATCCTTTCTTTCAGATTCATCTGTCTAAGCATGTCTCTGACCATGTTGCTCTGCTGTTCAAGACTCTTCAGCGATCCCCATCACTTCCAGACTAAGCCCCTACCCTCCTGCCAATGCCCTTCCAGCCCTGTGGCATCCCATTTCCCTACCCTTGCCTGGGCTCCAGTATTCTCCAGGAAATATAAGTTCCTTTTTCTATGGCATAGCAATGATATACCAACTATTGTGTGTGGCCCCTTCCATCCATTTCTCCTCCTCATTATGCTCATTTTAGGGCACAGGATTCCAATAAGTTAAATGGTTTTCTCAAGGCCATTCACCAAGTGAAGAAACAAACAAAAAAAAAAACATTAAAACTCATACATATCTGTCTGGCTCGAAACCTTCCATGCCATTTTTTTTGGACTATACAATTGCATTGAAATACATGGCATAAATTGTGTTATTCTGCCAAAGTAGGTATGATATGTTCATAAATTTGTTAAGCTGGTTCCTGAGGTTCACGTGAGAGCAAATTTAGAGACAAAGCACATATGAACCAGATTGCCAGGGGCTTGGTATACATATGGTACAGTTTGGACTCACTGCTGTAGCATGGGAAAGATTGGCACTAAATAATTATGGCAGGGGGGCAAACACACTGGCGAGATACCCATTGGGAAGCTGTTTCTGTAGTGCCAACGGAAGGAGGTGGTGGCTAAGGCAGAGATGATGGAGAGGAGATGACTGAGTGAACAGGTACTTAGAAGGTTGTCTATTTAACAAGTTTAGCAATCGCCTCTTGAGCAAACTCCATGCACCTATGTGAAGTTCATTACAGCCTCCCATGTAACTTACAACCAAAGTGAAATTTGTGCTTTCTATTGCCTCCAGTTTATTCCATCACCATTAGTGGGGATACAAGGCCTCCCAATCAGGAAAATGATCATTTTGCTTCACCGCATTATTTTATCAGTTGAAAGGGTACCCTGGTACAGCACTCACGTGGGTATGAGAGGGTCAGGCTTCCCACTGTAAAGGGATCAATAGTTGTTCTACCAGCAGTGGTTACAAAGCACCTTTTAAAACTAATAATTGTGGAAGGGCTGAGTCCTCCATCATAAAATCTTTAAAACCTGTATAAAATTCCTCTGTAAAGCCATTTTCCTGGGGAGACCTATAATTATCGAAAGGCAAGATGAGAGCCCCTGGCCCATTTCACATAAACATGGATAGTACGAGCCTTGGCCAGGAATGCTGAGAGCAGAGAAATAAAACCCAGATGAGAAAATGAACCAGGGTCAAGTTTTCTTCCCCATGTATTCTACTGTATACAAATGATAAAGCATAAACAGCCTCTGATTTCCCACCAGACTCTGATGATTTTTTTTTTTCCTGAAAAGACTCTGCCTAACATTGAATCTCAAATCCTATCATTCATTCAAATATACCTACCACATTCACCTCGGCAAATTCTGCTGCAGTTAACCCTATTTTTGTGTGACTGCTTCTTATTTTTCTTGATTTTTAAATTCAGGCATTTAGTTAGCATTCAGAATCTTCTTTTTTCTTTGATCTCCTGAAAACCAGCATGGCAGGGGTAATTATACCCCTCCAATCTCTCTGCTCAATATACTAGAGTATACTTTGTTGTTCAGAAAAGCAGAAAAAGAGAAAGAGAAGCTGGTTAGGAGAAAAAAGGAAGAGAATCTGGTTAAGCTCAAGTTCACCCCAGCACCCTTCTAAGTCCTGCTTCTAGCAACCCTTTTTCAAGACTTCACTTCCACAGGACTTGGGCGAGCTTCATTAATTCACACGACAGGGGCAGGAGAAGGAACAAGAGTCTAGAAAGCCGAAGTGCTGTGCGGCCTGGGCAATTTCATCATCTGGTTCTCAGTTTCCTTTTCTCTATAAATGAAGGAGTTGGACCAGAACTTGGAAACCAAGTAACTGTAATCTCTTGTTACAACCCTGTTCAATCAGTAGTGCCTGCTTCATGTGCTCCTGGATCCTGAGGTGGATTCCAGGCTCAGGAGGAAAGAGTATCAAGGTTGATTAGTGATGTCTGCCAAGGGAGCAGGATGTGGTAATTACAACATGAGTATCATTTTTTTTTTTTTACATCCTTGAGATATGATGCTTTTAGTTCTTGTGTGATTCCTATTCCTTTAGAGAAGAGGAGACAGATTGTCTTGTGGGAAGGTGAACTCAATATTACAGAATGAGATGACTGAGAGGGTTTAAAAATAGAAGATAATCAAGAGGCAAATCATTGAATACAAGACAAGAGAACCAGAGAGATGAAAATGGAGATGGATATTATGTGCTGGCAAGTGAATGGGCTGAACATTGAGATGAGATCTGTTGTTGATGGTTGGTTTCTCCCTGCTGTGATGCTTGAGGGACAGCTGTGTATAAAGGATCGGGGGGGGGGGGGCGGAAAAACCTCCTGATGTCATTAAATAAAGAATTCTATAATTGGCCAGGATGCTGGGAAACATCCTCCAAGGCACTGAGTAACCCTGAATAACAAAGGATGGTCCAGCCTAAGAGTGTCAGGGTTGAGAAATCCTGTCTTAAAGGAATGAACCAAAGAACAAATGATCAAAAGCCCTAACCTACATGTGCTCCATTGTGCGAGAGACTCCAGTGTTCACCAACACATTTGATTTCCTCTTCTTTAACCCAAATCTAGGCTGTGTTTCCTACCCTTCTTTTAAAGTTGGGTGTGGCCATATGACTAAGTTTGGTTCAATAGGATGTGAATGGAAGTTACATATGACACTTCTGGAACTGCTCCATTAATAAACATAAACCTCCCAATGTCTCTTATTCCTATTGCATTAGCTGGATGGAGAGTTCTCCTATGACCTAACAGAGTGAGAAGACACAAAATGAAGGGAGTCTGGGACCTTGAATGAAGCAGAGCAGGCCCTCGACTTCTGACTCTCCACATTGGATCATACTGTGCAGGAAAAATAACTTTAAGCTTTTATTTCATCAAGCCATTGAAAGTTGAAGATTGTACATTATAGGAATTAGCCTACTTTGAGTAATACATCTAAAATCAGATCAATTGGACTGTGTGCTATTCCCTAGCCTGAACAGCAAATCAGCATTTTTCAATCTCTGTCTTTCTCTGTCTCTATCTCTCAGCTGTCTTGTACATGGATACATGTTTTATTAAATTCTCTTTCATGGCCTCTATTCCAAGTCTAACCTTCCCTATTCTTAGGAACTCTTTTTTTTTTTTTAAAGATTTTATTTATTTATTTGACAGAGAGAGACATAGTGAGAGAGGGAACACAAGCAGGGGTAGTGGGAGAGGGAGATGCAGTCTTCCCTGCGGAGCAGGGATCCCGATGTGGGGCTCGACCCCAGGACCCTGGGATCACGACCTGAGCCGAAGGCAGACGCTTAATGACTGAGCCACCCAGGCGCTCCCCCCCCCTTTTTTTTCCATCTTTTCCCCCCTCCTCTGTCCAGGGCTGTTGACAGTCTACATTAGTTGCCATAATATCACAAATGCAGAAGCAAAGGGATAAGTGTCTCCCTTTTGTATATCCAAATTTCTTTTTTTTTAAGATTTTATTTATTTATTTGACAGAGAGAGACACAGCAAGAGAGGGAACACAAGCAGGGGGAGTGGGAGAGGGAGAAGCAGGCTTCCTGCTGAGCAGGGAGCCCGATGCGGGGCTCGATCCCAGGACCCTGAGATCATGATCTGAGCCGAAGGCAGATGCTTAATGACTGAGCCACCCAAGTGCCCCTGTATATTCCAGTTATTCTAGGGGGAACAAGAAGTCCAGTTGGCCAGAGTCTAGAGCAGCACCATCCAATAGAAATCAAGAGCCACAACATGTGAGCCAGCTGCAATTTGTTTTCAAGTAGCCACATTGGAAAAGTAAAAAAGAAAAAATAAATTAATTTAAACAATATATTTTAACTCAATATATCCAACACACTATTATTTCAATATGTAATAGGTTAAAATATTAAGAAGATATTTCACATTTTTTTTTCATTGGACATCTTTGAAGTCTGGAGTGTCTCTTACATTTATGGCACATCTCAATTTGGATTAGTCACATGTTAAGTGCTCCCTAGCCCCACGTGTCTAGTGGTTATTGTATTGGGCAATGCAGGACTAGCAGCCGTGTCGGTAAAAGGCCTGGACCTTGTTCTTGAAATCACCCACCTTGCCCAGTGTACAATCATTTGTACAATGGTACTCAATGCAGTCTATTGGGAAGAATTGTTTCAGTAAATGCTTCCATGGAAGATAGAGGTTTATGAAGCTTCAAAGACAAAGTTTTCTGCTGTGATGTGAAAAAATATGATGTACTATGAAGGAAAGTCTTAATTGGTTACCCCCACTCACCTTTCCTGAATGCCAGTCTCTGATATTCAACTTTGACATTTTAAAGCCTATTTTTCTGTCTTCTTAGCTACATGAGATATATTGCAGCAAAATCACCAACAGTACCTTGGGATAGGAGGTCTTAACATTCTCAGCCTTGTCACCAATGTCACCAACTGTAGGCCCTGAATGATGTGTGGGTCTTCTGGAGTAAATCCAGTTGTCCGAAGAGTTGTTTTGGGTAATTTTAGAACTTCTGGAAATTCAGAATTGGTTTTTATTAAAACCAATGTCTGAATTTTATTTTTATGATTTTCAGTTTTTCTTCTACCCTCACTTTTTTTTTTCCTTGTCCAATCAATCTTCTTCTCGAATTTTCTGCAACTCCTTGTTCAGGGGCTTACTGCTTGCTCGATTTCAAAAACCTTCAGAATTACCCCCTGACTTAAGTTTCAGCTCCTTTCACCCATTCTCCCCAGTGTTGCTTGAGTGATATTTCCAAAAATAAATTGGGGTGTGCTCTTTCTAAAAATATCATCCCTGCTTCTGCAGAGGTCTCACGGGGCTGCTTTTGACTCTTAATGAGGTTTTGTTTTATCTAGCCATGAACTGTGTTTAATAATAATGATAAAAAATAATACCTAACACTTTGATGTGCTCTGTTGAGCTCACCTCAAAAACCACAGTTCCCCAGAATCTCCTCCCTCATGCACTCAGCTCCCTTTATGTGAGTCTGAAATAGAGTCTAAGCTTCTCTCATTCACTACTTACAGCTAACTGATCCCAGATTACTCTTCACAGACTTGCATCATGCCAGATTTCTTTGGTGATATGCTTCCCATACTTACTCTTCCTAAATTGGAAGGACTGACAGCTGAAAAAATTTCAGTGATTACTGTGTACCAGGTACTGAGCTTCAGATGCAAAGTTTACTTAATTCTTAATACAACCCAGGGGGGGAATTAGGGCTGAGATCTTAATCATAGGGTCACAGAACTGGTACATATCAGGATGGGATCCCAACTCTTAAGCAGTATCAGATTCTACAGCTCAAGCTGTTAAGCACTCAACTGATGACTTTCCCAACACTCGAGTCTCCAGGTAGCAGTACCTTTCTCATCCCAGCAGGCCCAGACCAAATGCTGCTGCTTTATCTATGAGGCCTCCTCTGACATGTCCTGATAAATCATGCCTACTCTTTCAGTCCCACAGAGGGATTTAGCAAATACTTCACTAACACTGTCTTTTATATTGGTTGCTGTTTACGAGTATTTCACCTACTGGCTCTTGGTGAATCACCGTTTCCTTGCATCTCAAGTTCTTTCTTTATTGTTAAAAATGAAGATTCTAATAGAACTTACAGTGTTGTGAGAAAGAAATGCTGATGGGATAATGCATGTGGAGTCCTTAGAATAGGGCCCAGAACATGGGAAATGATCAATACTGGTTAGCACATGAACTATTATTAACCTCACCATTACTGTCATTGAGTATAAAGGAATTTGCCTTAGATATTTCTATACCCCTAGTTCCTAGTATCATATCACACCTTTTACCAAGTAAGGGTTCTATAAAAGTCTGGTCAGCTGAATCATGGTGAGCTGCTATTTTTTTCTATCCCTCTTGGACTTTGGCTCTGTAGAGCTTCTTATAACTATCAGCATTCTGCTTCTTTGACCTCACATGGAGCTTTATGTTTTAGAATTCTTTTAAAATAGCTCTGTATGCTTATTTTGAATATGCTAGTTTCTTTTCTTTCTCTTTTCTTCCTTCCTTCCTTTCTTTTTTTCCTTCTTCTCTCCCTCTGCTCTGCTTCTGTTCTAACAGCTGAAATGAAGTAAGGAATAAGAGAGGTTAGTTTCCATTTATATGTAGTCTTACTTTCTAGTGGATGAAAAAAAACCCACAAGGCTACAAGTAAATTCTCTGAAGAAAATCAAACAGTGCAAGGTAATAGAGATTACAAATTAATTGGGGAAGATGGCTCTTTTAATAAGGTAGAAGGCTTCTCCAGTGAGATCTGTATGATAGAAGAAATCAAAGAGGCAGATAAGAGTGTTTCCAGGTAAAATAGCATGTTAATGGGTCCTGATTTGGGGATATGTTTGGAGTTGACCATGAAGAGTAAGAAGAGGCTGTTGCAGAGAGTGTTGGAAAATGAAGTTCATGAGCTTGGGGGATGCCAGTTCACTTAAACGTCATGTTGTAGACTAAAGTGTGGAATTTTTTCAAAGACTTTTAGGGTTTCCACTGGAGATTTTAATACACAGTGACATGATTCAATTTACATTTTAAAGGGATCACTTGGCTTAAGTATAGTGAGAAGAGGGTAGGAGGACAAGCAAGGATGCTGGAAGTATGGTTAGAAGCCACTGAAGTATGCCAGGTGATGGTGATGTTTGCATTATGGTAAAACATGGCTACATTTAAGATATATAAAAAAATTACAGAATTCTTCAAATATTTATAAAAGTAGAGAGACTAGAAAAATAAATTTGTATGTGTCATCACCCAGTTTATCAACATTCTATGGTTCTCTCTTTCCTTTTTCCTCCTGTACTCTTTCTTCTCTTCTTCCTTACCTGCTTCTTCATTTCCTTCCTTCCTTCTTTCCTTCCTTCCTCTTTTCTTTTTTTTTTTTTCTTCTGTCACTCTGTCCTCACTGCAGGGGTTGGCAAACTTTACATAAAGGCCAAATAGTTAATATTTTCAGTCTTGAAGACAGAAATTACTATTACAATTCTGCTATTGTGATGCCAAAGCATTCCTAGACAATATGGAAATGAACGGGAATGGGTGAGATCTATTAACACTTTATTGACAAAAACAGGTGGAAGGTTGATTTAACTTATGGACTATATATAGTTTTTTTGGCCCTTGCCCTAAAGTCCTATGAGGTAACTATCACACATCCTATCGTGTTTACCAGTAATTAATTCAGTAGGTATCTCTAACAGACCATGACTATTTCTTCCTCTTCTTCGTCTATCTCCTCATTATTATTTTTGTTACTATACTATTAGCACACATAACAGAATTACGAGGTTCCTAATGTTATCTAATGTCTAATCTGTGTTCCATATGCCCCCATTCTGTCAAAAAATGTGCTTTACAAATTTTTTCCCCAAATCAGAATCCAAACAAGATTTGCACATTGAACTAGACTGACATGTCTCTTAAGTCTACTTTAATCTGTAATAGTCTTCTCTCCCTCTTTATATAAATTAAAGTTTTTGTTTGAGGTATAATTTACATAAATTTGAAGCATACAGTTCAATAAATTTTGCATAGCCATATAAGAACCTCACAGATTATGAACCAGGTAATTTTGAACTGCATGACCATTTCTAGTCAGTATTCCCTGAAAGTACAGATTGGTTTTGACTCCTTTTGAATTACTTATAAAAGGAAACTCTTCCATCTCTTATAAAAAACTAACATTATTTTTATTTTTTTAAAAAACTAGCATTTTTGTCACATAGACCTTCCTATATTCTATAGTTGTCTGATTGTATATTTGTGGTATCATCATACGTGTTCCTCTATCCCTTGTATTTCCTAAGATCTGAAAGC